>NC_071617.1:28531651-29781651 GCF_014839835.1 Dryobates pubescens
TCAGGCCACTGGGTTTATATTGTGTCATTTGCCTCTCACTTTTAAGGCTTTGGTCCATCAGCAATTAGGAACCAACGTTATAAAAGTATGTGAGGTAAATAGATTATTAGAGCTATGTCAAGTGTTGGTTTCCACTGTAGCTTTCTATACTGAATTACATAAAGATTTCAACTGAACGTGAGCTGTAAAGAAACCCAAGGTTTTCTTTAGGTTGGATAGAGCAAAGAGCAACAACCTTACAGATTTTTATTTTACAAAGATGATATGTAGTCTCTGCACAGCTGCAATTCCCCTGGAACTTGTTCATTCTTACCTCTTCTAGCCAAGAAAACATAAACCAGGGTGAATCAAGGGGTAAGATCTATATAATAAATAATATAATCCACTAAGGGAACAAGAGGGAAAACAGTGAGGCCCATGCATACTATATCAGCTAGAAGAAACTGGTACATCAGAAAGCTCTGGGCAAGATCATAATTAGATCTACAAGTTCTTCAGCACAGTATTAGGTCTTAGCTAAGGAACATGCAAATCCTGATACTTCCTTTTAAGTTACCATTCAAGTTTTTGAGTGAGGCAAAGAGGAGCAATCATAGATCACCTCCCCTTGAGAAGAGCAGTATTTCAAAGCTTGCCGACAGTGTAAATCCTTTAAAGAACTGCAGGGATTTTTTGTGTGTACATAAATGACATGACTAGTTAAAGACTTCTGAGAACGTAAGTAAAATTCTGCAGCAGCTATCATTTCTTCTTTCACCTCTTAAAGCTGCTTAAACAAATATAGAAAAAGCAAGTGTGTTTCAACTATTTTTTATCATATCCACAATATATCATATATGATTCATCAGAAGTGGATCATATTCAAACTGTATATTCTCTAAGGCAATCCAAGTTAGGGCCTAAAAATGCTTAAATTATAGTGTTCGTTGCTGAGAATCATATTTCCCCCAGAGTTACCACTCAATGTCTCAATGTCTCTACTGGAATTTTATATGTGCTGGACAGTAGATACTTTATTGAATCCATCTCCTTTCTATTGGCAGCACCACGTCAGCTGCTTCTTTATCTCAAGTCTAAGATTCAGCTTAAACCCTCTTATTTGTTCACAGTATTTCTGCAGGGATTGTAAGATGTAGTCTTAAAATTCAATGGATCAATTTATTCATAGCTTTTTTCTCTGATATAAACAGTTTTCTGTCACTTCCAAAGTTTAAGTAATAAGTTTAATATTTTCTGGGTGTGACTTTACTATAAACAAGGTCAAGTTCTTAATTATATGCTTGTGCAGGGTTATGTCATCCTTACTGAAAGTGCTGACAAGATTTTTAGGCTTAGAAATGGGAAGAAGACAGATGACTATTTAGTGATGGAAAGAAATGTTTTTTGAAGCTGCATATGCAATACAGGTACCTTATGAAAACTCTCTAGATTTGTTTGCAGTTTCTTAGGGTGTTCTGTGGACATGAAAACATGGCATTGTGTTTCATTTCCGTCTGCACAAGGCAGTTATGCTTTTGAGCTAAGGAGAAAGGAATCATATGATAAATGGAGCTTTCTGTGCCTCTTTGTATTTGCCTTTTCTCAAAGGCTGCAACTGGAACACTGTTGCAAGAAACAAATTTTGACTGGACTTACGTAAGCAGTAAGAGTGAACTGTTCTTTATCATATTAATTTTGGTTGACTCATGTCAGTTCACCTCCCAAAACCAGTGATGGTTGGTTAAGATTATGTCCAAACCAGTCATAAATTACCAATGAATCAGTAACAGAATATTTTGGGCTGCTATACAAATACATCTCTTGCTCCATAGTTAGTTAGCTTGGATCCCCTTGTAGTTCAACATATTTTACAAAAACAAAACATTTTGAACTTCAAGCAGAGTCCAGTTTCCTTAATAAAACTTTTAGTGAAAAGAGGGCAAAGCATTTAGCCAATTTACATCTTCATTCCTCTTAGAGCAGCTAACAAACATAAATCTTGCATTGTCTATGTTCAAGGCTTTCCACTGTCATTTATTTTTGATTATCTGATAGATGCTGTGGTATTAAAAGCATGGCATGCAGCAGATGAATCATGATATCAACTCCTTGTTGGGCTACTTGTCTCTGCTTTTCCAGCTGGGAGAAGATTGAAGTACTTGGGTATGGAAGCCATGCTAAGGAATATATTCATTTTGGTTGGAGTATTTTCTATTTTTCTTAGGTAAACTTGTAATTTTAATGAAAGATTTCTGCTGAGAAGCACCATGGCATAGCTTTTAAACATGGTAAGAAGCAATGTTAAGAAAACCCTTGAAAAACAGATCCCTGCCTTAAAAGCATCAGTTTGCTATAGAAATATTGAAGTATCATATCTATTTGGTTTTGATGGACATGTTAACCATGCTGTCATTTTTATTGAAATGTCTGACAGTGATTTCGAAGAATATAAACACTGAAGTGTTCCTAAACCTGAAAATGTATAACTAAATGAAAGCTGTGCTCAGCTGTCACAGAAATCCAAATAATCCATGCTGACAATAAATAACTGAAACTCAAATTTTTGGCTGTTTTCAGGTCTTGTGGCTTTGGTACTTATTTAATGTTTTGCTCTTACATTGCATTTTTCATTTTTTCATGTTTTTTTAAGTAGGTCTGGTTCTTTTAAGGAAGAAATATGTGAGGTATATTCTTACAATCTAAATGTATTCATTCCTCTATTCTTCTATGTGCAAAACTGGGGGAAAACTCTGAGACCTTGAATTCAGGACAATGTTGTTCAAAGCTTGAGAGAATCAAAGGCAGGCAGAGCCAAAACAGCTCAGGCCATACTTTCCTCTTGGAACATCATCCTAGATCCCATTAAAAATGACCTTCAACAAAGACCTGTCAGTTTTGAAGGATTCATACAGTTTCTATTGCTGTGTCCTTAACTTGTTAGTGAGTTGAGCCTTTTTCAGCCATGACTAAAATTTTTTTGTAGGAAAGAACATTTGGAAGGATGATGCATGTGGTTAAAAAAAAATGGAATGAGTTTCTGGAGTTTTGGGTTTAGTTCCCAGCGTTGCCACAGACTTCCTCTGTGACTTTGAACAAGCCACCACATCTCTGTGACTAAATTCACTGGTTGTAAACTGATTCCAGGGGAATTTCTCATCTTTAAAGGCAAGTTGTGAGGACAGCGTGTGTTTAGATATCAACTGCAGTTGCAGAGGACTTAGATTTTTAACTTTTTAAGACATATGAATCCAAACAATTATTTAAAGATCTGGCAATTTTCTATGTATTGCCTCAATAGTGGGGAAATGCCACTACGTTGTGACATAAAGCAAATGGAGTAATTTGTGTCAGCCATCTGTGGTACTTTGGCACCTCTTTCTGTCCGTCAGCTTCACAGCTGAACATACTTCCCCACACAGGAGCCCGAGTCTAAGCCAGTGACGGCAAAACCTGTGGCAAATTTGTTAGAATCAGCTAATGATACTACTCTGAAGAAGTTGTAGCTAGAGCTCTGATGTAGCTTTTAGGAGTGGGTCTGGCCCCCAGTGAGAGGTGGCTAGGGTTATCAGTCCAGCGGATGACATCCAAAAGGTCACATAGCAGACTGCAGAAGGACAGAAGAATAACTTAGTCTGGATATCCAAGACAAGGAGCCTGAAAAATCTTGTTCATCTAGTCCAAGCCATTTTCATGGCTGAATGTGTTTAGAATTACTTTTATCCGAATTATCTAGTTTACTTTTGAATGTGGTCAAGCACTGTCCACGGACAGCATCAGTAACTTACGGTGGGCAGCTTGTAATTGTGCTTAGACTCTGGTGAACCTCTTCCTACAGAGAAGGAGGTGAGTGAGCAATTACCCTTAGGACAGTCACTTAATGCTGCTTCTCCTCAGGCAGCAGCACAAGGGAAAGTGAGAATGCCTCATCATCTGCTGTAGCATCTTCTTTTCCTCCTCTCTGTGAAACAGAGGGCTGGGAGCAAAGACTAAGCTTCAGGAAAAAATAAATTACTTCACTATTTATTTTCTTTCTCCTATGCTGATGAAACTTTGTTGAAATTAGCCATCTTGCTGCTTGTTGTCCAGGCCACTACAAGAAAGAAACAAAGCTGTGGCTACAGTTGCTCTGCTTGAGTTCACAAGTGCAAAAAGAAGAAGAAGAAAAACCATAATTTGCAAGACCCAGGTCCCAGAATCCGTGAAAGACAGAAACTTCTACACCTGGGAGGAAGCAGATGTGGAATTAGTGTGATGGGTGTCTGTTAGAAGGGGATGGTCTCTGTTAAATATTCTTCCAAATGCAATAATCTGTACAAAACCATATGAAGGAGCTATTTTCCACAGTGAAATAGGAAAATATTTCATAGGTGTCACCCCTGACTGGTGTCAGTCAGTTCCAGTGCATATAAACCATATCTGTAATGTGGAGTAATGATATGATTCCCTGATTTTTCTAGTATGACTAGAATACTCAAATAGAAATTATTGCAGCCACAAGTATAAGATACTGCATCAGAGACTTTGAACCCCAGAAATCTTCATTCTTGGGTTGTAGAAATATGATACTTAAACAAGTTCTTGGTATGAGCCAGAACTTCATGGACTTCTTTTCTTCCATTTCGAGGGGTACAAGAAAGTCTGATTAAAATTAAGTACCTGCTCTTTAGAACTCTGCAGCTGTCATCTGTTGTATTTTCAAACTACTGGAAGAGTTTTCTTATTAATACAGAATGTCTAAGCTTCAAGTGTGTAAGAATTGATTCCAATTGCATCTTATTACAAAAAAATCTGTGATATGGTTTATTTTTATTAAAGAATCCCAATTTGCTGACATAATCTTGCTTTGCATGTTCTCAGTTTAGAAACAGCATTGGATTCTTATATTTCTGGTTTGCAGTAGTCTCTTCTATTTTTGACTCTTCAGCCAGAATGTAGGATGTGTGATCGTCATTACACTTTTTTTGGTGTAATGCCTGATATGGTGGGGTCTTTGGTCATTGAACTCAAATGGAAACTCCGCAAATTCTGCTCCAGTAGGTTTCTTATTCCTAACAATTCCTTTCTCTATTGGAAAATGTCACATATAACAGCCCACAGTGGAAAGAAATTAATAAATTGTACTTCTAGTAAGACAATTCGTTAATCTGGTATTACTGGGTAATCTGTTACAACAGATTTAAGCATTACTGATAAGATAGTGTGTAGAAGGCAAAAAACAGCAAGAAAAAATGTGTTCTGCTACAAAGAGCCCAGAGGACACTTAAAATCTGATACAAAACTTCTTGGTGGTTTTTTGTTTGAATTTTTTTTTGTTTGGTTTTTTTGTTTCCTGGTAAATTGCCTGATTTTCATCATGGATTGCTGACTGCTCCTACCCACTTCTAGATGCACACAAAATTTTGGTTTTCATATTGAAGGATTTTTCTTTCACAAAAGTCCTCATAAAAATGACAAATAAATGACTTCCTAATGACTTTTGTTTCCTTGAAAAAGAATGGTTTAAATTAAAACAAAAATGGTTTTGCCCAGCATACAAACAAACATACAAGAGTGCCATGGAACTCCAAAGCTGGGAGGAAGTCAAAAGGCTAGTGCTAGTGATTTCAGAAAACCACAGCCTGGTTCTTGTGTCCCTATGGAAAGTGTTATTTTTATTTTTTCCTCTTATTTTTTTTTTTTTCTCACTAGACGGACTTGTTAAATGTTTGTATATTCCAAATGTGTACTATTTAACTTTTTTCTTTTAGCATGATTTCTCTTTTTTAAAGATGACAGTATTTAAACCTAGCAACATGTTGTTTTAAGGGCAACAGTTTAACCAGAGCAAAATCTGCCTCCCAGATTCAGCTGCCTGCCTTACTTCCCAAATACTTTGTTCTGAAGAAGCTGATGGCAGTGATAAATGTAAGAGAGTTGGAGCTCTGCAGTTATTGTCAGCAAGTTAGCTTTATGGCTTGGGGATTAGACCTTTGATGTCTTATCAAATTTCTGCTCTGCATGAATCAGTTGCTTACTTGATGTAAATTATAAAAAGAAATGTTCTGTTGTGATATTTTCTCATACTGTGTCTTCGTCATTTGAGATGCCCTCCGTGTTCTTTAGTTCCCCAGGAAGAGCAGGCAACCAGCCATATGGAGAGTGGCCAGTTGTCAGCTGATCATGATAGGCATTAAATAGAGCCGCACAGAAACTCAGATATAGAAAAGCCCTGTTTAGTTGAGCCTTTCTGTCCCCCCCACAAAGGGAGATTGTTCCATACAAGCCTGCAACACATCGAGTACTGTTTTGCTTCAGCTTTTGAGGGGGTCCCCTTATACCTTTAATAAATTATTTCCTTTTCATTGAGGTAAGAGCTTCTGTCTTGGTTTAACACAATCTGCTCTAACAAGCAAGCCCTTTTGCCCCTAACCTGTATCCCCAAAGATGAGGAAGGAAAGTAACACAAAAAGCCCTGGGTTGAGATAAAGAGAGAGTTTAATGGAGATAACACAATGTACAATTACATTAGCCTGTTTTCAGCAAAAGCAGCAGCAGCAGAAGACAGTGATAAAATGACTCCCCCAAACCCACAGCCAGCCCAGTGGAAAAGAGCAAGATCCCCAACATTGGAAACTGGAAGCAGCAACTGGAAACAATCTGAACTACAAGCCCCATGATACTTTTCTCCAGCCAGCACTTTTGTGTTAAAGCTGGCATGACATCAGTGTGGTATTGAATACTCATCAGCAGATTCAATTGGCCAAACTCAAGACATCTTTTTATCAAGTTGTCTTTTTACATCCCCCAATGTAATTACCACTGAATTGGTATGGAGAGATGGAGGCTGCTTGAACATGTGTCAGGAGAAAGAGCAGAGCTGAGCTGGAAAGGAGGTCAGCCTCTCATGATTCCAGGGAGCAACATGACTGGCAATACCTGACCCAGGAGATGACTGAGACCATATAGAAGCTCATTTTCAGTGTTTTGCACATCCTATGTGCTGTATGAGGGGATGAGAAGGTTTCTGGCCTTCATGACAGAGATTCAAACTAATGCTTCTTACTTTGAGTAAATCAGTACTCTAAGAGTTATTGTTTTAAGATAGCTGAGATACTTTAAGGGTGTGTGTTGATATCCTTTAATCCCAAAATAAAACCCTCAAATACAGAAATGTTGACCTGGTTTAGATTTTATTTACATTTTAAAATAGCTTTTCACCATTTTAGAAGCCAAAATATTTTTTATGTGAGCAGCCTTTGAACAAGATTAAAAAGTAAAGCATGTCTATTTTCCCAGACCATAACTGTGGTTAGTAAAATCACCAACCAGGCAGTTTAGCTGTGTGTGAGGAAACTGGCTAACAAGAGAGTTGTTCTAGCCCACTTGTATTCTGAAAGTTGGGTCAGCACTCATGAAAAGCTTAAGTAAACTAGAGGATCATTCAATACATAGACAATGCATCCCACTGTTTCTTTGTTTGTTTTCTCTCTTTGTGACTTCTGGCAGCTGAGAAGAAACATTATAAATGACAGCAACCCGCCAAAGAAAAGATTATGAATAACAATACCACAAGAATGAAAGGCATAAAGTTACTAGTAACTGGGGGGAAATGCAGAACACTGGGTGCATGACACATGAAACTAAGTGGATTAGAGTGCATGCAGAACAAAATACCTTAAGATCAGAAACTTTTTCAATTTGAGTTTCACTCTAAATTTATTATAGATTGGCTTGTCATTGGTAACCCAAGGGTCTTATTTCTGTAGGTGTTTTTTGACTCTGGCAAATCTCTATACTTTGCTGGTAATAGTAGCAAAGAGTAGAAACCAAGAGAAGTAAATGCCATTGGACAAAGAGAAAGTAAAGTTACATATTTACTCAACAAATACAATGGCTGGGATCTTTCTAATTAGCAGTTGTGCATACATACAAAGGATACCGTCTTCCTGATAAGAGTTTTGCTTTACCGCATTTTTAACAGTTCTGCTTTCAGGACTATACTTGACTGTCATGCTTTCTATCCCAATCTACAGTTCAGATTTCAGGAGACACATGCAGCAAGCTGATACTCTAGTTTGGATACCATTTAACTTCCTTGATGGTGCAAAATTAAAGAATCCATCTGTTTATGTTAAGATGGATTTCAAAGTATCTATATTAAAAATGATGGTCAAGATTGTTTTGATCCCAGAAAAGCGAAGTAAATGATGTTTTGGAAGGAAGAATGAGGAATACTGATTTTTTTGTGTGTGAACAGGGAAAAATGAATTTTCAATAACAAATATTCACCTTTAGATACCCGAGATAACCTTATAGATGATCTCACTTGTCTACTTACTTGTGTGGCAGTGGAATATAATAATGGAAAGATTCTGATTTACACCAAGAATCTTTACCATTGAGAAGAGACACACACATTCTAGCTCATCAGAATAGCACCTGATTAGTTCTTTGTGTGATGGGTTTCAGTGTAAATTCCTCAATACAAGCCTAACCTTGTCCTGTATATATAGACAAAGAAAGAGGTCATAATTTGAAGAAGGCAGCTCTGGGCTTGTCCCAGAGCTGTCATGAAGGACTGCTTTTCTTCAGTAGGAAAGCATAAGGTGAACCAATCTGTTAAAGCTATCTGAAGTATAGCAATTATGCAGACTTGTCATTTTCAAGGTATCTTCTGGTACTATCCTAAATAACTCCATGGAAAAGATGAGGAGAACTTAATTTTCTATACATTTCAGCACTGGGATTGAGTGCTTTTGTGTGGCATTGGGATAAGAGTAGAGTTTATTCTCTAAACATACCTTATTTTTCATTCCTTGGTAGAAAAGCAATGAAATAAATAGTGGAAAAAAACACACCTTCTTTTTAAAATTTTTTTAGTGAAGTGGATTAATTGTGACAAACTAGCTGATTAGAGTGCTTTCTAAACAGCCTGTACCATGTCGATATTTACACATCATTGAATAGCACCAGGCACCAGTACAGACAAAGGGTCATCCAGCTGGAAAGCAGCTCCGTAGAGAAAGACCTTGCAGTCCTAGTGGGCAGCAAGCTATCCATGGGCCAGCAATGTGCCCTTGTGGCCAAGAGGACCAACAGCATGCTGGGGTGCATTAAAAAAAGTGTGTCCAGCAGGTTAGGGAGGTTCTCCTCTCCCTGTGCTATGCTCTGGTGAGACCACACATGGAATACTGTGTCCAGTTTTGGGCTCCCCAGTTCAAGAGAGACAGAGATCCGCTGGATAGAGTCCAACAAAGAGCTGTGAGGATGACTGTGGGACTTGAACATCTCTCCTATGAAGAACGACTGAGAGACCTGGGGCCATTTAGTCTGCAGGGTGGGTGTCCAGATAAAGGTGCCAGTGTCTTTTCAGTGGTTCCCAGTGATAGGACAAGAAATAACAGGTTCAAGCAAGAACATGGGATATTTCATCTCAATGTGAAGAGACACTTCTTTATGGTGAGGGTGATGGAGCACTTGAACAGGCTGCCTGGAGAGGTTGTGAACTCACCTTCTCTGAAGACTCTCAAAACTAGCTTGGATGCGTTCCTGAGTGGCTTGCCCTAGGTGATCCTGCTTTGTCAGTGGAATTGGACTTGATGAAGTCTGGCTGTCCCTTGCAAATCCCAACATTCTGTGATTCTGTGATTCTGAGATTATAGCCTTCATGTGTGGATAGATATATACACACATATGTATTACTATTTTCTAACTCATTTTTTGTTGTAGACTAACACAGAGGACAAAATATTTCTAGCTTGGAGATTTCCATATCTGCCCTTCAGGCAAGTATCAGACAGAAACAGCATAGATACATAAATCACTGTAATTCAACACATTTTTCAACAGTGCAAAGCCCTAAGCACAGAGCCACGTTAGAGCATGTTGCTCCATAGCTTGCTCGCAGTTCACCTATGCCAGCAGCGTGGAAGTCAGACCATTCTATTCAGTATCTTACAGTAAGCAGATGCAGGATAAAGAAATTGCCTTTCAAAACTACAGTCTGCATTAGGCTTTTCAAAGCAAACCAGTAATGTCCGGCACACATCTTTTCTGCTTGTTTTTCCAGCTTTTTTTTTACCCTAAGCAGGTATCATTCTCCTGTTATGCAAGCAGACTTGAACTTCACTTTAGATTCTGAAGCAGTAATTTCACATGGTCAGAGGGAAAGTATTTATGTCAGTTCTAAGAAATCTGCAAAATGCAACAGAACAAAAACCTGTTATCAGTGTGCTTAAATACCTTGTGTCAGTGGAGGGTATATAGATCCAGTGGAAACTGAAGATAGGTTGAAAATTTCTCATGAACAGTCCAAATGCATGAACCTGAATTTCTTCTGATTTCCTAGTGTATGGACTGCAACCTAATCTCATAGAAGAGGGTGGAGCTTGTCTTCGGAGTCAGAGAAGAAGCAGTTTCAGGGTCTTCAGCTGTAGTAGGAAAATTTACATTAGAGCAAAGTAAACATAAGTTCAGGATAGTTATGAGTTATGCTTTGTGTGCAGCCTGTTTGTGTGAATTATATCTCTATAAGACTGCAACTAAATTTTCTTAGATTTTAGCTGAACCAAATTGCACAAAGACAATAAACCAAGACGTTATGGAACACTCCTCTGCCTTGCTCAGATTAGCCAGAGAATGGCCTCTGACCAAAGACACTATATTGTGAAATGTAGAGTTTTGTGTATCTGTTTAAAAGGCTGTGAGCTAGATTCAATAACTAAATTTTGTGCTTCATCATAAATGCATCTACTGTCAGCTTTTTCTCCAATGGAGAGAGATGTCTGCACTCCTCATGACAAGACTGTAAGAGTGGTGTCAACCCTTCTACTTTCTTGCACGAACAGTTTGATGTATCTAGTTGATGATTCTCTAGTAAGGCACTATTTTCTCCCAGTATATTCTGTGATCTGCTTAAGTGGAAGGAAAGTTGATCTCTGTGAATGTGGTTTCACAGATGGTTTCTTCTGAAGACCTTTTCTTGCCTGGCTGTGAAAAAAGACATGTGATGGCAGGATGTAGACCAGAAAGCATGACACTGAATCCCTGCATGAAAATGAAGTGTGTAAGGTAAAGACAAGATACATGTTATGCCATAACAGTGAACAAGTTTATGAACATGTTATGTGGTTTAACAGCACAGTAAAGAAACCATCAAATGCTTACTCTTAGGTACTGGAAAAACTTTCTCATGAACTGCAATATGATGCTTATGGTTGAGGAAATAAGCATCCTGCCAGTTCATAGCTCAAATGTGGGATCAGTGACAAAAACAACACTGAAAGATAAAAGCACGGCGGAAAACAGAGCAGAAATAATTTTCCCCAGTATAAGCAAGGCTTCAAGTATTTACTACTACATACTCTGACAATACCTCTGCTACCAAACTCCAGCAACAGAGGAAAGATCGCTAGGACTGCCAGCAATATAGGGAGACACATTTCAATCAGAGTTAAGAGGCCTTGGTGTGTGAGATGATGAAGAAAATTACTGGAAATGGATGATGTCTGAAACACATGACAGTAAATAATATTTAATCAGTACTTATATCTGTCAAGTGGCACATGGAGTTTATAGGGACTTTTGTATTATCAACTGAGGTAAACTTAAGACATTTGTCTTCTTTGGTCCATTTATCCTCCTTTATTCTCAGAAATACTACATGAGAACTGAAATCAGGATCTAATATAGAATAGCAGGCCCCTTGGAAATGTTGTAAATTGTAACGCATTGTAAATGCTGAAATAAGTTTGTAAACATTTTTCATTGTATTAAAATATAAAGCAGAAGATAAGTTAAACAGCTCCAGTTCAGTGGTCGTGCCTGTTAATCTGTATCATAAATTCAAATTTGTAATATAAAACAATTTTCTGAAACTTGACTAGGCTGGTTTCTATGTTACTAGGGCCAGGAGCACCTCTCTGTTAAAAGTGGTTTGTTTTTAAATAGGGTTTCACCGTAATTGTCCAGTTTTTGCTGTTCCTCATAATACTTCCACCTCAGGTGGATCAGCTATTGTTGGCTTAATCTACAAGCATTTGACAGAAATGCTGCTTTAAGCTTGTCTCCCAGTGAATCTCTTGTTTATAGAATGCCAGATTTATTTCTTAACTGAACTTAAAAGACAGAAACAGGTGAGCCAGTATTCAGTGTGAGTCACCTTCCGGTCCATCTAGAACAATGTACTATACTGTTTTAAAGAAAAGAATATTTTCACAGGCAAGTACAGCTCTAAGATGTGCATCAGTATGATCCCAGTTTTTGTGTAACTGACTCAGCTTGTTCCTGTTTAAACAAATAGAAAATTCCATGAGAAATCCCAAAGCTCTTGTTTGTTTCAGCATTTCTGTTTTGACATACTTATCAATTTGCTTGGCTATGTGGGAGCAAGCAATGCTGATTTGGGCTTATATCATTTTATGCTGCTATAGTAAAAGATAACAACTGTATTTTCCAAATGTCAATCACACTTTCTATCTTTTTCTAAAAGTACATTTGCTAATCTTGCTTTTTGCTATCTTTTTTCACAGTTGCTTGCCTTTTTGTCCTTCCTGCTCTTAAATCCCTCAGTTACAAGAATGGTAGAGATTGTTTAAATGTGCAACCCAAATTCTCCAGTGAGGTTTGGCTAACCAACAAGTTATTCAAGTGGTTTTGTCTCCTGGGTATGTTTTCTTCCTCTACTTTTCAAGGTTGCGTGAAGATCCTTGAACCTGTAATTTACTCTAACCTCCTCTAAGACTTTGGAATAATAAAATTCTTAAATAAAACTCTTTGGATAAATGCCTTCTACAATATATTTTAATCTGTGAACTATCATGCTCTCAAGGGAATGGATTTTATTCCTCAGATGATTAAGAGGATTTTCTGTCCACTGTGTTACTGTGGGTTGTCCACTGTGGTCTGGCATAACCATCTTAACTCCTGCAACAACTCAAAACAGAAAGATGAGAGAAGTTCTGGGAGAAGAATGGGACAGAGCCTAAATTGTTGCTGTGTGTAAACTTTTTCTAGTGCCTGGATTAAATGTCTTGATTTCCTGCATGAGTTTCTGTGGGTCGCAGGACCTTTCTGAGCTTCTGAAAAACAGTTCTCTGCTCAACAGGGGATGGTGCTTATACATGTGAAAAGGTTTCCCTCGGATCCTTACTCGACAGAAGAGGAAGAGAGAGACCACTAGACTTGCTAGAACCAAATCCAAAAGTGAATTGTGAGGCAGAGTAGGGGGTTGGATCCAGTTTTTATGTCAGAGGCCCCATGCAGTCCATTTTTCCTAGAAAAGCCCTTTTAAGAAATTCTACCTGTGCCTGTGGCCAGAGTCCTGCAGGTGCCTCCCAGGAAAAAAAGGGGGCTCAGAATACCTTACCTGGGTATGCTTGGGATGATTCGAACATCTATATGACAACACCTTGCACTGAAGCTCATCAGGACACCCAAGCAGGCCCTGGAGACAGCATAATTTGGAGATTGATTAGAATCACAGCAGCCTTTCTTCATTGTTGCTCATTTTGCAGGTAAAGGGAGATGATTTAATTTTTTATCCCTTCCCACTCACAGCTCAGCTAATTATTAATTACAGAAGGATCTGTAAAATAATACTGAAATGAGGAAAAAAGGAACATTTCCACTGTAGACCTATATAGCTAAAGTCCAAGAAGAAAGGTTTGGGGTTTGTGTGTAATTTGTGAGCAATTCGCTTCTGAAGCTAATTATTGTTTAAGATGAAAATTTATTTTAAAATGTCAGGAAAAGGATTCTTTCATTTTTATGTTGCCATGCCATTAAAATATAAAAAATCTGGTCAAAATTCAACTATATGACTTATTATTTTAAAGTGGCACCTTTAAGATTGGGTCTCCATTTTCAGACATACTTTCCAGAAGCACGTCTCTATTTCCTCACATTAAGGGATAGGAAATGCAAATAGACCACAGTTTAAGTATGAAGATTATGGAGATTTATGACTCTTTTTATACACTCTTTTTCGGTGTGTGTAATAAAATGCAGGGTATGTATACATAGCAAATGTTTCCTGACATCTTTTTAGCTTGTACAACTCTTTGCTGCTCAGACACTACTCTTCTTTTTCTTGCAATTTTCCTCCTAGCAGCCTCAGTTTCGAATCTGAAGTTCAAAATCTTCTGTACCTGAGGTTTATGATTATGAAGTAGCAACAAAGAAACCAGTGCTTTGTTTGAGTGGTGACCTTTTCTCAAATGTCTTCTAATGCTTAGGAGGACTATCTTTCAGTAACTGTATGCCTTGCTTAATTTTGAGCTTATTCAGAGACACCAGAAGGATAAAGAAAATCATTTGAGGACTTAATGAGTTAATCTTCTCACTAGTACTTTCTTTTCAGAATCTCAGAAGAGAAAATAATATTTTTGGGTTAGACTGATTTTGGATGGCATGCAGCAGCATCAGAACCAGTTAGTTTTTGTCAACATGTTTCACGGTGAGCAGTTCCTGCTTTCCACTGTGCCAAGGACAATGCTGTATACATGAGCTTTTCCTGCAGTATTGGAGCTGGAGGGCTGAACAATTAGACCAGGTTCTATGTAACTTCATGCCACAACTAGAAAGGGAAGGCTCTATTGAAATTCAGAATGGAAGCAACCTAAATTACTTCTGTCAGCCTACTGACTGACTTCTGGAGGTGATTGAATTTCTGAGAGAATGTGTGATGCAATGGACATAATTGTCAGCATTTGAGTAGCAGGGGTCTTGCAGGGGTTTTCAATGTGAGAAGAAGATGTGAAGTACCCTGTCCCAGTCCATAAAAAAATGCTGTAGCCCACAAGTGACCCACACTGGTGCAGGGACAGCTCCCAGACACCATGGTCCATGGGCATCCGATACCGGGGCATGGATACTTACGAGGGTTTGTAGTCATGGCCAGCACGTGCAGGGGCTCAGACCATGCTCAAAAACAGCACTCAGAAGTTTTTATTGATTGATAACAAATTTAATAATTTTATCTGGTTCAAAACAGGTTTACATACAGCACATAGCCTGGCTCAGATTTTCATCTTTCTGCTCTCCCATAGCAGGATACTTTGGAATCACAACTGAGACTCCTAGAATCATTTAGGTTGGAAAAGACCTTGAAGATCATTGATTCAGACTGTAAACCTCACAGTTCCAAGTCTACCACTAAATTATGTCCCTAAGCACCACATCTACAAGTCTTTTAAATTCCTCCAGAGATGGTGACTCAACCACTTCCCTAGGCAGCCTGTTCCAATGATTCATAACCCTTTCAGTGAAGAAATAATTCCTAATATCTGATCTAAACCTCTCTTGGTGCAACTTGAGTCTGTTTCCTCTCATCCTATCATTTGTACTTGGAAAAAGAGACCAAAACCAACCTCCCTCCTTTCAGGTATCTGTAGGCAGTCTGTAGACAGGCCTCCCATCAGCCTCCTTTTCTCTAAACAACCCCAGTTCCCTTGGACATTTCTCATAAGACTTGCTTCAATTCTGTTGCCCTTCTCTGGGCACACTCCAGCACCTCAATGTCCGTGTGGTGAGGGGCCCAAAACTGAACACAGCATTTGGGATGTGTCCACATCAGTACAGATTACAAGGGGATAATCAGTTTCCTAGTCCCACTGGCCACATTATTGCTGATAGATGCCAGGATGCTGTTGGTGTTCTTGGCCACCTGGGAACACTATTGACTTATGTTCTGTCATCTAGCAACCAATATCCCCAGGTCCTTTTCTGTGGGGCGACTTTCCAACCACTCTTCCCCAAGCCTCTACTGTTGCATGGGATTGTTATGACTCAAGTATAGAACTCTGTAATTTGTGTTATAAAAATGGTCTCAATGGAAAAACTGCAAGCTTGGCCTGTATTTTTATGGGCAAGCATATGCAGAAATACAAATATTTCTGTTAAATATATCTAAAATGTCAGGGTTTTTTGAGGAGTGTTTAGTTTTTGAATATGAGTGTTGCAAGAATAAATTATTTGTTGTGTTTCATGAGGTGCTTCACCAGAATCTCCTTGCTCATTTTCTCTTCTGACCTTTTGTGCTGAGGCCATTGGAGTTATGGTTATAATTTTAGATGAGTTTTGATATTAAAAATCTTATTTGGATCTTAGAACAGACTTTTCAGCATTTTATTGTAGACTAGTTAATGCATAGCTAATAAAATAGTCTCCATTGCCATCTCAAATTTGCTGTGAAGAACATTTCTGCCATCACCGTTTTTGCTCTAAAGAGTCCAAGCCACTGTTTTCAGCTTCATAATGCTTGAGGGAGATTCAGAGATTTCCTGATTGTGATGGTGGATTTAGTGTATTTTACGGAAATATTGTAATCACTACCGTTACAAAACAGCAGCTGAATAACCCCAGATACGATGAAACAGCTCGTATTTGAATAGGCTGGAAAGAGAGAGTTTTCTTTTCATTTTTGGGTAATATTTGTATATCTTCCCTGGGGAAGGGGATCATAAAACAGTTTCCACAAGGGAATAGAATACCTACAGCATTAATTTTTTTTTTTTTTTTTTTCTAGTTTTTGAGAGTTGACCAAGACAAAGACAGAGAATGCAGCCTGGACTGTGCAGGTTCCCCACAGAAATCACTCTGTGCATCTGATGGAAGAACTTTTCTATCACGCTGTGAATTTCAACGAGCAAAATGCAAAGACCCTCAGTTGGAAATTGCCTACCGGGGGAACTGCAAAGGTAAACAAATCTTGACTTTAATGAAAAATAATAGACTTAAGGGTCTGTGTGTTGAAAACTAGGAGTGATATACATGAAGAGTTTCCTAAAAGCAAGTAGCCTGAAATCCTTTTTGTTAATCCTATAATAATATGCTACATAAAGATAACACTTATCTATTATCATATGCAAAAATATTACTCTTCACCCATTTACACTACAGGAAGTCACTATTAAGGAAATTGTAAGGTCAGGTCCTTGTTCTGAAGGACCATATCATTCGCTGGTGGACTTGTAAAGGCATAGCCTGAAACTGTCACAAATTCTAAAAAATGTTATCTCTTACTGTCTCTTGTCTACTAGAGTTTGCTATTTTGAGTCAGAGGTGGTCAAATTCAGTCTTGTGCTTCCTAACTGCAACCATTTATTGAGTGACAAAAAAAGAAGAGGGGACAAAAAAAGAAAAATGTAATATTTTGAGCCCTCAGAAGCCTATCTTGCCTACACCATCCCCTGTTTTACTTCTGATCCCTGTTTAGAGAAACTGTGCCACATGCAACCCTAGTACTTCAGTTCCAATAAGTATAAAGTATTCAGTTAAATCTTTTCACTTTTAGTTGTCTAGTGCTAGAGAGCACAGCTCCTTGCTGAAGTGTAAGTTGACTCCAAACAGCTCTTCCTTCTAAATGTAAGAATAGCAGTGGCTGTAAAGATTTACTTTCCCTTGCTCTCTGTCCAAAAGAGAGGGGTGAGGGGAACAGAGAAAACCCCTGGGACCACACCAATTCAATCTCTTTGAGGCAATTTTCCGCATCATCTCTCTCCAGAAAACCTCTGAAGCATCAAGACTGCTTCAAAGAGACATTCTATCTCATCTTCTGCCTAGATGAAACAATATACTCATTCTTCAGCTCTTTCATTATAAGCCATTGTATTAGCTGATGGATCTATTTACTTTTGTGAACAAGGACAGAATAATGAAGCTACCTGAGCCAAAGCTTTTGTTACACTTGTGAACAACAGAGAGATTTAGTGTGCCCTTTATAAACTGGAGCATTATACATTTTTGTGTAAAATAGTTGTGAGTTTCTTTCTCTTTTTCTCTATTTCTTTCTTCCTTTCATCCTTCCTTTCTTTATTTATTTCTCTTTCTTTCTTTCTCTCTTTCTTTCTCTCTTTCTTTCTTTCTTTCTTTCTCTCTCTCTTTCTCTCTCTCTTTCTCTCTTTTTCTCTTTCTATCTTTCTCTCTCTCTCTTTTTTCTGTTACCATATTGACAATATCTTCTGCAAGATTCATCTGTAAAGATTAATCGAGTTGGCCTGTTGGAGATGTCCTCAGCGATGCTGGCAAATTTTTCTGCAGTCAGCTCCTGCAGCTTGCAGAAGTGCTCACTTGGTATTTATTAATGAATAGTGTTATGAATGAAGAGTGTCAGTGCAATTGTAGACTTGGTAGTAGACACATTAGGAAGCTAAGTATTGATAATAGCAAGTATACATCACACACTCATCAATCAGATGCTTTTAATCCTTCAGTTAAATAAATGAAAACATCACTCTAATGTTTATATTTTTTCCCCTTTGATTGGCAATAAATGCATGATTTTAAAATAATACACTTGGTCAATATCATTGAGACCAGTGCTCTTTTAACTACTAAGTAGTATTCAAGTCAGAAGTGGCCAATTTATTTTTTTCCTACCCATGGATGCAGTTGTCAAAAATATTTAAAGCTATAAGAATAAGTTTTAGAGCAGAAAAAGATGATTTGTTGGCCTAGCTGCAGTTTAAGTTTTATCTTCTTTTTACTTTTGATAGTCCCATCAAACATTCTTCTGAAAGAGCTAGGTTCATTCCCAGATTAAGACTTCTTTTGAGCCAGTTGCTTTTGAGAGGTGAAACTTGTTGTTGTAGGTGATGCTTGACCAAAGAGCAGAAGGTTGTTTCAGTAGGGCTAACCAAAAAATAATGGTTCCATTTCAGGACTATCTGAAAGGTTTCAGAATTTGCTTTTGCTCTGTGTTGGAATGAAAGCAAATCCTTTTGGAAGTGTTCATCTCCATTAAAACATCGGTGTGGTAGGTTGAAGTTTCTCCCCAGCATTCACTTTTAGCCAGACCAACAGAGTTAGAAGCAAATGAAGCTTCTATTTACAATCAAAAACTACACTCTACAATGGAATGTTATGCATATGTACAAAATATACAGTATTTACAATATTATACAGATATTTGCAATTAGCAAACAACACAAAACACCCCCTGGTCAAGAGATCTGGGAAGTTGTTCCACTGCCCACCCCCCCCAAGCCCTCCTGTCCCAGAGAGAGAAAGGAGGTGAGAGAAAGCAGTGGGTTAGACTTCTGCGAGGCCAGCCAGAAGCATGTTATCTCTCTCCCGAGCAAAGCAAAACAGTCAAGATCAGAAGAGAAGAGAAAAAAAATGCGAAAAGGGAAATATGAAGAATTGTTATGGTGCAGTTCCTCTTATCCCAGACATACATCCAATGAATTTGTTTAGAATAATATTTTGTTTTCCTTTTTACACCCAATAGTGATTTATTTATATTTTTCTGCTCGAAATATGCAGCTGAATTTTAAAGGCATAGCCTAAAACCACCACAATTGATTTTGAAGCAAGTTTTGAGGTTGCTACTGCAGGACAAAGGTATAGAAACAAACATATTTGCATGTGGACATTATGAAGGCAGAAAAGAGGTGATTCTTGATATAGAATTCACAGTGTCAAATCTGTGTTTGATATTCATCCATCATTGATCAGAAAAGGCAGTATCTGTCTTCTCCGGTTTTCTTCTTGGGTGAAAATCTCTTCATATCACAAAAATCTTATCTGAAAATTAAATATTTTCAGGTACCACTTTTATTAGTTGAAAATATGCTTTTTGTTCAGTTCAGCCTATTCACTAGGAAGGTGGACATCACAGTTTGAGTACTTTCTTATTTACATATTCATAACTGTGATTTCTATTTACAGGATAAGGGAGTTTTGGTGACTGCTGGGCTCATGGCTGCATTCTCTTTGCCTTTTTTCCTGAGAAAGCCAAATTTAATTTGAGTATCTTTTCTTCTCGTGACCTATCCTCAACATTTGCCTTATGTATTTGTTTTTGATCACTTAAATAATGAAATTGCAAAAGGAGAGTTTGCTTTATATATGCTTGCTTTTCTGTTTTAATTCAAGTATTGTTCATAGCCACAGTGTTCAGTGCAGTTAATTCTTTATCATTGAAAAGAATCCCATTTTTAGATCCTGGATCTTAAAACTAAATGACAAAAAAAGTGGAGGAATTTAAATGATTTTTCTTTCTCTTGCACTCTCCTTCTTCTAGTTTCTGATGGCTGCAACAGAGATTAAAACAGCTTAAATAAATATGAATATGAATGAACTCTGAACCTTCCCCTAAATTCTGAAAACCAACTAAACTCTGACAAAATAGTATCAAAACAGACTTCTGATAGTGGCTTTTTATGAAGACATTACAAAGCCTTTTTTTTTCCCCCAGTCTACTTCCAGACACTGCTGGAATCCATTGCTAAACTTGGAAATTGTCTAAGAAGTTACAATCCCATAAAACTTACAGCCTGCTTTTGCATTTCCAAGAGTCTCAAATAATCTGAGCACACTGTAGATGAACATCTATATTTTTGGATACTTTTCCAAGGAAAATATAAACTGTGAAATTCTGGAGATTTGCCACTTGCTTGACACAGACGCTTACTGTGCAACAAGATTATGAATCTAATAAAAAAATGTATGTTGACAGCTGAGAAATATTATTTGTGTTAGGGGGACTGTTAAAATATCACCTGTGACGGGGATCCACTACATGGACGCACAAATGCTTCATAGTACATCTGGCACAGCACAGCCAAGGAAACAAAACATACAAGAAGTGGAAAAGCAATATTATTGCTTTTAAACCGGTCAGAAAGACACAGAGGCTGTGTCTACAGTAATTAATTAACCAGAGCCAGTTCACAGTATATCTGCCTACACTGCTAAGCTGGTAGAGTGCTCCCTGAGCGCAGACCAGCTAACACTTTCACAAGGACTGTTATGTACATGGCTCATGGGGCTTGTTGTACCATGGGTTGTTCTCAGAAGACAGAATACATGGAGCCACCTCTTTCACAGGGCTTTAGGGCTTTCAACCTGCAAACCTATCTTAGCTGCTCTTAGAGGACTGTCATGATACATTCCAGGGTAAATCTGCTCCTATAACTAATACAGGCATGAGTCCGTTACTCAGCCATACTCAGCCTTGTTCCCCCAACTACAGCTGTTGAGAATAGGACTAGACAGCTCTGGATGTCAGACAGGAAGGCAGTCTGGAAGCACTGAATGATAATGCACTCAAAAATACCTTCATTTCCCCTTCTTATTCCTTCAATAACACTAAGAATATGTCTTTCCTTTCTCAGTTTCCTTTTTTTTGTTGTTGTTTTTTTCTTAAGTGAATGTAGTAGATGCGTAATTGGTTTATTGGAGACTTATATGCTGAATGTATTAAACTGGCTCAGTGATAATGTTTGATATTCTAACACTGGTTCAATGGAAAAACAGTTTCACATGTACAGTCATGTCAACACACCTCTTCCCTAACCTAGAGTTCTTGAAATACCTTAGCTGAAGTGCTTGGGCTTCTTGGCTTCTCTACCAATACTTCGCTAAAATGAGAATATAATGGATGGAGGTTTGATATAATTGTTGGTCTCTGTAAAATGGAACTGTTCTATTTACTTGTCAGCAGCAATCTGGCTTCACAGGTAAACATTAAACTAGACTTGGGACACATCTCTGAGTGGTCTATACTTGGCAATAGAAGGAACTTTACACAGAGTGATACTTAAGTTGTGAGTGACTTGGCAATTAATCTGGCTGGCATTCAGAGTATGTGTTCAGTAATTGCAGGGGTAGCACCAGCCAGGCCTTGCTGCTTCATGAGTGCACCAGGGGTAGCCCCATCACTCAAGGTAGGCTTATTGTTATTTCACAACTATGTTGATCCCCTTTCTCCATTGGAAATCTTAGGTAGCTCATGTTTAGCTTAATTCATTTATGGTATCTTAAAGAGCTTGATTGTTTAAAAATGTCGTTCTTTTATGGGCTATCACAGACGTAACAAAAGGTACTGTCTTCATTATCACCATTCACATAAAATAACCCAAAGAACTAAAGCACATGAAAATGTGAGAGGAATTTCCCATAAAGAAGTATTTTACTACTTGCTATTTACTTTCCTTAAAGAGGGAAATACCCAGCATTTGTTTCATTAAAATGAAGCTTTCACCAATAGTGAAGTTTCATTCATTTGAATTGCTAGCAGAATGAGTTAATGAATGAATTGATGACATGATTGAATGATTTGAGATGTTACATGTTAAGGTACATTCCTGTCCTTGGATGAACATACTGATATGATTTTCCATAACTGAAGAGAAAGACAGACATCACTGGGCAGTAATTGTTTACAGTTCCTAAATTAGTCACCATCCCATAACTCATGAATCTAAGCATCCTTTGGGGAAATGCTAATGTTGCCTCTTAGCTAAAGAACTGAGTTGTAAATGTTGCATATGGTTTCTGAGTGTACATTCTTCCCACAGAGACTTGAGTCAAGCTCTGGTTTGTCTGTGAGCCAAGTGTTAGCTTTACTTGTGGTGGCAGTGGCTAAGTACATCCCTTAGGTCAGCATATGAGCATAGACATTGACTTGACCAGTATACCTGCTGCCTGGCAAACAGTCACCAGTATACCTGCTGCCTGGCAAACAGTCCTGTGGGATGCATATAGGAGACAGAATATGGTTCTGAGATATTTCGTTCTGACAGACAAAGTGAGTAGGTTCAGCCTCAACCTCATTTCATTTTTGAGCTTTCACTTATGTTTCCAACTGTTATGTATTTAGCCACTGGAGTAAAAGTGTTAACTTGGGAGACAAAATATTCAATATCTTACTGAACAAAAAATATCTACATACAGAAGTTATAATGTTACATGCATTATCTGAAAGCAGCTTCTGATTATGCTTTATAATAGGTGTTTAATGAAAGTCATAAGTATGTTTGGAATATTTATTATGGAACATGTTTTTCTCTTTTAAGTGTGTTTAGTGGTACACTGAATATAGGACAAGTAAAACTGAAATGGCACTCACAATTTGCTGGAGGTTGAATTTATCTCTTTTCAAAATACTCAATTTTTCTTGATAATATTTCTCCAAGCAGAATTTGCCAAAGCCAGACTGTACAGATTAAAAATGTATAACAACATTTTTAATCACAAAAAAACTTGCCTTTTTTTTTGGAATTAAGTATTCACTACTACAATTTTTAACAAGTAA
Source organism: Dryobates pubescens (assembly GCF_014839835.1). Lineage (NCBI taxonomy): Eukaryota > Metazoa > Chordata > Aves > Piciformes > Picidae > Dryobates > Dryobates pubescens. Next base: position 28,554,648 of record NC_071617.1, read on the forward strand.
AGCAGAAACTACTTGTGCTAAAACAATAATACTGCACCGAAGAGTAGGAACCACAGGTAGCTGCAAGCATTTCCAGATTTTCAGTGCAAGCATTCTAAATTTGCCATATTAGACTTCTCCAAACTGCTTGTCAAAGCTCTGTTCTGCTCAAAAAGCTGAGTCTGGCCTTTGGTGTGTAGAAAATCAGAATGCTATAGCTTTATGTTTTCTTTAAAATGCTTGATTCATTTCTAGTCCATCTGTATCTCTCCAAATATGACTCTTAGAAAAGTGAGAGAAATATTATTGTGCCAATAAGGAATCCAGCACAGCATTCCTTATTTTATCTTAGAGCTAAGCTACCTAATTTGCTGGATGGTTGCAAAATATTTTAAAAAATGTAAAAAGGAAAGAGAAAAGAAAGGGGAAGGGGAAGGGGAAGGGGAAGGGGAAGGGGAAGGGGAAGGGGAAGGGGAAGGGGAAGGGGAAGGGGAAGGGGAAGGGGAAGGGGAAGGGGAAGGGGAAGGGGAAGGGGAAGGGAGGAGAGGTTCGGAGAGGAGAGGTTCGGAGAAGAGAGGAGAGGTTCGGAGAGGAGAGGAGAGGTTCGGAGAGGAGAGGAGAGGAGAGGTTCGGAGAGGAGAGGAGAGGAGAGGAGAGGAGAGGAGAGGAGAGGAGAGGAGAGGAGGGGACGGGAGGGGAGGAGAGGGGAGGAGAGGGGAGGGGAGGAGAGGAGAGGGGAGGGGAGGAGAGGGGAGGGGAGGAGAGGAGAAGAGAGGGGAGGGGAGGAGAGGGGAGGGGAGGAGAGGAGAAGAGAGGGGAGGGGAGGAGAAAAGGAAAAAAGAAAAGAAAAGAAAAAAGAAAAGAAAAGAAAAGAAAAGAAAAGAAAAGAAAAGAAAAGAAAAGAAAAGAAAAGAAAAAAGAAAAGAAAAGAAAAGAAAAGAAAAGAAAAGAAAAGAAAAGAAAAGAAAAGAAAAGAAAAGAAAAGAAAAGAAAAGAAAAGAAAAGAAAAAAGAAAAGAAAAGAAAAAAGAAAAGAAAAGAAAAGAAAAGAAAAGAGAAAAGAAAAGAGAAAAGGAAAGAGAAAAGGAAAGAGAAAAGGAAAGGAAAGGGAAGGGAAGGGAAGGGAAGGGAAGGGAAGGGAAGGGAAGGGAAGGGAAGGGAAGGGAAGGGAAGGGAAGGGAAGGGAAGGGAAGGGAAGGGAAGGGAAGGGAAGGGAAGGGAAGGGAAGGGAAGGGAAGGGAAGGGAAGGGAAGGGAAGGGAAGGAGAAGAAAGAAAAAAAGAAAAAGAAAAAGAAAAGAAAGGAAAAAAGCCAGGAAAGAAATCCCACACTACCTCCTTCTGCTAGGTGTCAAAAGAGGAGAGTTTAGGCTAAGATCACTCTTCTGTTTTGCTTGAACCCAGAATGTGGCAATACAAACAAATAGTGAAAAGGTCATTCAACTCTTGTCACAAAGCAGCAAGTCTTTATGGCAGTGTCAGGCTAAATGTCTGTGCTGACAACCTTTTCAACCCAAGAGATTTCTAATCTCTACAGCTCTGAAACTGAAACTTTGAGCATGATATGTTTCCTATCACTACAGGTTCCAGCTACTTATATGCTTTATTGGTAGATATGATCAGTTCTTTGGACTACACCTTGACTGAGGTCAAATATCATAGAAAATGTTCATGTTGTAAGTAGTTTATGCCATATAAAGTAAATGGTGTTTTGTGCTCTAAACAAAACATTTTTGTGCTAAATTACTTCAAATTAAAACCATTTGACTTATATCCCTGCCAGTTAGCAAAAGCATATAGCTGTGCAAATGAAATACAGAAGGAGGAAAAAAATCTGGTTCATTTTCTGAATTATTATTCAGAAAAGTGCTTAGGTAGATGGCTAACTTTAAACATCTTGTTGCACTGTAAATTTATAGATTTAAGGTCAAGTATGTATAGATGGTCCAATATAATGGAGGTGCAGTAAGGGAAACAGTGGGAGGTATTTGGGTTATATATATCTTTGCTAGATCTGCTTGTTCACATCTATGTGGCTTTAAAAGAGTTGGATCCTTAGTGTAAGAACAGCTAGGTGCCTGAGGAAACCACTTTATAAGTAGTTTTAACAAAGTGACAAATGTTTCTGATCTGTTCAGCAGGATATTCCATCTGTAATAAAACAGCTAAATAGATCATGAAATGTAGTATGTGCATAAATACATAACAAGCCAGCATCTCTTTGAAAGCAAGCAAAGTCTGCTTGTTGTATTGGGACTGGGAAAGGTACCTGTATTTTTACTAAAAATAGAGTAAACAAAGAATTACTGGGTGAACTAAATCAAGATCTTTGTAGGAGATTTATCTATTCTTTTGTCAAGCTGTTTACTTTTCCATGAGAGAAGCTGGGTTAGATCTCCCTGTGGAGCCCCAAAGTTACTGCAAATTCAGCTGTATCAAATGTCACTTTAAAGATGATGTTTACACCCTTAATGAGTTTGTGTCATTGTTTTAAAGAGAAATGTATACTTTGCAGTAATAAACTTCTTTCTATGTGATATATTATTCAAGGATTAGCCATCAGAGTTGAAGTTGATGGATTATTTTTTTTTCAAAGCTCAGTGTTGTATGTGCTGTAGTGTTGGAAATAAGGCATAAAATGAGATTAGTTCCAAATCAGTCCTGTACTATTTGTGAGGGCAATTCTGTTTCCTGATTTTCCTTGGATACTGCGATTTCCTACTGACTTCAGGGCTACCTCAGGAAATCCTGTGCTCCCAGACATCATGCATGACAGAATCTGACTTTGGGTCCTGCAGCAGTGTACTGGCACCACTTCACTTCACAAGCCAAAGCCTTCCCTGTTGCATGTAGAAACTTAGGTCTGAAGTCAGATGGCATTACGTTTCAGCTGTGTCTTCTGCGCACTAATCTCCTTTGGAAGCCAGATTTGTCACTATGGTAATTCTGAAAGACCTGCTCAAACAGCTACAATTCTGTAATCTTCTCAATTCTGTGTATTTTTGTCCATTCCTATACCCATTTTTTTTTTTTTTTTTTTTTTTTTTTTTTTTAAATTTAATGTAAACTCATGCATCTTAATGATCAGTTTCTATACATGGAGATTTTTTTTCCCAGCAAACTTGTGGATGTAAAACTCCACTTGCCTGAAGATGAGAAGATAAAAACCAACAACAAACCAACCCACAAAACAACAAAACTTGCTATTTTTTTTTTTTTAGACCTATAGATCCAATATAACAACAGTGAAGCTGACTTGTGGTAGTGATGCAAGTGCACAGTGTTACACAGTGCTTTTCATCCTTCCAACACCTTGTAGACTTGGAGTCTCCTCTGATGTCAACTCATTTGTCACCAATGTGATGTCTGTCACACCAAAAGAGTTTATCCTACTTTGGTCAGGGTCCATGATGATCAAAAGCAATGCTGCGGGCTGATTAATCAGTATAAAGGTATCATGCAAGTCGCTTCACATTTCATTCTCAGCCTTCATTTCAAAATAATTAAGCTGCATCCTGATCTGAGTTTTTGTTGTTCTTGACTCTGTATGTAGAGAAACGTCACTGATACCCTTTTAGATGGCAATATTCCTATAAACATCCCTATTCCCAGTCACTTTTGCCTAGACTCATCCCTGTTAATTTGAGGTTCATGTGAGTCATCTTCCTTAGCTACACTTCTGCAAGGTGCATGCTTCTAGCTACACTTCTGCAGGGGTGCATTCACAGGACTTTGCACAGTGAGTCCCAGATTTGGCTTTGCTGAGCCAGCCTGAGCATTGGCCACGTGGAGGGTTTATTTCCCTGTGAGTTAGGATTTCACCCATTACTGACTTCTGCATGTTAGGAGCTTCAAGTTTTCCATACATCCACCTCTTACCTGATACTTTGATGTGAGCTCATGTTTCTGCCTTTCTTCCATTTGAGAATTAATTTTCTCATTCTTTTTCACTTACATAAATGTCTAGCACTTAGATCTCTTGAATTCTTCTTTTGAAAAATTGTTTAAAATTATTAAGTATATTTAGAAGGTATTGCAACCAGGAGACAGGGTCAGGTGTTCAGATGGTATAATCTTGCACAATTACTATTAAAAAATACCATAACTTCTGTTGACTTCAGTGATGTTTTATTTGGAAGGCGTCTAGCTCCACCAAATCAATAATGTAATGTTCATTACTAGTCTAAGGAAGAATAAAATAGAATAGAATAGAATAGACCAGGTTGGAAGAGACCTTCAAGATCATTGCATCCAACCTATCATCCAACACCTCCTAAACACCTCCATTGATGGTGACTCCACCACCTGCCTGGGCAGCCCATTCCAATGGGCAATCACTCTCTGTGTAGAATTTCCTCCTAACATCCAGTCTGAGCTTCCCCTGGTGCAGCTTGAGACTGTGTCCTCTTGTTCTGGTGCTGGTTGCCTGGGAGAAGAGACCAGCCCCCACCTGTCTACAACCTCCCTTCAGGTGTAGACAGCAATAGAGTCTCCCCTGAGCCTCCTCTTCTCCAGGCCAAGCAACCCCAGCTCCCTCAGCCTCTCCTCATAGGGCTTGTGCTCCAGACCCCTCACCAACTTTGTTGCCCTTCTTTGGACACGTTCCAGCAAGTCAACATCCTTCCATGTTTTTATATGTCTTATTTTTTTATTGCCCACCTTACTACATTTCTTCTATCTGGTTTGGACCACATCTCTGTGTCATGATTAGTCCCCTGTGGTAATAACTTGGTGAAATAAAAATAAACAAATAAATAAATCCAACTCTATGGAGTTTCAGATGCTTAACTCAATAAGAGATCTTTCTCATGTTTGGTTTTGGTTTTTTTTTTTGTTTTGGTTTAGTTTTTTGTTTGTGTGTTTGGTTTTTTTAATATTGAAGGGCAGTAATACCCAAGAGCTTTAAAATGTTTTCATGGTTATATATTTTAAAAAATAAGCTTTCCAACATAAGTTACATTTTGCACTAAATTTGGACATTGTAGATTTCAAAGCATATTGATTTGTCCACAAATAAGAGACCCTTAGGCCTCCTCCTCACGCTGTTGAGGAACAAGTGGTGGACAGTGTCGGAGAACTTTTCTCCTTGTCACGTGTTTTATGATCATTCAAATATCGGAGATAATTTACAACCCAGCTGGTACTATACCAGAGACCTTATGTGACAGAATTTATATGACTTTTCCTTTTAGACATTTAAACCACATGTCATTCTAGAAAAATGAGGACAGAGGTCCAACAAAGGAGTGATTTATTTTCAGTTAAAATGCTAGATACATTAAAACCACATGTTATTAAGTACTGTATAACCAAACCATATTCAGAAGTACGCTTATGACACCAAAACTTGCTCAAAATCTTTCTTTTTTTTTTTTTCCTGCCAAAATCTTTGACAGTGCATATATTAACAGACTTTACTTGAGCTGCACTGTATATTGACTGTAATTTTCCCTTAATGAAAAAAATAAATATTAAAGTACCAGAGTATAAGTTAATTCAGTTTCTCATTATTTTTCTCACAAACCTAGATGGTTGGACTTTTCTGTCCATTTTAGGGAACATTGCATCTCTGTGATTATCCCTTCTGAAACAGCATAGTGCAGTTATGGTTGTTAAGACTGAAACATTATTTTTTCACTGAAACAAGTCAAACAAATTGTATTTTTGGCATTTTACCAACATGAACTTTCATGGTTCTGTGAGAAGGGTAAATCAGCGCTAGAAGGCTGGTGCTGCTACCAGCATTGTGGAACACAATGTGGCAGCTATTCCTGTGTTAAATTGATAGGAGAAGACCTCTTCGGGCCTCTGCCCTTTGGCAGCAGATGGAGCAGGAAGGTCATCTTTCTAGACATCTCTCCATCTCATCTCCCATTTCCAGATTAATGGCCAGAAATTACTGTTTTCCATTGTTTTATTTTCTTAAAAAGGATGCAAAGTGATTGTGCATTTTAATGGATTATAATTCTGATTCTCTTTACCTGAGTCTCAGAGCCTTCTTCCATTTTGTTAATTTAGGTTATCATCTATCTTTTCTTCATACTTTGTCATCCAACTGACTTCTCTTCTTTCTTCCTCTAGATGTTTCCAGATGTGTGGCTGAGAGGAAGTACACCCAGGAGCAGGCTCGCAAAGAGTTTCAACAAGTGTTTATCCCAGAATGCAATGATGACGGCACATACAGTCAGGTTGAAAATATTTCATTCAGTGTCTTGTGTGGCCAGGAAGTCAGAATATATGTTTGCAGAGGATGAAGAAAAGATAACAAATATAACAAAAGGAAATGTAATTTCAAAATTAAATATATTTTGTGCTAACACTGATGTTAGAAAAATGAAGGAAAATTCATGTTTTGTGCTAAGTCCTTGCTTTTTCTTTAAGAGTTGGACAGCAAAAGAGCCAAATATTATCATTGTTTGTGTGATACACTCCCTGTTCTTCTAGTCTGAGGCAGCTGAGTCATATTTGTAGCCCCCTGAATGCTCATCAGATGGTAAAATGCTTGGAATTTCTGAACTCTTCCTGACTGGAATTATAAATCTTGTGACCACAGTCCATATTTTAGTCCTAAAGCATGAATCATACATGATTCTTCCCCATTCTCAGCTGAATTTCTGCACAAGCATATGGTCTGAGGCTGGTTTACTTAGGTTAGATCATGGAATTCAGAAGGGACTAAGTTAGAATCTTACTCTGTGCTATATATTCCAATCAAGATCACCTTCTGCCACCTCTGTACTGCATTTGTATTGTGGAATTGTGAAGAAGACAGTCTTCTCATTTTAAGCATGGTGAAGGAAGTGATACTGATCCTCAGGAAATAGAATGAAATTGATTGTGAGGAGAAATTCTAAGAGTTTCCTTTCTGACAGCTTGGGATATGAATAATGTTGGCAAAATCACTATGGCCTGCTCCTTCAGAGGGAGGAACAATATGTTCTCAGTGTAGAAAAACACTTGAGATTGCTTGCTTCAGGACCAGTTTATGTGTCCCTTGAGAAACTTTATTGTGAGGTTTTCATAACACCTGCACCATGCTCTTCTGAAAAAGGGCATAAACAACCACATATTTCAATTTTCTATTGGATTCTGAAGGAGCCACGACACTTTGAGATAAACTCTGCTTTTTGCTGATGAACCATATGTAATACTGAGATTATGTCCATTATGTTGTCATTCTAGGTTGTTGTTTTATGTTTTGTCCAACATTTTTCTGGACTTGTCTTTTGTACTCACATGTCATGAATGCTGAGGGATCACAGAGGTGTCTGACAAACTGCCTGTGGTTCATGTTGTTTGTGACAGGTTCAATGCCATAGTTACACTGGATACTGCTGGTGTGTCACTCCCAATGGCCGTCCTATCAGCGGTACTGCTGTGGCCCACAAAACTCCTCGGTGCCCAGGTAAGACTTATTTGGCTGGCCAGGTGTTTATCTGTGGCATCTGATAGATTTCAGGAAAAAATGATCACTGGAAGAGTGGTTCAGCCCAGAAACAGGTGCTCGCAGATGCTGTGGATGCCCTTTCCTAAGTGCTTTGCAAAACAGAACTAGATGAGGCTCTGAGAAAGCTGGCCTATCCTTTAAGTTAGTCCTGCATGATTTCTGTGGTCACTGCCACCCTAGGCATCCCTGTGACTCTATTATCCACCTACTTTATTTGTACTACAGCTATTGAAGGGGTTTTCTGCAGTTCATATTTGTATGATATTTATATGTTTTAAGTTTCAGAGAGCTTTGCCTTTTTGATATTTTAAATATATAGAGTATAAAATAAATCTCCATGCCCCAAAAAACATGGAGTTGGAATGCCCTGGTTTATAACATAACCCAGTGAAAGAACTCCCACAGCAGATCCCAAAGCATTAAAAAAAAAAATAAAATCACTATTTATAGAAATTAATTGGCAAAACAAGCTTATTGCCATGTGCAATGCCTTTTGTCTTTCACCAGGATAATTAACAGGTTCACTGCTTTTAGGAATTTGCTTCTGGCCCTATTTCATTGACACTGATAGTATAAATCCTCAGTGTGTGAACAGTTGCCAGAATTACTGTTCACCTTCCTTGAGGCTGACAGAATTGCACAGAAATAGCTCTAAAAATACTTGAGGCTTAGGTATTACTTTTCTGTTCATACTGCAACACCATCCTCTGTCAGACAGCAGAAGAATTAGCTTAAAAAAGCTAATCCTCTTATGTAAATGAATCTGAAGAAAAAAAAAGTGTATTAGGACCCTGGTCTGATTTCCTTCAATCATTCAGGCACAATATTAATGTTCTAAATAAATAGATGGAGGAAAGAAGGGAACCCTGAGAAAGTTTCAACAAAGATTGTAAAATGTTAATTCCAATTTTAAGGTCTATTTTGTGCAAATGGTTTGCAGAACATTCCATGCATATTTTCTGTTGGTGAACTTCAGCAGAAAGAGTACTCTTCACACTAGGCTTTTTGGTCCAATCTCAAAAGTCACTATAGAATGACAGTTAATTGTGAAAAATGATATATCAAATATTCAGAAGCTTTAAACTTGAGAAAAATGGACCTTCGTGTTAGTATAACTATTGTTTGTAACTGGATCACATCTTTAGAAGGTACATGGCAAGGGCAGTATTTTTGTTCATCAGTGTATTCCTGTTGACATACTTTTGCGTGTCCATAGCCCAGGCTTTTTTGAAAGTGTACCTTGGTTGCTTTCTCCACAATATCAGTTTGTAGCTTTCTCCCTTTCACTGATGTCAGTGAAAAAGGGGTTACACTGAATGCTCAACAAGTATTTTTTGGTCAGTTGTGTCACAATACATGGCATTAAGTTTGGCTCAGAATATTGCTGAGTTACTCTACTTTCACTTTTTCTATTTGTATTCAGTATTATTGAGGAGAAGCTGCAGTGAGAATAGGAGAACTATTCTATCTTTACAGGAACCAAACCCTTTGTTCCTCTCAGAGGTGTATTCATGTGCCTAGCAGATAAACTACCAGACTGTTTCGGCTCAGTTTATGAGGGGTGGGAAGGGATTTTTACAGAAATGCTGCAGTGCAGGCAATAGTAACAATCAATTTTGATTTAATAGATCAGAGATAAATAGACTGCTCCAGAGTCCAGGTGAGTATGAAGCCTGATTTTACTCCATGGAAGATCATGGGTAATTTTCCAAATGTTATGAGACCCTCTGGGATTATCTCTGAACATTTCCTCCCATGCTTGTGTCAGTGTTCTCATAGTTTACTGCTCACCACTTTTTCCAGTGTGGCTACAGCAGAGGCTGGAAATAGATTTGAAATGCTAGGGAATTTTATAGTGGTAGTGGCTAGGGGCTCAGTCTTAGGAAGTCCGGAGAAACCTTTTCATTCAGCAGAGAAGGCAGCTGCAGATTTTATCAGAAAGCTATGTGGTATACTAAGGCAAAACTTTGCTCTTACAGTGCAGAATGAAAGCACAATTGCACCCTCCTCCCAGTTCCCAGTATAAAATCAAAATGTCCATCTATTTAGCATAATAGAGGTGTGGTTTTTTCCCCCGAAATGGGCTGGTGATGTTTTCTTCTTATACTTTTTCTTTAGTCCCACTATGCATGGGAATTACAATCAAAATATTAGTGGATATACTCAAGTTGAATAGATGTACTCTTGTTTTAATGAGTATTTCAGGAATGTAATTTCTTCTAATGCTGCTGTCCCTAGTCAATCTAATATGTTTCTGCTGCTAGCTGTGCTGCAGGTGTTGCCTTGCCATTTTTTGATATGGCAGGCAGATCTGCTGTAACAGTGTGATCCTGACACCAACATGTTTACATATTTTCACTTGCTTCTGTGCATTCTGCAGGCATGATGTTATAGTTATTTCAAAGACATATGCATATTTCTCACTTTGCATGTACAATGCTTTCTAATCCCACGATCATGTGTGCAACCTTTTCCCTTTAGAGGAGAATGTGAATGGACAATCAAGTGGCAGGTCAAGTCAATTGTGAACATGCTTTTGCAGTGATTTTCTCATAGGAAATTCTTTTTTTAAAATAGTTTCAGTGTTTCCTTTCAGCTTTAGGTTAATTCATCAGTAACTTCAAATAAGGTTTTAATAAATACATACTTAGCTGAATGTGCTGTTCCTAAATTATGGGATAATTTCTTGCCTTTCACAGTATCACAGTACTGTGATATCACAGTACTGTGGTATCACAGTACTTTCATCTTTTCCCAGTAGAACCACCTTTGACTTTGGTGACTATTCAGGAATAGGAAAGAAGAAAATGGCAGCCTAGAAGAATTTGGGTTTAAATAAATGAATGAATTAATTTAGTTTCCTGATTCCATACCCTATTTGTGTTTCACATTTACAGTGTAATATTTGACAGAGGAAATGCTCTTTTAGTTTAGATAAACTGTTAATATAGGTTAGCTGCATATCACGATGCTTTCTAAAGTTGTCTCAGGTCCTTGAACAGAGAAGTGTCACAGATGTATTTTTATGTGTCTAAAGTAGATGAATGAGCCATTTTTTGCTCATTATGTTTTTCTGGTTGCTCTTGTTGAAGCTGTCTTATGTGCTTGAGACACAAGGTGTGGAAACATGAAGGTTATAAGCCCATTGAAAAAAACAAGACTCTCCAATTGATTTATGTAAAACCTTTGCTTTAATTACTACATTTTTACCTGAAAGAGGCTCTTCTTTTATCATTTCCAGTTATTCCCACACCCACACTTGGTACTACTAAAGCACACATGATAAATCTCAGAATGCCATTCCAGTCCATGGAAATAATCCCCCCTGTTGCAGGAACAGTGGTGGGAAGGAGAGTAAATCAAACACATTCCCATGACAGCATTAAAAGAAAGCCCCTTAAAAATGATGAATGTCCCCTAACACGTTCACTAAAGAACACCAGATTTAAAAAAGACATTTTTACAGTTCCCCATCTCTATTATCAGCACTGCAGGGAACTGAAGAAATTCCATATATGCTAAGTCCTGGGAAATGCTCCAGAATTTGAGAAGCAGGTGTTAAATTATCGTAGGAAAATACAATGCTCACTATAGGAGGGCTTTTATGCCCTATTAATGATTTTGGGCTTCTGCGGTGAGATTGCAGGAGTAAGAAGACTTGTTTTATTTTATTAGTCTGTGAAGTTCCCTATGGTTGAGATGGCATGATCTATGAAGGCTAAAATATACTGAGAAATTTAAAACTCTCTCTGTATCATTACATAATAGGATGAATATAAATATATTTTGGAAGTCAGTAGCTTTTAAAAATGCATTATATTGCTTTCTTTATATGGAAAAAATATCCATCCTTGAGTCATCGAGATCTTCTGTCCCTTTGCATAACACTTTCCCTATACATACAGTCAGACACACACCTATGTGAGATAAAGAACAGCATAGAAAGTTTATTTTTGTGTTCATCCATATCCATGGTCAATTACTACATATCAAATACCCTTTTGTAGATCAGAAATTATTGTCTAAACTACACAATAACAGACTTTCACCTTTTCTTTTAAAGCCAAGTCACATATGATTAGAACTATAGAAAATGGATATGTTAAAACCACAAACTGCAAAACTCACATCACATTCCTTGGAAAATTCTTGTACCTCAGAAATTATTTGAGTGAAGCTAGGTATGAATAGGTGAAAGTAAGGCATGAATATTTTGTTTCCCCCCCCCAGAATCATAAGTGAATAGGTGGGTAAGCAAATGTACACTCTAGAATAGTGTTAAATTCTTGTTAAAATAATGCTGCTGAATCCTCCATACACTCTCCTATCCCGTAAGTATATTTATGTGGTGATTGGGTTGCTTACATTGCACCAAAGACTTTGAAGTTAATTGTATAGTCTAACTTTTAGAGAAGTTATAAGTTGCTATTTAGGAAAATGTGAGCATTCATCAGGAGTGCTGAAGACACAATTTCCTAGAAACTTGCAAATGCAACTTATTATCATCATTTAAGCTAGAAGTACTTCTGTCTTAAATATATTCAGTAAATGATAAGAAAGCTTGATACAAGCTCAATAACCCCTCTTCACCCCTAACTTGGAGACAAGAAGAGAACTTTCTGCTGTATAAACTGAAAATTTGCTGTGAAACTGTGTGAAGAGCGCAGATTCTCTTTGTAGGAAATTCTGTGAATATTTTTGTTAGCTCCCTAAGATTAATGAAAACATTAATCTAAGCCAAGTGACCCTAATTTTCTCAACATTCATCTAATTTCGTAGAGTTATCCTTTTTGAATGCCATTTTCTTCCTCCATTCACTGATTTTCCATAAAAAAAGAAAAAAGGCAAAACATAGAAAAAAAAATATTTCAGTTCCACTTGAATGTACATAAATACCATATAGTTACTGTTTCTTACTATTTCACATTGAGTTAGAGTAATCTAAAGGCATCTTGGTGGCAATTAAATCTAAACAACATTTCTCCTTTTGTTTTAAATTGTGGACTATTATATACATTTTAGTAATGTGTTTAACTACTTAGGTATAAACTGAATTTTAAGTTGAATTTATAATAGTGTTCTGAATGTACATAGAGGAACAGCACTGGTGTCACCAGGCTTTACTTAACACACTTTTTACCAGAAAGGCACTATCAGTGGCAGTTCATCTCACACATTGCCTGTTCAGATACCTCATTTCTACTCACAAATTGGTGCAAAACGCTTTAGTGTGGATGAGAATCAGACCCTAAAATCTCAGTATTTGCAGACGAATCATAATTATATCCCTGTATTAAACTACATTGAGACAGTATAGAGTTAATGGTAACTGTATGAAATTTGAGGAAAGATGGGATCATTGGTATTTAGTGTGATTAGAAAAGCCTGTAATTTTGTATGCAGTACTTCCTAAAACTGGAACATCTTATTTGAGTTCAAGCTGAGCCTCTTATCAAATTCAGGCCAAGCACCAAAAAAATAACATCGTCTGGTTTCAGCTAGCATAAATGCAAGAATATGTCTTCACTTCAGAGTGAAAAACATGGGTTAGTATTGAGTTCTGTTCAGACCTAGCTACCCTGAACTCTTTTGGATATTTTCCTGCAATTTTTTGTGTTTGAATTAATACAATAAAAATACACAACCACCAGGAAAGGAAATAAGTCTAAACCAGAATATTTGGATATGAATGCGTGAAACCTAAATCCTTCAGAAGGTAATAGGGACTTGCCTACATTGTCATGTATTCTGGAATGAGTGTACCAGACTGGTGTTGCTAGCTCTCTTCCTTCTGTCAAACTCACATGTCTAAGCCGTGTTGAAGTAAACATCAGCTTAGCATGGTAAATGAGGCCTGTGATTAAGTGAGTTCTCTTGTTTAAATTGTCCTTCAGATTTATTGTGCTGCAAGATCTGGGGGGTTTTGTTCATTTATTTTAAACCTAGTGAATTTAGTTATTCCAGAGGGAAATAAATTAAGAAAATGAAGGCAACTAAATTATTTTAAACACTTCTGAGCATGTGCCAGGTGTGGAGTATAGTTTGGTTTGGTTTGTTGTTATTAGTTGGTGGGTTTTTCTTTTGTTTTGTTTTTCATTAAAATTGGTTTCTGCAAGAGAATGTGGTAAGAATTGATAGACTGTGTTTTTAATTATTGACCACTCCATTTAGCCTCTCAGAGAGAGGACAAAACACCATTTTTAAAAGTTTGGGGGTTTGTTGTTTTGGTTTTTTTTAATGCAGCAGATATAGATAGGTTGACAAGTGGCTAGGAGTTAGAATCATACCAATGGTTCTAATAATGAGATATAGCAAGACATGAGATTTTGAACCTGAGGACAACTACCTCTTGGAAAAACTACTGAAAAAAACCGATAGCTTCTCCATTTCTTGGTTACTGGAAATCAAGATTGGATGCTGGGTCTGGCTGGAGTGCAGGCTGGTAGGATCAGCTGTTAAAAACCGCATCTCCTTCAAACTTCTTAACTCCCTTCCCACTGTTACTGTCTACTTTCCTAAGGATCATAGCTTCTAGGGACATCTTCTGAGTTTGTGAGCTCAAACACAGCATAAGGTGCTGGCCTTGCCTTCCTCAACAGATCATGCCAGCATATGGTTTCTGAAGGGCTTTGCATGAAGTATTTAAAGCAGAAAGGGATGTTTTTTCATTTGAGTCAGGGTTGGGCTAGAAGCTGATGAAAACCTTCAGAGCACTCGAAGTGCATGAGCAAGATCCTGTGTAAGAAGAGTGCTGCTCTGCACAAGGGACCATGAGGGAGCAGTGCTAGGGCAAAGCATCTTACTGCAGGACATGTCCTCGCTGTATCAGAGGGGAAGGGGAACATTGACTCTGCAGCACATAAGCATGTACTTGCACATGTGTCTATGTAGTGTTTAATATTATTTCTTTATCAGGTCCTTTGGTGTGTAAGAAGTAGCATCTGACAGCGAATTGATCACATGCAAATGCAGAAGTCAGGCAAAGTTACAATATTTGTTTGCAGGGGAAGAATTTGAACATATTTATTGCTGTAATAAACAGAAATGAATCATTAAAACAGAACTGTGTTTCTTAAAAAACATTAAAAGTAAATACAGCATTTCCCTGGTTAATTCCTTTTTCCAATTGCAGGTTCAGTGAGTGAGAAGCTGCCACAACGAGAAGGTGCAGGAAAAACAGGTAAATATCTTAGTTAAGCTTGAAATAGAAGTTAAAATAGCTGTGGGATATACCACTTTGATTTTCCATAGGTTTAAATTATCAGTTTATATTAATCATGTAATATAGCTGCACATGTAATAAGAATACATATATATGTGCTATTAAATTTATGTCATCATTGTAGCTATTTAGTAAATTCCTAAGTATAAATATATATATATATGTATATGTATGCATATATGCATAGGCATTTTCTAGTCTCAGACCTATTCTGTGCTGTTTGTAAGATATTTTTTCCCACATAGCCTTACTCTGAAATTTTTCCCATACTCTTTTCTTGTCCTGGAGGACAGATTATTCTGTCTGTTGATAAAGGCAGCATTCTGGAGTCCCAAAATCTCAGGAACCAAATTCCTCATTTTATTTCCACAGCAATCATTACTTGAGTCATCTTGGACCCAGCACTTTACTCTGTATTGAGATTAATTAATCTGATGGTTTGTATTCATGGCCAGATGATTGTTGTTGTTAGCCATAGGTCATGGTGTATATCTTGCTAGCAGGACAAAATCTGATGTGAGTCCAACATTGCTGGTAATTTAAATGAGGAAGATGTCTATGCCTGGTGGGTCATACCTGTTGCAGTTGTTCATCTCACTTCTCCAGGTACTCCAATACTGAAACAAGATTTCCAGCTGCAGATTTTAGAGGTCAGGAGGTTTGTTTGCATGTTTGCAAATTTACACATTAAGGCAAACAGGAATGAAGTTTGAAAGATAAATCCTGAAGTATCTTCCCTAGCCCCACAGTTCCCTCCTCTGTCCAAGGGAAGTATTCAGACTGAAAAGTACAGGTGTCAGAGATGGATTCACATCCCTTTTATGTAATTCTTAGCTGACTGCAGGACTACAGGTAAATGAACTCTGATAACAAACATAATTGTTTCTGTTTAAATGTATGCACATATGGACTGATGTGGATGTGGCATCCGGGAAGACCTATGGAATTAGCCTTTGAGGTAACTAATTAACATGAAGATGAACCGCTCCACAGTTGTTAATCTCTATTGAATGATGTTTTGAATAATGAAACGTTATACACGTCTTATCACAAAAGGTTGTTGTAACAAGATGATGTACCCAACAGAGTGCAAACAGAAAATTAATGAGACTTCCTTCAGATAAAGGGTGCTTCAGGAGTTCTTGTAGCTGTTCCAGTTCTGAAGTGAATACCTTTCAGATTATACAGATATCTTGTACCTAATGTTGGTTCATTGATGGTCAAGAGCAAACCTGTTTCTTTTGAGTTAAGGGGAACTGAGGCCACTTTTATGAGTCAATCACTGAACAATTGTTGAGTTTTAAAAACCCTCAACCTTTTAAATGTTAAAGCAGTTTGAAATGCTGCTTAAGCATAGTTCAAGGGGCAATTTTTGACTGAGCTGATAATCACTAAAATTACAGCATTATATCTGTATTTCAGGTAGTAACTTAAGACCAAATATGGCTCAAACCAAAACTGTGTGCCAGAAGATGATTTGAAAAATGTCATTTAAACTCAAAGTTTCTGTCTAGGCTCTTTGTAGTATTTTCCTGCTATAAGCTGCCCTCTGAACCTCTGACTTTTCCGAGTCACATATCTATTGATGATCAAAATAGAAGTCTGAATTGTCAGTGCACCTGGATGCTTGATGGCCTCTCTAAAATTAATCAATGGTCTTATTCCACCACCCAGAGGACAGCACAAAAATACCAGCAGAACTAAGGAGAAGTGACAGTCTGTTATGAAGTTGGAGCGAAGTGTTCTATCATTGCATGGACATGCAAAATAAGCATTCTTAAAAGAAACCTCCTTATGCTTTGGTTAAAATATTTTGCAGTGAAAATAGGTTTCTATTGCTGCCACTTTGGTTCTGTGAAAAACATGGATGTTTGTGTTCCACAGCTGCAAATATGGGTTTACCTGCTATTAGTATTTACTTGATATCTGCATTTGTAACCAGAAGAAAAGGTCAGTCTCTCCAAATCCTCTGCATGGTTTCATAAAGGTAATACAGATTTGCAAAAAATCTGTGATGATGGGAACAAAAAAATCCACCCCAAAAGAACAACAAAAAACCCAACAAAAAAAAAAAAAGGAGGAGGCTGTTCTGAATTCTAGCAGCAAGAGGAAATAGAAATAATGCGTTAGCCTTAAAGCTGTAACTCAGTGTTACCATGGTAATAAAACCCTTGTGTGGAAAATGCTGTTTACTGCATCTTGATTTTGGATTTAGCTCCATGCTACAGGAAACAGCATGACTGGAAAATATATGCTAGCAAGGCCTACTAAGTCATGTTTACCCAATATCTGACATAACTAAAAATAATAAAAATGGGTCTTTGGATATCTCTCTTTCTCACAGAATATTAATGTAAATAATTTTTCATACTGAATATTTCTTCTACAGCACTACTTCCACTGTGTTTTACTGAACCTAAAATTTCACACAGTATCTTACCATTTCTGTAAATTTTCCTCCCTCTTTTCTTGTAGTAATGGGTGCTAGTGGATGGATGGAGATGGCTGACCGACTGACAAGAATCATACAAACAATATTCTTGTTCTTTAATCTGTGAATCTTGCTTATAAGATGAGCTTGAATGTTAAGCAGCTATTGCTCTGCCAAAAGAAACTTTCATTTTAAGGTGCTGACATGCCTGCAGCCACTCATTCACTTCAAACTTCCTTTGCTTTCACAAGTCTTACTCCTTCTATACATTTATCTAATTGTTTCTTTAGAAAAGCTGATTTGATCTGGGATAAGCTGTAGGTATCAATGTGCAGCATTAAAACTGAAGAATTACTCTCCAGGAAGCAATCTGATCACTTCATGCCTCATCAAAGACCCTGCAATCATTTCACCAGCCATAACTTAAAAAAAACATCCATTTCTAAGTTGTAGTCTGTAGATTTAATGTATGTATGCTGGAAGTATATACAAATGACATTTAAATTATTGCTTGTTTGCTGGCCGGGGCTATGTGCAAATCATTCGTATCAATCATATATGTACACTTATTTAGCTTACTCTCGTAATTGTAGTCTCCTTGCAAATCTTTTCCATTCTGAATTCAGATGATGCCTCAGTTCCTGCGCTGGAGACTCAGCCTCAAGGCGATGAAGAAGGTGAGCATCAACAGGAGCTTGATAATAAACTATGCACTATGGACTGTACACAACAGCATCAAATGCTGCTGTAAGTTAGGGCAGCAAGAAATTGAAAGCATTGTGCGTTTCTTCGAGATAAAGACAGCAAACACAACAGAGTCTTTTACTTACAAGCAATGCATTTCATGTGATAGTTTGAGATTATGCTGTAGCTATGAAGTCTGACATTAACAACTGTAAAAGGCAGAGGGAGGTTTTAAACCTGAGGCAGAGTGCAAATTAAAACTGTATGGCTGAATAAGGAAGTTAAAAGATAAATTCTATCCTCAACGTATTGTTTAATAATAGTAAGGATGAGGCTCTGTCAGGCTAATTTGCCTGTGGGGAGATTTGATGGTCTGTAAATGGAAAGCTCAAGGCCCACATACAACTACGGTCATACATTGTGCCTGCCTTACTACTCACTGCAAATCTTACAGAATCTGATTTAACTCTATTACACATTTGGGGAGATTTTTATTCTGATTAAACAGATTTTTAGTCAAAAGTTATTTCTTATAATTGTTCTCATGAATGAGTAAGGAAGGAAATATTCCTGCCTTTGCATGTTTTTTTTTGGTTTGTTTGTTTGCTTGTTTTCTAGATATAGCTTCTCGTTACCCCACCTTATGGACTGAACAAGTGAAAAGTAGACAAAACAAAACCAATAAAAGCTCAGGTAAGATATATGTTGTCCTTACTTCACAGAGCTCCTGTGAAGATGCAAATTAAGTCCGCTTTGTTGAATCTGAAGCCATTTAAGAGAAAGACATTTTAATAACTATTATGCTTCCACTCTCATCTGTGATAATGACTTAATGATTTATGGTACATCATATGTTTACTGCATATGGAACTATTTTTGGCCAGGCTTTAGTGGATGTGAATTGCCATGACCCCACTAAAGTGTCTGGCTGACATCTGTTCTCATCTGTTTGTGGGTTTGACGTTTATTTTTCACATCATCTTTAATTCTCTGCCTCTACTTAGAATTTCTTTGTGTTTTTTTGTTTTTTCTTTTCACTGGAAGGTGCTGTGTAGTGGTGCTGGGAAAATGACAGTGTGAGTTATATATTTTGGGTGGTAAATACTAGGAGGGAAACCTGAAAATAAGCAAACTCGTGTAAGAAGCCAGTTGTCTGTTAGGAAACTGGAAAGACAGCTGCTTTTACCTGTGTTTTTTTTTTGCTGCAGCATTCACCTGCTACTTAAAGGATGATCACCAATTTAGTATGAATTAATTATGTTACTTTTTATATTGGATTATGTTTACTGTTCAGAATTGAGCTTTCTACACCTGGGCTAAGAATGTCAGGTGAATGTCCTAAGACTGAAATCATATTGAGGCACATTCAGTGCTTTGGTGAATTCTGAGTTTTGATGCCTTCCTCACTGTTCATTCCTCTTAGTGGAGTAAACTTTAGGGAGTCTTCTTGAGCATTCTGGAATCTTTGTCTTTGGAAAAAATGTTTAATTTGAAAGGGAACATTAATCATATAGGCTATAAATCAGCAAGTCACCCAAAAGCACACTTCAGGTCCAGTAGAAACTGAGGTTGTGCTTGACATTAAATACTGTGCTTCAATATTCTACTGAACTGAAGCCCAAAAGTATTTAAAAGGACCAGGAATCATCATAAAAAAAGAAAGACTAAGTGGTTTGCAAATTATTTTATGTAAGCTATTTCTAACATCAAAACAATAATTATTAATATTTGTTAATCTCCTTGATTTTCCAGTAAAGGAAGGGACCTTAAACAGAGTGTATATCAGAATTTGAAGCAAACACTTTCCATGTTGGAGATTTATTCTGTTATTTCTTTAGTCAGTGTTGGCAAGAACAGAATTCTTTTGGGATTTCTATTGTGTAAAATGCATGTATAGAAATATATCATTTTTAGGAGTGTTTAGTTAATTTTTAGAGTGCTGGAGACTTGATCTAAAGCAAGAATTCTTGAGCTTGCAGTGCAGTTTCTGGAAGCCTTAGAAAAAAAACCAAGAAAAGTTAGGTTTATTACTGTGGCTGTCGTTATTACTGAAGATGTAGTTACAAAGGAAGTGAAACCAGAAGTGTAGTCTACTTGTCTTGTGATTGCTAGCCAATGGTGCATTAGTATCAAAAGTATGATAGTGATGGAATTGCTAACAACAGGACTTGGTCACAACTGTGCCATGTATAGGGGATCTCTGGAGGGCTAGCAAATGATGGTTTGAGATACCATACCCTGACTAGCAGAAGTAAATCAGCAAACACTGTATAATCTCCTTTGCTTTAACTTGTAGGCATACCCACTGTGCTAGAAAGGACCACTGCTCTCTTTGCTGTAGTTTCTCTTGTATATGTAACATACATATTCTATCCAGATGAATCGAGGTGCTAAAAACAGTGTCCACCAGTTGTGCTGGCAGCATCTCTTCCAGAATCCAAAGTATAATGGGTGTCGGTTGTGGTATATTTAGAAGTTGTTTTGAATATGAGCCTCACTGATAGTCAGTAAAAAGATCTTTTTAGTCCCTGAAGAAAAAAGAAACAAAACAGGTTAGACTTTGTTTATTACCTCTCAGAGCGGTGCCAAGGTTTTTTTGGAACATCACAGAGACTGAGATCTGGGCTGCCATGTGTACAGACTAGGAAAGACCTCATGACTGAATCCACTGGACTTTAAGTTAGCCAGTTTTGGGCACCTGCACTTCAACATAAGCAATAAATACAATTGTAATCTTTACACAGTTTGATTAGTAAACTCCGATTCAGATTTCGTCATGCAGATACTTGAAAACTTACGGAAATGTACTCATCTCAGTAAAGTCAGGAGAATTTATGGCTGCATATGAACTGTGCTTATAAAACAAAATATGAAACCCATTCATAAAGGGCAAAATTTTTCCTTTGTTATTCTACAGTAACCTAAATGCTTTTGAATAAATTCTTCGGGTGCAAATAACACTATGACCTAGCCCTGCCTGTAGGAAATAACTCAAGCAAAATGATAATGCTAAAAAATTCAGCTAAAATCCCTACATCCTACTTAAAGGCTGACTATTTTAGTCTGTATTGCTTTTATTTTTATGTAGTTTTTATGTGAATTGAGATTCTAATATGACATGGTGAGCAAGTCATGACCATAAAGAAACCTGCCTTTAACTGAGAAGTAATTCTGTATGGGAATGTTTTTGTGAGTTAGCTGATCACAAATAAATACATGCAATTTATTTGTACTCATCCTAAAGTGGTTTGGTTTTGCTACTCTGCGAAAGACCTGACAATTACAATTACCCAGTAAAATGAGCGTAAGATTTTAGGATTTGGAAGATAAAATATAATGTCTCAGGAAATTCTAGTTTATATTAGTTACCCAGTGCTCTCATTTGATTAAATCAGCCAAAATTAATTTAACACAGAGTAATGGCATTTGGGAAACTTACAGAAGCAAGGCATGAAATTACTGGATTACATAATCATGCTCTATAGTGCATATTCTTTCTGTTGGCTTAAAGAAATAGGCTTTTGCTGCTCACTAAAGGCATTTTTAGAGTGGTACTTCATCGTGGTGGTAGGAAAACCCCAGCCTACATTGGATCTAGTAACAATAATTGTTTAGAGTGGTGGATTTAGGTAGAAACACCTCTGGTATGTCACTACATGACAGTGCAAATACTTTCCCATCACCTAACAGGGAAAATGCAGTTCCCTGAGGAGAGCGGAAATTTCTTACGTTCTCTGTGATACATCTGCTCTATCAGCAGTTTATATCTCTATGGGATACTAGGAAACCAAGTGTGACATTTTTCAGAGGATGTATACGCTCATTTGTGTATAGGCAAAGGAAGGCTAATACAATCCATTTCACAATGGCCAGTGAAGGTTAGGATTCATTTTGCTAGCTTGAATTTAAGAGCCAATTCTTTAAAATATTCTGCTGTGGGTATATTTCTGTGAAAAGGGTAAGTTTAACTGATAATACTCTTAATGTCTAAAAATCCTTAAAGTACTGAGTAATTCCTATGTGCAGTCTGTACACCACACAAATGAGAATAAATAATAGTCAGTGTAAGATTTCATTAATCTTGCAAGTACAAGATGCAAAAGTTACCCATCATTTGGAATATCTGTACATATGTACTTAAGGTCTTCAGATGGCATTATTAGCACTAAGGGTTTGTATGTTCATTGATCACTTGTGTAATTTAATGAGCATTGTAAAGTGATTGAAATATTAACACTTGTTTTGCAGATAATCCGATATCACTGGCAAAATAGCGGATACTAAGAAATTGTCACATTCTTTTGTACTTTCCTTAACTTGACTTTGATTCATGTGTTAAGTGGGTAGAAATTTAGAGCCCCTGGTAGTCAATGGCAGAACTCCCAGAGAGCATTTGAACAACCATTCATACTCTCACTATATGCTAGTAGTTCACCCAGCAGTTTGTGTTTCATCTGGATCCGGCACAGGCACGTGATATGGTGCTTGTGCCAGCTTCATGCTTTCTGCCAGCTTTATGCTTTAAGCAGGTGCTAGAGAATGAGTCATACATGATCCAGCATAAAATAGGGTCAGCTCAGTAGAAACTTTGTTCTGGAATAAAGCCCGCTGAGGAAGGGCCAAGCTGTCCAAATTCTTAATGCATCTATGCAAAAAGTAGTGAATATGACAACTTTCCATTTAGAATGAAGAATCCTTAATCAGAATTAATTGTTTCCTCAAGTAGATTTCAGACAGTGTACTTGGATATTCATATAATGTAGAATCATCTTCAGTATGTTTTTTTTACTTTGGCTGTGCATGCTTGAAAGGAACATGCAGCTTTTTATTTAATTTTCAGCCACAGTGGAGTAGTGTATTATTTCTGCCATTTTACTACAAACCATCAGTTTCAGGGCTTTAAAATCTGTTCCACGGTTGTATCAATTAGCCCCACAGGACTTGATGCAACACCATCCAGGAGAACACTGAAGTGCACACACAGTAATGAAAACAGTTAGTATAATATCTGCTGTGAATGCTTTCTTAAAAGACTAAAATAGGACATTAAAGTGATATTGTAACTACTGCTAATGTGTCTGTATCTATACCAAATACTCATTGCATTTATCGCTCTATATAGACTGAATCTGTTGGCAAAGTCTGCCAATGAGGCTGACTAATGTGACAGAGTGACATTCTAAGATTTGAATGCAGTTTTTATTGCCTTGTCATCTGACTGCTTTAAAGCATTTGTACTTATGAGCTTTTCTCACATGGAAACTATGTTGGTTGTTAGTGAGGTTTCTGTTTTCTTAGCTTGCTTTGTTTTGTTTCTCAGAGGCAATTGCTCCACTGGGATCACTGTGCACAGATCATTCCCTGAAAGTCACCTTCTTACAAAGGACCAAGACAAACCTTGTTCCACACTCCAAAGCTCATGTTCATTCCAAATGAACCTGGCTAGTGTTCTTCTGTTATGACTATCATTGCAAATTTCAGCCCTGAAGTTGAAAAAGCCTACATGAAAAAAAAACAAAACATTAGCTTTCAAAGGAAATAAATGCAGGAGTTTTTGTGTCGCCCAATCACATCAATTCTAATAGCCCAAGCATAGGAAAATTAATAACTTAGAGACAGGAAAATGAGTAACAGCTCAGTGACTTTGTATTTATTCTCATTAATTCTTGCATTTTCCAGATGTTGATTTTAATATTGACTGAAGATAAATTACATGTGATTGAAGTTGTGAGAGCTTGT
This sequence comes from Dryobates pubescens, assembly GCF_014839835.1. Lineage (NCBI taxonomy): Eukaryota > Metazoa > Chordata > Aves > Piciformes > Picidae > Dryobates > Dryobates pubescens. The sequence goes on from NC_071617.1 coordinate 28,578,147, forward strand.
AGAAAATATAAGATCCAGTTGCATGCACCAGTTACACGTTTATTACAAATTAATTAGTTTCTAAAACTATTCTGAGTTAGACTTATTTGCCAATGTGAAAGTTTGAGATATTAAACCAGTTATTACAGAAGGAAACCAAAATGGATATCATAGCAAACTGAGAAAAGAACACAGGGAAGAAAGTGTTGTAAAAGTCTGTTGCCTTCATTTTCTTGGCAGCGATTCCTAGTGAGTTATATGTTGGCCTGCAGAATCCTGGTCAGTCTTCCATTCTCAGATTTGCTTAAAATTAAGAGGGGCAGGTGAGAACTTAAGAACAGAATAGATACATACGTCCAAAGAGACTTACTTACTGAACTTGTTATGCCAGTACTGAACACTCGGAAACTGGGTTTAAGTTTATATAGAAAGTAGTTTAGCATAGAAAAATAGCCCAAGTAGGAGAGATTCATTAGCTAGAAACCCCTGAAACCCCAGCTATTACCTCATTTCAGCCTCAAAGACAATTTTTCCTTCTAACAATTGATGAAGCATCAGCCATACTCAAAGACGGAATTTGTATTCCCAAACTTGAGTTGCAAATACAGTCATTAGCTATAGCTGGAGGAACCAAGGGCATGGAAGTAAGTTATCTCCCATAATCTGTGAGGAAGGAGTTAAGAACCTGTTATGCCCCCTGGCTACTCAGGGCTGTAAGGGCTGTAAGGGCTGTAAGGAGGATCTGGGAAACTCCAGGCCTCAGTTTTGGGGAAGATTATGGAACGGTTCACTCTCAACCTGAAAGGAGGTTGTAGAGAGGCTGGTGTTGGTCTCTTCTCCCAAGTAACTAGCAACAGACAAGAAGAATTGGGCTGGTGTTGTTCCAGGGGAGGTTTAGATTAGACATTAGGAAAAACTTCTTTACCAAGGGAGTGTTGAGGCATTGGAACAGGCTGCCCAGGATGGTGGCAGGGTCACCATCACTGGAGATGTTCAAGAACCATGTAGATGTGGCACTTCAGGATATAGTTTAGTGGTCATTGTAGTTGGGTTGTGGTTGGACTCAATGACCTTAAAAGTATTTTCCAATCTTAATGATTCTATGATTCTGTGACTGGTTTAAATCCAGATATTATTATGAATTTTATAGCTTCTGCTCATCTTCAGGTCAATTTCTTACACAAGAAAAGACACTGGCATTTTTTCATGACATCTACAGCTGAAGTCTGAGTGTTTTGTGATGACCAGAGATCTGGCTTTTGAACATCAAAAAATTTGTGGGTGCTGAAGACAAAACTTTTTATTTGGCCCGTTATCTCAATGACTATGGAAGATAAAGAGCAAAACACTGTGAAGAAGTAAAAACCCTAACAAACCACCCCTCCCCCCCCCCAAAGACCACACTAACAAACAAGGACAACAACAGAAAAACACCACACCCAAAAAAACCCAACAGAAGAAAATCTCCCAAACAAATGATACAGAGAAGTACTGGAAGCTTCCAGGTCAACAGAGCTTTGGCCTTCTCAGACTCTTTGTATTGGCTCTGATTGCTAGCTCATTAAATGCTCCTTTTAGAGTTCTTGAATGAATTCAAATATTTGGAGTGAACTATAACTTGTTATTTGCATTTTACTGTAAAACTAGCATTGTTAAGAAATTGTTGAGTGAGGCTCTGCCACTGTCACATCTTGTTATGTCCTCTACTGGTTTATTTTTAAACATTTTGAAGAATAGGAGGTAATCCTCTTTTCTTGTCTTCCATTTCTTAATGTTTCTGTTATGAATCAGAATAATTTCAGGGTAATACTCTTTTATCATACTGAAGTAGTATCATTAGGACCAGTCAATAATAATTAACTAAGTTCCAATGTAGAACTTTGTCTTAACAATTTATACTGCTGTCCTAGTCTTGATTTAACTGTTACACAAAGAAGAGAACAGTGCTTTTCATCCTCTCCACCTGTGAAAAAAAATTGCTTTTCATCCTTCTTGGCCCCCTTGCCTTTCCTAAATTGGTGAAGGAAAGCTAGAGTTTTCTTTCAGTTCTTTCAGCCTCTTCCAAGAAGATAAAACTTTCCAGACCTCCTCACAGTGCTTGTATATTATGATGCATCCTTTATTTGCAGTCCACTGGGTTCATGCTTCGTATAGTACTGTCCTATCTTTAACAATCTTTTTCACAAGCATTTTCATTTATCTTCATTTTAACTCTACATATTAGTTCAGAGCATTTTTATAAAGATCAAGCACTGACATTTCCACTGTTTGCCTCCCACTGCAGGGGAAGATCCTCCCATCCTAAACCACTAGAAAACCAGAGTTCTGGTTTACATCCAGTTGATGTTCTTTATGCATAGGATGTTCCAGGGTTTTATTGGACTCCTACTGGGGGAGTGTGGGGAGGAAGGAATAATTAAAAAAAAAGAAAGAAAGAAACAAAAAGAAAATAAAAGTTCTGGTTTAGGCAAGGTTCGTAATTTCTATTTTACTGCATGTGTTAGAATTTGGTGCCAAAAGATAGTAATCTTTCCTGACCATTTTAAATTATATCACATTAATTTCTGCAGCGAGTAAATAACACAACAGTCTTGCTTGATGTTGCTCTTTAGTTTTCAGATATGCATTTCCCTACCTACCTGCAGCTTTCCAGTTTACCAGATGCCAGATTGTATAATCAAAAAAAGCAGCAATAGGCTTCATAAATCCTAATAGGGATTTATACAAGTTAACAGTGTGTATTTTAGTGACAGATACAAAAATAATCAGGTAAGTCATGTTAATGCACAGAGACATATTGAAGTGGATTATATCTAAAGATATAACCTTTCTGAAAAATATGTTAATCAGTCAAGAAAGTCTCAATCTGGCTATAGCTATACTGTGAATACTGGGTGGTCTGTAGAAGACAGGTTTTCCAAATTTTGCAGCCAATTAGAAGTCCAACAAGGTCAACAGTAAGAGCTGCCAGACCTCCCATCATCATGCTAATGACCTGATAGTTTGAAGAACATTTCTATGTTCCATGCTGAGGTACCTTCCCTTCACTGCCCATCCCTCCTCAGTAAACAATCCTAAAAGTAATGAACATAGGTAGAAAATTACATATCTTTATCAACATAGTAAAGGCAAATTTTTTCTTGATTATAATGCACTTCCTTGGGCCAGAGGCTCAAGTCAAGTATGAGCATATCAAATCTTAATTTGCAAACTGACATCTATGCAACTGTCCTCATTTTCTCTGAAATATGAAGAAAACAATGCAACTCCTGAGATCAAGTCATATTACAAAAGAAAATAAATATCTACAATGTCAGAAAGCTCTGAGACATATCAAACCTTTAGCAAATAGGTGGTTATACTCCTGAAGAAAAAGAAATCCTATTTTTCTTCTTTGGCAAAGAAAGTTGTTGTGTCGCTCCAAGGATATCCACTAATCTCCTACATTTTGCAAGGTTAAGAACTCCTTATATCTCCATCTGTGAGCTGATCTGAGATCTTTTTATCTGCAAAACGCTGTATATACCCCAAGTACTGTATTATTACTGGCTTGCTTTCCACTTCACTCTGTCCATCATGCTCTGTCTTCTCTCATAGCAGACTGTTCCAGATAAATGATAGATGCTGTGTTTTCCCTGCACTCCACACTGGCTAGAAATAACATTAACTATTGTTGTCATAATGCACTAGATTTCTGTGTTAACTGGAGAAGAAGCAGTGGTTGGAGAGACAGACCACTGTTTTTCATTAAGATATTTTTAATACCTGTTTTAGTTTAAGAACAGCAGGCCAAGTATCTGTATTCAACCACAAATAAAACTATGTTTAAATAAGATTAAGGCTGTAAATTAAATTTCAGATGTTAAATTCTCATGGTGTGTTACAAAACACAAGAGAAAACAGAGGGCAATGCTTAATATACCAAATTGGTTGAAAATGTAGCCTTACAAGGAAAACATTGGCTTCTTAGGGATTTTTTTTCTGAAACTCTATGCGTTTTCAGTTAAAATTCAGATTTTTCAGGATTCAAAGAATGAAAAATAAACCAGAACAAAACCCAACAACTTCAAAAAGTGGAATAGTTTTGGGTCAAAACTAAAAATCTTGATTGGTCATTTTAATGCTTTGTGACAGCTGTAATTGTGAAATGTTATTAGTACCTTCTTTTTTTCAGGGTTTTCAGAAAACTTGTAGTCATCTTGGATTTTAAGATACAGTTTTGACAAGAAAGTAGAAAGTATGTCAGGACTGCGTGATCTGTTCAGGTTCAAATCATAGGAAAGGCTGAGTGTCTTCCTCAGTCATTAGGCCAAATTTGAACCTCTGTACTGTTTTTCTGGTCTGTATTGAGGCAAAGTCCCATCCATGTAAGGGCTGAAAAGGGCTGATCCTGTCTGTTTACTTGTCATTTAGAGAATTCATCCACAGACTCTGTTGAAATGGAGGTTCTTAACAGACAGGGATGTGATTACTTCCAGAGGTTCATGACTGTCACTCTGTCATGGCGCCTGTCACCCTTTTTTCACAACAGCACTGTGCCCTTTTTTTGTGGCTGGCAAGAAGGTAGGGACCCTTTCTGTTGGTTTACATTTACCTAATTGGTCTGGGGAGCAGAAGTGTAGTAATTTCTGATTTTGAATGTTTCTTCTCTGACTTTCTCAAAACTTCCAACATGTAGCTAAAATGATAATCTCAATAGTCATTACTGCCTGAAAGTAATAAGAGAATCATTATTCTCATTGCTCTTCTGTTTGGCTGAACATAGGCTATATCCCATTTACCTTCAGTGACATAATATTAGTATTATAGTTTCTAATCAGGTTAAAAATGACTTTTAGGACTAGATGTTTCATTCCTTTGAGTTAATACAACAGAGAGGCAGGAAAAAAACAATATCAGAATAAATATCAGTCATTTGAAAGGTCATTTATCCCCTTTTCCCTCCCAAAATCTTGAGCAGGAAACAGTGGCTTCTATTGTAGGCACATATTTTGCCCAGTATAATAATTGCAAGGGACTGCAGGAGAAAGTGATTTCGTTTCAGTGAATGCGAAGCCTCATTTTACTCGGTGCAGAGTAAATAGGAATGATTTCATTGCAGTTTAGAGAGGCAATGCCGCTGAAGCTTTATGAGGATAGAAGATAATCAGATTTGGAAGTATTTTTTTATTAGTTTATTTTCCTCTAAATGAAGAAAGTAGTGGTACAAAACTGATTAAGGTGCTATTGCCTTTCTTGGAAACACGGTGCATGCTCATTTCTTTAGGTAGATAGTATATGGTATATCTGTCTGCTGGATCAGTGTTAATAGGAAAGTCTGCCTCAATCCTGCTCCTATTGCACAGCTGGAATCCCTCTTTGATGAATGTACTGTCAGTGCAAGGTCTCAGCTACAGTTGAAAAAGTCAAGAAAGTGTTTTCTCTTTATTTCCTCTCTGTTCAACTTTTTTTCTCTGTGGATGAGGTTAAGCATTTTGTACACTGAAGAACATTCATATTCAAAATCAAGGATTATTTATAAGTACCTTCATGCATGTCTGAACATCAAATGTCACATAACTAACCACAGTGTTATCCCCAGGGATGCCAGGGTGTAGGTACTTTTCCAACACATTTGTCAAAATGATCCTCTGTGGCTTTTATGTGGAACATCTCCTGTCCACAGCAAGGCTAGAGGGAACATCCCTTACTTTGGATCTTTTTGTCCTTTCTGTAATTAAGCAAAAAGTTTTGTGGGTCACAATGCTTACTTCACCTTTTTTCATACTGCTTTTATTGGAATCTTATGCAATTTTACCATGCTCCCTTTTATCTCTAGCATAATCAATCATCCTCACTTTGCTTGCATACACAGAATTCCATGTTCAGTTTCCAGAACTTTTTGGTTTGGTTTGGTTTGGTTGGTTTTTGTTTTCCTCAGTCTGTTTTCTCTGCTGTCAATATCTGAACTTCATTACATATTTTTTGATTTTTGCCTAAGTATCATTCCTCAATCTCAGATGCTGCTGTATTGGGCTTTTCTTGTAAGGCTGATTTCTCATCTGTCTATTCCTCCATCATTTCTTTTAGATTATTGCAGCCAAAGGCATAAATGGGAAGTTTTATGAGAAGAATAACCAAGGGAAAAGGTGTCATTACCTATCTGTGCAAGATTTCAGAGACTGTTTCAGGGATACCTTGTTCAGTTGTATCAATACTGTGGGATACCAAACTGCTGGAGCAGCTATGTGTTAGATCCTAAAGCTAGTGGAGTAAATTTTCAGTAGTAATCCAGTGCTTTTCTAAGTAAGAATGTTTCTTCACTCAAGGCTGCAAGGTTTTTGTGGAAATTCATTTGTATTTTTCAAATAAAAATCAATGCAAGTGTCATAAACATCCACACTATTGGTTTGAATGACCAGTGAATCGTGGCTTATATTCTGTGCCAATTTTACTTCCTCAGGATGTCACTGGGGAGGCTTAAGTAGCCTATTGTGTGCAAAAGCATCTGATGTCAACTTAACAGCAGTGAAATAGTGTGGCTTCATCATTTACATTTGGGGCAGCTAGGCCTCTAACAAGGGCTCTTCTTTTGGGAGGGCTACAGCAGTACAGATCAATGCAAGCAGAAGCAAAGGCTTTAGCAGAGGGACTTTGTCCAGTGCAAAACTATTGAATATGATAACTATATTTACAGACTTATATAGTATAGGAGGTGGAAATGAAGAAAAAGCTGTTGAACAGATTGATTGAAATAGTTGCATTTTTCTAAATGAGAAGGCACAGCTTAGGCCCTTTCTTTCAATTTCAGTTTCCATCTAGGCTTTGTCTTTTGTTTTGTTTCTTGATTTCTCTTTCAGACACGTAAATCATGACAATTGATTTTCACTCTTTTTCAACTCCTTCTGTCTGCAATCTGTACCTGCCATTGTAATCTGTACCTGCCATTGTAATCTGTACCTGCCATTGTGTAACTGCAATAAATATATATGTAGAACAGAAGCCAAAAGAAGATGCCCATGATTTTTGTACAAGGGAGAGCCTATGTCTTCACCTCCATGCTAACTTTCTCTAAATAAGCCTACACATCTAAAGCAAAATTTCTAGGTTTTAATGGTACCTGCTGTGAGATTTACTGTAGTTATTTACAAGCATGACCCAAGGCAAGCAGGTTTGTAATTACACAGGCTTTTCCACTCATCTTGCCTGTGTTTCTTCCTCCTGATTGATGGAAACAATTCCCAGTAAATGCCCTTGTGGACTTCATTAATTATGCCAATAGCTGATTGGTTTGTCCCAGAATGCTTCATAACAATAGAAAGATTTAATCAGCAACAGATCCCGTTGCAACAGCTTCACAACCTCCTGGGAGGTTGTGCATTATTTTCAAGACATCAAAAAAATCTTTAATCTTGCCAAATAAAAAGAAAACAAAACAAACAATGTATAATGTGTAGAAAGAATAACTGAACTGTCTTCACAGAAGCAATAATAAAAATGTTTCCTTATTAGATGTCAGAATGCCAGGATTACTGTTTGCTGTGATGCTTCTTGTCTGGAAAATATTAATATCTAGACTCTACCTTATCTGAACAGTTCTGGCAAGAACAGTCCTTTGGATTTTCTCTGTTGGTCTAAGAGAGCTTCAAAGTAAATAAGGCTTGTGGCAGATTGTGTGTGTGTGGAGATAGGATCGGAGCAAGTCAGAAAGGGTTGAAAATATTTGTGGGCAACAAGTTAAATAAACACTTTGAAAAATAAACATTTTCTGAAGCATTTTTGTTACTCTCCGACACACTGGATTTTTGGGAAGTGTTTCTGTGAGGTTTATTACATTGATGCAGGTCATTTGTATGGTGCATTAAATGCTTAGAACCAATAATCTTCTGAGCACTTAAGGTAAGCATGGGTTGCAAAGGTTTAAGGATCATTAGTCACACTTTAAAACTAATTTTACTGGTTCAAAAAAAAAAAAGAAAGATTGCTACTACACATTCAAAGGAAGCCTTTTGAATTTCTCTGGATATGCTAGAGACTAACTTCCTTGTTGGTGAGCCTTACTATGTACTGTGGAATTACAGTTTTCAGGAGCAGAAATTGTGCACTGGGATTTTCAATATGTTGGGAGGTCTTCCATTCTTCAAAAACATAGGGATGTTTCATTCTCACAACATATTTAGCATTCTTTACACTTCAGGAGCTATTTCCATCTGAAAATAGAAATGAAGGTGGGTTGGAATTAACATTTTTATTTTCAATTCAGATTGCTCTTGTTTTTCTCCAAAACCTGAAGATAAAGTCAAGACAAAGATTTGGCTTTGCTCTTGAAATGAAAGCACAAGATGAGCTCTTTAATCATGGCCATATAAGGAAAGTTGGTGTTTTGGTGTGGTTTTTTGTTGTTGCTGTTGTTGTTTTTTAAGGAAATAACTAAATAAAACCATATTAAAATATTTAAAAGTTGTTGAAGCTGAAAAACTAGAATATTAAAAAGTTGTTGAAGCTGAAAAAACAGAATATTCTTACTGGCTATTACTCTTCCTTGGCTCATCCTCTTTGTTCCATGCAAAACTTGGCTGAAATCAGTTGACAGCCTGCCTGCATCCTGTACCTCTCCTGTTACAAGTACTGCCTTCTTATATGCTATGTAAATAGTGTGGGTTTGCCCTAATGTGCTGGGGCAAAAGACCTGTAGAGCATTTAATGTAAGATGAGCCTTCAGATTTATGCAGGGTTAAAGCAGTGCAGCTGCCTTTTAAACAGGCTTCATATTCATGTTACTTGTGGAATCACACTGAGGACAAGACTGCATTCTGGGAGAAGGGTGACTCTGCAGCACTTTACAGAATTCACTTCTTGGTCTGTTAAAAGCCTTTTCATTGAACATCACAGTTATTGTAATAGGAGACATGAGCAATAATATACATGCTCATTTTCCACCTGCTTCTTGCCTTCTCTTTTAGAAAATGAAGAGCAAGTGAGAAGAAGAGACGCCAATTTTGATTCATCTGTTACTAATTAAGTGTTTAAGGGTGCAATTATATTCTCAGCCTTAGTACAGTTTTTAAATGCTGTGGGGTGTTTGGGGGTGTTAAGTAGATTTGAAGAATACATACCTGAGAATCTTGGAGGTGAAATCATACTGCTCAGCTACAGAAGAGGCAGTGGCGATGATAGTAGCATAAACTTTTGTACTGTGGCTCTCAAAGCAGCACTGCCTGAAACACCGAGGAAGAAAGAATTTCTGCTTCAACAGCCTATAAATCTCTGTATTTCGGTTCAGTGTCAGAGGGTGAAATCCTTGCTATTCTGTAATTCCTATCCAGACTTCTCTGAATTAGACAGAAGTGCATGTTATATTGATCATTTTGTAGGACACTCTGAGACATGTAAAGGAAAATTATGTAAATGCAAAATATTTTCCTCCTTTTAAAAAAATTTATCTGCGTGTTTTTAAGATGCATTCCTCAGATTACATTCCCACAAACTATCCAGAAGTCCCCCTGGTTCCTGGTGGCTTCTGTGACAGTAGTCAGGAGTGGAAAATAAAGTGGAAGTGGAAGTGCAGTTACCTAGACAGGAGCTAAGCAGCAAGGCTGGAAGACACTGCATGGTGCCAACAGCATTAGCGGTGATGAGGAATGGCACAAACTGCAGCTAGAGATGCCACTGTACACCTTTGAAATAAAAAATTACTTGGGGGCCTAGGATCACATATCCAGTTACATCCTTGCACTGATGTATCTTTGTTTCCCGAACTTCTGTTTCACTGAGGGGGAAGCACTGAGTCGATAAACATTCCTGGAAGCTGGCTGGCTTATTTAAGTGCTGAAGTATGATTTTGGGCACCATGGCTTGCACATTTTGTTTTGTAATTTTTAGCATAGCTATTCAAACAAATACTTACCCTCAGCTCACCTGGCAAGAACTTTAATTTTCACAGCTCTGTGGAAAAAGTGAACCAGATTTATTTTCACTTCAAATACTTCTTTGAAAATGAGAGATTTTTTTCCACTGGCAGAAGACTGACATTTGCTGGTCAATATACTCGTAAAGCAAGAGTGGTAGCTTTGCGCAATCTTGTTTAATGAATGAGCCTTTAGATTGCAAACTGGCCAGCTAGACACTGTGTTTTGGAAAAGTCAGTGATTTTAATTGGCTGTAATTTTGGGTGGTGGCTTTTTTGTTTGTTTTGCAGTTTGAACTCTGTGGTGCTGCTCTGCTTCAGCAGGGTGAGGCAGTCATACCTAGCAATAATAGGAACCAATATTTTCTCTTATGTAGGAAGATCAGTTTTCATCCCATTTGGCAAATAACTTCATTCAGATATATCCTTGAAGCCTGGGACAGTCTTCTCACAGTAATCTCACATTTTAGGGGAGCCAAATTAACAAAATCAAGCAAGAGTACCCGGAGACAATAATCCATCCTCTCTCTAGCCTTGAAATTGAGTGAATATCTTCAAATTATTAAGCAAAAAGGGATGAGGGACCTCATTTCCTCAGAAGACCAGAAGAATTTGCACTCTCCTTGTGAAGCCTGATGCGGTGTGGCTTAAAAGAATTTTAGATTCATGTAAAGTTTGCCTTCAAAGATCCATTATAGAGGGTAGGGTGTAAACAGTCCTTGAATCAAGCCTGCCCAATGCAATCCATTTTGCAAAGATTTGCTAACTTTTTCACATACTATTGTTAAAGCATTTAACAAAAATGTGCTACTCTTGGTTTACTGCAGTCTCACATTTCATAGATGGTATAATAAATGTTTGACTCACAATGTTCAGAGTATACATTTTGCCTCTAACATGAAATGCATTTTTGAAATAACTCAGATTTATAATCTAATGTATACTAACTTCATGTTTCTTTGTCACTTATCTACAGCAGGAGTAAATACTTATACTTAAATAATTATAGCCAGATTCTGTCGTGCTTGTAAATGAAGACTAGCTTTTCATCAAGTCAGTAGACAAATCTCACACTGCTGTTTTATCAGTCTAAATAGCAATGAAAAAAACATTGAATTGTATTTTCTTTAAAAATAGGTATCTAGTTTGACCCCACCTAATCTACACAATTGTAGTCTGAGAACTCAGTGAAGGAGAAAAGGGAATATGAATGCATAAATGAGTAAAGTAGTTATAATTCTGTAAGAGGAGAAATTTGCATACTTGCATAATATGTATCATCTCATTAACCAAGAAATTGGGCTAAAAATTAAACAAACAGCAAGATGCTGAAATAGCAGGCTTTTGGTGGCAGAACAGTTCTTTTTCTTTTACAGTGTTGTGGTTTCAGTCTTTCTCACAGTACACCTAGTATTTCAGATTATAAGAAAAATAAGGAATTGCAGAGATATGTGAAAAATGCTCCTTAATCTAGAATCTCTTAAAACAAATTACAGCAGATTTTGGTTTAAGAGATAATTGAAAAAAAATCCTGGTGTATATGGATAGATTAGATTTGCTGTGATCCTCTTCAGGTAGGGCTAAATGGAGGCTAGTGATCTCTCTGTTTCAGATCTTTATTTCAGTGGGCTGAGTGCATTTCCACATGATTCTCCTTGTGTTTTGCAGTGTCTTTGCATATGGAACAACATAGATAAAAAAGAGAATCTATCCATGATTCATCTTTCAGGGAGTTCAGAAGAGTAAAGTACATGAATTAGTCTGCAGAGTTGTATCTATTTAGCTACATCATCTAGTAAGGCTCCAAAAGTGCAAAGTAGTGATCACCTGTGCATTGAGAGATCTCTGCTAGTGCACATAAGGAGCCTGAAATATTTGGTTCCCACAAGGTTTCACAAACATGAAAAAATATGGGTGGGAATGTTGCCAGCTTTCTTCAGGGCTTGAGAACCCTTATGCTGATGCATATCTGAACCTAACTTAAATCAAAACATGTGATACCACACTAGTACTGTAATTTACTTTTAGCTTTCGGTTGCCATCTAGATGTTGGGTCTCAGGCTGAGTGTTTATTATTGTTACATGTTCCTTACAGTCAGTACTTCGTCCATGAGCAAATATTAGGCTTAACTGGAAACATACATTAACGTGAATCTATTCATCAGAGGCCTCATGTACCATGCATTGGATTTGGTGGGTATTTTTCCATGGATTTCTGCTGGGGAATGATTGGGGCACATAAATACTCTTCATCTGATCTAGGTTAATAAATGGTCTTTATAAGAAACTGGTATAATGAACAAATCAGTTCCTGCATTTGTTTGTAACATTGAGCTGCACTTGCTTTCTGCTAGATTCGAGTTTATTTGAAACTGTCAAGAGGAAGCAGGCAGACATATTCTTGTTAAGAACAGATCTTATTAAGAAAGATTGGTAGGAGGTGCCCATACCCTGGCCATGAGGGATATGGATATAAATGCACATAAAGGGCATGTAGTTTCCATCTTAAACCACTTTATACCACCTCATGTACCACTTCAGAGAAGGCAACCCTGAAGGAGTTTGAAGCCATGGAGTTAGGCCTCTTCTTCAGTAGCAAGAAATAATTTAGGGAATTTTTGTAATTTGTATTAGCTGGGTTTATAGCAGGAAGAGGCATCATGGATTCTCTGTAATGTACATTTTCAGTAACAGGTAAAGAACCTGCTAGTTTACCTTTAAGATGCATGTTTAATGGAGTTAGCAATAACAGGGTCACTGCTCTGATGGATCATTTTGCCATCCAGTCAATGTAAATTCCTCTGCAGGGAGAGTATAGCTTGAATAGAAATTATCTTACCTCCCACTGCATTTCTGAAGTGAACACTTCGGTCATATGTGGAAATAAAATTTGGTGTAGTGTAAATGGAAATCCATTTAATGTAATCTGAGGACTATGAAAACTAGTTGAAAATACAAAACCACATTTTAATCAGTTTCCTCGAGGTCTGTTAACTTCACTGGTTCAGGAGAGTTCATCACAAGCAAATGGATCAAGTTCTTACAAGATGTGAAATTGTTGGAGGGCTGTATTGGTGTCAATATGATAACTGCTTATCCATGTTTCTTTTTAGGATTTAAAAGTAAAATAGCAAAAAATGGTCCAAATAAGTAATTGAAGTTTTCTAAAGGGGTGCCTAAACTAGGTTCAATTGGCAAAGACAGGTGATTTGCATAACATTTTGATTAGCAGAAATTGTCATACAATTTAAGTCACTGTACATGAAATTTGGACATGAATATATTCTGTCTATATCCTGCAACATAAACTGTGTCTGATGTTATACTGGATTCCTCCAGAGCATATATATCACTTTTCAGAGTACTTTTGTTCACAAGTTTCTTGTTACCTCTTTTCTATAAAGGACATTGATCTTCAAGTCCTAATAAAAGATCCTTGTACTCTGGAAACCAGGCTGCCTAAATTGTCCTTTCATGGCCCATTATGGTAACGAGAAAAAGATGGAGAAAGAACCAACTGAAAACATAATTTCTTGGAATAGGTACTGCTTGTTGTACACTTATTGCAGGGTTTAAAAACAAATTAAAAGGAAATGTCGGTATAGTGGCAGGAATTGTTAAAGCATCATACAGATACCTTTGTATGGATCTGCAGATTTGGCAATTCATTTGTGCAAAGTACACTGAAATTTAGACATAAATAGAGCAATTAAAAAAAAAAAAAAAAGTTGTATTAAAGAACTTCCACACATTAGAAGTAACTGTCATAAGACACAGCAGAGCTTCCAGAATTTCTGAAACGGGGGAATAAAACATCTCCCAGTATAAGACTAACAAGACCATTACAGTGCTCAGTATTTCACCTGAAAGGTGGTTGTAGACAGGAAGGGGTTGGTCTCTTCTCCCAGGCAACCAGCACCAGAACAAGAGGACACAGTCTCAAGCTGTGCCAGGGGATGTTTAGACTCGAGGTGAGGAAAAAGTTCTTCACTGAGCGAGTCATTCGTCATTGGAATGGGCTGCCCAGGGAGGTGGTGGAGTCACTGTCCCTGGACGTGTTCAAGAGGAGATTGGACGTGGCACTTGGTGCCATGGTCTAGTTGTGGAATCTGTTGGGACAGGTTGGACTTGATGATCCTTGGGGTCTCTTCCAACCTTGGTTATACTGTGATACTGTGATACTGTGATTTCAGGTGTGCTACAGACAAATGCAGTTACATAGTTTCTTTAAGATGATTTTGCTAGAAAAGCCACTTCTTTTTTCCTCTAGGGTTCTCTATTAAACATTAATTATCTGTTTAAGTAACCCTTAAGAGGTGAACAAATGGTGTCTTTCATAAATAACAGTGTTCTATCCGACTACTATTGAGGTTTTTTTCCTGTTCTTCTAAATTAACTTGATTCATTGAAATACATACTGTTCTCTCAGGGATAATTGGCAACAAGAATTGACTGAAGATTTTATTCAGAACATGAACTCTATCTACAGAATTTGTCATTAGCTGGAGTACCTTTCTCATTGACAGAGGATGCAGCATTACAGCTGGTTGTTTGTTATGGGTTATGAAGGCATCTTGAACCAGAAGTATATAAATATAGATAAGTATATATATTATTATTTATATATTTATATATAAATATATATATTTATATATAAGTATATAAATATAAAGTGAAAAGGGAAGAAATGGAAAAGTAATATAACACAGGAGAAGCAACATACATTACATTTAAAGCAGGTTTTTAATCTCATTCGTAGTGGTGAGCAGGAGTTTCACTTCATCATTCCAAAATTGCTTTTTCAAGGTGGTCAGTGGGTCATACTAAAGCTTTTGGTGTAAAACTGGGAAAGAAAGCCTGTTTCCTTACATGACTGAAGTTTGTGCATTGAGTCACTTATTTCTATGAACCTAAATAGATTTGGGGGCAGAAACTGCAGGAAGGTTTATCAATTTGAAGTTAAGGACCCCAACTAAGCGACCATGTGATAGACTGAGTGGAAAGGATTTTTTCAGCCATGTCTAACTAATGTATTGTATTAAGATGCTTGGAAAAGCATACCTTTTTTTTTCCAGGAAGCAAAACTAAAGGAACTAAGTGAAAGAACAACAGTTTAATCATATTCTCTGAGGATAAGAATCTGGACTGTCAGTGCTTTTCTCTTCCCAGAAGGAATGTTATTGTAGTAACACATTCCATAAAAAGCTTGATGGTATTTATCCTACTTCTACTGTGACACATATCTTCTTCTGCACTGTTCCCTTTATGAACTTCTGGCATCCATCTGTTATACCTCCAGATCATAGTTGTTGTTTGGACAAACTGTCAGGCATTTTCTAAGTTATTGACCTTTATCACTGGTTCTCCTGGCAAACGAACATTTGTTGATCATGACTCTTCTGACATTACAAAGGCAATTATTTTCAGCATTATGGTAGTTCTGTGATAAGAGCTCTTAGTCATCACAAGGTTATAGTTGCATATTTCCAGTAATCCTGTTGTAAGTAATTGGAAGCGTGGTTCTGGGAAAAGCAGGCAGGATTATTGGTAAGCATTTCAGAACAATTTTCCTTTACTTAAAAACAGTGTTTTAGTGGGGAAAACAAATAAGGAATAATAATGGTGGCACAAGTGGTCAAGTCAAAAGCGTACAAAAGCATTGGACTCTGTACAAATTACTCTCCTGTGCAGTCACTAAGCAGATTGCCCAGTAGCTGATGCTCATTAGATACTGGGTAAGGGAACAAAATAATAAAGTACTCTGCACTTTGGTCAATGAAACAAATGAACTGAGTTCTTCAGATTTATAATAGGGCTCAGTCATTTGACACAAAGAACTGACAGACATAGTGGCAATCATACTAATTTATATTTTTTCCAATTTGTCAAAAATAATCTGCATTTAGTAACAACTAATTTAGGACTAATTATAAACTCCTCTTCTTTTTATGTTTTCTCATTCATGGGAGAAGAATAAGAAATTAAAGGTTCCAAGCAGGTGAAAGTCCTTACAAAAATAACTTAGTTTCTTTTGTATGTATTTTTGTCTTGAATGTCTGTGCTGATGCTGCTCTGCAAAGGCAGACTTTCAGCCCTAAAGTCCTCCCAGTAACATGATTTTACCTTTGCATTTGGTATGAATCCTGCTTTTTTGTCCATTTTTCATCACCTTCTGCCATTAAGAATCTTCCTTTTCATCCTTAAACCTTCCTTTGATTTCGGTTACTGTCTACCTTGTTTCCAGTCTCACTTGCAAGGCTAAGTTCCACCAGTCCTCTGACTCTCTACTAGAGCCACAACCCACATCTGCAAACCTTCTTTGACCTCTCTTCTGTACTACTGCTTTTTTGTACCTCTGAGACCCATGCATAAGTTAAAAAAGGGACACAGAACAAATCTGACCTAGTGCAAGAGAGACAAATTTTTATCTTGAGAAGCAGCTTTGGCTCAGTAAGTTACTTTGGAGAATAAAGGCCATGTATCTAGGTCTGTGACACCTAACTCCTAACTCACCAAAATGCCAGTGACTGCATTGGCCCTTGATTCCTGGAGTTTTGCGTCAGCAGTGCAGTCCTTTGCTAGCTGTTATAATCAGTGGAATCTAGAGAAACTAACCACCCAGAAACTATGTGGAGGGTCTTATGCTCACATCTGAAGTTGCCCATATCTTTGTCTGCATGGTGAATTTTCTCCATTGCATGCTTTCCTTGCCATTACATTTTGTTTATCTGGATGACCTGACTGTGTATTCTCTATACACCAATGTATTTTCTAAACAAAACTGAGAGAATGACAATGTATCGCTCCTCTGGGTTTGCAAGGGATAATAATAACCACACATCTGCCAGACTGTGTTGCTAGTTACAAGGATGTAAAATGAGAGGTCACAGTAGCTAATGGAATGGTCCCAAGGTTTATCATTATGAATAAGAAAAGAATTTAGTGGAGTTTAAAGAGGACTAATGATTTCCTCCCTCTCACTGCAGCTGCTTCACCCCATTTGCTCCTTTTTGCTTGATTATATACAAAAACCAAAACCCAGACAAGTAGGGTAGGTAATGAGTTTTCCAGGGTTATTGTATCTTGCAACTTGATAACCATCCTAATCCAGATTGACAGAAGAAAAAAATCATTTTGGCTGCACAAAGAAGGTGCTGGTGACAGATTTCTATTTGTGAAACCATAGCTATTTCATCAGTAGAGTCCTCCCAGTTACATGATTTTACCTTTGCATTTAGTATGAATCCTGCTTTTTTTGTCCATTTTTTGTTGACAGAGAAGAACATGCAAATAATTAGCAATGTCCCTGTGGTAAAGGAACCTGTCTATCCTCACAACATCGGTTCTCTAATACGGTTTATTGTCTAAATGATGTTGCTTTGAAAGCTATTCAGTCTCAGATTCTGTCGGTGGGTACATCAAGACAAAAACATGGAAAATCAATCAATTTGTCTAGATGTTCTGCTCAACTATCTTATGAAACAAGAGGAAAAAAATATTTTAAAAAATAACCAAAAAAATCCACTCTATCTGTGCCTTGTAATCAAGTTAAGAAGTGATTGTTTTTTAAATCTTTTACATGGGTTGGAACAAAACATACTGTTTTGGAAACCAAATCGTTGTATAGGTGGAGGAGTATGCCATTTGAAGTAGGAAGGTGTTTAACTTCCTGCTACCTTTCCCCCTACAACAGAAATCTTACTGATTTTGGTCATCTGCATTTGCAAGAAGCTGGCAAGGAGCAGGAGCCTTCTGGACATAGCTAGTGACTTTCTGACAGATTTTTGCCAACAATTTGCAAAGCATTTTCTGGACCCTGTGGATAAGAGTAAATGAGATTAAACTGAATCTGAAACTCATTACAGATGCACTATAAAATCCAGTTATGCTGTGGGCTGAACTGTGAAAAATCAAGTAAATACTGGTAGAGATTCACAGAATGTGTCACTAGTCTTTAACAGACTTGATAGAAGAGCAGATATTACCCACAGAATTATTTATTTTTTTTTTTGTAACAGTAAAATAACTTATGTTTAAATAAAGCAAATCTTTAATTGATTTAAATTCTAGTAACTTGACATTTTTCTGTCAGTAATTTCAGTGTTTTCAGAATGCTTAACACTGTTGTTTTTCAAATATTTCATTTTTGTTCCCTGGATTAGATTGGAAGTTGTGCAGAAGCTGTTTTATTAATCATCTAAATTTCACATGATAGGAAGCTGGTTTTAAAGTTCCTGGAGAAGAAATGGCTTGAGCAAATAGTATGTCTTAATTTATTATCTCTCCACCGTGCCACACATACCAGTTTAAGTAGTGGTCAAAATTTCTCAGCAGAGGTGGTGTTTTACCAATCGGTGTGAACTGACTGACAGTCTCAGGCAGTGAGGTTTCTCTGCTCTTTGCCCCCTGGTTCATAGGCTGAAAAATTATAGTCATATAAACTTTTCTCATGTCCAGAATACATCTGGGACATAGTTTTAATGGAAAATAAAAATATTTTACTTGTGGCTTTTTGGTGTATGGAGCAAATGAGACATTGACAATACTAGAAACACCTGAAAGGAAGGTGAAAGAATTTTCACTATAGTCAAAATTGGAAAGAAAGAGTAGTATATAAACATCTGAATGACTATCTAGGTTAATACTTCATATAAGAAGTTGGATTTTTACTTTCCCTCTGAAAAGAATCAGTAGTTTATGGACTGTGGAGTGTGTAAGGATTTTTTTTAGGTGGCAGAGAGAAAGTATTTTGTTGTATAGGAAAGATAGTGTTAAGGTATTATTAAGACTTTGTTATGAACCACCTGCATGAAAAGGAAACTTAAGTTCCTAACAGTATACAACATAAATAGCTGTAGTTGGTATTTGAGCTGTAACAAGCCTCTTCATATACAATCTTTATATGCAATCAAAGAATGGTATAAAAGCTGATAAATCTAGTAGGCCTTTTCTGTATAGCTTCTTCAATATATTTTTATTTTTCTTCCAAAAGCGTCATCATGTGATCAAGAACTTCAGTCAGCCCTGGAGGAGGCTAAACAGCCCCAGAAAGACAATGTGTTCATTCCAGAGTGTGCTCAGGGTGGTCTCTACAAACCAGTGCAGTGCCACCCTTCCACAGGCTACTGCTGGTGTGTTCTGGTGGATACAGGACGTCCTATCCCTGGTACATCAACCAGGTAAGGGAATACATGTTCAGTGCTCAAAGGCTATAGTGAGAAGATGCCTTAGTGTGCCTCTTCTAGCATGTAGATTTCTACTGCTGGTGAAACTATGTTATATGTTTCTTCCACCTTGAAGTGATATATTTCTAAGAGACATCAAAAGTTAAGGTCAAGTGGCCACAAACTCTTTCACTGCAATGTCACAGGCAGTTTACTTTACTTCTCTAGTCCTCTGTTTTATACTGGGAAGCCAAGGCTTGGAGCAGATAATGAATATGCCCAGAAGAAATCTCCCACTCCTTAGCCTGAAGACAGAAGAACCAAGTAATGTGGTCTATGATGGGAACTATGTCCAACTTCAGAAAAATTCAGTTATTTTTCCAGCAACCTCCTCAACTGTCTCATACAACTGGCTTTGATGGAACAACTGCTTGGGAACCCGTAGAGAGGAAATACCATTTTAGTGTGTTAGTAATAGAAGCTTGGAGTTAATCATCTCAGATTTGCCAGAGACATGGTAAAGTGTCGTAAGCCACATAGTGCAGATGCAGGCAAGGCAAGTATAAGGTTGTTGAGGTTTGGCTCTTGTAGGAACACTGTAGAAGCTCGTAGTACACTGGTGGGCTATGTGGGTATCTTCATGCAATAACAAATATTGTCAAGCTTAAGGAAAGAGTAATTTTTTATCATATGCATAAGGCTTATGAAAAAGACATTATAATCAACTTGCTGTCAAATATTGTATCCACAGATTCATAGAATTATTTAGATTGGAATAGACCCCACTGCCATGGGCAGGGACATCATCCACTAGACCAGGTTGCTCAAGGCCTCATCCAACCTGGCACAGTCACAGCTTCCAGGGCTGCTAGCCTAGTGTCTCATGCCCCTAACTGTAAAAAATGTCTTCATAATATCCAGTCTAAATCTACTCCCCTTGAACTCAAAGCCATTCCCTCTTATCCTATCACTACAAGCCCTTCTTGGCAATTTTTTTTTTACATATTCATCAAGTGCTTATTTACTGATAGTTGTTTAGAGCATAGTCTAGGCCAAGCCAATTTCAGTACTGGCTAAAGTGAGCATGACTTAAAGTTACTGCTGACCTGCTGTTTCTGGCAAGTTGAGATTCATAAACAGTACAAACAAAATGTGTGAGTACCTAGAGATGTCCTCTAGAGAGTCCATTTTTGCTCTTCCTAGGTTTGCTCTCTGTTTTGTTTTTAGTTCTAATCCTTCTTTGAATTATAGTTTAAATAATTTTATCGAGCCACAGTTCTTATTCTCTAATTTGAATTCATATAATCTTCTTGTGATTTTCAAGAAGTGGGGCTTCTGCTTATTAATTTTTTCTAGCTCTTCTTTATGAGTATCATTTTATTCTCGATTAGTGGGACTGATGTGGACTTCTGAAGATTCTCTAGTACAGCCTGGGATTTCTGAAGACAGGACTTACAAGTAGAGAACAAGGAGAAGGTGGCATTGAATACTTGAGCCTTTTCTACATCCTTTGTTACAAGACCACCTATCCCACTCAGCAGCAGGCACACATTTACCCTGATCTTCTTTTTGCTGCTGATAGGCGTGTAAGAAGTCCTTCCTGTTGCCCTTCATGTCCTTTATGAGATTTCACTTCAGAAGTCTGACTTTTGTAACTCTGAGCACTTGGACAGTGTTTGTATATTTCTCTTGTCCTGGTCTTAAAATGTCCACTTCTCACATTGCAGCATTTTAACATCTACTGAGCTTTAACAGATTTAATTTTTATATGATGATTAACATGCATTTAACAAAAATATAAGCCAAAAAGGTAGAAGATTAGAGGCCAAAAAAGGAAGTGTAACCTCAGCGCAATAGCAATAACAGAAGAGGATGGAGGGGATGCAGAGTCAGGTATCAGATTAACTGGGGACCTGGCTGGTTGCCAGATACTGCATTAATACTGCTCAGAGACTTCCTTTTCACTCTTTTCTTGGCTGACTGAAGTGATCATACATCAGGTATCTAAATCCAGTTCATGCTATCAAAGCAGCTACTATCCTGCAATTCTTCAGGGGAAAAAAGTGCCTGTAGCTCCCCCATGTCTATGAAAACATCACTGTACCTTCTTGCAGCAGCCAAAATTTGATGGGCAAATGGGCAACTTCATCAGGTGATGTGGAAATAAATTAAGCACTCAAGGGAAAGGCAATATTGGATTTTTTTTTCGTTCTGTCTAATAATGAAGATCAGAATACTAAATTTTTCTTCATCATAGCCATCATTTAATATTGTTTTTTTAAATAGTATTTTGTTCAATCAATTGGGATTAGTATATTTTAGTTAGTCATTTTGGTATGCTGCTTGGTAAATGTCATTTTGAGGAACTTGGAATAAGGGAATTTCTGAAGAAATATGAGCAGTCATATAAAATATGAAAGAGCCTAGATTCAGTGAACAGTGAGCATGTGCACATGTGCATGTGGACACAAACCATTTTACTTAACATGTTTAACTGTGAAGGGAAATTTCTCTGAACTGCTAGACACTAGATTATGAAGCTTCAAATATGCTTTCAGAAAATGAGAAAGTAAAATTTCTGAGAAAGAGATTCTGTTAAGCTGAGTTAAAAAGCACCATGCATCAACAGCAGGACGTAATGAAAAAGAAGAGAACTGTCAACAGATGCTCCCACGCCTTCCAGTCTTGCACCACACTATTAGTGGTGTTGCACAAGTCAGTGTTTGTCAGAAATACAAATAGCACAGAGTTTCTTCTCAACAGCTGGACTAACAAAGTGAGTTTAAGTAAACTCAGAAAGCATAGAGGAACCAGAACACTCAAGTAGCAGATGGGGATTCAGTCTTTTTCACAACTCATTTCAAACAGTTCCAGCTCAGTTCCTTTCTTTCAGGAAACCCTAGCAGTTTGCTCATGTTCAAAATGGTAACTATTCATGGTTAAGCCTTATGTAAACTAATACTTTTTATTGGAGAGAATACAGTAGCATGTGGCTTTAGAGCCCCAGTAGTACCTAACTACAGTACCTACCTACAGTACCTACCTTACCATGATACTGAAATTGCTTCTCTTGTGTTTCCCAGCATAAACACTGAGTCAGGTGTCAGAATTTGTCATATTGTTTATGGACTTTTGATTCATTAGGTGGAAGAAAAGCCTGGCATTGGTTTTGGTTTTGGTTTTGGTTTTGTAGGTTTTTGTTAGTTTTCAAAATATTTTTTTAATTATCTATTACTTCATAGCAATTCCTTACAGTCTTCTCCCTGTAGAATGGACTTTGGAATAAATCACAGTATTTCAACTTGTTATCAAATTAATCTTGCTCGGATTTATTCTCACTGTTTATTCTTTAGGTATGAACAACCTAAGTGTGATAATGGTGCCAGAGCTCACCCAACCAAAACAAAGGATTTGTACAAAGGACGCCAGCTTCAAGGTCAGTGAAACAGATAGATTTGGTTCAATGGATTCCAGTGCTTTGTTTACTCGCTAGAATTAATCAGAAAGTTATTTCTTACTCTATATCAAAACAATGCATATTTTAGATATCACTGTCTTGATTTGTCAGTGACTAAAGTCTTTGGCTTTGGAACAGTGTATGTAAATGTGGACCTTGGGATGTTATCAGAGAAAGTAAGCCTGGTTTTTTCTCTGTAGTTTAAAGGCAGTCACATTTACATAATGTAATTTTTCCCTGTTATTGTCATACTAGAGAAGTCAGCAAATATGTTCAGAATCCTTGTTAAAGCAAAATCTGTGGAAATTTGCCTCTGCATTCAAATGTCTAAACATTATATCCTCTATTTAATTTTCTCCAAGAATATCCTTGTCAGCTTACTCAGAATAATGGCATTTTATTATTTCCTGTTGTAGGCACAAACTTTGTTTTTTATTAAGTTTTTCAAATTTTTGACACATTTTAGAACTGTGAAAGAGATCTCTGGATAGTTGGTTGACACAGGAGTCACTAAACTTATTTAATTTTTGAAATGGCCTTTTAATATGTTTGAATAATTTGAAGCATAACAGGTTCAGTGATAATGCATATGTTATATGAAGAAACTATGAATCACTGTCAGCTATTGTAAAAAAACCAAACAGAAACAAGCAACCAATGTGCACGGATTTTATGTGTTCTGAAAAATATTTGTTTAACCACCCAAACATCTTGTCAATAATTCCAAACTAAACTTGCCCCTAAGTGTTGAAATGCACACTTCAATAGCCTCTGTCATGAAACAAATTTAATGACAAAGTATATTATAAACAAGAAGAGATAGGAACAATCTGTTATTGTATTTCTATGTTCATAGGATAACTAACTGAGATGTCCAATTGCTGTGACCATAAAAATGGCAAGTGTGACTCAGAAACATGTCTAGCTAAGTATGATGGGACAGACAGGAACAGGACAGACAAGGCAGACAGGGAAACATTCTTGCTATTCAGATAGCCCTAATAATTCCACACCCCCCCCCCCCCCCACTAGATTTTTCTAGATTTTCTTGATTTCTAGAAATGTGGGTTCAGTTCTGGTCATCTGTGTTCAGGAAAATGGATACACAGAAGTTAGTTACAACTAATGCATCAAGGAAAGTAGTTTCTTTCCAAGAGAAGATAGTTAGCATTTCATTCTTGGAGACAAGCAAAATGAGGTCCAGAGGCATTATTGTTCCTATGAGTCTATGAGGAATAGAAACTGTTATCCTGTGACAATTTTGGCCAAAAATTAATTATCCTCAATGAATTTCACATTGGAGCTATACAGTGGTTTCCAACCATTAAAGCAGTGAGGCAACGGCTTTCTAAAGGTCTAGTAACAGGGCAGAAAATCTTGGTTTTTTTTTTCAGGTAGAACCTGATTAGCTTATGTAAGACATGGGGTTGAAGGAGTGAGGTGCTTATGTGTGTTATGCCTTATCACTTGAAACACTGGACAGTATATATACTAAGAGAAGAATTAGTTTACACTAAGAGTTTGCCTTGAAGCATGAATTTCACAGCTCTTACCAAATGGGCTTCATTTCTCGTCCTTCACAAAAATATGGCTGGAGCATGCCTGACTCGTAGTTTTGCTGTTTACTGCTCAGAGTTCTGCAAGAACGATATGTGCTATGTAAATCTTTAGATATGTGAAACTTAGCGGCAAATACATCTCTGCTGACAGCCAGATTGATGACACTTATCCATCCTTTCATCAGTCAGTACTTGCTTACTGAAGTTATTTACTTCCGAGAAGTTAGCAGGTATTTCAGGGATAATTTGGGAAATATTATGAACTTTATTGTGGCTGTTCAATACTTAAAGAAGGCTGATAAGAAAAATGGGGATGGAGTTTTTAGTAGGAGCTGTTGCAACAGGACAAGGGATAATGGTTTTAAACTAAAAGAGGGTAGTTTTAGACTAGATATAAGGAAAGAATTATTTTATGATTAGGATAGTGCAACACTGAAACAGTTTTCTCAAAGAGGTGGTGGAAGCCCCTTCCCTCGAAGCATTTGAGGTCTAGTTGAATAAAGCTCTGAGCAGCCTGCTGCAGTTGAATATGTCCCTGCTCACTGCAAGGGGGTTGGACTAGAGGACCTTTGAAGAATCCTTCCAACCAAAACCATTCTATGATATTTTACCATCCTTACTCCATGCAAATCAACAGAAGATTTTCCATCTTCAACAATTTAAATTAAATATTGCTTACATAGTTACAGACTTGGATAATGACTTGATTCATGTATGGTTTTTTCTGAGTGAAAAAAAATTTGCACTCAGAAGAGACTATAGCAGAGCAGAAACTGAAGAAACAATTTTTGCACTAAAAGATATCACTTCCTGGTCAGTCCTACATTTGCTAAAAATTTTGAAGCATTTAATAGCTGGACTCTTAGAGGGAGGAAGGATAGGTGAAGGGGTTTAGGCTGAACACATCAGTTTCTTATCCAAAACAGCAGTGCTTGTATATATTACAGTGACAAAGATTTATCCCAAGTCAGGATTCTTTTCAAGTGAAATAATTAGCATGAACTTCCTGTGTTGTAAACGCCTACCTGATAAATTAATTTTCATTAAGTTAGGCAATGGTAATTTCATATTTTTTTTAACTAATTTTTGGTATTTTGCATTATGTAAGCTTTAGTCTGACAAACACCTGCAGCAGTGAGTTCATAATTACCATAATTATCAATATGACATGAGTTTGCTTTCCCATATATTTTCTTGCTGTATCTTTGACTTTCAAATATTTTATATAATTTTAAAATAAGGAAAATACTGATAGACACTTGTAGGTTATCTAGAAGAATCTCCCTCTTCTATTCTGTAGAAGCATGGAGTAAATAGGTGCCTACAGAAGTAACAGGCATAAGAGGTCACTTCAGAGATGCAGCTGTATTAAGGTGTTTAATTTTCTTTTTTTTCTATGTTAAAGCTTTCTCTTTTCTCACTCTCAACTAATCTGTTAAATGCCCAAGTCTTTAACTGGGAAATTTTTCTTTTATCACTGCATCAAATAAAAATTAATCTTGTTGACTTTTTTTTTTTAAGGAGGTTGAAAGAGGGTCTTGCACGTATGGTTTTTAACAAGCAACATGCAAATTTACACAACTGACTAGTGTGAATCAAATTTTAGTATAAATGAAGCACTGTTCCTCTATTGTAAGTTATGTTGCAAAGACCTTTGCATGTATAAATATATGATCTGATTACTGAGAAGTGCCAGGACTGAATAAAAAATTTAGGTTAATTGTGTGCTTAACTTCAAGGAATAATAGATTTCTGAAAGGGTAGATTTGTTTGATTTATAGCTTCTACCCACAAAAATGCAGTAATTCTGGTGACACCAATGTGTCTGCCTGCCATGCCAAGCCATGAAGATTTGGAAACAATTGCTTTACTACTATGAATGATCTTAAATAGGGCAAAACCCATTGGTACATCCTCAGGTGGAGTTCTGCAGCTCTGCATATTTATACCATCTGAAAATTTGAACCCATTGCATTTTAAGCCAACTATTTTAAGCAATAATTTGGAAATAAATCAAAATGCAGGTTTTGGCACTGATATCTTGTTAAGGGAAAATTGTAAAAAATAGGGGCACCTTGAAGTCTGTGGCAAAATTCCCATTGATCTAAATTGAGCTGAGAACATATCCTCACATCCTAAGGGTAACTTAATATAAAGCATCTGAAATTGAAAGCTAATCTAATGTTTGTAAGAACAATCCAAGCCACCTGTATTTGTAAGATCAGGCTGGAAGTTATACAGTAATAATTTTCCCCATTAGATTTCTAGTCCATTTTTTAAAAAATCAAGGCATTTTTCTGAGGTTACTTGTGGGTTTGATCCTTCTCAGAAACTAGTTATTCTGGGATAATAAAAATGATCCCCAAAAAGCATATTGAAAGTCACATGTGTTTTTTAGTTTTCTCACAATCAGTTTTCAAATGTTTGTATTTTGACCTTTTGTTCTCCTCCATGTTATACGTATGTTGAATCCCTGTGATGAACTGACATATTGTGTAAAGAGCCTTGAAAGGTTTATTTCAGGCTTTGGAATAACTGATGTGTTAAACAGAAATTCAATTTTCTACACACCTGTTCAAGAGTATTTAAAACATTTTAACTAAATTTATAGTATGATGCAATGACCTAGAGGCCCCTTCATTTTCCTAAAGCCATGAGTGATAATAGCTAAAATTCAGCCAAGCTAAAGAAATGCCAGTTCCTGGAACAGTATTTTTTCAGGCTTTATTTGTATTCATTAGTTTTTAATAATCAGTAAAATATTTTTCAGCAGACTCCCTCAATATATAGTTAATTATTTATAAATTGTGTAGATCACTACCATATTTATACCTTAAGTACATGGTACAACATACCCAAATATAGAAATAAGAATAATAATAAAAGATTAAATAAACACTATTTTGAATTTAAAAAGTAATTTATTAATAGTAGATAATATAGTTTCTTCCTGCACTCCAGCACATTGTCCTGTGCCTTCTCTGAGCACTATATCTTTGAGACCGGTGCCTTGGATAAGCTACCTGTTCATAAAACTAGTCTTGGCTCTAAGCAGCCTCTAAGCAGGAAAGGGACTTGCATATAGAAAAGAGCAAGACATGGCAGCATGCTTAGGCAGTGCCAGACCATTCAGCTAATTTGCCTCAAGGCTAATCTTTTTCTTATTTAAAAAGTATGCATCAAACTCAAGAAAGCTCTGTTTTAGCCTCTGCTGTTTATGAGGGCTGGATAATCCTGGGATAATCCTTTATACTCCTTCTATTTGCTCAAAAATAGCATAGCTTTCAGCTGCTAAACATTCTCTTTTCCTGAGATGCTGATGTTATTTAACTCAGCTGGAATACAGTAGAATACATCAATGGCATTAAGTTACTGTAGAAAACTACTTGTGAGAAAAGATTAACAGTTCAGTCTGGTTTTTCATCCTTCCTGACAATCCCTCATCTTCCTGAAAAGCCTCACTTTAGAAGCTTCTCATTATGATCTGAACCTGGAACATTTCTCCAAGTATATGAGCGTTTCAGGTTTTCTATAACACTGAATTAATATATATCTGGAGTTTCCATTTCTAATGTCTGGAGTTTATTCAGTGATACAAAAAGGATCAAAATCAAGAAAAAATGACATCTTTGCTCAGTTTCTATGAGACCAATTTTGAATTCTAACTTTAGCCAAAGTATAGACCACTGGCCCCTCTTCACCACAATTCAAAACTAAAACCCAGTGCCTTCCATTCAGGGCCTATATGCTCTGCTCATTGCTGGGTTAGTACTGTGATTTGGTCTACAGCTAAAAATGTCAAGATATTACTTAATTGAAATGTCTTAATATGTGTTCCTTGTATAGTCAATCAAATTACTTGATTAAAAAAATTCCCTTTAAACTTTTCCTTAAATATTGTTATGTTGAACTACTTGTTGTTTTCTGGTTTCACAGCCTACCAGTGACTCTGTTCTTATCTATTGTTTTGTCCTGTGGATCTTCATAATCTTAGTTTAATCTTGCCATTCAAGTAGTTGGTATTTTCTCCTGAAAATCTTGCATTACCACTATTTAACTGACTTGTTTGTGTTACTTTATCATAATGGCTTTATTTACTGTGTTTCTGAAGGGGCAATCCTGCAGTAACCCTGAACAGCTGGCATTTTGTGAAGCAAAACTTGTGATTTCGGTTATGGGTGAATTACATGTTGATAAGTACAGTTTGCTTCTGGTTGTTCACCATGCTTCTTTTCTAAAGTTAAAGAGAAATAATAAGAAATGCTGAAACCACAGTGATGCAAGATCCATAGCCAAACAGCCATCATATAAAGTGTCTCACTTCAAAGACATCTTTTTTCCAAAAAGACAGTGATAGAGGTTTAACTGCTTTTTCCTTTTGAGCTATGTTCCACTACTCTTTTACAGATGCTTTGCTTTTGACCATGAGCAGGGTAGATTTCATAAGGTACCAGACTCTTTCTCTGCTAAAATGCTGAGATACCACCACTGGGCTGTAGTTTCACACAGTTGTTTTTTTCCTCTGTGTAGTCCAATATTGGCACAGAGCAGAAAATAATCTTATCTTACTACAAATTATTAAATATTTGAGTGACTAAAACTTTGTTTATTGTTAAAGATACCCATTAAGTCATTGTCTGTTTCTTACTGTAATGCATGGGCTTCAATTTGTTATTCCACTTGGCATGTAACTTTGCCCATAGAGCTGTGATTTAAAAGGATTGTATTTTTATGATGTAACTAGTGTTTTGCCTGCATGTGCTAATATTTAAAATATCCCTTTCTGCTATTGAATCTTAATGCTCTAACTCATCAAACAATCATTCAAAGTTGCTGACTGTAGAGGGAGTGAGTATGGCTAACATCAGTAGTTGTACTTGAATATATTTGATAGCTCAAGTTAAATCAAGTAATTGCCACTTTAACTGAACAGATCATAAAAACTAACAGCTGTGGTATTCCACAAGAAGTAAGATACAACTTGGCCTTTTCTCTGCTGTGGTTGATGGTATTCACCTGAGACTGGATAACACAGCATTTATTTCTTGCACAGTTCCACTGTGAAGTGTTTTTAGCAAGGAAGTCAGTCTTGCAATAGTAGTAGGGTATGTGTTTAAAAAAATGGTGTATTTTTCAGATACTACTTCATCTCACTTAAGTATTTGGAAGATTGCCTACACTGTGGATATCACTCAGGGCAGGGAGAGGAATGACTAATGGCTCCCTAAAACCAATTTAGTCTAATGAAATATTAGATTCCTTTCTTCTTAAACTAGCACTTCATACAGACTGCGCAGCCCTGTTCACTCTGATAAGCTCCAAGCCTCTGTGCATCAACTAGCACTATACTTGAAGTGTTTTCTGCTTGTGAGTAATCAGTGACTCAAAAGCATGTAGTGCTGAGAACTTCTGAGGGATAAAATGAGTTCTAGAATT
Source organism: Dryobates pubescens (assembly GCF_014839835.1). Taxonomy (NCBI): domain Eukaryota; kingdom Metazoa; phylum Chordata; class Aves; order Piciformes; family Picidae; genus Dryobates; species Dryobates pubescens. The sequence continues at coordinate 28,607,628 of NC_071617.1, forward strand.
GAGAGCTGAGAGCCTTTCTGCAAAACAGTGCATGTGAAACATCTTTGTTTCTTTTAGGAATAGTTCTGCAGAAAATATATGTGAGTATTGAGAAAATAAGAGTACTGATTATCTATTAAAAAAAAAGTCTGGAATTTACAGTGAAAATATCTCAGACCCTTTAAAAATAGCTGCTTGTAAGTACATGACTATACCTACTGAGGTATTGTCTGTGCCTAGTAAAAAATGCTATCATAAGCAGAGTGAAACTTTGATCACATTGGAACCTGAAAGGGATTAAAATATTTTCTCTCACTGAGCAAACTTTGCTGTTGTATTCCTAAAGCTACTAAGCTTTAAGAAATGAAATTTTAAAATATTAAAATAATTTCTGTTACTGTGAGAGGTATTTCATAATATCTGAATTCTAGTTCTTGAGTGAGGAGCATTCAAAACAACAGAATGGGGAAAGATTAGAGTAGAATGAGGTGAGTTTTCTACCAGAATACCTTCAATCATTATCATCTGGCAATCTGAAAGATTGCAGGAAAATCTCATATAACTGAATGGAAAAGGTGAAAACCTTTTAGTTTGCCAGTGCTGTAATCATAATGAAAAATGATACCTGAACCTTATCACAGCAGTGAGTGGAAGTTGTATAAGACACTATTTCTTCTAAGGCGCATGGTATGAGGCTTCTTTTTTTTTTCATCTGATACAATATAAACTGAATAAAAACATGTCATCAATTCCTGCAAAACAGATATCTTGCTTTCTTGTGTTTTCATACTTGGATACAAGTTCTCCTTGATTTTCTGGCAGAAACTGCTCTTATGTTTAATCTCTGAACAGGGAAAAATAAATATTTTAGTTTCTCAGTGAGCATACATCTGCAGCTATAATTTCAAGAGGTAGCAACAATGGTTTATTCTATGTGTTTAGTCACTTTAAGAAGTGTTTCATTTTTTAAACAAAATGAGAACAGTCAGTTCAGTGGGACTCTCAGTTCCCAGCAACTTTGAAAATAACTTGTTCTGATAATAAACAACCCTAGTCAATTTGTGTTTTGTATCAGAAAGTGACTTTTTCAAATACAGGCAGAGTTATGAGGTTAGGACTTGTGAAAATTAAGCCAGTGCAAGACTTCTAACATTTTGAGTGAGTTAACATATAATAGAGAAAATAACATCAGCTTTGATTGATGAGTAATAAAGTGTCAAGCAGTGAGATTAGCTCACTTGTCAAGAAAAATGAAAAAGATTTAGTCAAAAGTGTTCATAGTATCACAGTATCACAGTATAACCAAGGTTGGAAGAGACCCCAAGGATGAATCTTTGATCTCAAATCCATAGGAAGAAAATATTTTGATTTTAGCCTGTATTAATCTTTCTGTGCAGTTACTTTTGAGAAAAAAATGTTTTGGACAAAAGGGAGTGCATTCAGTGTTCATGTTTTCTAGATACTAGCATGGATTGATTGAGAGGACCAGTAGCAATGGTCAACAGTATGAGGCAAAACTAGTGTTGACACTGTCACCGAAATTTGTTTTATTTTAGAATGTAAAATATCAGTATTTAGCAGTGTTTCCAGATGAGGCTCAAAGGTAATGCCAGGTTATTGCTCTTCTAGTCATGAGGGATGAAAGACATGACATACATGCTATGTCTTGGTAAGGAAGTGCAGCCACAAATAAAGGACAGCATACCTATTACTGTTAGTATGGAGAGGCTGAAAGCAGAGATGTGTTTGGGAAGTCTCCACGCTTAGTCTAGTTAATGGTTCATATCACAGTAATTTGTAGTTGTATATTCTGGGATCTGTGTGTTCTGGGCACTGTGCAAACACACAACAAGATGATGTCTGGAAAATTTGCTGTCTATTGACTGTAAGGTCACTTTGGCAATGTGTGGACAGATGCCATCAACTGAAGAGGCTATAAAAGTTCCTCAGAGTGCTTCAGTATATCAACATGTGACACCGCTGTTTCATACTGGCCAATCTATGCCTGCTTTGCTCCAGGTCCTTTTTTTGCATCAGGTATTTAGACAAACATGTTTCTTTGGGCTCAGTGATGAGATGTAGAACAAGTCACCTTGTTCCTAGTGATGCTCATGTATAGACTGATGTTATTCCTTGGGTTCAATTACAAATTGTAGGTCTCCAGAAGTGAAATCCTTTGAGGAGGAAATGAAGTTATTCAGACATCTGGGAATACTTTCAAAGGATTCAGAATGCTTTGCTGGATTCTGAATTTGCTTCTCTATAGCTCATCAGGGTGTTCATAGATTCCCAGTGTGAGCATATGGCAAAAATCCATGGATAATTTTGGGAAATAAATTATTCACAAATTTTGCCATTTATGCTTGTGAAATTCTTGAATTTGTTCACTATCTAGAAATGTCCTCTGGTAAATCCTCTTGCTTTGCCAGTCATCCACAAGCCATTCATTGTATATATTCCTAAAATACAGTTCATGACCCACTGAACCCTCATCCTGCCAGCACTTACCCACATTCTTCTTGTGATTAGCTCCATTAAAATCAGAGTCACCTTTACATAAGGTTGTAAAGTTAAACTACAGCATAATGTAGGATGAATATATAGATTTGTTCCATAGCCCTTGATAGTCTACATGTCTGTGTAGTCTGTGTTAAATAAGGTGCAGGCACTCAGAACCACTGGAAAGTTGGGGGTTTTCACAGTATCACAGTATCACAGTATAACCAAGGCTGGAAGAGACCCCAAGGATCATCAAGTCCAACCTGATACCATGATACTACTCCTAGTCCCTAACTAGAGAGTTAGAGAATCCATCCTTATGAGTTTGAATTTTGGGTTCGAGTGCATAATCCAGATTTGCTGAAATTAGCTTTGGAACACAGTTAAATGCAAAACAAATGTAACTGAGTCAAATTAATTTAAGAATCAGTGAGTGTTCATCAGAATTTTTTATGACATGCATCACTACGGACTCTTCTGTGCTGTGAACTTTATAATGAGGAAAAGTACCAATAAGCAAATAGTTCCTAGGTTTTGTATCTATCCACAGTCTTAACAGAAGGTGTTTACTAGAGATGGACACATTTGTTCACATTTGTTAACCTGGAGTTAAAAATATTTAGCAGATCTCTGAAGAGAAAAGCAGAATCCAGGCATAGCTATTGACTGGCATATTTAACTATGTAGTTAGCTATATTATATATACTATATATATACCTTGTAGTGAAAGAATATACCACATAAATGGAATTTGACTTTCATTTCTACAGTCTTACCACTATTCCTACGTGTCTCTCATCTGCATCATTTCAACCAGGAAGGCATAAGACGCTCCAGTAGTTGTGTATGTATGTGTCTATGTGTGCATTGAAATAATCACCAGAGCCTAATAAAAGTTAGTCCTTCCTATACGCTAGAGATTTCCATCCCCTTAATTTCAACTCAGAGAAAAAGAATATCTCTGAAGCACTGAAAAGAGCAGATTCCAGGCATTTCCATGAAGATACGTAGCACATATTTGCCACCTTGGAAATTTTTTCATATATCTGGTACTTGATCCATTAGGCTCTGAATGCAGAAAGTAAATTTAAAATTATTTAGAGAGGTATTTTATTAGTTAGGATTTTTATCTCCCTTTGAGATCTGTATAGCTGAATTCACAGTATCAAGTAAAGAACTGGAAGGATGCAAAAACCCACATTCCTAATATAATGTTTTAAAGCCCTGGATTTCTTTTCCCCCAAAGAGCATGTGCTATTCCAGAATATGTGAAGGTGTGTCGTGGTATAGTTTCTATTGGCATTTCTTTGAGGTAATGTGTGCTTGTAATTTCACCGTGCAGGAATAAGGTGTTTCTGATTTATGCAGAATAAAAGCTCTTATATGAGATCTTACACAGCGTTAAATTTAAATCTGTGTTTATACTAGTATACACATGTGTATACACAGAGATCCCCTTATGCCTTTCAACTCAACCTCCTATGAAAGGGTCTTAAAACAGTTTCTACTTAGGAATATGCTGAAGCCATCCCAGTAAAGAGCTTTCTCATGTCTTGAATTGAACTGAACCCATTCTGTGAGCTCTAGCCTATTTCTGCTGTTAAACCATTGTGCCACTTTTAGGAAAACAAGTTACAGTTTTCCTTGGTCTCCCTCAAACTGATTGCACTACTAAAATTTAAGAAAGCTGATTTTGCTATTAAATTTAAATGTCATTTCATTAAGAATAAGGGGTGGGGGGGGAGTAAATCCATGTATGTCAAAAGTATTGTGTCGATACTTCCTCTAACATTAGCTGATATAACCCAGATGGTTATACAGGTAATTGCTGGGAAGTAGCTTTGTAATTGACTTCGTAAATAATAGTTTATTGGTATGCTTGGCAGTTGTTTGCTCTAAATAATGTTGTTATGTTGTTTAATCTGTAAAACTTTCTATTTCATTGCTTTAAATTGAAAAAAAAAAATTAAAATGTCACCATAACCCATCCTGTTAAAGTTTAAAGTGGTACAAATGACACTGATAATCAGGGCATTATGCCTACCAATTACTACAAAGAAGTTTGAAGTAGAGAACTCTGATATTTCCATTAGTGTGTTTATTTCACAAAAGGGAAGAAATAAGTGAGTTTCAATAACAAGGGTTGTAAGAAGGTTTCTAGAAGTGTCAGTGTTATAGTCCAGGTATCTCTCACAAATACTAATTTCCCCTGAAGAGCAGTGCTGGGACCTGAGTGTAGATGTTGTATTCTGCTCTCCAAGCATCTGAGTGGATGTTCATTACTCCTGCTTTCCTGCTCTGGAGTGAGGCAGCTCAGACACCAGAGTCTGGAAGGGCTGCAGGAGGTGAGGCTGGGGTGACACCAGCTGTGTTCATCCCTGTGCTGAGATAAGTTGAGACAATCAACTCCTTCCACATGTGGAAGGAGACAGCTTGTTCAGACATGAGTCTGGACTGGGGGCGAGATGTGATGAATGAGCTCTTTGTATCTTTTCCTGTCAATGAGATCTAGGAGGGGTTTTGAACATTTTTTTTTACCAAAAGTGGGATGAACTGCTCAGGCCATCCCACCTTTTTCTGTAGGCACATGTATGTACCTGCCTGCAGGTTGTTGTGTGACATACTCTTCCAAGAGAGATTTGCTCTGTGCTGTGTTAATGAGCACAACAGCCTCAGGCAATATGTTTGCTGCACATACAATGTGACTCCTCAAGCATATCCACACTCTCTAATTATCAATGATTTCCATGCATTTTAAAGCTACTGAGTCACAGGTTAGCAGTACAGAATGAGAAATGGCCACATTTTTCACTGCTTTGCATACTTTCAGATTTCTCATGCAGACCTATTAACAAATTGGAGTCTGCTTAAGCATGAGAGAAAATGTAACTTTCCAGCTGTTACAACTGTGTCTCAGCATCTTTTCTCTGAGAAAAGCAGGAAGACTGATTGTGAAAACATGGTTGATCCATATATAATGATCCATATATAATGTGACGCTTTTTCCCCTGGCAAGTCAGGATACTTAGTTAATTAAGAATTTTTGGGTAAATATCTCTCTTCCTTCTTAATCATTTAGTGGAATGCAAGTTCTCCTATCTGCTTATGCAAAGCATACTTCAGCATAATTAAAATGGCAGCTGGGTTATAGAGTCTGGGATTATCTAAACTACATAAACAGCACCTACAGAGAGTTCATGCTCCAGATGTCATTGACATTGTCATACTGAACCAAAGTCATGTATGGAAATAATTTATATTAAATATACCATCCTGATGTCAAATTTTGACAGGAAGCATGTTTCTCTGACTGAACTTACTCTGGTTCCTACTGAATCAAAGGAAGCTAAACTCATATAAAAAGATTACTTTGTTTCCTGAGTAGTTTAATTTTTGCTATGTTTATCATGAAACTCCAATGCTTTTCTGCTGCAAGCTCGGGTTTGTTTTTTTCCCCCAACACTAAAATGATGATCTCTTATGACCTGTTTGCAATCAGCAATCATATTCTCTGTTTTGATTGTCCACTTTCTTTGTCACAATGCTGATTTAATCCTTCATCTTCTGTGTTTCTTTTCCCTTGTTCTTGCTTCTTGCTTAAACAAATCAAGAAATCAAGGCTAACAGAGCATCTGTGTCTCACATGTATACAAGCCCATTTAAGTAAGAGCTGTGCAGGATTTATACGTAGTATTTTTTTCACTATATGTGTTTGTCAATAGGAAATGGTTAATACAGTAGGGATTACAAAAGTTTACTCATTTGAAGTTTCTATAAAACTCTGATTTCTTAAAACAGGTATTTTGACACCAATATTAATAGGGTGCACAGTTCTCTTGGATCCAAGCTCACAGTTCAATGCATGCATCACAAAACCTTATTGCAAACTTGGCAAATGAGTCAAGGAAAGAGATTAATGTGCAGTGGCTAAACATGCAAGGTTCAGGAATCAGGCTTTAACTTACAGCTCCCTGTATGGTTTGGTAAAAAAGTTATACTGCTGTGTACAGAAGGCACAGTGCTGTGATGCTGTCACTTCCAATGCTTGGAAAAACTTGGCTCACTGCTCATCACAAGCTGTTTTTATTTTTGAAGTTCCTTAATTTTCCTGACATAGGCATATGGCTTAATGAAACTAGGGTTATTTGTGAAAGCAGGACTCTTCTGGGAGAGCAAAAACTGTATGGTTTATTCCACAGTGAAGCCTTGTTTTGTCAAATTCCTCAGCTGCTTGAGCTTTAAGCTTGGAGACCTAGCTAAGCGTTCTGGCAAATGCTTTGTTGTTGCTAGCCCTCGTTCATATCTGTCTGTGGGGTACCTTGTGGGCAGGCTTCATTTGATAGTAACTTCATATGGAAGGCTGGGGGGGAAGGAGGAATGTCAGCAGATACACTGCTCTGATTCTTTGCAATCAGCCAAAGGAAAATCACCCTGGGAAGCAGGTCAGAAAACTCTGGTTTATGTAAGAGGAAAGGCATGCATTTCTTATCATAAAACTACTACCTGAATGAGTCTATTAAGCTTGGACCCCTTGTTCCTAATCAAACGTAGTCTTCTGGACCGAGGGTAAAAAAATCACATTAGATCCACTAGCTAGTACTTTAAGTGTAATGTTATGCCATTTTGTTAGTTCAAGAAGATATGGCTGATACATAGAAAGTGATCTACTTCAACAATGAAATTCAGAAACTGTTCAAGTGCACAGAAAGAGAAGGGTAATTGTATGCTTTATATCTCAGATGGCACTTGTAAGTGGGAGTCATTTTAAGTCCTCATACTGAGGCATATGTTTTTTTAAGTTATTATTTAAAAAGGTATTTGATATTAAAGTAAGTATTCCTAACCTGTGCATAGGCTCAAGTGAAGTTTCCCCTCACAGATGAAATTTTCTCTCTCCCTTAGTGTGGAGGATTGAAGCCTAAAACTACCACAGTATAGTAACACACTTAATTTGGAGACAAGCAGGAATTAACTAGGTTAATTTGCTTGTAGCCAAACCAAAATTTGAACTGTTTCCTTCAACAGCAAAAGATTCATTCTCCAACCCCGCTACCCCACAGCTGCCTTCCTTGTGATTTATCTTTGTTTACAGATAAAGCAGAATGCTGTTGCACAGGACAGATAAAGTGAAGACATTCTATACTCATTATATTTTCAGCAGAGACTACAGATAAATGCTTGTCATAAAAGAAGAGTGATTTATTTTTAAAACATGCTTTGATAGCTAGGCAGTTATATTTTTTTTCAGTGTTTCCTGGTAACCATTTCAAAAGACATCAGTAGTATTAATGGAATCTCAAATGCTTGAGAGATGAAAAGTGTTCCTTTTCATGCAGAAAACCCAGGAAACAGAAAAACTAAATGTCACTAAAAAATTATTATCAAACTTGAACTAGAAACTCTCATCCTGTATCATTGTCCTGATAAATGTTTCTATTTTATGCGACCATGAAATTCATAGGTCATGTTGATTCTGCTCCAGCAGATCACAGGCATCATAGCACCTCGATACACTTGGTACTACATAAAATGCCAGGTCCTATACTGTCTTGTCATTAAGCATAAAATGTTGTGATGTTTCTGAAGGTACTATGTGAGACCCCCAAGTTTTCTTTCCATTTAAAATGCAGACAACTGAATGAAACTTCTTTTTTCATAAAACTGAAAAAAGATTACTGAAATGAAGCTTGCAGTCTCTGTTGTGAATATCAAATTGAGATAAAACCACCAAAGTACACTATGCTTTTTGTAGCCCCTATGAATAATCTTTCCTTCTTATTGCCCTTTCCTGTGATGTTTGAACATTTGATTCCCCCTGTTTTTTCCACTGCTCTTTGAATTCAGCTTTATCCCATTGGAAGCTGTACCTTCTATATGTGTCCTGAGTGAAACATTTATCTTGAATAACAGTCAAGTTAACTACTCAATTTTAAACAGAATGTATTTAAAGTTAAAAATGAAATGAAATGAAACTTAATGAGTCCCTATATCGAACAACAGGCTTCTCTTGTGTATATGCACTGCTGGAAAAAAAATTAAACAGTGACTTATAGCATGGCAGAATGATAAAGTACTGCTTAAGCATTAGTTCCCACAACTCTATTGTTTTGAAAGTTAGAAAGCCTGGCATCCAAAACGTGCGTGGCAGAAAACTTCAGCACTGCACAGTGCAGTGGTCTTGATGCAGCAAAGCACAGAAATCCATGATTTTCTTTAAACTCATGAATAAATTCGATTTAATGAGAGCACTCTGTTGACACACTTGCCAGGCTATATGGAAAATGTTAGTTGCATTTTTCTATGTTAGTTGCATTTTTCTATATAATGCAGGATTAAGTCCTAATTTAATGAACATGCTATTCAGTCTGACACCACCGTTATTTTCTAAAAAAGACATGTTAATGTATCAATAGAAGTGGTTTCTGACACTATTCTGAAGAGTTTGCTCACAACAAAAGGAACCCTTCTGTGAACACACAATAACTTGATGATTAGGATACTCAGTTGAAGAGGAAAGGACCTAGGTTCAAATCCCTGATCCAAACCAGACAGAGCAGGGAATTGAACCTGATTCTCCAGTGTCAGAGATTAGGGTACTCCACTGGATAACAGCAAGCCAGGTTTCAACTCCCTACTCTGTCTGGTTTGCATCAAGGATTTGAATCTCTGTCTCCCCCATGTCAGCTGTGTGCCCTCATCACCAAGCTATTTGGCCAAGATGGGATGCAGTGTTGTTTTTTTCTTAGGATAAAAACTAAAAAAAGAAGGACAAAAAAGAAAAGAAAAAAGGAAAGCCATTCTGCACCAGAGTAAAATCTAGATTACCCAGCTGTGACATTTTCCACATCATAGAATTTTTGGTTCCTGGCCAGGGCTAGAGTGAGCTGCTTCATCATCATCACATACCAAGTGAACCAAAAGCAATAGAAAGACATAAAATCCTCTCTGTCTTGACAAATGCAACTAAAGATGTAGAGATTTAGCCATGTTATCCATATGGCTTTGGCAGAAGCAGAGAAAACAAAACGACCAGAAGCCTATTCATGTGAATGCCAGAACTATCTCAGAGAAGTACAGTTTTGTTTGGAGTAGAATGGGGGAGGAAGATTAATACTCTGTAAGTGTTGTTGGAGGTGTCTGTGTTGGAGCACAGGCTGACCATGTGAGTTCACTTGAAACTTCAAGCAGGTTTTTTCCCCTGCTGATTACCATGCTTCTCTTCTCTCCCTTGGCTTGGCTTTGTTTCTCTTGTGTTTGTATTGCACTGGAACAAGCTGCCCAGAAAGGTTGTGGAGTCTCCTTCTCTGGAGACTTTCAAAACATGTCTGGATGCATTCCTGTGCGGACTACCCTAGGTGATCTTGATTTTGGCAGGGGGGTTGGACTCAATGATCTCTGGAGGTCCCTTCCAACCTCTAACAGTCTGTGGTCCTGTAGTCCTGTGATCGTGTGATCCGTGCTTGTCTCCTTTCTCTACCCTCAACATATATTCATGTCCTTCTGCTTCCCATAAAGAAATTGGTCTGGCTTAAAAATTGATCTTTGTAATGCTACAAATAGATGAACCCTGCTGTGAAAGCTTCTGTAAATATGCTTATATAATTTGAAAGAAAGAGGTGGGGTTTAACTGTTTATCTTGTCCTTGTACACACATTGAAATTCTTAATCTAATCCCAGGCTTCTTTAAAGATTTAAGGAATTTTTTTTTTCCACATTACTTTCTCTTCAGTCTTTTGATTTTAATCAGCAGTAGACCATATGTGGATTTTTGACAATCTAGCTTGTGAACCCACCTATCGACATCTGCGAAAGGCTTATTTTACTTTAGTCATATAAAGATCTGAGACTGAAAATCAGTATTTGTATCTGTTGGAATTTGCAGTGTTGGCTGTCTCCCAGACTGGAGTGAGGACCTCTAATTTGAAATGAGTGCTTTACATTCATTCATTTGAATGAAATGGATTTAAAATAACCCCTGTTTACTAATAGGTCAACATTAGAGTATTCACAATTATACCAAAGAAATACTCACAGGAGAGTTAGACTGGAAATGGGCCATGTATGAATTATTGTCAGAATCATTATTCCAGTTCCATTCACCAACAGGCAATCACTTTCTGTTGCAAAATGCATGTCTGGAAAGTAGGTTATTATACATGCACAAGAGGGACTCTGTTTTGCCATGTATGAGCATTTGGGATGCTGCTGTTCTACACTGATTGTATTTTTAACTATATCCTGCAATGCCCAGGGCACAAAGATATAATGTGAGGGCTTGTTTCCATCATTCTCCATTTATGCACGAGCAGAGTGCAAGATGGCATGAGAACCTCCTTCATGTGTTGTTAACAAATGAAATTTTATAGCCTGCACCAGAAATAGGACACACATGTTCCTATGATTGTGTACACACAATTTGTCATTCAGTAGTCTATGCCATGCCAGCCTGTGTATAAAATGGGGTCACAATCCTGGTTTTGCAGACTGTTGGAGGGTGTGATACAGTATCTATTCTATTCTATTCTATTCTATTCTATTCTATTCTATTCTATTCTATTCTATTCTATTCTATTCTATTCTATGTCTGTTTTCTCTCGAGTCCCATGGTCAGTAAGCCTGAGATGGTTTCAAGTAACTGACTCAGGGCCACCTGATTAACATTAAACACCACAGCCTCTGCTGAAGTCAATTGTGGGCTCCTGCACAAATACAAGGAAGTCCAGGCTTTGGCACAGCACAGACTGTTCCTAGATGGGTTCCTGACCAACAGGTTATGCAGCAAACAAATGAAGTTAGCATACAGTGTAGTGTAGTGGGACAGTGTGGAAACTGTCCTTATAATCCACAATGGAGTACTATCATGTAATTGGATCTCCCTGCCCTGAAATGATCTGAAGCACTTTGTAATCAAACCACACACTATAAATTATTTTACATGAAGTTGGCTACATTGCATACTTCCTGGCATATGTCTTAATCTTTAATTTTCTCAGTTGTACTTCTGTTATTGCAGGGTCTTTGCCTCCAAGCACTGTGTGTTCATTTTCTCTGTACTTACCGTAAATTGCAAATTAAAAGTAACATAATTATCTCTGAATTGCCCTGCTTTTTATAGGATGAAGTCAAGCTCATCATTACCTGGACAGGAGTTTATTCTGGTTTAATGTGGTATATTTGGCTTGAGGGATCTATTCCAAATACATGTCAATCTGCAAAGAAAGTTGGTTTGTAAATCTGCTCTAGCTACAGAGATCTCTCTCCATCAACCTTTGAGAAGTGAGATGGGTAAAGGTGAATGAGGAGTGTGCCCTCATTTTTAAATCAGATTAATATTGTCTAGTTATTAAGCCCTGAGCCTTAAGTCTGTTGTAGTATGCCCACTTCCTTCCACAGGAACTAAGGGCATTTAATTCTAATATACCTTGTAAAAGTTTCATTATGACTGTATTTATGCTTTGGTATTAGTAATTTTATAGCATTTTCATTTAGCAAAGAATGAGACAGCAAGATTTCAAATGGTATTTTCTGAGGAAGTCTGTCACTTTTCATGGAAAGTTTCCGGAAATGTAACACAACTGCCAGTCCTAAATTAAATACTATGTAAAGAGAGAGAGAAATTTTTGTGATGCCAGGTTTCCAAGGTCTGTTTCATTCCATAGTGTTCAAGTAATGCTTTACTGGTTCTTTCTGACTCTTGCTTCACTTTTTATAAACCTCTTTTAATCACTGCTGTAAAAAGTCATTCTGAGTTAAAATCCAGTATATAGTTAATGTTCCAAAAAATACCCATACTTGCCTTCCCTTATTCCCAGCTCTCCTGTGTTAGAAATATGATTTCTAAATATTTTATTTGCTAATTATGGGAGGGAGTAAAAATTATACAATAATATTGATGAAAATTTGTCTCCTAATTCAAATTCAGTACTTGCAGCTATCTGTATAAGGAAAATAACACATGGGTAAAGATTCTGATACTTCACTTGCCTGCCTGCAATATAACTAGATCTTCTGTCTCCTTTCTTGCACTTCCCTTCTTCACCTCCTTTTCCAGATCATCCTGCACCATACAACAATATGCTTTGTGCCCTAGAACTAGGTTTATAATAGGTGGGTCTGCCACTGCTCTCATTTTCAGAGTAAAGAGACACCAAGTCACTGCATCTATGGGACACTCCATTTGTGTAGCACAGGTTGGGAGTGTTCTGTATCATCTACATTTGGATTTAAAAAAACCCAACAATGCAGTAATGCAAAGGTGCATTAGAAAAAATCCACTGACTGAAAGGTATTTTTAAGGAGTTCTGACCTCACATCTCCATCCGTACTGCATTATAACTGTAAGAACCACAGACTGGTACAAAGGTTCTCCTTTTGTCTCTGAAAATCTGGCACTGCTCTGTGGACAGGGACTCTCTGAAAATAGCTCTCACATACATGTATGCTGCTGGCCTGACAGTTTCTAACTCAGCTCTGAATTTTCTTCATCTTTGTGCTCTAATGTTCCTAGTATCTGAATAGAAAGCTGGTTTTGTGGCTTTAACTGAGAGTAGATGCTTTTGGGAGTTTCAACTGATGCTTCCAGTGGTAAAAGTCTCAATAAGAGGTATCCAGAAGGATTAAAACCAGCATCAGTTTGTAGAAAATACTGTTTTTCATGCATGCTTCCAAGGAGCACACTGCTTAGATTAATTAAGTAATGTGAAAAACATCCCCACTAGCAAGTCCCCATAGTTCAATTTTTCCAGCAGGAGACCAGAATTATGCACCTTATTTCTGAGGTCACTTCCATAATTGCAGCAACATATATTTTTTGTAATAGCTTTTCCTTTTTAATGGATATTTAAATGGAGGTAATAAAATATGGTTATTTCATACCCATCTCCTGAGAGGAAACATAACAGCATGATGAAAATACCAGTGGACTGGAAGTAACCAATGTCTACTAAAAAGGACTGCATTTTGACTCTCTAAGTAATATTGGTTGTTAATTGTTAAGACTCCCAGGGTGACAAATTGGACTTTCAGATGCCTGCTACACTATATGAAACTGAATCCCAAAATATTTCAATTTTATAAAATGTTTTGAAAGTGTTACTACAGTCAGAAATACCAGCTGTATATCTCAGAGAGAGGCAGTCATGAAATACAGCATTTAAAGCAGAAGTATAACCTTTTGAAAATTTGATCTAGTTGCTTTGCTCTTCTGAACTTTTTGTGGGAGTTTATCAAAAAGTCTTTGGCCTTCAAAGGTGAGGTAGACATTGTGTAGGTAGTGGCTAATAAAAACATTAACTGCCATGTGCTGTTTAGGTAGTAAAGGAGCAAGACCTCCTTAATCATCTGAATTTTCAAGGACTTTTTCCTGTTCCCTGTCAAAACTAGAAAGGCAAATAAGGTCCACAGACCTTCTCAACCCTTTGGATGGCATCTGAGAGATTACGGTGTTCTGGTTGATTCAGTGTCTCAAAAGCCTGTCAAAGTCTCATGGAGGGAAAACTAATCTGAAAAGTGTTAATCAAAAGTTAGTAATTTCACATGGCTTGTGTTATACTGTGATGTTATTATTCTCCTCTAATTGTTTAGCAGTAACTGAATGACGTGCATTGAATTGCTTTTCCTATCAGCAAATGCCTTAGCCTGTCAGTTGCCTGTGAAAACTGCTTATAGGATCATATTTGTTTCTGCTATGAACATTTTCCCTTCTTTCCACCACATTTACCCTAAGAATAACAGAGTAGTCTGAGCCTAAATCAATTTACAAAACAGATGTATAGAGAATTTATCACAAACAGTTTTACAGCACCTGGGATTGCAAGTTAGCCCTCTGGAGTTCCTCAGTACTTAATAATAAATGAAGAAGAGATACATTTTAAGGGAGGTCCTGTCCTATTCTAAGAAAAATCTAAGGTAGTTGTCATGCCTTTAATTACTTGAGTGACTGACTCAAGACAGTTTCCTGTCTTGCAGGAAGATTAATGTAAACTTCATTTTAAAGTGATTAATCTTATCTATTATATTCATATTTTCACAGAAATGAACAAAATACTTTTCTAGCCATGACTTCAGATGTGCTCTAAAAGATTACCTTTGAAGATTGACAGTAGCAGATTAGTATCAACAAAGCAGGGAGCTCCAAGGCACTTGGGTGCATATCAGAGGAGTATTATAGAAAACTGATCCACAGACTTAACTCAAAAAAATCCATCCACAGTACTAAATATGGACATACAGAGAGAGAGTCACATGTACATATGAGATGTATAATGTATAATGATGATTCTTTGATTGCCTTTAAATTATAGCTGAAATTAGGTGTTTGTATATTCCCATCATTTGTGGTATGTATTTGTTGGTCTAACTTTTACACTAGGTAAAACTATCCTTAACGCAAACACTCAACTCTATGTTACATCTCTGAACCTGCAGGTTGACCCCATGTGGTTTTAGCTTCAAGCCTTTAACAACAAATTATTACGTAAGCTGTCAAATCCACACAGGACAAGCAGCTGCAGAAGAAACTGAATCACATAAACCATAGTGAGAAGCATAAGGCTTCCATAAGAGACTAGTCTTCCCCTTTCTGTATTTAGTCCAGTGAGAGTGAATTTTTCATTACAATCAGGATAAAACTCTGCCAGTTTTGCCATTTCATCTGCAGGGTTGTTGAAAATTCAAGCTCAGCAAGAAGCCTCCCGAGAATTATTCTGAGTTAATAACACCTGTGAAGGACGGAGATTTCACTGTGAGGTGAATTGTGTTACTGCCCACACATCAGCAAAAGTTATAATTGTGAGAAACTGAATATTTTCTCTGTATTTAACTGGTGAGGATTTTGTGGAGTGTCATTTTACATTAAGTATTAGAGTTATAACTTAGAATGCTTCACAGCAACCAATTGTGTTTGGTTTAACAGCAAGACTGAGAATGAGATTTCTATTGCTGTCAGCTGCTATTGTAACTATACAACACACATTTAAAAACCTTTCTTAATCTTAGGGAAATCTGTCAAAGACAGATTTTAAACTGTGATATTTCCCCCTCCTTGTTTTCTTGTGAATTTAGGAGCTGATGCATTCCCTTACCTAGCTGTATCTCATCAATAGAAAGCTAACTCATGATTTTGAGCTCTACATATGTAGCACGTTTACACTTAGCGGCTCCCTGGACATCACTGAAAACTCTCTAAGGCCTACATTTTTGTTTCTTCCAGATGTTTCAAGAATACACTCATAAGTAACATTCTGATGGAGCTCCTAAATTAAATTAGATACTAACATTATTACATAGAAAAAAAATAATTTTAAAAAAATTAATCAATTTGTCATCTCTATGTGCTCTGCATTGTTCTATGCTGAGTTATCACTGTCTGCGTTTTCTACAAGCCCTGCATCAATTCATGTTTGGAGCAGGATTTAGGCTTCTGCCTGGGCAACAGTGGCACAACCCTTGCAAGAAATGAAGAAAGTTTGTATCATTTAATATAGGTCTGCACAGTGAGCCTCAGGCAGACCTTTTTTTGCCTGTCCCTTGAAGAGAACCAGCTGAGCTGCACTGGCCAGGTATCCTTGCTAGTGGGATGTAGCTCTGTGCTTAGTAGGTTGCTTGGAGATTTAGTTGCTTGTTTCAAGCAGGGTGCCGTGCTTGCACAGATGACACTGAGTTCTGCATGGGAACTTCTTGGGCTCTGCCTGCTCACCTCTGGGCAAACATGCTCTTATGGCTTGCAGAGTTGTATGGTTTCATGTAAATTACAGTGCACAATTTACATGCATGGTCTCAGTGTCTGAGCCCTACTTCCCAGCAAGTTCTTTGCTCTAAAGAATATGCTTTTGAATTATGCACTGAATGCTGTCAGGAACCTGTTGGTAAAGTCTTCTGTCCCTCCTTGCCAATCTCTTGCCACACTTCTTGTTTGTGTGCCTTACAGAGAAAGCTCAAGTGCTTGTCACATTGAACTAAAACTTAAGATTATAGTCATAGCTATTGGTTTGGTTTCTTTGTTGTTGTTGTTGTTGTTTTGGTGATTGTTTTTTTAATTTTCTTTTTAAATTTATTTTTCCCCTACAATTGTAACAGGAAATTAAAAATATTGGCAAAGGCTAAGGGAAGAGGAACATATGTAGGAGAGTGACAGTTGCTTTCAGGTGCATACTCTTAGCATAGTGAAACTTGTTTCAGTGAATTCCTGTTACGTGCCTTTTGCAGTTACCAGAATAAAATGATCCTGGTGCTAAAGACAAACATATAAGAGATGAGGAACTCATAACTGCATGAGTGTGCTAGTCAATACTATTTAGTGGGTGCTGCTGCTGCTATACGTAATAGCTGAGCTATTCTTACTGCAGCTCAGCTAAGGGCTAATACAACACAGGTTCATTTTCTTCAATCAACCTGGGATGTATTAAAAAATAATTTGCTGGGAAAGGTGAGGTTTTCAAGCTCAGATAATCCTTCTGCCTGCTCTAGGGGTCACTGAGAAGTGTAATGTAATAATGAATCCCCACTGATTTACTAACTTTCCTTTTCCATAACACTTCAAAGTGTTTCATTTTTACACTTAAGAGCAGAACTGGAGGTAAGCAGGCCTCCAGCACAGAATTGTCTATGAAAGTTTTGCTGTGGGCTCCAGCTTCAAACATATGATCTCTGTGTTACTGCTCATGAATCATCCTAGAGTTTAACTGAGATATTACAGGGCTAGAGGAAGACCTGATGTTTGACTCAGAGCTCTAGGGAACAGGAGAGGAAGCAGGTGTATTATATAAGCAAACCTCTATGTGTCAACATCCATGGGCTTTATGAATTTATCTACTCCAGCTGCACTGCTCTAAGAGCGAATCTTTCAATAGATATTTATTTAGCATGTTATATGTCTCAAATGTGCTGTCAGTTTCTTTTAGAGAAGAGCTTTGTGACATGAGAGATGTAATTATGAGAATGATCTAGCATGACAATAGGATCTCACAGTGTGAAATAAAATACCAGTTAACAGCATCCAAGTGGACTAGGTGCCATAGATTGGGAGTACAAGGAAAAAGGGAAAGAGGCAAGTAACTGGCTGTCATTTTGCAGAGAGGAAAGCCAAAGCACAGAGAGAATGTGTGTCAAGAAAACTAATGGTAGTTCAGAGGAGCAAAAGTGGAAACCTGAAAGAATTGTTGTACTGTGGGTTTTTATATCACGATTCAAATGGTGTGTATCATGTACAAACTTCTGTTGTTTCAAACAGTTCTCAAAATGTGACATTCATTGTAAAAAAAAATCTTATAGAAGGAAAAATGATGGCTAAAAGTGAAATAAAGGATCCTAAGTTATGCAAAACAGATTCCCACTTGCATGAGTTGATAGATGATTGATAGAAAGATGTTTTCTATTGCTGCTCTGTGTTATAGATAAGTACCTGAATTTAGACGTTTGTCTTTGAATTACATTACGAACTTGAGTACAATTGCTGGGATTTTTTTTATGGAAAGTCACATCTATCTCTAAGTTTGAACTATTACTGGAATATAAATGTGGTAAAAAGAGAAAATAGAAAAGAAAAATATCTATTTTTCTAGGTTGTCCTGGGGCCAAGAAGAATGAGTTCCTAACTAGTGTTTTGGATGCACTGTCCACAGATATGGTGCACGCAGTCTCTGATCCATCATTGTCTTCTAGCCGGTGGGTTTCAGATCCTTTTAGTGTGTCTTTAAAAGGATATTGCAGTGGTGAATTAATTGTGGAGGCCTTTCAGAAGTAATTCTTCTGGCTTCACAAAGGGCAAATATCCTAGAACCTATGTAGGAGAGTTTGCTTCGAGTTACCACTGTGGACTATGTTCACTAAACAGAGATACACAGATTATGGCTGAATTCTCAGCAGCAGCAGAGCTTAGAGTTTATGTGTAGCTGCTACACAGGCTTTACTTGATGAATGTGTGCTACCTTTCTGATTCATATTTTGCCTAGTTGCTCATAAAACAAAACAGTCACAGGTAGAATTAAAAATGCATAGTCTGTAGCTCAGGTGCTCACCATGTGAAGAGGAGGTATCATTTGTTTTTACAACTAACTTTGTAATTCAATGTGTTTTATCTCCAAGAGCATCCATCACAGGTTGCCATTGTACCTAGGTATTTGGCAGTGCTGATTGTTGACCTACTTCAGTTAGGTGTATTATGCATTTAATTTGTCTGACATCTATGAAGCTGTCTTTTTTCTCTTGTATTTCTATGTTCACTCTTCTCTGTTTCAGGAAATGAAAGGGAAAGCACCGTTTACTGATTATAGTGCAGACCTGCACAAAGTTTCAGAGAGCAGATTCCAGCACTTAGTGTAAAATTTAGGACACAGTTGGTCCAAATGAGAAAAGGGGGATTCATTACATGGAACTAGTGGCCAAAAGCAGGGAAGTTGTTGCAGCAAAGCATCTAATAGTGCTTTAACAATTCTGAAATGAAGATATAAACTGATGTTTATGTATCAGAAGTAAGACTAAACTCTTGTTTTCTATTTCAGGGTTTCAGAGCCTGATCCAAATCATACTCTGGAAGAGAGAGTGGTCCACTGGTATTTCAAACAGCTAGATAAAAATTCCAGTGGTGACATTGGCAAGAAAGAAATCAAGCCATTTAAAAGATTCCTAAGAAAGAAATCAAAACCCAAAAAATGTGTGAAGAAGTTTGTGGAATACTGTGATGTGAATAACGATAAATCCTTGTCAGTTCAAGAATTAATGGGCTGCTTGGGAGTATCAAAAGAAGAAGGTAAAGCAGAAACAAAGAAACGCCATAGTAAGAACCTTTTCTTACTTTTTGATTGGAATAGTCAAAACTGATGAAGCCTGATATTTGTACATGTCAGAAGTATGCAAAATGAACGAGTGAGTACACCTAGGGCAGCTGTTGCTTAGGGCAAGTGGCAGGAAAGCTCTTTCTGTGTAGGCAAATTAGGAGCAGTCAGCATGGTTTTACCAAGGGTAGGTCATGTTTGACCAACCTGATAGCCTTGTATGAGGACATAACCAGGTGGATAGATGAAGGTAGAGCAGTAAATGTGGTTCATCTTGATTTCAGTAAAGCATCTGACACTATCTAGCACAGCATCCTTGCAGCTAAACTGAGGCAGTGTGGTCACGATGATCAGGTAGTGAAATGGATTGAGAAGTGGTTGAAGGGAAGAAATCAGAGAATTGTGGTCAGTGGGACAGGGTCTAGTTGTTGGCCTGTAACTAGTGGAGTCCCTCAGGTGTCAGTACTGGGACTAGTACTATTCCATATGAGGGCACAGACTGCACTGTCAGCAAGTTTGCTCATGACACAAAACTGAGTGAAGTGGCTGACACATCAGGTAGTTGTGCTGCCATTCAGTGAGACTTAGGCTGAGAGCTGGGCAGGGATAAATTGAATGAAATTCAATAAGGGCAAGTGTAGAGTCTTGCACCTAGGAAAGAGCAACCCCATGAACTAGCATAGGTTGGGGATTGGCCTGCTGGAGAGCAGCGAAGGAGAAAAGGACCTGGGGGTCCTGGTGGATGCAAGGTGACCATGAGCCAGCAGTATGCTCTTGTGGCCAAGAAGGGCAATGCCATTCTGGGTTGGATTAGAAAGAGGTGTAGTCAGTAGGTCAAGGGAGGTTCTCCTCACCCTCTGCTCTGCCTTGGTGAGGCTGCATCCAGAATATTGTGTCCAGTTCTGGGCTCCTCAGTTCAAGAAGGACAGAGAACTGCTTGAAAGAGTCCAGCGCAGAGCCACGAAAATGATTCAGGCAGTGGAACATCTTCCTTACAAGGAGAGACATACATAGAATAGAATACATAGAATAAATCAGGTTGGAAGAGACCTTCAAGATCATCGTGTCCAACCCATCAACCAATCCAACACCACCTAAACAACTAACCCATGGCACCATGCACCCCATCAAGACTGAGGGAGCTGGGGCTCTTGGAGAAGAGGAGGCTGAGGGTTGACCTCATTCATGTTTATAAATACATACAGGGTGAGTGCCAAGAGGATGGAGCCAGGCTCTTCTTGGTGATGCCCAATGATAGGACAATGGGCAATGGGTAGAAGTTGAGGCATAGGAAGTTCCATGGAAACATGAAGAAATTTTTTTCACTGTGAGGGTGACAGAAATTGGAACAGGCTGCCCAGGGGGGTTGTGGAGTTTCACTTTCTGGAGATATTCAAGATCCGTCTGTATGCGTTCCTGTGTGATCTGGTATAAGTGATCCTGCTCTGGCAGGGGGGTTGGACTAGATGACCTTTCAAGGTCCCTTCCAGCCCCTAACATTCTGTGATTCTATGAAATAATTGCTTTGCTTTGGTAGAATCAAAACCTTCCTATTAATTTGACCATTAAATATCTTACAGGTTGAAACCTAAAGATACAATAACATTACCAGTCACTGAAAAACCAGTGTAATGCTATTACACTACTATGTCCTCAATGAGTGAAATGATGTCCTAAATGAGTGGAAGTATCACACCTCTGTTTCTTTGGATTCCTGTTGGAAAGGAAGCACATTGTTGAGTTTTCTAAAGTCTTCTCATTTATCAGCTGTGCTTTAGAGACACAGTGAGGAATGTGGTCATCTGCCAAACAAGTGGAAGAATTGCTGGTACACAAAGACCTTTCCTCACTGCCAAAGTGGTAGATAGGGAAGCTTCTAACTATGGTGTGTAATGGTCTCTGCAGAGCTCAATCACACAATTCCTGAAAGTGAAAAAAAAATTAATTTAGAGAATTGTAAACATCAGGGGTAGATTCTTAGACTTTATAAAGTTGTGGAATATGAATACAGACAAACTGGTGGGTTTGGTTTGGTTTGGGGTTTTTTTGTAGGTTGGTTGGGTTGGTTGGTTGGTTGGTTGGTTGGGGGAGTTGTGGTTGTTTTGCTTTTTGTTTGTTTTGTTGATTTGGTTTATTTCTTTTCTTTTTGTTTTTTTTTTTTGTGGGTTTTGTTGGGGTTTTTTGGGGTTTTTGGTTTGGGTTGGGTTTGGGGTTTTTTTTTGGGGGGGGGGGGCGCTTTGTTGTTGTTGTTGTTGTGTTGTGGTTTGATTTGGTTTGGTTTGGGTTTTTTGGCCTGGGACTTTTTAAAATGAAGCCAGGGATCACAGGAAAGCAAGTCAAGTGGGGAATGAATTCAGAAATATAATTAATTCCACAAAATTCAACACTAGAAAGGGAATACTAAAGAAAGATGGAATAAATCTACGTTGCGCTGGTAAAGTAAATTTTCTATGGCTCACAGAAACAGATCTCTCAGATATATCAAATCCATCATTTTTTTATCCGTGTTTTTTTGTAGATGTAATAATAATAATACTTTGCAATTTTCACTTACATGATGTAGGTGAAAAATTGTATGCTATAAATGTGGAAATAGAAATGTAACACCTTTTTCATTTACACTGTTTGGCAGACTAGTGTTTTAATATAGAGACCATCATGGTCACTTCATCTGTTAACATCCATTCCAAAATACTTGTGTCCTGCTGCAGCTGACACTCCTTAGTCTCTCATCATAGATGAACTTTGTGTCTGGAATCGTTGCCCCATGACATAAAGGGAAGCTATAGAAAGACTCAAAGGATAACCCATTTTTCCCTGTGTTCATTCCAGTAAGGAAAAAAAATAATCAAATATTAAGATAAACTGCCTGTTTGGGAAAAGAAAGTTGTAAAATACATGAAATGATATGAAGATCACACAGAAATTTAGCTAAACTAGCTGGAGATTTTTAACAGAGATTCCGAAAAACAATCTGAGAACATCCATTTCTGGAAAGAATAAGTATTTTTACATTGAAAAACTATTGGCATACAGTTGGGAAAAAGAACTAAATAATGTCATTTGGTTGCTTTCCTAGATATTCAGACTTATAAAGACAAGACAGTAAAAATTGGGTTTGTTTTACTTTCTGATAATCCTTTCACTTGCACAAAATAAATCAATAGCCACTTCACTACAAGTAGAGTTGTATTTCTAGGAATAGATGAGATCCTGTCATGTGAGGTGTGAGAGATGAGTAAGGTGTCTTTGCATCATTCTGTGTCCCAAGTGTCTTGTAAGGGACATTGATAATCTTGGTGTTTTATAGATTAAACATGAACAATGTCTTTGGCTCATGGTTCCTGTGCAATATCTTTAAGCAAAGTGAACCCTTTCCAGACAGTCTGCTTGTCCATACTTCATTCCTGCCAGGTATAATAGGCTATATGTACTACTTAAGATTTAGTAACTTCAAAATGGTTGACATTAACTAGATGCAATTCGTTCTAAGCAAATCATAGACTCATACAATCATAGAATTATAGAATGCTAAGGGTTGGAAGGTACCTCTGAAGATCATTGAGTCCAACTCTGCTGCCAAAGTAGGATCACCTACTGCGGGTAACACAGAAACACATCCAGATGGGTTTTCTAAAAGTAGACTTCACATCTCTGGGCAGCCTGTTCCAGTGATCCATCACCCTTACAGTAAAGAATTCTTTCCTTATGTTGATGTGGAACTTCTTGAATTCTAGTCTGCATCCATTACCCCTTGTCCAGTCACAGGACACCATAGAAAAGGGACTAGTACCTTCTTCTTGATGCCCACCATTCAGACATTTATAAATATTAATAAGATAGGTGGGTTGGATTGGTTGATGGGTTGGACATGATGATCTTGAAGGTCTCTTCCAACCGGGTTTATTCTATTCTATTCAGTCTTCTCCACAATAAACAGCCTCAGGTGTCTCAGCATTTCCTCATAAGACAGATATTTCAGTCCCTTAATCATCCTTGCAGCTTTCTGTTGGACATTCTCTAGTATGTCCCTCTTGAACTGGGGAGCCCAGAACTAGACACAAGAATGTAATCACACAAGGGCAGAGTAGACGGGGATGAGAACATTCATTGACCCACTGGCCACACTCTTCTTAATGTACCTCAAGATGCATATCATTTGCCTTCTCAGCCACCGGGGCACATTGCTATCCCATAGGTAACTTATTGTCCACGAGGATTACAATGTCCTTCTCAATGGGGCTGCTTTCCAGCAGGTCAGCTCCTAATCTGTACTGCTGTGTGATGTTGTTCCTCCCCAGGTGCAGGACTTTACACTTATTCTTGTTGAATATCATTAGGTTTCCCTTTGCAGAGCACTCCAGCTTGTCCAGGTCTCACTGAATGCCAGCACAATTTTCTGGTGTATCCAGTTTGGTATCACCAGGGAACTGGTGTACCCAGTTTGGTATCACCAGGGAACTTGCTGACTTTACACTCTACCCCTCATCCATGTTGTTGATGTAGATGCTGAATAAGACTGCACCCAGTACTGACCCCTGGGGAATGCCATTAGTTACAGGCATTAACGGGACTGAACTCTGTTGTTTAGCCAGTTCACAATCCATCTCACTACCCATTCTTCCAACCCAAACTTCCTGAGCTTGCCTACAAGAATGTTATGGGAGATACGGTCAAAAGCCTTGATAAAGTCAAGGTAAACAACATCCGCTCCTCTCCCTATATCTACCCATTCAGTCTCAACATCATAGAAGGCTATCAGATTATTCAAACATGATATCCCTTTGGCAAATCTATTCTGGCTGCTCCTGATAACCTTCTCTTACTTCCATGTTCTTAGAGATGACCTTCAGAATGAGCTGTTCTGTCACCTTTCCAGGTCACGTTTTAGCTAACATTGAACTGCTGCCATTGAACTTTCAATGAAAGAAGCAACATCTGTACAGAGGAATGAAAAAAGCAGATGTTTCCATGATTACATGAAAGATATGAAATATTTTATCTCTCTTTCTGGGTTGATTTGTTTTTTAATCTCTGCATTTACCTTATACTAAAAATACCTTTTCTGAATGAGGTCTTCAGTTCTTGGGGACACTACGTATAACTTGTAAATCACATTTAGAATGTTTTCTTTTCCTTCCTTTAGCAGCCCCTAAAACCAACACTGAAAGTACTTCATCCAGCAAGCAGGTGAGTAATGAGGAGAGCAAGATCTCCATTCCTGCCTTTCCCAGCTTAACTTCCTGGGATTTTAGAATTGCTGCTTCAGACTGCATTCATCTGCCTTTCTGCAGACTTACCAGGACAATGTAGAGCAGTATCCTAATTAACTATCACTGGAAAGCTGAGCCAGTCAGCTGCAGGCACAGAGTGAATGTATATAAATGCAAAGTGAATTAGGCCTGCCTGTGGATGTTCCTAGTAAAGTGTAAATTAGTGTATAGGTAACATAATGAGTGTAACTGAGCTCTCAAATGAGGCTTCTTCATTCCTGAAGGGCAGCATTCCCATACACTTTTGAATGTGCACTGCTTTAACTTTTGCTTTAACTGAATTCCCTTAATTTTCCTGTGTCACATTGTAGACACAAACTTACATTGATTGAAATTACTTCATGAACAAAGCTGTGCATTTCCCTGCCAAATGAAAATATGTACATTTCACAAATCCCACTGAATTACTATATGGGGGCTTTAAACACCTTTTAAAATCTTAGTATAGAGAAAGAAGCTGTCACTTTCAAATGCCTCTGCTTGGCTGACCATAATGATGCTGGAGAACATAGGATTTGCATCATTCTGCTGATGTATGCTAAAACTAAAATTGATTAGGTCTGCAGAGAGATTGTAGCAAATAAAATGTCAGGCATTCTGACAACATAATCAGTGATTTGGTTTTGCACCAATTTTCTGCAAAGTTTTGGCTTTCTTTTTTCCAAATAACACCAGTGTATGTCATTCGTGAGATTTTGGCTTCTCAAGGCTTTCAGAGCTGCAAAAAGCACAAAAGCAGTATTTTCAAATCAAGGAAGGGTACACACTAAAAAGGAGAGACTCAAGTGGAAGCTCAGTAAAAGAGGTTAAAAAAGAGCTGTGAATTTCTGTGTATCTAATTTTATAATAATTAATCCTAAAAATGCAATTTTCTGGGCAACACAGGCACAGCTAACTAGCATTTCTGCATGGGTCTGAATAGTCTAGTAAAAGAATCATATTCCTACCATTCTTGCCTCAATTTTGTATTATCTAAAGGAATTAAATGATTACTGTCTGTGAAAGAATCAGCAAATAATTAACTGCTTTTAGACATACTAATATATTATAAGAATATTTCATGTAACCCTGCAGCTGGGAATAGAGGAATTTGTCTAAAAATATCCCCAAACCACAGTTGTGTTTCATGTCTTCCTATCCATCAGAAACCTAGATTAACCTGTTAAAAACTGAACCTGGGGTGAACCTCCCCACAAGCCAAGAGGCAAGCTCAACATTGTTTGTGAGTTCTATCAGAGACTACCTACATAGCTCTGATGAAATATATTCTCACAGCTAGAGGGATGTGATATGGTTTTGTTTGTTTAAACAAATGTTTGTGGTCTTAACTTTTCAAGATGTCCCTGTGAATCACTTTAAATAAGGCAGCCTGGAAACAATTATCCTGTCGGAACTCAAAAAACATTCAGAGGGATTATTTTAATTATATAATGGTAATTACTGGCACACGTGCGTTACACTTGAAGCATGACAAGCCCTATCCCTTTTATTGTAATCTGATCTTGACTGGCAGAATCTGTAATAAAAATGACCTAGAGCATCTATGGTTTTTAATTTTGTCTGTTAATATTGCTGACTCAGCACCAATTATTTTAAAAGCTGTTGCTGACAAACGATAGCCTTGAATTAAGTCTGGTTCAGCAAACCATCTGTTGTCAACTTCATACTCAAATAATACAAGGCTGCAGATATGGAAGGTGGCTTTCATCATAAAAGTTTTCACTTGAAAGGGAGTTATTGAAAGGCAGTGGGCCGGAAGGGAGCTACTCAAAGGAAAACTACCCATCTAGGAAGGAGTGATCAGATTTGCACCATTCAGGAATGAGCACTCAAGAACTGATTTTCTGCTAGTTTATTGCTGGCATTCAGTTACAGATATGTTTATGTGAACTTAGGCAGATATATTCCTGATTTTTTTAATATATGTATATTTTTTTTAACATACATGCACATCTCTATGTGTGCATGCACATGCAAACTTATTGAAAAGAAAGCTGTACTGGTATGCTCACTGAGCCTTATTGGTGATTGCTCTAAAAGAGGTCAAATACATGATGAATCTGACAGAACTGGGGTAATTCCCAGATAGATTTCTCATGCTCAGCTCCACCCTGTCCAACATACACACATACTGTCAGTGAGACCAGAGGGTCTTTTGCAGCCTAGCAAAATGTTTGCAAGGAAGCTATAGATTCGTAAGACTTTGGCCAGTAGCCCAGTCCTTACATGTCACATGCCATGGAAAGGGATACTGCACCAGAGACATTCTCTGGAAGTTGTTAAAACAGTTTGACAGGAAAAGATTTAAAGAAACAGTAAAGATTTTGCTGATAGCCTTGTTCATAGATGCCATGAAGGACTATGTGGAAGGGATTTTTTTATTCCTCATCAATATTTGTGCAGAACACTTGCTCTGATAGTGGGTTGTGGACACTGCTGAAAAATGGAGAGAAATATTTATACTTGATCACTTGAAAACATCATTAATAATGCAGAGTTTTTCCCCAACTTTCTTCCAGCAAGCATCGAAGAAGCAAGGATGAAAAGTTTACTAATCCCAGGCAGATCTCTTTGACATGTGGGAGATTTCCTCACCAAAAGGCAATAAAAACAACTGTAGTATTTGCACTTTGTACTTAAAAATGTAAATTCACTTTGTAGAAATGAAATATTTAAACAGACTTTTTTAATCTGTGAAAATGTAATGGCTAGTTTTGAACAATTATCACATACAATGTATGTGTCTTCTTGTGTTGTCTGAAATATGTAAAACATGTTGGAGATGTAAAAGTTTGCATTTAAACCATTTTTTTTTAAATAGCTTTTTGGCCAATGGTAGCATAGAGACCAGATTCTGTGTATTTTGGTTTCAATTAGTATGCTTTTCCTAATACTGTCATTTAAGTAGAGTTATGCTGAAGAGTCTACTGTATTCTCAGTTTTGTCTAAGCAATGTTGGGTGTTTCAGGTTTGCAGGACTGAGGGAAGTGTGTAAAATGCTCTTTGTTTTGCAGTTTTAAAGTGAAGAGATTTTTCACTAGTGGCTCTATTGTATTTCACATTGTTTGTATTGTTAGTATTATGCTTTCCAAAAATGATGCAGTGAAAGTGCCACTACTAATGGATTTTTAAAAAGTTACTCTACAGTTGGGATACTTGCAGAAAAATGTATCCTTTTATCCAATTTTGAGGTGCCATGCATTACATATTTTGGTAGGATCTTTTTCCTGCTTGTTTTCACCTGAGTTCAACAACAAACCAACAAGGAGTAGTAAGATGCATTGTAATGTCACTCCAGTCTGGTTCGGCCGGGTTCTAAAAGCATTTTTCTGTGGTCAGTTCAAAGCCCAAGCAGAGTTATATGGGTCAGAATTATCAGTTTCATCATAAAGAGACAGGGAAGGGTAAACAGTTTGTTCAGCCTTTTCTTCCTCTACACCTGGCTGCCCTCATCAGCGTTTTGGTTTGCCTCAGGGTTCACTAGAGGTAAAGCTGAACAAATTATGAACAATTGCCATCAGGTGGGGCTACTCATGTTGCCCCGCCTGAGGCTTTTTCCTTGCTGTCTGGAAGTTCTCACAAGTTTTCATACCTTCTCTGTCATTTTTCCCCCATATACTTTGTGTGCCTGAGGGGAATAAGAACTTGTGGATGCGAATTTAAGCAAGGGGCCCAGGTGGAAAAGGCTCAACTCTTGAACAACTGTGAGTTACAAGCAGCTGGGTTGATTGATGCAATGACAGATGGACTGTTGGCATCTAGGAGCTGGCACAAAAAGGCAGGAATGTTGCAACAGTGATTTCATCCTGTTTTGTTTAAATAACTTATGGGATCGGACATATGACTAGGTAATCATAATAGAACCCTGGCTTGTACCTGGAGAAGCTTTTTTTGCAAATAAAAACCTTTCATTTCAATTTCAACATATGCTGAAGTGATAGAAAACACTGTATGCAGTGGAATCTTACTCAAGAAATTGTGTAAGCTGAGCTTTGGCAGCAGGAGGAACCAGGATGCAACTGTATGCTATCTTGTATTTTTGTTTTTAAAAGTATTTGTTATTCTTTTATACTGTTAAACTTTGAATTTAATCTTCTTTATAAATTAAAGTCAGTATGTTACAAACTATTTTGGTGTTTTCTGAAACGTGGTTTGGAAGCAGATACACGTGGTGGTGACCTCACCGCTGTGTTGAGTTTACAAGAAACCTCACGATCTTACATTGTGTCCCCCTTCTTTTCTTCCCTTGATCCTTTATTGAATACTCTTCTAAGGTTGGTCATGCCTTATTTATACCATTGCTTCTCAAAACAGATATTTTGAGACCAAAACCTTTGCTGATACTACTTCCATAATGATTCACCTTGTCTCTTGCTTCTTGGAAAAGTGCAATGTGGCATAGATAGAGACCATACCTTTTGCCCTTGCTGTGAGAGTGAGCTGCTGGGCAACTTTAAACCTAACTGGAAACAATGAGGAGAGAGAAGCAGACCTTGAGAATATTCATCACCAGGTTAGGTGAGCACAGTATGGTTAATAGCAACTTTTTGAGACCATCTAATTCCATCACTGTGGTCTTTGGAAACATTATAAAGATGGACACACATTTTGCCATGTCCATGGATTGAAATGACAGCCCATTTAATCCAGGAGGGTATGAGGGGAAGCAAATGTGGATTAGTCACTTGATTATACAAGGGGCAGCCAGCCTTAAATGGCATTCTCTTAGGTACCCAAAGATTTCTGCAACATAGAGTCATGTGATGACTGAAACATGAGGTATTTCATATTGGTACACATTTCTGCATCATCACATTTATTGTTCATTTTAATTTCCATCCATTACACCACTTGACTATAATCAGTACTGGGTTCTCATAGCTCCAGTTAGAGTCCAGATCCCATACTGGAACACACCTGACAGCCTGTTAAATTCTCTTTGGGGTCCTCTGTCTTCCATATATCCACCAGATAGTTAAACTTGGATAAACCTTGTCCCTTCTAATTGGAACCAAGCATGGCCTTGATACCAAAAAGGAATCCATGTGGATATGCCCTTAGGCTCAGTACCAGTGTTTATTTAGTTCCAACAGTTAATTAGTGCTAGTTTTTATTCTATTTGATGTGCAACAATTTAATTTCAGTTTTAATTCTGTTCTTATTGAAAGCACAACTTATATTATGCTTCTCATTGGCCAATATTTGTTCTAGTTCCAACCATTGCTGAACAGATTTATTAAGAGCTTTTATATAGTTATAAGCAGAAGACTATTAAGTTTATAAAATGCCTATGTGTTCAATGATTTGTCCAGTCTGTTGCAACATCTGTTAGTCAACAGGCCACACAGTGAGAAATGTTCACTGTTTTGTCAACACTGGATAACTTTCTCATCTTGTTCCCAGCCTTAGAAGTAGACCAGTTTCATACCTTCAGTTTTACCAAAATCACTTAATTCTCAATCTGCTCCCAGTCTAACAAAATGCCTGGCTTTCAGATACTCACTTTGCAGAACGGGGTCCTAGGTGATTGTTCAGAGTGAAATCTTTTCTTGATAGTTATCTCAGATAATGGGGAAAAAAACAACCACCAAACCACAACAACAAACATCAGTTCATATGAGTGTAAGGGAGAAGACTTAAACTAAACACTGCATATAAATCAAGGAAAATATTGTACTTGTCTCATTTGGACCAGTCGTTTGTCCTTCGTAAGTGTTGTAAGACAATGAAAAAAGCAAGTGTTCCTGCGAAGTACAAGATTTGAGAGATTTAATTAAGATTTCCCTTTTACAGTAGTAATAAATTTTATTTTCACTCTAGTAATAGAGGTTAAGAAATCTCCACTGGCAAAGATAGTTTAGTTGTCCTTTTTAAAGATGTATATTTGCAAATTATATAATTAGGCTGTATAAACTAATGAGAAAGAGTCATTAATGCAAAAAGTGACTGATTTATTAGTTTTATTTTATTTAGAGTGGTAATTGGTGTCATTTTGGAGTAATTGCTTTGACATTAAATATCAACCAGCTAAATTTATTAATGTCAGAAACATTAGAAGTATTACAGCAAATTACTGATACAGGCTGCACACTTTGTCCCATTTAATTGCTTCAGTTCAAATTTTGTAAGTGAAAATATGCCCTTGGTTTAAAAAGCATAAATAATATGTGCTATTTTATTTTAATCAAACAAAAGCTCATGTGGAAAGCATTCAGAACACCACAATTCTGTAGAACATATGATTATGGGGGTGACATGGAGAGAAGTGTGTCTGTTTTTTATCTGCATTAGCAACAGAAAAATAAAATGAAATGTGTTTTCTTTTCTACATTCATCTTCCCTAATTTGTCATACACTTTGTCCTCTGATGAGTGTTTATGATTTATAAAGACTTATGACTTTCTCATAGTACCTAAAACACATCCATGAAGATGCCTTTTTCTGTTCTAAATAGTAATTTGGGAGGGAAGGTGGGAGAGAGGCAGGCAGGCAAGCAGGGAGGGAAGGAGTGAGGGAGAAAGGGAGGCAAAGAAATGAAGGAAGAGAAAGAAGAAGAAAGAAAAAAAGGAAAGAAAAAAGAGAAAGAAGAAAAGAGAATGAAAAGAAAGAAAAAGAGGAAAGAAGGATGAAGAGAAAAAGAAAGAAGAGAAAGAAAAAAGGAAGGAAGAAAGGGAAAGGAAAGAAAGTAAAAGAAAGAAAGAAAAAGGAAAAAAGAGAAAGGAAGAAAAACAAAAAGAAGAAAGAAAGAAAAAGAAAGAAAGAAAAGGAAAGAAAGAAGAAAGAAATAAGGAAGGGGAGAAAGAATGAATGAAAGAAGGGAAGGAAGAAAGAAAGAAGAATTAATTTTTAATTGAGAAGACTTTTTTTTTTTCTTCTTTTTTTTTTTTTTCACTAAACCGTGACTGATTCCATGTGATTGAGGGTTTCCATGGAATTTCACTTTTAAAAGTATTTTTTCATTTAGCAGTTGGTGTTTTTTTTTTCTTGGAACTTCTTTTCCTTTATCTAAAAAACAGGAACTGTCAACACCGAAAAGAGTCATTTTGGCAGCAATTTTATCCCAAAAATCAGATATTGTGAAAGGTAGCAGAATTCTTGCTCTTTCCCCAACTTTTTGTAAAAACCCCCAAACATTTATTTGAAAGAAGGCAGGTTTCCAAAAATTAATTTACCACGCTTCAACTGATTCTCGTTTTGCAGTTTTACAGTACCTTGCTATCCCTGTGTGAGGGGGAAAAAAAAATGCTGTATCCTCATTTAACATGAATGGATTCAGCACTGTATGCACACAGAACACGATGAAAATGTCAGTATGGGTAGGGGTATTTATACTAGTTTGTATATATGCAGCACAGTTGAAATAGTGTGAATTAGTGGCCTGAAAAAATGTATGGGGCACTTTTACAGCCTTGAAAGCAAGCCTGCCATGGGACTGTATGCAAACACCCACAAACCTAAGCTAGTATCCTAGCATATCTTTCACCATTTATTTCTCTCAAAGGCTGATGCATGCCAAACCCCACTTTGACCACTGCCTGAGGGGCAACTTTAACTCTGTTTATGTGTAGATCCCCAGGTAGTTTTACTGAAACCGCAGCTTGGGTTTGGTCTTCTGAGATGCATTCTGGGGTACCAGTGGGACCAAGACCCAGAACAAAGAACACAAGAAAAACTGATACTGTAAATTATGGGATATTACTCCATAGCTCAGATTTTTTGCCCTAATGGCCTGTAATCCACTAAAAACTCCTGCCATGTATTATCAATACAACTCTAACTTTTTGCTTCTTAACCCATCAAATCTGTAGCCAGTGACAGAATGTCGTGCTTCAACTGAATCATACTGTGACCTCTCAAGAGACACATGTGCTCAGTTAAATCCCACCTAAAAATTTCCTCTTTCTGCTTGGCACCATATGATGGAACAGCGTCTGCACACACCAGCTTTTTAATGCTCTACAGATGGGAGGTGAGCTTCTCTCAATCTGTAGTGTATTTCTTTGTGCTGAAAGCTCTGCACTGAGGGGAAAAAAGTTTTTCCTCTATCTCATCTCTTGCTATTATCATCCCAGGACCCTGAATTGTATTGTTGCTCCATTATACAGCTTTCAAGATGTATTTTACAAAACAAAATATATGAAGGATGGTGTGCTGAAGTGGAAGAAAAAGAATATGCAGTTTAAAAAAGACTAATAAAAGATGAAAGAAAAATGAAGGGGAGAAACAGAGAGTGGAGAGGAATGAAAGAAAGATCCCAGAGAGACCAGTGGCCAGAGCTTTGTGATAAACCCACATGTGGAACTGAAGGAGGAGCAAACAGACAGAACAAGTGAGGGAGAGATAATGTGAGGAGAGAAATGGGAGGAGAGGGTAAAACAGGAAGAATGAGAGGAAAGGAGAATGTAAACACAGCAGAGGTCAGAATGGTAAACCCAGAAGGAAACAGAGCTGTCCGTAAGACTTCCATATGGAGTAGTCTGAGGGAGTCAGGAGACAAAACAACCAGAAGGAACACTGGTGAAAAGGAGACCCCAAATTTCCTCTTCCTGAGAACAGCATCTCTTTCATGCACCATCACTTCCTGACTTATACCAGTCTGACCTTGGATTGCTTCCCTGTCCGTGCATAAGGTCTGAATTTGGTGCTCTGTATCCTAGTGGCTCCAATGCTTTGTTCCAAGAGACATTTGTTTTCATGGCCAATCCCAAGGCTTCCTTTGGATCCAGGAAGGCTAAGCAACATTTAATGAAAATGTGAAAGCAGAAACCAGCATATTTCTAAATTAGGAGCAGATTTGAGCAGGATGAGGAAATCTGAACCACAACAAAGATAAATTTCCTTTTGTATTTCTTACTCAGGAAAGATGCAAGCAAAGTGTAATTAGATTTTTTTGTTGTTGTGGGTTTTTTGGTTGTTGTTGATTTTTATTTCATTCATTGTACCAATAGATCATCTACAGGCTTGGCTGATACCCTACAGTTTGGCATTTTCTTTAATCAACACATTAATGCAAAGGATTACAAGAGAGTGCTGCCTTTTCATTGTCCTTTTTTTTGTGTGTGTGGTTGTCTTCATGTTCACTCTTGGGGTAGCTAAATAATTACTTAAATACTTCTAAAGCTCTTTGATCTTTAATCTAAGGTTTGTATCTGTGTGTGAGAGAAAAAGGCAGAGAAACAGAGTGTAAGAAATATGTTCAAGAAAATATTGGAGCCTGCAGAAAATATCCCAGGTTCAAACTAGAATTATTTTCAAGGTAATAGAAGATGCAATGACCTGACAAGAATAATTTTGATTTCATCAGCCTTGAATAGTCAGCTGGAAAATTACTTGGAAAATAGCTAATGACAAGAAATGCCTCACACTTCAGATTTTCAGTGGTGCAGTAGAGAAGGTAAAGGAACAAGTTAGTCACAGAGTGTTTAATGGAAATAACTAACTGACACAGGCTGAGTGGGCTCTCAGGAGAGCCTGGGAAGTGGCTTCACATGGCTGCACCTGGGACAGAGAGAGAGAGAGCCAGCTACATGCCAACATACAGCTTAGAGGAGGATGGAAGAGAGGGACCAGGTGAGATGAAGGCTGATGCTGAGGCTGCCCAGACAACCTGTCTTATAAACAGTGCCTCCTGGACTGCTTAACTTCTAGAGGCTTTTAAGTGTCCAGAACCTACGTCTTGGCAGAAATCAGCACAGCCAGTCCATACTGTGCTTCTCAGGACAATGTCTACCTGGAAGGCTTCCGCATTATGCCAAGCAATACAGCCATAAAATGCAAGAAGATGACAAATGACTGAAATTTTCTGGTTGTTTGCAGTGCATGCAGAAAGGTGTGTGCATGTGGGAAAGAAAGGTTGTCTTAAACTCTGGAGCCTCTGCTCTATTTAACCTTTTTAAAATCATAGAATCGTAAAATATTTTGGATTGGAAGGAATCTAGTTCCAACCCTTGTGCCATAGGCAGGGAGAACTTCTACTGGACCAGGTTGCTCAAAACTCCATCCAACCTGGCATTGAATCCTTCCAAGGTTGGAGCCTCCTCAACATTTCTGGTCAACCTGTTCCAATAGAAAGAAGGATTAATTATTTCCTGAAGCCTATGGCATTCAGTTTCCCAGGGATCAGCATCATTTCCACAGTAAGAAACAGGGATCAAGGCACCAGTATGAGCCAGGAGTCTCTGTGAAGAGATGGTACAAATGTCATGGCTGTTTAGTCTGAAGCACTGACTGTTCCTTTTAACTAGATGCTAAACACATAAATGAATGCCAGAGCATACACACATCCTGCTTCTCCCTTTTAATTTTCGTAATTTTGATGATTTTGTTTAAGAAATTGGTCATTACAGTCTGAGTCATAGAAATTAAGCAGCAAGTTTCAAGTTTCAGGGATATTTTCTCTTACAGGTCTTGTATTGCTAGTACATAGGCCTTGTCACAGGGGAGAAGCCACCAATGGGTACATTAGTGGCCTTTGTTGATTGCAACTGTTAGTGTACTTCTAATTTTTGCTTTTGGTTTTTTTCTTTTCTTAAGGGCTTGGCACAGTCTTTCACACCATGGAACGCTGCATTTGTACCAATTGCTGCCTCTGCCAAGTAGTCTTACCAACTTCCCAGACAACAGAAAATATAGTTGAGAGAGACCTAACAAGTCAAAACACGCATCATCAGTTTTTTTGTGACAGTGTTTTGCTGTTCATATTGTCATGTTTTACTCTTCAGGCATTTTAGATTAGCTTCCAGCACCATTCAATTAATTGCTGCTTTTTAAATAAGAAAGAATGTGTATTGGTTTGAGTTAAATCATATATATCCTACACCATTCACATCCTACACATACTTGCTGCATGACAGAAGTGGGCATTCCCAGGGTTTGTGAGGCTCCCAGGATGTTATGTTAAAGTTCCTTGGTCTGGGGTAGAGTCTGGGCTTTCTCTTTTCTGGTTTCGATTTCATGCTGGGGCCTGGGTCAGGTACCTGTATGAGTTTGGGTAATTTCCTTTCATTTTTTTCCCTTGTCTCTTTTGGTGTGATCTGATATCCCTGCAACAGAGTAGTAAACTCTGTCTCCCTTCTGTTCTTCCCTGTCAGGTGGGGAGGTGGGTGTTGGAGGAGGAAGATTGTATTAACTGCTTATACAATGAAATGAAAAAAACAAACAAACACAAAGCTTTTCAGGAAAAGCAAAATTAAATTCTGCCAGGGAATTCATTGTATCACAAGGTTTGTTAATGTTTATAATATTTTACACATATTTCCATAAGCAAAAGTCAGCTCATGCTGATCTACTAAATGTTTCTACCATGCTACAGGATTTCTCATTTCCCAGAGCTTGAGTGTCTGCCATAAATATAAGGGAGTTGACTATTTTCATCCTAACCCTTATGTGCTTGTAGTGTATCACAAAGCTATGAGATAATTGGATGTGGCTGACAGCCTTTGTTTCAAAGACAGCAAGAAGCAGAATACAAATGATCCAGGTGGAAGTGCCAAGGCAAAACTACACATGGAAACACGTAAAATGCTTTCTTGTTCTATTCTTAAGATTGCTTTTTGATGAACAGTTTTTAAAGAACATTTAATAGATAGTGAAGTATGATACATTTGCTACAGGAAAATATGTGCAGATGTTTCTGCATATAAAAATGATGCCCTCTGTCTAATATCCTTTGTGAATTACCTCAATAAAAAGTGCTGTGTTTTATAATAAAACCTGTGTGTATTCAGACAACCTAACACACAGGCAAATTTCTGCTTCCACATAAAGATCCCTGCCTTTCTCTAAAACACTGTGCAGATGAGCTGTGTGTTTTAAGCCAGTGTTCAAAATCAGAGCCTGGGACTCTGAATATAAATAAATAAAAAGCCAGATTTGAGAGGGGAATGGAAGCATCACTTTATCACATCTTACTCCTGTGAGAGTCAACATGCAAATGCTCAACATGCAGGAGCTGACAGTGCAATGACTGCAGGCCATGAGCTACCCTGTCTGCAAATGCTGCTACCATTTCCCTTTTCACCTCAGCCTACAGTGCAGCAGGTATGTTACTCTGTGATACTTCATTCACTGGAGTTCCTAAGGAGGAACTCTTTGGCTGTCAGGAGGATGCTGTTAATTGGACTAAATGCACAGCTGGTGAGATGCCAATTTTAAATGTGGTGCCTGGGTCCATTTCAAAGCAGAGCTCCAGTGCTGTTGCTTCAAATTATGACTTTGTGGGCTCAGACACTGAGCAATACTCAGGACAAGCCCCAGCATGAGCCATCCCCACAAATGGTGCCAGACACAAAGCAGCCTTTCCATCTGGCTGAATAAGTATGGGCATGAACAAACAGATGTGACTTACTCAGTATTGTAAAAATGTGAAAGGACCGACTTCCATGAGCAGGGAGGAGAAATGGTCATTTGCCATCACTAAGTTCAGCTTTAATTCAAACTAAGACCTCAGAATAGGGTAGAGTTGGACCTAGATACAAAGGAATGTATTTGTGCTTATTAACTGAGTTTTGGAATAATAAGAAGTCCCCAAGTAGGAATTTCAAGACCAAGGCAATGGTGGTTGGTTTTTTTAAGTTATTTTTTTTCTCATGGGTGAAGCTAGTGTCAAGGTATCTAATGTGTAATCTGGACATCTGCCTTCATTACAAGAAAAATATTGAATCATGTATTATGAAAAGTCCTCAAATTCTAAGTTTTAAAGTGAGGAATCTTATGAAATTTGACCTAGGAGCAAGTGAATAATCTAAATTTAAGGATTAATTTTTTTTAAAAATTAGTTTTATCCACTGTTTCTAAGGTGGATGAAATGTATCCTGCTGAAGAGAGCTTCAGAAGTTATATACAATTTCTATATCCTAGTTGAGTTTCACTGTTGTTGTATAAGTTTTCTGTTCCCAGTGACAGAACAAAGTTGGCAGACCAGGCTATATACACATCTGTTTCCAGGAGCATGGCAAATCTGCAGTTTGTATCACAAACTGAGTTGCACATGTTCTAGAAACCCTTGGGCACTGATTCTAAGAGAAAAGAAAAAAAAAAAAATAAAGAGTATGTTTTTCAGGTTTAATGTAGTTAGCTACTCTGAAAACAGTTTCATACTGAAACATTCATTCTCAGCAAATATGTAGAGAGACTGAAGGCATCATCATAAAGCTTTTTTGACTGTATAGCATTGTGGTGAATAACAAACTTGCCCCCCAAAAAACTGTGGCTAAGTTCTGGTCAGGTTTGAGAAAGAATGTTGGCCACCAGAAGACAGAAAAATGCATTTCTAGAAAATAAAAATGGAAGATTATTAACTTCTCAACTCATTTGAAGCGAGTTTTGGGCTTTCTATGTGCCTGACAAGCATGGGAGGTTTGTGTTTGATTGTCATTTCCTCCTGTTGTCTGGGAGTAAATAAAATGCAAGATGTGTAGCAGCAAGTTCTAGGTAGGGTGAAACCTGAGAAGTTGTCCAGAACATCAGAAATTGAGTATATGCAACACATGGAAAAAAAGTAAGGGAAGCAGTGGCCTTGCATTGAAAATGCATTTTCAGGCAGGTTACTTCAGATTTCTTGTTTCTTCCATACTCTCTTTAAAGTGAATAAAGATTAAAATGTTGCACAATATTGTGCCCTTTGGTCTACTAAAGACCAATGGCATTTTTTTGTTCATGTTAGCTGAAATCTAGAAGTAAGGAAACCAACTGCTATTTCATTTAGTCTGCCTTTGTGCAATGAGATGCATCTGTTGGGATGAAAGTTTTGAGAAACTGCACTGGGACTCATTGAGCAACAGAGATGGACTTATGCAAAGGACTTTTACTCTGCTCCCTGTCTGTAAGTAAAGTTGCCCTGAACCCTGTTGAGAGATACTTATCACGGCAACTCCGCAAACAGAACAGAATTTTACTGAAATGCTTGCTAAGTGAAACACTCTGAAAATAGCTTGCAAATCTGAACAGCTGAGATCCTACATCTGGACTCACCCATGTGCATCTTGATGGAAATCTCACCCTACGTGTTATGTTAACTTCTTTATGCGTTAACCAGGAATGTAAAGAGGTCCTGGCATTGTATGGGGAAGTTTGATCAAGTTTCATGAAGCTAATTATGTGCATAGACATATAAGCAGGTGAGTACTGGAAGAAGGCTTATAAAAAAAAAATTCTGTGATCAGTGGATAGGGCCTGATTTCTGATGGTATGACATGTGTGAATGAATTATCTGGTATCTAACAAGATATAAGTTTAAAGAATCCGAATCTTGAAGTTCCTCATTCCTTTGTCCTGAAATTGTCTGAGAAGTTAAAAAGTTATTAGGAATGCACATAAACACATCACATATACTTTGGAGACCACAAACATAAATTATTTCACCTAAAGCATAACTTCCATTCACTGCCTGATTTTATATCAAAATATCAAAGCTCAGCTAGCCAAAGAGTGCTGATCGTAGCATCTTTCAAAGCTTTCTTCCAGATGAAGCATCTGTCCTCCCGCTGCTGTTGCAGTGTCTATAAAATATGCTATCACTAGCTCACAAAGGTTTTTTATTGTGTAAAATGAAACCAGAAGACTGTTTTGGTTTAGATTATGGTTTCATTTACTAATATTAAGCATAATTTCCCAAGCAGGACTAATAAATGAGAGCTGGCTTGTGCACCATATCTGAGCTTACTGTTAGTGCTGTAGTGGGACAGTAGCACAGCAGTTCTTCATCAGAATTCAGTCTGTGTTCAGGCTGGTTGGGATGTTGTCATTTTATAACATCAGAATTTCAGGGGTGTTTCTAATGATTACTTAGCAGTTCTGGAAGAAATACATTGTTCTAAAGAAAAACTTTATTATTGTCTTTGGCTAGGAGCACTCATACACTGTTCAAGTGGCTATATATTTTTCCTATCAATTTTGACTTACTATGTCTTACTGCTCAAAAAAAACCCCCAAAACCTAAGAATTTATTTTCTGTTCTTTTCCTTCACTATCATCTGACATATAATGATCAGTTTAGGCTGATCCCTTTCAGTTTAGGCATCCCTTTCTGGCTTTGTGCAATGCAAATGTGTTTCTGTTTTTTACCATTAGAAAAACAGAGAAACTATCAGTCATATGTATTTCTTCAGTGTTAACATCTCAAAGCTGAGTGTATCGTAGATGTGCACTTTCTACATACATCACCTGAAAGGCTATCCTTATATACAGATGTTTGATGGAATATCCCATTCCCTTTCCACGGCAGCAGATGGCCATGGCACAGGGCTTCGCTGGAGAGGGATTAGCCACCTCAGCAGCATTAAGTTGCAACTGTCATATTGTGTAAAGCAATGAGGAGCATGAGATACCTGACTCTCCTGTATTTCATGAATCCAAGTCTTTTGTTGACATTTACAAGAGAGTGA
Organism: Dryobates pubescens; assembly: GCF_014839835.1. NCBI lineage: Eukaryota > Metazoa > Chordata > Aves > Piciformes > Picidae > Dryobates > Dryobates pubescens. Next base: position 28,647,534 of record NC_071617.1, read on the forward strand.
GGACTGACAGGAGATAAATGAACAACTTTGATATCATAAGGATTTAATAAATACTAAAATGTAGCTCTTCTATTTGATCCTGTAAAGAACTGAGCTTCATCTTGTGTGCTGTGCCTTAATATTGTGCTAATTGTCTTTCTGGATAGAGAAAATTATCACAGGTTTCAGTGGGAAACCTTATTCTGCCTATGATAATTACCAAATGAATGCTCCAGGGAGTTGGCAGTTTTGTGATACAGGCACAACACTACACAAGCAACTTCCATTTATTTCTGATATATTAATCCACAAATAATTCTACATAGGTCTCTTTTTACATCTTGTTAGGCTAGTGGAAATTACTGTTTTCCTAGCATCCTGCAGGGCTAAAAAATCAATGAGAACTTTAGACTACAATAACATTTCTAGAACATTGCTGTCATAGTTAACTTTCCTAGCAGCTAAGATGTTTTTCAAACCAAAGCAAAGGGAATCTGTCAAGTTTTATGAAACGTTCATCCAATGTCACCATAATTTTGGTTAAAGGTAATGAGCCAGGGACATGAGAAACTTTTTCATTTGAAATGTTCCATTGCCTTCTGCACCCTGGATGGCAGCAGAACTCAGATATTCATCTAAACTTTAATATGATTTACCTCCCATTCAGATAGGTTTGTTTTAGTTTTAATTGTACTATCAGGTGACTCTTACAACTTTGTAATATAATTAAGCAAATCTACTGAAGGTCTCTGCATATAGTGGACCAAATTCAGACATGACATTAACTGGCACAGTTTAAGTGGAGTCTGCTAAGATGTGGGTTCACATCACTCCCATAATGTAGTTGAGTGCACATAAAATGAGCATGTTTTTATATGCACTTCCAAGGTGAACTTAAGGCATGCCATACTGCAATGCCCTCAGAATATCTGAGTTCATTTTAAAACAAATTAAGCCCTGCAGCACCTCAACAGAATTAAATGAAAAGAATAGCTACATTCTGTACAGCAGCAATGAAAAAGTAGGCATGGAATTCACTCACTGAATAACACCATAAAATGGAAGCCTGGCTTTCTTTTCTCTGCTTTGATTTCCTCCCACCTGCCTATGTTTATAACATTTCAATAATTAAGTGGAGCTAGAAAATATCACCTTCACAGAAGTACAGAATATCTTTGGTTGGAAGAGATTTTTCGAGATCATCCAATCCAACCTTCAACTCAGCACTGCAAGGTTACCACTAAACCATGTCCCTAAACACCAGGTCCACATGTCATTTAAAAACTTCCAACTTCCACCACCACCCTGGGCAGACCATTCCAATATTTTATAACCCTTTCAGTGAAGAAATATCCCCTAATATCCAGCCTAAACCACCCCTGGCATGTCTTCCATCCATTTCCTCTAGTCCCGTTGCTTGCACCAGAGAGAAGGGGGCGTCTCCCTCCTCAGTCCAGCCTCCCTTCAGGTAGTTGTATAGAGTGATAAGGTCTCCTCCCACCAGTCTCCTTTTCTCCAAACCTAACAACACCAGCTCACTCAGCCACCCCTTAGAGGACATTTGCTCTAGGCTCTTCATGAGTCTCATTGCCTTTTATTTTTGAACAAAGTCTAAAGAATTGTATGCGGCTAGTTTAACTCCTGTAAATAGATTTGGTTAGGGAGTAGAATATACATGAAAGTTAATTTGAAACCATAATCATCATATGGAGAGCACAATACAATTATTCTCTCCCAGAAAAAAAGTAGGTTTCAAGAATTTTTTTTGCTAGCTTCCTTCTGTTAGAACAGAAGGATGATCAACAATATTATTCCTTCCAAGTTATCAATATTTCATTTCCATACCTTGTGTTGATCAGCTGCCCTAATTCTTCTGTTGCTGTTCTGTTTGCAATCTGATATCACAATCATTTTTAAATTTTATTTTTAATACAATAAATTAACTGCTCAGGAGCTTGTTAGCATTTGTGCTTTGAAAAGCATAGCATTCTCTCAAAGATGCCAGCTGTGTTGGTATTATATCAATGTTGATCTTTTCCTATTGTGTGTTTGTCCTTAAGTACCAGATCTTCTCCCAGGACACATTTAGAAAGGGATTCATGCACAACAGTGGGGTTTTATTACTAATCTGCTAAGAACTCTTATACTGTTACAGAGACCACAACATACTTACTATTAAGGAATAGACATCAAGTTTGATCTAAGGCCTATGATTCCTGTATAGGACAGTACCCAACATTTTTCACTACAGTAAGGCTCAAGCTTAATACAACAATCACAGAAACCAGATCCACAGAGAGATGAATCCAGACTTTGAGTTTGCTGTCAAAAGGAAAAAGCCAGTCACTTGCAAAATGCTGCTCTAGTGAAATTGCAGCAGGTTTAGTTTAATTGAGAAGGCATTGAACTCAGACTCCACAAACTTCTGCCAGAATAAGTAATTTCATACCTAAGCAGGAATAAAATTCCCTTGTAGTATTTAAGTTTCTTTGATTCTTTTCTTGTGCATAAATCAACACATATTTTATTATAATTAGGATTTGGACCTGATATCATGACTAGGGTAATACGTCCTACCCAAAAGAAAAGCCGGTTAGATGGTAGTGTTATTAGTACTATCTGATTATGTGATCTACAAAAATAATGGGTACACTCTAGACATCTTGGATGAAAATATTGAAACTTGAAGGCACAAAGTTAACATCTAAATGAAAGACTTGATTTATTTTTTTGCAGATGCCAAGATGTTAAACAAAGGGAAACCCAGTGGCATGCCAGTAGGCTAACAATCTACCACCATGAGAACAATTTCAGAGAGATTTATGGTCCCTCTGTCTGAACCTTTTCGCTTTGAAGATGTCTAACTTTGCACCATGGGTGGCAGAAGTGTGAGAGGGAAAAAGCTGCTGTTTCCTAGTCCCTCCTTCAAGGCAATGGCATAACAGCACCCGTTGCCTGTGAAGGCTTCTCTACATATTAGGAAGAGTCAGACAATCTGGCTCCTCTTGTTCTAGTTAGCGCATTGCCTTCTTAGGGAGTTGTTTTTATTTTGTTTGAAATGTTACAAATAATAAAATGGAGCATTATTTTCTAATCTGAAGGGGTTTGGGAGTGGAAGGGATGAAAAAAATGTCTGAATTATTTCCTCTTGCTGGTTTAGCCATGGGGGGAAAAAAATAAAAGAAAAAAAAAAGAGAGAAAAAAAAGTAAAAAAAAAAAAAGAGAGAAAAAAAAGTAAAAAAAAAAAAAAAGTAAAAGATAGGGGAAGAATCCTCATATATTTCACTGGCCAGAAAAAAAAAAATTAAAAAGCTACTTTTGGAGTCCTTAAAGCTTAATTTAACATCCTGTCTTTCTTCTGGAAATCTCAAAACAAAATAACTAGAATTGTTTTCATGATGACTGCTGGATAAAAACCTCTTTACTAGCAGTAAGATTACAGTCAAGACTTTTGAAGGTATAGCCAAGCCCTACTGTCTGTGTTTTGTACTTGTCAAGAACAAAGGCACTTGAGAGATCGATGTTCTTGAGTATTCTCTTTCCCCAGCAGTCATTCAAAATTGGTAGGAAAAAACAGGCATCCTGCAGTGAGCCATCATTCTACTGTCTCTGCTTTCCACATCGGGCAGAAATCCCTGCTGCCACTCTCACCCCATCCTATTCTACCTCCCAGAGGAACCAGTTGCTGAAGGTTGGTTTTCTATCATCACTGTAATTAATTCTGTGTACTTCCTCCCTCTGTCCATTTATCTCTTCTGAATACCTGTCTAGTAGTCTGAGCATCTTCTGTGCCCATCCTTGCGTAACTCTATTTATACTGTCTCATGGAATGTCAGATAACAAAGTCATGACTGTACACTGCATTGAGACACAGAAATAGTTCAATAATAAAAATATGTTTTATTAGCATGTTAGTCATTGTTTATAACAATCCTCAACAGTGAAATTACCTGAATGACCAATAAATACTGTACTGAATCCATCTAAAGGGTGAAATTCTGGACTTTCTCATATTCAAAATATTTTTTTTATTGCACAGTTATTCTGTAGTGTTTACAAAGTTGTTTTAGCTAATTCAGAGTACCTACAGGTCTGCTCTTCGTACCACCTGCCTTGTTTTCCTTGTTCATGCCTAACTCCGAGCAAACCTCTACACATACATGTGTGAGAATGGAAGGCTGATCAGACAATTTTATTTGTGTGGTATGTCCGTGAATGGGCACCCTGCTTCAGCATGTTCAGGAAAGATTTTGAGAAATGTTGGGGGTTTTTTGTCCCTGTTTTTAGGAACTCTACACAAGATAAATAGATTTCCCACCTGCTGTCATACAGTATATTTTCTCTGGCTCCCCATCAAGTTATGGCCCTGGCAAAAAAAACCCCAAAACCAAAACCAAAACCCAATAAAACCAAAACCCAATAAAACCAAAACCAAAATCAAAAGAAAACAAACGAACAAAACCCCAACAAAACTATAAGAGTGCGAAAAGGCATTAATAGTTAAGTAATCAAAAATATTAGCAAAAATAACAAGAAGATCACTTCAGATTCTGATCTCTGTGCAAGCTGAAACTTGTCCCTTTTAAGAATAATCAAAGGGTTAAGAAGTACCCAAATAAAAATAAAAACATGGAAGAAGATGAACAACATGGTAAACAGTGTGGTAAACAAATTTATTATTATAGATTGCTTTTCTTTTAACTCTCTTATCCTTATTTGGGCCAGCTGGGGGAAATGTCACTGAGGAAAAAATAAGAGAAATGTGTTAAGGCATTCATGGCAGATTAAAAAAAATATAATTATATTATTATTAAAACTTTATTAAAACCAAAATTAATTTCATTGCAGAAGGAGGTATCCACTAAGAAATGCAAACTTTCTTCACAAATCTTAGACTTTTTTGAATTTCAAAATCTTTTAAAGCAGAAAATTTGCCTCTTTTAAAAAATGTCACTTGCTTCCACTTACTTCAAGATAGTCCATTTTTTTTAATAAGAAAATGAACTATTTGCCATGTATTACAAATCTTTCCTTTTAGTTCATTAATATTTCCTTGACTCTTCTTTTTGCTATCAGAAAATCACATTATGTCTAACAAGACTCTCTCTTTTACACATTTCAGTGCATAAGCTTAAGAGAGTAGCATGTCATGAATCTAATCGCCCTGATTCTTGTGCTGGTCTACACTTCCTCTTATTTAGCCAAATTTCTCTAACAGACTTTATAGCCACTCATTTTCTTTTGTATTAAAGATGAATTACCTATGATATAAATGTCTCCACCTTCTTGCTTTGTCAGATGACTTCTACTTTCTGAGTCCTCAGGAAGAAATAAAAGATAAGTTAGGCCTGGGACCTGAGTCTTTCAGATACTGAAGTTGGCCAATAAAATCCTTTTAACTCAGAACATATATATTTATTAGTCTAGAAAAGGGTTAAGCACATAAACCTTGTATGAATGATATTCTGTAGTAGAGTTATATCTAACTGAATTTGCATTTATACTGAACACTAACTATGCAGATGTTTCAGAATTATGGCTGATGTTTTACATATAACAAGTTAAGGTCAAATAGAAACAATCAATTCTATTGGAATGGTAAAATTTATGCCCTAGTGAGAGCACATTTGCAGTATTGTGTCCAGTTCTGGGCTCTCCAGTTCAAGACAGGTTGGGAAATGCTAGACAGTGGCCAATGGAGGATCATGAACATGATTAAGGTACTAGAACATCTGTCTTATGAGGAAAGGCTGAGAGACCTGGGGCTGTTTAGTCTGGAGGAGAGAAGACTGGGATGGGATCTTATTAGTGTTTATAAATATCTGAAGGGTGCTGCCAAGGAGGTGAGACCAATCTCTTTTCAGTGATCGCCTGTGACAGGATGATGGCTGACTTAGAAACTTCCACCTCAACAAGAGGAAAAATTTCTTTACTGGGAAGGTGATAGAGCACTGAAACAGGCTGCTCAGAGAGGTCGTGGAGTCTCTTTCGCTAGAGATTGGATGTGTTCCTGCATGGCTTGCTCTAGGTAATTCTGTTTTGACAGCATGGGGAGGCAGGTGGTAGGACTCAATGATCTCCAAAGGTCCCTTCCAATCCCTTGCTTTGGAATTTATCCACCTTTAAATACATTTTGAATCAGGATATGTATTCAACCTGGTACCATAATGCTCTGGTGCAAATACTTCCATTTTCAGTTGTGCTTCTTCAGTTAATCCAGGACATGTAGGTTACCATTCACCATATTTTGGCAGCTACTGAGACTGTCAATGAATGTATCTTTGTGTATACCTTTCAATTTAAAATGAGGAAAAAAAAAAAAAAAGAAAGAAAAAGAAAAAGAAAAAGAAAGTATTCCTGAGGATATTAACTCTCACTGTACTTTTCAGTTTCAAGTAAATGTTTTTGGTTTTTGTTTGAAGAACACTACTTCTTCTCAGTCTTTCCAAATGAGAACCACATGCTGGTAACTTGCGATCTCTTGGAAAACAGTGGTGCAGTTTCTGCTACATGATTTTGGCTGTTTGTATTGACAGCTCTCTCAAGGGAAGTAATGAAAAACTCAGAGTGACAACTGCTCTATTACAAATATTATCATCTTGGGAAAGAGATTGGAGTAGAACATAATGAACACAAGGAATATTACCTAGGCTTCTTTAAAAGCACTCTTCATCATGAGCAACCAAAATATATTCAGCCAATATAAACTGTGACAACAATTTATATTCCCAAGTAGACAAAGTATGCAGCTAGAGGTAAGGCATTTATTTCATAAATAGAAAAGGGACAGTATGAATAAGATGAATGTGTTTTATTCCCATTCTTACATCGAGTGGGATCCAGGACTTTTCACGTTTACCTTCCTGAATTTGAGTTTGCACAACTGTTGCCAAAATTCTGTCTCCCAATGCACTTCCCCTTTCCCCATTATCCCTAAAATCATGCAAAAATGCCAAGCATCACTACCATGTACAGATTGAAAAAAAACAGGAAATACTGAGGTTGAGGCTGGTATGCAACCTGTTACTCTGGCATCCTCAAATGCTGACATTATTATAGCCTTGCTGATCGGCATATTTGTGAGACTGCCAGAAAGATAACCCAGTTCCTCTGAGTCGCAGAGCACTGCTTTAAAGTACAAATATTTATCTATTATATTAAAAGAAAATAAAGATTTTTAATTAACTCTTTCCCCTTTTGCTGTCTGTGCAGTGGATAAAACCTGATTTCCAAGAAGCAATATGTGTGTTGTCACATAAACACATGTAATAGTGCATGTATGTGCAGAAGGACATGGTTTGATCCCATGATCAAGTCATGATAGCGATTCTTAAAGCACTGGGACTGACATGCAATGACCTTTGAGCACGTTTTTTGTCTTCAAATGGATCTCCTACTTTGTCGTTTTTGTTCAGTAAAAGCAAACTGAAAACAACACTTTCACCTACTAAAAATGTGCTGAATACAACTTGAATAATATGAGAGGAAAAGATATGAGGCTTTTCAGTCTGTAGCATAAACCTAAACCCCTTTAATTAACAAGCAGTTGGTAGCAGTAGTGTGCTAATACTTACCGTGTGAAACAGTGCTGAACAGAATGTTGGGGGGGGATTGCTGAGTGACAGAACATTAAGACAAAAATAGTAATAATGATTTCTCTTCTTGCCTCTTGAAGTGGTTTTCCAATTCATTCTGTTTAGTATTGTTTGAGCAGTTCTATTTTTCATAAGTGGGATTAATTTTCATTAAAAGGAATGAAAACAAATTCTACCAGTACTGAGTTAACTAATGTAAAATGTAAAATGACTGACATAACTAATTTTGCTTTATAACTTCTTGTGAGATCCCCCCATTGGAGGCATTTCCTGGGCAGGAATGAAGAATTTAAAAAAAAAAAAAAATAAGGAGAGAAAAAAGTAAACAAAATGAAAAGAAATGGCACATAGATTTATAGATTTTCCCACAGTTTAGAGGCATTTACCAGAAAAGAACAAGCATAAGAATATCTGAAAATGTTCAATTTGAGCTATTTTTGAAAAAAATTAAAACAAAACAGCAACAACAATAAAAGAACTATCTGGTTCAGATGAAGCAAAACCATCTGTTTTGCATAGAATGAGCTTTCTATTAAAAAAACCCTAAATCCAGAAAGATCAGGTTTGGAGTAATTGCCACATAGATGTGGTGGTTCGGGTACCTTGGCATTCTCTGGCAGATATGAAGGCTGCAGCGCAAGGGATGGATGTTGTACGAGACCTAATCTGGCCAGTAATGATGAAAGCAAATGAAGCATCAAAAATAATGCATCAAGGTGACACTTCCCAACAACAAGATTGATGGTTTTTGGCCAAAATTCAACATAATAACTTTGAGAAATTCATCTTTTATCTTCTTCCACCTACAGTGCAAGACTTTTGTAGCTAAATGGCCCTAAAAATAAACATAGACTTCAGGGAGTCTTTGGGTGTTTCACAGAATCACAGAATATTAGGGGCTGGAAGGGACTTTGAAAGATCATCTAGTTAACCCCCCTGCCAGAGCAAGATCACCTATACCAGATCACACAGGAACACATTCAGGCAGGTTTAACTCTTTCCCTCTCCTCATTTCATCTAAACAATTCTCTCTGGACAAGAACTTCATACACAAGTTTCTTTTTCTGCATGTAACTGTTTTGACTGTTAACATGAATTTTGAAAAACTTAACTAGAGCATCAACAGATGTGCTTTTCAGAGGATTTCACAACACCCTATCATAGGGGCGAAGTAGAGGAAGAGCCTAATTGTCCTTAATCATCTGTGTAAAATAGGTTAGATGAAATCTTCTTGTGACTGAAGCAAAGAGATTAGTTGGTGCCACCAGGAAAAAGAAACACCATTCCCCTCTTACCATGCCCTGCACTCCTTATTGGACATGGAGGGCAATACAGTAGCAAAAGATAAGGAAAAGGCAGAGGTACTTAATGACTTCTTTGCCTCAATTTTCAATAGTAGGACAGGTTGTTTTCAGGGCAACTGGCCTCCTGAGCTGGCAAATGGAGTCAGGGAGCAGTATAGCTCCCCTGAAATCCAGAAGGAAGCAGTAAGAGACCTGCTGAGCCACTTGGATCCCCACAAGTCCACGGGACTGGATGGGATCCATCCTAGGGTGCTCAGAGCGCTGGCAGATGAGCTGGCCAAGCTGCTCTCCATCAATTTTCAACAGTTCTGGCACACTGGAGAGGTCCCAGATGACTGGAAGCTGGCGAATGTGATGCCATCCACAAGAAGGGCCGGTTGGATGAGCCAGGGAATTACAGACCTGTCAGCCTGACCTCAGCGGCACGCAAGAGTATAAAACAGGTCATCAGGAGTGCATTCATCCAGCACCTGCAGGATGGCCAAGGGATCAGGCCCAGCCAATATGGATCTAGGGGAGCAGGTCCTGCCTGACCAACCTGATCTCCTTCTATAATCAGGTGACTGCCTGGTGGATATGGGGCAGGCTGTGGATGTAGTCTACCTGGACTTCAGCAAGGCCTTTGACACTGTCCCCGACAGCAAACTCCTGGCCAAGCTGTCAGCCTGTGGCTGGGGCAGGTGCACCCTACACTGGGATAAGAACTGGCTGGAGGGCTGGGCCCAGAGAGTGGTGGTGAATGGTGCCACTTCCAGTTGGCAGCCAGTCACTAGCGGTGTCCCCCAGGGATCAGTGCTGGGCCCCATCCTGTTCAATATCTTTATTGATGATCTGGACGAGGGAATTGAGTCCATCATCAGTAGATTTGCAGATGACACCAAGTTTGGAGCAGGTATCAATCTGTTAGAGGGTAGAAGGGCTCTGCAGAAGGACCTTGACAGGCTGGACAGATGGGCAGAGTCCAATGGCATGAGATATAACGCATCTAAGTGCTGGGTTCTACATGCTGACCACAACAACTGCATGCAGCGTTACAGGCTGGGGATAGAGTAGCTGGAGGGCAGCCAGACAGAAAGGGACCTGGGGTTGTAAGAAACTAAATCTTGTCACTCTTGATGTGAATCAACAAAGATAAAATCACCTTTGCTCCTTGCCCAGACAATAGCTGATGTGTATTGGGCAGATGACACTGGATAACGACTCTCTGGAATGTGTATAGACAACTATTCTATGTATTCTATGTATTCTATGTAAGATGATCTCTACCCATCAGCTACCCCAGAAAGGGAGGATGGTGAAAAGGACAATGGTTTCACCACCTGGACACATAGCTAAAAAACTCTGTAAAAGACCTGAGCAACTACTGGCTCAGAAGAAGGAAAAACCCTGGGCAATGCCACTCTGAAGAAAAATGAAGAAAATACCAGGAGAGAAAAGGACAGACACATCACCATGTAGCCTGGAAAAAGCAGACCAGGAGAAACTCTCTCCACATCCTAAGCTCTGCCTGCTGCAACTCATGGAGCTGAAGAGGCTGCTTAGAGAAGGACTTGGACTTGGACTTGGACTTTGGGATCTCTCCCTCCCCTCCTCCAGTGGAGGACAGCACAGCCAAAAAGGCAGCACCCTTCCTCCACAGACCCAAACCGGCTTGGGAGATGGTAATATAATTCCTTTCCTCTTCTCTCGCTCTCTGTTTCTCTCTCTCTCTCTCTCTGTTTCTCTCTCTCTCTCTCTTGCTCTCCTTCTGATCCATCCACTTCATTCTGATAATAAATAACCTCACTGTTAATATTTTGGCCTCATTTGTGTCTCTAAATTCATAACAAGGGAATATTCAAAAGAACAAAGTGTCTTTCCCTCTCTGGACTGAGAGAGGGGTACTGGTTGACATTAGGCTGAACATGAGCCAGCAGTGCATCCAGGTGGCCAGAACACCAACAACACCCTGGCCTGTATCAGGAATAGTGTGGCCAGCAGGAGCAGGGAAGTCATTCTGCCCCTGTACTCAGCACTGGGTAGGTCACACCTTGAGTACTGTGTTCAGTTCTGGGCCCCTCAATTCAGGAAAGATGTTGAGTTGCTCAAACATGTCCAGAGAAGGGCAGCAAAGCTGATGAGGGGTCTGGAGCACAAGCCCTGTGAGGAGCAGCTGAGGGAGCTAGGGTTGTTTAGCCTGGAGAAGAGGAGGCTCAGAGAGATTTAATTGCTGTCTACAACTACTTGAAGGGTGATTGTATCCAGGTGGGGATTGGTCTCTCCCCCTAGACAACCAGCAACAGAACAAGAGGACACAGAATAAAGCTGCGCAGGGGGAAGTTTAGGCTTGATCTTAGAAAGTTCTTCACTGAAAGAGTGATTGCCCATTGGAATGGGCTGCCCAGGGAGGTAGTGGGATCACCATCCCTGGAGTTGTTTAAGAAAAGACTGGATGAGGCACTTGGTGCCATGGTCTAGTTGATTAGATAGCGTTGGTGATCGGTTGGACTTGATGATCTTGGAGGTCTTTTCCAACCTGGTTGATTCTGTGATTCTGTATCTAAATGAGTTTAATGATTAATGAAGGAAACAAATTTACCAGGAAAATTGATCTACAGGACAGTGCAGAATAAATGGAAAAGCATCACTACAAAAACTCAACAAAGCCAGTATCAGTGTTTCAAATCTCTGTTGGAGACTGGGAGACTATGGATGGCATACTCAGGAAACTCTGTATGAAAAGAGATCATGTTCTTTAAACAGTTCAGCTCTCCTTTATGTGAAGTTCAGGACCTTTAAACAATCTCTACCACAGTTCAGATGTTCTGTTTGTTTCCTGACTCCTTTGTTCCAGAAGTAAACTTATAGACAACCTCCTTAGGCAATAGGGCTGCAAGGTAACGACTTTGTTTTAATTGGAAATATTGTCCTTGATATAGAAAAGCAAATATCAATGGGATGGGAAGGTGCAACAGACCCACCATGGAGAGCTTTGAAGCCACCTTTCACTCACTTCACTGTTCGCTGCTAATACTGGCATTATAGGTATTTCCCCTCATTTTTTCCCTCTTTTTGTTTTTGTAAAGGCTCCTTTACAAATATGAAGTAATTTATGAATAGAGACATCCAGAAGCATTTACTAGGGCTGAGAAACAATGCAAAAGTCAGTGACCCACCACAGCTAATTATTATGAAGATGAAAAGCTGGTCATGTTTGCCAGGTCTGGGAGCCTCAGGCCATTACCATTAAAGTTAACAAAGGCATCAGAATACAAGAAACTCAAAAGTGGATGTCTGGACCTTGTCTTCACAGCAAAATGCACCTTTTTTAAGTAACAGTATGGCTTTCAAACCAAATTACTCAAACATACATGAACATGACAGTAAACATTAATGACATCTAAAAAACAAATACGAGCCTCTGGGTGAAGCCATTTCCAGAAAGACCTTCGGCTTCTTACCTCTGAACATGAACAAAGAGTTGCTATTACCTTTGTTTCTGATACGAATACTATACTTGTAGGAAACCAGGGTTATGCTTGGGTACTGACAAACTTTGAAAAGGCTTTTTTTAGAACTGGAGAAGATGCAGAAAAGTGTTTTAACTGAATGCTTGTAAAATTTGCAGGGAGAAAAACAAACAGCACAATATGATTAGGTGATCAAACAGAAGACAGAGAAGGAATTTAACTAACATGGGGTATCTTTCCTGGGGAAAAAATCTGCTCAGCACTACTGTTTGTAATCAGCCAGCATCAGGGCCCTGCAGGGCCAGGAGTACTGCCCATAGGGGTCTGTCAGAGCAGAGCTCAGCAACCAGGGTGTACTCCTCTCCTAGACAGGAACAGGGCAGCCAAGAACACTGGGGTATCCCCACCAGAGGCATTGGACACTGCCCTGGGGACAGGGCCAACTCTAGGACAGGATGTATGCCTCTGGGCAGACCCAGCTCTGCAGCACCCATGCCTGGGCAAGGTAGGGCTGATGGGAGCTGGAGACTATCCCTGCTGCACAGTCTTTGGTGCAGGGGCTGATGGCCTCAGAGACTGAAGAAGGGTCCTGCGCTATGGTCAGTGTTGGCAGAGTCCCTGGGGATGGGCAAAGACATAAAGGACTAAGGTCATGGCTCTTTAAGGCTCTGACAGGGAGAAATAAGACACATTGTAACAGCATGATTTCCCCTAGTATAGTACAATTTCCCCAAGGTATTACAATATTCTCTATTTTTATAAAATTGGAATGAGTCCTGGGTGGCTTCTTCAAAATATATGACTGTTGTTGAAAATGTGTAATCCCAGTCAGACAACATGACCTTTTGGCATTTTGAGGTCCAACAGTCTGTGGATCTCCTACCCTGCTCTGGTTTAAATTTGGGTTCTATTCAGCCTAAACCAGGCCTCCTCTCCATTAGAAATAAATAAAAAATATTATGCAATATCTTATCTTGGTAGCAAGTGTGCATGGACAATTACCTCATTTCAACTAAATCCAAGTAAATATTTGTTCATCTACTGGTTCGTGTTTGGGGTTTAGATTGAATTTAGGATATGTTCAGGTATGTTCCTGACCAGACTATGCTGTCATAAACCCCTAAATTAACACAGATCACCTAACATTGTCTTTCCTTGGGTGCCAAGTAAGGTAACCACAATATGGTCACATCTTCACTGGAAGTGACTAGCTAAGGAAATTAAACAAGAGCAATTATTAACTGCCTGCAGGAGGTCTAATTGAAACTCAGACATGAATAGGGACTGGGGAGATTAACAGAGGAGCTTTCTCAGTGACCACTTCGTTGTAAACTGAATCTCTGCAAAGCACAGCACAGTGGGAAAGGCTGTTTCCAAATGAAGTCCTCTCCAGCATGATGTAGCAATCTAATCTGTCATGTGAGATGACACAATTTATGTGCAAAGATATGTTTTAGCCCAAACTAATAGAAAGAAATTATAGACATTTAGTGACGCAGATGTTTATAAAGCCAAGTGTTTTTGAGAGCTGGTAAGCACAATTACTGTGCTGTAGCAAAGGTACTGGCACTTGCCAGAGACTGCTATTCAACTGATTGCTATGTTAACAAACTGCCAACTGGGTTAATGGGAGTAGTGGCTGGAGGACTTGAAAGCTTTTTACCCATTTTTTTTGCAGCAATCAGTAAAGTTGGAATTGTCACTGCTTTTTGCACAGTGGTAGATGGCCATGTTACCACAAATTTTCCACTACTTGTTTAAAATACCACAAAACCTTCAGAATTCATTTTGAGAGTTTTCAGGATTTGCATAATCATTTGACAATTTGTAAAATGGTGAATGATAAAGGGAGGAATAGGAACTGTTACTTAAAGGTTGGATCGGATGATCTTTTGAGATTCTTTCCAACACAGGTTGTTCAATGTTTGTTTCTAATGGGAAACAGAATATTTGTGGCAAAAGCAGCCTGTAAAGGCCTGGGAATGAGGATGCTTGAAACAGGATCACAAAATGGTGTAAAAGGTATACACATACTTGCTTTGCTACGTTGGTACATATGAACCCTGAGGAAGAAAAATAGATTCCTAAAGGCCTGAAATAGAGATTTTAGTAATTTATATGGTACCAGAATAGTGTGTGAGACTCAGTTTAAATAACACAGTGCAAACATTGTTTTCCCATAGCCCATTGCCCCACTGCAAAGTTCACAATTTCATGCTGCTGCCCTAGGCATTTCTAACTTGTACTGTCAAAGTGGCACGAAAGGATATCTCCATCTGCTGTGCTTGGCAGTGATGATTGCAACATGGGCTGTCTTTGAGGAAACAAGGCCACAGCTGTCCAGTCTTGTGCATGAAAGACCTGGTAAATCACTATCTGAAGCCCACTTGAAACAGTTAACAATGTAAAAGGATTTTAATGAGTTTTCCCCAGGTTTCAACATCTCAACAATATAATGAGTCGGCTGAACTGTTTTGTTTTTAATGATTAATCTTTCTTTTGTTTGTGTGGGTCTTTCAAACTGCAAGGAAAATGGGGTTGGCATTCTTGTAATAATTTTCAAATATGAATGTAAAACCATATGAAAACCAGAAACACCTTCTCAACATAGCATCTGAAATTACTTATTGCCCATTTAAATGAATGTGATCAGATTGCAACTGCTAGGTTGATAGCATTAATCAAATTTAGCGTCTGTGATACTAGAAGAAACTGACAGACAATGCAATGATGTTCACACACTTAAAATATTGCTGCAGCAGAAAGCATTGTTCTTGACTTCCACCAAAGAAAGTAACAGAAATTATTAGTTTGAACTGTAGAAGGAAAGATTCAGGTCTGACACTACAAAAGCCTTTCTGTAGTAGAGACAGTGTGGTACTAAAGATTGCAGGAGAGACTGGTACGTACGCTCTGAGGGAGCAGGGTGTACATGCTGTAGACAACAATCAGGCATGAGTGATTCTCATTCTGTGTTAGGGGATGGAGTGAGTATCCTCTTGGGTTCCGTTTTAGCCTCTTTTTCTACTATTCCATGAATTTTCTTCTCTTTATTTTTTTTTTTAATCTTTCAGACTGCTAGAGTTTAACTTTTGAGGACTTCTGACATTTTTTTAAACTTTATTTTTCCACTGAACAAACGTGTCTGACTCCACTCCCAGTGTCCAGCTTCTGCAGCTTGTTGCCTGTTGGTATATGGTCCCATTCCAGAACTGGAATTGCTGATGGAACCACATCTAAATGTCACATTTCAGAACTCTCTAAGAGGTTAGGTACGCAGAAGACTTTGTTTGCCAATGTTTTTTTTTTTCTTTTCCTTTTCAAACATAGTACTACCATTGGGGTACTAGTGTAGATATAGCACCAGCTGGGACTAGAGCTTTCACACCTTTTCTATTCTTGTTTCCTCTGAGCATACAGAGATAGCATTGAACATATTTTAACCTGTCATAATAGCTGTGACATCTCCTATGAGAGGAGCTGAACTGTCAGTAGTAACAATAAAAAAAGAATCAGGAAAGACAGAACTTCTTTGTTAATCCCAACACCCACTTTAATTAGGGTCTTTTTACTTGCCATTTGAATTATAGTTGGGCTTTTTTGTACAGATAAAATATTTCATTCCATACCTTTTCCTCTCCCACAAAATACCCTCCCCAAAACAAACAGAAAAACCCAGAGCAACCCTTGGATACATTCAGGACAAATTGGAGTGTTTCATCTTTACTCTCCCTTCCTTTGCCAAATGTTAACTTTTCAGAGGGTATTTTAATGTGTGACCTTTCTGTTTTGGGAACTTGTCCACATCAGTGAAACTTCTTGGGAAAATTTCATCTAGAAATAAAAAAAAAGGTGCCAGAACTGTGGCACTTTTGGCTGGCTTTACTCTGTGAGGCAGTGAGTGGCAGAATTGCCCACTGGTATGGGAACTGGGACATTTCCATCAAAGTCAGCTCTCTGATGTTAAAGATTAATAGGAATTACTCAGGTGCATTCATTTCACTTCTCCTCCTCAGCCCCATGCCTGCTCTGCACAGAGAATGTCCATGCTACAGCCAGTATTTATGAGCTCTTAAAGCATATCAAGAGAAAGGACTCAGAAAATACCTGATTGCATTTTGACACCTGCAGGAGACAAAAGCCCACTCCACTTTTAACACTGGTTGACATAGGCACTTTTTTTTTTAACTTTTTTTTTTAAATGTGGCTCACAACAATTTCCACCATCATCCTCACCTTTTAATATGGAGCCTGTATGATGGCTAATAAGTTAAAGTGTGGTTCTTCTCGGGGCCATCTGAGAAATAACACTTAGGCATTTTTCTGATCTGACATAGTGAAAGAGCCATGGACAAACTAGTTTTAAACTATGAACACCAGGTACTGTAGGTGCTGGATTCTAACACTTTCAATAGCAGCTCACTTGAACACATGCTCAACATCTCTGTTTCCAGTGAAGACTTCATTTACTGCCAGTCACTTTTCTTTCCATTATCATGAGCTGCTTGCCTACTTGTATCATAATTAAATATTCCTCTTCCATATTGCAGCCTTTTCTCCTTATTTGCCTGTAACTAGTCCTTCCTCAAAAATTGCCTGTGTTTGCTCTTACTTTACCTGCTTTCTCCATTCATTAAGACAGTAAGTTTTGCAATTCTAAAAGACAGGCTGCAAATTCAACATTCTTTGCATGCCCAAGTGTTTTGCATATTGGCAGACTTGGAAGAGTGCTTTGGATGAAATGCAAGTCCACAGAAGACAATGAGACTTTTGCTATTGATTTCAGTAGAGTCAAAATTAGTGTTGTTTGTCCAAAGCACATTTACTTCCCTCTGATTTCCATAGGTGGTATCTCTTCTTACAGATAATAATCTTAAATTAATTATATTGCTCTCTGAATGTTGTGTTATTTCATGATACACTAAAAGGTCATAAAATATGTTTCTCTTTTCCTTTCAGGTTTTCCCTTCCTGTCTCAAACTGCTAGTTTTTTTTACCGTAATATATTCCAATCTTTTACTACAATCATACTTTTGTTGAATTTCTCTGATTAGGTCTGGTCACTGCAAAAGATGGCAGTGGTCTTTTTGGCTGTTATTTTTCATGACTTGAAGACAAATGAAGTCTTGAGGCACAAGAACAGACTGAATGTACTTTTGTCTCAAAAACTACACACAAGATATTTCCCCCTCATACACAGCCTAGGGCTTCCAAGTTTAAATACAGGCTGTGAATTACACAGCATCACTTTTCAATGAGTTCATCATGCTGTTTCCTAAATGTGTGGGTTTTGACATCTGTACATGAAATTATAAGTGAATTAACAGAAAAGGAGTATGTTCATAAAATGACCATGGAAAGACCATCTAATGGGGAAGGACAGGGCATGTTCTTTTTCTTCTTTCCTAATATCTATGGTGGCTAGTATCATTCAGAAACCATCTCGGTAAATACAGCAATAACAGGAAATTGTGGATAGAGGTGATGTGAGCATGGGTTCCAGTGGTTCACATTGCAGACACAAATGTATATATGCCTAATGTTAGATTGTGAAGTATTTTAAAGCAGGTTAAATCCTTTCCCTTCTCCCCTGCATTTATTATTGTCAGGACTTTGACATAATTTGACCTGTTGTCCATGGTCTGTGTCTGGTTTGGTTTATCCCTGGGCTCACAGCCACCTTTGTTTTGTTTCAAGGTATCATTGAAACAGAAATGCGGAGATAAGCAGGACTAAGAAATACTTTGCTCTCTCACAACATCCCTGTGTAATAATAATAATAAAAAAAATTATAGTACTCTCAGGACATTTAGCTAGGCTATTACTAAGAGAAGATCTAGTAATACAGACTACCTTGTCCTAATGTAATCTTTCCTATAGCAATTAAAAAACATTTTCATAAAGTTAAGTACATTTTTGTGAAACAGGAAGACAGAAATATGAAGTCCAAGAATGAAGGGTGGAAGTATCAAGAGCAAGTCAGGAGCGATGAGAATAGACCAATTATTTCTAAAATTTTAAACATGTTGAAGCAGACAGTTTAAGCTGTTCCCTGTTATGCATGTGCACCTCTGAGATTCTCA
Source organism: Dryobates pubescens (assembly GCF_014839835.1). Classification (NCBI taxonomy): domain Eukaryota; kingdom Metazoa; phylum Chordata; class Aves; order Piciformes; family Picidae; genus Dryobates; species Dryobates pubescens. The sequence goes on from NC_071617.1 coordinate 28,665,944, forward strand.
TCATAATTTTATGTTAGGAGTGAAGCAGTTTAGTGTTAAAGACTGAGAAGTGTAAATTTGCATCTCAGTATCAATTCCGTGTAGCCACAGCTATTAAAACATGGAATGTTTTTCATTAGTTTGATACTTGTATAGGCAATTATCTGACATTTGCAATCTGTCTTGGATCTTCAACAATAAACCACTTCTCTCAATTCCTATCTCTTGCACCTTAAAAAGTAAGGTTTTAAAGTGCTTTTTGGCAATCAGGAATGTGACCAGAAACCCTCCATTTCCACAGCATCCAAATGATTGTGAAATAAGGAGGCTTTTTTTCAGAATTTTATTTCCAGTGGAAATTATTCCAGAATAGGTTATCATACAATATCTATTTCATTCACTTTTCTTGTACAAACTCTAAACCATTTTAGTTGAATTCAGACTTAATGTAAGCCAATTCCAAGGTTTCTGTTTGGAAAATATAATATATTCTGGAAAAAAAACCCAAACATAAACCAAACCAAACCAACAAACATCAAAACAGATTGAAGAGATTAGACTGACCCTGGAGATTTCAGTCTTCATACATCCAGTTTATTTGAGCAGATTACCTATTTGTAACCAAGACATGACTTAGCTGTTTCTGATTTTATTTTTAAAAAATTATTATTTATTTTTAATTTAATAACAAATGCAAAATTGTGTAAGTGGTAATCAGTTCTACTTTTGCCTGGTTGATTCAAGAATCTTATGGGATACCCTTCATTACAAAACAAGGTTTGTAACTTTGTAATATGGTTTTGGTGTTCGATCACCCCAAAGGCACTACAAGCACAGCTTCCAGGCCAAGACGTTACTGGGTGAAGACATTTATTACGTTACACAGCAAAGTTCTTGTGGTGGGTTGAAAGGAAAGGCTCCGCTTTCCCTCCCCCACTGAGAAAGAAACCGCGGCTAGAACTCAGTCAGAGAAAGGAGACTGTATTTTACAAGGAAACAGACTATATGCAACACAACAAATACAGGTATTTTACAATACATACAGGAATACACAGCAAATAAACACAGTCAGAAGAAACCAGCCCCCCAACTGAGGGGGCTTCCCCCTGTGCTCCCTTCACCCCCCTACCTCCCTTCTCCCCCAGAAAGGTAGAAAAAGGAAAAAAAGGGGAGTTAGAACAGCAGAGGCCTAAGCACAGGGACTTAGTTAGTTCTTATCTCCTGGCAAGAAGCCCAGAAGCAGTCCAGCTGAAAGGGACAGTGAAGAAAGGAAGACTGAGAGAAAGTCCCAGCTGCCCGATAACTTAAAGTTGCATTTCGTCCATCCACCAATGAAATTCGTTTAGGATACCAAAATATTTTATAAACATTTAGCCAGTGTGCCCCTTCCTTAAAAGCACAGCCTCAAACGGTCACAGTTCTATACTCTCTTAGAAAGCCTATGTGTCACATCTTAACTGGTTATTTTCTATGGGCATCTGTGTAATTAAGCCATACAATAGGTTAAACAGCAAAACAATATTTCAACACATCCAACCAAATTCAAGTTACAAGATGCTTACATTCTTTCCTAAATCAAAGATTAAACATGGCCTTCTCTAACTCAAGCAAGGGCAAATCTTCCCCTACATTTCCCTCTTTCTTTCTCTCAATCTCTGACAAGGTGTGCGTTCCTCACTCAAGGGCAAAATATAGCTGTTCCAAAGCTATCTGAAAACAACCCTTCTCCTACATAACATGACTATACATGGCAGTTCTAGGCTATGCCTTTAAAATTTTTTCACAGATCTTGAACAGAAAATGTTAACATGCAAATAAATCACTATTGAGTGTAAACGGAAAAATAATTATAATTCTAAATAATCCCGTTGGAGAGGTATCTACCATAAGATTTAGTCTGCAAAACAATCTTTCTCTTTTTTTTTCCCCTTCTTCGGCTCTGACTGATGCTTCTCCTGGCTTTACTGACCTTGGCTGCTTTTGTTTTGACTGATATTAGTAACAATTTCTCTGTTCTTTTTGCTTGTCTGTTTGGGAAGTGGTTAGGGAAGGAGGCAGGGAAGGGAGAGGCAGTTACTGCTCCCCTGGTCTTTGGCCATGGGGGACCTTGTGCTGTTTATTAATAATACATACCTGAAAATATTGTAAATACTGTATATTTTGTACATATTCTTTGCATTCCATTGTAGATTGTAGTTTTGCTTGTAAATACAGCTTAATTTGCTTCAAACTGAGATGGTCTGTCAAATTAAATGTTGGGGTGAATTTTCAGCCCACCACACTATATTTGCTTGAGAGGTGTGTTCAGGACAATAAACAACTCAACTTTTCCAAACCTCCAAATCTGACTTGTTCTGTGTTTTGGACAAGTGGCCATGCAGACTGTTATTTTATTCGACCTTGTTTATCTAGTATTAACAGTCATCTATAGATGAGCACAGGACTGTGTTTTGGTCTATTGCTTTGTTGTTGTTTTTTAATATAAACAGCCTTTGAACATCATGCCTCTCCTTTAGTGGGGTGGAGGTACAGAAGAGAATTAAACAAACCAAAATATAAAACCAGAGAAACCACACCAATAAGCTAATAAATAATGAAATGCATGATATTTTCTGTATGGAACAAGCTGCAGACAAGTCCATTATTTAAACCATACAACATGAGATGTATTGGATAGTAGAATTTAGGCTAGTGGCAGTTTCTCACATTATTTGTCTTTTATTTAAACTATTTAATCATTTTCAGGCTCTCTTTCTTCCTGACTAGTGACTTTTTGAATAGTACATTCCAAATGATATGAAGTTCACTTTGGAAAACAATTTTGGACCAGCCAATGAGCCAGATATGCCTCCTAAAGCTGACTCCAAAGGAAATACAGAATTCTGCAGGGACTTCATCTATCAGAGCACAAACACAGGCATCTAAGTGGGACCAGAATGTCAAGCACCTCCTGGAATAAGGTTTTATACCAAATTAATTATTTACTGTCCCTCAGGTATCTCCATAGTACTTGCTACTGACAGTTAAATACCAGTGGTAACGCCAGCCTATCCTGGAGGCTTGCTCAGAAGCAGCTGGGTGTGTAAGATTTCCATACCACTTGCCAACCAAAACATAAAGGAAAAGGAATCTGCTTGTATGATTAAAACAAGGGGAGTATCTAAACCAGCTTGCAAAAAAAAGAAAGCAGAAAATAACAACAATCTGGGTAAACTGACCACGCATGCAGGCAAGTTGTGCTTAGCAGATGGCTGAGTGACCAAAGGCTGTGGGAAATTTGGATTTGGTGGGGAGATAATTCAGGCTGAAAATTGGAGGTTTTCTATCCTTCATCCCTAAGAATTTTGCCCTAAACCAATAGTAACTATTGAGGTTTAGAGGCACTCAACACATGCAAGGGTTTTGTGAGGAAATATCATGTTCTGTGCTGGCCTGAGGGAAGAAAAATTCCCTGAGGCTTTCAAGAAAAAAACACATGATGAGCTTTCTGCCTTGTTGTGCAGACACAGAAGGGTTAGAAACTTCAGAACAGTTTCAGATAAGGCTACAGTTCTTCAATACCAAGCTTTGTATTCTCCTCTATGGGCAGGTTTCAATGGCTGTCTCTTTAATCATTTTCTCTAGGAGCATGGAAGAAGACAAATTCTGGAAAAGTCATTATTGTAGCTCAGGGGTCCATGGTGAAAGACAGCATCTGCTTGACCTCACTAGCTCTGGGTCTGTCTCACCTCTGTCACTTCAGGAGAGTCCCTTAGCATTTCTGCACCTCTTTTGAGCTTCTGTGTGGCCCCTCAGGGGAGGCTTAACAGCACAAAAGATTTTTAAAAAAGGAATATCCTGTGGATAGGTTAGCGTCACCTTGGCCAGACTCATAGTCTGTGAAGGGAGAGTCTTAAACACACCCTCTAGATCATACAGGATCTTGCCAGCCTGAGCATGCTGGTCGAGTTAGCATGCCAATAAGGATGCTTGGCAAACTCTCTGCAGCCTGTCTGTGGGAAAAAGGGAGCACACCATGATAAGAAGTGATCTTAATTTCTTTGCCATTATTGCCACTTTTTTATCTCTATAAGAACAGTTCCTCAGTTCCCACTAGAACTGAAGCTCAGATGTCTATTGTGAGATGCCTGCAGTGTTGAGCTGGGTACAAGCCCTGGAGGTGTTAAAAAAATGTGTAGACGTGGCAGTCTGGGACATGCTTTAATGGCCATGGTGGTGTTAGATTGGTGGTTGGACTTGGTGATCATAGAATCATAGAATGGCTGCAGTTGGAAGGGACCTTAAAGACCATCTAATTTGATCCCTTCTTGCAAAGTTTCATACAGTCTGGTCTTAAACATTTCCAGAGATGTGGCATCCACAATTGCTCTGGGCAACTTGTTCCAGTGTGTCACCAGCCTTATAGTAAAGAATTTCTTCCTAATCTCCAATCAAAAAATGCCCTGCTCTAGTTTAAAACCATTGTCCCTTGTTCTATCACCACATAAATAGTCTGTCTTCAGCTTTCCTGAAGGCCCCCTTCACATACTGGAAGACTGTGTATAAGGTCTCCTTGGAGACCAAGACATTGTGCAGGACAGTGTCAAATGCTTTGCACAAGTCCTGGAAGATTACATCAATTGCTCTTTCCTTATCTACAAATTCTGTGACCCCACCAGTGATGAGACACTGATGATCTTTGATGTCTTTTCCAAATGAAACAATTTTATGATTCTATGATATGATCAGAGTTTTGCTCTTTATCTCCTTCTTCTACTTCCTTGCAGGTGATGATATTCATATTATTTAGGGGCCCAGGTTCAGTTCTGTATCTTTTGTAAGAGTTATGTAGAAAGAGAGGTTAATAAACTGATGGTAAAACATCTGCAGATTTTTGCAGTTTTACCTTTAAAATTATTCAGCTTAGAGTTTTACAAAGTGACAGTTACTGTGTCAGTTCCTTCTGAGTCTTTAGAGTCTCTCTTTTACTCTCTTTGTATTTTTATCGTACCGTCTTTTCTATGTTGCTGTCACTGGTACATTGGCTCAAAGGTAATTTTTCCTGGCAATGTACTCTTTAATTTGGGCACTGTGCTTCTGTTGTCTTCTGAAGAGATTTTCCATTCTTCCTGGCAATTTTAAGCTCTTTCTTTTAAGCAAAGGCAATTCTGTGGTGGCTAACTTTCCTGACTGAAAAAGTAAAATACAACAATAAGATACATATTTTTAATATATGGGTGTGCATATATACACACATATATATCTTGCATATACATGGTACACACTTATATACAGATGTACACTACATATACGTTAACTAAATAAACTAATAATAAGTAAATACATACAAAATACATGGACAACCAGACCAGTGAAGTATCAAGGGAGAAGTGATCTGTAGCTGATTTTATGCAGGCCAAAAAATTACTGCCTTCAGTTCATTACTCCACAGTTGTGCTGACAACCTCATTGTAAATGCCTTGTGCCCTATTTGATTTTGGGACCGACAAAGAAAAGCTATGTACATCTCCTCAACCTGAACTGTTCCTTCTCCTTGAAAAGATCACTCCTTTTGAAACACCTCAGGGGAACGGGTTATACGTAGCAGCAATCTCCAGCTGGGACTGTGGTGTTTGTGAAGGGCTGAAGGAGAAGTGGGGTGAGTGAAGTGGGATGACAGCTTAGTTGGGTGAGTTGGCCCACATAGTTACTACAGAAACAGCCAGATGTGAAAAGGTGCTCACCACCAAAATGTTATGCCTGCAATACTGGGCAGAGACATGACATGACCAGGTGACACTGTGAAAGTAAGCTATTCTCAGTTTCATGTGAAATGGATCAGAGCTGATGCTTCCGAGTCCTGGAAAAGATTACATTTTAAGTACTTTAATGAGAGTTTAGATTTCCTCTGGGGTCTGAGTCACCCAGCTCCCATTGAAAACCCTAGCCAAGACTAAATGGATTTTCTAACCAGACTGAACATTCAGACATTGCAATGACAACTGGAAGAAATCCTAATAACATTGGGGTGGGGGAGGTGAACGTGGTTGTCAGAAGTCACTATTTAGAATCTCTTTCACAAAACAAATCATATCTACTCTACTTACCCCAAACAACATCGTTCCAATAAATGATTCATGCTTTTCCACCTTGTACTCAATCCTGGGTGGCTTGTTTACACACAAATGACAGAAAAGCATTAATGTGTAGCTTCCAAATTCCAGTAGATCTTGCACCGTTGACTTTCTGAGTCACTCCCAAAATATTTGAATGTTGTTGCAAGCGGAGTTGTAAGAATAATATTCCTCATTTATACAATGACGTAGCTAGAAGTATGAGATACCCTAACAAAGTGCTTGCGACTCCTCAAGTATGAGTTTATTCACGGGGGAATAATCAGAACCTAAGATCAAGGGGAGGCATAACTCAGATCTCTCCACTTTCAGAGTCTCTGTAATTGAATGTTGTTTGCTTCCATAGAGAGATTTTGATTCACAGCTGCGGATTGAAAAGCAATTCCTGGTAATACAAATGAGCTCATATGATGTACAGAAGGAAATTATTATGAGTGTAATGGGGTTTGTGGTGCATTTGAAGGAAGAAGCTATGACTCCTCTCCTGTACTCATCTTCAAAGGTCACCCAGTGCACTGGAGAAGAGCACATCATCCTCAGTTTGCCTTGGATTTATTCCTATCTGAACTACTGCCTTTTCATTCTGTAACATTGCATCTTTGTATACATTGGTTTTCCAGCTTGTATAAAAGGGTGTAGATATGCGTCTCCCATTGTAAAGCCACCTAGAATGCACTGTTGGAAAGTATTCTTTAAGAATGAGACAGTATTACTGAATTATATTCATGTGAGAGTAACTACAGGACTGGTATTACAGATGCTTTGTTGGGTATTTAAATAATAACAAACCCCTGTGGTCCCTGTGTGGGACTGGACCCACTTTCAGCAAGGCCATAACACAACCCACAAAATAACTGATTATCAGACATCTGTATGCTGAGTTGCCATCTTGTGATATATTATTAGAGGCTGATACTTAAGGGAGGGGCACAGTATGCAAACAACATTGAACCAACATTTCTGATATTATCCTGTATATCCACCACAGAACCAGCACTAATAATTTCATTACAGGTCATACTTTTTTCCCCCCTTTTTTTTTTTGTTAATGTATTCCTTATAGCTTTGGGGCATGCAGCTCTCTAATTACACTAAAATTGTTGCTGTCAGCTTCTAAAACTGGTAAGTTCCTTGGTCTTATTGCTTGCAAACACAAGCTTCCTAATATGAATTGAAAAGATCAGAAGCTGAGTATAGTGAACATATCCCACAACTTAAAATCTTTAATCTCTATTTAGGAAAGTTGGGTACTACTGCAAGAGGTCCTGGTGGCTTTCTGCGTGATTCTCAGCCCATCACTCAAGTTTCAGAGATATATAAGCAATTAATACCCCATGGAATCCAGCAAAGAATGAGCTACCTAATCCAGTTTGAATATCTGGCCCTTGTTTCTGTGGTGCAATTCCTCTTCCACAAAACAAGGAATGCAGATAATTCATGTTTCATGTAGTTCACTGGTGTGGTCAGGTATGAAGCCTAGCAGTTCAGGGATACTCTAGGAATAGAAATCATATGCAACAAATGGAAATCCAGGTATTAACTTAATTGACAAAGATTCCTGCAGCAGTATATGCTGGTAAGTGTGAAGGTCACTTTCTCCAGGGTGAGGAGCAGCCATGTGATGAGACATATATTCTGCGTTTCCCTCAGCGTGGCTTTTCCCCTGAAGTGTGAGTGGGGTACCCCAGGTCTTGCTCTTGTAGAACAAGGAAGGGTCAGTAGAATCCAAATCTTGGATGGTTACTGTTCACAAGTGTTCTTTCCCTTGACATTTTCCTGTGTATTTCTTTACTAGCTGTGTATTAGATCTGAACCCTCTTCCTGCCATTCCCATTTTATGGGCAGTGAAAGATGTGGTTCCCCTCCATTTCTGATTCCACAAGTATGTAACCAGAACCAACAACATGTCTCCAATTCAGTATGATGGATTATGTAACATATCATTATCTTTTGGGTTTTCCTAGCTAGAAAAATAATAATAATAATACTTAGCAATGACATAGCAATTACCTCTAAAGGGATCTTTGTGATTATTGGCTTGTTCAGTTGTTCCCAAACTATGGTCCATGCACTAGGAGTCATCTGTGGAGAGCTGTTGGCTCATATTCTTGACTACCAGTGCTTGCTACTGCAGCACTGCATTAAAGATAGCTACACATACATTTATATCAGTAATGTAAAGTAGCAGACAGGAATCCTGGTACAAATATGTACACAATGTTGATAACTTGGCACCTGAACTCTTCAAGCCTAGGCCTGGCACAATTCTTGTTTACCCATCTCAGTAAACCAAAATTGGTTCTCACAGGAGCAAGCGCTCCAGTGACTTCAGGAATGTTGTGTTACCAAGTAAGTGAGGAGATATAATCTCTAAGACAGCAAGCAGGAGGTCTTTTACTGAAGGTTCTATCTTCATCTGACACTGGGATAAGAAGAAATGTATTCAAACCAGAAAAGTAATTACATGCAAATGCCTTTTCTTTTTTTCTTCATTAAAGTATTACTAGTAATCAATTTTTAAAGGGTTATTTTAAATAACTGTTTTAAAATGTCAAATATCCAGTTGGAACAAAGGCTCCAAATTAGGTCTTCATAACAGCAAAGTCTAGCCTAACAACCAGAATAGATTCCATCATAGTCATCCTGGCCAAAACAAAACATCTCAATGTTTTACGTAAGTGGAATATCTTCAGCAGCCTGGAATAAAAGCTCTTTATTAACACATGACAAGCCTTAGTTAAAAAAATCTCACTGCTCTTGGTCACAGAACAAGGAAAGATTAACCTAAAACTCCTTAATTTGGGCTACATAAGGAAGGAAGGGAGAGTACACCTATTCTGTAAGTAGTGCTTCAGGTTTTTTCCAGTTTGTACCTTTGACTTCCACTAGGTGTGCCCAGAAGCAAGAGTATTTTGTTTCCAGAGGAATGAAATAATATGTGGGGATAACTTTCTACTCTGATCTTATCAGGGGATAAAATCCCAAAGAAACAAATAAACACCCTAACATTATCCCCAAACATACTTAAATATTTATTTGGTTGTCCCAAAGATCTATAAATCACACGAGTATATCCAGATAGCAAATGTCAACATTTAGGCTTGAAGACATTTTGATTACCATCAAATATACTTTTCTGCAGGGTAGATCAAATAGGCCTAGGCAAAGATGGGCACAAGCTGTGAACCTTGATTATCTGTGCAGTGAAATTGTTAGAACAGCTCCTGGGACATAACTGCACACAATCAAGGGCAAGCACAGGCCAGCAACCACTAACAATCATCAGGTTGGATGTGGCCAGTCTCATTTTGGAAGTATAGGAGTGGTTAATCTAACCTATTTGGTCTCAGGGCCAGAGAATGTGACTTAGCTATTTTTAGCTTTTTAGTACATGTAGCCACAAACATTTCGCATGTTCAGTTAAGAGAGGATCTTCGAATCTCTGTTCATCTGTATGCATCAAAACATACCAAGCCAGGTTCTGTCATATCAGATAGGAATTTGGGCAAAAGGGCTGGTAACACAGAAGCTGAATTATTCACTCTAGTGTTGTAAGGACAAAGATAATCAAGAAATTGAGACCAGGAGTATAGGAAAGCTAGAACCTCAGTCAGTACTGACTACTGCATGGTAAGAGCATGATCCAGAGATTAAAATAAGCAATTGGGTCAAACAAGTACTGCTCCAGAGGAAAAAAAGACTCAGACCTCTCAAAACCTGGAGGATACAACTTTTCTATAGAGCTCATCCTACTGTTGAAGTTCACTGAGAACTATGAGAAATTTGGCAACTATCTTTTTGCAGTTCTGGCTATATCTCTGCATGCATCTCCTCTAAAATTAGAGCTGAGAAGTAACTACTTGGAACCTTGCCATATCACAGACACATTTCCCTGTCACATAAAAACATAAACATTTGCACTGTTTCTTTGTAAAACTTCACTGCTTTAGCTTGCAATATGAAATAGTATTTCAGTAGCCTTTAATATCTTCAATCTGAATACAGCATCTTGGAACTACAAAATCATGCAGAAAATATAAAGAGAAAAAGGGTGGATTTAAAGGTTATTAATTCTTTCCATTTACACTCTTTGCAAAAAATACCACAATTTCTGTGTTGGTCATAGCATTTAAGCACTTCTTTCCCAGCTATAATATCAACTATTCAAACAAAAGGAAAGGAAAGCACTCTTCTTCCCACTCTTCAGCTTTTCATACTGACCTTACCTCTCTCATCCCCTTTTTCCTCACCTAAAAAATATATTATTTTTTTTATTATTTGCAAATTAAATGTGATCCAGTGGTGTTAGCTTTTAGGAGTTAGGAAGAAGTTCTTCCGCATGAGAGTGGTGAAGCCCTGGAATGAGTTGTCCAGGGAGGTGGTTGAGGCCCCATCCCTGGAGGTGTTTAAGACCAGACTGGATGAGGCTCTGGCCAGCCTGATCTATTGTGGGGTATCCCTGCCCATGGCAGGGGGGTTGGAACTAGATGATCCTTGTGGTCCCTTCCAACCCTGACTGATTCTATGATTCTAATAGTGTTATTATTTGTAAAAAGTCTAGGGGGAAAAAAAAGTTGACGGAAACATTTTGATAGTTAAGTTCATTCTAGGAAATATACGTGCATACAATTACTTAAAATGATAAATACCCTTCAATGTATTGCTACAGTAGAAAGCAATTCAGTACAGACATTTTCAGAAAACTTTTTTAACATACAGGGAGATTGCAGTGGATAACAGCCACAGATATGCATCAGGAAGGGGATAAGCGGAAAAGAGGGCTTTGGGTGATTCATTTTCTCTTCAATTGTTGGACTTCAGTTTCTAACAATTTAAAACCTTGCAATTTTAAACTAATTCAAGTCTTGCAGCTTTGCAGTTTGGTACTTTTAAATGGTGGGATTAGGGGCCCAACATATTCCAGGAATGCACTTTACAATGCCATGATGACAAATTTGTTCTAGCTGTCTAGCCCTCTGAGTAGGCGTGAAAGGACTTTTTGTAAAATCTGTTCATTGTTTACTCTGGTTCACAATATTTCAGAAATAAAGAGGGTGGCATATGGTTAAAGGCAAATGTTTTCTTTCCTCATAAAGCAAACATTTGTCCTATCTTATGAAAGAATAGTAGAGGTCGTCTTTTTCAGAAACCAAAATACAAAGGAGAAAGAGAGGGAGATGGAGAGGGAGGAGGAGAGGAATGATTAAGAATATGTAATCTAATTGGACAAACCAAAGCAGGAAAAGTCTATTTGGTCTCCTTCTGTTTCCCCAGAATACACTACCAGTTCTCTCTTTAAAAAAAAAATAGAAAAGTTTCTCTGAAAATTGCCAGGTCTTAAAGAATTGAATGTGTGTTATAAACTCATGATAATATCTGGAGTAAGTCAAGTTTGGAGTCTGATAGCCACTGGACTTGGGGAAGTGTTAAGGTAAGTGAGTTATATCTCAGAGGTAGAAGTTCTCTGTGGCACTCTTACCACTGACATTTGTTAGCCTGGTTCTTGTTAATTACAAGACCAAGCTTAAATTCCAAATGCTAATTTTTTCCTGATCCTTGCCAGAAAATGCAGTACAGTAACAGAGTTATGGCCTACAGATTTTTAAGGCCATAACAGCAACAAGAGAATGAGCATTCAAAAGTCCTAAATTGAATATTTCCATAGGTCAATGACAGTGATATATCAATATGGCAGAATGTGGAGTTATAACTCTGGACACCAAGAGCATCATTATTAAGTTAGCAATATTGCTGTGGAAATACACATTACACAAAGCTTTTAAATACATCACAACATCACATGCACAACTTAAGGGAATTTAGTTTCATAAATATGTTTAAAACTACTTTTTGCTGCCTTCCTAGCATTCAAATTTCAACTTAAGTCATAACCTACTAGCAATAAGTTTGAATACTTTTTAAAAATCTGATGCAATGTATATCAGATGTCCCAGGATAGGCATGGATAAAAGATGCACTATTTCCCCAAACAGCAAACATACTATGTGGCCTGTAATTTCCTAAACTAGTCAGGCATCTTTTGGTACACAAAATGGTATATCAGAATGCAAAACTACATTTAAATGACCTGGACCTATGCTCATTCAGTTTAGTTAATTTTTTTTTGCAACAGGTCAGATGTGCTGAAGCCTAGGCCATCAGATTTTTTAGCATTTTCTTATACTTTGTGGTGAATTTTAGCTGCTGGTTGTGATGAAAATGGAGAAATTTTCTAGGGCTTCTCTGCTGATTGATTTTGATTTTTTAAATGCATGATCAACAGCTAAGAATAGACACCATAAAGTAGGCTTGCCCAACTTGAGGTATGTATGTAACAGTCTGATCATTTCCACTGGGAATGTATTACTGGAGACATCTCCCAAGATTAACATCACCGCTATGAGATGTTGCTATTCAAGCAGCATAGGAAATACGGTCATCTTGTCAGTCAGCCCAAACCTGCATTTTCCTTTCATCTCCCCTGCCGCTGTCTTTGAAAACAAAATCCAATACCTCTTTCACAGAAATGGATTATCTCTGCTGTGAAAATACATCACTGGTCTTTTGGATTTATCAGTCAATGATATCTCTTGTTCCCAGAAATGTAGTCAACTCAGCAGCCTTTGGGAGTTCTAAGAGAACCAGTGTTTTTCATCTATGGATTTGAAAGCTCTCTGTAAATGAGAGAAGTATCTTTTGAGTTTATCATATAAGAAAACTGATGAGATTGAAGATTTAAAAACTGACAAATTATACCCTTCTAAATTACCAAAATGAAAATGCCACAATGAACAAAACAGTCCTGTGCAAATTGCAAATGTTCATAGGGATATGCCCCTCATAAACAGAACATTGAAGTAGAATTCAAAACAAAGAACACTCACAGTACATCAATGTGGCTTTGTTTCAATGCTGGCAGTTTTGAGAAAAAAAAAACACAAAACTTTATGGAAGTTTAGTTCATTTTCTTAATGATGAAAATATACTGTATACATATAATTAGGAGAGATTACAGGAAAATCTCAGAATGTGACTAATGTTTATGTCTGCAAAAGGATAGAAAAAAAACTGCATACTCATTTTTATTTCCAAAGAATGTACTTCGCTTCCTGACTTATTGTGGTGTATTTAAACAAATGGGGCTGCACTGCTTGTGGTTTCATCAGAGATGGTGTTATTGTTCTTTCTTGTCTGGAAGAGCTAACAGGTTGAGTAAAAATGCCATCACTATTCATCCTCATGGTTATTTTTTCATGGGTAGATACAGGAATCATTTGTGCAGGGCTTCAAAAATCAAGTTCAGATCGATTGCTCACCCTATAAGAGATTGTGCAAGACATTTATTAGTCATGTTAAATTAGGCACTCAATGAGATTTTTTTCTTAGCCAGCTTTATCCAATTCTCTATGGCCATATATGAGAAACACACAAACAAACAAAAAAATAATCTTTGCTAATCGATTTTTGTGAAAAGTAAAAGTGAATACAAGAAGGGGAGCAGGAATCTGTAGGAGAAATCTGTGGGGGAAAAAAATGTGGAGGTAACATGGAGAGAAAATGGGGGGAAAGGAAAGGTTATTTCCATTTTACAGAGACAGAAAATCAGGGATTTCTTATTACACATTATAAAACAAAATAAGAAACTTTAAGAAATGTAAGGTAAAGTTTTTAATTTTCTCAGAATTTTTGTTTTAATTTTGTAGGCCTATGGACACTGGCCAGTTTCCATTTAATATACAGACACACTATTTACATATTTGCACTCTATATGTTTATGCATTTTCATTTTTCTTTCTGCCATTTCCAACCACTGAAAGATGACAAAGTTGCTCAGAGAATAGCAACTATAATATTCTTAAAATCCACATTGTATGCAAGTGGGAATTTTTAAACATCTTGCTCCAGTCAAGTGACTTCTTACATACCTGATTATAAAAATAAGTCTAAGAAATCCCTGAGTCTTTAAGGACAAGACATTTTTTCCCAGTGCATTAACCAACCTTGTAATCATGACAATCAGACATATTGTTTTAGAACTGTGGGAAATACAGGAATTCCTTGAACAGGAAAAAAAATAAAATCCTTATTTCAGCTCAACATATTCTTATCCATAATGGGATATGCTTTTCATATGATTTTATATGTGGCATCTTTTGAAACTTCTATGTTTTTCTCATACTCAGCTTATAGAAAATTCCTTTTTCCTTATCAATATTCCCATTATAATTTTGTTACCTGAAAATTTGTCTGAAGTTACTTCACAAGATTCTCCAGAAAACCATAGAAATAGAAAACTATTTACTGACAGACCATTATCTCTGGAGCCTCACAGGGACCTATTCACTCAGACCTGACTTCCTGGGAATAACAACATTTCAGTTACTACTTAACTAGTTTCCTGTTGCGGTTTTCTTATTTTGTTGTCATTGCGATTTGGCCTTTGTTGAATTTTTTATGATTATTAATAAAGCGTAACACATTACCATTTCCAACATTTTCTACAATGTTGGCAATATTCTTGCATTTTTGTCAATCAGAATGTTGCTGTGGTTAAAATACAGTCTTCTGTGAAAATACATTCTCTCAAAGAGTCCACCATAATTGACTTCTATTATATCCCCTTCTCTTAATCTGTATTAATTAACTCCTTCATCAGTTGTTCAGATAGCTAGACTAATATTTGTGAAGACCAAGATTATAACTGGTTCATCTTATTTATCTTTTATTAATATTAGCATGACATTAAGAATTTTCTCTTTTCTTGGAACCTCCCTGGGCTTTCCAGACTTACTGGAAAAGAATATTAGCAATTTAAATAAAATAAAATAAAATAAAGTAAAATAAAGTGAAATAAAATAAAATAAGAAAAAAATATACCACACACACACCCCCCAACCAGTTCTTTTTAAAATCTTGGATGCAAGTTAACCTCTATTCATCTGTTGAAATGTCAAGTTTTAGTACTTTTTGTTTAGTATCTTCTGTCAAAGTGGAAACTATTTCATCAGACTAAGAGCTAAGAGGGTTTTGCCAAGAACAAAATTGTGTTTAATTTCTTCCTCTAGCACAGCAACAGAGCAGATAATACACTGAAGATAGATATCTTCTTCTTAATGAAATATTTGGCCACCTTATGAAGATGCTTCAGAAGTCTTGTGTTGATTATAAACTGCAGGCAAAATTGGATGGATAGCAATTTCAGTCAGTTGTTAGCAGTGGTCCACAGTCTTTAACAGGTTACATGTTGGTCATATGCTGACCTGAATCTAGATGTGCTCAATATTTTCATGACTAACAAACCCTCAGGAGGAAAAAAGGACATGTTGATTAATTATACTGTTTAGAAGAGTAAGAGGAGAAATCAAAATGGTAGCAAATTGAAGAAATTGTCAGAATAAAAAAAAAAAATTACTAGGTGAAATTCAATTGTGGCAAGTCTAGAAAAAAATCAGCCACATAGATACAAGAAAGAAAAAAATGCTCTAGACAACCAAAAAGAACCCCCGAAACAACAAATACCAAACGCCCAGGATGATAGTCACTTTTGAGAAACTCATCTCAGAGTCTGAGTGAATCATAAATTCATCTCAGAGTCTGAGTGAATCATAAATTGAACAAAATTCAGAAATGTTCTGATGTTATGGAAAGGCTTACATCACAGTGGGATATATAAACAAGACAAGACATATGAAACAATCCTTCTGCTTCTCTTAGAATTGTTACAGTGTCAGATGGAGTTCAGTTTTGAGCAGTAAATTTCAAGAAAGATGTGAAAATACTGGAGATAATCCAAACAAGACTGATGAAAATGATCAGAGGTCTAGAAAACATGACCTATGATGAAAGAATGAAATAACTGGATTTGTCTTTCCTAACAAAAAGATCACTGAAATCAGCTCAAATGTGCAAAAAAGTTTTGCAAGGATGAAAAGAATAATCTGTTCTCAATGGTCATGGTAGACAATAAACAGTGGGTTTAATCTGGAGCAAGAAATAAAAGATATCAGGAAAGGCTAGATGGGAAACAACTTTGCATGGCCAAGAATAGTAGAACACTAGAACAGATTGCCAAAGGAGGCTGCAGAATTTTCAGTGATGGAAAAACACATTAGAGAAACAGCTGCCATCAAGGAGAAAGGTGTTTTGGGGGTCAGGAAATGGACTATATAACCTCTTAAAATCACATCAAATTGTATTTAAATGATTTTTCTGTGATCTATCTGAAGTATGAACTAAGCCTCTATTTTCCCACTATGTACTAAATGCAGAAAAGTGTAGAAATTCTCATTTTAATGTTCTATTCAAGATAAGTCTGATTGCATAGTTCCTGTCTTTTTCATACTACAATTAATAAATCTGTCATTGACAATTAGAAAAGGATTAATGCTTCAATGATTCTATTTATTCATTGCAACCTTTAGTTTCCCTACTTAGTTTTAAGTCTTACTTTCTTGTTTACGTTAATTTCTTCCAATTTACCTCATTTTCCAATACTGCCTCTTTTTCAGGCTGTTTTTCTATTCACTGAGGCCTTCCTTTTGGATTGTAGGATTGCAGCTTCTTTACTAAAAAATGAAAATAAACAATTCTCAATTATTATTCCTACTCTTCTGCTTAAAATTATTCCTATTAGCTGAACTTCTTCAAAACTGCTTTGAGACTTTTGAAATTGGTAGCATTAAACCCCAATATAGCTGTTCTAGACTTTATTCTGTTTGTGTCTATGAGGCATTGGGTGCTAGGTTAGCTCAGCTTTTCAGACTAATGTGAGAATTTACTTTTATCTCTAGGTTTTTTTTCCCCATAGCTTTTTTGGCCCAAAATTTCTAACACATATTGCTGAGGACATTCTGAGGACAGTTTGTTAATATCTGCATGAGAAATCTTGTCATGTGGCTCAAGCCAATGATCTTGAGACTCCACTCAAAGTACTGCATGCAGTTCTGGAAACCCTATTACAGGAAGGATGTGGTGGAGCATGTCCAGAGAAGGGACTCAACGATAATCAGAGGGCTGAAGCACCTCTCCTACAAGGACAGACTGAGAGAGTTGGAACTATTCAGACTGGAGAAGAGAAGGCTCCAAGGAGACCTTATTGTGGCCTTCCAGGATCTTAAGGGGGCCTACAAGAAAGCCTGGGAGGGACTTTGGAGGGTGTCAGGTAATGATGGGACTAAGGAAAATGGAACAAAAATTGAAATGGGTAGATTCAGATTGGATGTTAGGAAGATGTTCACCCTGAAGGTGATGAGACACTGGAACAGGTTGCCCAGGGATGTGATGGAAGCCTCAGCCCTGGAGATTTTTAAGGCCAAGCTGGATGTGGCTCTGGGCAACCTGCTGTAGTGTGAGGTGTCCCTGCCCATGGCAGGGGGGTTGGAACTAGATGATCCTCGAGGTCCCTTCCAACACTAACAATTCTATGATTCTATGATTCTGTAATCTTCTTCCTCCTTTTCATATGTGGTTACATACTTGTCCTTAAAACACTGATAGAATTAGAAAAGGCTACCTCTTTGGGCAACAGTCGCTGCAAATAATTGAAGGAAACAAGATTCATTGCAGAGAAACAGAACCTGGGGACACACTGTGAAAATGTATGACAAGAGTAGCAACTAAAACAACCCTCATAAACACTATGTGTGCTGGTTTGAGCTTTACCTGGAGTCTAAAAGCCCAAATGGTAACAGTTTGAGATTCCTCCCCCTCTCACTTTCCCAGTAAGGTAAAACAAATTAGGTAGGGGAAAGGAAAGTTAAATTCATGAAAGAAATGGTCTGGCATTGGTTTGAAAGTAGAAAAATGTAATTCTTAAACAAAAAACAAAATATATATCTATATATATATATCAGTAACAGGGAAGGCTACAAAGGTATTAGGAAAAGGGTAAATAGAAAAAATATACAAGCCCAGGCCCAGCTGGCATTGGATTCCATTGATGCAAATGGATTCAGTTCTTTAGAAAGAATAGATGCAGTTCTGGAAACTGAAATGGAGTCAGCCATAAAATAGGTCAGTGGCAGCACCAACAGAGATGATTTTTTGAGCATTTGATGTGCAGGGAAAAGAGAAAGAAGCAAGGGGTCTTCTCCTTAAATAGGCTTGTGTCCTGGTTTGAGGCCAGGCAGATCATCTCTTGCCCCTGAAAGGGGCAAAAGAATGACATTCACACAAATGGATTACAGAATTGGTGGAAAGTTTAGATGGAAAAGCAATTGGTGTTTTACAGAAACTACAAGCACAGTGACAAAAATGACCTAAGGCATAGAGTCCCCTATAGCACACCCCAAAGCCTCCCAACACTTCCGTTCTCCCAACCCAAACCCCCAGGGCTCTTTCTTCCTGCCACACACACACACCCCCCCCAGCTGGTCTCAGGCTGGCCAAGTCTGACAAGTCTGAGACTGCACCCCCTTGGGACACTGGAGGTGTAGCTTGTGTGGCAGTAACAGGAGGCACCCAGCTTAAACTGCCACAGCTTGCTGGACAGAAAGGGGGAGTGGAATAGATCACCTTTGACGCAGGGGGATCCCTCTTCCTGGAAGGGGGAAAACTAGATATCTTCCTCTGCCCATCTTGATCAAGTTTCTTTTGTCCAGCAGGGGGCTGGGTTCTTTTCAGCCCCCATCAAAGATGAGTGTAACCCAGCACACTATTCAAAAGCGCAACTGAGATGAAGATCGTTCCTCTAATTTAATTCATACCCAACTACAGAAGAACTGGCTTTGGATACAAAGCCTAAAGGAAGCTACTTGAATGCTCTGGTATTGCTGTTTGAAGAAATTCTCTAGTTTACAACTCATTAATATGTAAGTACTATCATATGTGGATCAGAAATTGAATCCAAAGTTGAAAGCCTGTGGTAGCCGTGAAACTCTTTATATACAAATGAAGTGCAGAAATAAGCACATTTTCATACTTTCCTCTCTGTATATTGGAAACTTTGCCCCAGTGCAATCTCTTCATACAGATTCTGTCACAGTATCACAGTATCACAGTATAACTAAGGTTGGAAGAGACCCCAAGGATCATCAAGTCCAACCTGTCCCAACAGACCTCACGACCAACTATTTAATACTTACTGTAATGTACAGTTAAGCAGATGGTTTTCAAGACTACCTTGTAGTTGTTGTATGCTACATTTTGCCATTAAAGGAGTCACAATAATACGGTTTTATCAGGATACACATACAATACATGGAGAAAAACTGTGGGCAGTTTTCGAGAGCTCATAAGCATCCCCATAGCTGCCTTGAGCTGCTAAATATTTCTTTTTACACATTTTGTCCTGCAACACTTGGGCAAAACTCCATGACTGAACACAAGGGTTATAACTCAGTCTGAGATCAAACTCTCAAAGCCAAAAAGGCTTTGGGGGTTCTGTGAGCCTAGGGAAGCTCACCTGCCTGACATAAACACTGAACAAGTGAAATAAAAGTAGGCTAAAACATGACCCTGCCATCTTTCATTGCAGAGAGGCTCTTTATTTGTCTTTTTCACTTCCCAGTTAAGCAGTCCCATGGCCTTACCTTTCCTGCTGCTTTTGAAGCCTTTTGTGTCTCTGTGTGTGTGTATGTAGATGATGTCAACATGTAAGCAGGTACAAGCACAGAATTAACATACCTACTGTGGGTGGAAAGATTACTAGTCATATACAAAACAAACCTTACTGTCAACCCTCTTCCCCACTTTCTAGTGTCTTACTTAGATCAAATCAAGACACACTGCAATTTCTTCAGTGTCAGCAAACAGGAGGAGGCCCAGCAAAGGAACTAAGTAGCAGATGCGATTCAATGAGTGGCAGATAAGCTGTGTGGGAAGGCGAACACAGGCAGGTCCTTTGCCTTTGTGGACCGCCATTGCTGGTTCTCAGCATGCTGTTGGCTCAAGAGTAGTAGCAGCCAACAGCAAAGAAGTGCTTAAAGGGAGACTACTAGGGAATTTTTGGCTGCCATCACCTCACTGATGTTTTAAACCAGCTGTTACGACTTAGCCAGCTTACAACATGGGAGTGCCTCTTCCCAGAGCTGGCTGGTTGCACAGCATATATATAGGATCAAGGCATAGGAAACTGAATATTCTGTAAGTCATATTCAGATAAAATTTATGAGAGTGTGAAATGGTGATGCTTTGTCTCCAAGTTTGTTTGTTTTTTCTTCTGTTTGTTTGATTTTTTTTCTTTTGTTGTTGTTTGTTTGGGGTTTGTTTTTGTTTGTTTGGGTTTTTTAATATAACATATTTTATAGAACAAAAACTAAGGAAGAAAAGGGATTAATTTGTTTTAAGTTCTTCCAGAAAGAGTGAAAACTACAAAACAAGTCCTCACTAAAGCTTGAATGACTTTGTAAATATATGGGTCTGATTGAATCTCTAGCATGATGGAGAGAAGCAAACACAAGAGATGGGCTTGAACTCTGATTTCATACTTGAATCCTGGAAGTCCATATCTTGTCTCTTCCTGACAAGTTGCACAACTTTGCCAAAATCTGGGAAAAACAATGACAGCTATACAATAAGCATATGTGAATCAGCATGTCAGTGTTTTGCTTTCTACATTTGCTCATTCTGAAAAAATTCCAGCCCTTCAAAAAAATTCTTTCTTAAGTATGCAAAAGACACTCCAATCATTTCCTAAATTTCAGTCTTTTACAAGAAATCCTTCATAAGTGTTGGTTTTCACATTCTTATGTTCTCAAAACAGAAGTGAATGTGTCCATTTCCTCCTTGGAATCACTCTGGAAAGTGTTTTTAGAGCTTACTTCACTCAGTCAAAGAAAAAAAGAACGAAAAAAAAAAAGAACAAATGACAACAAACAAACAACACAAAAGAACAGAAAAACCTTTATTTTGTTAATATATGGCTAAGATCTATAGAGGGGACCAGCAAGTTTAAGTTTAAGTGCTAAATACTCATCATTTTCTGAAAATTAGGTGTATGAAAAGTGTCATGAATTCAACTCCCCCAAATAAGTAGTAATTTGATAGTGTACTGATAAATGTATAGGAATCCTAAATACAAATGAACACCCATTCATATAAATACAATATATAGAAATATAAGGATGATGTGGTAAAGTAGGGGAAAAAAAATATTTAGAATGGTTGTTTTATAGAGGTAGCAACTGAGAACTAACATTGCGCCATATTGCCACACATGCTGTATAAGATACAGAAAGTTAGGAATGTCCTAATTAAATGTGTTTTCCATATCTAATTCCCACAGAACAGAGTATCCTTCTGTTAGAACTTTTGCCCATGGTATCGCTTTTAGAAGAGACCATTGCAACTTAGCAATCCAGGAAACAAAATTTCTCTGTGTTTTAGGAGAAAGGAGTGAAGCAATTAACTCTCTATGCATTAAATGAAATTGTGTATTTCACTGAATTTCAGCCACAGAGTTGAGGCACTATCTACCCACACTTTCCTGAAAAAAAAATAAAATATGCTAAGTACTTGGGTTTCTTACCTCCATTTATCTCATGGATTCTGAAGAGGTTTGTATTTTTGTAGGTTCTGTCTGAATATTAGGGGAGTCAGTCAATGGGAAATACCTAGAACTTCAGTGAATTTGTGACTCACACAAGATTCCTCTGCGCTGATGCAACAGCTTTCTATCTCTTTTAGGTATTTGCAAAGCAAACTGAGCATAAAGAGATTCAGTGCTGCTCAGTGCAGCACAGATTTGATGATAACAACAATAACAAGAGGAAAACTGGATCTCACTACTAAAACACGCCTTGTTGTCTTAGTCCAGAGAGAAACTTACTGAACCAGTGGAATTTGACAAATCTGGCTAGCTAACATAATTCTGCAAATACTCCACCCCTGTGCTTCATCTTGTGTCTTTCTGTGCTGTACTGCAAGGAACTTGCAGGTCAGGCCATTGGAGTCAAAAATAGCTTTAAATCCTCTGTGTGTTCTCTGGTTCCTGGCTGTGGTGGGTTAACGCCCATTCTGAAAAGAGGGTGGAGGACTTGCGAGTGCTTTGCCCTCCCTGCAGGGCATTTTCCCCCTGGGAAACTGAGTCTGGTTTGAGCCTTAACTGGGAGTTAAGAGCTCAGATGGGGGCAAGGCTGAGAATCTCTCCTCTGCTCCCCTCTCCTCCCTCCCAACAGAGAGGAAAAAAAAAGGAAAGGGAAGGAGCAAATCCACCAAGCAATAATTTGGAGTCGGCCTGGAAGTAGAGAGGTAAAGAGTTTTCTTCAAACAATATATACATAACAATAACAGATAAGGTTCACAAGGGCAAGGAGCAAGGATGGAGGGGAGGGGGGAAAAAAACCAAGAATACAAAACCAGTCTCTCTCTCTGAAGAGGCACGGAGGCAGCAGGGAGAAGGATCAGGCCCAACCATGTGGCAGAAGAGCAGGAAAGCAGCTGCAGTAGCTCTTGTCCAGGAGAGGCAGGAGCCAAAAAGGAGAACTAATGACTCTAATGCCCTCCCTTTTATACCCTAGCTGGGCAGGTAGCAGGAAGTGGAACATACTCAGTTTCCCAGGGGGAAAACGCCCTGCAGGGAGGGCTAAGCACTTGCAAGCCCTCCACCCTCTTTTCAGAATGGGCATTAACACTGACCTAGGAACACTGAGCTGCAGCAGCTTCCTGGGGTTGCTTCACACCTGGTATTGCTGAGATTTGCTGCATATGCCTGCGTTTCATGCCCGTCCAGATGACGCTTGCTCTCACCTTCCCAGGCTTGCTGTTCAAAAACTCTTAGGGTCTGGTTTACTGCTTCCTTGGCAAGGGGATCAACACTTAGCCAGATGTGGGCACTTACACTATCACAACTGTTATAGCATGAAAGAGCTAAAATGCAGGATGTGCTTGGCTTTGTCTCATCATTGTAACCTTTTCAAGTAAGGAAGCAGTTTTCATATTCTCCACTTTCTAGGTTTATCTTGTATCATTTTGTAAGGCTAATTTGTAACATTTTCCTGATTTCTTCCTTTTTTCTTAGCTTCTTCCCATTTTTTTTCAGCTTTCCAATCTCTGTAAATTTGCTTGGCAGTTCATCTCTTTTTACTTCACAGAAAAAAATCCTTGGTACTGAAGGATATTTTGAATGCATACTTCATAATTTTGACTAAAAAAACCCAACCCAACCCAAAACCTAAAACACCAAACAGAACAAAATAAAATAAACAAATAAACAAAACCAAAATAGAAAACAAAGAAAAGTGCTATTTTTTGGGAACAAGTCACTTGTGATTTTACAGCTTTCAGCTGGTAGAACACCAACCTGGAGCCTGAAGAAACAAACGGTTTGAGCTCACATGGGACTCGTATACAGAACAAAATCTTGTGCTTCTGTCTGCAGGAGATATGAATGCATTTGAGGCACTTTTCCTTCACAATTTCTTTTGGGTTTGTTCCAGTATTTTCTCTAACAGAAATGGCAGCAAACAAAGAGAGGAAACACAAAGGAAACAGGCAAAGTCTACATTTCTGCTGCGGTTATATTAGCTCCTTTCAATAAGAACATTTTCAAAAGGAGTTTTCTGAAATATTTCCTTGGAATAAAATTACTGATGAAAAAAAATCTTTGCCTTCTAGCCCACATACCTGGATGGAAGTGTTGATCTTATTAGAATATTTTTTGCCATATGTCCGTTTTAGGTTTTTGGTCTTAAATGCTGGGGTTTCCATCAATTCCCTGAGAAAACCATAGTGTTAGTATGTATTCTTGTCACAGTAATAATCTTACCACAACCACACATATTCTAATTTTCTAACAGATCCTTGACAGAACACACAAGGAGCCTTTATGCAGACATTCTTGCTTATAAATGCCTGCATAGAATAAACAGTCACTGAAGAGAGGAAAATGAAGTTCTGCATTTTTGGCAGTGGCACAGAAATAAATAATTGCTTCACTGAGTTTTTAAAATTGAGGAATTCATTCTTGTAAATAATCATAAAACCAGTTTCTATTCTTATCCAAATTTTGCTTTACCACAGCCTTTTGTGGCACAAGAACAAACGTTGTTAAACACTTAATTACCAGGGCAGTGCACGTGACTGATGGACTGAGTTAGATCAATGAAACTGCAATTATTTCACCACAGTGTGTCTAACTAAGATTGATACTTGGCCTTCACTCAATGGTTTTCATCATTCCACCAGAAATAAACAAAACACGTACTAGTCTCAATATGATTATGCATCAGTTACTTATATTACTTTTGGAAAGTCTGAAATTTATGCCAGTCAGTTGTGAAAGAGAGTGCAGTTTTGATTTATTTTTTCTCTCTTGTCCCATAACTCAGAATCACTGTGTGCACAATTTTAATCCTCCATACACAGCATGCTATTCCTAAGAGCAGAAGCTCAGAAATAAATGGACATAATTACTTTTCATCAAATATTGCATTTTTCTGTCTCTTTTGCAAAGATTGGAAATGGATCTTGCAGAAAAACTAAAATATTAGTCCCGGTCTCAGTTTCTTTGAACAAATGCATTCAGAGTCAAGAATTTGACGGATATCAAAGCAGGCTGGTGTGTAACAAAATGTGGGTTTGTATATTTAATCTTCTACAAAATCTAGAAATTTGGGGCATATAAGCTCCAGCCACAGTGGTAAGTGCCTAACTGCAGGACAGCTCATGTAATGATGCTGATGATGAGGCTATACATCTTCAACTTCAGGAACAGTTTATGTACAGCCAGCTCAGAAGTCCAGCAAACAATAGGGCCCTGATACCTGAACATCCTTGTCCGTTTATAGGTCTCTCTCCAATTTAGAAATATAATACTCCCTGAAGAAGCAGTGGTGTGGATACTAGCAAAGACATGGAAACAGTGATCTTTTTTCCCCCTTCCCCATGTCATCCAGTGTTGTTCTGAGTAGGATGAGATAAAAAGATGATGAAAATCCAGTTGCCTTTTATGTAATAATGTCTGTAATATATTTATATATTTTTAATAGTGTATATAATAACTGCATCTACCAGCATGGCAGCTGTAGAAGTGCAGTTTCAATGACAAGCATTTAAGGAAAACTGTCAGCATAGACATGACCACAGAGATACAGCAAGCTGTGAAATAAAGGCTAGAGTTCATTAAACTGTGCTTACATACTTTTTTCCAGACTTGCCTTATTTATTTATTTTTTAAAGAGGCATATACAGTTTGAGTCAGAATTAATTATTTTCAAGTTATTTTCTTAGTGTGTTTTACACGTGTTAGTTCAAATAAGTAGTCTCCTTAAGCACACTTTTGACTTCTTCACACAGAAAGCCCAACCATATCTGTTGTGAGGACTACAATTTTACATTCTTTTTTTTTCTGTAATCTCAATGAGGCTTAACACAACTCTCACATCTATAAAACAAGGCTATTGTTCAATGTCACATGAATTAATAATTTCCATATTCTGGTTTTCTATTTACTTACCATGCTCCAAAAGACATCTTGTTTATGTGTATTGGGTTAGCTCTGAATCTGCTCTAAGTTAGCAATATCATGTGATCCATATGTTTGTAGGACTTTGTTGTTCAGTTCAGGATTTATTTATTTTTTTTATCATTAGGATTAATTCATGAAGGGGTTCATATGCAGGATGAAGAATCTACTCAATCTACTCAAACCAGTCCAAGTAAGCCTGAAGGCATAAGAGAAAAGAGCTGTCTGGTTTTAGCAATGAGATACCTTCTCTGCCATGAATACAGATCATAGGATTAAGAAGAAGCCAAACTATAGAACAGGGGGAGGCAATGTATCAATTACTGACCTCAGAAAAGAGGAAAGTTAGATATATACAACCTTCAGTACATTGGAATAAATATTCTAAAATTCTGTACTAAGTTCCTTCAAGACAGTTGTCTGGCTATCCTGAAGGAATGATTTGTGACTTCTAAAGGCAGATGAATTTTCCCAGTGAATGCGATTGGCATGTGTTACCATGGTCATGAGTGAAAGAACTACAAAGTGGAGTCTTGGCACTGATTAAGGTAAGAGTCAGCCATGTCTAATATGTTACTGAGCAAGGCCAAAAGGAAGAAGGAAAAGGATGTCATCTGTCTCTCTCTAGGGCTGCTTCTTTAGAGTTACAAACTATTTTCAACACACATTTCAATGTTGGACTAAAAAAGTTACATTTTCAGTACAACTGGCATAATTCTTATCCAATAGTGTTGAAAATAATTAAGATTATTTTAAAAACTTAAACTGTAAATCCTTTTCTGTTATTCCTGGTTTACATTTTTTTTTAATTTTCCTTATCTTAAAGAGTTAAACCAGGACAGTTATTTGTACAAACAGCACATCTTTGAATTCATCTGAGTTAATTACAGAGTGCTCCAACTAGCATCAATAATGTGACGCAAGTGGTTAAAGTTAATAATTATGTATGTAATAACCTGTCGTTGTTCAGTCTGATAAACTGGCATTGAAACATTAGTGTAGCTCTCTGACTTGCATTTCAGAATATTTCAGGAAATTGTTTTCTTTGAAGTTTTCTAAAATGCTTGAGAACATATGTCAGTGCAAATTTTTAATCCTCCTCCTTGAAAACTCCTGGCTTTTTATATACAAGTAGCTGAAGCTTTCTTTTAACACTAAAGTAAGCCTGTGATCGATAAATTAAATAAAACCAGCTGATATCATTTAGATAAATTAAACAAAACCAGCTGCTATCCCTTAATGCAGTTAGTTATTCATCAGAACACCATTTAAAGAGATGCTACTTAGCCTTGTGATTAAAAACTCATAATTACAAAATACTTAGAGGTAATAAAATATTCTTGGAGCATATCAAGAGTTATATAAGTTTGGAGGCTTATCCATTGTGGTGCCACAAAGTCAACACATGTAAATGATAAGGTATAAGCAAAAATAAAATGAATCAATGGGCTATAAGCTGGACTTTACTTCTTTCTATATGCAACATTTTGTGGAAGATAGTGTACATTTAACAGCAAGACTTCAGTCATAATGCCCTTCCCATGTATTAAATTCATTCTTCCACAGATCCCAAACTTCCTCTAATTTCTGACTTACAACATGCCCACTGTTCACTTCATGCACCTTCAAGTGCCTTTATGCTTCTCAGTTCCCTTCTTTATTTACCTCTTCCCTTATCCATCAGTGCTGTTACCTCATCTTAGCAGACCACTAAATTTGCTCTTGGAGAAAACATGCTTGCCACCACCAATCACCTCCTTGTTTTTCAAATGCCTTAGCAGTTTGCAGAAGGATCTACTCCATAATCTTGCCAGGCACAGAGGTGAGACTGACTGGTCCGTAGTCTCCTTGTGGGTTTTTGTTTGTTTGTTTGTTTGTTTTACATGGGGGTTATATTTCCTGTATTCCAGTCAGTAAGAGCTGCACCAGTTTGCTATGACTTTTAAAATGTGATGGAAAGCAGTTTTGCAACTTCATTCTCCTGTTCTGTCAGGACCTGCAAACCTTGTCAAGTTTCATGGATATGTGCAATTTCAGATTCTTTCAACCTGATCTACACTTAAAGTGGGCAGTTTTTTGTTTTCACACTTCTTGCTTTTACCTTCTGTAACTTGGGTAGTATGGTTAGAATCCTTGTTAGTGAAGACAGAAATTCTCCTTATCCTAGGTGACTAAGTCTTCCTTGCATTATCAGCATGAATCAAATCAGCTAGCACTGAATCTGCATTTCTGACTCTCACAAGGTTCTGCACTTAATTAGCTGAACAATCAGTATCATCAAGGTTTACTTTGGAGAAAAGTAGACTGTAGGACTGAACCTCCATAACTGTTAAGTTGTTCACTCATTCTTATCTGAATTGTCATTTCCATCATGTCCATTTTGTGGTTCACGAAAGCCCTGTTAGCACTTCACCAAAAGCTAATCACAGAGACATAACTATTCGTAGTGAGGTGTTGAAGCTACTGAAACTTGGTAAATTTTTTTTTCAGAGGAGTATTAATACAGGGTCTTTTTTAATTAGTGAGTACTAGTAAAGGAAAACGGGCTGATGTGGAAGATGTTTATTTGTTGTATGGTCTCTTGCACTTCCATATTCTCAATTTGCTACTTGTTGGTACAAGATTTAACCACATTCTCAGCTGGTACTAATTTCTGGATTATCCAAAGCAGATGGGAAACAGAATGAAGAAGCAGCCATTAACGCCTACATGACGCCTGAGCTTGGGACTGTTACAGTCACTGTATCAGCGTACAAGCATAACTGCTAGAGAACAAACAAGAGGACCATCTAATCTGACCTTCTGTCTTCAACTGAGCTGGTGCCAGCCATCTAAAATGTAGACATAAAAATGGCCTAATACATAAAATTGTGCAATTCTCTGTCACAGAGGAAAATTATTCCTGACTCCAGCTGTTGCTCAATTATGTCCTGAAGCATGAGGATTAGTGGCTTTTGTGACTTTTCTCCCAGCATGAGTAATTGCATATGTCATCGTTATTCTGACTGATAATTCTCCTCTGAACCTTTCTCACCTTTTCTTTGTTACATTAAATGGCAGAAGATATCACATAATTTGAGAAATACAACCCAGCCATATCTTAGCATGAGCCAAAGAGCCAATCCCATCTTAGTGTGAAGCTAAATTTATCTACACAGAGAGATAACTGAGATGAACATTAAGCAATAATTTAGCTACCATTCCTGCATATATTTCACTCAGATCAACATATTCTGCTGCTGGCCGTCCTTGTTGTGTGCCATTAAGGTCAAGGAGTTGAAATAGGATAGGTGGGAGAGGAGATGTCAGCCCAGGTTAATAGCTACTGTCTGGAAATTGCAGTAGGTAGCCATAGTCTGGCAGATGCTATCAGCATGTCTAACCAGCCAGGTGAGAAGGTAGTATAATGTGTGCTCAGAATTTTCACTGTATGATCTGTACCAGTGTTAATAAGTCATGTTTCTTCAGGACAGAAAGTTCTTACTTCAAGAAGTACCCTGTGGCGTGTTGTGTTTTGTTTTGTCTTCACTGTATGTTGTTAGGCAGAAAGGTCTCCATTAATGAGCTAAAAACTTATTCATCTGATGATTTTATCTACAGGTATACTCACTGAAAGGAGAAAGGAAAGAAAACAACTCAAAATGCCAGGGTGTCCAATAATTACTGAAATGACCAGAAGAATTAGTTGAGTAGGTACACTAACTGGTCATGGTAGAAAGAAAAGACATATTTTTTATCATATAGACAAACAAAAGAAATTTAACAATTATCTGTAAAGGTAACATTTTCTCTACCCAAGAAGTCACAGTTGTCAAATATTTTTCTACATATGATGCTGTGGCAGTTTTAGGCTGTGCCTAGAAAAAATTTCCACAGAGTGAGTAGAAAAGTGGTAAAGGGAAAATAATGATAAGGTCTAAATAATCCCACAGGATTGATAACTATCATAAAGTTAGTTGTATAAACTAACTCTTTTCTCTTTTCAGTTTCTTTGCTCTAGCAGATACTAGCTGGTTGCTTTTGCTTGGCTGTCGATGACCTTGACTGTGTTCTTGTTGTGGCTAAGTACCAACAAGCTACTCTATGCTTTTTCTCCTCTTTCTCTTGTTCCATGTACAGGAGGGAAGATGGGGAAGAGGAGGAAGCTGTTGGAATCCCCCTGGTTTTGTTCAGGGAGGTTCTTGTGCTGTTTATAAATTGTAAATATATGTAAATATTGTATATTTTGTACATATTGATTGTATTCCATATAGCTAGATTATAGTTGTGTTTGTAAATACAGCTTAATTTGCTTTCCAAATGAGCTGGTCTAGGGAGGTAGTTTCAACCCACCACAGATGCATCACTAAGTTTCTGGCAGGTGCCTTAGAAAGAACATTTCAGCACATTCTCTCTTCCTGTTAGGAAACAGTATTACTCAGACTGCCATTGGTTCTCTGGAAAATGAAACACATTTCTGATTGTATAGCGCACACTCAGGTCTCTACACAGGATTATTTGATCAGGAGAAAAATGGGGAAAAAAGCAAAACCAGATGCTCAGAGTAGCTTTTGGAGGAGCCAGACTTCTGACCTGAAATAGACAAATGGAAAAAGAAGAAACCTGGGGAAAGCATGTTACATAGAATAATAGAATCAACAAAGTTGGAAAAGACCTCACAGATCATCAAGTCCAACCTATCACCCGACACCTCATGACCAACTAACTATGGCTTCAAGTGGCACATCCAATCTTTTTTTGAACACCTCCAGGGATAGTAAATCCACCACCTCCCTGGGCAGCACGTTCCAATGGCCAATACCTCTTTCTATGAAGAACTTTCTCCTCACTTTGAGCCTAAACTTCCCCTGGTGCAGCTTGA
Source organism: Dryobates pubescens (assembly GCF_014839835.1). NCBI lineage: Eukaryota > Metazoa > Chordata > Aves > Piciformes > Picidae > Dryobates > Dryobates pubescens. The sequence continues at coordinate 28,696,299 of NC_071617.1, forward strand.
GACTGTCCTCTTGTTCTGATGCTGGTTGCCTGGGAGAAGAGACCAGCCCCCACCTGGCTACAACCTCCCTTCAGGTAGTTGTAGAGAGTAATGAGGTCTCCCCTGAGCCTCCTCTTCTCCAGGCTAAACAATCCCAGCTCCCTCAGCTTCTCCTCACAAGGCTTGTGCACAAGACCTCTCCCCAGCCTCATTGCCCTTCTGTGGACACGTTCAAGTGTCTCAATGTCCATCTTAAATTGAGGGGCCCAGAAGTGGACACAGTACTCAAGGTGTGGCCTAACCAGTGCAGAGTACAGGGGCAGAATAAATTCCCTGCTCCTGCTGGCCACACTATTTCTGATTCAGGCCATGATGCCATTGGCCTTCTTGGCCACCTGGGCATTCTTCTGGCTTAGGTTCAGCTGGCTCTCAACCAGTACCCCCAGGTCCCTTTCTGCCTGGCTGCTCTCCAAACACTCTGATCCCAGCCTGTAGTGCTGCATGGGATTGTTGTGACATGTATAGAAAGATCACAGAAAGTTTAAAAGTATCATCACATACCTCTATTAGAACACATGGAAAGAACCAGCTATCTGAAAATGAACATGCAATAATGTCTTGTGTAAATGCATTCAAATCTTCAGAGGAAATTGAAAAATGAAGGAGCTTGTAAAACATTCCCCAGTGAGTATAGCTCTGACTTCTTCACTCAAAAGTGGATGTTGACAGAATCTTCATCCAAAAATACAGCCAAAATTGGATAACAGTGGTAGGCACATGATAGGTACTAGCAAATAATGGGTATCTTTTCACCTGACTTTCATCATAGCCATTGGGTAGAGAAAGTGTTTTTTCTTTTGCTTAGGAATAGGAGGTTAATATTACCTGTGTCTGGAAGGAAAAAAAAAAAAAAAAAAAGCAAAAGCTTTTTAAAAGAATAATTATTTATTCACATATTTGTAAGCAATATTCTAAACAATAGATAAGATTAATTTCCCCTACAGCCAAAACCCAGGCATTTGCGGAGTGCAAATATAAAGATACTAATTTTCAAACCACAATAGTCTGATACGGATCAGGCTAGTTTATAAGTGACCTGAAAATCTATTGAAAGGTTAGATCAGGATCCTGCTCACAATTGTTCTAATGACTCTCAGACTGTTAAGTGCTTTTTTGTATCCTGTTTTAAATCTAACACCTTCTGAATTTTATGATTTTAAGTGCTCCTCAACTCTTTTTGCCATCTTGCAAAGCATAAACATGCTTAATGTTTCTATCACAGATCCTGATGCTAAGACAACCACAACCACAAACACTGTCCTTGGTTGTCCCTTTTTCTTACCAAGAGTCTTTGGTAATACTTTGAGCACAGCTAGTAAAATGTAATTTGTCACTTCATTTCCATTCATTAAACAAACTTTAAAGAGACTACTCAGATTAAATGCCCACCATACACATAGATTCTTTCTGATATCATAAACTAAGTCTGATGTGGTGGTTTTAGGTGATGCCTTTAAAATTTAGTTACAGATTTTGAGCAGAAAAGTAGAAAAATATAAATAAATCACTATTGGGTATTAAAAGTAAAACTAAAGCTTATTCTAAACAAATTAATTGGAGAAATATCTGCTATAAGATTGGCTATACCAAAACAATTCTTCCTCTTTTCTGATCTCTTCTCTGCTTGCTTCGCTCAGGAGAGATTAACCTGCCTTCCATCTGACCTTGGCTGCATTGTTTTAGTTAAGTCTAACCCCTGCTTTTCCCTCTGCTCTTTTCTCTCTCTTGGGAGAGGGGGAGGGAGGACAGTGGAACGGATTCCCTGGTCTCTGACCAGGGAGGTTTTCGTGGTTTTGCTAACTGTAAATATCTGTATAATATTGTAAATACTGTATATTTTGTACATATTCTTTGCATTCCATTGTAGAGTATAGTTTTGCATTTGCAGTTTTCCATTTGCTTCATACTGAGCTGTTCTGGCAATGTTAATGCTGGGGGGAAAATTTCAACCCACCACAGCTGACTTATGTCAGTGAATTCAGAGAACAATATTCACAGTCTACTCAAGCTGAATACATACATTTGGATTTGAAAATGCTTAGTTCAAATTGAAGGAACTAGATAAAATTTAAGAGCTACATGAACAGGTGATAATGGTGTGGAAAGAGTTATTTGCTAAGAATAGCTCAAAAATAGCATAATAGCCGAATTTAAATTGCAGATTTCAACTTTCTGAGTACTATGTAAGTCCATTGGAGTGGTGGTCAAGTATAAATAAATTACATTTATTTAGGAAACTATCTCCACCTGATTTTATCAGTTTGATTTGCACATGATGCAGTTATTGTCAATAGAATTAGTTTTCAGTAGTTCTGTGTTCAGCTAATGCTTGGCTGTAGCAGCCAGATACCATCCAGTTTAATTATAATTACAGGTAGGCGATAAAGAAGATTATATTTAAGAGACAGAAGGGAGATATGATTTAGCATGGGATAAGGCAGTATTTTCCAAATAAGTATTACTTTTTAAATTGCAAACTTTTAGCTTTTCATTAGGAAAATTATGCTAATTATGGTTAGTTGACTTAAACCAGCATGTAATGATGTAGTTTATACAATAGACATACTTTAAACTCCAGCATACTGAAATGTGCACATAAATGTAGATAATGCTACAGCAAAAGTAATGAGATCATATTTGAGGTTTATAAAACTAAATGAGAAAAATATTATAAAGCACTCCAAACTTCTTTGCTTACAACATTACCTTATAACTCTGAAATTTCATATAAGGTGTAGCATTAGCCTGAACAGATTGGCTTCTGTCTGCTCTCACTCTTGTAATGGGATACTGCAGAGCCCTTGACGCAGTCACTTTAATTTTTCAATTCTTTCCTCTGTAAATTGGCACATGATAAATCACATTTCTGGGATACTCCAAAACATGGATATTCATGAGAATTCTTTTCTGGCTGTTAACAAAGGGCACTAGGATAATATTATAAAGGGAGAAACTCTGAAAACGTGCTTAAATTTCTTTTTTATGCCCTGTCATAGGTGATCTTGAGGGACTCTCAGTAACCTTCACTCCACCAAATAACTATTCTGTGTCTAATCTAGTTCATTTAAGAGTTAAACCTGAAGGAATGTGCTCAGCCTGCACTATTCTGTGCTTGAGAGAAATCATTCCAGAGATGACTGAATATAAGATGGTATCCACAAATGTGTAACCCTTAATGAAATCCGTGATGATTTTTATGACAGTGGCTAGCCACAGTCACATGGGAACTTTTATTTGGAAATTTCATTTGTTTGCTGAAATCTCTCCATGCTTCATCTACCACTAGTATGATATGGAAAAGAGAGGGCAAAAAATAACCCAGACTCATTTCCATCTTGGATGTTTGGAGGAAGGGATGCATGAGAAAGAATAGCTGTCTACTCACCTGGTTTCACTGGTTTCAGTTAAGGATATTCCTTTTGAATCCTATTTATGGGAAAAATATAATCAAAGAAATCACTGATCAACAAGCTATTGCTGCAGCTGACACATGGGACAAGAACAGCAGTATGAATATGCATAAAAGATGCAAGACTTGTTCTGTAAGGCTACACAGTTAAAAAATGTAAATGTGTGTGGGTAAGCCAACACTGAGCTTGTTTACAAATGAATATTTCTTAATGGAAATGGAAAAATGTCTGAATCTAAATTTAAAGTGGTGTCTACTCATGTAAGTAATGAATTACTATAAATAATTAAGGCTATCACTTAACTAAATAGATGTGACAGATTAACCATATGTTTCTATCTTTGATGCAGCTTTTATTATTTTTTTTTTTCTTGGACATGTTACAGCTTGAAGTTCTTTAATATTGCTCGAGTTATATCTGTCATTATTTTGATTTGGTGTATTTCTTGTTGCAAATGCACTTAGCACTGGCTGACATTTAGTCTGTATAAACAATTGAAAGTGTTTACAATTAAGAGCACTTGTTTGAGCAAGCCACGGTACAGAGAAATGCATTCAAAACACAAGACAAAAAGTGTGCAGATCATAAAATGCATTTGTGCTAATTTGTGCAAGAGATGGATTTAGACAAAAATAACAATGAAAGCACACTTTCATTCCACACCACCCCCAAAAAATTAGTGACTTTTATTCCAAAATAATATTTAATTTTTTACTGTGTTAAGACCTTTGACTTTTGGGTTTTTTTTCCCCAACTCTGAAGAGCTCAGATGTACTCCAGGATGTATTCCTAGGAGTCATCCTATCCCACCAATACTTCTTCCCAAAATGGTAGGAAGGATGGCTATGGTTTAATAAAGCTTATAATTCTGAGCTTTCCTACACAGACAACAGAAAGCTGCACATGTTAAACATGCTCACATAACTACATACATGCATACAGTTCTATGAATTAGCCTGCCTGTTTCATGAATCTATTAAAATTGGAACATCTATGTAAGGCTTAATTCCTCTTCCATGACAGGAGATGAGGCTTTAATATTGTGATGCTCAGTTTACATGTGTGTGCATTAAACACCAAAATATATGCAACTGTGTGTCTCTGTTTTCATGCTTGCTGAGGCAATAAGAGGCCTACCTTACACAGAGTTGTGAAAGAGTAAGTTAAAGATGAGGAGTTTCATTGAGAATTGTCCACAGCCTCATTTTGTAGATATAATGGTTTGAATCAGAACAAAATGGGTGAAACTTAACCAGCAGGTTAACCTGGCTGTTTTCCCAAAACAGTGAGGGAAAAGTAGCATGCAAAAACTCAGGATTAAGACCCCCTCCAAAAAAAAAGTGAGACAAGAATAGAGTTTACTGATCCAAATCAGATAAACTTAGTTCAAAATGTGTAATTACCTTAGCCTAGTAGCAGAAAAGGCTGGGCACAAAGCAGCACCAAGCAGAAGCAAGCAAGCTATAATATCATTATTGATGATCTGAATGAGGGGATTGAGTCAGTTATCAGCAAATTGGCAGATGACACCAAGTTGGGAGCAGGTGTTGATCTGTTAGAGGATGGAAGGGCTCTCCAGAGGGACCCTGACAGGCTGGACAGATGGGCACAGTCCAGCATGATGGCATTCAACAAGTTCAAGTGCCGGGTGCTGCACTTTGGTCACAACAACCCCATGCAGTGCTACAGGCTGGGGTTAGAGTGTCTGGAGAGCAGCCAAACAGAAAGGGACCTGGAGGTACTGATTGACAGCTGGCTGAACATGAGCCAGCAGTGTGCCCAGGTGGCCAAGAAGGCCAATGACATCCTGGCATGCATCAGAAATAGTGTGGCCAGCAGGAGCAGGGAAGTCATAGTGCTGCTATACTCAGCACTGATTAGGCCACACCTTGAGTACTGTGTCCAGTTCTGGGTCCTCAATTTAAGAAGGACATTGAGACACTTGGATGTATTGAGAGAAGGGCAACGAGGCTGGTGGGAGGTCTCGAGCATGTCATACATGGAGAGGCTGAGGGAGCTGGGATTGATTAGCCTGGAGAAGAGGAGGCTCAGGGGAGACCTTATTGCTTTCTACAACTACCTGAAGCCCAGTGGGGGTTAGTCTCTTCTCCCAGGCAATCAGCACCAGAACAAGAGGACACATTTTCAAGCTGTTCCAGGAGAGGCTTAGGCTCAGGGTGAGGAGAAAGTTCTTCCCAGAGAAAGTTGTTATCTGTTGGAATGGGCTGCCCGGGGAGGTGGTGGAGTCACCATCCCTGGAGGTGTTCAAGAGGGGATTGGATGTGGCATTTGGTGCCATGGTTTTGTAGTCATGAGGTGTTGGGTGACAGGTTGGACTTGATGATCTTTGAGGTCTTTTCCAACCTTATTGATTCTATGATTCAATGATAAGACTACTCCCTCATCCTTGGTTGCCCCACCACCATCCCAACAGAAAAGACCAACACCCAAGAACCCAGAAGTAACAACTGGAATGGGAAGCCTCCCATGCAGACTGCAGTTATTGTTTGCTTTTGTGTTTTGTCCTTTAAACGTTTTGTACACTCATCTATCTCTCGTATATAGACAGTCTGGAAATCAGAGAGTCATACCACAAATGATGTCAGCTATCACAGCTAGAAGAAAAAAGCCTAAAAATATAAGGTCATTTTGCCTATCCTCTATTTGTGTGGGATTGTTTCCCACATGATTCATGGATAGGTCACCCATAAAGGCAGCACAAACAAGGTGGGGGGGAGGGAAATTGTGTGAACTTTGTAGTATAAGAAGAGGACATTTTCCCCAGTATTTTAAGCACACATCTTCAGTCTGATGGTTCCTACCAGCTGTAAAGCTTGTGGATTTGAGCTCAGATAGTGAGAATTTTTCAAGGAACATTATAACTTTATGTTGTCCTCTCTTGTGTTCACAGATGATGCCATTTCTTCAAGAAAAAACACAAGTTAAGCAAAATTGCCTTATGCTTAGCATCAAGTGAGCATATCACTGACTACAGAGCTGTTAGTTCTTCACTAACTTCTTTCCATTTTGCTGAGATTAAAAATGCCTGTTTAAGCAACCTTGGACTGGTTAAACAACAAGCTATGACGCAAGGTATGATGCTGAGGGACAGGCAGAACGTAAAGTCAAAATCTCTGACTCAGAGAAATGACTATTTAAAGCCACATCTTGGCTTTCAACTTACACATGACCAGTAATTCCACAGTATTCAAGCCATTCAAAATCTATACACCACCTTGGAGATCACTGACATTACTTATTTTTTTTTTAATTTTTTAAAAAATCTCTCTTGGCTATATGAATGATTTCTTAAATATTTCTGAAGACACTAATTTTCATAGAACCTGTGGATTACAATAGTTTCTGAAGTAGTCTACAACCTGTCCTGATAAAATTGACTGAAATCAGTGACTCGATTTACAAGCTATGAAAATATTCTGTGGGTTGAATAACTTTTAAGACTGAAGCACATACACACAATCATGAAACTCTTTTCTTCCTTGATATGAATTTGGTTTACAATATGGGATGATTGCATTTTGCAGTATGTTCATGCTTTAATACTACACTTTACAAGTCTCAGATAAAGTTCTTGTTTCTTCTTATTGGAAATGTAAGGCCAAAATTACCTCTAATATATATGCAAAGTTATCTAAATACTGCAGCATTTGGACCCTCTGTAAGAAAATAAATACAAAGTTCATGTTTCTATAGCTGCTTTTTCTATTATTTGCTAAATGAGTGTTCCACACTTGATAGGATGTGCTGAAGTACATTTTCTGACCATGCCTGAGTCTGGGGATGTGAATGTCAAACTATTGTGAATGTCAAAACCGTTATTCATTTTACATAGAAAATTCTCAATGACCAATCTTGCCAAAAGAGGCAATAAAGTCTAAATAAAGCATTTCTACATAGTAAAGAATGTTTATAAAAATATTGAGTTAACACTTTAAAAACAGTTCAGCTAATTGTTATCTAGCTAATGTTATATAAGGTTTCAGATTAAATACCTATGTTGTTTTAAATACATTGATACTAGCAACCCCCCTAAAGATCTGTAAACCCAGCTATTCCTCCTCAAGTTCCTGATTATAGTAAACTCTCTTTTTGGATGATGGATGCAGATGGTTGGACTCAAGAAATAAGATGACCTTTTAAAATTTTTATGATGAGAATGAAGTGATAACTTCACCCGAGTCACACACAATATGAAATGGTTTCCTGTTGACAGACCATTATTTCTCATCCTGTTGCAGCTGACACTAGGGAGTAAACTTAGTTTTTCTGCCTTTAGTCTTTCTTGCCACTTAGCTTGTAAGTTCTCTGCAGGATGATCTTTCTCTAGTGCAATGAGATTGTTTCAACTCTACAAGAATTCACCATAATATTAGCAATCAGAAAAATAGGTGCCTCTTTCTTTCACATCTTACTTAAGAGGTAATTTCATTTTGAGTGGTGGCCCAGATATTCTTGTGTCCAGTTCCACTAATGCCTGTGAAATATTTACTGGCCCTCTAGAAAAGAATGGCCCTTTATGTAAAAAGGAAGTTGATCTCTGAGCCAAAACCGTGGTCAGTTGTCTCTTCCTCCAGATATCCACGAGAATTCAATCCAGCCATTTATTTTAGAGCACAAAGAAGTGGAAAGTTTTGTGCCATGTGGTTTGCACTCTTCATGTAACATATCACAAATTCTGGTAAAGGATCGTGGCCAAAAACTAGTAATATTTACACTGTTCTGTTTGACAGTTCACTCATTTTGGGAGATTATACGACATATAGCTAGGGCCATCTATTTCCAGGAGTGAACCCAAGTATTTCAGATTGTTTTCTTTCCCAGCTAAGAATGCAATTAAGATTGCTAAAGAGTCTTTATACATATTATGAACTCTAACTATAAAGCCAAATGGCATTAAGTAGTCAGGAAACCATCCTGCCTGATTTCTGACCAGAAACTCTTATGTTTAACTTCTACCCAAAAGCTGGAATTAAATATACTTTGTTGCATAATGTTTAGAAATCAATGTCCTATAAAGCACAGTGGGGAAAAAACAGCCACAGGAAAACTCGCTTGCAGAGGGTCCAGCCTCACATATCCTTGAATGCTAACAAGAGGGAATGCTATCATGTTGAAGAGAGAATGAGTAAAACATAATTTTGATTTCTGGAAAAGGAGATCAGAGCAATAAACTGTCCTCTGGAATACTGAAAAGCCTTGAAAATTAAGGAAAATTAAGGAGTAATCTCCTTTGACTTTAATGCAGTTGGGTCAAAGAATATTTCGACTTAATGTGGTTAAATCCTGGTACATGCCTGATACTACTTTTGCCAATAAAACAAGAAGAAAAACCTTCTGAATCTTACACTAATAGTACTGGCACGTTGCCTTCCACAATAAAAATAATTCTCCGTATACACTAGGTTTTTTATGTGAAATGTATTGTTTATATTTTGTAATTTGATTTGTTAGGAGAAATACAGCAAAAAGTACCCTCTGCTGAATCAAAACAGCAGTGGAAGAATTTTTTAAATTATGTGTTTATTTTCTGAAACTTACTATGTGTTAAAAATTTTCTCCCATGTTTAAGTGCTTTGTGGGCCTCAGCACATCAATAGAACCAAGCGAAAAAAAACAAAGCCAAAACTTTCCAAACAGCGCTATAGCATAATCTGCTTCTAATTACTTCACCATATAGTCATTTGTCTTTGTTTTTAACATATTTTCTTTATGCATTTTTTTAAATACATTAAACTGATTTTATAATTGCTCCATTGTATAGTCATGTATTTCACAAGGGATGAGGAGAAGAGTAACTCAAACTCTGTGTAGTGGGGGCTGTTTGCTGTTAGCCAGCTCAGAATGTTTATTCCTTGCAGAGTTATTAAGAAGACCCTAAATTAAATTATTTCAAGTGTGCCAGGTTCATGCTCAATGCAGATACACATGGTGGGCTTCATTCTACCAAAAAGTGTCATCTAGTTTCAGTTTGTTATTTAGGCTTAGAAAAATGAATGGGAGAGTAATAGACCTTTTAAGGACCATGTATTTTAGCTACCCAACTTATGGTGAAACAAACTGTTATTTGGAGAAGGATAAGTTTCTCCTCTAATGAGAGAAGGATGGACCAGTGAAGACCAGGTACCTAAATTTTAGGCCATCAAATTCAGGAGGGATGGGGCCTGCCTCATCTGTTTACAATTGTGACTTTTGCCCTTATTTCCTAATTCACTCAATGAGTATTTCTGGATAAGGGCCTGTTAGTTATGCTGTAACTTAGAGTCAAGAAATTGCTACCTTGAAAATAAGTATAGTCAAGATCAGTGAAAAATGTAGGAAACTAAAGAAATCTAAACCAGAGGAAGAATACAACTCATACACATAAATTACTGAAGTACTGTAACTATGTTTTATCCTATTAAAAAAAAAAGCTGTATGGGATAGACTCACACTGCTCTGAGGACAGGTGCCAAGTCTGTACTTTTTCAGCAAGTAGCTGATCCATACAGACAGAAGAAGATTTACTTGTATGCATTTTTTTCTTTTCTGGCACCTGCTATATTGGCCAAGCACTGCAAAAAACCCCAGCTTCTCCCCCTACTAGATGTGGAAGGAAAAGCTGCAATTTTAATGGTCTCCCTGTCCAGAAGCCCAAGATGATGGTGACCCAGGGAAGGCAGCCCAAGCATTGTCCCCTGGGCCTTAATAGTTCACATCCAGTGACAGTCTTTGCTTTTCTGGCCGTGTGAGTGCACTGAGGCTATGGGCACATCCAGACCTGTGAGCTTGGAAATACTTTCTTTCTTGGAAGGATCTGGGAACTTGAAGGCATTCACTGTACTGGTGGAAAGCTGAGAACAGCAGGGTAAACTTCGCTGTAAAAGGTGCCATTTTGGTACATTCATCTTGTTCCCAAGTCCTTTTTGGAAAGTACTGTACACCTGCATCACAGTGGAATTTCTTAATGTTAAGTAAAGACTTTCTATTTAATGAATACATATGAAATACGTATAAACATACGCTTTAGAGGTTTGTTTTAAAAGCACTTGCTCTTTGGACGTATAGATGCTCGATCTGAAAAAATGATTTAGGTGTTTTTCTAAAAAACAAGCCAAATATTTTCAAGGCATCTGTTTTTGCTGAGAGCACACTGATCCTTTTGTAGAATATTTATATATATCTTGGTACTCACCGCCCTTTTAAAATGAAAATATTTGTAGTGTGGTTTCTGAATCAAACAACATTAAGTATGTAAATAAAGAAAGACTGGATAGTTCTCTTTTTTATTTTTTTAGGTTATTTATTTGAGATCTAGACTTAAATGTAAAATTACTTGAATGAGGTCAAATGTACATACGTGCCTTCACACATCAAAAAATAAAGGCCCATCTGTTTCAGAGAGAGATTTTGTACAGGCTGATTGACATTGAATTATAGTCCTAATTTTATTTTAATCTAAGGGAGCATAAATTACAAAAATTTCTGCCAAATGTAAGACAGATGCAACAGTTAAACTGTAAAGATCATAAGAATAATTAAGCCTTTCTCCTATGAATGCACTGTGGATTTATTTTTTTTTTTTATGAAGTTCACAGCCATGAGATATTCCCTTCTTTCTATAGCAACTAGTTTGTCAGAGGCTTTTGGGGGGCACAAAGGAAAACAGGAGGGATTACTTGCCTTTTTTGAAACAAGTATGTTTTGAGTTGCTTTCATAATCCTCAATTTGTCCCAGATTTGTCAAAAAGATTTTCCATCTTTTTCCGATGCTTGAAATGAACTCAAGCTGAATTTACAAAGTATAGGCTGACTGTCAAGTTAATCCTCTCTCAAGATCCACAGAAAGTATACAGTTTTGTTCCAAACCATGGGAAACTCATGATGACGGTGGAATATTGCTTTGAGTAAAAATAAATAAATAAATAAATAAAATGTAAAAAGAATATATTCAACCCTGGAGATTTGAAACTGCCAAAGTTCTCAGAGCCTCAGTATATGAAAAACAATATCATTACAGCATCAGAAATATTCACATCAAGAGAATGACACTATTTTTAAAAACACTGAACTGTCACATTGCTTTTGGAAAAGATAGACTTGCTACCTCTAATGCCTTATACCCAGAACACTCAATGTTTTTAGTTCAATCAAGAAAGAAAAAAAAAAAAGCTTGTAATTATTTTCTAGTCTATATGGAATTTAAACTATGTAGTTAACTTAGATACATTAAAAAAGCTGCATTATATAAAAGCTTCATAAGTCACTTTCTCTCATGAATCTTATGTTTGTGAATAACTGATAGATGCAACTGAGCATTATTCATCTTTGATAGCAGATCCTGAGTTCTGACATGAAACGATACCATAGTCCCTTCCATATCTGCATCTTCTTTTAAACAGGAGAGTGCAGAGGGAAATGTAAGCCCAAGGGGTTGCTTAGTCTCAGGACAGTTTAAAATAGTTTTGCATATTTTTTTATTATGTCTCCACACTTTGCATCTTCAGACAGTGACTTCAACCAAATAAAATGGACAGCCTCATGTAATAGTTTGAAAGGTGGTGAGTTCCTTTTGCTTCATAGAAAAGGCAGTATATTTCAGCTTGAAAAAATCTACTTGTATATTAACAAGTTACAGTGTTCTGTTCTCTTAAATTTTCTTATCTTTGAGAATGAAAAAAAATAATAAAAAATTATGAATAAAGGAATTTCAAGACAAAGAGGATGATCATCATCTCCATAAGGAAATCAAAAGAGTCTACAAGAAAAAAGTAGGGTCATCTTTCCAAAATACTGTTACTCTTATTGAAACAAATCTAGCAAGCACCTCTGCAGTGAGTATACACCAGCCTGTGAGGTAGCTGACATCCTATTGCTTTGCTCTGCTCAGCACGTTGCTAATTGCAAGCCCCTAAGGTGGTGCTCGTAAATACTTTCATTGGTAACAGCTGCTTGATGATCACTACTTTCATCCAGATTCTAAAGTCTGTCCTCAGCCGTGGCTGAATTCAAGAGGGATTTTGTCTGCATCACTACAAATGCTGTAGGACTTAGCTCTCTCCAATTTCCTGAAAAAAATATGGGAAGAACCTCTCAGATGAAAAAGACCCTAAAAAACATCCCACATTTTTAATTTGAAAACATTAATTTGAGAACTGTTTCCCATCCATCAGGTCATATTCAGCATCCTTCCAGACAGCTATAGTAATCTCATGTTTCTTTATGGCACATAATAGGATATACAGGACAAAAATTAATATAAAATGGGATTCAACTCACCCAGTTTTCACTGACCAAAGACAAAGGCATCTAGTCAAAGCTTTGTTTGTTTGTTTAAAGAAACTTGTTCTTCATCAAAGCAATGTTTGCTCATATGCAAGCATAAACATATAGAGAGCATTTTGAATTGATTGCTGTGTGTGATAACATTGCATTTGTGTCATGCCATCATAGACTACTATATTGGGTTGAGAAGAATGGGAAATTTCCCTGTATGATTTTTTTGAATTCTTGGTTAGAAGTTTGCAACAAATTACTGAAATCTGTGGAATATGCATTTTGGTTTCCCTACAAAGAGAAATGCACATGAAATGTAGCCTGTATTTTTTCATGCCTAATAATAACTCAACCCTAAAATAAGGGAAAAGAACCCTGGGTCAAGAAGTCAGCTTAGGTTAATCAGCACAGTTCCACTGAAGTCCATGAATGTACTCTGTGACCAACGTTCTCATTTGGTTTGAGGTTTAAGTAAAAGATTGATTTCAATTTTTTGATCTTAGTTGATTAATTTTGCTATCAGTACCTGTAACTAGTGAGATACATCTGCAATAGATGATGTTCTACTTGTGAGAGAAGTTTATGTTTCCATGGCTCCTTTATTGTACTTGTATGAAAAACACCCATAAATGAAGTCTGGCTGAGATACCTCCTGAATAATGACAGAAGAGTTTTGATTTATTGTGCTGCTTACTCTGAGGTTTACAGCTTCTGTTTCAGGCCAGAAAAAAGAAATATATGCCAGAAGTCTTGCCTTCTCAGACCCCAGAATCTAACTCAGCAATAATAATAATAGTAACAACAACAACACTTCTTCCTTAAAATTTCTCCTGTATCTCTCATTGGACTCTGAGGACTGGACAACATCTCTGTTACTCATAACAACACTCACCGCCTTTGTCCTGGTCCACTACCCTCTTATTTGGGATTAGGCATTAGATACTGACTTTCATGACTGCAATCAAAAATGACTTTGATGACTGTATAACAGGCCATACATGATTACGAGGTCAGATACATGTTTTTTATAGATGAGTGTTTTATGAATATCATATATGTAATGCAAATCAGTTTAGTCTTTCAATTTCTTTGATCAATGTATAATGACTCTTTGAAGACAAGCACTGGCCTCTTGTCCTGCTACTACAGGCTGCATTGTCTTTTAAATATGCTGATGATTGCAGTTACAGCAAAATATTTAACGCCTGTCTTACATTTTCATGTATAATTTATCTTCACATTTAACACATTAAATATGATTTTGTGGATTATTTAATTTCCCCACAATGTTTATATGTTGAAATCTAGAAATTATTCCATCTTATAAAATTCTGTCATCTTTCCTCATATATGTTTACATTTGTCTAGTTAAACAGTGCTATTTGCTACAGAAACAAGTTTTAGTTCCCACATGTTGGAAATATCACAGGTAGCCTTCATATGAAATGTTAGGACTACAGACCATGGGCTGGTTTTGTTTCTTTATTTTACATTTTGTAGAAGTGGAAAGAGGTAAGAAGGCTCTTTCCAAAGATATACAGAAAAATATTTTTAAACTGTCTCCAAGCATTTTGGGGGAACATGAAATTTTAAGTATGTGAGCAATAGTAGATTTTTGTTTTGACAACAATATAATTAAATAAAATTACAAAAAGAATGCTTGCATTGCCAAATTATGTCTGATTAATACACACAGGCAGTGCTGAGTCTGCTCCAGGTAAAGATATTTAATAGTAACAAGATGAATGAGGCTGAGAATGACAAATTGTGATTGCATTGCAGATGGCATTTTACATTGCATATGAGTTAGTTATCTTCTTGGAGTGCAGCAGACATTAGATGAAAAAATGGCATTAAGGTTTTTAGTTTTCCACAAGAAAGATCTGTTTTATCAGAACATCTTTTTAAATGAAATTCATTTAACGTAGTTGAAAATCCCAAAGGTCAATTTTCCAAATGGCAAAATTTGATTTTTAAAATGTCTTTACTGTTTAAGAAGACAAGTTAGTGGTAATGCTATTGCATGATGCTAGCATACTGGAATAAGACATAGAGGTGGAAATATTTAATTTCAATCTTACAGAATTCTTATTTCATGTTGATTGAAACAGCTTTCCTTTTTCTATGACAGAATACTCCCTGCTTGAATTATGTTTAAGCCATTTGCCTTTTAACACAAGTGATATATGACTGGAAATAACCTTCAAAAGAGCGAAACCTCCAACAGAGTTGGAAAGGCTCCAGCTTTCATCAACTGTTCAGCCAAATGTTATTAAGATACACTCTGTTAACTCCCAATTAATTTAAAATTTGATGTAGGATATCATAAAATTACTGGTCATAATTTTGTACTCAGGACTGAATGTCATATTAATACACTCTTTATATTCACAGACTTGAAACCCCTTAGCATCTGCAAAGAAAATGCTGGAGACAGGAAAACATATAAATTTCACTTCATTAAATATAGACTGCTTAAACTAATATATACATTTTACAGTGTTAAGATGATCATGTCACTGAGGCAAAGAGAGGTGGTCCGGAGATGTTCTGTTCTCTCTTCAGCCCTGCCGTTGCCTTGCAACCCTGCAGATAATTCCAGTATGTGTACCAGCAGATTTCTGTCCCAAAATCCTGCACAGTGATCGAAGCATACAGGGAGGTAGTAGCATCACTCTTGGGTGAGCACATGAACTCTTGGGTGACTATTGCTGGGCAGGTGTAGATGGTCCCTTCACCTCATCCCTACAGTATCAGGACAAGAAAGCAACAGTGTCTGAGAGAATGATGCCCAAGGCTGCAGTGTACAGTAATCAAAACTAGTTTGGGGATTTAAGAAAAAAAAATATTATTATAATCAGACGTCTCTGCAGGGCATTATCCTAGAGCACACAGTAGTACCAGGAACCTCCCCTTAGCCCAGGCATGGACACATCAACAGGAGATGTTCTTTCCATTGCATTTAACAAAATCATGATTACGCATACTGACTCTCTTCTCCTATATGGTGAAAGTCATACTGTACCTGGGATAAACACAAGTGAAACAGAAAACAAGTCCCCAGAGACATGGAGCAAGAAGTAAATCAGGGGGATGTTACACTTAGATAACTGGGGAAAGAGTTTGCTTTATGGAGTAAGTTCTAACAATAGCTCTTCATGAGACAAAAGGCAAACATGGGTATATTCTTTATACAGAACTACTGTATACAGACCACAAATAAATAGATTATAAATATATATGTCAATTAACTCTTCCCTAGATATATAAATTAAAGAATATAATAAGGAACAGAAATGTATTTTATTAATGTATATTTCTGTCCAATTTCCTTATCCTATAAAAGTTTACCATCATTTACAGCCCTTTAGATTTTAGTGTGTGCTCAAAAATTTTCAGCAAGCAGATTTTTACCTTCAAGGTATGAATAACTACAGGGGGAAGGAGACAGGTGTTTAAAAGAATTCAGAGTTGAAACGCTTCAAATTAGAAAGTGTCTCTGATGAGAAAGCAACTTTTGTTTGCTTTATGGCTTTATCTTGAAAGAGATCAGAAAGCTGTTGAAGATTGTAAAGTATGCTTACATAAGGTTATTCCATTTGATTTAACATTTGACAGGATGTATAGACATTTGAAATCTCTCTACACATTTTGAAATCTCTCTACATACTTTGAACTTCTAACTGAAAGGCAAGAAGTCTTTTCTCTTTGAGATATAGTTGCTCAGCTTACATTAAAGAGTTTAACAGATTTAGTAATGCAGAAAAATACTTTGGCTTTTCTTAATCACAGTATGTCCAGTGACTAGTCCTTAAAAAAAGGAGAAAGATCATAGTAAAATGCAAGCTTATGATGATTGGAAAATAGATCATACTAATAACTTCATGCCTGAGTGTTTGGAACCTGATACATCAAATGAAATATTTAATCTCTGTCAAAATTTGATACATCAAACCTTCATCACATATGTAATATCAATATTTTAAGGTACAAGTTGAGTCCTTGTATATGTTACACCTCTATAACAAAAAACCCACAGTGATCTGAATGCTCTAGCCAGCTGAAGATTCCAGTCTGGATCAAAATTTCATGATTTGGATTATGAAATTATTTTGCCTTGTTACTCTGAGAACATTTGCTTTCACTTAGTAACCCAGTTCTCTGTTTGGAAGAAACAACTTATTCATAGCACAGTTTTTCTTTTCAAATGATATCAGATAGTTTGTCACACAATCTGTTGTTTGACCAGGCCACATTGTGGGTTTCTCTTCCACTTAACACTGTAAAAAAATCATTTAGTCAGGGGTCGCTGGCACAGACAACCAAATGCTCTAAATCCATATTTTCATGTCTTGATAGTTAGCTTCAATTTGTTCTACCAATACTTCCTTCAGATGGGACAATTTTCCTCACTGTCAGTAGAACACAGGATTTGCCTCTATCTAGCTGAACTGGAAAACTATCCTTTATCATTTTTTTTTCAAGATTTCTAAGATTTATTTCTATGCCTCTGATAGTATGTCCTCCTGTTCAGGTGTCATTTTGTGCATGTTTATGCATCTAAAATTTTGATTGCTAATAAATCACAAAGCCAGAAAACCACCATTTTGTTTTGCTTTGTTTTGTTTTTTTCCTATGTGTGGTGAAAACTCAGATTAACACCTTGGAATTAGCAAGCAGATTTATCAAACTCATGCTCTGAAGAAAAATCCCACATTAGCCTCAGCTCTATCACATTAGACACGGTAATTGCTGAGCTATAGACTCACTCTTTCTCTGGGATTAGAAGCAGGGTTACGGATTGACCTGCAATACGTGTTTGGGTTTACCTAGCATACAGGGTCACAGCAAAAGAAAAGAGGATGTCACCTCATGTGGCTGCTAAGGGTAGAGTACAAATGTGTCATTTAACAAAGTTAGAGTCTCAATGTAGTTTTATTAGAAATCATAAATATACAGTTGCATGTTGAAGAATTTCTATATTGAACATGCAGGCATGGCCCATAAGTGTGTGCAGAAATGCACACCTAATATAATGCCACTGGCAGTGGACTACCAATAGCTTTGTCCAGGAAACACTCAAAGGTCAGTTTAAATGAACAACATTGTAAAATGGTTATGTCCCTCCAGAGGATCAATATTCTGTGCTGAAAACAGCTTGGTGCTGTGCAGATGCTGTGGTGAAGGACACTTGACTAACTATTAAATTGAGAAAATGCCTTCCCTTTGTAGCCTCCTTGACTCTTCCCACACTTCCAAATCTTTTTCCAGGCAGGAGAAAATTAGCTGCAGTTAGGTCTGACAAGCTTTTCTTGTCCCTGTCAGCATGCAAATAGGTAAAAACACTCCTATACAAGCAGAAAGTTCCTCTGTATGTCTGACCTTTGCCATGTAGGAATACAGACAAATCAAACAGCATCCTTTTCTCTCTTTTGTCTGAGTATCAGGCTTCCAGGTTAAATTCCTCAGTTCTAGATCAGTTTTGAAGCGTAAGGGTCAGACAAAATCACTCATTGACTCCTTAGGTTCTTTGAGGTTGTTTGATATTACTTGCAAAGGGCACTTACACAGAGAGCTGCTGATTTTACTGACATTTGGCCATTAGGAACATCACAGATTTTTCACGTCAGTCACAAGTCAGACACCAGTGTGACTTACCACTCCAATTGTTGGAGAAAAGTATAAGTTTGTTCCTCTATGAAATCTTTTCAGGTCACATCCTGACCACATTGTGCTCATTCTACTGCACGTATAAGAGCTTTGACATTCTCATTCTAACTGCTTTTCTTTTCTGTGTAGTGATAGACTCCTGCAGGGAGTTCAGGAGAAAAAAAATAATTAAGCAAACACAAACAAACAAAAAAAAAAAAACCCAACCCAAACAAACAAACAACAAAACAAAACAAAACAAAACAAAAGAAGTAGGCTCACAAGAAGTGGTTTGATGGGAATTTAGGAGGCGGTCTTCCAAAATGCTACAGGCAAAGATGTGAATAAGTATGGCAAAGTCTTAGTAATAGCACCATCCAGCTTACATTAGTCATGTCATGTTTTCTTTACCATCTGCAAGATAAAAAACAGATGGAAATAACGAGTTGCAGCAAAACAGACTTTGTGTGGCTTAGTAATACTAACCAACTCTGTATGGCATCTATCCCACTGCCTGACCAGTCCTGTTCAGCCATGACCTATGCTGCTAGACACAAACCCACCACATGCTGTGGGGTCATCATGTAGTTATGATTTATTTGCATACTTCCTGAAAGGTGTAATTTGAAGAGTGGAAAAGAAGTATAGAAAAAGTATAGAAAAGAAGTAGATAAGTCTGCTGATGGTTCTGTTAGTTTTGTTGCTGTTGAGCTTTCTGAAAACTTGAAGATTTTGATCAGTAATGCAAACTCCAGCACCTGAATTATGAATAACAACAACAAGAAGAAGATTACCTGAATTATCCTTGATTCTTTGTCTTCCTGTGTTTCATTCCTCCAATTCATCAAACCAGGGGTTTTCTACTGTGTCACTCACTGTAGAGTGATTGGTCCAGGCTGGGCTCCCAGTTGTGCTAGAAGTCTAAATCACTTCACCTGTGCAAATATGATTGGAGCTATACACAGGCAAAGATATTTGCCTTAATTTTACTTTCTGTCTGTAACTAATGAAATTAACTGCCAGCATTTTATTCCTGCTCTTCTAGAAGGGGAGTGAACAATACATTTGTCTTTCCCTGACAGGTTCCAGGAGTTTGAGGTACCTCTTTAAACAGGACAGTTACTTTTGTAAGTACTGACAGCTCTTTTATAGCCATTTTATAGCTGTTGTTCTCTGACTAATTTGGTGCTGATCTAGGTTGGTTAAAAATGATGCTTCATCGCTTTTCACTTCTGTTGCAAAAAACTTAAAAGAGCTATGCCAAGAAATATCAGTGAAGTTCTTTCATGGCTACAGTTGTATGAATCTTCCCATTGTAAAAGTCTTATTTCTAAAGGGTGGATTTGGGAGAAAATATGTTGTTTTTTTTCCTTGACTGTAAAGGACCATTTATTATTGATAACAACTAATGCTCTTTAAAATATCTGTTGTTTTTGTTGGATTTTTTTCTTGCCTTTGATTCTTGTGCATTGAATGCATCGTGAATAAGTGGCAATTATGTGACCAAGAAAATGCACAATACAGTGGGCAATATTACACTTAAGAATAATGGAATATTCATGGTCCACAGATGCTGATTCTCAGAGGTTTGTTTTGGTTTGGGTTTTGTTTTCTTTTTAAGCAAGGCCTCCAAGGCTGACTTGAACCAAAAACTTTTAAATTACTTAAAGTAACTGAATTTTTATTTCATTCTTGGGAGTCAGGCAGCAATATACTTCTGACAATCTGGGCCACGGTTACTCTTAAGGTCAATTAGTAAAATGCCTGAATAGTTCAAAAGGTGATGTGCAAGGGATAAAGCAGTATTTTAACATTCAGGATGGATTATCCAGTAAAAACTGAGAGTCCCAGAGGGTTTCCATATATCACCACAAGAATTCTGCCTGTGGTAAATTAGAGCTGTTAATCATTAGATCTGTTTCTTTTAAAGATTATTTTTCTCTTAATAATACTTTCCTGTTTATTTCTTGGACCTGATAGTGCTTCTTTTAACCAACCTGCTTTACACAGGAATGTAATTAATTTTTCCAGAGCCAACAAAGTTTATTTTTAAGTCTGGCCAGTAGGGACTGGAGTGACAGAAAGCAGGACAGAAGTGACAGATAAAGTAAAATGTCAACTTGAATTTTTCACTGATCCTTGTGTCCTAAGGATCTTGCTGTGTGTAGTGGGGCTGCTTTTCAAGTGTTTGTTCGACCTTGGATAGTGAGGGACTGTCCTGACTGAGCCCTACAGCAGAGTAAATTTGGGGCACATTGCACTTAGTGGATTTGGACATTACAGTATCAAAACCACTCTCTATGGTCTTTTCAGAACTTGAATGTGAAATATTTTGCCAAGTAGAAATACAGTAGTAAAACAAAGAGACAAGACAGTTCCTGCAGTGATAGGTTGGTCTTCCTTGCATTACAGGTACAATAAGCTAGTTTTCAGACTCAAAAAGCCTAGGGCTCAGGATCATACAAATTCAGGTCAGCTATGCCCTTCAGGGAGGTTAGTCACTTCTCAGATACCTTCCCAAATCCAGAGCCTCTCTCCTGTTTCTGGCATTTCCAATTCCTAAATGCAAGTGAGGCATTTGAGTTCCAAGACAGAGGGATACTCCTGGTACAAGCACCCCACTTTTTGCCTGAACCTTGCCTGAACCACAATGAAGTGTCTGAGATAACCCTTTCCTCTGCCCTGAGGCTGCACACTCAGGCAGGCATAGGGAAGTAATCACTACAAAGAAAGCATTCATCACACATAGGCTTTTCTGCTAATCTGACTTCAAATGGGCTAGAACCAGCCCCAGCAGATTGCTTTCTGTATTCTCATTATAATATAAAATTAAATACACTATGTCTTGATATAAACTGTGTGTCTATCTCAATATCAAAATACTCATGAATCTTTTTGCTTGGATAACTTGTTTTATGGAAGGCTAGAAATCATAGAATCATAGAATCAATAAGGTTGGAAAAGACCCCAAAGATCATCAAGTCCAACCTGTCACCCAACACCTCATGACTAGACCATGGCACCAAGTGCCACATCCAATCCCCTCTTGAACATCTCCAGGGATGGCGACTTCACCACCTCCCTTGGCAGCCCATTCCAATGCCTAACAACTCTCTGTGAAGAACTTTGTCCTCACTTCCAGACTAAACTTCCCCTGGCACAGCTTGAGACTCTGTCCTCTCGTTCTGGTGCTGGTTGCCTGGGAGAAGAGACTAACCCCCATCCTGGCTACAACCTCCTTGTAGACAGCAATAAGGTCTTCCCTGAGCCTCCTCTTCTCCAGGCTAAACAATCCCAGCTTCCTCAATCTGGGTTTAACCTGTTGTAACAGAGCTGCTGAAGGACTGGGTCTCTTGAGAAAAATTGGCTGAAGTTTGTGAATTCAGGCTGTTTTTATCTTGGATCTACTGTACTGGAATTAGGACTGACTGAAACATTGAAAGTCAATTCTGTTTGAATTACAGATTGTCTCAGGTTCTCAGAGTTTAGAGTTTTGTTTGTCCTCTCACCTTGTTAACTTAGCTTGATAAACACCAAGTATAACAGAACGACATCAGCTATGTTTGCTTTCTTTTTCTTTTTTTCCTTTCATCCTAATTTGAAACGTCACCTGTTTATGGACAATAAATTCATACTGAAAGAAAAGACAAGACAAGAAGCCTGTATTTTGATGCAGTGTAAATTTAAGAGAAGTGGAAGTGCTAAATCAGTGGAATTTGAAGCAGGTGAAGAAAACAAAATTAAATAAAACCAAAACAACCAAAAACCAACCAAACAAAAAAAGGTAAAAATATCTAAACAATATTTAACTATTTAACTAAAACTATTAAAAAAAAAAAAAAGCTAAATATAAGCTTTTAAAGCTGTTTTGTTTCAATTTTTCCTCCTAAAACTTTTATATTTTGAAATAGAATCAATGTTGTCTTTTTATCTATTTTAATTAACACAGCCCCCAGAATAAGGAAAAGTTTCACCACCTGGTGCCACTTGCTACACTGCACCACAGTGCATGAAGGACATAAGGGAACACCAATACTTTTGGTTAAATTTTTGGGACTTCATGACTAAGGTTTCAAGAAAGCATTTAACATCTACATGGCATTGCTCCCTATATGTTCTGTTTGGTGTATATTACCTGCCCCAGCAGCACTAGCCTTTCTGGCAGAGCCCTTTCTTTCTGCTTATGAAGGCATATACACTCTGTCAGGTCCCAGAATTATTGTTGTTTTCTTTAAACAAAATGCAACACACAGCTCATATTTTGCTTAAAATAGATGGTCTTTGCCATATTTTACACCTGATGAAATAGAACTAAACACCCCTATTTTGTGTTTAAAAAAACCCAAACACACATAATTGACATTTTTGCAGTACAGAGAACCTTTCCAGCATCTACATAGACAGGCCATACTAAGAGCCACTCAGCTTGTATGGAAAGCATAGGTTTTCTTACACATCTCTAAAGGTTTCAAAGGAGCTCAGTAGTAAACAAAACACTTTTAGAGGTATCAGTGAATTCAGAATGCAACAGAGAAATTTTATAGCAGCAATATTCAAAAAAATCATAAAAACTGGAATTTTATTCAACCTGCAGAACTAAAATTCTTGCTAAATAATTGGGTGAACTCATGATATAAGCCTACCTGCAACTGCAGAGAATGAAAACAGTCCTCTGATGTTGTCAGTATGAATAGGATGATCACACACAGTGGACAGTGATAACTGTCAGAAGCATAAAGCACTCTGGAAAGGATCTGCTGCTTTTTGCATTGCTCGTTTCCTCCCCACCCCCACCCCCCCACCCCCCCCCCCCCCCCCCCGCTTTTTTTTTTTGTAATGATACAAGTGTTGTGAAATCACAGTAATGTTGAATAATTAAGAAGAGAGAGGAAAATATCAGTCTTTTTCTTTATAGAGTACATATGCCTAGCCTAAGGCAACATTCATATAAAAATTAGGCTATGGTAAGAGTTATTTGACACCTGCATATTTTAAATGTAATTGTCTCTCACTGCATTTATGAAGCATAGTAATTTGCATGTATGAGTAGACTTAATTACAAAACATCTGCTCAGATTCTAGCACCATTTACCCAAAAATATGTTGCATTTCTCAGTGCTCTGGAAATTAGTTGGAGAATCTGGACTGAACACATCAGGGTAGCTGTGCAACCTCTGTCCAAGCAGAAAATCTTTGTGCAATAATCTTAGTGTATTACAAGAGAAGGCCTTAACTTGGACCAGTTTATGGATTGGAGGCATATGTTCAAACAAGTGATAGAAGAACAGGAAATGGCCTCAAGGTGTGACAAGGAAAGTGTAGACTAGAAATTAGGAAGAATTTCTTCACTGAAAGGGTTATTAGGCATTGGAACTGCTTGCCCAGCAGGGTGGTGTAGATACTTCCATCCCTGGAAGTATTTAAGACTTGTGTACATGTATAGTGCTTAGGGATATGGTTTAGTCAAGGACTTGTCAGTGTTAGGCTAATGGTTGTACTCAGTGATCTTAAAGGCCCTTTTCCAACTTAGGTTATTCTGTGATTCTGTGATGCTTGAAGAGATGTGTCAGGTTTTTCTTGTCACTCCCATATGACTGGATATTAGTTAGCATGCTTCATACTGAACAAACTCATCTCTAAAGACTTTTTCTGCTCAGAGCAACTAAGATGGGCAGAAGAATGGTTATAATTGCTGGGGTTTTAAACAGAAATTATCGTATTAATATCTTTTAAGAAACTTTTTTGCAATCATGAATTTAGGAATACCAAGTCCCACTAAGCAGTTTACAGGCATTGTCATATACATATCACATCACTCTGGGATTTGCCTTGCTTCATACAGGAGTTGGGCCTGAATCTCAGATTTGCTACTGTGTCCCTTCTCTCTGGGTCATGAAAATATTAGATTTGTGGCAATGAAGAGGCAAAGAAAAATAAAAATATCGTAGTAAGGGCTAGTAGTGAAATTCCTACATTCAACCTTATGATAATTTTAGGCTGTGCCTAGGAAAAATTTCCACAGATTGAGTAGGAAAGTGGTAGAATATAAATAAATTACCATTGGATGCAAAAGGGAAAATAATTATAAGGTCTAAATAATCCCATTGGTCTGAAAAATAACATAAAGTTAGGAGTATAAACTGACTCTTTTCTGCTTCTTCACTCTAGCAGATACTAACTAGTGCCTCTGCTAGCTTGCTGACCTTGGCTGCAGTTCTTTGTTGTGGCTAAGTACTAATAAGCTCCTCTCTGCTCTTTGCCTTTTCTCTTGTACAGGGGTGAAGGGGGTAAGAGGGGGAAGCTGTTGGTAAACCCCTGGGTTTTGTTTGTTTGGTTTTGGGTTTTGGTTTTCTTTTTTTTTTGTGTTGTTCATAAATTGTAAATACATGTAAATATTATATATTTTATACATATTCATTGCATTTCATACTTCTAGATTGCAGTGTGTTTGTAAATACAGCTTCATTTGCTTTCAAATGAGCTGGTCTGGCAAATTTTACTTTGGGGTAATTTCAACCCACCACAAATTTGCAAAAATCAAAATCTACCTTTATTTTTACATAATGTTTTTGAGTTTCAAATAACAACTCTGATGAGTTCCGCCCCTCAAGACTGAGTGATTTTGAGTAGGAGCTGACATAGGGAACAGCAGGCAAAGGTAGAGAACACAACAGAAAGGCGGAAATGGGTGTCTGTGAGTTAGTCCTCAGAGCCAGGTTGACTGATGCTTATTCTGGTACCAGCTGAAGAAGGCACAAGATACTTCATTCTGGAATTAGTGAAAGAGAAGATGGTGTCTGGAAGAAGTTCAGAACAAGCAGTAGGCAGGCAGGCCTTCAGCAAAAACACTTATTTTTGTCTCAGGGTGTCTGACAGAAAGCACTAAAATATACTGTACTTTCATACATGAGTGTATAACAGAATAATGGGTGTATAACAGAATAATGAAAAGTCTGAAAATACTTAGGATCAATGTGTGTGCAAAGTTGGTCTGAGAACAGAACATATTTTGGTCTGCAGTTTTGCACAACTCCTGAAGTAGCAATTTCTTACAGAAAAATTAACCAAAAAAGGTAAATCTTCTAGGCTAAAATCTTCTCAGTTAGATAGATATATTGTCAGTGCCTCAAAAAAGTCTGAAGAAAACTCAGTATAATTTTGGAAAGAGAATTCTGAAACAAGATTTTCACAGAATCTTTAAATTAGAGCCCAGGAGGATTTTCTTTAGATGATAATAACTCATAGTTGCTGAAATAAATTTATTTCTTTATCTGACAAGCTTTGGCAAATTAGCTTGCTGTACAACAGTGAAGCTCTTGGTGTGGTTGCTGCTGACATCAGAGAGTTGGAATGTGTCTGCAGCACATCCACTGCAAAGTTACCAGTCATTCCCTGAAAGCAGACGAGCTGTGAGAAACTACTGCACTTCTAATGAGCCCACTTCTATCTTTGTTAAATATACTGTTTATGTTAGAGATGTTTTACGATCATTTAAAGTCAAGCCAGAGTGTGAATTCACCTGACATGAGAAAGTACAGCTGGGAGAAAGACTTCCTTCTCAGTAATATTTTTTCTCAATACCTTCACTCTGGGAATTTCAAATACATTGGCTTATTTGTCTTAGTTCAACTTCCTCTTCCAAAGTTTATTTTAAAACCTCAAGTCATTAACTCTGTCTTGAATAAATACCAAAGACTAAATAGATAGCTAGAGACATCAGGACCCAAACACCTCCATCTCTAAAGACGTAGAAGTTGTATCTAGCTTCTAGCCCCACTTCACACTCCTTTGACACCACTTATCAATAATAAAACATTGGGATAAGTTTCAATGAGATTTCACATTATCCTTTTTCCATGGAAGAGTTTAATATAGATTCTGCAGAAGGAAGAACTGCAACAAAGCACAAATGAAAAATGTGTTAGCACTTACATGGCAGGACAACACAGGACAGAGTTAGACAGAAGCCTTCTGGCAACACCTGTGAGGCAATCTCTAGGTTGAGGGTTGTAAAAAATCATCTTTTGTGAGCTGCAGCAGCTTCTCAGTTCATTCAAGGCTTTACCAAGTGCCCAGTGTGCTTCTGAGAACTGTGTTACTCCATGCTACTTCTGGCATCACAGGTCCTCATTTATCAGGATACTCTAAATCCTCTTCCTCCCTCTTTAAATGCTAGTATTCATTTTCTTAAAGCTGTAGCTAAAGCCTCGGATAGTCCAGCACCAAATTTATAACTGCATGAATTTCATGCTGGTCTATACTTACACTTGCCTTTTCCAGAAATTAAAGTAACAAAGTTATCCATACAGATAATAATATGGCTGAGAAGAGCCCTTTAACTGATATTGAGAATGTTCCTGTTATGCATCCAAGAAAATAATCTTTAATAATTTTTTCCTAAAATGTTGCAAAAATCAGATACAACCAAAGCAGTTTAGGAAGTTCCAAACTCTTTAGGATACTTGTAGGTATAGCTGCAAGTGGTTATGCAGCTTAGCTAAAACAAGAGGAAAGAAATAGCCTCTCAAATGATGTTTTAACTATAAATCTCTGAAATAAAGAGTGATATTGCTTTTTTTCCCCCCACATTCATATCCTCTGAGTATCAGGATTTCTTTCAAGAGATCCTTAACCCAATAGGAAGGTACCATTCCTCTATACATTTTTTGCATGAATACTCAGGCAGCTGCAGGTTCCATGCTGCAGTGCAATGCAGAACTACTTATGAGTTGATTAGTTATGTTGATGGTGTTAGAAGATGCTGTTTCCTGGAAGGTATGTGCAATGCTACCTATGAAACCTGGAAGGTCAGCTGCAGATTCCTCAAAATCTGTTCTTTACTGGCTAGGAGCCAGTGTGACTTCAAGGTCCAAAGACCAGGAGGGAAATTGCAGACTATCAATACCAGAGTTAATCTTGCTTTTTCCCCTATTTAAGCCCTTCTGAAGACTGCAAAAAATATTTTAATATAGAAAATCAAATCTATTCAAAATTTTTACAATAAAGCCAAAACCATATTATAAATTTGGAATTCAACATGGGGTTTGTCAATGCTTGCATGCCTTTTGTGAAAACTGCTTTGAGAGAAGTCAGGCTATGTATGGTTTTGAGCTTCAATTACAGGAAGCAGAATGCTTGGTTGAGTTTCATATTGCGTGCTCTGAGTCCATTTCAACCTGAGAATAATGCAAAATTGTGAGCATGAAAATTCATATGGATCAGTACTGGGAAATGTACTGAAGAACTGTTTCCATGATTTCTGCAGGCTTCAGGGCTAGCATTTGGTGTCGTTTAGTGCATGGAAGCTGTTTGTGATTTTCATGACTGAAGTTTTCAAGAAAACTCTGCTTTGATGAATTACTGCAGATCACTTTAAGATAGCTACTCTATGTTTATTTTCTTTCTACTAACATACTACAGACAAAGAATGCTTAGTAAGAACATTGGTCTAAGTATGTACAGAAGATATTTCTAGAATTGAGATTCAAATTGTATTTGAAAGTCACTCATGAAGAAAACAAAAAGTTTTAGACATGTCCAAGGAGTGGTGGAGTTGGGAAAAGTCTAGATAATTCTATGCAACGTTGTATGGCCTATAGCCATATGTGGGTGGCAAGAGTAAATGTAATACAGAAAACTGATATTCTGTGAAGAAATGGAAAAGATCTGAATAATTTGGAACCTGGATAGAAAAAATATGACATTAGTTTTTTCAGTGGGATAGAGTATTCAGAAGTGTCCTGGTTTCTGCCTGAATATTTTTACTTTTTTTCCCTAGTAGCTGGTACAGTACCACATTTTGTATTTAGGATGAGAATCGTGTTGATAATGCACTGACATTTTAGCTATTGCTGAGCAGAGTTTATAGTAAGTCAGGGACTTTTCCGCTTCTCGTACGGCTCTGCCAATGGAAGCTGGGAGTACACAAGGAGTTGGGAGGGATCTTAACAAGGACAGCTGACTCAAACAAGCCAAAGAGATATTTCATACCATATAATGTCATACCATATAACATCAGAAACTTGGGGGAGTTGAGCAGGGAACACTATGGGTTGGAGACTGGCTGAGCATTGGCCAGTGGTCAGACATTGGTGGGTGGTGAACAATTATATTGTACATCACCTCTTTTGTATATTCTATTATTATTCCCCCCGCCCCCCTTCTATTTCTGGCCCATTAAACTCTGTCTAAACCCCTGAGTTTTAGTATTTTTCTCCTGTTGTCTCCCCCACCTTTCTCGGTGGAGGAGTAAGCAAACAGTTGCATGGTGCTTCACCACTGCCTGAGGGCAAACCATTACAAAAATTAAAAATTTTTAAAAGTTAATAATTTTTTTTTAAATTAAAAAAAAAAGTGCAAATAAGGTTGTTCAGTGCCACCTCAAAACCTCCCCATGTAAGTTTTTAAGCTCCATCTACAGCTGGCCTCAGTGTTGCAAGAATACAGTGAAATTTTCACTCCTTAAAAATGCCAGGGGCTCCAGCTCTTGTTGAATAAAAACTCATCAGTAGAACCATTCAATGCTTACTGGAGAACTCTTTCAGGAAGGGGGAGTAATAGATATGATACTAGTTTAAACAATGCCCTCAGCTTTTTTACTCACTTTGAGGTCCACCAGTGAAAGAAATGACCAATTCTCACACAAAAGAGTATGAGTCATTGGTCTCTTGAAGATAGCAAAGCAGGAGAAAGAAAGGAATTTCAAGTCCTACCAGTGCCTTCTTGAACAGAGCAAAGGTAGAACAGTTTCTATTGGAAGCAAGTCCCAGATGTTTAAAGCAGAAGTATGAAAAAAGCACATTAGAAGTACCATAACACAAATCATGAATAATTTACCTTAATAAAAATAGGTAGAGAGCTCCTTGGGCACTGGAAAAAAAACAAAACAAAAAACCAACACAAAAGACAAACCCAAACCAACAAACAAACACCCCCAAAAAAAAACATTTATCTCTTTTGGAATCAATTGTCACTCACAGTAATTGTGTCACTGAGGACTGCTGTTTAATCATTTAACCTGATTTTGAATCTCAGTCTTTTGCTTTCAGTTTCCAGCTGCAAATAGCTGGGAAATCTGATCATATACTTAGTGAGGGAAAATAATTTCCCATTTCTAATCATAGTGAATATCCCTCATTCTTATGGAAGATGCAACATTAAACCCTACAAATATTTTGCTTATATCAGTACTTATTTTCATCATCTTCTTCCTGGTCTCAGGTTTTGGTTTTGTGTGGGGTTTGGGCTTTTTTTGGGGGTTGGTTTTTTTGTTGTTGTTGTTTTGTTTGTTTGTTTGTTTTTTTCTTTTCATACAATCATGGCTCCATATCCTTAACTGTTTCTAAATTAGTTTTGTAGTACTCTTCTCAGGCACGTAATATTCTAGTCTATTGGAGGTCGTATCTTCCAAAATCATTTTGCATCTAGTAGTGTTTAAAAAAAGAACAAAGGTTGTATTGATGGTGAATTTTGAAGAAAAATCAATATTCTATTCCCTACTCAGGGGTTTACTTGAAATTGTAGGAATCAGTGAAGGAGTTTTACCTTTCAATGATCAGATTTCATGCTGTTTAGTACATGGAAGTTGTCCAGAAGCAATGAGTAACTTGCTGCTTTTGCTTACATTCCATCACTGTGTAGGATGTTGCCTTTATACAGAAGGAATGAAAGAGCTTTGCTGATGGAAATAGCTGTTAATCTGAGTTCTAGCATTAAATATGTATAGGTCTAACTTAAAATACCTCTCCCTGACATCAACAAAGCAAGGAAGCCTATGCTGAGAGTAGGTGTAACAAAACCAGGTGTTCTTTTAAGCATCAATTACCATACTCATATCTTAAGTATATAGACTTCAAAAAGCAGTATCTAGGAGGAAATATTTTGAAATAAATATAATTTGCATTCTTTATAAGAAGAGTTTTCATAGTGCAATAGCCTGGATGTTAGGAAAAAGTTCTATACAGAGAGAGTGATTGCCCATTGGAATGGGCTGCCTGGGGAGGTGGTGGAGTCGCCAACATTGGAGGTTTTCAGGAGAAGACTATATGGGGTGCTTGGTGCCACGGGTTAGTTGTTTAGGTGGTGTTGGATTGGTTGATGGGTTGGACGCAATGATCTTGAAGGTCTCTTCCAACCTGGTTTATTCTATGTATTCTATGTATAAATATTGTGAAAAATTATTTGATTTACCCTTAAAAAGCACCCCAAACTGGTCAATGTTCTAGCAGATAAGAGACTAGAATAAGAATGTACAACTATCTTAACTACACTTAGTGTATTGGGGATGTGGGGATAATATCAGAGAATACTAGTGTACATTCATCATTTCAATTAATTATCCTGAGAAGTTGGGAGTCTTGAAGTCATTCTTAGTTTTCCAGACCAAGTAGTAATAACAAATAAAATGTCTTTCCTTTTTCTTATTAAATCTGTCTGTTGTAAGTGTCACCTAGCAGCTGGATACTCCACTTTATCAGGAAGTGTGCTTAAGTTCAGATAAAGTGTGTTTGCTGAAGTGGCCACCCTGTTAAATACCAGCAGTCCTGTGTTTTTGCATAACTGTGAGTTTGCATAACTCACAGAATGTCTTCTCAACATAATCCTATTGTTTTCACTACAACTTTAGAGCAGAAATTCAGATTTCCAGTAAAACAACACCCCAAAACATTTACACTCTGGCTGCAACATCAGATAGACAACAACATTAAAACTCCCAGGAAGCAATTTTCACAGTCTTAAAGCAGCAGGAGGATGTGCCTCTGAACTTTGCACTACTCTCAGTGTCTTTGCACTACAACTTTTGTTTATCTGACAAGAATATCCAGAATGCACAGCTTCTTGCAAGATTGGCAGTTAAAACCAGATAAAAAACCAATCAGCAAGATGACTGGCTGCCTGGTTAGTTAGAGTCTATCTCAGTACTGGCCATGTTGCAGGGATTTCTAACACTGCAACAAGCAAGAAACTTTTGAGGACGCAGGAGAAAGGCTTCTAGATGCCTGATAAAAAAAAACAGTGTAATGGAGTCTTGATGAGTCTGTTCTGATCTCCTTCAGGCTCTGTTTCAGCACATGAATCATAGAATAGAATCATAGAATACACTGGGTTGGAAGGGACATCCCCAACTAGGTCACATTTCCCAGAGCCCAATCAAGACTGACTTTGAATGCTTTCAGGGATGAGAACTCCACTACCTCGCAGGGCAACCTATTTCCAGTGTTCCACCACCTTCACAGCAAAGAACTTCCTAATGTTCAACCTAAATCTATCTTCCCCTAGTTTAAAATCATCACCCCTTGTCCTAGTGCTACATGATTGTCCCTCCCCAGGTTTCTTGTTGGCTCCCTTCAGGTACTGGAAGGCTGCTACCGGGTCTCCCCAGAGCCTTCTCTTCTCCAGGCTGAACAACCTCAACCATCTCCAGCTGTCTTTGTAGCAGAGGTGCTCCAGTCCTCATCTTCATGGCTCTCCTCTGGACCCTCTCCATCAGATCCATGTAATTCTTGTGTTGAAGGCCTCAGAACTAGACACAGTATTCCAGGTAGGATCTCAACAGAGCAGAGCAGAGTGGCAGAATCATAGAATTGTCAGGGTTGGAAGAGACCTCAAGGATCATCTAGTTCCAACCCCCCTGCTATAGGCAAGGACACTTCACAGTAGATCAGGTTGCTCAAAGCCACATCCAGACTGGCCTTAAAAACTTTCAGGGAGGAGGTTTACACCACCTCCTTGGGCAATCTGTTGCAGTGTCTCACCACCCTCATGGTGAAGATTTTCCTAACATCTAATTTAAATCTACCCTCTTCTAGCTTGGATCCATTCCCCCTAGTCCTATCACTACCTGACACCCTAAAAAGTCCCTCCCCAGCTTTCTTGTAAGCCCCCTTAAGATACTGGAAGGCCACAATAAGGTCTTCTCAGAGCCTTCTCTTCTGCAGACTGAATAGCCTCAATTCTTTCAGCCTGTCCTCATAGGAGAGGTGCTCCAGCCCTTTGATCCTTGTGGCCCTTCTCTGGACGTGCTCCAGCAGCTCCATACCCTTCCTGTAATAGAGGCTCCAGAAATGGACACAGTACTCCAGGTGGGGTCTCAGCAGAGCAGAGTAGAGGGGGAGAATCACCTCCCTGGCCCTGCTGGCTATGCTTCTCTTGACGCAGCCCAGAATGTGATTGGCTTTCTGGGCTGCAAGTGCACACTGGTGACTCATGTTGAGCTTCTCATCCACCAGCACCAGCCAATTCTTTATCCACCAAGTGGTTCATCCATCAAACCCATACTGTACCAGCTTGGAGGCCAGGATGTCATGTAGGACAGTGTCAAAGGCTTTGCTCAGGTCCAGGTAAGTGAAATTGGCTGCTCTCCCCTTGTCTATTAATGTTGTGATCTTGGCATAGAAAGCCACCAGGTGTGTCAGGCAGGATTTGCCCTTGGTGAAGCCATGCTGATTGTACCAAATCACCTCTTTGTTATTCTTCTGCCTCAGCAGTGCCTCCAGGAGTATCTGCTCCATGATCTTACCTGTCACAGAGGTGAAACTGACTGGTCTATGGTTCCCTGGATCATCCTTCTTACCCTTTTTGAAATGTTTCTCCTTTTCCAGTCAGCATGGACTTCCTTGGATTGCCATGACTTTTAGACTGTAATAGCAGTTTAGCAACCTTATTGCCAATTTCCTCAGTACTTGTGGATGTATCCCATTTGGTCCCATGAGCTTGTACATTCTCAGTTTCTTCAGGTGGTCACAAACCTGATCTTCACTTACAATGGGCAGTTCCTTCTTTCAGCCCCTACCATTACCTTCTGTGAATTCAGGCGTGTGGCTGGAGCCCTTTTCAGTTAAGACCAAGGTACAGAATTCTTTTAGAACCTCAGCCTTCTCAACATCATTTGTCACCAGTTCTCTCATTTCCTCTCTGAGGGGGCCTGCACCTTCCCTCATCTTCCTTTTGCTATTAATGTACCTACAGAAACTTTTGCTATTCCCCTTGACCTCCATGACTAGATTTAATTCTAACTGAGCTTTGACTTTTCTAACCAGGTTTCTTGCTGCTCAGACAGCTGCCTTATATGGCCCCCCTTCTAGCTGTCCTATCTTCCACTCCTTGAACAGTTTCTTTTTGTGTGACAGTGTGTCTAGGAGCTCCTTGCTCATCCAGGCAGGCCTCCTAGCATTCTTTCCTTCCTTCCTCTTTGTTGGTATACTCTGCTCCTGGACATGGAGGTGATCCTTTAATACAGACCAGCTGCCCTGCACCCCTCTTCTCTCTATGGCTTCACCTCTCTTGATCTACTGGCCATGTTTCTTTTGATGTAGCCCAGGATGTGATTTGCTTTCTGGGCTGTAAGTGTGGAGCCCAGAAGACTTGTGAAGGTTCCAGATCTTCATAAATAAGCACTTGTATCTTGTGACTTTCCTACCACTGCCTGTTTTGTAATCTTTATTGGAGATATTTTTTAGTAAAGTTCTCAACTTTATTCATATTTCTTATATTTTGTCTAATATTTCCCCTTTGAAAATTAAACTAGAGAAGAAAAGAGCAAGAACAGAAAATTGTCTCTGTCACTAACTACTCATAATGGATTAAAAGAGCCTACATAGTACCCCTTTCCTATCTACATCTTCATGGCATGGCTGAGTAACAAGATCTCCATTGAACTTTCAAACCACTTTAGAACAGAGAAGAACAGAGAAATTTGTATATTCCTTTTTTCTTTTTTTCCCCCCCCTGTATCACAACTCATCATACAAATGGGTGAATTCCTCACTGAGTGCATTAGTTCATGATGACTCTGGCACCTCTTTTTTAGAAGTAATCTCTCTGAACATACTTGAGTATAACAGGTGAAACTGAGCTGTTTTTACAAACTGAGAGAAAGTTTACTTTTCAGAGTGATGTTCTGCTAAAGCCCACAATAAATTCTGTAATGAAATTTTAGTGCAACAGTATTTCTCAAACCATCTGTCATGTCAGAAGAACTCTGAGAAGGCAGAAACCTTAGGCGTTGCAGGGTTACAAAGGGCTGGCAGAATTGAAGTGAATCATACACAAAGGGGCCAAATGTTTTTCAGACATGTCAGCACACAACTGATGAACAGTTAATCCTTCAGTAATGGGTTAACCTGCTGCCCTGTTCTAACCATGAGAAATGTTCCTGTGAGGATTTCCCTTACTTGTCATTTGGACTGCCAACCTGCTCTAATGAGTTTGCTTCAAAGCTCAAGCTAGTTTACATACTCAAGCACTAAACCAACTACTTTTCTCTCTATTGCTGCAGATATTTTATTCTTAAATCATTCTTCCTTTATCATCATTCTTTCTCAAATGCTTTCCTAGGGCCAGATAGCTAGTGGGAAAATTCTGCATTGGGAAAGCTACTAATGGGTAAAGGAGAGGGAAAAAATTCAGACTTGAAACAAAATTAAAGGCCTCTTGTAATTTAATGCTCTGTATTTGGGCACTTGCTAGTGCCTGTTCACACTGTTGCAATTATTCATTAAACTATAGGGCTGTTTAGATGGTTGTCTACTATGTTTCATCTTGAGATTAGTGTGTTTTAACATTTCATAAAACATCACATAAACCAGAGGTGAGAAACTGAGAGGGAAGGTATAAAGCACACTTTATAAATGGTCAGCATGACACCTGAAGGAACTGTATATCCAAAAAACATCTATACCTCCCATAATACTGGGCAAATGAAACATGTATTTTAATGTGCTAGTGGGAAACATAAAGGTGACAAGAATAATTCCTCTAATTCATTGGTAAATCACTGCTGTGCTGCAAACAACTCAGAGCTGACCTGAGTCACCAAAACAATGATAAGGAATAGCCATCATAGCAGGGAGTATCTTCTTTTTCCATTCAAACAACAGAGCCTGCTCCTGGAGGAGGAATTTCTATGAGAGTTTCCATCACAGATTTCAGATCAGGCACTGCAGCACGTTGATATACCTTGCAATTGCCTTTAGTCATAGCAGAAGTGAGCATGGTACACAACTGAGTGTGCTGCACTGACAATACATTCAAGTGAAAACAAATCCCTAAGCACCAATGGTGAGCCCTTTCAAGTACCTATTACATTTTAATTTGTACTTTAACCTGGAAGGCATGGCCTACCTTTGACTTATTGACAAAATATTCCCACAACCTGGAAGATTTTAGTCTTTCATCTTTCAGTGGTAGATAATTCCCAAGAGGTCATCTCCCCTCCCCCTGCTAAAAAATGCAGTTTCCCAACCCTACAAATTTTTGGCCAAAATTCTCTTTCCCCTGCTGATCTTCTTTCTGCACTTTGCCAATTCTTTGCTGCGATTCCAACCTCCAGATGGGAAATGGAAGCATTTCGAGGATGGACAGAATAACTCTTACGAGTATCATTTGTAAATTGCTCTGGGATGACAGACACTATATATCATTACAATTAAACTGTCATACAGAAGCATCTTCTGTTCATTTTATTCTCTTGGAAATAAGATGGAAATAGTCTTCACCAAAAAACATCTATTCAAACATCTGATACCCTGACTTGTTTAATTGATTATGTTCTTGTATGAAGCTCAATGAATGAAAATGACAGTGAACCCTGTTTATGTTTCTTAATATGTAGTTCAGATATCTGTTGCCAAAAGGAGGTGAGACAGGAACCCAGGCTCCTGTCACCTAGAACTCTTAACTATTAAATCAAGTGTTTGTGGAAGTTACTATGTAGATCAGGGAATATATTTAGTCCTACTTGTGCAGTAGCATTAATATTGACAAAACATGTTTGTGTAGAATATTTATGAGTGTGGCTTGCAGAAAAAGAGGGCTTGACTGAACAGAAGGATAAGCTGTTATTTTTCTTTTGGTGTTTTCTGGAAGAAGTGAAGCAGGAGATGTTGTTCTAAGTAAGTCTAAGTAAGATAAGTCATAGCTACACATGTGAATCTCCAGAAGCTCTGTAGGGACAGAATTGGGAAGGCAATGTAACACAAGGTGCTACAGGCATCTGTTTCCCTCATAGAAAAAGAATCATTTAATGTGCCCATAATTAGCTGGATTCCTTTTGGATAAGATAGCTCTGAAGTTTCTCATTTTCTGCACTAAAAAGATACTGTTAAGTGTGCACGTCTGTGTGTGTATGTGTTGGGAAGACTGAGGCTTCCTACGGCAGGGAGCATGCCAAATAAAGTATTTATTTCCAGAAAGTAGCCCAGCCCAGCCAAAAGCTGAGTAGAGAGCAGGATGGGGAGCAAAGATGGAGGGAAGGTTTCAATTTGGGACTTGATTGATCACAGTTCACCTGTTTTTATCTAAAAGATCTGTCTATACAATTCAGCTGTTACAGAACAGGGTCTGTTACAAATCCAGACTTGGCTAGTAAAATCTACAATAAAAACATGTCTTTGATGTCCAGCCCAGTACATAAAAACCAAAAATATGCTGTTACCAAGGTGAATGGGTAAATGGTTTGGGTTAACATCTGAACAGTTACAAATGTCACAAGCTTGGAGAGATTTTTTAAAAAGAATTGAAACATCCACTGAAGCCAGCTTTCTGGTTTAAATTTAAAAGAAAGGAAAATATCTAATATATTTTATGGAGTTGTCAGGCATGAAATTGCATCTTTGAGAGTCTGAAAAACACTGAGAATTTAATACATGTACTTTAGGTAATGACATACAAATAAAAGACATAGCAAATGATTCATGATGCTAAATACCAGACGATGCAGCAGTTGTGACAGATCTCTGAAGGTAGCATATGGCAAGATTATGATATTGTTTTTCCTTCTGATAAGTATAGACAAAGACAAAAAGCACACTTATCAGGCTTTTTCCTCATGTGATGTGACCATGATGCCAAATGATCATCGCAAGCTTTAATCTACAGAAAAACGTCTGTGAATCAAGATTCTTATTTTATGGGATAAACACCTTCCCTACTTCCTTGGGAAAATTACGAGTTTTAACTATTGTCCTTTTCTGCTCATGAAGGAAAGCAAAACTTGGTTGGACAGAGCCATCATCTGTGTACTCTAGAAGCTCAGCTTATGCTTCATTACCTGGGACAAAATGGACATGGGAATGAGGGGAAAGCTGATCTCTGTATATAGAAAGTGAGAAGGAAGTGGGATATAAAAGAAGTGGCAACAGCAGCAGCTACTTTTAACTGCTGAGCACCTCTCCATGAGTGATTGATTGGTTTGTTGTTTTTTTTCTTATTTTCCATGAATCAGAACACAATCCTTAAGGGTGCAACTGTAAGTTTCCATCAAAGCTGTGCTCCCCAGAACTATACAATTACAAGCCCTAAATTAATACATACACTTGATGTTTTCCTGCATGAGGAGAAGCACGGGGTTTTATTGCATATTCTTTGTGGTCAGTGGAGTTTTCCAATACCATTTTCTGCTCCTTTGAAACTCCATAAGCAGAAACTTCATAAGCAGATACCAAATGGAGAGATGAAGGAAGAGCAATGAATGTCATATATCTTGACTTCAGTAAGGTTTTTGATACTGTCTCCCATAACATCCTCATAGAAAAGCTCAGGAAATGTGGCATAGATGGCTAGTCTGTGAGGTGGATTGAAAATTGGCTCAACAACAGAGTTCAGAGAGTTGTCATCAGTGGCACAGAGCCAAGCTGGAGCCCTATGGCCAGTGGTGTTCCCCAGGGATCTGTACTGGGTTCAGTTCTGTCCAATGTCTTTATCAATGACCTGGATGAGGAAATTGAGTGCACCCTCAGCAAGTTTGCTGATGATACAAAACTGAGGGGGTTTGGCTGACACTGTATCAGGCTGTGCAACCATCCAATGATATCCAAACAGACTGGAGAGTTGGGTGAAGGCAAATCTTATGAAGTCCAATAAGGACAAGTGCAGGGTCCTGCACCTGGAAAGGCACCAGTACAGGTTAGGGGCTGCCCTGCTGGAATGCAGCTCAATGGAGAAAGACCTTGGATTCCTGGTGGGCAGCAAGTTCTCCATGGGACAAAAATGTGCCTTTGTGGCCAAGACAGCCAATGGTATCCTGGGGTGCTTCAAGAAAACTATGTTCTGCAGGTCTAGGGAAGTTTTCTCACCCTCTACTCTGACCTGGTGAGACCAGACCTGGAGTACTGTGTCCAGTTTTGGGTTCCCAGTTCAAGAGAGACAGGGATCTGCTAGAGAGAGTCCAACAGAGATCCATGAGGATGATTAGGGGACTTGAGCATCTCCTCTGTGAAGAGAGACTGTGAAACCTGGGGCTGTTTAGTCTTGAGAAGAGAATACTGAGAGGGGATCTGATCAATGTGTATAAATATTCAAGGGATGGGTGTCAAGTGGATGGGGCCAATGTCTTTTCAGTGGTCTGCGGTAATAAGACAAGGAACAATGGATACAAGTTTGAACATAGAAGGTTTCACATCAACATGAGGAGAAACTTCTTTATAGTGAAGGTGATGGAGCACTGGAACAGGTACCGCAGAGAGGTTGTGGAATCTCCTTCTCTGGAGACTTTCAAAACCCATCTGGATACATTCCTGTGATGACTACCCTAGGTGATCCTGCTTTTGGCAGGGGGGTTGGACTCAGTGATCTCTGGAGGTGTCTTCCAATCTCTGACATTCTAGGATTCTATGGTACTAATGGAGCATTATGCACTCTTTGCCTCATGATGGTAGTACACAGCCAAAGGTCTCAGTTTGTCAGTGTATTTTAGACAATTTCTTTTACACAAAATTCCAAATAAGGAAAGAAGACCAGCTTCATAGTTCAGATAATGTAAAAGAAAGTTCAGGTAAAGCAAAAGTGAACTGAAAGAGTCCAGTAAAACTCAAGGAAATCTTTGGTAGTATGTAAGTTTCCTGCAATGTCAGTGACTGTATCAGGAAGCCATGTGTGAGTTGTATGACCAGTTGGATAGCAATATTTCAATCTATAAATATTAAATCACTGATGTTAATGACAAGAATATGGGGAAATCTCAAGGTCTTATTTCTTCAGAAAGATTTTATTTTCGTGGCTTTATGGTATCCTGCAACCTCGTATACATCTTTGTAAGTTACAACAGCTAAAAAGAGAGGATACAAAAAAAGAGGATATACCAATCCAGAAAAGATGAAAGAAATAGACTGCTTTGGAGCAGGAATGTGAGCCATCACCTGAGAAGGCAGTAAAGAGAAAGTTTTGTGTGTTTAGGCAAATTAAAATGTCATTAGGTCTTCAGCATCATGATTCTTTGTCCCCATCTGGTGACTGAAAAACTGTAGAGGTCTGTGAAGCTTATACAACACTTGGACTGAAACAGAAGGTGATGGCTGTTGTTGTTACGCCTATTTGATTTTATGCCAAGACAGTTTCAACTAGTCGTGGACTGCTCTTGTTTCTTTGCTGCTAACAAGCCATACAGGAGTCCCCTGTTTCATGAGTGATACCTGATAGACCTAGTCTAAGTATTTCTGGCTATGTGAGAGCTGTCTTCTGTGCCTAATGGATCTCAACAGAGACAGAGGCAGGTAGAATCTTTTCCTGTGGCTAAATGATTTGCTCCAAATGGCCCATTTTCATGGAATATGATGGCAGTAGATACTGATATTTCAGACCCCAAAAGGTGCTTTTTCAAAGACAGTAGAGTCTGTGTTCATACTCATGCCTGTGTATTTGTAGGGAGCAGAGTGGTCACTTCTACTTACAATTCACAGGAATTATGGGAGTCAGACCAATTCCATGGCATAGCTCCTTTCTAAATGGCATATTTCCTTTCTAAAACCCTAGTTATTCTTAGCTACTTATTAAAAACTTATTGTAGGAAGTGGGTCATGAAGGTACAGATCTGTTCAATACAGTAAGTGTTAATAAGGGATGACTACAGTCCAATATGGGGCTGAAGTCACCAAAGCTGTGCCTAGCTTATAGATGTCTATACACTGTTGGCTGCTGTAATGTATCTAGTCACCTGGGTATCCTAAAAATTGCAGGTGGGCAGAAAGTGCTCCAGAAAAAGAAAAACCACAAAATAATAGGCCTAAACAAGCAGTAAGGAAAAACAAGGATAGATGTGAGTCTGAAGAGCTCACTTCCACTGCCTATGAAAGTTAAATTCCCAGTTTGCTCAGAGTTCATTGCTGTGAAATTTCTCCTACCTTCTTGAAGGTAGGAAGGCCATGCAGAAGGATCTGGACAGGCTGAAGTCAGTTGTATGAGTTTTAACACAGTTAAGTACTGTACTCTGTCACAACAATCCCATGCAATGCTGCAGGCCTGGGGCAGAGTGGCTGGAAAGCTGTGTGGCAAAAAAGGACCTGAGGGTGTTCATTGACAGCTGCCTGAACATGAGCTAGCAGTGTGCTCAGGTGGCCAGGGTGGCCAACAACATCCTGGCCTGTATCAGAAATAGTGCGGCCAGCAAGAATAGGGAAGTGATTGTGCCACTGTATTCGTCACTGGTGAGGCCACACTCTGACTACTGTGTTCAGTTTTGGGCTGCTCACTATGGAATTGCTGAAGCATGTCCAGAGAAGAGAAATGAAGCTGGTGAAGTGTCTAAAGAACAATTCTTATGAGGAGCAGCTGACGGAAATTAATTGTTTAGTCTGAAGAGGAGAAGGCTGAGGAGAGACCTCATTGCTCTCTACAACTACCTGAAAAGAGGTTGAAGAGAGGTGGGGTTTGCTGTCTCCTCCCTAGTATCAAGAGATAGAATGAGAAGAAATGGCCTCAAATAGCTTCAGGGGAGGTTTACATTAAATATTAGGAAAAATTTCTTTACTGAAGGAGCAGTCAGGCACTGGGATAGGCTCCCCAGGGAGGTGGTAGAATCATCATCCCTGGAGGTGTTTACAAAGAGTGTAGACATGGAACTTCAGGACATGGTACTAGGTTGACAGTTAGACTTAATGATCTTAAAGGTCTTTTTCAACAAAATCAATTATATGATTCTAATGCAAAAAAAAAAAAAAAGAAAGGCTGGACAAAACATTCCTGGTCAGAAAAGATAATGGTAGTATTATTACATTCTCCCCAATATCACCATTTGGGTGCTTGGGTCTAGAAAGTCCCTTCCTCTTTTTGATATGAAGCCATCTCTTTTACTGAACACTGATGTATGTGGTATGGCTTGCCCTCTTGCAGCTGGCTGAAACTGTGCCATTTTTCTGTAAAATGTATTAATTTTCACTCAGCTACATCAAGAACAAGTTACCAATACGGTAACCTAGTGTTAGAAAATGCATCAGATATGTCTGCCAAGGAAGATCAAGTCCTTGTGCCAAAAGACATATATGCAAAATAGAACAAATTCTGGAGGAGGCAGCCATTACCCTGGGTTGGATTGTGTTGCTGGGAGATGTGATGCTTAAATTTCCTCCAGCACAAAAGGATATGTGATACTTCAACACTTCAGGCAGTTGTTCTTACAGCTAATGTGTTAAGAGGTGTGTCTGCTGTGAATCTAGGTATGCCTAATCTCACTTCTTATATAGGCCTTGGAGTACAGTAACCAAACAGGGTTGTAGACAAGAATTTTATTTGGCAGTTGTGGAATCTGTGGTGTTTAACTTCCTGCTCTCAGGATACATGCAGTTCTACTGGTCTACAATAGGAAAAGTATAGGTATGGAGGGTGTTTCAGTGATCTTGGGAACTTTGGTACATTCAGAGTAAGGAATGATTATTTTCTTTTCTTTGGTGGTACTTTGGTATATGCATCTGATGTGGCAGTTATGAAGCTGTTGCCCTGGGGAATCTAAGTTGAAAAATCTATTGCACATGGAATCAACCTACTAGATGCTACACTAGACAGCAAATAGTGTTGTCTGGATCTCAAACATAAAGTGAAGATAATGTTTGGAAAGCTTCTCAACCTGCTTGTTTGCTACTTAAACAGATTTTCAGAATTTCCAAAGTGATACATAATTGCATTATTTTATTACCCATTCTCCATTCTATGAATGTTTGTACAGAATTCATCCTCCAAAGACTCTGTCATTGCATCTATTTGGCTCAGCGTAACCATTGCACAGGGTTCTTTTAGTATGTGATGCTCCTCCCACATTTTGGATACACTGCATCTAGTTGAAAGTCCACAAAAGTCAGAATGGATCCATTAATTTAGTGGACTCTGGAAAACAGGTTTTTTTGTCCACCATTCTATGGTAAGGGTTGATATTTGAAAAATGTATTACTACTTCCAGTAGTGTTAGGCTTAATTTTGTGTATTATACAACCAGCACCGAGATCACCTACACTATCAACAATGTGTATGCCATGAACACGGTGTACTTAAATGAATGGACCGATGGCTGATGTGATGGTTTGGAAAGTACTTGTAAATCCTGGCTTACCTCAGAGAGGAATTCAAAGTATAAAACCAATAGAGTTTTTTTAATATTCACACAGTGACTTGGGAAAAAAAAAAAAAGCTGCACTGGAAAGGACTGAATTATTGCTAATGTATTGAGGCCACACTAGTCTACCTATATATCTTCTCATGGAGCCTAATAGGAATCAGATCTGTATCTTCTGCATAGCTCCAAAGCGCTGCTGCAGATCTGTTTGCTTG
The DNA here is from genome assembly GCF_014839835.1 of Dryobates pubescens. NCBI lineage: Eukaryota > Metazoa > Chordata > Aves > Piciformes > Picidae > Dryobates > Dryobates pubescens. Next base: position 28,739,201 of record NC_071617.1, read on the forward strand.
TTTGCATATAACAGCTATAGCTTCTGAAATGACTGGAATCCCCTCAAACGCCTAATTTCAAAGCATATATATATTGACAAAAGTGAGAAGTAATAATGTAAAGATCCTCGTGTCTAATTACCAAGCCTAGCAACATCTTCCAGATGTTCAGTTTTTGACTGATCAGGAAGGGTTAAATCTTCAGGAATGTTGGAATGATATATCCTTGCACACTCCTTGTGACAGCTTTGCCTTTATTTATGGCAATTGGGATGTAATGGCATTCTGTCAGGTCACATGTGAAACATCTGGCTTCAGTTTTGGTAAAACAGTGCATCAAAGGAGTTAAAATTTATTTGACTATGTTTGGCACTGGTCAGAAAATACTTGGCTGTCAATACACCAGATAGATTTATGGTTATACATGGATAGAAATAAATAATTGAACAGATTTTGAGAAGTAACAATGCCCTTTTCCTTTGGAATTTCATTTTGGTTCAAGTGAGCTTATAGCAATAGACGAGAAATGCATCTCTTTTTGATGGTACGGTACAGAGTTACATGAAGAGTGAAAAATAAACAAACAAGGCTACTCTTCTGTCAACAGAGGGGCAATTTTTCTTTTGATCATCCTTTATACACACAGTAGATAAATAAAAAATATTTCAAGTCAATGCAATGCCTGAGCTTGAAGTCATGTCTTAGCCAGAAGATTCATAAACAGAAGCTTCAGATATGAAATAGTTCAGGATGATGATCTTCACAATTACAACTTTAGAGAAGTAACTACAGGGCTTCAGAGGTGTGAAACACAGTTTCGTGTATTCCAAGATAAATCCATTAGGGACTGATCAAGGATAGCTCTAGGCAAGCAGAAATGACACTAAGGGTATTTAATGGAGGCCAAACCCACGACTTTACAACCCACAAAGGGAATCATAAGACTTCCTAAACAGCCAGGCTAGAAATGAGTGTAACTGGAGACGTGAGTTGACAAACAGGTTTTTCATTAAATCTTAAGCTATTTGAAGGAGGGTGGTATGGGAAATAAGACTAGAAAAATTCCCCTGAGGGAGAGCACTGATGGAAGAAAAGACACTGCTACAATTATTTGAAATGAAAGGAAAGTAACACTATTCAAAAGCAGAATTCTTTCCTTGAAAGGAATCTGGTTTGGATAGAGGATGATGGAAAGGACTGTAGCTGGAGGGGAAGAAGGGCAGCAGGGTGAGAGAGGGTGAAAGGAGAAGGAGACATCTGGACACCTGGGCAGTCTAATAGAAAATTTTGCCAGAAGGAGCAATTTGCTCTGATTTTTAACTCTGTCATTTTCTGTGTTGCTACAGATTCATATTCTGCCTGCCATCACACGGGTTACCACCTGTGTTACGTTTCTGGGGCATAAGAAGATAATCTAACATATTTTGGATTTGCAGGATGTCTTGCATCCATCCTTCCATGGGCTGGGCTAGATGACCCTCAACTCATCTCACAACCAGTCTTTGTAGGCTCATAGGCTGGTTTGTGTTGGAAAGGACCTCAGAAGTTCTCTAGTTCAAACTCTAGCTTAGAATACAATCTGAAGTCAGACCAGATTTCTCAGAGTCTTGCCAGTTGCCAGTCAGATCTTGAAAAAGTCTGAGAAAGAAGACAGTGCAAATTTTCTGGGCAACCTTCTCCATCTCTTGATAGTAGTCATGGTGTACTTTTTTCCCCTTTATTCTAGCCTGAATCTCTCCTTTGAGCTTATGTGTTATTTCTCATCCTTTCAGCACTCATTATTTCTCATCCTTCCAGCACTCATTGGTGGCTCCATGTCGTCGATATCTTTCACAGGTACTGGGATCTTGCTGTTAGATGTCTCCCAGTTACCATTCAAAAATGAGATAATGCCTGCAATACCCTACCCTCACTGCAAAGGGTACTAGTATCTGCACTGCAGCTATACTTTACTTTTAGAGGGTAGAAGGGCTCTGCAGAGGGACCTCGACTGTCTGGACAGATGGTCAGAGTCCAACAAGATGACATTTAACAAATCCAAGTGCCGGGTGCTGCGCTTTGGCCACAATAACCCCATGCAGAGTTACAGGCTGGGGTTGGAGTGGCTGGAGAGCTCCCAAACAGACAGGTACCTGGGCATGTTGATTGACAGCTGCCTAAACATGAGTCAGAAGTGTGCCCAGGTGGCCAAGATGGCCAATGGCATCCTGGCATGCATCAACAATAGTGTGGCCAGTGGGAGCAGGGAAGTCATTGAGCCCCTGTACTCTGCACTGGTTAGGCCATGCCTTGAGTACTATGTCCAGTTCTGGGCCCCTCAGTATAAGAAGAACATTGGGACTTGAACGTGTCCAGAGAAGGGCAATGAGGCTGGGGAGAAGCCTCAAGCACAAGCCCTATAATGTGCAATTAAATGAATTTTGAAGGAAAATAAATAATAATAAGTCTCTGTGCTAATTTTGGAGCTTTTTTAATACTATCCAAAGTGGCTAATAGTGACTGTCAAAGATGATCCAAAAAGGTGAATGGAACAGAATCAGAACTAGCTTTAGCAATTATTTTTGCAAGAAGTTTCTCAGAGAGAAATTCTATCTTCATTTACAGGCTTTTAGCACCTACAGGAACTTTCAAAGTAACTTGTCAAGTTAATCAGTGCTTTGAACATTCTTTTAAACCAAAAGCAGAAAATGTATGTTAAATTTTATAAGGCATATAATTTGCCAATAAAATCCATACTGAAAAAGATAAAATATCAAGCCTCAAGATTTGGGGAACTCTGGAAGAGTTTACAGTAGGTTCAACACAGACTTACTTAAGCAAAAAAAGGCTGAACAACATTTGTCTTACATTGAAACCTTGATTCAGAACTTCACACTTGGACAAACCCTATAGAAAGGCAAAACCAGAAAACAAGGGCTAGTGTTTGTAAAGGACTCCCTGAAAAAGAGGAACTGGAAGACTTACAAACGTTTTAATAGCCATCTCCTAGGCCAAAGATTCTATTTAATACAAATAGGAAGAAAATTGCAGCTAAAGACTATGGGAACTGCATGATTCAGTGACTCAGGTCCCATCAGGAATTTAGAAATTTCTTTATGGCAAAGGTATTTTAGATTCTGTCAAAAATGCTTATACTTCACATCTCTGAGACAAGGGCACAATATAAGGCAAGGACAGAATCTGGTCAGGATCTCTAGTTATTCACTGGCTTGTGGTCTTCTTCATTGAAAATTTTGAATGGAAATTACTGACAAGCAAACTGGAAAAAAACATATTCTACAATGATAAATACCTAAAATGAAGGGCTTATATCAGGGTGCACAGATGAACTAACTGATTCCACTCATTCTTATGGAAGAAAAGAGAAAAACAATGTTTTCTTACCATAAAACAGCACAGAAAAAAACCCCTCTGGTGTTCTTTCTAAAGGACAGATTTTCAGGGAAGGGTTTTTTTTTTTTATTCTCCACCTTGTACTGACACGTAAGACAGGATACAAAAAACCCCTGAAAACCAAGGTCAAGATCATGCTTGTGTTTAAATATTTGTAAGGTCATTAGGTGTTTTAACGTGCAAGGGGGTTCACTGAAGGACAGATTCAATAATGGATCTTTTTCCACACAATAGAAGCAATAGACATATTTTAAATAATGTATAATTTATAACTTTAAATACTTGAAATTATATCCTCTTCAGATTTTTCCTAAGTCCAGGCTGACAAAGCATAATGCTGAAGTAATAATTAGCCTGTTGAGAAAACTACAGCACTGCGAGAAATATATATGTTGAATATAAATGCATACTTGCTTGATTTCTTTTGTAATTCAGCATGTTATATATAGTTATGCAAATTTATGCTAGATTCACAGATACATATTGTCCTGAGGTCATGGTTCCTTTTGAGCAGAAAATAAAGCAAAATAAAAGTCACTGGATGAGGAACAGCAGTATTTTACCTGCCACTCGTTACAAAATAGTAAGATGACAAGCTCTCATTAATTCAAATACATTTTAGGTATTTTTCTAATAACTCTTTGAATGTGCTTGATTTATACTTTACTAAGTGATAGAAAATATGAAAGCATCTTGCAGAAAAAGAGTGAGAATTAATTGATGCAAATGGTCCTTATCAGAGATAAGAGTTTTTACTTCTATAGGTTTTTTTAATTCTCTCTGAAAAAAATCCTATCACTGTCTGATGTAATTTTAGATTAAGAATATAAGAATTCAATTTCAAAATTTAAAATTAAATAATTGATCTCTTGAATACCCATATAAATCATGCAAAGGATATTCCCAAAGAGTTTTCAAATGATTGTACCAACTAGTCCTGTCATCAGTAGGCTCATTCATTAACATAATGTCTATGTGTATGTAGAAATCAAGCAGGAACAAGGTTAAGAAATATCTTAGGAGAAGAGTAAAGTTATTTTGTCTCCATTGTGAATACGTGGGAAGTACATATGTATATTAACCTGAGCTTGATCTTTGCCTGTGGTGCCACCCTACACTCAGCAATTCCCTGAAGTCAGTGCAACACAGTCAATCGAAACTTCTGCTCCAGCACAGCTCAGCTATCCAGAGCAAGCAAAATGTCCATGGTGGATGGTGAGTACAGTAGCAGTACCAGGGCATATGTAATCCTCTCTTTTCTTTGAGCTCTGGTCCAGCTGCTTTGCATAGCATGCAAGGTGGATTCACTGTTGAAGCGTGGTACTCTGTGCATACACTGCAACTCTGTTGACTGAAATAACTGTCCCAGAAGGCAAAAGAGAATGAATGCTGAAAAATCTCCCACCAACTGAGTGTATTTAACACTGCATCTGCTTTTGTATTACTCTCATTGTCTTCTCCATCGCAAACACCCCTTACTGATGGATAAAGTCTCTTCCTTCAGTTCCCTCAGCTCATTAGTGAACCATTTAATGTGTCTTCCTATCATGATGCCAATACATATTACTCCAGCATGGGGGGAAAAAAGAAGCATGCATGAAAGAAGGAAAAGAGCAAAGATAGTAGGGAAAATATTATAAATACATTTTCTTAGATTTTTGCACTTATTCTGTCAAAAAGATTAATAACTGAGCAACAGTAGGATAATTAAAAGGCCATTCTTTTGGAATGTCTTCAGAAGCCTCTGTTTCTGGCATACTGCTAAATAAAAGTCATCAAGAAATATTACAAATGATTCTATTTTTATTTTCACTCCAGTGAGGTTTCCCCCCTGCTATCCTGACTCAGATTTCTTTCTTCTTTATGTGTAAAACTGGAGCAAATAAAGCACACAACAAATACTTCAGTTAAGAGATAAATCATTTAAAGTATTATTGTTTTAATAAGGATCACTGAGTTGCCTTCCTTATTTTCTACAATCATTTTAATTTTTCTTCTGAAGTCAGATGTTCCCATGCAAAACTTCATTTAAAAGACCCATAAAATTGCCTCATTTTCTTGTGGCCCATATAAAAACAAGCTTGTATTATTTCCCTACAATTTTAAATAAAACTGTGTATTACTTTTCTTTCAAGCACACTTCTAGAGTCACCAGATAACTTATTTCTGGTTTTATCCCGCATATACCCAGCTCACCTCTCAGGAGCAGCCTGTGGTCTGGCCATTTTCAGCCCTAGCCTTTCATCACGAAAACCAGACTGAGGGGTTAAATAGTCTTATAGATTTCCACTTGAGATATCTGAACAAAAATCCACAACATTAAAGCAGCTTAAGGCCTTTGGGTTGAGGTAGGTGGCTGTGTTTGAATAGCCCCATATTTCCCTTGATATTCTACAACCTGTCAGTTGAATTTTAAGGAAAATTGTTTCTCTCTATTTCTTTACTACACTTTGTAAGGAGTTGAGCTTTCCTCAGTGTTAGAAATCAAAAACAGATCACTGAAAATTAAATACAGATATTTATTTTAGTACTCAGATCAGTTCTGACTTTGACCTACCTCTGAAACATCATTAAAAGAATACAGATTTGGATTCATGGCATTTATAGAGCTCAATGTTATAGTATGCTCCCACTTTATGACCTCCATTTATGATGCTTCATAAATGTCTTTTGTGAAATTCTAGCCTCACTCTTGATAATGGCAAAATTCCCGCGGATGTCAGTGGAACTGAGGAGTCACTGCTTGACTTTTTTAGAGGCTTGTGAATTGTATTCCATCCTTTCTCTTCATTGTGGAGTTTCTGTTATCATACTTGTGTTGATAAAATCCCTTAGTTCAAATACGGTGCAAGTGCAATGTTTGCTGACTAGAAAAGTGTTTTGTGGGTGTACTTAAACCACCTTCCTAAAAGTCATAACCAAAGTCAGCTAGAACTCCCTTCTGACAACATAGTGATGTTCACATCATTAATTTTACTTGCATATGACCATCAGTTTGAGGAGGATGCATGCAAGATTTTCATATAAATCAAATGTAGTCATGCCAGGGCAATTTTGTAGGACAGGCGCAAACCACCTGAGGGGCATGTGAAATATCTGCATTTTAAAATTGGTTATTATGGAAAAATTTAGTGCATACATTTGGGAAGAAAAGATCTTAATTACTTTGATTTGTCTTATCAAATCACTCAAATGTTCTGATTGTATTCTAGGATCCCACACTGGCAAAACTGTGCAGCACAGGACCTGCACAAAATACCTACGATATATATAGGTAAGGCAAAGCAGAAGATAGGTATACAGATGCACTAGGGACAGGCATAAAGGACATTGGCACATCAGCATCAAAACATTCTTAGGTAATTTTTGAAAAATAGAGCTGTAGCAAGGACTCAGAAGAACACTAATAAATGAAATGACTGTCACAGCTAAAAAGACTTTCCTGAGTGTGAGATGTCATTTGAAAGCACTTGCAAAAATGATCCCACTTGAAAATGTAATAAACATCTATAAAGGTTACACTATAGGTCAATTAGAGGTAAAAGCTGATGTTTTAATAATGAATAAGGGATAGACAGAAGAAAGGCATGAATGGTCTTGGAAGCAAAGTCGCTTTTGTTTGAGTGGGACATGAGGAGCCAGTCATGAGCACAGGGAAAACAGTACCAAGATCAAAGCAACTGGCTGAGAAAATGGTCATTTAAACAGCATTCTGAAAAGTTCTGACCAGACAAGACTGGTCCAGGTCAGGGGAAAGAGTATGAGTGTCTCTATGACTTGAACTGCCTATTACAAATCTTGTTGAAAGACAAGATTCCTTGAAAATGTAGGATGTCAGAAAATGTCTGGCCAGTAGTGTAATGGATTGTGCATATTCATGTAGGCATAAACCAATCATTTCACCTCTCACTCATTGAGGGCTATGGTTTTAAACAAAAATGATCATGAGTGTAAATAGCTATAGTCTGAAACTGAATATACTTCAGTAACCATGAAGTCTAAAGTACCTGAAATCTAAATAATAGTTTCTTCTGTGTTAGGGCAGTTGATCTATTCACCTTAATAATAAGGTACAGTAAGTACTGTGGTACTTAGGCTGTAACAGAAAAAGATCTTTATATAGCAAAACATGTAAAAGCATCTAAAATCCTAAAGAAAATGAAATTTTAAGACTTGCTTAGTCAGGCTTCCTAAAAAAAGAGATTATTTATGACTCTGTGGTGCTACTGAAATGTATGCTAGAAATACATGTATGCTGAGCAAACCTTCTCCTAGTATGCTATTCGGGACACATGTCTACAGACCTAGGCCTTGGTCTGGAAAAGGTCACTAAACCACCAAATATGGTGTCAATTATGAGTGATGGACTGCTCACTGAGAGAGCGCTGAAATCTGTTTTACCAACTGGGAAATCAGAGAGAGCTCTGGCAGTTAGCAGAACCACAAACATTTTTGCAGAAAATACTGGGTAGATGCTTGTTTTGCTGAGGCCTTCTGTTAAGGTTTTGTCAGCACTGTATTTATTTTTAATTCACCACTATATACCTGAACTGCAACATTTTAAACTGTATTTTTCAGATATAGGCAGAAACACAGTTTCAGTACTGTGGCACAGAACCAGGCAAACTCTCCTAAGCCATGAGTGTTCCAACAGACCGTTTTTTTATTAGGTCTCTTCTCTGACTAATCCAGAAGGCAACAACAGCATAGAGGTCCACGGGAAAGTGAAAAAGTGAGATACGTACTTAAGTATGCCCTGAATGCTGCATATTTACATAGAAATACTGCCGTGTTAAAGCAGCCATTGTCTTCAGAAAGCTGCTCTACTTGTGTCATACAGCATGACAGGCAACATATACTGAATTTCAGGTCATATGTTTGACCTGACGACAAGTCCACGTGTAAAGTCAGTAAAGAACAAAATGAATCTGAAACCATTCCTCACCACAGAGCTGGCCTCCAGAGCTGGCTTTTCTGAAATGTAAACAGTGAAGTGAGAATGTTTCATTTGGTACTACAGAGCTGTTTATTTAAATCCAAATCTGCAAATATGATTGAAGTTTGGCTTGGTTTCAACAATTTGATATGGTATTTAAAACTACAGTGCCACATTTTGAATCACAGACTATTTACCTTCTTCAGGCTCCTTGTTATGTTGTTAGGCTCTTTCTCCCTCTTTCACTTATTTTAAAATAATTTTTAAGAGATGTTAAAAGTGGAACTGTGGGAAACTGCTATAAAATTAAAACCACACACAAGTCTTGTCTGCTAAATAGAATCTGAACCCCAGAGGCTTTTGTTGAATTTTGGAGGATTTGCAAGAGTTTGCTCCAGGGTCATCTTGAAGATTCTGGCTAATGTGAAAATGGAGCAACAAGAAATTTCAAAGAATTTTAGGTGCTAAAAAATGGTGAACACAAAAAAAAAATTTCCAAAGATCTGTAGGTCCTAATGGAGAAAACATCATTTGGAACCTTCTCACTTCAAATTGAAAGGATTTTTAAAAATATATTTGCAACACTTAATAATTATCTACTCTTAGATAGCCTGATAAAACAGGCTGAATTTAGAAGAAAGCTTTCAGCTGAGGTCAACACTCCCCAGATTGCAACGACATAGTATTTTTAACTGAAAAATATGTAAGACAACAAAGAAAGTCTAATGTCACTATATCCCATTTCCACACAGTAAAATGAAACCACTGCATAAATAACACAGTTTCCTTAAAGTAACCTTAAAAGATCAGTAGCAATGTAGGAAGAGAAGTAAGAATTTAAGATGGCTGATCTCAAGATCATTTCTTGTTACTCCTCAAAAGATGTTAAAAAGTGCAGGTTTTCCTGGAAATTTACAGTTTCAAAAAATCAACAATTTCAGGGTGTTTAATGAAAATTAAAAAAAAAAAAATATAAAAATCCCGACAGGCTTCCATATGGAAAGCCCCTTAAAAACACCTCCATTGTTAGTTTGATGATTGCTGCATGCTGTGTAATTTTGCCATGTCTTACTTTCTGAAAGAATGAGAAAATAGTCCTAGGGTAGCATTGACATGATGCAAATTACTCCATTTTGCCCTCAATAAATCTCTGAACTCCACTTGCCCTTCAAGCCAAGGTAACAGAAGCTTGTCCTCAGGTGGAACTGACCATCCAAATTAACTGCACATTTTATGGATCCTGGGCAGAAATACAGCAGTAAATATGGCACAAGAACTATGGATTGGGAATTGCCTCAGATTCGACTTTGGCTTATGGTGATAGTAATATAAACTTGTGAATTTGCATAATATTTCTTTTTTGGCATATGGCTGCATGCATTTCATGCAAAAATGTACTACATCCTGCTAGACTCAGGTTCTTTAAATAAAGCTATGTTCATAAGCAGGCTCATCCACACCAACAGTGGTAAATAGCATACAGGTTGCAGTAAACTCCATCTTAGTCAGAGCCAGGGCTTTGTACCAGCCTGGCAAATTTCTCATTGGAGAATTAACTCTAATAGTTAAATATAGAAGGGGCTATTCCAGGAACTCTGAGAGACATGCATGGCTTGTTTTTATTAGGTAAGTCTATAAAAAGTGGAGCTATGTTAGCTGGCACCAGAATAGGATTTGGCCTTCAGCACTGCATAGAGAACAAAAACTTGGCAAGCCTGCCTTACAAATCACATATAAATCACAACTGCCCAACAAAGATGGTCCTGTTGCTAGAGCTCCTATTCCCACACACAGGATTAATCTTTGAAGACAAGTTGTCTTAAAGATGTTTTTGTTTAAACATTTAGGTTTTAAGGAGTTTATTCCTTCAGCAAATATTTTTACAAGACAAATAACAAATCTATTTTTATATTGTTTCTAATTTTCTTTGTGGAACCATAAAATTTAATTTACAATAAAAGGAATACACATATGCATTATTTTTCTTCATTACAGCCACTGTATCATGATTGCCCTCATCTCACGTGGTTGTAGATACTTGGTGACTGGAAGAAAGGAAACATTACACATTATTAAAAAGGGTAGAAAGGATGATCCTGGGAACTACTAACCTGTCAGCCTCACTTGTTCGCCTGGGAAGATCATGGAACAGATCTTCCCAGAAGATCTCATAAGGCACTTGGAGAACAGGGAGGTGATTTCAGCCAGCCAGCATGGCTTTACTAACATCAAGTCCTGCTGACCCATCTACAATGGAGTGACTACATCAGTGGACAAAGGAAAGGCAATGGATGTCATTAAGTATCTGCCTAGAACATGCTTATAAATCAGGACCCCCAAAACTGAAAAAAAACCAAACACTCTAAAATCCAAAACACTTTCATGTTTGCAACTCTGACTCAAGCAGACAATAAATCAAGCCAATTTTCCACAAGCCCCACGTTGGGCACCAAATAAAATTTATGTGGTGGTGAGAGAAAGTTCATCTCTCCCTCCCCCACAAAGAAACCACAGCTAACTCAGTTGGAGAAGCAGAGATGAATTAAAGCTATATTTACAATCAGGATGAGGTGCAGCGAGTATATACACAATATACAGTATTTACAATATATACAGAAATATACAGCAAAGAACATAATACAGAACAAAACTCCCTCCTCCCAGCCAGCAGGAGGGTTCCCCCCCTGTACCCCCTCTCTCCCCCTACCTTCCTTTTTTTTCCCAAAAGGGTTATATATAGAGAAAAGCTGATCACTAAGGAGGAAAATTCTGTTAGCTCAAAGCGCATGCAAGAATTACTTTTTCTTATCTGTTATTCAAGGTCAGCTCTGGCTAGCAGCTGTTGCTCAGAGAGAGACAGAAGCAGACAGGCTGAACAGAACAGAGCTGACTGAGACTCAAACAGAACTAAAACTTAAAGTTGCATTCTACCAATCTACCAATGAAATTCATTTAGAATATCATGTTTTCGTTGTCTTCACCAAAACATTTGGCCAGAGTGTTCCAGCAGCTGTCCCTTTCTTAAAGGCACAGCCTAAAATGGTCACAATCATTTATTACACAGGATTCACAGGATGTTAGGGATTGGAAGGGACCTCCAGAGATCATCAAGTCCAACCCCCCTGCCAGAGCAGGACCATATAATCTGTCACAGGAATGTATCCAGACAGGTCTTGAAAGTCTTCAGAGAAGGAGACTCCATAACCTCTGTGGGGAGCCTGTTCCAGTGCTCTGTGACCCTCATAATAAAGAAGTTCCTCCTCATATTGAGGTGGAACCTCCTGTGCTGTAGTTTATATTCTTATCACATGGTGCAACTGAGAAGAGCCTGTCATCTCCCTGTGGTATTTATACACATTTATTAAATCTCCTCCCAGTCTTCTCCAGACTAAAAAACCCCAGGGCTCAAAGCCTCTCCTCATAGGGCACATGCTCTTAATTATCCTGTTTGCTCTCCATTGGACTCTCTCCAGTAAATCCCTGTCCCTCCTGAACTGGGGAGCCCAAAACTGGATGCAATATTCCAGGTGAGGTCTCACAAGGGCAGAGTAGAGAAGGAGGACAACACACCTTGATCTGCTGGACACACTCTTCTTAATACACTCTAGGATCCCACTGGCCTTCTTGGCCACAAGGGCACATTGCTGACTCACAGGTAACTTATTATCCACCAGGACTCCCACGTCATTCTCCATGGGACTGCTCTCCAGCAGATCACCTCCCAGCCTGTTCTGGTGCAATTTCTTATTCCTTCCCAGATGCAGGACTCTGCACTTATCCTTGTTGAACCTCATTAGGTGCCTCTCTGCCCAGCTCTCCAGTCTGTCCAAGTCTTGCTGAATGGCTGCACAATCTTCAGGTGTATCAGCCAAGCTTCCCAGTTTGGGTATCATCAGACTTCTGCAAGGCCCTTGATGTGGTCCCCCACAACATCCTTGTGTCTCATTCTGGGCTGCATCAAAAGAAGTGTGACCAGAACACTGAGACATGATTCTGCCACTCTACTCTGCTCTGGTGGTACCCCACCTGGACTACTGTGTCCAATTCTGGGGCCTTCAACTCAAAAAGAACATGGACCTGACAGAGAGGCTCCAGAGGAGTGCCACAAAAATGATAACTGGAGCACCTCTGCTGTGAAGACAGGTGGAAAGGGTTGAGGTTGGTCAGCCTGGAGATGAAAAAGCTCTGGAGAGACCTAATAGTAGCCTTCCAGTACCTGAAGGGGGCCCACAAGAAAGCTGGGGAGGGACTATTTACAAAAGCATGTAGCACTAGGACAAGGTGCAATGGTTTTAAACTAGAGGTAGGTGGATTTAGATTGGACCTTAGGAAGTTCTTTAAGATGAGGGAATTACTTCTGAGTAATATTAGATTTATGTTCAAGTTCAAAGTGGACATAGAATACATAGAATAGAATACATAGAATAAACCAGATTGGAAGAGACCTTCAAGATCATCGCGTCCAACCCATCAACCAATCCAACACCACCTAAACAACTAACCCATGGCACCAAGCACCCCATCAAGTCTTCTCCTGAAAACCTCCAATGATGGTGACTCCACCACCTCCCCAGGCAGCCCATTCCAATGGGCAATCACTCTTTCTGTATAGAACTTTTTCCTAACATCTAGCCTGAACCTCCCCTGGCACAGCCTGAGACTGTGTCTTGTCCTGGTACTGGCTGCCTGGGAGAAGAGACCAACATCCGTCTGTCTACAACCTCCCTTCAGGTAGTTGTAGAGAGTAATAAGGTCACCCCTGAGTCTCCTCTTCTCCAGGCAGGAGAACCAGGACAGTGGTTCAAATAACATTTGATATTCTCAGCTCTAAATAGTGTCCTCTAATGAGTTTAATTTTTTTTAGCCCTTGTCCTTGTGCACTCCCTACAAACTAGACAGACTGAAATCCAAGCAGAAACCACTTATTCTTGAAGTCACATATAAAGTTGGCTCAAATAGTTTCTGTATTGCATCCCAAATTCAATAATTTGCACAAGGGACTAATGTTTAAATAAATATATATGTATATATAAATATATATATCACATCATCTTGCCTCCTCAGTTTAGGAAGAATGTTGACTTGCTGGAACGTGTCCAGAGAAAGACAACAAAGTTGGTGAGGGGCTTGGAACATAAGCCCTATGAGGAGAGACTGAGGGAGCTGGGGTTGCTTAGCCTGGAGAAGAGGAGACTCAGAGGTGACTGTGCAAGTGTTTTTATTTACTCCTTTTACCTTCCCTTGCCTATCTTTTCTCTATGGGAAAAGAAGGAGGGGGAAGCTGAAACCAGGACAAAGAGTGAAAATATCCAGGCAGCCAGCACCAGAACAAGAGGACACAGTCTCAGGCTGCACCAGGGGAGGTTTAGGTTGGATGTTAGGAAGAAGTTCTATACAGAGAGAGTGATTGCCCATTGGAATGGGCTGCCCGGCGAGGTGGTGGAGTCAGCATCATTGGAGGTGTTCAGGAGGAGACTTGATGGGGTGCTTGGTGCCATGGTTTAGTTGATTAGGTGGGTTGGATTGGCTGATGGGTTGGACTTGATGATCTTGAAGGTCTCTTCCAACCTGGTTTATTCTATTCTATTCTATTCTATTCTATTCTATTCTATTCTATTCTATTCTATCTATGAAGAGATTTCTCTTTGACAAGTTTGTTTTAAAGTAATGTACCTATCACTGGTAATAATTTTTATAATGAAAACAAACAGATCACATAAATCATAAAATTGTTTGAACTGCAAAGGCTGTAGCTGCTGCTATTAAAAATTGTATTTGCTACAACTGTGTGGTAATGATTTACATTGCTAAATGTATCATTTAATTTAATTTCTCATGCAACAAGAGCTGTTAAATTAAGAAAGTGTAGTGATAAGGTTCTCAAATATCTGTATCAGTTCATCAGTGGAAAAGACTCAGTACTGACACATTTCCCCAAACTGTGTAATTGAAAATTATACACATCTGATACTATGTGTTTTGAAAAGGAAAGCATTAGCATTTTTCATAGCAAATTGTTATTAAAAGGGAAAGGTGTGAGAGATGAATACTAAGCATTCACTGTATTTTCAGTGTAACGTTCCCCCTCAAAAAATTTGTGCAAGGTGCACAACTTCTACAGCAGTGAATTTTTCAAAAGCCTTGTAGAAAGGTGCTTGCCAAACTCTTGTCTATATTTCCAACAAAGGATACACTTAGAAACCTGATGGATTGCTTACTAAGCAGAGGAGTGGAACATGCTTGGGAGAGAGAACAGTCACTCTGGATGCTGTCTCACAGAAGTATGAAGAGAAGTATCTATTACTCTTATTATCTCACTAACGATTCTGGGGGCATTTGCAATGATTCTAATAGGAGATTAGCCACATCAGTACTTAATATCCATTAACTGATAAAAACAGATTTTCTGTACCAGAAAATTCTCTCCAGAGGAAGAAGATGCCATTTAAACTGAAAAAAATACAAGACAAACAGAACTGAATTATTGTAAGCATCAATATTAAACGAGATCTAAGTACACAAACATTGACTTTTGATATGGAGAAGCATGTATATTTCCTGTGGGGAACAGTAAACACCAACAGTAGGAGGAAATTAATAGGTACAAAACCAGCAAAAGTAGTATGCCAGTGTTCATTTAAATGGAACAAATGGGTGCATTGCACATTGGAAGAAGCACAACCCAAAAATGACATGCAAGGATGTGAACAACAAAACAAGAGTGGAAAGGGCAAACAATCATGACAGGATGCAAGACAGGAGAGTAAAGCAGAAACAAATCTGTCAATGCTTTTGAACTGAATGCAGAAAGAGTAAGAGGAAAAAAAGGACTGATCCAGCTGTAGAAGAAGAAATTATTTCATAGAATCATAGCATGCACTGGGTTCGAAAGGTCCTTCAAAGGTCATCTAGCCCAACCTAATCCTCAATTTGATCAGGTTTTCCAGAGCCCCATCAAGACTGACATTGAATGCCTTCAGGGATGGGGCCTCCACCACCCTCATAGTAAAGAACTGAGGAATATTGGATAGGTTATATTAGGGAAGCTGAGTACCAGGAAATGCACACAAAAAAAAGGAGGCTGAAGTAAGACATGAGGTCAAAAGTATGAGTGACACAGAAGAAAAAGAAAGAGGCAGGTTTAGAAAATTATAGAGGCAAAGAGGCAAAATTTTATGGGGACTTGGATATTAGAAAGTGAGGAGTGAAAAATAATTTCATGGTTGTCAATCTGAGTGTCGGGGAAGATGGAGGAGTTGTCAACAGTGATGAAAGAAACAGCACAGGGAATGGGTTTCTGATTGGTTAAAGCAGGGTGGGGATAGAGGAATGGGCAGAGGAAATGTCTGCACAGAGTAAGACATTGAATTTGAAGAATTAGATGGCAAAATTGCAACATGGGTATTAGAAAGGACATTGAGGGCATAGTGAGCTCACCCAGGAGAACAGCCAGGAAAACAGTACATATGGAAGCATGAGAAGATTAAGAAATGCTCAGGAATTAGTTCACATCAGCCAGAAAAAGATGCTCAATTTACAAACCTGCACCATGGCACCAAGCCAGCAAGCTACAACTGCTGCATCAGCAAGGCTGACATCTGAGGAAGGCTTTGAGTTTGCAATTTCACTGAGGTCTGTGCTTGACACAAGTCCAACAAATACATGTTGAACCACAAACTCTCTGTATCTTAAAACTACTCATCCCCCAGAAACCAGTGCACATTTCAGGGAAGCCAAAAAGCAGCTTCTAAGATACTTTAGTCCTGGCACCTAGAGCAACTACACTGAGAGTAACCTTCCAAAAGCCCTATCTCTGCATTAAAGAGAAGTGTTTGATCTGATCTGACCATGGTTATACTGTCAAAACAGCAGAAGCTTCACAAAGTGGTGATATCAAGTTCACAGCTCTGCGTTATCTGCCCTGCACCTCTACCTTTTACTTCTGTTTCAAAAACTTTATACAACAGTGCTGGTTTTTTTAAGAAAGAAAATCTATACAATGTACAGGAGGTAAGGATTTATATTAATCATCTTGGACATTTACATGAACCATAAGACTATCTGGAATAAAAAATAATTAAAGTTATGATAAATGTTGGAAAGAACATTAAACCTCACACTTCCAGGTTTAATCCATGTTGTGTCTATATAGAATTAAGGGAGTTTTCCATACCTTTTGTGAGATACCAGTTTTTTTATTGTCTCAAACAGGGTGGGACAAGGCCTGGCCTAACAGTGTGGCTTAAAAGAGGTGTTTTCTGTGGAGGTAAGAACTTGCTCCTTCTTCATTTTAAAACCACTGCACCAGCGCCACTGAAAGGCCAATGTGCACATCGCACTCTTCACAGCTGGAGGCACCGCACCTGCCCCGCGGAGAGTGCTGGGGGAACAGAAACTTCAGGGGTCCGCATGTTTTGCAGCAGGCCAGGTAGCTCCACACCGGGCCGTCCACAATGCTGGCCGCTCTGCACTGCTCCTCTTCACACCGCCCACACCACCACCACTCTGCACAGCTCGGCACCATACACACCACCAGCCCTGCAGCACAGCTCCCTTAGCCCCCACCACTGCACCAGCTTCACACCACCCACACCACTCTGTTCCCACCACCACCCTGCTGCTGCCACGGAGGGACTCCCCCCTTTTTCAAAGTGTGTGCCTGCCACCAAGAACTTGGGACTGTTCCTGTGATACTTCTCACTGAATTCAGGGAATGGTGACATCTCTTCCTTTTGCTCCTTGATTCTCTCTCTCTTCTTCTCCATCGCTCTCTACTTTTTTCCCCTCCTTTTCCTTCCCATTTTCCCTCTGCTCTGGAACCCAAGTCATGAGCCATTTGGCATCAGTTTCCTATTATTGACTCCAAAGGAATTATTTTAATCTTAGCACAATACTCTGTGCTGATCAGGATTGGTACAGCATAACTGGGTTGTGATGCCTGCCTGTTGATGCTGGTCATGACCAGAGATGAGGCATGGAGCTGTAGTGTACTATGCATGCTGTGGTAGGCTCCTGTGCCTGTTCCTGTGCCTGCTACAGGTATGACAGCCCAGATAGTTCCAGAGATGACCAAAACGGAGACCTTTCAATAGTCCTTACATTGCTCAGTGCAAATATTTCTTTATTCTCTCTTTTTATAAAAAAAAGCATACATAAATCAAACACTGTAAGAAAATCATAGTCTTAAAGCAGAGCTGTTCAGAGCAAAGTGGTAGGGCCAGCTTGTAAATGCAATTGAACACAACAGAGTTTGCTGAACCAGAGTGGAGGTTGTGCTTACCATGTGGAGCCTTAGTTTTGTAACAGATTTGCAGAAAGTGTCTATTTCCAATTTTAAACTTTCAAAGTAAGAAAACTAAATTGTATGATACACAGCACAATTTCTCCACATCTGTTTACTCCTATGAAAAAATATTTACAGTATCTAGCCAAACTTCCGATCAATTTCATACCCCTTGTTGTTCATCTCCACTCCTCTAGGGGAAAAAAAAATACTGCTGAGAAGGGAAGTTCATCACCTAATCCTCCCTGGGAAGGTGGAGAAGAAATGCATGAAATGGAAGAGAATGAACTGTTGAACCTTGTGATCTGTGTTGCCATGTTTAATGATGTGGAGGGATAGCTTCTCAGTTGTTGCAGCAGTGGGCAGGAGTGGAAGACATTGCCTCTCAGTGAAGTATGTCTCTTGCCTGGCACCTCTACCACTCCAACAACCCAATCTTAATTTTACATCAAAAAGGCAATGCCAATCTAGCCTTAGAAATCCCATTGCCATTCAGCTGGCTGGTGCTGTACATCCTCAGCAGGCGGGTGGATCTCTAACAGAAGGCATAGATACTTAACTGGAAACTTTGCACGGCTCTAAGCATACCTGAGTGGTAAAGCAATACCGCTGCACTGCAAAGACCCAGTTGCCTCTTTTAACCTCCTCACTTAATCAGTGTAGGCATTCTAAATCATAATGCAGTGACTGAAAACTGTGCACACCCACATGTTACTAGTAGATGTTTCTTCGGGCTCACTTCTTTCTTCATCACACCCTTTGCTTCCCTATGGCTTTGCTCTACACTAAATAGAATAATACTCTGATACAACATGAAAGCAGCAGCCATCAGATGAGAGAAACTCACCTGAAACCTACACTGAAGAGCACAAAAAATGAAAAGTCTTCTTTAAATTTAGTTCTGACTGTAAGGCCAGCAAATAAGAAAAGCTGGACACATACTCCTTGAGAAATACAAAGCTGAGAAAATCTTAGTGGAATCAGACAATTTGCAGAGGTAAAGACAATAGAGAAATCATGAAGCCTGAACAAAGTAGTTAGCATGCCTGTTCAGGGAGAAGTATGTGGACATGGGAAGTATTTCCTCCAGTGCTGAGGAGGTTCACGAAGCATGTTCAAATGTGAAAGGAAAAAACAAAAACAAACCCAAACTTGTTTGACAAAGGAAAAATGAGAGGATAAAGGAAATTGGCATACACAAAAGGAGACATCTGATAGGAACCTGGAATGCTTTGGATCTCAATTAACAGAGAGTAGGGAAAAAAGGAATAAAGAACAGTTTTTCTAGAGAATATCTACCTGGCCTTTATACACTCAATTTGAATAAACAGAATGGATAAAGCTCAATCAGCTCATGACAGCAAAGAGTATGACAATGAATAAGAAAGAAGGAAGCTTGTCTGGGGAAAAGGAAAAGAAAAGAAAAGCTACAAGTGCATAGGATGTTGTCAAAGTCATGGTGCTTCCTCCAGACATGTTATACAACATAAACTAAGTAGCAAAATCAGCCAAGACTGAGAGAGCTGAGAAGGCTCAGAAGTGCATCAGAGGAACAGAGGAACCATGGGGAAATAGGTCAAATGTCTGTCGAACATGAAACTGAATATAGAGTTGAGGTTAACAGGCAAAACAAGCAATAATTTCTCCATGCTCTCCAACTGGTTTATTATAGTTTTTTAAATGCTTGTAGCTTGGCATAACATGTCTGAGGAAACACTTACGTGACTATGCTAGCAATCTGATTCCCAATTTCTTCTCTGGCCACACTGCCTTTCAGTTCCTCTATCCTACAGTGGTTACACCCTTTTGCTCTTGACTGGTGGTAGAGACGTTGGGAAGAGGGGTTTACTGTAGGATTTCCATCTAGAAACATCTGAGAATGAGCTCAGTCATGTCTGAAGGTAATACTCACCTTTTCAGACTGTTGCTGACACAACAGATATTTATTCAGAAAACAAACAAAGAGGACAAATTTTACCATATTCTGTAATATTTTCAATGTAATTTCTGTAGCCAGTCTTAGAATTGTCCCTTGGTGATCTAAATTAAGTTGAATAGGTCTTTCCATTCATTCATGAGATTGACTTAATACACAGAGGGTAGAGCTAGTCTACTGACCTTTGGCATTCAAAATGCAAATTGAATCCTGGCGTTGGCAAGAATGTTTGGATTTGGTGTAAAAAAGACTTAGTCACAGTGGATTTCCAGTTCCTGATTACACCAGAGCATAATGAACAAACATCAAATAAACAACAGTTACCACTCCCTTCCCTGAGGGAAGGAAACATGGACAGCCCACATGCACTTTCCCTATTTCAATCTTCTAAGCTGCCTGAAGAGACACTTGAAAGTGAAGAGATACATGGAATTTCAAACTGTCTGTTTCTTTTTTGTTCTGGTATTTGTGCAGAGGAGACTTGCAGAAGGAAAGTCCTCCCTCAGTGACTGAACAAGTACTTCACTGACACCAAATGGCATTTCACATAAAACTGTTAATGGCTCTTGCAGAAGACTCAAGTTGATCTGACTCTTTCTAAGGCCTCGTGCCTCATCTACAGGATGGATATTTTGCTGTGTCCTGCAGTGTCTCCTCCTGTGTTTCTGCATGCTTTCTGTTTTATAAGGCAATAATCAGTGAGCCTTTATACATCCTCAGGTGAAAGGACTAATATCAATATTAGCTATCCTTAGGGACCCAGATGGAAAACTGATGAAGCAATACCAGTTTTAACATGAAAATAAAAATCTAGAAAATCAACTTTAAAAAACAAATTCACCTTAATAAAATAAACAGACTTCATTCTTTTCTCTGCTATATTTGCATTCTGCTTCATGAACACATAAACCATAAAGATAATTATAAAACTGAAACAGTCTCAAATCATATAGAATTAGTAATCTATGATAAATTGTAGCCTGCAGGAGACAGAATTCATAAGAGGCACTCATGAGAACATTTTAGCTTCTTTTCTACATTTGTTATGTACTATACAATCAGTAAAAGAAACAAAGATAGTGGTGAATATTTTTGCCAGGAAGTGAAGGAGTGTTGTGAGGGGGGTGGGTGTTTGTCTCCGTCCAGACTTGGAAACAGACTTGGTTCTTTTTGAACATTCCCACGTTGTGAAATTACAGGCACAAATGAGGCCAAAATATCAAAAATGAGGCTATTTATTAACAGAAGTGGGGAGAGGGAGAAGGAAAATGGAGAGAGAGAGTCAGAGAGAGAGAAGGAAAGGAATTATATTACCACCCTCCCCACCAGCCCTGAGATGATTTGGGGCTGTGGAAGGACCTGTGGCATCCTTGTTGGCTTGTGCTGTCTGCCCTGGAGGAGGGGACGGAGAGATCCCACAGTTCAAGTCTTCTCTGAGCAGCTTCCAACATGTGGTATCTTCAGTAAGGTGCCTTTTTCTCTTCTCCATGAGTTACAGCAGGCAAACTATAAGGCACAGAGAGATAGAGTTCCTGGTCTGCTGCTTCCAGGCTGCATGATGATGTCTTTTTCTCTGTGTCTGTCTTTTCCTCTCCTTGTATTTTCTCCTCCTGAGCAGGTTTGCTGAGGTCTTTAATACAGTTTTTTTAGTCACAGGTTTTTTTAAGTATGTGTCCAGATACTGCCCCCAAGGAATCTTCCTCTGTATTCCTTGTGTACTTACAGGGGTCCAGTGGAGGGTGGAGGCCTCTGTCTCCTCCTTCACCTTTTACCTGCCCATACACACAATACACATCAGGGGCTTATCATGCCAGGTGGTAAATCCATTGTATAGTCCAGCCTTTTCACCATCCTCCCTTTCAAGGGTAGAGATGACCTTGTCTGTGCACATTCCGGAGAGTCATTATCCAGTGCCCATTACACATTTCTGTGGTCTGGAAGCAAAGGTGATTTTATCTTTGTTGATTCACATCAAGAGAGACAAGATTTAGACTCTTACAGTGTTGAACCTGTAAAGACTCCTTCACGGGAGTCATTAGTTATTATTAATGACTTTGAGAGTTTTACTCCATTTCACAAAGTTTAGCCAAGTTTAGCAAAAGGTGCATTGCCTTCATTAATGGCTGTGCCTGAATAAGGGCTGAAAGCCATGTTAAAACTGAAAGCAGACAACTATGCAGGAGAGACCTCCCACAACTTGGCTAGCCATCTATGAAGGCATGACCAAATGGACAGATAAAGGAGAGCAGTGGATATTGTCTACCTTGACTTCAACAGGGCTTTTGATACCATCTCCCATAATATCCTCATAGGTAAACTCAAGAAAAGTGGGTTTGATGATCGGACTGTAAGGTGGATTGATAACTGGCACAACAGAGTTGTGATCAGCAGTCAAGAGTCCAGCTGGAAGCCTGTGGTGTATCCCAGAGATCAGCACTGGGTCTCCATTTTTGTTCAATATCTTCATCAATGACCTGGATAAGGGGATGAGTGTACCCTCAGCAAATTCGCTGATGATACAAAACTGAGGGGGGTGGCTGACACCCTGTCAGGCTGTGCTGCCATCCAGTAAGATCTGGACAGGCTGAAGAGCTGCGCAAAGGTGAACCTCATGAGGTTCAATAAGGACAAGCAAAGAGTCCTGCGTCCAAGGAGGAATAACACCAGGTCCCAGTACAGACTAGAGGTCATCCTGCTGGAAAGCAGCCCTGTGGAGAAAGACTTTGGAGTCTTAGTGGACACGAAGTATCCATGGGACAGCAAGAGGCCAACAACATCCCTGGGTGCAGAAAGGAAAGTATTTCCAGCCAGTCTAGGGAGGTTGTCTTCCCCCTCTGCTATGCCCTGGTGAGACCACACCTGGAATACTGTGTCCACTTTTGGTCTTCCCAATCCAAAAGAGGCAGGAATCTGCTGGAGAGAGTCCAATGTCGAACTATGAGGATGGTTGCAGAGCTGCAATATCTCTCCTATGAAGAAAGACTGAGAGACCTGGAGCTGTTTAGTCTTGAAAAGAGAAGGCTGAGAAGAAATCTTATCAATGTCTACAAATGTGTCAAGATGAAGATGCCAGGCTCTTTTTGGTGGCACCCAGTGATAAGACGAGGAGTAACAGGTACAAGCTAGAACACAAGAGGTTCCACCTCAACAAGAGGAGACACTTCTTTATGGTGAGGGTGATGGAGCACTGGAACAGCCTGCTGTTATGAGTTTAAGAAATTGCGAAGTCTTAAACCATAAAGTACAGACCTCCAGAGGCTACATAGGTCCAGGAGTGGTCCAGAAAGTGTAATCTTTTGTTATTTCATTCCTAGAATGCCTGCATCTCCTTTTTATAAATGAACAGCACAGGATGTTCAGCCCCTTTCTCTTATCCCTGATCCCTTCTTGATGTGGGCTCCCTTATCTTGGGTTTTGTGAGGGAGTGGGTCCTGGAGCTGGCAAACTGAATTTTTAGCTGCATTGCTTGGGTTTGGTATGTTTGGGGTAGAGAGGCATGGTTCAGGGGGCTATTTGATGCTTGGACTTTGGGCCTGATTTGGAGACAGGTTGTGGAAAGCTTTGGCCTAAGAAGTTTTGTTTGTTTGGAGAACCATGGCCAAGGCAGGCTATGGATTTGTGTATTTTATATGCTTTTGTACTGTTGTATGTAGTTGTGAATAGTACTTCCATTTAAAGTTCTAATTCTTTCCAATCCAGTGTAGAGTGTTTTCTTTACTCCTTTGGGAAGGGGTGAAGAGCATCTGTCTCGCTCCTTAAACCAGACAGCTGCCCAGGGAGATTATGGAGTCCTCTTCTTCTGAGACTTTCAAAACCCTTCTGGATTCATTCCTGAGCAGCCTGCCCTTAGTAAGCCCGCTTTGGCAAGGAAGTTGGACTCTATTATCTCTGGAGGTCCCTTCCGACCCCTAACATTTTGTGATTCTGTGATTAGCACAATGAATAACCTCCTTTGCAGCCTTCATGTCACTGAAGGCTGAACACTCCCTCTCCTTATCCATGAAGTCTTGCTTATAAAAGAGAGTACATTCAACACCCAGATGGATGATAGGAGAGGTACAACACTTCATTGTCTCCGTTAGGTAATCTTGAGAATACTAACAGAGAGAGAAAGATTTTGGTCTTCCAAATGTGTTGTTTCCATTTGGCTTCAAGTTCTCATCCTTGTAAATATTTTTCCCTATCTTCTGTTTCCTTACTAGTTTACTACTTCTGGAAAAGCTTAGGTAATTTTGAAGGTAAGACATGTGTGAAAAAAAGTATTTTATTTCGTTGAGTTTTCTTTGCTTGGTTTTGGTTGTTTGTGGGTTTTTTGGTTTGGTTTGGTTTGCTTTGCTTTTTGTTGGTTGGTTGGGTTGGGTTGGTTTTATTTCTTAGCCTGTTTGCTGAAGATTTTTATGCTTGGAAAAGTCTCTCCTTTGTGAAACAGCAGAGCACACAGATTTGAGAAGGTAAAACAGCACAGCACCTAGCAAACCCAGAATTGAATAAAGTATTAAAACTTAAAGCTCAAAAGGATTTTGAAGTCTTGTGCTGGCAAACTTTGATGCAGCAGGCCAAATTCCACTTCTAGTTGTGGGAACTGAATTAATGTGGGACCTCCTTGCCCCCCTCCTTCCACAACAGAATTGGCCATCTTTTGGTGATAAAACTGGGGACTCTGGGCTTCATTAGGTTCATCATTGCCACACAGGGGATCCTTGGGTTTCCAGCTTTCATTTTCTTTATCCTACATTCTTTTATTTCTTTCCTTTTTACTTGAATTTTTTGTTGTTGTTGTTTTGGGTGTAGTCATTCCCTGAATTAGTCACTGTCAATTCCCTTCACCCCTAATGGAAAGAAATGGGAATTTCAAGGGTGTGATTCATCAGGGACCTTTAAGATGTCTGACTGAGGTTTAAATGAATTGAAACTGAACTTGAGTGACCAGGACTTTTTTGACTGTGACAGGAACACAAAATTGCTGCTTATAATGGAGGTGTCCAAACTGCAGACACCATTCAGCCTGTTGAAATTCACCCTTTGTCTTTTTCTTCACAAAGAAAATTAACACTGATATTAAAGAGCTTTTTTTTTTTTTTTTTTGTGGCACTCCAGAGAGTTTGCTAGGGGGTCTAATGATTTCTTAGCATTCTGAGATTCAAGCTGCCTGTCAGCTCACAAAATTCATATGAACTTGCCTGCAATTTGAAATGGAAAATTTTCAGTACAACATGGAGGGTGAAGTCCGTACTCTAGCTTTCTTGCTTTCAAAGGACATCTTAATCTAGCTGTATTAGGCAAGCCCCGTAAATTGTTAGCAGAGCACAGCAAATGTGTTCCACTTCAGGGTCTTTGGTAGCTCTTGCTTCCTTTGCTTTCTTCATCTCTTCTCCCTGTGACAATCACACAGATCTCTACCTACTACTTTTTCTGAAGAAAATTCCCACACCCCATACTTTTCCTGACCATGTCCATTAGGGGCACTGAACTGGTCAATCAGTCACACATTGACATCTTGGGACTCCTTAAACACAATTCATCTTCCCTACCACAGTCTCTTGCTGGTGTCGAAGCCAGCTCTTCTTTTGCCCAAAAAGTGGTTGAATAATCACAGGAAATTAAATCCAAAGCCTTCATACTTCTCCCACATTTTCTTCCCACTCTCCAGTATCTCCCCACATCTCCTGTCCTTCTTGCTAGTTCAGATGTTTAACACAACTCCTTTTTTTTCATAGATTCATTGATTTATAGAATGGTTTGTGTTGGAAGGGACTTTAAAGAACCTCTAATTCCAAAACCCCTGCCATGGGAACAGACACCTTTGACTAGATGGGGTTGTTCAAGGCCTCATCCAACCTGGCCTTAAACACCTCCAGGGAAGAGGCATCCACAACCTCCCTGGGAAACTGTTCCAGTGCCTCCCTACACTCACTGTAAGAATTTTTTTCCTACTATCCAGTCTAAATATACCCTCCTCAAGCTTCAATCCATTCCATCTCGTCCTGTCATTACAAGCCCCTGTGAAAACTCCCTTCCCACCTTTCTTGTGGTCTCTCTTCAGGTACTGGAGGGATGCTATAAGGTCTCCTTGGAACCTTCTTTTCTCCATGCTGAACAGCTCCAACTCTCACAGCCTGTCTTCATAGGGGAGGTGCTCCAGCCCTCTGATTATCTTTATGGCCCTCCTCTGGAGAGGCTCCAGCATCAGTGTCCCTATTTCTTTATTGCTTGTTACTCTAGCTCATGCCTCTTGTAATTAAGTACAGCTGTTGTATGGAGTGTGGAGTACGGTCCACAATTGTTCTTCAGCTCCTCTTGAACATGGTTCAATCCTGGCATACTTTTCCTGAAGCAGACTTAGTTTTTTATGGATAGGATGTAACAAGGCTGTTGACAGGATTAACTGGCCTCTCATTATTCCCATCTGAATCACAGAATCGTAGAACTATTGAGGTTGGAACTCCTGAGCTCACAATCCCACCACTACTGCTAAGCCACTATCGCTGAGCCATGTCCCTAAGCACACCACATGTCTTTTAAATACCTCCAGGGATGGTGACTTCACCACCTCCCTGGGCAGCCTGTTTCAATGCTTGCTAACCCTTTCTGCGAACACTTTTTTTTTCTTAGTATCCAACCTAAACCACAACTTGACCTGACTTCCCTGTCACTTTTGCTTTTTAAAAGAAACATTGAGTCATTTGTGAACAATTCACTTAGTACCAGGTCTATAAATTTATGATTTTAATCTTGAAGTCTGGTGAGTGAGCCACACAAAATACTCTCTTGATTCTTTATGTTTGCAACTGCTTTCCCTGCAAACACTATTTCCAGAGTGCATCATACTATTTTCTGAATAAACAGAGACAGAAATAAAAAGTAGGCTTTGGAGACTCTGCAATGCCACTGACTCACCACCTTCCACAGCAGAAAACAAATAATCTCAGATTATCCCACACAAGTAAATACCTCATAATCATCTACAGAATTTTGTGGACACTAAAAACATGCACAGTACAAGCCACTACAAATCAACTTCCACCACTAAAAGAAAACAGTTTTCCAGTCAAACTCTTTGTGGAGAAATGTTCTTCTCATGCATGGAGTGTTTAGAATGGTAATGTTTCTGTCTAGGACAGAATGCAATTACCTTGGAAAAAACCTATGATGTTTTAACAAAACCGACCTCAAAGTCTATGCAGATGATTATGAGATTGTTTTGAGATACAGGAGACTGGAACTTCTGGATCCAGATTAATTTCCTGTAAAAGAAAATAAACTTAGTTCTACATCATCATGGAGGTTCTTCAGATAATCACATCAGCAGAGATGATGACACAACCTATTCTTTTAGTTGAAGGCTTTTTACTATGGTATTGTGTTAGTTTAATTATTAATGATTACAGAATATCTCCACAAGTTAAGAGCATTACTCCTGATTTATACCAGAAGAGAGAACTGAATTTAGCTTTCTCTTTCTGACAGTGGTCGTTTCACAAATAGCATAGCACTTTGAGATTTGTGGTGGGTCCTTTATGTTTATTTTGTGTGTGTGTTCATATCTGTTTTGGGAGCCTGCAGTAATCTTGCTACAATCTGAAGTCCCAAAATACCACAAGAAAGATTGCCTTACAGTGTCTTCAACCTAGCCAACAGTAAATGATTCCTAGGAATACCACAAGAACTTGATTTATGGCTTGATTTCTCAAACAAAGAGTCCTGGACAAGGTTCAGATAAGCAAGTAATATTATGGATATTTATTTGGAATAAACTGGTATATCTCTAGGGCTTCACTCCAGACCAAAATGACCACAAGACAGAAAGCAAATAAATTGTAAAATGTGTCTTACATGAAAGCACTGAAAGGGTTTAGAAACAGACATGCTTCTCATCAGGTCACTAGCACAGTTCAAAAAACCTAATTAGTTTTAGTGTGTGTAATTGGTGCTAGTTCCCCTCCCTCTCACTTTTAATTTCCCCTTTATATAGCTTATGAGCCAAGACTTTTTAAAAACTGTAAGGTTAACCCTGAGTGCATGGAATGTATAAACCATCTTTTCAGCAGTAGGATTTATGTGAGGGGGAGAATGAAAGATTTGCCAGGTGCAGACAGATGTAGATGATGCCTGCAGAGCTTTAATATCCTGATGATGGTAATTGTAAACCTGAGAATACAGAAAGGCAGAGAGAAGGGGAAAAGTGAGGCATCAGTCTAAGCCTTGCAGCATTCATGAGTTGCAGGTGTCAGAATGACAATTCTGCTTATGTTGCATGAAGCTACTGTTTTAAGTTTTGGTTCTGAGTAGGCATAAAAGGAAAATGTCTCTTGTTTGCCGGTGAAGCTGAGCTCTACTTAGTTCTGCATCAGCTAACCCAGGTGCTCTCAACTATTTTCAAACTGCTTTAATTTTGTAGCCTGAACACTCTTATTGCTTTCCAAGGATAACAATGACTTATTTGAATCTCAGTAATCTTAGGGCACCCAGGGGCATACATTACCTGGAATCAATTTAGTTGTGTTTGACTATTTGGGTAAATGATGGGGATGCAGAAGCTGAGGATGATGAGGGAGAATCTAGGCTACAGATGGGGAAAACCCAATGTGACTCTTAAAAGAGTCCAGGATGACTAGCATGTCTTTCTAAATACCTGTGGTTGAGGACCTGATTACTTGAAGTGGTAATCTGTATATGTTTGAATTTTTGTTGCTGGTTGACTGTATAATGTATATCATATTTTGTAAGTATACTTACCTGCTTTAAGTGTGTAGTAAAGTAAAGAAACAGGGAATATATGATTTAATGCAGGATAAGACATATGGCATTTTGATCAAATTCCTAGCCACAGATCTGGGTGTGTGAATCCCAGGGATGCCTTTATAATTAAGGTGAAGCTTTGGATGCTCTCATCCAGGCTACAGACTAGATCATATGCCAGTCACCCATCCAGCTAAAATCACAGCATCTAAGGCTTAATATTTTACTAGACAACAACAACAAAGCAAAACAAAACAAAAAAGGAGGGGGTGTTGCAATTTTTATTCTGTTTTTGCAAGGGGATTGAAAAACAGTGTATTGAAAATTACCACATTTGTGTAAGAGTTTAAAAACAGTCTATACAGTGTGTTGTACAGAGAGTGAAGTGTGGTGTAGTGAAAAGGTTTAACTTTTGTTTATTTTATATGATCTGCATAATTCACTTAGGGCTTTCCTTCCTGTGATTAATCCTTCAATCTAGTATGAATGACTGTAAAATCCTTTTGCTGTATGACATAATCATGCACTTCAGAGTACAAATGATACTAGAGGTCATTTTATTGTGGTACAGACAGCACAGTGCTGTTACAAGATCAACATAAAGTTGAAAAGTAAAAATTTTTAAAATGGGAGAAAGCACCTTAGCTCACTGTCCCAATTTGGGTTTTGTTTGTTTGTCTGGGGGGTTGGTTTGTTTGTTTTTGTGACTCCACAACATTATTTCCATCCAGTGCAAAGAACAGAGAGTTCTTATTTGGACAACAGCTATTTCAATGGTGGTTTTATCCCCCACTGTGTCTATTATTTATGTTCTCTTGAGTTTTTCTATGTGTTCTCTGAAACATGCAATTTACATTACAAATTCTATTTCGTGTATCTTCAGAACCTCCCTGAGGCACGGTATATATCGTCCCTGCTTCATATATAAGGAAATGAGGCTGCAGAAAAGTCAGAAGTACTCATTAATTTCAGATGCCAAGTTTGAGCTATCTACAACCTAATTTTTAATGTATTATGTAGTATTTCCTGTGTTCAACAGCTCCAGCTGATACACAGTATTTTTCAGGAATGCACAGATCTTTGTCTTCCGATGTAACTCTTAGGTAAGTGTATTTATGTACAGTGCCTAACTGATGGTCACCACTCATTATTTTGATTTATGAGATCATATTGGATGCTTCCATTGAGGCAGGAGTAAGAACTGTTGCCCAGAATACCAGCTGCCTGAACTGGATCCATCTTGATGATAGCCAGCTTGTGATTCTGAGCAGATAAGGAAGGAAGCTTTCAAGATGCTTTTCTTTCATTTTGTAGCCATGATGGGGCAAGTAATTCCTGTGAAACATTTTCTTTGGTTTTAAAAAAAATAAGAAGTTAATATATTAAAAAGTTTTTTCCAGCATTGTACTGACTTTCACATCAATTCTGAACAGAAGAAATATTCAGCTTATATTTAGAGCATTCTTGATGCTTAAGCCATTGACACAAAAGCTTATCAAAGTAATTGATAAACAGTGGTAACATGGTTTTCCATTAGGTATCATGAGCATTTTCACAGTAGGGAAATAGTAAGGGTGAGGTGGCAATATGATCTCCTAACCACATTGCTATTCATTAGTGTTCAAGCCTTTGTCCAATTATCATAATTTAACCCTCATAGGCAGCTAAGCATCATACAGCCTCTTGCTCACACACACACACACACACACACACACACAGAGCCCTCTGTGGGATGGAATAGAGTACAGGAAGAGTAAAAGCCAAAAATTTCATGGGCTGAGATAAAGTTTAAGAGTTAAAAAAAAAAAAAGGAGGGAAAAAAGGCAACAAAGGAGAGGGAGAGAGGAGGGCAAACATAAAATCAAGAAAAATAATTAATGCAAAAGAAAAGTTGCACACCACTAACCAAGCAATGTTCTGCCACTTCCTGAGCAACAGCAGGCCCTACCAGCCTCCACTCCCCAGTTTTACTGCTGAACATGATGTCATATGACCCTTTGGTCAGTTGAGGCCTGCTGTCCCAGATGTGTCCTTTCCCAGCTTCTTGAACACCCTCAGCCTCCTCACTGGTGGGGTGGTGAAAGAAGCAGTAAAGACCTTGGTGCTCTGTAACTAAAACATCTCTGTTATCAATACTGTAGTTTTGGTTAATGCTGGTGGGCCAAACTACCACATTACACAAAATAATTGGCACCC
Source organism: Dryobates pubescens (assembly GCF_014839835.1). Taxonomy (NCBI): domain Eukaryota; kingdom Metazoa; phylum Chordata; class Aves; order Piciformes; family Picidae; genus Dryobates; species Dryobates pubescens. Next base: position 28,769,663 of record NC_071617.1, read on the forward strand.
AATGTGGGGCACCAATTATTTTGTGTAATGTAATGGTTTAGAATCTACCACCACATTAAAAAAACTCAACTCACTCAGTTGGGGAAAGCAAATGGAAACTATATTTACAAGCAAAACTACACTCTACAATGGAATGCAATGAATATGTACAAATATACAGTATTTACAATATTATGCAAGTATTTACAGTCAGAAAACAGCCCAGGAACCACCCTGAACCCCTATTGGGATCCCCAAAATGAGTGAGGGCAACTACTCCGCTTCTCCTCTAGCCTCCCCCCCTTTCCTCTGTTTAATTAGAAGAAAAGAGAAAAGATATATTAGAGAGTTAGCGCTCATATCTCAAGGTCAGTGGTGATAAAAATTCTCCTAGACGAGAGAGAAAGCAGCAGACAGAAGAGAGAGAAAAGGAATGAATGTGGGAAACGAGACTGCTAAGGGTCCCCTTTCACACATCTACCCAATGAAATAATCTTTTGTTTTCCTTTTTACACCCAACTGTGGATTTGTTTATATTTCTCCACTCTTCTGCTCAAAAATCTGTGTCTAATTTTTAAAGGCATAGCCTGAAGCTGTCACAGGAGGATAGATTTAGACTAGATATTAGAAGAGAACTCTTTACAGTAATGTTGGTGAGACACTGGAACAGGTTGTGGATGCCCTCTCTTTGGAGGTGTTCAAGGCCAGGTTGGATGAGGCCTTGAGCAATCTGGTCTAGTGGAGGGAGTCCCTTCTCATGGCAGGGGAGGGGTTGGAACTAGATGATCTTTAAGGTCCCTTCCAACCCAAATAATTCTCTGAATCTATGAATAAGGTGTTTTATTCATACAAATGTTATTTATTTCCAATTTTACTTTGAGCTCTGACTGCCACTGCAAATACTGCCGATGCTTCACTATCGGCGGCGTAGATTGGAATCAATGCAGCTGATCAGTATGATCTAGTATCTTTCCTTTATTGTTCCAGTATTGCAGGCCTGTGGCACAGGCCTATGGTGAGAGTATAGCACAATAAAGCATAGCATGGAAGAAGGGATAGGTAAGGCAGAAATGCCTAGCAAGGGAACTTCTACAACTTATATAAACTTGGCGTGCCTTGTTGGCATGGACTCATTGGTTCCCTATGAGTGACCACACATCACACTATTATAGATTATTGGTCCAACTACTGATGACATGCGAGGTTTGTTGATGCAGGTGCATGTCCTGTTGTCCCAAGATAACTTGCTGTGTTTATAGCTACCAGTGCCTTGTTTTAGTTGCATGCTGCCAGACAGCACTGTTTTGCCACACTGCTAGCTGGCTCTGCACTTATGCTGAGCATGGCCTACCACCATGTCAGGTTCTAGGCCTGCACTGCCAGATTGCTCACACTGCTCATCGCTGGCATTGCCACACTTCACAGCAGTGAATACAACTGACACAGCATTTGTGGTTGATTTGGTGGGTCAATGTCCACTAATGAGTGGATTTCTCACAGTGAGTAGGAGTTATGAAATCTGGTTGTGATAAATGCCTACAGTAAAATTCCCCAGCTACGGTATTATTTTGCTAGAGTAGTAAAGACAGAACTAGGGAATCACAATCCATCCTCCTATTTCAGTATCATCTATTCACTTAAACTTGATGTCATGTAAAACATTCAGCAGTGTGATGAGAGACTGTATCTTAAAATTGCTGTCACATCTGCACAAGAGGAAGAGTGATCTGGTGGTAGGAAGACTAGACAGACTACAGAAATATGTCTTGGTTCCTGCTCTGTCTCAAACATCTGTGACTACAGGAAACTCATTCCAATGTGCTCCCTACATTTCCTGCCCATTAACGGACTTGTATTCCCCTCACATGTATGGGTATGTTTGAGGATTAAGGTATGTATTAAAGATTAGGAAGTGTTATCCTGCTATCACAGACATATAGATTACACAAGACAGGCAGAACTTTGGATTATGTGGTTCCTCCTATCTTTACTTTCACAGAGTTTTAACATTTGCAATGCTTATATTACATGGATATTAACGCATAAAAACATGATGTTAAGTGTTTTTCACATATTGTAACATATAAAAAGCTACTGTGTGGTTTCAGTGGGAGGTGTGGCTGGATTTGACATACTTTTCCAAGCAAAATAATAAGTCAATTTACTCTGTTATTTGGCTTTTAGAATTTGGATTTGAAGGTGCATGCACAAATAACATACTGACTGAAGTGAAGGGTGAGAATCTTCTTTGTAAATTGTTATAAAATACATAGCAAAAGATGAGTTTTCAGTGTCTACAAGCTAAAAATAACTGAAAATTTAACTCAGTTGTTGAAAGGAATTTACAATATTTTCAGATCAATTTTTATGTTTCATAATAACATATTTAATAGGTTTTTTAATGACTTCATCTTGAGTGGCCATGGCTTGTTAAATGAGTGCATTATGGACAGAGAGAAGTTTAGGCCAAAATTTGGCATTTGTTTAGTAACTTCAGGAATGATTTGGGACTGCTTCTTATGTAAAAATGCTCTGCATGACATATAAATAGATGAAAGAGATGAAACAACAAAATTTGGGCTTCTCCAGTTTTGGCACTGAAGGTCACCTGGGTAGAACAAAAGATTTCTGACACTTTATGTGAATTTGCTCAATTGCCAAGTATTTTAAAACCTTTTTTTCTTTCATTTTTTTTTTCTGGAATTCTTAATTTTTCATGACTGTTTTTTGTATAATAAACATTAAATGACTGATGATTGAAATAATCATAATAATCTTACCACATGAGAAAAGAACACTTTGATTGCATTAAAATACGGGACCAATAAAAAAAAGTGGAATCATTAGAGTCAGTTGGAAATTAGATTTCACTCAGTATTCTGTTTCAGTCTCTGATTTTGCCTAGGTAAATATGAACTCATTACCTTGACATCTTACTGTTATTGTACCTGGAAATAATTCTTATCTCTATTGTACCAGGATTCAACATCAGTACCAGTACAGCCATATGCTGGTCATCCTATCTAACAAAAAGAATATTATTTTAAGATCTATTACAGTTGTGAAAACATGCATTGAGTAGCATGGGAAGAAAGCATGGGGTATTTTTAAAAGCACTTGACTTGACTAATCCAGAATATGTATATTGTGTAATACTGTACCCACTGAAATTCAGCTTCAAAGAATTGGAAATCCATATGTGGCCATAACAACTACTCTCTCACAAATTAAAATAAGAAAATCAATTCCCCAGGGCAGAAGTGAGCTCTTGGACCACTTTGACATCCCATATCTCAAGCAGACACTTGATAACAGATTGGAACCTGAAAAGGAACAGAGATGCTACTGTGTCTTGTGAAGTTGTAACAGCCATAAAATACTGTGGTTAACTAAGAAATGTTCTCACCTACCTTTTATATACAATGACATACACGTGTTGTGAGGATGACTAACAGCTGAAGTGGAGCAAGTTAATCAATTTGAAAGATCAATTATTAAGACTACATTCTACTGAAAAAAAAAATAAAATCTTATACTAGATGAAAAGTATTTCCTGTGCAAAGCACAAGTATGAGTTCTAAGCATCTTCTAAGTCTTTAAATTTCTACTACACAGCAGGATCATTAGGTTTTCAGAACAAGGGTGAATTTCATGAGACGTGGTCAGACCAGTCTTTAGTAGTACTGCAGTGCAAACAATGTACTAGGCAGTGATTTCTTCTCACTCTTATTTGTAGACACAAACCTAGTTTGTAGTACAGAAAATCTTCTGTACCATGACTTTTGGTGAAATGAAATGAATATTCACTTAGTAAGGGAAGCAGCCAGAAAAGTGCAAACTGTTCACAGCTACCCTGTCAATTTCAACAGGGAGATTAAGCTAATACAGCTTTCTGTTCATTGTTTTCATCAGACAGCTTATCTACAATTCAGAAAAACAAAAGAAGAAGCAGCAGCTTGAAATAGTGTAACATCTAACATAACCACATTGAGAATAAGAACAAGACAGCATATTTTATGAGACATCAGCTTCATTTGATCAAGTGCCTTACAGGACAAAGAGAGAAAGGCAATATGCAGTTTTACAAAAGCACTTACAGTGGACCATCCTAGGTGTCCAGGTGATCACTTCTAAACCACATTCACCCTTTCTATATCCTTCTGAATTTCCTTTTCAGTAATCCTTACTTTATGACAGCAAAAAATCAATACAGGAGATGTTGGGGGGGTGGGGGGGGGTAATATTGTTGCACTGAACTATGTTCATACCTGCCATTGACTTTGTCTTGGATCCATACACAGGAGGTTGCATAAGTCAGCTGAGATGAAAGACTGTCAGTAGGAATCCCTGAGGGATCCTGGGAAAATTCAGCATAAAGTAAAACAGGTCATGTCACGACCAAGGTGGGAGGGACTGAGTGTAGGATAGACCAAGTTTGGGTGCTCAGTTGCAGAGCTGAAGTTCAGTGACAAAAAATAATCAAAAGTGTCACTCTGAGAGAAAGCAGAAAAAGTCTCCTACACAGGACTTCCAGGAAAGTTTGTGATACTGTGTGACATCTCTCATACTTTAAGAAAATAATCTAGCTGCTTTTCATTCTGACTGTGTTTAGAGGAATAGTTATGAATAACTTGTTTGTACGTACACACTACTATAATTTTTCCTAAACCTGTAAGTTCTTGAACCTTGGCTAACCACTTGGCTGTAGATGAAAAAAAAAAAGCCAACAACCATCACAGGTAAAAGCAATGGACCACATGAAAATTAATACTAGCAGAGGTAGCTAATTGGAATGTGGTAAATTGGGCTCCAACTGTATCATGGAAAAGGGGATTTTCTGCAGCTGAATAACCACAGATGAGATAATAGAACTGCAAGACCTCCTTAATGTCTGTGTGGACGGAAAATATAATATTTCTTCAAACATTCTGGTAACTCACAATACAGGCAAAGAGAGGCTGTTAAAGGTGTCCATAGTATTAATTTACATTTGGAGGTCAAAAATTGTGCAGACATAGAGATTTCTGTAGACAGACTATGGAAACCAAGACTGGGGTCCAGATGGTAAGTTAGAGCATGTGTGCTATTTTAAGGACACAGCTGGAATATAGCATCCATACAGCCAGGATGCTCAGTCACACTCAAAACTCTGCAGCACGGTGACAAGAGGCACACTAAAAAGTCTTAAAACTGAAGTCGGAAGAGCAGACAACTTCTCCTTCAGGTCCTGTTAAGACTCAGCTAGAGAGGCTCAGTGAGATATTTTTTAATAGCCTGAGCCCAGAAGCAGAGTCTGTTCTGTCCAGTTACCCACTTTCCTGTTGATCCTATTTTAACTCTGGACAAAGAGAAAAAGTACAAGAGTTTAGTGGCTTGCACTTTGGGCTGTTTTTGTTGTTGTGGGTTGGTTTTGGTTTTGGATTTGTGTGTGTGTGTTTTTTGGTTTGGTTTGGGTTTTTTTTTTGTTTCATTTGGCTTTTTGTGTGTATGTGTGTGTGAAATGCTTATTTAAAACAAAAATTACAAATGTTATCTTCTCCCACCATCTGTTTTTCTAAAAGATAGTTACAACTTTGTAAATATCTTTTTTCGTTCTGTCCAATGAGCCTTATCTTACAATCACTATATAAAGGACAAAATACAATGCTGATGACAGATACAGCTGATATGTGTTTGGTGCTTGTTACCATGCTAAGCATCTTTATGACCAAAAGTAAATGGGAAATGAATTTCCTAATAGGTCCATACCCCACTAGAAGTTGGTGTTTCCTTTCCTCAACCATCCCATTCTAGATATTGTGTCATTTTACCCTCTGAATTCATCAGAATAATAGAAGCCACAGTAAGTGGTCCCTGTCAGTCATCTACATCTGGTATCCAGAGTTCCTGTTAAGTCCTGTATTCCTCATTGACATCAACCTAAACCTCTCCTGGCATAGCTTGAAACCATTCTCAATCTCATTGCCTACCTCCTTATCTTAATTCTAACTTTATAGCTAATAATTTCATAATGACCTGTAAACAGGAACTATTAATTTCTCAAATATCAGCAAAGTGTGAGGAATGGCCCAGACCTTCAGGTCTTAATCAAAACTCTCTGAGACTTGACTGTGAGACATCTGTGTGTAAAGACACAGTTGCCGACCAATGTTTTGCTTGAGAAGTTTTGCAGGACTGGTCGTAATGTTTAATTCCTACATGTCGCTAATTATTATAATGTTGAACTCCATCCAAGGCAAAATAGTCATTTAATGTTACTTCTCTTTTAAACTAGACAAGCTTTCACAAAGATGACTGGAGATATTACAAAACCAAAATAAACAAACAAACAAAAAAAAGAAAAGAGGAAAGAGAATGAATATCCCAAACAACCTCCTGATTAAACATAATGCAACAGGTCACTAGGTTTTTAAGAAAATGAAATAGTGCCATCTGGTGCTCTCTGTCTCATTCTCCATTGGAGAAAAATTAGTTTCATGCAACAGAAGTGACTTTCATTTCAATTCTGTATTTCAATTTCTTTTGCAGTGCCTAGAGCATCAGAGCCATGTACTTTCCATAGCCCAGGTATCAGACATTCAATATACCTTTGAATTTCTGGTGTAACATGTATGCCTTCTCTCTCTCTGGTGGAATCAAAACTGAAATTTTATCCATTAAAGCCCAGAAGTCTCTCCAAAGGCCCACCATTCATCACATCTGCCTGCAGCTGAAACAGCACCACTGATGGCAGAAAGGGCAGGTACACAGTGGCTTGATCAGTGCTGTTTGTTTGCATGTGAATTTCTTTGAGTTCTCCTAGGGGAAGCATTGGTGGCAGGAAAAACTTCCATGTTGTTTTTTACAATCAATGCTTTTGCGCTGCACTGCATTGCACATTTTCTTAATAACTTTGCATATTACCCATCTCTATCTTGTAGTGCAGGCTCTGTCAGCTGAGTAACAAAGGTACAAATGACTGAAGTGGCAAGATTTACCAATGCTGGAGGAAAGTATCTCTAATTGTTAGTAGAAAACTGACTCTAGAGTTGACCTAAAATGTGGCTCTTGTATTTCCAGTGTCATCCAGGACATAAGCAGGGTCACTGTGTCTATTAGCAAGTCATAAATGACTAGTTAAGATGATGGTGTCCCATTGCTACTATGCGCTCTTTTTTGACCTAAGGAACCATTTTCAAGATTAATCACTTGATGGCAATTCTAACTGATTAATTCTGGAGCTAGTGTACCTCCTTTTTTGTTAGCTTGTCTAATATCACAGTGGATCTGTAAATAACCTAAATACATTCAGATTCAGAAGCTACTTTCTTGCCTTTTTAATAAGAGATTATCTTGGTCATGCCCTTTATTCTGCCACGAGAAACCATAAAACCAACAAGTTAAGGGGGGGGGGGGGGAAACCCAAAACCATAAAGGTGGAAAATATTCCAGGAGCTGTAGGTCAGCCTTGTGCCGTGTTCCAGAGATCCTAACAGATTGTGGCTTCTGGTCTGCCTGAAACATGGCCAAAGTGAGCTGATGTCCATACGGAGCCTGCCACATAGGCATGCGTGGCCTCAAGGACACACTAGTTAGTACCTCTGGCCTTGACTAAATGTTTGTAAGGCCATACCCTGTTAACACGTCATACCTTCAGTTATAAACAAGTGGACATGTCCTATGTCAGGACTGAAAATGAATAACTTTCAGACCAATCTATGGAAGATACTGTTGCACAGCTTCCCTGACATCTCCACTGATGCCTTCCCCATTTGAGTGTCTATCCCTCTCTCACCACAGATGCCTACCACCTCACCACAGTTCCCTAACTGTTTAACTCCCCAATCTTGTATTTTCAGGTTTTTCCTGGTTTGTCTTAGATTGATGCCACGTACTCCTATTGTCAACATCTGCTGATGACTTCTCTGTGGGTTGCTGTCAACTATCCTCTTGTGTTTCTTGCAGAAATGATGGTTCCAGCTTTTTGAGTTTGGGTTCAGGAAGCAGAAAGCAAACAAAGAGGCCACAACTCTCAGAAGTATGCCCCCACCCACAGCTTCCCTGTCCCATCTGCTGACAATGAAGGGTACTTCCTCCAGGGAAAACAAAAGCTTCTGAGATTTACCCCCCCAAGCCCTTATGGCTTGGTAGCTGTGCTTTCAGACCCTCAGTTTTGTCTTTTCCTTTCCTCTCAAGGAAAACAGAAGAAGGAAGAATGGAAAAAATTAACTGGAAAACCAGGGCTGAAACTTTGCTATGTGTTGCAGCCATGGCCTAATTCTCTTTGCCAAATGGGAATCCTAAATTCTAGTGCCAGACCCAGTAGAGGACCCTAAAGCTGGAGACAAGTCAACCCTTGGCCACTCAGTGAAAAGTCATAGCACTTAAAATTCCTACTCAACTGCTAATTGTGGCAGTGTGAGGGCACCACAAACATAACCTTATGAAGTGTCTCTGCCTGGCAGCCTACAGCCATGTACCCTCAAGAAAACAGCACACCTAACAGCTCCAAGAACCCGTTGATCCACCTCTTGGCCTGGCATCACTGAGAACTAGGAAATATGTTTACTCTAGGCTAGGGAATTCAACACCCAGGAACATTTCCAGATGCTGTGTCAAACCAACATAGAGTAATTTATAGCTCATGCTGAAGCTCATAAGCCTTCTAGGATCCAAAGCCCCGTGGAGACAGGAAAGCTGCTTGTTGAGAATGTCCCCTTAAATGTTCACATTTCCAAGCTGTGCATGAGTGTATTTCTGGGCACCATGAGTATACCCAGACCACAGCTGTGGTAGGAATTATTTTATCAGTTTAACTGTCCACATAACTGACTAAAAGTGTTTCACAGATTGTTTCACTTATAAATACAGAGGTGGAGAATGCCTTCTGGTCCCTAGGTCTCCTGTTGTTCTTGCCTTGCTGTCCATCCAAGAACATACTAAACAGATCATCCAGCCCTGGCAGATGTCCTGTTCTTTGTTAATTTCTTCTTAATAGATTAATCTTTTATATAAGTATGTTGTATATGTTTATAGTGTTGTACAAGTGTATCTGTAGATGCAAAGGAATTTGAATGCTGACTTCTCAGACCCTAGGAAAAATCCTTCTTCAAGTTAAGTAATAATTGTGGTGGTTAATAGAGCTGGTGTTTACAGCTCTTGGAGAAATTATTTTACTGTACAGAAATTAAATAATGATTGGTGTGATAGTAAAGGTCAAGAGACAGGAAAGAAAACAATATAATGGAAAATCCAAGGGTCCTCCTTCCTGCTGCCCATAAGATGTATGTACTTTGCTTTAAGCAACTGCTGCTGCAGTGCTCACACTGAGTAGTTATGTAAGACAGAAAAGTCACCTGACCACATCAAATCACGCTCCACAGGAAAAGCTGTAAGACATGGCAGGTATGAGTGCAGAGGCATTCCCATGCAGCTTTCAGGATGCTCCTGCATGTTGCACCTTTAAATATATTTCATGTTAAATGTTTGTACCTAGTGTGCATCTTGAGCCCAGTGGAGACCATCAGAGTCTATTACATTTTGTAGGAAGATAGCTTCTGATTTAATTTCTATTATGTTGCTCAGATAGTCAGCAATACAACACAGTATCTTATTTAATATTGAAATAGAACCAGTTTATTTTTTATTTAATGAGATTGTAATCTGTCTTCCTGTCTTTTCATAGCCCTGGCATACTGGACATCTGAATTTTTACTTATTATCTATAAATACACATCAACTAAATGCTTATTAAATCATAATTTTGCAGCCCAAATCATGGCTTCAAACTCCAGGTACTTGGTACCTCACCAAGCCTAGAAAGCTATAGTTAAAGTAAATATCATAGAATCAATCAAATAATCATAGAATGGCTTCAGTTGTCAGGGACCTTACAGATGATAGAGTTCAAAGCCCCCTGCAATGGGCAGGGCACACACCCCACTAGATCAGGTTGCTCAAAGCCTCATGAAGCCTGGTCTTAACCATCTCCAGGGATGAAGCATTAACAGCTTCTCTGGGCAACCCATCTAGTGTCTCACCCTCTTCATAGTAAAGAATGCCTTCCTAAAATCTCATCTGAATCTACCATGCTCTAGTTTAAAACCATTGTCTCTTCTCCTATCACTACACTGAAAAAAGTCTCTCTACAGCTTACCTGTAGGCCTCTTTAGGAACTGAAACATGACTATAAGGTCTCTCTGGAGCCTTCTCATCTCCCAGCTCCCAACAAACCCAACTCTCTCAGCCTGTCCTTGTAGAAGAGCCAGACACAGTACTACAAGTGGGGTGTTACGAGAGCAAAGTGTCAGAATCATGTTTCTCAATCTTCTGTCCATGCTTCTTTTGATGCAGCCCAGAATATGGCTTGCCTTCTGGGTGGCAATTGCACATTGCTGGCTCATGTCCAGCTTCTCATCCAGCAGTATCCCAAAGTCTTTTTCCTCAGGGCTGCTATCAATAATATGAAAAAAAGAAAATCAAAATTTCATGAGTGCCAAAATAAGAGCTCCTATGAAATATCCTATTTTTTAGCAGTATATTTTCTCTCTCAATGATGAATAAATAAACACACTCCAACATTCTGCTAGGATTAAACTATAGAGTGCATGGTATTTTTAAGGCAGAAATTATGGGATCACAAGAAAAAAGACTGGCTGCTGTCCCTTGGAACAGGAAAACACAATAGTGTTTAAATAGTAACCTCAGAGATAAAGAAAGCAGAGATGTAGGAGGAAGAGAGGACTTCTCTCAGTTTGCCACTGTGAATCTTTACATACACTGACCTCAGTCAGTGGTATAGTAAGAACTGTTTCAGGAGTTTTGAAGCCCAAACTGTAATTTCAGACCTATACCAATTTTGATAATATTTTCTACTGTTCATACTTTTTATAGACACGCTGGATTTTCACATGAAAGCATGAGACAAAGCATGGTCAACCCAGTGCAGCATAAATGGAGGTCAGGTATAAGTCAGACAAAAATTGTATTTGGACATCGTATCCCACAAGCTATACTTCCTCTCTAAGGCTAATATCCATAAGAGAGGATTACTTTCTTGCTTTCTCATTTTTTATTTATCTTGACAACTTTCTGCAAGTTTTGATTTTATCCCTCTGTAGAAGGAACAAAAGCATTGTCTCCAAAAGTCAATAAATTTTCCTTTTGGAAGTAGGATCCTTGTTACCAGGTCAGCTTCCAGATACCAAAATCCAGACATGATAGAAACATACTCAAACAATGTATGGCAACAAGAACTGCAGTTACATGTAAAGCTGAAAGTCAGGTAAAATGAGATTTTCTTACTGATTTTAATTAAGAATGCCTTTAAAGGATCAGTATTGCTCTGCCTCACATTTTAAAGTCTTTCGCACTGATGTACTCGATGTTGCAACTCAAGAAAGCAACACACAAATCCCCAAACCCTAGCATGCATGCCAGTATTTTACCTTTGAATAATACAATGGAAAAGGTAATAACAGCAATAGAAATAAACACCTGCAGTCAGCCAGACCTACACAGTTGATCATAGCCCAAACACCATTTCCCGTGGGATTGTAGTCGTCAAATGAGCAGTAGCTGGGCTCAGTTTAACAACTAATCCAATTCTGCCACCTACCGGCTGCTCTATATGAAATTGGTGAAAATCTGGCTGATTATGAATATGATAAAAATGAAGCAGGGTGTGCCTCAAGAGTTGACATATTCCATCAAGATGATCAGTAAAAAGAAAAAGTACACAAAATTGTTTTCATTGGAAAATGCAGTTGTCAGTGTTTTTACTAATGACAAATAAAGGGGGGGTGGGGGGGGATCTGCGTAAAAATATCTAGGCATGAAAACCCCTACTTTTTTCCTTCTCTTAAAATGTTATGATTCAATTACCAACTTTCTTACCCATTTTAATCATAAAACTCTCTTCTTCCAATATTCCCTAGGCTTTATTCCTGACTTCTAGTAATTTCTGCTTTATTTTTCAGGTTACAAGATGTGTTGCATTTTCTTTATCAGAAGTTCCCCTGCAAAGCATGGGACAACCCATGCTAACACTTTCTCAGTCCATGACCTGGAGCAGCACTTTTACATTAAGAGTAGCATCTCTATTTATACTTTTCTAGATTTTCATTTAAGATGCCAAAAAGCCAGCTGGTATTCATAGAATACATACATAGAATACATACATAGAATAAACCAGGTTGGAAGAGACCTTCAAGATCACCGCGTCCAACCCATCAACCAATCAAACACCACCCAAACAACTAACCCACGGCACCACATTAAATGCTTTACTCACATTAAATGCTTCAGAGGTGTGTATAGTTGCTGAGGCACCTTAAAGGCTTGTAAGAGCTACTGAACTTAGAAGCCTAGGCAAGAAAATACCAGTGGGTTGAGTTCAAATTGTGCTTGGGGATGGCAGTGAAAGGAAAGAGGCAAAGGTTAGCACAAACCTCGGAAAGGGTCACTGATCCAGTCTGAAACAGTTCTTGCTAACTCTGCTCTTGATCACTTTGCAGTCTTGTTTCCTCAATGTTAGAGGCTTTTACTTTAGTCTGTGAAATAGTTTGGAGTATTCTTGGCAGTATATGATGGTATTTTTGCTGACGCAAAACAGCAAAGATGGCTTTGGTCCATAGTAGTTTCAACCCCTTTAATAATCTCTTTTAGACAAACAAAACTTCTGGGTTGAAGGTCTGAGGTTTAAGCTTGTAGTAACTGGAGAATGCTCACTGAAATAAAATCATGGATATACTGCAGCAATACTATTTTAAGATGCCAAACATTAAGTTTCAGAAACTGTAGGCATCAGTTCTGGATTCAAGATAGAACTACGCTGACAGAGAGACCCTCTGATGCCTGCCTAACCTAAGACTCCTCTTTCATATGAAAAATACATGGCACTAACCATCTTTCTGCAGTGATTTTACTCCAGAGCCCATGTAAGCCTACCTGTCTTTGTAAGAGAAGAGAGTAAGAGATTTAATAGGACAGACATACTGGGTGAAAGCCTGTGCACCATGCTTTTTACAAGCTCACTAGATACTGTGTTCTGGATAAAGCAGCAAACATTCTCCTGTGATTTCATTTTTTTGTAGGGAATATGCTGAATAGAGAGGAAAGAATTCAGCTGCATGCGTTGTAATGATACATTAGAGTGAGGCTAACAAAGGCACCTTCTCATGTGTCCCTGGTACACTGCAGATCCTGGAGGACTTAAACCAGGATGCTGTGGGACTGTTTGCTATCATCATATATCTCCTGTCTTCCCTCAACAGGGAGCTTGGCACAGAACTCAACAGCAGCAAAAGCAAATGTGAAAGTTCATTGTAAGAAATGGTGAATAGAAATTGCATTCACATTTGGGTAGAAAACATTTAAAGATTCTCAGCAAAAGCTAATGCTGAAATCCAGGGTCCCAAATTCCATGCCTTTGAAGCTACACCTAAAATTTCTTACTTAATCCCTAAAACAGGGGTAACCTCTGGGGATGAGAATGAGTCTACTGAATTCAAATATAGACATCAAAAACATAACTCAGGCTGAAAGTTGCCAAAGGAAGACAAATACAGTTTCATCAGATCTGCGTCTGAAGAAGATGTCCTCTGCAAGGGAAGAATTAACTCCCTTGTTGTCTATTTGTTGACCAAACAACACCAGACAGTGACTGCCCTATGGAATCAAGTTCTCAAGACTGAAGATGATTTGTAAATATGACCAAGACTAGTTTCATGTCATAGAAGTTCAGGCATCTGGGGTGCACTATACTACCAACAAGCAGACCTTAATATGATATCCTGGAGTACCCTATCACATACTAAGCCTGAATGTGTCATTTAAACTTTATAGTCTTATGAATCCAGCAGATCTGTGTAAGCTACTTTGAGGACACCTAGCCTGTTTCTTCATGTTTTACTTTATTTTCCTACCACATCTTCAACACGTAACTTCAATACATTGTGGTTTTCTCCTTCTCTGACTCACCCTTATCTCAAAAATATGAATGATTACAAAAATTGACACTTTAGTAGCGAAGAAAACAAGCCTGTATCAACTCAGGCTAGTGGAGAGGACTACTGTGACAGTAACATTCATATTCTTGTCACACACAGAACAGAGAGATGTAAGATGACATTTGTTTAGCCCACTTCATTGGTTCAAGGAAAGTCTAGACATTTCTAATATGCTGAGTGGCCTCAGCTAGCACTGTCAGCTCCTGGGGAGATCTGGGAAACCTGCAGGTGGGTCTCGATGAATTATGATTTTCAACCCTGAGCCTAGACAGTGAGAAGAGATTAAAGAGGAGGCTACAGCAAATGGACACAGAGATTGCAAAGTATAGTTTACAATTGCTATTTTAGGTGTGGTTTATGCTGCTTCAATCAGTCTCCAGAACAGCTTTCTGGAATGGAGTAGAGAATGACAGCAGCAACCTTATTGCTCTCTACAACTACCTGAAGGGAGGTTGTAGACAGGCAGAGGTTGGTCTCTTCTCCCAGGCAGCCAGTACCAGAACAAGAGGACAAAGTCTCAGGCTGCACCAGGGGAGGTTTAGGTTGGATGTTAGGAAGAAGTTCTATACAGAGAGAGTGAGTGCCCTTTGGAATGGGCTGCCCAGGGAGGTGGTGGAGTCACCATCATTGGAGGTGTTCAGGAGGAGACTTGATGGGGTGCTTGGTGCCGTGGGTTAGTTGTTTAGGTGGTGTTGGATTGGTTGATGGGTTGGATGCGATGATCTTGAAGGTCTCTTCCAACCTGGTCTATTCTATTCTATTCTATTCTATTCTATTCTATTCTATTCTATTCTATTCTATTCTATTCTACCAACAAGTCTGTCATATGTGTTACTTTAATACATCATGTGTGATCCTAAGGAGCACTAAAATGCAAACTAGGGATGTTGAGCTTGATACAAAATAAATTGACATGAGTATTTCCTGTATGGCATGATTTGTGAAATTCTGAAACGGCCTTGGGAATGGCATAAAAGACAAGCAGCCTAATTTAATTTGAAGAGAACATGCCAGGTAATGACTATGCACTGAGATTAATGATAGCCAAAAGAGAAAACTTCCTTTTAAGTTACAGATTGTAACAGTGCATACACATGATTACATTCATTTTTGTAACTGTTTCTAACTAAAATTTTAACCTTGCTTTTTCTAGAATGAATTAATTTTCTTTTCCAAATTGATGCCATAAAATGTAAGTTGAGGCAGCTCTAGTAAACACAGCATACATTTTTTCAGTATCAATATTGATGAACAAGACAAGCAGGGTCCTTTCTGTAGTCCTGTGACCAATTGGCAAAGTCTGATAGTCTCCATACTGCTCAATGCTTTTAGTCTCCAAACAAGGCTGAAGGGATGGAAATAGATGTTGGAAATGGTCCATGGCTCATATCCACTACCAGCTGTCTGGGAATTGTTACCTTGACTCATAGCCAAGAGACAGACTATTCTGGTGTTTCAAGTACAGATAATCAAATTGTAAAAGAGACTTCCTAGCACTGTTTAATTAACTACAATAGACTGTCTACAGAATTCCTAAATCCACAAGCAGAATTCCAAAATCCACAACTTCTTGAGGACCTTGCTATCAAGTAAAAGATCAGGAAAGCCAGGGGTATGTGCTTGTTTTCTACTAGTCTCCCAGGTTCAGTTTGCAAGGTGGTGGTTCCAGTGAGCTTGTTTTGATGAGGAATTAATTAATTGCACTTACCATGGGTGCAAATAGGTACAGCTTTATTTAATATAAAAGGCAGATGAGGCTGCAAGGCACGAACCCCAAATCAGGGTACAGCCCCATGAGTTACCCACAAAACTTGAAAGCAGAACCCTATCCCAAGTAAAGTGCAGCATAACCCCGCAAGCTACCCAGCAAACCCAAAAGCAGAGCTGGATCCCCGGTAAAGCACAGCTAACTTACCCTGAGCACCCTATAAGAAACACGGCAGTACTGAAGATCACGTAGTGCTGGAGCTGACCATCTCCCACCCAGGCAGGCGTCCCTGCGAGACCAAATCTTGTCTTGTTGGATCGGAGAAGCAGCAGCCCCCACCAGTAGCGATCATCATGTTTCTTAAGGGTCCCACGTCCTGTGATGCTGGGCCAGGGTGTCACAGGAGGCTGGGTCTTGGAGTAAAAGCCTCACCTGTATTTTTGCAGTCGTGTTATGTAACTCCTCACCCTACTGCTCATGTGCACAGCCCACTCAGGGGGTCGCACAGCCCCTGCCCAGCAATAGCCTTCCTCATTTTCATCTCCCTCAGGTCTATTAATGGTCAAGAGAGAGCTTGAAGGTTTCTCGTGGCCATCTCAGGAAGTCAACACATTCAATACATTCCTATCTCCCCTCAGATTCATAAACAAAGGGGCCTACAGATATGTCTTATCCATTACCCTTATCATGCACCTGGGAGCTTCTGATCAAACACTAAACATTCCCAGACAGCCTCGGGCAGCTGGGCACAAACAACAATTATTCCCAGGCAGCCCTTGGCAGCTGGCTATTTCTAATCAAACTCCAATTAATTCTCCCCTGCTACAGGTGGACAGATGCATCTCCTGATAGTTGTTATCCTCTGTCCTTCCAGATGGCAGGAAGTGGAGACATTAACCACCACTTCAGGAATCTCCCTTTTGTCACAGCATATCCCTGACTTTTACACACCACAGTATTCAAACAGGGATGTTGCCTGCACGTGATAAATATTCATCACCATAAGCTTGAGTGGAAGTTGTCAATGTCTACAAAATCATATGAATCAGAGAAAACTGACTCCTGAAGTCTTTGCAAGTATTAACCTAAGAAAATGGAGAAGCAGCATACCTACTTCTATAAATAAGACTCATTATGTAGTGACAACAGAATCATGAGATGTTTCCTGTGATGAGTACTTGTGTTCATGAGGAGTAGTAACATTCCAGCTAAGCTGTCCAGGTCAATGGATTTGAAGCCTAGGATTATTTTCATTCACCTCATAAGCAGTAGGCTTATAAAAAGCTACATGGCACATAAACTATCAACAGTAATATAAATGGCTGATTATGCAACTGGTTGAGGCAGGTGGCTCAGCAGAGATTGCATGAAAATGAGATTGCATTATGTGTCAATATGGTTTGCATAGTGCTCCAAAGGCACATCTGGAGAAGAAGCCAAAAATGCAAGTGCTTCCTGGAAGTGAATCCAAACTTCTCAATTCATAATCTAAAAAACACAGACTGATATCATCACAACAACATCTATTCTTTAAAAAAGTCTTACTGGATCAAAAAAATCCTGGTATCAGATGTACTTAGCTACTTCTTTTTAAAAGCTATGCTGAAATGAAGGAATACAGGGATGGGGGAAAAAAAAAACCAAAACAATAAAACCAAAACCAAAACCAAAAAAACAAGAAACCAAACCAAACAAACAAAAAAATAACCAAGAAAGAAATTGAATAATTTTAACTTCAGAAGAGTTTTTGCCTGAGTTTGTGAACATGTTTTCAATTAGTTTGAAAGATTTTTTTTAAGCCAAATCTGATGAGAAGAGAATCGATATTGTTATCAGTTGTGTAGGAATTTTGCATAGTATTTAGCTATTAGTAATTTTTTTTGCATCTGGGTTATATTTGGGATCTGAAGAAAGAGACATGTGGCCTTTGCTGGTGTTGCTATATGTTGTTATATGGACTTTCTAGTATTTATAGTTACCAAGACAGAAAATTCAAGCTGGGGAACATTTGAAGGCTACTTTTCCTGTGTACTGCATATAGGGAACCAGCCCTAGCAGTAGACAGAAAGACATGGGTTGTGCTGTGAGCCCCTTAGAAACATATGCTACATTCTTTTGGTATTATGAAACAGTTAAAATAGGAGTCCTCTGACACTGAACAGTTTGCACTACCAAAGAAGGCTTTTGGAGTAATTAAAGAAAAAAAAAAAAACAACCAAAACCACAAACAAACAAAAAAAAACCCAACCATGTGGCTCAGCAAAATCATCTCAGTATTTTCAATTTCAATTTCTTCCTAACCTCCACCCTAAACCTCTCAAGCTGTGCAAGGGGAGGTTTAGGCTGGAGGTTAGGAAGAAATTCTACAGAGAGAGAGTGATTGCCCATTGGAATGGGCTACCCAGGGAGGTGGTGGGGTCACCATCATTGGAGGTATTTAGGAGGAGACTTGACAGGGTGCTTGGTTGCATGGTTTATTTGATTAGGTGGGCTGGATCATAGGTTGAACGCGATGATCTCGAAGGTCTCTTCCAACCTGGTTTATTCTATTCTAATCAGGAACAATTTTTGTATCTGCCTCATTAACTCACCAATGTCTGGAAGAAAATTCTGGAGTAGTAATGTAACTGGGCAATCAGAATGTTTTCTCTGATGATTCATAGTGTCTTTCTACACTTCATTTAAACTTTAAGGTTTAAATGAACATGGGCCATGTCTCTTCACTCCTACCTACAACAGCACAACACATATATTGATATGGTACTCTAGTTTTGTATTCGAAGAGATACAGAAGAAAAGTATCAAACCTATCTGTAATATATCATTTGAACGCTAAATACCCCTAAATACCCCTAGTCGATTTTCTGAAACGTTGCCCAGACATCCCAAACACTGAACTGCCAGAATCGGGGTTCATCATTTCTGAAGTTATGACTAAGATTATCCACCAGAGGGCGGCAGAAATCCACATATGTGTTCTCATAGGGCAGGCTGAAAAAATTCTGTTCAATTTAAGAGCGCTGCAACTAATGTGTCCCAGAATGAGATTATATTTGGGACTTGATTGCTAAATCTGTACATTGAAGACTGCTGACTACCCTTTTTCTGTAATTAAATAAATAAATAAAGTGAGCATATTAGGCATTAAGAGCAAGAAGCAAAACTAAGCATGATCTACCAATAAATCTGATTGGTTTCAAGCTTTTAAGATCATGTCCTTCTCACTGAACTTTCTTTTCTGTGAAGTGGATAAACTACAGGACTTCTGTCTCCTGTAGTCTCCATTCTTCTTTCAACCTTTCTGCCAATATCTGAGGAAAGGTGCTTCTTTTCAGCTCAGGCAAAGAAACTATCTTCACAGATGCAGTGAATATAGTGTTTTCCCCATCAACAGGTACATTCTTTAATTTGCCAAAGAGTGATTGAGTGCATGGAAAACTCCACAGCTTTCTGACTACAAGGCAAGATTATGCATCTTTCTTCATCCCAGGGTACTTCTGTCCTGAACTCTGAGACTGAGAGGCTGATACTTTACTTACCAAGAAATTCAAGCATTAAGAAAACATTATTCCACCATTATTCATCCAACCAAAGAAACTGGACCATTGTGCAAATACATTGCCCAAATTGTGGTCTCAGATTTCAAAGAATAAATAAAAAAGACACATATACTTGCAAAACGTCCTTGTTACAGCTCATCCAGCAATGTACTGGATACATGCACCCATCCTGCTTCAGGTTTACTGGCTGAAGATGTTATTGTTAGTAGCCCAATAGCAGCTGCAAAGCATCACCTAAAACCACCAAGCCTGCAAACCTGCCAGTCAAGCACAACGCATGCTGTCTACAACTACCTGAAGGGTGGTTGTAGCCAGGAGGGGGTTGGTCTCTTCTCTGAAGCAACCAGCACCAGAACAAGAGGACACAGTCTGAAGTTGCACCAGGGGAAGTTTAGGCTCGAGGTGAGGAGAAAGTTCTTCACTGAGAGAGTTGTTAGCCATTGAAATGGGCTGCCCAGGGAGGTGGTGGAGTCACTGTCCCTGGAGGTATTCAAGAGGGGATTGGACGTGGCACTTGGTGCCATGGTTTAGTCATGGGGTCTGTGGTGTCAGGTTGGACTTGATGATCTTTGAAGTCTCTTCCAACCTTGGTGATTCTGTGACTCTCTGCTCTACTTGAGTCCAGCTAACTGACACAGACACTGTATTGAAATAGCTTCAGTTCTGGTTTATTTTCACTGGAAGAAGCTAGGGAACACTAGCAGGAGTTATTTTGTTCAAACAGTAGAAGTAACAGGTGTTCTGATGAGCAGTTCAAGATGGTTTGACAGTAAGACTTTACAGTTGCTTCTAGAAAAGGACGTGAGTCAAGAGACAGAAAGCCCATTGGACAAATATAATTGAAGAGGTTAACTAAAGAGGTTAAAAAACTTCTCTTTTTACAAAAAAAAAAAAAAAAAAAGCACATCCAGAATTTATTACATTTAAGGGTAGGAGGGAAAAAAATCAAATAAACTAGTCTTCACTATTCTGTTGTTTCAGAGTAGATACTTTCTTACTGTGCCCTTTTCTGAGCTCATACTACTGGCAGAAGAGTCAGGTTTCCCCTTTATCAGGAGTGGCTAAGGAGCCATTTTGGAAGACCTATGATGGGATGCTCTGCAGGACAACTTCTGTGTTTAAAAATGTCTAACACATAAGCAAAAGACAAATTTCTGGCATTTATGATGTCGTTTCTTCTTTGAGTTTTCATGTGTACTTCATCCAGCACATAACATTACCCAAATACTCTAAAAATATTGTCATATGTTACTGTGTTCTAATATGCCTTCACAATGATAATAGGGTAAATGCTATAATACAAATTAAGCAAGGACTAAAATTACTGGGGGCTTTAATCATGTCCATTCAGTCTCATATTTTCCTGCTATTTTACAAAGGAATTGTTTGGATTATATCATTACTTTGGTACATGGAACAGAAAGAACTGAAACTTGTCTTCAGCCTTTGAAGGTTATGCATACTCCTTGTTAAGCATTTCCATGAAGAAAATGAACAATAGACATAAAATATGCTGAGCTTCTCAGAAATAGTGTAATGCATTGTAGAAATGCCCTGCAAGCACAAAATCATAGAATCGTTTTTGTTAGAAGAGACCTTTCAGGTCATCAAGTCTAACTGTTAGCACTGTCAGATCACTGCTAAACTGTGTCCCTCAGCACCACATCCACACATCTTTTACATACCTCCAGGGATGCTGAATCCACCACTTCCCTGGGCAGCCTGTTCCAGTGCTTGACAATCCTTTTCACGAAGTTTCCTAATATCCCACCTAAACTGCCCCTAGCACAACAGCCAGGGAGGCTGGGGGAAACAGGACAGGATAATGTTGGCAGGACAAGCTTGCTCACAAATGAGCAAGTGGGTTGGCATAGCGGTGTCTTCCAGGACCATTCAGAGACACAGAAAACGTGTGGTTTTCAACTTGCAAGCTCTGAGATCTTGGGTCTGGCCAGCTGTGTTGCAGGATGATGTGCCTGAATACAAACTCAGTGACAAGTGGCAAGTTTGTGGAGAGGTGGTTGCTGGCTGCAGATGAGCAAATGGCCCCAATGTGTAGACAAGCGCCTGTTTACTGGGAGATACTTATATGCTTTACTTCAATTCCCACAGCCTACCAGCCTTCAGACTCACTGCTTATTAATCACTCTTATCTTATACTCTCACAGACAGCTTTCAACACCTATTTTCTCACTGATTCCAGCAATAGCACTATTCTGTTATCACTATACTCCCATCCAATTCCCATATGAGTCCAAAAGTCAGTAAACATCTTATTATCTGCCACCTCTGGGTTCCCACAAAGAGAGTGACATTGAAGATCACGGCATTTATTTTTCTACAGCCACTGTGTCCCATAATTTCCTATGACATCCCTCATAGAATCTTATAAGAGCTCAGCTTGTTCCTCTAGAAGAGATATGCTTTGTGAGCACTGGGGCTTTGGAGCCTGCAAGTGACATTTATATTAAGGGAGTTACATTGGGAAGCTAGATGACTACCTTCTTTAGTTCCCCCTGTCTCTGATCTCATGTAGTTGTTTCTCATTTCAAGACTCTTTCAGTGTTTCAGATAAACATGCATTTAACACCAAAATAAGGCAACATTAGTGAGTCCTTATGAGCTCAGGAAAGGCAGTTCCCACAACTTCAAAATAATGGCTGAGCTAGATTTTCATTAAAGCTCCATGAACCTTTCCAGAATCAGTTCAAACCAAGTTCATGAATATTTTTGAATCTGAACTAACATGGCTGGGTTTTTGTGCATAGTGAAATTACAAAGAGGTCTGGATGTAAAGCACACAAGAATCAAAATTTTATTTGTCTCTTTTTATTGAAGCTGAAATTCACCAACCCTAGTGATTAAAAGCTTTGTGAATTTGATGATTAAATAAGAGATCAAGTCCTTTGTGGAAAAGAGCTTAAATGAAAAAGGAGAAGGAGCACTAACTCAGAATTATCTAGACAAATGTAACAGGTAGAGAGGTTTCTCTTGCAGAGTATTTAGCAAAATTTTGAGTGACTGGACTTCAAGCTGCTGCTGATGAGTCAAAGAAAGGCTTTGAAGTGAGAAGGGTGTTATGAAATCTACACTGAGATCACTACCTGGAACAATATAAATGTAACATATCTTTCTTACTCAGTTGTGGACTCTCTGAGTTCCCTTTCTTCTTTATGGAAAAGAAACTGAATTTATAGCCAACCTGATTTTAAGGAGCTCATGAAATATTAAAACATTAAAATTCATAGGAACTATGATAGATCTTACACTGTAGAATAAAAGGACAAATTGGGAGGAAAAGAAAAGAACTATGTCAAATTCCTTAAGACAACTTTGAGCAAAGCCAGAGAAAATCCATGGGTGAAGTCGGAATGTTGATTTGGATACTACTGAGCCCTGGATGCAAAGAGCTTCGGGGCTCAGGGTGTTGGTTATTACAAATCTCGCTCTGAAGCTTCCATGCTATCGCCATGGAACACAAAGGGACTTCTTCCCCCCCCCCCCCCCCCCCCCCCTCCCCTGGATGAATAAACACAGGAATATTATTATTATTAAAGTACCTTGTTTAATTTTTTTTTCCCTTCCACTACTTTCCCTCTTCCCCCAAAAAGAGACCCAGGAATTGCTTTTCTCTGCATCTGGGCCCTTTTTGCTTAGTTGTGTGGAGAAAAAATAATATCAAGAAACTGTTTGAATCATCTCTACTCACCCTAAATATTTTCTTAACTGTTACATACTTGGCAAGTTGTTTCCATTCAGATTTTCAGCCCTATGTCCTCTAAGAGACCTCTCAGCTTAGACTTTAGTCTACACTTAAGATACTTCATCTTTCTGCTTCATATTGACCTTCCAAGATACATATGGCTCCTTCTCAAACAATAAGGAATATAAGCAAACAGAAATACTTACTTATGCCAAAACAGCAAACTGTTTGAAACTCTGGTTTGCTCACCAAAACCTGTTTATTTTTTCTGTTTCATTTGTTCAATTATTTTGGCAAATACTTTAGACAGATGTGAGTAATGTTCAACATATGCTACTAACTGATAAAAAATAATTAAATTACACAAAAGTTATGCTTCTTTTAAAGGTATTTAAAGTTAAACAAACAAACAAAAAACCCCAAACAAATGTACTACATTTTCAACCAGAGAATATCAAGGGAAATAAGTTCTATTATTAAAATTATATGATTAATCACTTAATTTATCTCTTAAACAAGTCTTTGCTGGAGCAACAGAACAACCACAGTGTGTGTAAATGTGTTTTACCTCCCTTCAAGACAAAAGTGTCAAGAATCATGCCATTGCAAGATATAGTTTAGCAGCAAAGGAAATACCACATTTTTCATGCACAGATCTTTGTAATTATGCACTGTAATCATTCAGTTATGACTTAAAACTGATTCTCTTTGAATTGAGCAAATTAAAAGAATGAACAAATTGTACCTGAGGCTTGTTCAAGATTAAAAAGTGAAAAACATTTTTTTGCCACTTTCCATATAAGCTAGACTCTATTTATTCATCTCTGGAACTTCAGTTAGTTATTTTACCAACCTTTTAATTTACTGGGTTACAGTGACTCTATCCTAAACCTGCTTCCTTCCTTTGGAAAGGTGAAGCTGTCTCTGAATATAGCAGCAATGTTTTCTTGCTTTTGTAACTGATTTTAATTGATGAAGATATTAAGTAGTACTGGTACCTGTGAAGGATCTTAAGGGACAACATTGGAGGGACATTAAGCCATTGAGTACATAACCTATATTAATCTATAATGTTTACTATACAACTATATAATCATAACCTTTTGGACATGTTCATCCATTCAATTCCTTATTCATCTATTCATCTAACCATCAATCCATCAAACCCATCCCTATTTTAAGGGAAGAATGCTGTGGGGGTCCATATCCAAGGCCATATGTAAGTCTATGCAGATTAAACCTTTAGATTTCCCCTTGTCCACTGATGCAATCACTTTATCATAGAAAGGTGCTATATTAATGATGCATGATTTGTCCTTAGTGAAGCTGTGTTGGTGGTCTCTAATCACCTTCCTGTCTTCCACATATTCTGACATGTCTTATGGGAGGATACATTCCATGATCTTACTGGGCAGAAGGAATTCTCAGGGTCCTTATTTTTACCCCTTTTTAAAATGGGCATGATGTTTCCCTTTTCTGGGTACTGTCTTTTCTTTCATTTATTCAAGATTTCATTGATTAGATTTGTTAATTTCATCTAGGTCATGGTCGTGGAAGCAAGAGCATTTCATAGTTCTGATGTGAATTGCTTCTAACTGTTTTGTTAATCTTCTGACTTGACATATCATCTACCTGTGATGTAACTGTTGGACCAATACCGTCTTGATCAGTTTCCCAAGTGATATGTTGTTCTGACAGGGATAGGTTCTCTCAGGGCTATTTATCTTTTTCTCTTCTTCTCCCCTCCCCCCCAATGTTTGTTCATCTGCTTATTGTTCCAGGCATCATTTTTCTATGTTTGCTTTTGACTGCTCTTTGACAATTCAGAATTTCCACACAGAGGTTCATTCACCAGTGAAACAGCTCCCAGGATTCCTAATGTAGCTGCAATGTCAGTTCAGTTCAACCACAAGGTTTTTGGCATGACTTCATCTGTCTTCATATTCCTTGCCTTCCCTCTCTTCATAAGCCCTTCCTTTGCTCGTTTACTTTCTTAATCTCTTCTATGGCTTTCACTGATATTCAAAATATCTTTTATATTATGGACTTTGCAGTGTTCTTTCCTCAGTGATGCATTGCATCTGCTAACTTGTTCCATTTTTGCTTTTCTTATGCTAATACCTGGCTGCCATTACTGGAGCATAAATCATATTGGCTGCGGCTGCTGCCCATTTCCTTTCAGTTTGAGTCCAATCTCACTGTCCTCTTCTGAAGATGTGCAGATGTGACCAATCCAATATTCTGTACAGCCATATGGCCAAATGCATGGTTTTGCGTATGATTTGGTAATGGAAGAGCGTGCTCATGGAACAGGAATAATTGTCATCCTGCATGAGGCTTCCCAGTCCCTGCTTGTTCTGCTCAGTAGTTGGGATATACAGCTTTAACTACAAGTCCTTACATTGTGAAAGATAACTAATGTTTTAGCACCTACCAAAAAATTCAAAGGCAATATAAAGCTTTTTTTTTTTTCTTTGTCACTATGTTTTATTCCCAGCTTCAGTAATCTAATTACTGAATCTAATTCAGTAATCTAATTCTGACAGATGTGGATTAGATTGTTTCTTATCAGTGAGTGTCCTTGTCTTCCTGATGAACTGTCTTCAATCCTTCACTGTTTTTGTAATAGAAGATGCTTCTCTTGCATGATATTTCTCATATTTGCATTGCTGAATGTACACCTGTTGGCTATATGGGTTTCCAGTTTATGTATTACTAATGTTAGGTTCCTAAGGCTTATTATAGCTGCCATACATAAAGTGTTTGCTTCCTGATCATTTGACTGATAACTACACAAATACACAGAGACATTTTTAGTAGAAATCCTTAGGGAGTTAACAGGTTCCTGCAGATTTTTCAGTACCAAAGAGTAGCTTGATGCTTTCTTTGTAAAAGTGGAGGGGCTTTATCACTTTACACGACCTGTATCTAAAACACCAAATTAAATAAAGTTCACAAATCCATCACAACATACAGTATGTCTGTTTTGAGAAAAAATGGTTGTAACTTTTGATCAACAGGAGGAAAGAATGTAAATACGGAAATTTGTTTGAGAAATCTCTCTCTAGAGGGACTATGGCTCTTATTATTTTGAGTGTATTTTTCTAGTTTCTAATCTGCTTCTGATCTGATTAGGGATTTTACTTCCTTGAGAAACAGGTAGAAACAGAGAAAAATGTGTCCTTCTACAGCTTTTTTTTTTTTTTCCTCTGTAGTGGAGTCACCATCACTGGAAGTGTTTAAAAGACTGGATGGGGCATTTAGTGCCATGATTGGAGGGTGTTGGATGACAGGTTGGACGTGATGATCTCAAAGGTCTTTTCCAACCTGGTTAATTCTATTCTATTCTATTCTATTCTATTCTATTCTATTCTATTCTATTCATTTCTATTTCTATTTCTATTTCTATTTCTATTTCT
This sequence comes from Dryobates pubescens, assembly GCF_014839835.1. Lineage (NCBI taxonomy): Eukaryota > Metazoa > Chordata > Aves > Piciformes > Picidae > Dryobates > Dryobates pubescens. The sequence goes on from NC_071617.1 coordinate 28,796,020, forward strand.
ATTTCTATTTCTATTTCTATTTCTATTTCTATTTCTATTCAGACACCACAGCTACATACAGACCTTTCATAAAGCTAGATGGAAGGCTGCAGAGCACTGGAATCAAAGAGGTACCAAAGAGGTTGTTTTTAACTGACATTTATTTTCTCTTTAATTGTACTTACCTAACTTTTTTTCATTCAATGTCAATATCATTATGTCAGTAGATACGGGACAACCTATGGGTGTGATCTATTTGGACTTCTGTAAGGCCTTTGACACAGTCTCCAACAACATCCTGCTTGCCAAATTGGAGGGATATGGATTTGATGGGTGGACTGTTCAGTGGATAAGGAATTGGCTGGATGGTAACATCCAGGGGTAGTACTCAATTACTTGAAGTCCAGACGGAGAGCAGTGACAAGTGGTGTCCCTGAGGGGTCCCTTTCTGTCCAGACCATTCTATGATTCTATGATTCTACAATTCTATGATCAATGCTTAGGATGTTGTGTCATGATATCATATGCCTGTTGGTGCATGCCTTACTTTCTGCAGCAATCCTTGACACAAAGACGTCTAGGTCTTTTGTGGATTGCTTTCTTTCTTTCTTTCTTTGTTCTCCCTAGTTTTGTTGGTTTCTTTTTTTTTCCTTAAACTGCATGGAGAAGCAATTACGATAGTCACCAGCCCAAAGCAGTGTACCAGAGAAGATAATCTGTTCAGATTTTAAAGTGGTGTCCAACAATGGAAAAATCAAAGCCATACCACAATAATTAATTACTCAGTTATTTTGAGATTTTGTTTATTTTAGTTTTGTTTCTGTTTTGTTTTGGGTTTTTGTCATCTGTCAGATCATTCATCTTTTATGATGATTTCTGAAGTTAATTAGATACCTTTGGAATACCCCATTAGGCAAGTATTTAATAAACCATGTGGAAAAGCAATCAGTATCTCTTATTCTGAGGTCATAGTCCTTCTGCTGTTTCTAACCCTTATAATTACTTTGACAGTGAGACTCCATCTAACAAAATAAATTAAATGATGACACCCTATTGGATATACCAAGAATCACAGACTGAGTGAAAAAATGAATGTTATGCAACTGGGATTATTACAGTACAAATACTCATATTACAATTTTTATTGTCTGCTGTGAAAAGAGACACCAACTTGGCAAAAATGTAGGTTTAAAGCTCTGAAGGATATGATGACATTTCCAACCTTTACATTCAAACATGGACATAGCATTCAAACACTGTAAAGGGAGACATTGGGAACAAGGATTCTGTTCAGAAACATTAGGTTATAAACCATTTGTATTTACCTTGATTGCTTTTTAAATTGATCATCCATTAAAATCTGATCTAAATTGAGTCAAAACCAATGTCTATAAATTACACTAAATTCTGTATTTGTTAAGAGTAGACAAATGCTTAGATAAGAGCTTCCTATCTTTACCAGCAAAAATGGACAGTTCTCTGAGTTCCACTACAAACTAATTATTTTTCAGGGGCAGATCAATCTAAAACTACTCCAAAGATGTAGAAGTATTGATATTCTTTTTAATATCTTTTTATTTAATCTCACCTTAGTCTTCCAATAGAAACTATATGAACAGCAACAGACATGAACAACCTTCCCAATGGTTTATCAATGAGTAGTGGCTCATAGGCTATTTTTCACACTGTGAAATTCAGCATTCTTTCTAAAGAGCTTACAGTTTTACAGAATGAGCCCCTGAATGTTCAACAAAAAAGGCTTCATTTTAGTTTTAATTATCTGCTACATTTGACTATCCAAAAAATTCAACAGTATACATTATGATTATACCCTCTCAGTGTCACCCCAAACAGACAAAAGACTGTTTACTGATATATCAAAATCCTGAGATGTGATTTTAAGTTTCCCCAATTCCTTTAATCTCTCTCTATACACACAAAAGTATCTAAGAGGTTGTTCTGGAGGTCATTGAATGTGAAAGTTATGATAACAAATCAGGTGATTTAAATCTTTCTTTAAATGCATATTTATTGCCCAAACCATTTTTCTACAGCAGTAGTAAACCTCCTTTTCCAGTTGGATTAAAATGATTCAGGAATAATTTAAATATGAAGATGAAGGAAAGAATAGAAAATGGAAAATAAACCTTTCGTCATTTTGTAAAGAAATTGCATTTTGCCTCATATTTCCTTCTGTATCTTACCTTACTCATTATTTTAGTAGAAGAGTTTTGCTGAGTAAGGTATTCTTTACTGTACATTAGTGAATGTATAATGAATGAAAAAACCTAAATGGTTTGCTATGCAAGCTTACTTTTAGGACAGCTCTATCCTATAAATCTTTTTCATTTCACAGCCTCAAAACTGAATTATCTGGATATTTCTATTAGTTATATCAGTATCTCTCTCTTAAATAAAATAAAATATTTTATACATATATATAGTCTGGGCTAAATGAAAGTCTGGATCCAAAGTTCTCTAAAATATATTGAATTATTTTAATTGTAATCCTTGGGCTGTGGACTGGACACTGTGAAAGCCTAGAATGGAATATCTTAAGACTGTCTAAAGCAGAACTGAAATAGATCTCTATTCTAACTTCTTTAAAAAATCAAACACCTTAATAAAAGCTGATCTTCCTTACCTTATAATTCACTTTTTGAACATACAGGCACTGTAGATTCAGCATTTTTGATAGTAAGCAATATGTTGTACAGGAGTGAATTAGTAGCTTCAGTCAAGATCCATTTCAAATCTAAGTAGCCAGTAGACGTTGCTCCAAGCTGTTTCGAAACAAGGAATGATCAATTTCACTAAGGATTCAAAAAACAGATGTGAGGGTCTAACCAAATATATTAAAGTAAGTGTGACTTAGTTTGGTCAGACAGGAACTAGACAAAAAGTAAAAACCTGTTGAATTGTTCAGCATATACACAAACAGATCTTAAAGTTCTCATTTACTGTAGCAGCTTTGCAATTACTCAGACTGGTTGTCATTCTCCTGCTGTGACTGAAGGATCATCCAAATCATGTCATAAGTAAAATAATGGAAGACATATATTGATGGGTTAAAAATGAATTTTTGTGGCAGAAATTGGTATGTCTTTTGGCTTGTCAATTAGTAATGATTTTCCATGAATAGCAATAAACTCTCCCCACCACAGCCTCTGACAGTGAGGACTAAAAGTGCTTTTTCCGTGTAGGCTTTTTTGCTTTATATTCTACAGATGTGTCATTGAAGAAATCTGAACAGTAGCTGTAGACTTTGGCACTCATTCTTAGAGTTGCATGATCTGTCATTCATGACATATTAGTCTGTCTGAATTCTTAAGTCTTTTTCAATGACAATATGAATGTAGTTTGTAATATGGCCCTATAAAGAGATAGAGTTGTTTTCTGTGAACAAGTATATAGTTAAGAATGTGAAAGGATCTAGTGAATTAAGGGAGCAATTCATGTTCCTTGAATCAATTATTTAATTGAATTAGTATGTTCCAGATGTGCAAAATAGGAACTTATCAGGAGCCCCCAAAAGTAAATTCTATCATCCAATCACGTGAGATGTCAATTATGTAGCCACTTCTATATAAAAGCTGAAAGTGTAAACACCAAGATAGGTGGACTAGGATGTCTGCTTTTCAGTGATAAAACAGACATTTCAGCAACTCAGTGGAAAGTGGACAGTTAATAGAGCACAGTAATACCAGTGTGGAAATGACAAGGCAAGAACAACGTAGGTGTGGTAATTTTAGGCTATGCCTTTAAAATTTTGTTGCAGATTTTCAGCAGAAAAGTAGAAAAATATAAATAAATCACTATTGGGTGTGACAAGGAAAATTAAAGATAATTCTAAACAATTTCATTGAAGAAAATATCTGCTATAATATTGGCTGTACCAAAATAATTCTCTCTCTTTTCTGACCTCTTCTCTGCTTGTTTTGCTTGGGAGAGATTAACCTGCTTTCAGCTAACCTTGGCTGCATTATTTTGGTTAAGTCTAACCACTGCTTTCTCTCTGTTCCTTTCTCCCTTTTGGACAGCGGGTGAGAGGGCAAAGGAACAGCTTCCCTGGTCTTTTTTGACTAGGGGGGCTTTTGTGTTGTTTGTTAATTGTAAATACCTGTAAATACTGTAAAATGCTGTATATTTTGTACATATTCATAGTTTTGCTTGTAAATACAGATTCCATTTTCTTCCAGCTGAGCTGGTCTGGCAAAGTTAATGTTGGATGGGGAAATCAGAACCCACCACAATAGGTTTGGTTGGAGGAGGAATAATGCTATAGCTAAACATAACTTCAAATAATTAAAAAATCAACCTTGTCATTAGGCAACACAGAATCCTTACATCCATTTCTACCTAAGTAAAGAAAGCAATGGTCAGATATGACCATGATGGCAGGATTGAAAGGGAATCAGTGGCAGCAGAAAGCTTCAGAGGTCCTAAACGTAGAATCACTGAATTTCATGATAGACTATGACACAAACATTTTGATATAATGTACTTGAGCTTTTGGAAGCACTTTTGACATGATCATTCACAACAGTCATGCTCTGAATGAATTCTAAAGACCTGACCAAGTTGTATTTGGTTTATTTCATAGGTGTTCCTGACTGGATAAGAAGCATCAAGAAAGTAGATAAAAGAAGAAAAATATTTGTTCTAACCTGAAAAGTATATTTTGTACTGGTAATTCATATCAGAAGGGGGAAAAAGTTATTGTGGTGTAGAGAAATCTGATTTTAGATTTATAATTAATGAAAAGGAGCAAAAGCTGCATTCAATATATTTGTCAACACCTTGATGAGGACACAGATTACACTGTCAGAAAGTTTGCTGATGACATAAAACTAGGAGGAGTGGCTGACACACCTGAAGACTGTGCTGCCTTTCAGCAAGACCTGGATAGGTTGAAGAGTTGGATGAGGAGAAATTAAATTAAATACAACAAAGGCAGTATAGACTCTTGCATCTGGGAAAGAACAACCCCATGAATCAGTATAGGCTGGGGGTTGACCTGTTGGAGAGCAGCACAGGGGAAAGGGACCTGGGGATCCTGCTGGACAGAAGGATAATCATGAGCCAAGAAGGCCAATGGTATCCTAGGGGGTATCAGAAGGGATGTGGTTAGTAGGTCAAAAGTGGTTTTCCTTCCCCTCTCCTCTGCTCTGGTAAGGCCACATCTGGAATATTGTGTCCATTTCTGGGCCCCTCAGTTCAAGAAGGACAGGAAATTACCCAGTACACAGCCACAAAGATGATTAAGGAGTGGAACATCTCCCTCATGAAGAAAGGCTGAGGGAGCTGTTTCTCTAGCTTGGATAAGAGGAGATTGAAGGGGGACCTCTTCAATGTTTATAAATATGTGAAGGATGAGTGTCAAGAGGACAGAGCCAGGTTCTTCTCAGTGATGGCCAGTGATAGAACCAGGAACAAAGGGTGCAAATGAATAGGAGGTTCTATATGAACATAAGAAAAACTATTTCATTGTGAGGGTGACAAAACACTGGAAAAGGATGCCCAGAGAGGTTGCATTCCTTCAAGCAGTTCCCTGTCCTTCTTGAACTGAGGGGCCCAGAAATGGACAAAATATTCCAGATGCAGTCTCAGACGGGCAGAGTAGAGAGGGAGTGTTCCTCTTCACTCTCTCTGTCAGTAGCTTGTCAGCTTTTATCTTGCTCAGTTTGATGTCACTGAGACTCTGTTCTTTTCCTCTGTGAAGGTGCAATGAAAGGTGGTAATGTGAGGTGATAACCTCCCCTGCCTATGGGAGGTTTCTCTCATGCACCCTGTCGCCTTGTGCACCACAGAGGTTGAAGTTCTGCTTCATCTAGGGAAGTAGGCTCCCAGACACAGAGATGAGGGCACTGATGAAGTAGTGTCCCTCCTCTCTACCCTGCCAAAGCGGGTAAGTTGTCACAGTGACACTGAAGCAGGCAGGGCTGGAAACGGGCAGCTAAAGGAGCAAGTGCAGGTCCAAGAGCACCATAGATGACAAGGCACAAAGTCAGCAACAAAAATCTCATTGTGGTACAATTATCCCACAAGTTTTCCACTATTGATATCGTGTTATCATACATGAAGTTAAAGAACAATGACTGCACTGATACTGCACACATCCTTTATCCTTAGACAGCACAACTAGTAACTTCCATTTTTTAAGATCTTTTGTAGACATCACCCATAATTCTCATTGAGGAAAAGCCCTTCTAGGTTTAAAATTTTCTGACGGTTGCATATTTTGGTGGTTCAGATTTGCCAAGTTTGTACTTCAATATTCCCAGCCTCTAATTCCTGTATCAATCATGTGTAAAATTAGAGAGGTGGAAAGAAACTGAGTATACTGATACAATGAAATACCTATTGCATGCAAAACAATGTTACTTCTAAATCTGCAAGCTGGGTTTATTACATTCAGCCCATATATTTTCTGGTTTTAGCATATGTTGAAATACACTAAAATAGCTTCTAGATATTAAAAGTTAAATGGATTAGTTGTGGAATGCCTACCAAATTTGCAGAGCAGCCTGACTGAACAGTGACAGCCAACTCATTGCTCAGTATAAAACTTAGCTTTTGTTCTACTGATTTGGCAGCCAAAAAAGGAACTGTTTTTTCATTGCTGCGTTATGCCATGTCCACAGAACAGAAGTCTTTGCTGAGACTCAACAAAGGGGGGAAAAAAAAAAAAAAGGAAAAGAAAAAAGATGTTTTGAAGCTGTAATGTATGTAACACAACCTTAAAGCTTGCATTTGATGTCAGTCCAAATCCTACTGCTCAGAGCTTCATATAAAGTATACTGTGCTAGCATTCCTTTAATTTCAATAATATGCTTTCCTGAGTTTCTATTTGCTTTTCATGTCAATGTCTACTTTGTGGTTTAGGGACATACAAAAAAGGTAAGTGTAACTGAGATATAGCTTCTCTGGAAATTCGTGGGTCCCAACTCTGCTGCCCTGAGAGTACCCATGTATGACCATTTCGCTGTGTTATAGAACAGCGTTCATGTTGCTCATGCAATGTTCAGTAATTCCAGAACAGGTAACCTCAGATGGTCCTTTCAAAGGCACATGACCCTTTCTTTAGATATAACATATCTTTTATTTTTTGACTTGCAAAAAGTATGCATACTCATTGGCCCCGCTTATTATTTTATTCTTTTTTTCAGATGCCCCATTTAATTTGTGGCAAAGGAGTCTGTCCAAGACCTCGGTGGTTTTCAACCATAATCCTCTTATTCTCTCTTAAATATTAAGACAATAGACCTGATAGGTACTATTGCTTTTCTGAGTCTAAGATAGAACAGAAACATTGTAGGAATGGAATCTTTTCAAGGAAGACTGTTTTTCAGACAAAACAAAAGTAGAGAATCTGGACCGGTGAGGAGATTATTTTTGAGGGGCTAAAGAAATGGGAATAATTGAAGTGTCAGGTCCAGATTATCCTTATTAGTGCAGACTTGCAGTTACAGCTTAAACTTTCTATTACAGTCTTCTGTCTTCTTGTATGGCCAATAGCAACAATCATCCATGTCTTCATAGGCAAATGCAGTCTCTAAGAAGCCTTTAAGAGATACATATTACTTTTTTAATTATTATTTCTATGCTGTTCCACTATGAGCAGAAGACATGTGTTACAATCTATCCATCTCAAACATTATAGGACATGTTTTATTAGGAACTGAGACTCGTGAAAAAAACACCTGAGCTACTGAAATGCAAATAGTATTGTTTTCAAAATAATCATCTGCACTGAATAGCCAAGACGTCCATAGTGAAGAAAATTTTCAAAATCTATGCATAAAATGTACAGATTCTAAGCAGATAACTGCTAATTGAAAATTAGTTTCTAATTTTTCATTTCCAGTCTTGAAATTGTACTAAAAGCATAAGTGATGATAACAGCCTAAAGATTATGGGCTAGGATTAGACAAAGGGCTAACCCAGTTTTCACAACCATGGCCAATAAATGATGCAGAGAGAATGATGCAAATGATGCATAGCCTGGAGAAGAGAAGGATCAGGGGAGACCTCATTGCCCTCTACAACTACCTGAAAGGTGGTTGTAGACAGGAAGGGGTTGGTCTCTTCTCCCAGGCAACCAGCACCAGAACAAGGGGACACAGTCTCAAGCTGCGCCAGGGGAGGTTTAGACTCGAAGTGAGGAGAAAGTTCTTCACTGAGCGAGTCATTCGTCATTGGAATGGGCTGCCCAGGGAGGTGGTGGAGTCACCGTCCCTGGAGGTGTTCAAGGGGAGATTGGACGTGGCACTTGGTGCCATGGTCTAGTTGTGAGGTCTGTTGGGATAGGTTGGACTTGATGATCTTTGGGGTCTCTTCCAACCTTGGTTATACTGTGAACTACTGTGAATGAGTAAAAATATGCATAGAGCTATAGCGCTGACCTTCATTTCTAGCAACGTACAACTTAACACTTTCACATAGCTATTTGACTGACCCTCCTACAGTAAAAAAAAGGGGGGGGGGGAAAGTAAAAAAAAAGAGTGGGAAAAAATTACAATAGAAAGGAAAAAAAAAAAAGAGCAAAGAAAAAATGATGATAAAAAAAGGATAAAAATAAAGAAGAATTAATACCTGGGGTATCTTTGACAAAGGTAGGAGCTTCAGTGCTTGGAAGTATCTTTAACAATATATTTTTAGAATTCTTAGTCCAGTGAAACAGATTCAGATATGTTCATTTTTAATAGCAAGTGATATTCAGCATTTAATATGCCATGTGGTTCACATGGGAAAAATACTTCTAAGTGGGATGTTATACAACCTTTTGTCATTAGGGAGAAGGGTCTCACCATGGATGATTCTCTGAGCATCATCCCTGCATTCAGTGATGTTTAAAAACACAAACATAAATTCTTAGGAAACAAAGCAGAACAAAATAGAAAATATCATAGAATCATAGAATGCTAGGGGTTGAAAGAACCTCCAGAGGTAGAGTCCAACTCCCCTGCAAAGCAAGAGAGCCTTTAGGGTGGGTCACACAGGAATGCATGCAGGCAGGTTTTGAAGATTTCTAGAGAAGGAAACTCCACAACCTCTCTGGGCAGCCTGTTTCAGTGCTCCACCATCCTCACAGTAAAAAAGGTTTTTCTCATGTTAAGATGGAATTTCCTGTGACTGAGTTTACATTCTTTGCCCCTAAATCACTGGGTATCACTGAAAAGAGACTGGCTTCGTCCTCTTGACAGCCACCCCTTATATATTTGTAGACAATGACATGGTCCTCTTTCAGCCTTCTCTTTTCCAGACTAAACAGCCCCAAGTCTCTAAGTCTTTTCTCATGAGATACTCCAGTCCCTTGCCCGTACTCGCAACCTTCCATGGAACTCTCTGCAGTATTTCCCTGACCCTCTTGAATTGAGGAGCTCAGAACTGAACACAATATTCCAAATGTGATTTAACTAGGGCTGAAGAGTGGAATAAGGATCTCTCTCCACCTGCTGGACACACTCTTAATGCATATAATTAGTCTTAGCCACCAAGGCACATTGCTCTCCCATGGATAACTTACAAACAACCAGGACCCCAAGGTCCTTCTCTGTGGAGCTACTCTCCAGTAGATCAACCCCTAAACTGTACTGATGTATGGGGGGTGTGTGTGTTACAAGTTTAAGACTAATTTCTTAATTTCCAGAGAATTCAAGAGAGAGTCCAGGGGGTGAACAGTCCCTAAGGAGTTAAACAGAGCATAAGAGATATGTTTATTCCATTTCATTGGTCTGCAGGATTTCTATAGAGTCTGAGGCACAGCTTGGTTTTACTCTCTTTCTTGCTTCTTTCCCCATCTCTGCTTCTGACCTTGCTTGCTCAGCCTGCTTGTTTCTGCTTGAGTTATGGTAAGAACACTAGCGGGGACAAAAGAGCAATAACTTGTTAGATGATGACAGCCCTCTGGGCTTTGTCCAGGAGGTTGTACATGGGGGTGTAGGATTTTTTGTACAGGGGGTTACTGGGTTATTGTTTAATTGTGTATGTATAGATGTATTTATATATGCTTATTACCTGTTATATTTAGCCTACTTTTGTAAATATTAACTTCATTGAATTTCCAAATTTTGAGAAGTGTGGTGATTTACTTCTTGGGGTAAATTCCAAGTTATAACGTGTACAAAACCAAACCACGAGAGTGTGGTGCATCATCCTGCCAGTAAACAAAGCTATGGTGTGCCCATGTCTTGAGTAATGCACACTTAATGTAAATTTGTAGTAACACAAGAGGAAAAAATAATTGGGGAGAACTTTGAAAATAACAGGTAAGTGCCAAGCAGATTTCTCATGCAGAAGGACTAACTGGTATAGAAAAAACTTTACTGAAGCAGAATAAACATGAAGGCTGCAGAGAAATGAAATGAGAAATGCTTGCCTTAAAAGAAAAGGTCAGGAATCAAATTTAAGTAAAACAGAAAGAGTACTTTTCAAATGGCATTTGACTAGCTGAGATACCCTGGGCCCCAGAATGCTGTGGAAGCCAAAAATGTCAAGAAAGGGATCAGAAAAATTTGAAAAGGTTAGGCACGCTAGGGAGTATTAAACTTGTTAGTTCAGATACAAACTCTGCCTCAGGAAGTCTCTAAACTGCTAATTGTCAGAAGTCAGGTGTATGGGGAAATGCTTATTCCCTCCTTATCCTCTGTTTAGGAAATAATTTCTTTTCTCCAGGTTGAAATTTCTCATTAAATGTAGAGAGAACAAGGAAATACCTTGCAGCTGAGTGAGTGTGCTAGCAGTCTAAGTGATAGTCAGACTCTGTATTTAAAAGTATTAGTCTTGGTGAAAAATAAGAATTGCAACTGTTTTCTCAAAAGCATTCATAAGATAAGAAAACATCTATTTGTGGCCAGCTATAGTGTGGGCACATAATGAGGCATCATAGCATTGGGAGCAATCTTGCATGTTTGCAGATGAGCTTAGGAGTGGCAAAAGCTTTCTCATCTCTATGCTGTAAGGTATTGCCTTTACTTTGCTGTTTGTTTATCCTGGATTTATTGGGTTTTTTTATGGCTAGAATGGATACTTGTTCCTGATGCCATGTTATTATTGGCAGACATGATTCATAGAGCATGGTGTTCACAAAAATAGTCTGATTCTGTGGTGTCTTGAAAACCACTGGTCTCATAAAATGATATCAGATTTTCTGGGTTTGTGCTGCTGTTTGGTTTATAAATTATCATCTCATCTTGCCTGTGTAAGGGCCTTCTATTTCTCCATCTGCCCTGTTTCCCCAGCTAGCCTAGCCAAGTGCTCAGAGGCTGTTAAATTCTGTCTTTTCTTGCAAATGATAAACTGGGTACTATTACTCTATGTCAACACTGTTTATTGATTTAGAAAACACTGTGGAGTCTTTTTTCTTCTGAAGCTTCTGTCTGATCCCTTTACAGTGACAACCACATAACCATCAGACCAGTTCAAGACCAATCACCTCTGCCTGCTATGAAGTAGGGATTTTCCTCTTTCCTGACAGGAGGAGAGAGGATGTCACAATATTTTTGTCACCGTGTTTCAGTTTAAAGCTAAGTGTCTTATCTTAGTGTCCTACCTGTAAACAAGAATACAAACTTTCTGGAGATATTTGAGTAAAATGTAAGTAGAATTGACCATTGGATACAAAAGAAAAATAATGATAGGTCTATATAATCCCATTGGTTTGCTAATGGGGATAAAAGTTAGCAGCATAAACATTTCTCTTTTCACTACTTCTCTCCATGATCTCTGCTTTTGTATTGCTCCCTTGTATCTTTCCTGGCCATCATATATTGTGTTTGTGAGGTACTGGGAAATGGAAGGAGGGGGAGAGGGGAGGTTGCCAGCAGCCCCCTGGATGAGAGAAGAGAAGAGAAGAGAAGAGAAGAGAAGAGAAGAGAAGAGAAGAGAAGAGAAGAGAAGAGAAGAGAAGAGAAGAGAAGAGAAGAGAAGAGAAGAGAAGAGAAGAGAAGAGAAGAGAAGAGAAGAGAAGAGAAGAGAAGAGAAGAGAAGAGAAGAGAAGAGAAGAGAAGAGAAGAGAAGAGAAGAGAAGAGAAGAGAAGAGAAGAGAAGAGAAGAGAAGAGAAGAGAAGAGAAGAGAAGAGAAGAGAAGAGAAGAGAAGAGAAGAGAAGAGAAGAGAAGAGAAGAGAAGAGAAGAGAAGAGAAGAGAAGAGAAGAGAAGAGAGCATATCCTAGCATAGCAGAGCATAGAATAGAAGAGAATAGAATTAACCAGGTTGGAAAAGACCTTTGAGATCATCAAGTCCAACCAAAGGGGTCCAGAGGGGTCTGGAAACAAGTCAAGGTGGTCCTTGTGTTGTTTCTCAATAGTAAATATATGTGTGTGTGTGTGTGTGTATATATATATATTTGTACATATTCATTGCATTTTATGTTTCTAGATTTCTTTTTTTTGCTTTGTAAATATAGCTTCATTCTGCTTCCAAACCTTCTGATCTAGTCTGGTGATTTATTTTGGGGGTAATTCTCCAATTTGTTGGGGGTTAATTTCACCACACATTGTCACTTCAATTATGAGAAACGTTTTCCTGAATGTCAGAATATAGCTCTTAGCTGGAAGATAGGAATGGGGAGTAGAATGAAGCCCTTATAATCCCAAAGAAGATGGTTAGCGACCTGTTGGATGTACACGTCTGTGGGGCCAGATGGTATACACTCAAGGGTACTGTGGTGTCCCTTTCTTAAAGGCACAGCCTCAAACGGTCACAGGTACTAAGATGGTGGAAGTGCTCATCAAAACAATCTCCATCATTTACCAGCAATCTTGGCTAACTCAGGAGGTGCCAGCTGACTGGCACAAATGTGATGCCCATCTACAAGGGCCAGAGTAAGGACCCAGGGAATTATAGGCTTGTTAGTACTAGGGAATATCATGGAGCAGATCATCTTGAGTGCCATTATGCAACAGATGCAGGGCTATGAGGCGATCAGGCCCAGTCATCATGAGTTCATAAACAGCAGGTCCTGACTGACAGCTTGACCTCTTTCTATGACAAGGTGACCTGATTAGTGGATGAAAGAAAGGGTGTGGCTGTCCTTTACCTGAAATTTCAGAAAGTATTTGACACTATACCCAACAGCATCCTTCTGGAGAGACTGATTGCTTGTGGTATGAATGACTGTGTGAAAAACTGGCTGTATGGCTGCTCCCAAAGAGTGGTAGTGAATGGAGTTAAATTCAGTTGGTGGCTGGTCACAAGTGATGTTCCCCAGAGCTCTGTATTGGGGACAAGGTCTCTTTAATATCTTTATCAATGATCTGGATGAGGGCATTGAGTGCACTCTCAGTAAGTTTGCACAAAGCTGGGAGTGTTGATCTACTTAAGGGTAGAAAGACTCTACAAAGGCTGGATGGAAGGGCTGAGACCAATTTTATGAGAGACAACAAGGTCACATGTCAGGTGCTGCACTTCAGTCACAACAACCCCATGCAATGCTACAGGCTTAGACAAGAGTGGCTTGAAATCTGCCTGGCAGGGAAAGAGCTGGGGGAGTTGACTGACAGTTGTCTGAAGATGATTAGCTCATGCAGCCAAGAAGGTAAACAACAACCTGGTCTGTAACAAGGAATAGTGTGACCAACAAGAGCAGGGAGATGATTGACCCCATGTATTCAGCACTGGTGAGGCCGCACCTTGAGTACTGTGTAAAGGTCTTTTCCAACCAAAACAATTCTATGATACTGTGTCTGGAAGAAACTTTGCCTGTAAAATACACTTCTCAATGCTTTTTCTTTCCTGATGAGTTTACTTAAGCTGATTGAACTGAACTCTGGGTCAGTTGCCTTTTGGCCATATTTATTTGCTATCCTTCCATATATGTTAGACTGTCAAGCAAAGGAGCTGGTATAGGTGGTGTGCCATGATATAGTCTAGTCTTCAGCACAAACCCTGCCTTTCAACTGGCAGAAGAGCATCCAGAGAGATGGATGAGACTGCTTCATCACACAGTTGTCCTCAGTCCTCTAGTGGCTCTCTCTCCATTACAACATGAAACATTTGTACAAAGTACAAAACCATCTCCAAAGTACCTCTGGTCTTCTGTGATGCTGAGTTAATTATGTTAAAATCTTTCCCTCTTCTGAGCTCCTTTCTGGTCTTCTTCATGATCTAAGAGACTATGGGTGAGACTTACCTTACCTGGCTTTGGATAGTATGACTGCAGAGTGGTAGAGCTGAAGGAATACATCCTTTGCTGTCTGCAGCAGAAGGCACCATCTGAGCATGGATTATCTGCTCTACTTTGATCCGTACTTTGGGATGATATGAGCATGCCCTGAAACTTTCTGCCCTGCAGCCAGACTGCAGAGACTGAATCCCCCACAGGGTGGGCAGTTTCATGGCGTAATTTGGATAATTTAACAGCAAGCTGTAATCAAATAAGTGAGTCGTAGTCTCTCCTTTTTACCACTCTTTACCTTCAGGCAATGATTTGTCTGATCCCACAGTGACCCTGTTTCTGGGACATAACTAGCAGAAAGGCATGTACCTTGTTTTTCAGGGCTAGCTTCATACTAATTTGGCTTTTGGAGCCAGTTCACTATTTAAAGGTCTAACAAACACACATGCCAGATCACAAAAATTGGTGGGAACACACTGGCAAGGAGAAAGAGGAGGACTTCATTCCAGAAACAGTACTTAGACTTTTTTGCCCCATCATTCTCCATGGCTCCCCATGGTTCTAATTACAGTGGTTGTTGTGGAATAAACTGGCAACATCAGGCTTATGAATGAATAAATACTCAGTGAAAAACCCTTCCCAGACTCATGCACAGTTGAAGTCCAAGACCTTTAACGTGGGAGAAAGGCTTTGCATTGTGGCTGCCTCCTAGACTGAACTGGGGAAGAGAGATAAGGAAATGAAACTTTAGGTCTGTGTACTGTCAGATGGATCACTCTAAAGAAATGCTAAAGGAATTTAAAATATGTCTCAACAAAGTTATACTAAGTATGTCTCTATGTGACAAGCAGAGTCCCTCAGGGATCAGTCCTGGGACCAGTCTTGTTTAACATCTTTGTTGGTGACATGGACAGTGGCATTGAGTGAACCCTCAATAAGTCTGCTGAGGACACCAAGCTGTGTGGTGCAGCAGACACGCTGGAGGGAAGGGAGGCATCCAGAGGGACCTTGACAGGCTGGAGAGGTGGGCACAAGCCAACCTCACAAGGTTCAACAAGACCAAGTGCAGGGTCCTGCATCTGGGTTGAGGCAATCCCAAGCACTGATACAGGCTGGGCAGCAACTGGCTCAAGAGCAGCCCTGAAGAAAAGGACTTGGGGGTGCTGGTGGATGAGAAAGTCAACATGTGTGCACTTGCAGCCCAGAAAGCCAATCACATCTTGGGCTGCATCAAGAGAAGCATAGCCAGCAGGTTGAAGGAGGTGATTCTCCCCCTCTACTCAGCTCTGTGAGACCCCACCTGGAGTACTGCATCCAGTTCTGGAGACTCTATTACAGGAAGGATCTGGTGCTGCTGGAACATGTCCAGAGAAGGGCCACTAGGATGATTAGAGGGCTGAAGCACCTCTCCTATGAGGACAGGCTGAAAAAGTTGAGGCTATTCAGTCTGCAGAAGAGAAGGCTCTGAGAAGACCTAATTGTGGCCTTCCAGTATCTTAAGGGGGCCTACAAGAAAGCTGGGGAGGCACTTTTTAGGGTGTCAGGTAATGATAAGACTAGGGGGAATGGAAAAAAATTAGAAATGGGTAGATTCAGATTGGATGTTAGGAAGAAGTTCTTCACCATGAGGGTGGTGAGACACTGGAACAGATTGCCCAGGGAGGTGGTGGAAGCCCCATCCCTGGAGGTTTTTAAGGCCAGGCTGGATGTGGCTCTTGGCAACCTGATCTAGTGTGAGGATTCCCTGCCCATGGCAGGGTGCTTGGAACTAGATGATCCTTGAGGTCCCTTCCAACCCTAACAATTCTATGATTCTATGACCTAGCTGCATCTCTCTGTTTAGCTTTGCCATTCAAATAGCTGGTCTCAAATGTTGATTACTCTGCTGTGTGAGAAACAGCATTTGATACACATTTTTTATTTTTTAGCTGTTAAAAAATCTAGTTCAGAAAAAGGGACAAAGATTTGAAAAAGATGATGTTTGCCACTGGGGAGCTGTATGAGGAGCTGGTGAAGACTATATGAAGTCACAATGTCATATGGATTTGCTTAGACCGAAGGAATAATAATTCACATGTACACTTTACAGTCTGTGTGCTAACGCTTAGCACAGCCTTCCTTTAAATCCTGATGTGGTTTTTTTTCCTAGCAGAACAGAACCTAAATACTTGGTAAGTGGTGTAATGCAGTGGTAAAATGATAAAACTCATATTCAGCTAAAATTATGTTTTACTGCCCTCTTGTTTCCTTTGGCTCAAGTAAGAAGAACAAAGAAAAAAAATGGAAAAGAAAATCTTAATGAAAATAGGGAAGGGTGGTGCCAGACAGAGGATGTGACCTGTCAGAGCACTAATCTCAGGAGATTGCTCTAGGAATCCCAGCCAGGTTGGCAGCTACTGTTTGCAGCTTCTTGCTCCAACATCACACAGAGCTTCCTAAAAGCAAGAAGTCAGAGATTTTCTTCACCGAGTATTAACTGACAGGATCCTGAGTCCTTTTAAGGAAAGTTTTTTCTCCAGCAGTTTCCAGACACAATCTTATTTTCTGTTCTAGCACATTGTGCATCAATGAAGAAAACTGAAAGTATTTTAGTTTAATTTATCTTAAGTAATGCACATTTGTCTTGTGTGTATTTTTGTACAGATGCCTCTGCTATTTCAAACTGTACTGGCCAAAACTTTTGAGGAAAACTCTAAGGACTAGCAGATGTATGTGGAACTAAAAACTACTCCAAAACCTAAGCAAGCCATTGCAATTTTGTTAAACTGCTGTTCAGACTTTATAGGACTAACCTGGTCTTTTCCACCATAAAGTGGAGGTGTATGAAAGAAAACAGAGGCAAAGGGGGTAATGAAGTCTCATTAGCATGATTTCATTTAACAAATGAGCCTCAGCACTTGTGATCCATTCATAATCCTATGACACTCTATTTTCAGTGGACTAAACACTTCTCAGACATCCCACCCTAGATCTAAACTTTCAAAACACATCTTCTTCCAGGTATCGAGACTATCTCTTTAGGTAACACTTTCCATAATATTTTCATTCTCTCTTACTCCAGCAATACCATGTTTTGGTGTGGCAGTTCCAAAAACTCTCTAAATACTCATTCAGAAGTTAGCATTTGGGTTCTAAGCATTTTCTGAAGCATTCAGTCAGTTACGAAAACGAGGAACAGAGATATTTTGGGAGAGATGTTATTGAGAGCAAAATTTTAAAATAATATGGAAAACTGATTTTCCACGTTCTTTTGTTAAGAATAATAATAGCTGCCTCCTGAGAACTGATATTAAGCAAGATATTATTGCACTAAATTTTGTAGAAAAATATCCTTAATCTTCTCTGGCCCGGAAACTGAGCAGAAATCTGATGAGAATGGAGTTCTTTTGCCCATACCTGAATACAGACAGGCTTAAATTATCTCTATGCAGTGGTTTGAGGGGAGAAACATTTCTGTGCAGTCTAAGGAGTGATAAACTGAACAGCACTGAATAGATATATATTTTTTGAACCTGAGAAGTAGGAACATGACCACTGAAAGACATATGCAGCTTTAAGTCTTTTCAATTTATTCTTTCTTTTTTTCTTTAGTGCTTCCTTTACACAAAAAAAAATGTTGCATATAAAGTAGGCTGTGTTAGGTTAATTTATATATCAGTAACTCTGTATGTACAGGTGAACAATAAAACCTTTGCTTTGGTCCTCACGGCTCTGCTATGAGCTCTGAAGAAAAGCTGTCCCTTTCCCATTGTAAAATAAATCCACTTGGTTCTATTAGTTTTGGAGAGAGATCCTCTGATCAACATTGTTCTTTTGATATATTTCACTCTTTGGGAGAAAAAGATAGTAATTAATGTAGCAAGTTGGCCAGCTGCAGTGGAAAGGAAATGATGATGGGCTGTGCCCAGAATAGAACAACACACCTATTTAATCTGTGCTTATTTTTGAACTGTCATTTACTTTGATTTATAACCATGGCTGTGAAATATTTTAATGATGAGAATGTAGCTTGCACAAAAATTTGAAATAGCACAGATGTCAAAGCCAACAAATATCACACCTTGAACTCAGACAAAGAAACCACACACACCAAGAAAGGGCCTGAATTTTTAATTAATTAGGTTCCTGGAGGACAGAAACTGTTTCTGAAGAACTCCGAGGGAAGGCACATTCTTCACTAAAATGCTGTCCTCTGGCCCATGACAGATATCACTTAGAAGAAAAGTTTATTTACCTAGACTCTTTCAGGAAAGATTCCCTACTTGCTTTTGACATGATATGCTGCATGCAGCAGTTGCCAGACTTATTGGCAGGTATGGTAAACTTACAGCAAAGCACCAGATCCACTGTAAGAGTCCTAAAGCAGCTTTATTTTATTTGTATTGAGTATTTTATCTCTTTTAAAAATATATATAATTATATTGAAGTCAGGGTAAGATAGTATTATGGAGATTTAAAAGTCTCAATGACTCACCATCCTGGTAAATGGACTGACTGTTCTTTGCAGCTAGGTCACTGGCTTAGATGTATCTAACTGTAATGCTACACATAGGTCTCTATTATCTCCTGTTGATTAAAGAGCAGCTGCTATGAAAAATATTAGCTGATCTCTACTTAATCTTACTAGGCAAATAAGGACATGTCAATCAACACTCAACTGGTAAAAAAGGACAAGCCAAACTGAATAAAATAAGAGTCCATATACATGCCCCATTCATTACCACTGTTGAACCAAACCTCTCTTTGTATTACTGGAATGTTTACATAAGCTTTATTACTTACCCATTTCCAGACAGCACTCCAACCTGAGCTGAAGAAATACCACAAGAAAATCTGCTTTTACTGAATTTCCAGATGCTGGAAGCAGGTTGGCCTAGGAATTGTAGTGTACCCCTCAGATTTTTTTCCCTTCTTTTCCTTTTACAACCCTTATGATCCTGGTAAATAACCACCTTCCAGATGTGGTAAGTAACACAGATATCATCTTCACACAGCTGTACTGTCCTTTCTCTATCACCTAGCAAGGCACCTTTCCCCGCACCTTCCTCAAGCAGTTTCCAGATTTAAGACTGTGCAGACAAAGAAGTGTTGCTGGAAGGAGCAGAGAAATGCTTCCTGACATCCTAACATATCAGAGATGAAAAATATGGTTCCCAGAAGAAGGGTCAGAATAAGTCATGGAAAGTATGGCTTAAACAGCAGGGCAGAACAGCTTGCTTTAAGCTGGTTAAAACAAGCAGTTGTGCAGTGGCTTTGGTTTCAACACCGATGCTCCTTACATCCTTCAACGAAGCCTTTCCAGGAGACACATTTTTATTTTTCATTTGCATTTCTCCAGAGGAAAATCATGCACTGGTATCAATTCTCAGGATAAAACCCATAGCATCAGTTAAGTTTGTGGTAATGAGTCAGGTGGTTTGTGGTGATAACTAAGGTCAGGTTGAAAAGAACCACTGGGTTAGGGTTGAGATCAGCAGGGCACACAGATAGGTAGGGTCAAGATCACAGTTTCTGTCCAGTGATGCCAAGGGCAAAAAAATTTGTAATCAGCTCCCAAAGAGCAGATTGTCAGTCCTGGCTGAGGTCTCCACACAGCACTACACAGACATCACTTCCAGGGTCAGCCTCTTGATATATGTACTCATGCATGCTGCAGCAAAAGGTAACAAAACTATCAGTGCTCTGTAATTTCATGTGAAAATGATGCTTACACTACTTAGTGTCCCAGCTAATCTATGCTTATCAAGAACGGGTCCAAAGACCAGCACCACATTATGTTTCCTCTTCCAAGCATTTTAACTACCTGATTAGGGTTTTGGGTGCCTTAAAGACAGTGGGGGAAAAAAGGCAATTTCAAATATTTAATTTACAAACCTGACTTAAATACTTCTTTCCACTGTTTGCATAGAGATTCAACCTGTAATTTCTCCAGAGAGTGGGTAAGAAGGATTGTTCCTTATTCTATGTGCTACAGTGCTTTTTTGCATTCTTCTTATATTTTGGGAGTAGAAGGATTCTCCTCAGCCACTCCAAAAGATGTAGTTAGTGCTGTAAATGCCTGATTTAGAATTAAAATACAATGTAAAGCATGCACAATCTATAGATTTACAGGTAGTATGTGGAACACATTGAAGTTGGATCTGTGGCACATTGGTGCACAAGTGTTGTAAAGCCCTGATCCTAGCTATACAAGATGGTTTCAGAGCAAGTGAATCCTCAGGTGGTGCATGTGACTGGTTTCCTGAAAGATGCAGTAATAATGCTTGGGGGCATAACACTGTCGCACGGCACTGAGTCACCAGCATGATTCAGAACAACCCTGGTAAAGAGCCCAAAAACTCTCCTTTTACCCACCTGCGCAGCCTCCTCAGGTTGTGTGAAGCTTTTACTATCTGTCAACAAGTACTATTTAGAACTGTTGACAATTCACAATAGGATTTGCCTCCTGCATTAAAAAAAAAAAAAAAAAAGGAAAAACAGAAAACAAAACCCAACAACATACTGAAGTTGGCACTTCCTCCCATGGTATTTCAGGGGTTCCACTTCTAGTTCCAACTTAAAACCAAGAAAAGCACAAGTGGAAATATTTTTTAAGAGCTGATCAAGAATTTTCAGACCTTGACATGGCTTCAGATTGAATGCAGCTTGCCAAAATTGGAATGAAGGCTTTAATCTGTTTAAAAATGTCACAGGAATGAAAGGCATCACAAAGCAGTAGTTAGAACAGAGACGATGAAGCAGAAGATCTTAATTATTTTTCAGACACCACTCTGGGATAGTTGTGCACCCACAGAAGATCTCTGAAACTCTCTGTTTCTAAATAGATATATAGGAAATAGTAGCTGCAGTCATACTTTGTATAATAAATGCACTATGATAAAATGATTATTTGATAATTCTCCTATTAGTACAGCTCTGAAAGGCAGTATAGGAATAGTTAAACAACAAACAGAAGACAAGATAAAGCTAAACTGCATTAAGCCCCAAATCCAGATAAGCACTTAAGCACATGCATGGCTTCAAGCAGTAAGTATGAATGTCTCTCACATATGCAATGTTATGTACATGCTTAAGTGCTAACTGGACTGGAGCCTCAACTCACAAAAGCAACAATGACTAAATCTCTATCTTTAAATTTAGCACCTTTGACTATTATTGTCTTTATACTCTTTGCATTCATCATTTTCCTTATAATTACAGAAAAAAAAAATACAATGTTTTTGAGTATGTGCACGTGTGTATATGTCTGTACTGTAGACATCCTTTATAAAATGCTCTCTACCCTTCCTGATACAACTATTTTCCTCTTGATCAGGTCATCCCCATGCTACTGAATTTGCTCAAATAACAACAAAAGATTCTTTGGTAGATTTTTCCCACCAAAAGAAGCGCATTGGCACGAATCTCACAATTGCATTTGCAAGATGTTATACAGTCCCACAGACTCTAGGAGACAAAATGACACCAGTCAGCCCTGATCTGAAAGATATGAAGACTTGTTAATGAGGTACTGTGCTTTCAGCAGGGCTTGTAGTGCTGCTTGCACGTAGCGCAATGCTTAATGAAACAACCACCCTTCAAATCACATTAGAGTAGTATTCAGCAACCTGGGAGAGCACATGAAAAGAACATAGGTCTCTTGACTAGTGGTCATAGAGATACAGCAGCAATATGACATTATTAATACTAGGAAGCTTGTATATGAACCTAAAAAACTCTTGAGAAGAGAACCATTTTCTGGGCTACTATAGGAAGCTGTGCTTTTACCCAAACAAATACTGTATGTCATTTAAAATATAATTAACCAAAACTGGATGTATTTTTTTTCCCAAAACCATAAAATTGCTGTTTGAATGGATTCTTGCTTTTGAGTTTTCAAATACTTTTAAAAATTGGAAATAATGATGACTATCCCCCACCTACATATTTAGGCAACAAACTCGTAGATGCTGTAAAACAGCCTTTCTCATCATCAGTTATTTTCTCTCCCTTGGGTACTCTCTGGAACCTGAAAGCATGATATCCTTTGTGTCTCTAAATCATGTCTCCCGCAGGAGAAGATCTTAATTTGAAAGCAGAAGCAGCTGGAAAACTCACTGTCTGCCTCTAAGCTCCTCCATTTGCTATTTAACTTTATAAGAAGCTCTTGCTGGTTTTCAAATTGTCTATATGTGAATCATAATTTTACATTTTTCTCCCTTTGACTTGAAAGCTGTGACATTTAGTATACTGCAGTTTCTCTCCATAAAGGCACTCAAACCACATAGTTTTCTCATCAGCACTTTCTGTGCTTTTCAACCCTCTTTCATTGTCTCCTCTCAAACTCTCTTTCCAGCTGTTGTCAAGAGAAAGAAAATATCTGAATAATGATAGTTTTTAATTTTGAAATTTGAAAGAGTCCAATCAACTCTTGACATCATCAGCACTTTAAAATTTCTATTGTTTTCTATCTGGTTTTATGGCTCACTTCATAAATTTCCCCTACCACCATGTTGCTTTCTCAAGCTTCTCAATGATTTGAATTATAAATCCTTTGAATCACTGAAGGACAAAGTCAGTTGTCTTCTTTGTTTCTTTGGCTTCCCATATAGACACTCATCATCTTGAAAATAATAAATAAAAAAATCTAATTATTGCAGATTCAGTGCTAATCCAAATTCTCTTGTTGAATTTTGTTTGGATTTTTCTTTTTCCCGTAGTGGGAAATGGAAGAAAGAAGAGTGGGCAAAAAGAAGAAAAAAATGTCATTAATGGTATTCTCTCTTGTTTTAAGATATAAAATATTTTGTTCTCATTTCTTTTTCTATTGTGGGACAACCTAGCAACAGATTTCAAGGAACAAACTAGGACAGATCAGGAATGCTTACGTGCCCATTTTTGCTACTCTTTCTGAGTGCATTGGTATAAAATATGTATTTTAAGCGTATTTTAAGCATGTGTTAGAAGATCAATTTTTTAAAAATATGTTCAGTCTGTGTTTCAGTTTCAAGGATTCCTACAACAACAGGCACAGTATTTTGTGGATCCATGCCAATTTAGGAGCTGCTGAATCATGATAACACCTCAGTGGGCTCTGTGGCTTTGTTTCGATTAACAGTCCCATTAAGCTTACCCAAAGTTTGGGCAATAGATTCAATACTTAGAATTTGGATCGATATAGTCAAACAAGCTAGACTTTTTATCAGATTAAAATACTCTGTTCTTTGGGTTGGATTATGACTAGAAAGCTTTGCTGTCACATTTTCTGTTATCTCTTTCAGTCTTCACCGAAACACTGAGTCCTTGTTTTTTTCCATTCCACTTATGACCACATTTTATGCCTGCGTCCAAAATTACTATTAAGAAAAATTATGTGTCTGTTAGATGCTCAGTCTAAAATGAATCTGGAAAAGAATTGTTACAATAAGTATCTTGCTACAGACAGATGCAATTTGAGCTTCTTTGTCCTGAGGGCATTAAAAGACAAAATCATGTTAACACTCATAAAGGAGGTTCATGTTAAAATACTGATATTTTAACTCAACTCCCATGCATGCTGTGCATCTAATTCTTGTGACATACCAGTATCTTTCATCATTGGCAAACAACTGAATGGCATGGGAATTTAGAAGAGGGAAAATGCAGAAAACAAGAACGAAGAGATACCTCAGAGATACTGGAAAAGACAATAAGGAAAAAAATTGGAAGTTATTATGTGTTCAGGACTTGGTCAGCACCCATATATCATCAATACACTATGACTATTTTGTGTCTTGACTGCTCAGAAATACTTTGGTTTTCCTATTTAATTTCATATTTTTTAGCAAGGAAAGAAGGTAATTGGTATATGATACACTATCATACCTGAACTCTCAAAAGAGTGCCATTTGTAAGAATTGATGCATAAACAAGAGCACGTTTGTGCCTATAGACAGGTTGGTGGCATTTCCATAAAACCTGAAAATAGAGACAGATTTCATTTATGTTTCAACAAAATATTGAAGCTTGGCATTTTCTTTATATCAACAGTTTTGCTCCCCAGCAACTGCGATAATGCACTCCTACAAAATGTCAGTATCAATGTATTTGTTTTGGAAGAGAACAACACAAACCTTCATAACTATTGAGCAAATTAGTAACAAAATGCAAGAATGTCTGTATTTGCAATGTAACTAACATTATCAAACAAACAGTTAAATGGATCACTGAAGAAGAAAAATACAGAATATGAAGAATAATTTGTGGAGGATACAGATGAGTCAATAAATACAAATGCTTGAATGTCTTCCTTCAGGTATTTTTAATTAAGGGTAAATGCATAGAAACATTGTCCTCTTTTTCTAAATGAAGCTTCCTCATTTTTGTGTCCAGGTTAAATGGTCTTGCTAATTTACAAATTCCTCCATTGCTTCTACCTCTAGGTCCTAGTTGAATCTGCTTTACCTGTGTATTATGGATTTACATCTAGGCCAAGCAACAGCCTAAACAGCTGCGTGTACTGCAGTGGTTCCAAACCATTTCGCACGTGGAAAATTAATACATTTTGGAGGTAATTGCCATGGGGTTAGTTTGAGGATTTTTGGTTGGTTGGTTGGTTGGTCGGTTGGTGCTTTTGTGGGTTTGTTTTTGTTTGTTCATCTGTTTCTTCTGTATTTGCTGAAATTCTTTTGACTATGAAGCAAACAGGTCATGTCTAGTCATAGAAGCTTTATTTATATGTTGGCTGGCACAGGATGAGAAGTAGCTGACAGTTTCCTTAGTTTCTCATCCCAACATATCTTACAGTTTCTTCTGTTCTCTGAAAAAGGAACTCTGATGGAGTTCTCATGTATTTTCCCTAAATGATTTGCCAACTATTTTGTCCACTGCAGATGTCCCATCTAATTTAATACACCACAAGTGCATGATTCTCTAGCTCACTGACAAGAAGATGCACCCAGCAGGTGTCTTGGAACAAGAGAGGAATAAAAATTGCCTTGTAACTTTTATATATGTTACCTTTCTCTTTCTCTTTGTTTTTCAGATTTCTTTTTTTCTTTTATAAGCCTACAGAAAGCAAGAAGTAACTTGGCTGCTGATGTAAACCTACACAGATGAAGAGAACATGGATTTAAAACAAATTAAAATATTTTCCAATAATTCAAATGTGTTAACAGCAGGAAGTGCTCAAACAATGATAGCTCTAGATCCCTCTCCCTATTACTAAAGCAGTACTGGCACCTAAACTAAAAGAGGCATTTCAGATAGGTGATGAAGCAAAATACAAAACACACCAAAAAGAAATTAATAAATTTCACACTAATATGTGATAATTTAAATGTAATTGACCTGCAGATGATATACACCATCAAGTCTGAATTTTAACATTCTCAAAATTACCAAGAGAGTTCCAAACCAAAATGTAACATCTACACTTAAAGCGCTTCAATAGTTCACCTGAACTCAAAATATGTATTTTGTTGGAATACATAAATTCAAACAAATTAGATTAAATACCAGAAGACATAAATTTGCCATAGCTGTGATTCAAGTGTAAGGCAAAGAAATCAACAAAAGCAGTCACTGGTAATACTGCAAAGCTGTTCAGTTTACACGTACATTAAAAATCAACTGTATTGAATTCAAATCAGAAGATATTTTGGTTTCACACATCAATATGTTATTACTAGATTATCAAAATATCACTCTATGTTTGGCCTATATATATATATATATGCATTTATGCGATGCAGACCTTTATCAACTACAAAATTATTTCAGGACTTCTGTAGCACTTTGCATTGCAAATGTAGTCTTGGGAGAATACACTAATTGCTTCCTTCTTCAGTAAGTTTCAACAGATACTGTTGAGTAATGGAACAAAAGTGGTTAGGAAAATGTTGCTCTCAGACTCTCCTTGTATTGCATGAGAATTGTATTGTCATGTCAAAAAGCTGACTCCCACATAAAGTCATACTGAACAAAAGGGTGGTGTGAGAAGACAGGGTGAGGTGGGGAATGTTTGTAGAGTTTTGTTTCTTCTCCCAGGGCAGCTGTCCCTAGCATGTGTTTACCTGCTACATAAACACTGTGAAGGAATGTGAAATGTTGAAAAGATGCTAACCTCAGAGATGATATCTAAGCAGTTGACACTGTGCTTTTAGCTATACATAAATCAATAAAGAAGCTTTATTTTAGAGACACGATAAGGACTGGGTTGACTGTTGTTTTTTATTTATAATGGTCAGAATATTGCCATGGCAGAGACTAGTGCAACAGCAAAATCAAGTAATAAGCCAGTATAGCATATACATATTAAATGTGTGTGTATGTTTTGTCTTTTGCATCAGCTGATATGGCAGAGCTTCAGCTTCTCCAATAGCTTTTCCATTTGGCTCATGGAAACTTAGTAAACCTTAATTTCAGATGGAGTGAACACCCATTTTAAGGGTCCAGTACAACTGTCAAATGTCCAAAGTAGGTGGTATTCCTGAGAATTCACACTAACATGCCTAAGTAAAGGGGTAATATTTAAGATTTTTGAGTATGATTTTCAGCTCAGCAGGTTCCCAGAATTTTAACAAGAGATATGGTAAGTTCATGAAGTTCTGAATCTCTCCCCACCCCTGCTAATTTTAATCTTTTATTTCCTTGCATATCTATTTTAGGTGAAGAAAGCATAACTATATGTGGTGGGTTGAAAATTCCCCCAACATTAAATTGCCAGACCAGACCAGTTGGAAACAAATGAAGCTGCATTTACAAGCATAACTACAATCCAAAATTAAATGCATGGAATATGTTCAAAATATACAATATTTACATATATTCACATGCATTTACAATATATAAACATCAAAAGAACCCTGCTGGACAACCAGGGGAGCTGCTAATAGCTTCCCCTTCCCTGCTTCCCTCCTTACCGCCCTGGACATAGAGAGACAAGAGGAAAAATAGAGAATTGTTTTGTTAGCACTCAGCCAAAACAAAGCAATGCAGCCAAGGTCAGCAAAGAGCCTGCAGTAGCACCAGCCAGAGTGAGGAAGCCAAAAAGAGAGACAGCTTACAGATCTAAGTTTTATGTCTATTATCTGTCCAATGGGATTGTTTAGAACTTATTGTTATTTTCCTTTTTACACCCAATGGTGATTTATTTACCTTCTGCTACTTGCTGTTCAAGATCTTTGGGAAATTTTTCTAGGCATAGCCTGAAACTACCACAATATACATACACCTAGAAAAAGATTCTGAGAGAGTCCCACATAAAATCAGGCTCTTTAGCTGGATTTTCAAAGCTATATTGCAATCTTTGTCTCTACCAACTGATTATATTATTTATCTAATATTGGTTTTAATTTTTTATTTCCTTTTGGTCGGAGTTCTGGAAGCACATTTTTCTACTTCATCATCATCCAGTTCTAAAGAATTATTCTATTTTCTATTATTTTGCTGGAAAATAGTGCTTTCTATTTAATGTCATTCAGAATGACTGATTAATTTGACTTTTGTGCAGAAGGAAAAAAAAAAAAGAAATATCAAATCACACAGACTTTTTACAATGTTCAATTAAGTAAAACATAAGTTGGGGGGAAAAAAAAAAAGATACCTGGACTTATTGGAGATCAATGTCTTTTAAGAGCCTCTATTTTTTGTATGTTGGCCCTTACACGTTTCCCAGACTGAAAGACTCTTAGCTGATGATGGGAAAACCTGCACGAGGAGATTTTTGACAGGTAGCTATTCCAGTTCGTGCACATGTAAATAATGACACTGACTTTCCATCTTGCTATGAGAGAGTATAGGGCCAGAACTCCCAAACTGATTGAATCTGGATTACTGAAATTGTGAGGTTCAAAGCCAGTCTGTATTATGGTTCTTTAAGAAATTTCAATATTTTCAGACAGCTACCTTGTGTTTTTCATAGAAATTAAGAAGTCTGTAATTTGGAAAAAATGTTTCCTTTCATCTTTCTCCCACTCTTCAATGTAACTTTACACATTTGTGGAAATGGGTCACTAGCTGAAATGGGACACTTTTGCCAAAGGTAGAAGTCAAACAAGGAAGACAGATTAAGTGTAAATTCTTGGGAGCTGGCAGAATTAACTAGAATTCTGTTTAACAACTCAATTCTGAAATTATTAATGCCTTGTCCTTGCCAATTTAAAAAAAAAAAAAAAAAAAAAATTGTAGCTGTGGACTTCTTCTAAAGCTATATATGTTACTAATTTCAATGTATTTTCAGCGTAAACAGGCATAATACAATGGAAAACTCATTGGACATAAAATAATCCATAAGGAACCATAATGATTTCATTTCTTGAGAGAGAAAATTCACATGGAAGCTGCTCTTTCAAGTTAACTGCTCCATAAAGGTGAAACCATCAATTTAGAATATGGACAAAAATCAAAGCATGTCTTATTTTACAGACAGAACTTTGGTATATATCCTTGCTCTCATTGAAATCAGCGTTAGGTTAATGCTGACTTCAACAAAAGCCTAGTCAGTGTTGCAGTTTGAACAATAAAAACCAGTCTCCAAATTGTCACTAGAGAACAGTCCTCCTTGAGTGAGAGCATCACCTTGTATTTTCCCTGGACTGAAATTCTTCAGTTTTTCAGAGGCAGTTAGCTACCAGAGCTAGGTGCTACATTTGAACATCTGAAATTTTTGAGTAAATAGTTTTGTGTAGATGATGCCTTGTATGGCAGCCTAGATTTTCAGAAGCTCATCATGGCTGTGTTCAGCAATTATAGTCTTTCAAGGGAATGTTTTAAATTGTGTGCATTTGGCACATGCAATAAATTACTTTAGTACTGTGAATGCCATTATGTAAGGGAGCCAATGTTCCCCTGTGTTTGTCTAAGAAGTCATCTGTATCCCAACTTGACATGCACATTTATCTGTGAATGCTTTTATGTTTTCATATATATGCTGTATGTACATATATATTTCATATAAATGATATATGTACAAAGATATATATAAAAATAATTTAGGCAAATAGAACCAGAATTATAGTATAGCTTGGGCTGGAAGGAATATTTAAAGGTCATCTAGTCCAAGCCTCCGCAGTAAACAGCGGCATCTTCAATTAGATGAAATTCCTCATAGTCCTGCCCATTCTGATCATGAATGTTTCCAGGGATGGGACTTCTACCTCCTCTCTGGACAACCTGTTCCAGTGTTTCACCACGCTCATTGTATAAAATTCTTTCCTTATATCTACTATTAATCTATCCTCTTAGTTTAAAACTACTAACCCTTGTCCCATTGCAAGAGATCCTGCTAAAACACCTGTCCCAATATTGGCCACAAGAAGGTCTGCCCAGAGTCTTCTCTTCTTCAGGCTGAACAACCACAACTCTTCCAGCCTTTCCTCACAGGGGAGCTGTTCCAGCCCCCTGAGCACTTTTGTGTTCCTCTTCTGGAGCCAGTCCAACATATCCATAACTTTCCTGTGCTGGGGACTCCAGAGCTGAACACAATACTCAAGGTGAGGTCTCACCAGAGTAAGAGTAGAGGGGCAGAATCACCTTCCTTGACCTGCTGGCCATACTTCTTTTGATGCTGCCAGGTCTCCATCTTGACTGTACCACTGATGACAACCCTCTGAACACTGACGTCGAGCCAGTTTTCAATCCACCTCACAGACCAATTGTCTATGCCACATTTCTTGAGCTTTTCTGTGAGGATATTATGGGAGTCTGGTGGTTTTAGGTGATGCCTTTAAAATTTACTCGCAGATTTTGAGTAGAAAAGTAGAAAAATATAAATGAATCACTATTGGGTGTAAAAAGGAAAACTAAAGATTATTCTAAACTAATTCATTGGAGGGATATCTGCTATAAAACAGGCTGTACCAAAATAATTCTCTCTCTTTTCCTGATCTCTCTCTGTTCCTTTTCTCTCTTGGGACAGGGGCGTAGGGAGGATAGTGGAATGGCTTCCCTGGTCTCTGACCAGGGGGCTTTTCATGTTGTTTTCTAATTGTAAATATCTGTATAATATTGTAAATACTGAATGTTTTGCACATATTCATTGCATTCCATTGTAGAATGTAGTTTTGTCTGTAAATACAGCTTTCATTTTGCTTCTAACTGAGTAGGTCTGGCAAAGTTAATGTTAGGGGGGAAATTTCAACCCACCATGGGGAGACATTACCAAAAGCCTTACTGAAGTCAAGGTATATAGAATTGTAGAATTGTTAGGGTTGGAAGTTCCAACCCCCCTGCCATGGGCAGGAGCACCTCACATGAGATCGGGTTGCTCAGAGACACATTCAGCCTGGACTTAAAAACTTCCAGGGATGAGGTTTCCACCACTTTGCTGGGCAACCTCTTCCAGCATCTCACCACCCTCATGGTGAAGAATTTCATTCTAACATCTAATCAGAAACTACCCATTTCTAGTTTTGTTCCATTCCCCCTAGTCCTATCATTACCTGACACCCTATCACATTCACTGCTCTTTCCTTATCTACACACCTGGTCATGGTTTCATAGAAGGTTATCAGATTAGTCAGTCTCCCCTTGATAAATCCACACTGGCTACTCCTGATAACTTTGTTGTCTTCCATGTGGTTAGAGATGACCTCCACAATGAGCTGCTCCATCATCATTAAAGGGATGGAGGTGAGGCTGACTGGTCTGTAGTTGCCCAGGTCCTCCTTCTTGCTATTTTTGAAGACTGGAGTGACACTCGCTTTCTTCCAGTCACGAGGTACCTCTCCTCTTCACCTGACCAGTGGAGTGTCCTCTTTCCTTCAGTTCTGCTCCCTTGCTTCCAGAGACTGAGGTTCCTGAGGGCTGGTCCTTAGGAGTTGTAAGAGACTAAATCTTGCCTCTCACAATGTGAATCAACAAAGATAAAATCACCTTTGCTCCTCACCCAGACAACCACTGCCCCGGAAGGCCAGGAGATGGGGAAAAGACCCTCTGGCAACATAAATGTGTAATGGGTGGATGCCATTGGTACCAACTCCCTGGAATGTGCACAGACAAGATCATCTTATTTGTGCCTTTAATTTTGCAACACAAGAATGTTCAAAAAAGATCCAAATCTCTCTCTCCCTCCAGTCTGAGACAGGAGTAAAGACTGAGGCAAAGGAAGCGTGCAGCAGCTCTGCCATCTCTTCATCATTGGTCACCATATCTCCCACATCATTCAGTAGTGGACCCACCTTTTCCCTGCTCTTCCTTTTATCATTGATGTATTTGAAAAAAAAGCTCTTTTTGTTCTCTTTCATCCCTCTGGCAAGATTCAGTTCCAAGAGGGCTTTAGCCTTGCTTGTTGCATCTCTACATTTTCTGGCTATATTTCTATAATCCTCCCAATTGGCCAGACCTTTTTTCCACATATTGTAAACCTCCTTTTCTTTTTGAGTTTTTCTAGGAGATGCTTGCTTATCCATGCAGGTCTTCTGCCTCCCTTACTTGATTATTTTCTCAAGGGAATATATTTTTCTTGAGCTTGAAGGAGGTAATGTTTGAATATTAACCAGATCTCTTGGGTGCCCCTTCCTTCTAGAGCTCTAGCGCTATGTTTGCATATCCCTTCACTCTTACCCATAAGCTTTCAACACTTTTATCATCTCCCCCTGGGTTAAGCTCAATGCATTCTAGTGGCTTACTCACACAGAGAGCAACTCCACCACCTCACCCTGTCAGTCTGTCCTTCCTGAAAAGTACAGTGTCATCCATAACCACATTTCAGTTATGGGAGCTGTCCCACTGTTTCTCTGTAATTGCAACAAGATCATAGCCCTGAAACAGCATCTAGATTTCTAGTTCATCTTGCTTATTTCCCATGTTTCTTGTGTTAATATATAGACACTTCAGAGACTTAGCAGAGGAACATCTGTTACCATTGTGGGTATCATATAATCCACCATCTCCTACGGCCCCAGGGACAGCAGTGGAGCTGGTACCCTGCCTCACAATTGTCCCAGGAATGTCCTCAGTGAGGCTTGTTTTTCTCTTTTCCCCCTTCAAGATTAGTTTAAAGACCTATCAACCAGCCCTACTAGTTCTTGCCCCAGGATTATTTTTCCTCTCAGAGACAATCATTTTCTATCTGTAGTCAGCAGACCTGGGGTCTTGTAGAGTGTCCTGTGATCAAAGAACCCAAGATCCTGCCATTGGCACCAGTCCCACAGCCAGACTGGATTTTCATGTTTATCCCCTCATCAGGCATAGCTAGTGGTGGGATAGAAGCAAATACTACTTGTGCTCCTGACCCCTTCACAATTCATCCCAGGGACTTGAAGTCCTTTTTCATTGCTCTCAAAATTCTTGAGATTTCATCATTGCATGCTTGGAAAACTATCAATGGGTAGTAGTCAGTTGGGCAGACCAAAGTAGGAAGTTTTCTCACTACATCCTTAACCCTGGCCACAGGTAGGCAACATACTTCCCTAAAGAGGGGATTGGGTCTGCATATGGGACCCTCAGCACCCTTAAGAAATGGGTCCCTGATGCTGCTTCTTAACTGCAGTTGTTTTCACCGTAGGTTTGCTCACTCCTAGCCTCTCTGAACAGTGCAAACTAGACAAGCTTTCATAGCTGCTGTTAGTTGGTTTCCCTTGCAGAATGTTGCTTTTGGTGAAAAGAGGTTCACTAGAAACAGCAAATCTGTTCTTCAAGGGCACCTAAGGGGGTTCAGTTGCGGTGTCACACCTGCCACACTTGGGAGGAATTTGTTTCCATTGATCTCCAGTTTTTGCGTCTGGGAAGCTGGCAAGAGAGTAGGGAGCCCTTAGTGTCCTGATGATTTCATGGCTTCTGGGACTGTTTGAGGGATGGCAGTATCTGATTCTGCCAGTCTACTTCCCCCTCGCACTCTCTACTTTGGTGTAATTTCAAAAAGCTCCAAGATCAAAGAAATGGAAAAATAGACACATAAAGGAGATACCAAGCTGCTAATTCTCCTCTTTTCTTTTTTCTCTCTCTCTCTCTTTTTTTTTTTCCTCCCTAATCTTTCTGTCAGCTCAACATTTGCATTGGACGCATGTATTAGTATTAACTCAATGTTTATACTGGATTAGAACATTCCTAACTTTCACAGTGTCCAAGGTAAATATTTTAAACAGTTTTTTATCAGAGTCAGTTTTCTTCATGTTATTGTTATTTGTACATGGGTTTTTCTGTTGTCTAGAATGCATCTGATTACCTCTAATCCCTCCAGGGAGGAACAAATAATTCTTTATTTCTGTATCAAGGTAAACATTTCCTTTTTGAGAGTACTTTAGCCTAATTTCCTGTGCCTCCATCATAACATAATTCAGAAGGAATTCCAGGTTTAACTGACCGTGGGGAAGAGTCATACCTTTTTACTTTGCTTGATTGTACTTGTTAAAATTAATTTCATTCAATCATTGACTAGTTTCATGGAAATACATTTCTGCACAAAAAGTATCACAGTATCACAGTATAACCAAGGCTGGAAGAGACCCCAAGGATCATCAAGTCCAACCTGTCTCCACAGACCTCACAACTAGACCATGGTACCAAGTGCCACATCCAATCTCCCCTTGAACACTTCCAGGGAGGGCGACTCCACCACCTCCCTGGGCAGCCCATTCCAATGACGAATGACTCGCTCAGTGAAGAACTTTTTCCTCACCTCGAGTCTAAACCTCCCCTGGCACAGCTTGAGACTGTGTCCCCTTGTTCTGGTCTCTGGCTAAACATGCCTTAATACTGCCCTGACTAACATTAAGGTTGACTTTCAGTGTTCTAGGTAACAATACGCAGAACCTTGGGGAAATATATGCTGAAAAAAATGATAAAAATCTGCTTTGCATTATTCCAGCTGTTATTATTGCTGTTGAACAAATGTCACCATGAAGGTTTGTGACAGGGGAGCAGACTCATTCTCTTGTCCAGGAATGAGGTTTTATGTCTTATCTGAATGACTGTGCTGTCTTCCTTTTCCATAGCACATGGGATATTTGGCAGAAACTTTCATTTTGCTAAGACCCCAGAGGGTGACATTTGAAGCATCTCGCAAACTTAGAGTTGATCACATTATGCAGATCCTTTGAGAGAATAAAAGATGTAGTCTGGAAATGTTTCACAAAACAAAGGTAAGAATTTTTTAGGTTCACCAAGAGCAAACGGCACAGACCGTATGATGTAACCCAGATGTAACTCAGACTGGTAACCAGTCTGCTATAGTCAGGAAATTCAACTGCCTTAGCTACAGAGGTGACCTAAGTGAAAAATGTTAAGGAAGATTAACTCCTGTTGGCACTTGGACAGAAGAACTACACTGCACAGGAGGAGAAAGAGAAGGAACATTTTTTTTTTCTTCCAATCTACAACTCCCATGCAAGTTCTGGGAAATCAGCATGATTTTTATCCAAGAGACACTAGTGAATTTCCCCCACTCATTGTTTAGGGCCTATACTGTCTCTTGTGCACCCCAAATGCTTGGCATCTGGAGAGCAAATAAAGGCAATGCTAAAACATTTCTACTAGCATTTTTAATGCTATGGGCTTTTTAAGCCATTGTAATTTTTGCAGAGAAGGAACAGAATCATCCCACAATTTTCAGGAATTTGCATTTACTAAGACCTTTTTCATGCACCAGAGGGTATAATTTCCTTCCAGGTATGTTATATCACAAGCATTTTGATGTAAACAATTTATAGGCACTATTGTCAATATGTATACTTGAGGGAAAAAAAACAACCAAAAAACAATAAAAAACCAGAACAAAGTGTAGAACTAAAGGAGAAGAGGCATATCTGGAGAGACAACTGTTTCATCTACTTCAAGATGAATTATTATTATTGTAATGAAGGAACACGAGGTTGTTCAACATAAAGAGAGTAAGTGTGAAAAATCCTCTACATTTCTGATCAGTATTTCATCCAGGATTCAAACACATGTAGATAAATATCTTGAATAGTTTCTGTATTTTCGTTCTGTTTGTAGGGTGTGCTACTGAACTAACTTCAAGCTTAATAAAGATTAAGTTGGTCCACAAATGTACAGTCCACTAGAAGGCTGTTACCACCTTTTTCATACAAATTCTATTTCAATGATTTCATTTCTCACACAATGCAATTTTGAAAAACTCCACCTTTTTCCCAAAGACATTTTCAAATTTCTCAGTTGTTTCCCTTTAGAATGAGTTTTAAAATAGAAACCATTTGGACTGGTTCTCCATTGCCTTGTCAATTTAATTAACAAATGGGCATAAAAGTGTTTCAATCTTATTTCGGTTTACACCACTATACATGATTACAAAAAGTACTGATCAGTAGAGAAGGAGATTGCTTGATAAGGGCTTCCCAGAGAATCTTGTTTGATTGATTCTGCTCTGTAATAATAACTAATGTTGCTTACTGTCATAGGCTTTTTTTTTGGGGGGGGGGGGGAGTGCATGGGAGGGTCAGCAAATGCTGACAACACTTCACTTCCCAGGCTTGCAGAACTGAGAAAGGGGGAAAGCTGTGGTATTGTTAGTACTGTAGGAGTAACTGCAGCACAACATGTAGTCCAGTAAAATAGGTGCAGAGATAGATTAGCAGTTATGAGGATGAAAAAAATGCTACACAACTTAGCTGCCAACTATCCTTTTTCAGCACACAAGAATGCATACCGTGCTTGGATGTGGGCATGTCTGTAACATAGCTGTAGGCACTGAGCTTGAAAATGGTCTGCTGTCAGAAATTCAGAAATTCATGGAGTGCTAATATATTTTCTTAGATTGCCAATAGTTCGAAGGAGTAGTTGAGCTTTCAGGCTGAGAATCACCGCTTTACACAGACATACTACTGATTCATAAGAAGTTTCTTTGTTTTATGGAACACTGTATGTAATGTAAATACTAAAAAAGTTGATTTGTGATTTGTTTATTTATTTTTACATGCAACCTGAGGTTTTTGGAGATGTTAGAGCTTTAGGAGTTTAAATTTGCATGATGTACAAAGAAGGTTGTGTATCTAATACCCCAGTGGTGGAGGACAGAAATGTACTTAATACCCTTACATGTAACAGGTTCTTTTTAAAAAGCTGTATCTCTTTTTACTTTTGGTTTGATTTTTTTTGTTTGTTTGTCTGTTTTTTTGGTTGGTGGGGGGGGGGGGGTGTTTGGGATTTTTTGTTTGTTTGGGGTTTTTTTTGCTCCTTATATAGTTAGATGGAAAGTAGAGCACTAGCTGTCAGCATAAAATTCCATTTGTATTGGTACAGACCTAACAAGAGAATTATTCATAGACGTACAGCTTGGCCACGTTCCCATGGATTTTACTTTTTTACCTCACCATAGGAGTGCTTTTGTTTAAAGAATAATCAGTGGCCTATGGGATGTGGATTTTGTAGTCTGAGAAGATTCCTGTATGAAAAGAATCAATGTCACATAGAAATCATCCTTCAATATTGTTGTCTAAAGAAAATAATGTCAAATTTTATGCTGATAAACTGATAGGGAAAAATAAGCTCCAATTCATTTTACTGGTTGCTCCCTGAAAGAATGAAAGATGCATTGGGAGAGAAATATGATGAGCCTTGCATCACTGCTGGCTATCCTTTGTTGTTTTTTTTTCTCAGAAACTAATACCAATATTTCTATTTCAAACAAAGAAACAAACAAAAATATTGCTGGTCTCTTTGTAAAATAATTGTCAGATTAGAAACAGGATTTTGTTATCCAAGAACACCCAGAAAGCATGTGGGAATAAAACTAACTATTGAGGTGTAACTTACAAGTCACAGCTGAGCCCAGTAATATTAATGTTGTAGTCTAAAACCCAAGAGCAAATAAAAGAAAAATCTAAACAGGCATGTTTGCTTCAAGTAATATGCAATAACTCTCTAAGACTATAAGTTAGATATGCTCAGAACATGCTTAAACTGTGGAAATGTCTGTAAACTAGTGTAGAAAGTTTTTTGGTAGGACTTATTTCACCTTTTTCTTCTGCAAGTAGTGCAAAAATAAGATCTTTATCCTTTGTGTTACAGTTCAAATTATGTTTTCAGTGAACAGGAAAGCCTCATTGGCCAGGGAAAATTTATGAGCTGAAGAGACATGTTCGAGTTCCTCAGGCAGCATGGTACTAGCTCTGATTTTTGTTGTACCTATTTAAGACTTTCAGAGGCAAGTGATTATGTTTTGTTTGTGCCTTTTTTTTTTCTTTTTTGATTTTGTTACTTTGTTTGGTTGCTTTTTAAAAAGGGGACTGGGACTGTGCCAGAAGCATAACACAGGATATCCCAGAAATGTTTCATTCTTCTTTCAGTTAGTAGGGCTATTAATATAGACTTTGAAGGGAGCTGACTCAGAAATTCTGCAGGGTGCTGTATTTCTACAGGGTTGAAAATATGACACGTGGAGTTCTACACACAATTCTTGGAAAAAAAAAATGTTGAAGAAAGGGTTTAATCTTACATTACAAAGTTGGGGTTTTTAGACATCTGTCAAGGCAAATTTCAGTCTAAATGTGTTCTAAGCTGTCCCAAGTGAAAGCATATGTGTTTATGCGTGTTTCCCTGTACATAGACAGCACTGGAAACAAGGAGTAAGTACAGTGAAATCTCTTGAATGGCTGTAGTTGATATAAATCGTTCCAGTGGAATTAGCAATATTACTTGGAAATTTATTAAGTGGTACTTACTTAGCTTTCTATACTGGTATGTTGCCTCAGCTAGCAAGAGCCATCTCATATCAGTTTAATTGAAAAACTAATTCATCTCATACTGAGAAGGTTTACAAGACTTTGTGGAAGTCCAGGGCAGAAGCTATATGTACTGAGAACTACATACACATGGATCACATAGAAATGAAAAGATCTCCCTTCTGCTCATTCAAAGACTGAGGTCCTTCTGTGTTTTAAATAGCCTGGCAGGGAACTGATAGTAATAGACATCTCCGAATCTCCAGGATATTAGCTTAGGGAGAGTAGTGACACGAGAGGGGAGGTGTCATAAGCACTGGAACAGACTGCCCAGAGAGATTGCCAAGACTCCTCTGGAGACATTCAAGGCCTACCTGGACCCATTCCTGTGTGACCTGATCTAGGTGTACCTGTGTTAACAGAAGGGTTGGACTTCAGTGGTCCCTTCCAATCCTTATCATTCTATAATTCAGTGATATATTTTCTTGATGCAAGGATATCTGTATTCTCAATCATTCTTTGCTGTCCCTCAGCACCTCATGCTGAGAAAGCCCTGAAATATAAATCTCCAGACAAAAGATTGACTGATCAAAAGGCATATTATGAATATGTACTCAAGATTTTTGGAAGCTAGAGTTAACTATAGACAGTCATTGCACAGGATGTGGCTACAAACACTGCAAAGCAACAGGATGCCTGATAGATACAAAAAGAGCACACACAAGTTCATTGTGTTTATATACTAGTATATTCCATGTGCATTTCATTTACTAATTATTAAGAAGCAAATAAGTTTTGGAAATGTGTGAGAGTGTTTTGGTGTTTTTGAGAGACAGAGAGGATTTTTTTGCCAGGACCAACATTTCCATTTAATGTATGATAGGAGAGATCAAGACACCCACCATTTTTCTTCAGCTGTGTTTTGTGATTCATTATTTGTTAGGACAATGAATTGACTTAAAAGCAAGTCACTCTTGTTGTTGTACATTGCTCAAACAAAGTGTTTACTACCTTCTAAGTTCTGCCACACTCAACAACTGGTTTCTGTTTTGACTTTAGATACTTGTTGCCTGCTGCTGCTGTCTCAGATAAGACTGGATCAAGCTTTTAGGCACATACCTTCTATATAATATAAAGCTTGGAGAGATATTCTCCCCCAGGCACAGCAGAAGCACATTTTGAGCATGATGTACTCTGTGTAACTCCAGCCCACAATGAGTCAGATCCTGTTCAGTTAAGTAAAACCCAGGTGCTATCTCTGCTACTGCAGTTCTGCTGCCTAGTTACAAGTGGTTGGCGGCTGTATGGGTTGCTTAGTGTTAGCACTGCAGGCAGAGACTCAAACCCAGCCATTATGGGGTCAGTTCCCATCACCCACACATAACCAGCAGTGAGAACTACAAAAGCCCCACTGCTCACAAGCTGCCTAAAGTCACAGGCTGGAAAAGATCACACAGCAAATGTTAAACTGAGAGCTGGACAGATTTTTCAATTATTGTTGTGAGGGAATGCATTGCCATTCCAATCTCTCATAGCAGTAGTGCATGTGCAGTGCATTCTATGAGAATGCACTGTTTGGAAGGGATCTCTAGAGGTCATCTAGCCCAATACCCCTGTAGTAAGCAGGGACATCCTCAACTAGATCAAGTATCCCAGAGTCCTGTCAAGCCTGATATTGAATGTCTCCAGGAATGGGACCTCCTCCATCTCCCTGAACAACCTGTTCCACAACCAGTGTTCCTCTACCCTCATAGTAAAGAATTTCTTCCTAACATCCAATCCAACTCTACCTTTTTCTAGTTTAAAACTACTGCCCCTTGTTCTGTTGCTACATGACTTTGTAAATAGACCCTCCCCAGCTTTCTTGTAGGCCCCCTTCAGGTACTGGAAGGCCAATATAAGGTCTCCTCAGAGGCTTCTCTTCTCCAACAACCCCAATTCTCTTCATCTGTCTTTGTAGTAGAGGTTCTCCAACCCTCTGATCATAAGTAAACAGTGAAACAGGAAAAAAAGCATGGCCTCATCTTCAGTAAGTTCTCTCTTCACATGGTCCAAGTACAAGGTCAGATCACCTCTCCCTTGGTCCAATCACCTCTCCCTTGTACTTTACTGATGATCTGGTTTAGTTAGAATGGGCAAGGAAACTGCAAAGGCAGAAGGTTAAACTGTCTGGGAAAATCTTTCTTTTAGAAAGAACAAAGAAAGTAGCAAGTATGAAGCCAACCTTTTCAGGCAAGGTTTTCTTGAAGCACTTTCAGAAAGGAACTAAGCATTCTTCTCTGGGAACTATGAAGTCTTTGCTTATTTTCAAGTGTTATTAAGCTGTCAGCAGCTGGGAATAAAAACAGATTCAAAAGCAATATACAAAAATCAGTTGTGTGATTTACATTTGATTCTTAGAAAACAGCTGTGTGGGAGTGTTTTGGTTTTTTGAGAGACAGAGAGGACTTCTTTGCCAGGACCAACATTTCCATTGAATGTATGACAGGAGAGATCATGACACCACCATTTGAATATGCAATAACTTTTTTAGAACTTGAAGTGTAATTTTATTGCTACATATATAGAGATTAACCTTAGCTGACTGATAAGTAGCTATTTCCTCTCATAAAGGCTGATAAAGCTTAAAGTAACAGACAGTTTTTTTTCCACAAACTAATAGGATAGTTAAATATATAAAGCACATAAAGAGAATATACTTCAATAGTCAGTAAAATTTATCATATAAAACTATTATCTTAGTATGGTTCTACCAGAAGAACAGTAATTTTCAAGTAGTCCTCCTTCTACTGTTTTTAAGACCTTCAATTATAGGTATTATATATTACCCAAGGGAAAAGAAGTTGCCTTCATTAGGGTCATCCCCATACTGCCACTCGTGCATGGATCAGGACATTCTCCCTGTCAAGCCGTCCTCTGCCCTCCATCAGGTCCTTGTGGGTCAGCAGGCACTTATGGAAAGAAATGTCCAAACCGCTCTCCAGAAGCAAAAATAAAGGAATGCCCTTGGTCCTGCACCTCAACATAACACACGTGGACAGTTATCATTAACTGAGAAATCTGGAGAAATGATATTTCGCTTGTTCTCCCAGAATTTGTCTAAGTTCTGGAACTAAAGGGTCAATCAGTTGATACAGTTAACTGTGTCATATACAAGTTTGCAATACTTCCAAGAGTGTTCTTTCTGTCATATCTGCAAGACTATATCAGGAGGGATTTCACTGCCTGAGAGTTTTCATTTTAATTTTCAATGTATGTGGAAGAAAGTTACTTTTACACCTTCTTAGGCAATCTTCAGGAGTACACCTTGCTCAATTTCATCTTTGCAAAAGCTTTGCAAATGCTATCTTTCGTGGGTTTGCAAAACCGTCCTGCTTTCACTTTGTGTGTGTTAATAAACTTAACTCAAAAAAAAAGAGATACTAATTCAAGTAACTTAGAAGCCATAATTAATGATGGTCATGATGTTGGCAGCAGCTATCAGTTTCATCCATTAGTTTTTCAGTGCATTTCAGGAGTTACTTTTTTAGTGCTCATCTTGCTCAGATCTGTGAAGAATATGGGATCTTACTGAACATCAGAAGGAAAGGGAGCTTTTAGATGCAGATAGAAACTCTGCCATGTCAGCCAGTGAACATTTCTTTTAATGATGTGATGTTATGATGTATGTGGCTATTCCAGTTACTTGATGCCGTGTTGAAATGCTCTCAGCCGTTACTTTGCCCATGCCCCAAGAAAAGTTTCTCTTCCTTGTCCACTTAAGTACTATATCAATAAATTCACTTTCTTAATTTACATTGGAGGTGAGAATAATAGCTGTGATTTGTTGTCAACACAAATTTACAGATGTTAATTGCTTTATTAAACAGTCCTAAAACTTTTTATAAAGCAGTGCTTTTAAATAGGATATAAGCTTCTACTACTTTTCATACAGAGACAGAGCTCAAATGAGACTGGTTTTCAGTGAGTTCCCCAGGACTGTCCATACATCAATGTCAATGTTTGATGATTTCAGACAACACTTTAATGCTTACCTGGGCAGAGTTAGACACCTCTGAAGCATTGCTGGGCAGTCACTGCCTAGCACATGCTAATAGCTCTGCCTGAAAGTACCGTAGCTAAAACCCCTGAAGAAGAGATAGATGGATGGCGCTGCCTCTCCTCACATTCTAACCATGGCTTCAGTCTTCTACATGATTCTCCAAGTTTTCCTTTACCTCATTATGTTTAAAGTGTTCAGCAACTGGTTAAAACCAAAGGAGTTTCCCAAATGCAGCTTCCCAGTACCACATATTGATAGGGTGCTTGGTTACATGGTTTAGTTGATTAGGTGGTTTGGATAATATGTTGGATGTGATGGTCATGAAGGTCTCTTCCAACCTGGTTTATTCTATTCTGTTCTATATGAAAAGCCCCACAACTCTATAAATTTTTGTCTTCTGAGAACTAAATACCGATATTGTTGAACTTGGTGTTAAAATTCCCATTGATTCTAAAGAGATCAGGAACAAGCTCTTGAGGCTGAAGAGGGAAGAGGAGGGAAGGGGAAGGCAGGGAAGGGGAAGGGGAAGAAGGAAGAAAGTGAAATGTAATCTCTCATCCAGCTTGAAATAAGAGGTTTTTATAGAATTCTCCAAAGCCCTATCTAACAGTAATTTATCCCATAGTAGAGCTTAAGTTAGTACAGCTGTAAAGAGACTGCTTTGAGTCAGATGACAGGAATTAGATGGAAATGAAATGCCACTCAGCTAACCATGTCACTTGTTCAGCCTACAAGCCCAAAAAACTATTCACAGATAGGGAATAACATTTTATGTGCGGTTCCCATTTTGTCTCTTCCTTGTCACTGCAGAGTCTGAACAACATCTTGCTTCATTGCTTTGCATAATTTCTGAAGAAAAGAAGGTTTTTTGCTTTTTTCCCTATGCATCACTACACTAACTTTTAGAAAACAAATAAGCATTTGGGTAGGGTATGCACTGATATAATTAAAGTCCAAATAAAGAAAATATGGTTTCAATGATGATCAGCTCCTAACCTTCCAGCTTCATTCAGCTGTCATCTGTGGTATGCTTTGATACATTTAAGAAGCTGTTGCTATATAACCACAATACCTTGGAATATTACCACTTTTACATGTATCAGCACATTGAACCTAACTCAATTGTTTTCCTGCTGGAGCAAGACGAGGCATACTTTCTCCATGTAGTACAAACATCTGTGAGCTTTCAGAAATCCAGAGCAATGCATTTGTTTGTTATAAAGGAAAAAGAGCATGTAGGAATTGTGAAGAGGGGCCTGAAAGATACATTTAATTTATAGCAGATGCTGCATAAAATGGCATCATATTTTCTGAAGCAGAAAAACTAGAGAAATCTTTAATCAACAAAATGTAAATTTGTCTATTTGCTGTACTTAATAGCTTTGATAATTCCTTTTAAATTCATAAAATAGGCTTACATAACAAACAGCATTTTAGGCACACAAATATAACACAGAATACAATGCTTAATTCTATTGGACACATCTCAAAATCTGTTTGTTGCTACCAACCTTTTCAAAGACAATAAATAAATTTGTACAAGTTGTGTGAATTTATAGCCACCCACACGGAAGACTATTTAA
The DNA here is from genome assembly GCF_014839835.1 of Dryobates pubescens. Classification (NCBI taxonomy): domain Eukaryota; kingdom Metazoa; phylum Chordata; class Aves; order Piciformes; family Picidae; genus Dryobates; species Dryobates pubescens. Next base: position 28,839,322 of record NC_071617.1, read on the forward strand.
GGGATTAATGAAAACCTCTGAGACTGATATTTACACTCTTTGCAGAAGGACTTGCTATCAGTTATCCTTAGAATTTGACTGATTAGCCACTTTGAAATACTAACTTGAACTGTTGTCCTTTTCTGTTTGTAATGGTCCTTGAAAGACAAAAAAAAAAGGAGAAAGAAAGGAAAAAAAGAAAAGATAACATAACCAAAACACAAAACCCCATAACTGATCCTTGACATTCCCTCTGCAAAGGTAACTGACAGGGTGAAAATTAGAATGGGACTGGTTAGCACTTTTTCCCTAATTGAATTGAGTTTCATCAATTAGGATGAAATAAAAATAGAGAATAAAATTTGAATAGAATTATTCTACACAGTTATGACATCTATTGAAGACAAAAATATACACAGCAGAAAATCCCACTTTGTAAGAAAATAAAACCCAAACAAACAAAAACAACTGTGAAAGCTAATAATAAGGAAGTAAGAATAGATTTGAACTAATGTAAAACTACTCCACTCATCCATTTATCCATAGAAGAGCATCATAGTTAAGAAGATGTCTGAGATTCATTTGCTAACAGCCAGGAAGGAAGGAAGGGAGTAGTAAATCCCAGCTTTTGGATAATAAATCAAGTATTGAGGATTCTCAGCTAGTCTTTTAAGCTACAGTATTTTCTATTTTTATTTAGAAACAGATATGTAGGATGTATCAATGGAGAAATGTGCAAGATAAATAAGACACATGTTTATCAGATGCTTGCAAATGCTTAGTCTGATGTAGGTGTGTGGCAGCAGACCAACATAGTGACACGGGACCTGGTAAAACTGAGGTTATGAATACAGAAACACTTGAAAATGTCACTGTAGAATAATCCTGAGCATAGAGATACCTATGCTCCTAACTCCTCCTTCTTTAGTGGAATCTGAGTATATTAATTTAATCCTCTCAAGAATATTTCCCAAGATGTCATATTTCCACTTGTGACATTCATCTTCTTGTAGTAAATTAACACTTTCTTTCACAGAACCTAAAGGCTGTCCAAACTCTTTGACTGTGAAATTTTTGCTTTCTCATATGATTGAAACACAGCAAAAATTATGTGTCATTTGCTTTGTGTTATTTTTTTAACTAACTGCTAAGAGTTTTATTTAGCCGCTGTTAACTTTGAAGTAGGACCATATGGCATATTTCCTCGAGTCAAGTGTGAGACACACTCTCCTGCCTCGGCAATTCCTTTGTGCTCACACTGGTTTGCACCTGTTACTACAAGAGCCCTTATCCTGGAAATCCTTAGTCTTCTGTGAGCCCATAGGACTGCTTGAATTCTACTTTTGGTTAAATTCATGTAGGGTAAATACTGTTTGACATGGTGTGTTTCTGAATTTCATATTTTTTTTCCCTCTCTCCTGCTTAAGTTCTTCCAATATGAGAAAGCTCCCTAGTGTATTTCAGATTCAGGGAAAAATACCAAAACCTAGAACCATTTGTATACTACAGCAATTGAAAATGAGCCTCTCATGGCTCATAAACTGGGGCACATTAAAATTGTTTCCAAACAACTTAAATAATAAGAGGCTCTTCCTGCTGGGTAGCTATCAATTTTTGAACTGGAATAAAATGAGAGATAATCAGGAAACTTCAGTCTAGTTTTCCTCATTCTAATCTACTAATCAAACTTCTTTATTTACCCAATTTAAATAAAGAAACACTTTACTACTTTTTTTTCTTTCTTTCTCTCTAATATACTCCCAAATAGTCATTTGCATGCCTGTTGAAGAATTAGATCATTGGTTCACAAAACGATGCCTTCGACAAACACACAAATATAGACATCTAGAGGACCTGGTCCTCTGATGACCAAGTTAAGAACATGCCAGTACTTGGAAAGTGTGCTTTCTTGTTGTGGGAAGTGGGAAAAGTGAAATGTGCAAGACGCTAGCTCTCAGAAAATTAATGATGTAGCAATAATTATATTATTTCATTTCCTTGTGGTTTACTCTATTTTGCATTGATTTGTGTTCGCGTTATGCTAGATATACTTCCCTTAAAATGCTACTAATTTGTGTTCATCATGTTTGCAGATACCACATTTTACACTGGAATTAGATAGTCTGTGGTCTAGAATATTCAGGTAAAATATGCAAGCAATATTTCTTCTGTTCTGCCATGGTATCTTCCTCTAGCGACCACACAGTGACCAGAGTGTTCAGATAATGCTGACATAGTTGTGTCTGAAGTTAATTAATTACTGTCATGCATTAAATATATTAAGGAAGGAGAAGTTGGTTTGAACTAAAAATGGAATCTTTGTACTTAAAAAATAATGCTAAGCCAATTCTTTTTTATTTTTTTGGCAGTGTCCATTTTTTCTTTCACAAATAAAAATGTTTTCAAAAGCAACCCATTCTTAAAAAGCCTCTGTTTCAACAGCTTGCCATTTTCCAAAGGAAAATACTTCATCCCAAAGTTCTCCAAAAGCTCTAAACATTTCTCTAGTGTTAGGCCAGCACACGTGGGAAGTGTTCATTTCCACTGGCTGCACAAGAAAAATTGTTTCAGGACACAGATGTTTGCAGTACTATAAAACTACTAATTTGTATTTGAGTATTAACTTCTTTTCAGATGTTCCATTATGGGAAAGTATGCTTTCTCCAATTTTCCATCTTCCCTCTTTACAATAACACTGGTTTGCTTTTCATGCCAGAGTTGTAGGGTCATTAAGAACCTAAGTTAAACAAACCCTGAGCTTTTAAAACGTTTTATCAAAAGATGGAGGTTTTCCATACAGCAGAAACTGCAGAATTCAGAATCCCATGCATTCATTTAGATTACATTCTATTTTATGAGTACCTACCTAGGAAGGAATAACTCATATTCCATGTAGTTCATAACACTCACAGGTTTTTCACATCCCATTCCATTAATAGCCCACATTGTCAATTATGTAAACAATGATCCCAACTTTGGAAGTTTCTAATTTTTGAAAGAAGATGTAGTTTTTGTTTTGGTTTCATTTTTTTATCTGTCTCTTGCATGGTGCAGGTCCTTAAGACCATGATTTTTCAATTTTTCTTGAATATATTTGAACTGGGGATTTTACATCATTCCAGTCTGGCATTTAATACTTAAAGTTGTGCATTAAGGGTGAAACTTTTGATACACATATAGCCACTACAAATTCATAGATTCAGTGAAGTTTATATGTCACTTTCTGGCTTCTTCATCCTGCACATGGAATACTTTATTGGAATATACAGTTTTGCTGGGCCGAACAAAGCTCTTTATGGAAGTGACCTTTTTATTACTTTCCTTTGGCAAAAAGTAAGAAAAGTGGGCTCAACAGATGGAAAATGCTTTCCTCTATTTCCCTGTTTCTCTAGATGTGAGAAAGACAACTTATAACATGTTGAAGGACTGGCATAAAAAACTTTCAATGGACAAATTTTGGTATTTTTTTTCACAGTATTGCCATGCGTCCCTCCTAATCTCTAACAGTTAATTTTCCCATTAAAAAGTCTCATAAAGTTATGCAACTGCTTTTGAATTTCTAGTAGTTGGAACTTTTTTCGTTCTTTTTCAGGAACTTCTCTCATAGAAACATAACATAAACACTAAGAAGTTTTATTTCTGAAACAAAGTGGTACATCTGAGATTCCAAATGTGTTCAGAAATCATTATTTTATTTGAGGTGTCTTATACTGAGGTGACATCTTTATCTGCTATCATTTCTGGGAAAGTCCATTGACTGGAACAGAATGTCCTGGTTTGTTCTGTTGACATTCCTAGGACCATTTCAGAACTGTTTCTATATTTTTCAGCAGGAACTTTGGATAATTTTCAATATATGGAATTAGTCTTTGACATTTTTACAGAAGCATCTTTGAGAAGATGCCTCTCTGTAATGCACTTTTAAGAACTTCTCTGTCTATGTAGTGGTTCAATGTCTGGTGCAGACACCCTCACAGAAGTCAAGCCTTTCTGAGGATTGCTAGTGCCGAGAGTTGCTGCAGTGTTTATCTCTTTTCAGAGAGAAAATCTCTGCCAGAACAAGTCCCTTCAGGTCCGAGCACAACCAACATCACCGCTAGATAAGCTCAGTTAAAGCCTTTCATCAATATCAGTATGATTTTCAGGCATTTTATTGCCTGCTTCACAAGCTGGAGGTGGGGAGATTCAGACTGGACATGAAGAAGAAGCTCTTCACCATGAGAGTGGTGAAACCCTAGAATGGGGTGTCCAGGGATGTGGTTGAGGCCCCATCCCTGGAGGTGTTTAAGACCAGGCTGGATGAGGCTCTGGCCAGCCTGATCTAGTGTGAGGTGTCCCTGTCCGTGGCAAAGGGGTTGGAACTAGATGATCCTTGTGGTCCCTTCCAACCCTGACTGATTCTATGATTAAAAAGCACTGTGCATACTTCCACGAGCAAAAAGTAGAATTACAGTTTGTTTGAAATGTTATTGTTTTTGAGCTGAAAGTTGTATGCTGAGGAGCTGGGTTAATTCTCCATTACTTTTAGACCAAGTTGATACCTGTTTTTATAATGTCTCACCCACAGGGGTGACCACTGCTGTGAAAGATATTAATATATTAGTGTCAGCAAATTGTTTGCAAAATTCTCCCCATCATTTTATAATTAGCAGATTAAGAGTGTTACACCGTGAATCAGTTTAGCAAAGGCTGATTGTTGAATACAAAACTCTTACCCATTAGGCAGAACGTGAGGGCAACATCTCTGCCTGCCTGTAAAAGGTTTTCAAACGAGCCACAAGGATTGCTTTGGCAAGCCAATGGAAAGAGATAAGAAGTTTGAAAAGGTGATCCTTGACACCTGGGACGCTGGTGTTCAGAGGCAGCAATATGTTCTTTGATCTCTAACTCTCATGAAATTCTGAAAAGTCATATACACACTGATACTTTCTTTTCATATGCAGCCTGATAAAAAGACAACATTCCATGTAAAGAAGATGATTCTTACCCTGTCTACTCTGTACAGAAAATTGCAGAGATTTTTCACCTCTCCAAATGATTCTAGAAATATTTCATGGTGACATTAGGTGCATTGTCACAAGCTGCCTCTATCAGTGTACACATTAAGACTTTAATAGACATCAACAAGGCTGTAGCTCTGCATCTTTTTTACCATTGATGGAATATCTCATTCTCTACATGGACATTTTTTCACCATCAAAAGTTGGGAGATTTACAGTTAACTACAGAACAAATCTGTTTGTTCTTGAACTGAAGACCAGAACAGACTTTAGTGTGTTTCTATGGGAAAATGACTCCACAGTTGTAAAACATAATTCCTGAAAGCTGCAGCTGTAATTACTTCAGAATGGCATTGAGAACATATAAAACAATCCTCACATTTAAGCTATAGAGGGAAATCATTAGAACAAATCAGAAAATCATCTGGGAAATATGTAGCATAAGGCAAAGTTTCTTTCTTAGGCCTTGTAGATGCATTCTAATGTTGTTGAACAAGACAATTTCCCCTCACTTTTCAAGGACACAAAAAAATTCCAGATGGCAATAGGCTAATTGTGAACAGTCCAAATATAAACCAGTGGGAAAGCTGCAATCACAAAACAATCAGACATGATTCCATTACGATCCTGCACTTAATGCTTCAATGATTCATCACATCCTTACTAAAGATATTTCCACAGATGTTTTGAGCAATGAGGAAAAAGCTTCATTGGGGCTTAGCAGGCAAGTGTCCAGGTTGCAGAGTTGGCAGACGTTACGACAGCGCCGTGTGGATGTCTCCAACCAATAGATGGTTCCTCAGAGGCTGTTTCCCCCACCCTGTTACTCTGACTACTTCATCTATGGATTTATGAACTTTCTTTCCTCTCTTGTTTCCTGTACTGTTAAGGTTATTATTGTTGTTGTTGCTGCTGTTGTTGTTATTATCAACAGATGCTTCTGTACAATTTGGAAAAAATATCAGAGGATCTGAATTATGGGGGCTTTGGTGAGGGTCATATATGCCTTATCAAATGAGTTTTAACATCGTTGCAAAGTGTTGGTAAGTCTCTGAGATGACAACTGATAATGCTTTCATTACAGTTTGGATCCTAGATTAGTCTTTACTTCTAAAAGGAGTAATTTCTGTTGACTGCATTCAGAAATGCATTACAATCTCCAGCTCTAATTACATTCCACATAATCATCACAAAATTAAATTCTAGTTAAATGGTTCCATATGGCTTTCCTAACAGTGATGCACATCCATTATTTTCCAGCTCACACTACTTATGAATCATCTATTACTGGAAATTAAAAAGAGGGATCTCAGAAAACAATACTTTTATAAACCTGGCTGAGTTTCCAGCAAGAAAATTTATTTTCAAAAGTTTTCCTCCAAGGTATGTATAAAAGAAGTCTGAGATCTACTTATCTATCTATGAATCTATCTCCTACATCATCTACCAGATCTTATCATCACCTCTCACATACTACAGGGAGGTTTGCCTTTTACAAGCTATACTAAAAAGAATGGTTCTCTAGAAATTGTCCAGAACCTTCAATTTATTTTAAATTAGTTGTGAATATTAGTGTAACATTTTGCTCCTGTCCTCAGGTTCAACCTGAATTGCTTTTGCTTCATAATCTTTCATGCTCCCTCACCTATGAAGCAGAGCTTTAGTTTCAACAGCATTACAGTCATTTCAGTGGAACACCTCCCTTCAATGCTTGGTTTTTTAATGTATTTTTCTGCTCTGAAGTATTTATTTTTCCAAGATCATTATGACGTGAGAACTAGACAAATATTCAATCATAAAGCCATGGTATGTGCTTTTGTGCTATATAATGTGTATGATAAAAAGCAAGAATTTATAAATTAAAAGTTCATTTATCTCAAAAATTTGGATTTATCTCAAAAATTTGGATTTGGTTTGTTTATTGGGGGGTTGGGGTTTTTTTGTCAGTTTGTTGGTTTTTGTTGATATTGTTGTTGCTTTTTTACAAAAAGAATGCTATACAAATTCACATGAATGTGTAAATAACACATACTGAAACTTGGTGGGATGATTCCTATGACTAGAATGTAGGTATAGATGGGCACAAGCTCTGTTCAGAAGGACAGGCCTCTACATCAGTGACCAGTTGGAATCAGTAGAGCTCCACCTGGAGAAAGATTATCAGATGGTTGAGAGCATATGTGTGAAGATTAAAGGAAAGACAGGGGAAGGTGATGTTACATCAGGGGTCAGTTACAGGCCACCTGACCAGCAGAACCAAGATGAGATCCTACATAGGAAGATAGAAGTGGCTTTGCATTCACAGATTCTAGTTCTCTTGGGGGATTTCAATCACCCTGACATCTGCCAGAGGGACATCAATAGACAAGGGGAGAGGAGCCGATGTCATTTTCATGGACCTGTGCAAAGCCTTTGACACTGTCCCACACAACACCCTGATCTCCAAGCTGGTAAAATACGGGTTTGATGGATGGACTACTTTTTCACCATGAGGGTGGTGAGACACTGGAACAGGTTGCCCAGGGATGGGGTTTTTAAGGTCAGGCTGGATGTGGCCCTGGGCAACCTGATCTAGTGGAAAGAGACCCTGCCCATGGCAGGGGGGTTGGAACTAGATGATCCTTGAAATCCCTTCCAACCCTGACAATTCTGTGATTTTATGATCTGTGGTGTGCTCATCTTCAAATATAGTAAGGCTTAAATTAAGAATAGTGTCAGACACCATGATTTCACTTTCAGTGAAACAGATACAAAATTCTAACTCCATGAATGACAAACACCCTCCCTATGCATCAATTAATTATCCAGCAAAAGAGGCTTGTAATTACTCAGTGGAGTTCCCATGTCCTTCAGTAATAAAGCAAAACCACAATAAATTACACAGTATAAAAATTTAAATGCAGGCAAGTACCCATACTTCTCAACACAAGCAGAAAAGGGAGGATTACTTTCAGATTAGTTTTTTATTTTATTTAAAAAAAAAAAAACCAAAGCATACACAAAACCCCACCACACAAATTATCATATTGTCTCCCTACACCACCTTCATGAAACTTATTATGTCACTGGAAAATATTTAAACCCCTTAACACTCGCAGCCAGCTCAATATGCATGCATTTTCCAGTTTGTTATCCATGGACTTTTTTGTTATTGCATACAAATCGTTAATAAAAACCAGACAGATATATTGCTAAAGCCTTTCACATGCTAATAAACATCATTCAAGCTGCCATGACATAATTTCTCAACAATATAAACATTTCTTATTTCAAGGGCCAAGGCCTGGTGCTCACATGAAACACTACCTACTCTTCAAGCAAGCTCCTTCATTTAAAACAGTGAGGATTAATTCAGAATTAGGACTGTCTCAATCAGTAGCTGCATAACAGTAACTTAAGGCCGAGGACGTTGTTTAAAAGGTAAATTATTCTGCCAAACAGTTTTACCTAATAGAATTACTTCTAGACAGCATTCAAATGACGCTTTTCAAGTGGGGAAACCCCTTTATCTATCCGTTGAAGTAAAATCTCACAGAAGCATACGAAGCTGGTGAGGGGTTTGGAGCACAAGCCCTATGAAGAGAGGCTGAGGGAGCTGGGGTTGCTTAGCCTGGAGAAGAGGAGGCTCAGGGGAGACCTTATTTCCATCTACAACTACCTGAAGGGAGGTTGTAGGCAGGTGGGGGTTGGTCTCTTCTTCCAGGCAACCTGTGACAGAACAAGAGGACACAGTCTCAAGCTGCACCAGGGGAGGTTTAGGCTGGATGTTAGGAAGAAGTTCTTCACAGAAAGAGTGATTGGCCATTGGAATGGGCTGCCCAGGGAGGTGGTGGAGTCACCATCACTGGAAGTGTTTAAAAAGAGACTGGATGAAGCACTTAGTGCCACAGTTTAGTTGATTAGATGGTGTTGTTGGTTGGGCTCAATGATCTTGAAGGTCTGTTCCAACCTGGTTAATTCTGTATCTGTATCTAAGCTCCCAAACATTGTTTGGAATAAATTTTGTTATGGAAGGCAGTTGCAGGTGTTGATTTTGTCTTGGAGCGCTTCCTCCTTTTCTATCACTCCTACTGAACACCTGAAGGATGGCCAAGGGATCAGGTCCAGCCAACATGGATTTAGGAGGGGCAGGTCCTGCCTCTCCAGCCTGATCTCCTTCTATGATCAGGTGACCCATCTGGTGGATGTGGGGAAGGCTGTGGATGTATTCTACCTGGACTTCAGAGTGGCCTTTGACACTGTCCCCCATAGCAAACTCCCGGCCAAACTGTCAGCTCGTGGCTTGGACAGAAGCACTCTGTTCTGGGTTAGGAACTGGCTGGAGGGCTGAGCCCAGAGAGTGGTGGTGAATGGTGTCACATCCAGCTGGCAGCCAGTCACTAGTGGTGTGCCCCAGGGATCAGTGCTGGGCCCCATCCTGTTCAATATATTTATTGATGATCTGGATGAGGGCATTGAGTCCATCATCAGTAAATTTGCAGACAACACCAGGTTGGGAGCAGGTGTTGATCTGTTAGAAGGTAGAAGGGTTCTGTAGAGGGACCTTGACAGGCTGGACAAGTGGGTTGAGTCCAACATGATGGCATTCAATAAGTCCAAATGCCAGGTGCTGCACTTTGGTCTCAACAACCCCATGCAGCACTACAGGCTGGGGTCAGAGTGGCTGGAGAGCAGCCAGGTAGAAAGGGACCTGGGGGTACCAGTTTATAGTAGGCTGAACATGAGCCAGCAGTGTGCCCAGGTGGCCAAGAAGGCCAGTGGCATCCTGGCCTGCATCAGAAATAGTGTGGCCAGCAGGAGCAGGGAAGTCAGCACTGTACTCAACACTGGTTAGGCTACACCTTGAGTACTGTGTCTGGTTCTGGGTCCCTCAATTTAAGAAGGACATTTGAGACACTTGAACGTGTCCAGGGAAGGGCAATGAGGCTGGTGAGAGGCCTCGAGCACAAGCCCTATGAGGAGAGGCTGAGGGAGCTTAGCCTGGAAAGAGGAGGCTTAGGGGAGACCTAATTGCTCTCTATAACTACCTGAAGGGAGGCAACCAGGCAACCAACACCAGAACAAGAGAACACAGTCTCAAACTTCACCAGGGGAAGTTTAGGCTCAAGGTGAGGAGAATGTTCTTCACAGAGAGAGTTGTTAGCTGTTGGAATGGGCTGCCCAGGGTGGGGGGTGGAGTCACCGTCCCTGGAGGTGTTCAAGAGGGGATTGGACATGGGACTTGGTGCCATGGTTTAGCAGTCATGAGGTCTTGGGTGACAGGTTGGGCTTGATGATCTTTGAGGTCTTTTCCAACCTTATTGATTCTATTCTACTATTTTTGCTGGACAACTGCCTTAATACCTTCTGACCTAACAGGGAGTCCCCTTCATGATATAGGGACTTCCACTGTGTAACACTCCACATACTCTGGCATCCCTCAAAGTACTTGCACAGAGCTCAGTGATTCTCCCAGTGAACTGAAAATTGCTGGTCTTGAGGTGACTGCAATTGGGAAGATAAAATTGGTGTTGCACTGTGGGTGGGAATTAGCAGGTTTCTGTATTTGAATGGCTTAGCTGGCTCGGTTGCTCCAAAGAAAGAGGAGCACTAGCTGTTGTGAAAGCAGACCTCACAGGCTCACCCTACTGAAGTAGCAATGAAGGGGCTCAGGACCAAGCAGAACTGAGTTCTGCTGTGCTAGCTGGCATCATCTGCAGTAGATACAAAGCTGTGTAGATGGGCAGTGTTCCTTAGTAGGAAAGGCACTAAAATGCTGTGTCCTGCACACTTGCATTTTGTTCACAGCTCCTAGCTGGTCTCTCACAAGACCAGCATAAAGAAACCTTTTATTTCTTTGCAGCTCAGTTTGCTATCTGCCAGCAGACATTGGTTTCTTTTGTAAAACCTAGGGCTGAAGAGTGATATTCCTATTTACTGCTGTATGAAATTCCCCATTGTTAGCTTATTCAATGTCATTTCTCCACGATTTAAAAAATACTCCCAGTGGTTGCATTTATTTTCTTCAGACCTCTGGAGCAGTGAAGCCTTTTCAGTTTCCCCAACAGCTATTTAAATCCTGCCTTTGTTTTTTTTTTTTCCTTCCCAGTTTCTAGTGTAAAATTCTAACACAGAGAAGTACTGGCACACCATGTTAAATTGTTATTTGATGCTCAATACCTTTGCACTTGCAAGTTCTTCAAGAGCAACTAATAGCACCCCTCTAAACTCCAAAATGAGTTTTCTCAATCCATTTAAGACTAATCACATTAATCTTCTTCCCTGGGTCTGATACAGATTATACAGTTTACCTGTGTACACTGTGATATGCAGGTTATCAGAGCAGCAGAGAATGTAATGTATACTAATGCTCTGAAGTGTTTAGCCCTCTTTGCCAACAGAAATTCCACAGTTGCTACAATTTGCATGGGCCATGAGGCTTGCAGAGTTGAGTGGACTTGGAAACTGTAGTATGCCTTCAGCAAAATCAACAAGAGCTTTTCATAAACATTTCTCACTTTGCCTGGCTGTGACCGGTTAGGCTGTGCCTTCAAGAAAAGGACAGCTACAGAGTTCTCTGGCTGAATGTTTTGGTGTAAAAAGGAAAACAAAAGGAAGGTAAGGCTAAAAGAATTTCAGTGGTCAGATGTGAGACTACCATAGCAATATATCCCTCACATTCTTTTCTCTCAGTTAGTTCTGCCTTTCTTCTGTTCTTGGCCAGCCTGCATGCAACTGACCTTGGACTGAAACTGATGAGGTAAGAAAAGTAACTTTCTTAACAACTGCTTTGAACTAATGATTTTCCCTTAATATCCTTTTTTTTTTTTTTTCTCTCCTCCTCCTTTTCTCATCTAGTTAGCTTGGACAAGAAAGGGGGAGGAGAGAGGGAATTTGAGGGAAACCTTGAGGGGGATTCTCCTCAGGAAAGTGTTTCTGTGTTACGTTCTATCCTGTAAATACTGTATATTTTGTATATATTCATTACATTTCATTCTGCTTGTAAAATACAGCTTTTCATGTGTTTCTCTGACTCAGTTAGCTGCGCTTTATGTGGTGGGTGGATTAAACCTTCACATTACTACACTGGCTCCTGGACACAGCTGTCCCCACTGCATTCAGCATACAAAACACCTTGGGGCTGGTTCAAGGCTCTTCCACAGACAAAACCAAAGGAGGGCTGTGACTATGGTTGCTTGGACATAAGGAGGGGAGAAGAGCTCTGGTCAGGAAGAAGGAGGCAATGAGTGTTTGGGGTGATTCTGTTCTTTTATGCCAGTGCAGCTCAGTGTTTGGGGCAATTCTGTTCTTTTCTTTTTTTTCTCCTTTCCTTCCTTATTTCTGAAAAGCAGCAGTGATGGGGGAAGAAATGGTCTGCAAATGAGTCACAAAAGCAGAGATTTATTGAATGAGAACAGACTCAAGGGGCCTCCAGGTAAAAACAGTATAATTAGCATCACATCATCTGGCTAAATGGCTCCTGCTCCACAGCCACCATTACTGCACCCATCCCAGAGCCAGGGGCAAGACCCTCACCAACCAAGATACCACTCAGAGGAGCTCAGCCTCAGTAAGGAGGCCCAGCCAGCACCCGTGGATGATACTGAAGGAGTCATCAATAATTGCCCTAACAACCGGGGGGCCACCAGGCCCCCCGGCCTTTTGTCACCACCACCATCACCCAGTGTGCACCATGGGCACTCACCGGTGATGAGAGGAGGATCCTCCAGCCCAGATGGGCTCAGCTTGGGGCTGCTGTCTTTCCTGGTGGAATTAAATAGGGGAATGGGTGGGGAGTGCAAAGTGGCCACACCTGGGGTGGGAGGAGACTCTAACAGAGCCCAGGTGCTCTGGGTTTTAGTGGAAAATGGGATAGGTGAGAGACTTTTAGGGTGTCAGGAAATTATAGGACCAGGGGAACTGGAAAAAAAAAATACTAGAAATGGGTAGATGCAGATTGGATGTTAGGAAGAAATTCTTCCCCATGAGGGTTGTGAGACACTGGCACAGGTTGCCCTGGGAGGAAGTGGAAGCCTCATCCCTGGGAGTTTTTAAGGCCAGGCTGGATGTGGCTCTGAACAGCCTGGTCTAGTGTGAGGTGTCCCTGCCCATGGCAGAGGGCTTGGAGCTAGATGATCCTTGAGGTCCTCTCTGGCCCCAGCAATTCTTTGATTCTAAAACAATTTTGCACTTTAGGCTTTAGTTAGGAAGAAATTCTTCACAGAAAGAGAGATTGACCATTGGAATGTGCTGCCAGGGAGGTGGTGGAGTCACTGTCCCTGGAAGTTTTTAAAAACAGACTGGATGAGGCACTTAGTGCCATGGTTTAGTTGATTAGGTGGTGTTGGGTGAGAAGTTGTTAAGACCACTGATTTAACATGGTTTCTTCAAACACCTGTGTGTCTTGTAAAGACAGAAAATGGCATAATCCTCCTGGATGATCTGCAGACAATCTGCTTCACTTAGGTGCTTCTATACTCCCATCTGACATGACCAGAGAAAATTGTGTATCCCCAGATTTAGTCAGTTTATTGAGACATCTATCAACTCCATCTACTTTATTGGCAGCCAGTTGGAAAGTTCAGGAATCTTTCTAATGGTTTCTTACAAGAAATATCTAAATAAAGCATAGTAGCAGTACTACCAATACTACCAGTATTGACCCTTTTGCAGAAAAAATAGACTCAGGGATTAACTGACTTAGGATATATACATCCTTATTGTCTACCAGCCTCAGGCCAAGTTATGGAAGAGATTGTGCCTTGCACTTTCTTTTGAAGCCATGCCTCTAGGAAAGCAAGCAAGAAGGAGTCTTGGAGATGAGGAAAGGGTAAATTTAGTAGTTTGATCCTGGCCTATTAGTTGATAGAATTGTTTTTATTCAAAATCTTAATCAATGATCTAGAAAAGGAAGAAAGAATTGAAATCTCCAAATCTGCAGATGATAGAAAATCCCTCTGGGCAGTTAGATACTGTGCTGATGGTGAGTAACCAACCTCACAAAACTGAGAAAGGCAAAAATACAGCAGAGCCATCCTGTTGTAGATGCAAGCCCAATGATATATTAGGAGGAAATAGTCTAAAGCCTGTCTACTCAGTGTTGAATTTGGAGTTACAACCGGAGAAGTGTATTTGGTGTCATCACTGACAGTTGTTCAGAATCATCTGACATTTGAAGAAGACAGCATGATGGAGGATAAGACTGAGGGTTATGCAAACATGAAATCTGCAAATAAGTTGAAAATCTAGCTGTTGTTCACCAAGACTTGAATGAAGGAACATAGGACAAAACGATGGCACAAGCCGATATAAAATTTCTGTCACATCTATAGGCTGATGCCTTGGAAAATTCCTGAGAAAACAGTAGAAATATAAACAAAGTCCTATTGGGTGTAAAATGAAAATAACTGTAAGGTCTAAATAATTCCATAGGTTTGCTACCTGGGATAAAAGTTAATTGCATAAACTATTCTGCCTCCTTTTTTGCCTCTAGCTCTACCTGCTGCTAGCTGGTGCTTCTGCTTGGCTTTGCTGATCTTGGCTTCATTCCTTGTTGTGGCTAAGTACTAACAGCAGGTTATACTAACTTGCTTTCTCTCTCTGTCCCTTGTACAGGGCGGGAAGCTATTTGGTCCCTTTGGCTTTGTCCAGAGGGGTCTCTGTGTTGTTTATGAATTGTAAATATATGTAAATATATATATATTGCATTTAATATTTCTAGATTTTACTTTGCTTGTAAATATAGCTTCATTTGCTTCCATAATGTTCTGAGCTAATCTGGTGATTTTTTGGGGGGTAATTCTCCAAATTCATGTTGGGAGGTGATTCCTACAGCCACAATTTCTTAACTTAGTGGATAGTTCAGAGTTTATTGCCTGAGGATGTGGAGGAGCAGATTTAAATGTTAGCACAATGAAAAAAGACATTGGACAAATTCATCTGGAAATGGATATTAAAAGCACAAGGTAGAAAAGTTCATGCTAACATCTCTAATGCAACAATCACAGCTTTCACTCTCTCCATTGTGATCTCTGTTTGGCATTGTCAGAGACTGAGAAGGATTTAGATGGACCTTTAGTCTGGGCCAGAAGCACATTTCTTATGTTTCTAATTCTAGCCACCACCTGCTAAATAAAAATGGGTTTCAAAAATCATTAGGGAAAGAAGACATGAGCTCCTCTGTCCTGTAGTACATTTTATTCTAGTCTGCAATGTTGCTCTGAAAATACAGATGTTTTGCATCTTCTCTAGAACTTGAAAATAGCAGGGACCAAATACAGATTTACCTCTTTCAAAACTGTGTGCTGGAAGCCAGACTAAGTCCTGCCATTTCACTGACAGCATGGAAGTATACCAAAATCCTTAATTTTTTTTCTCAGTATTTACATCACAAAAAGATTTAAGAAAAATATATTTAACTCAAAAAATGTTAGCTAACTAGATGCAAACACACCCACACACATACAGTTAAAACAGAAGGACTTGGTTGCAAGGTCTAATATCTCTGTTCTCTAGTAAGGTCTTTTTACTGCTAAATGTGTATTTTTTCCCACATGGACACTGGGGATTAACTCTCCTCTCTCACCTTCCCACTGCTGGCTGTCGTGCTCCTCCTCTGATGTTCTTCATAGTGACTGATGTCAATCTTAGAGCAACAATAGGACTGTTCTAGTCTGTGAGCTTCCATGTTTCTCGAGCTAAAAGCTATGAAAATATTTTGAGCCACCACGGTTTTAGTGAAAATACTCTTCAGAAATGAAGTGAATGATACTTTGATGTCATGGTCGTCTCCAGCTGCAGGGCATCCAGGAATCTCCTTGTGTCCCCAGATTTCTCCTCAGGTGCACAAGTATGTCAACCTGTTTTCATTCTTCCTGGTTTTATGTCTGAGAATATGATGGGATTTTGTGTTATTTTATGCTTTTTTATTATTAATTTCATAGACTTTGGCTTTCACAAGTGCTAGTCAGTAAAGTTATTTGGAACCAGTGTTTACAGCACACAAGAGAGCTTCACTTTTCTGGCATTTACCATTATATATCCCTGCTGTAAGACAGCTATTCCACTGAACTATTTAAACTGAGATAATTTTTCATCACCATTGTTGTATAAAAAAAATAAAGAAAGCAAGCCTTAGTGAGGCAGAAAGCATAGGAAACTTCAGAATTTAATCATGAAAGCTACATTTCCTAAGGAATGGTCTGATGCACCACTGCTCTGGAAGTGCTCTTCTGGCTGTCTCAGATACTCCCTGAAAGTTGCCTTCCAGTCTTAATGGCAGAACTTTATTCCCCTGCTTTCCTTCCCAGACTGAAGCAAATTCTGCCCAGGGCAGTTTGCCTTTGCCTGAGGAGAGTGTGTAGGGAGTGAATAGATGCATAGTAAGAGCCTGAGAACAACCAATTCAGGATGATATTGTAGCACTAAGTAAAGTTAAATACTGACCTCAAGAACATAGTATTCCTATGTTTATGTCAAAAGAAATCAATATTGAAGGAGTTTTTCTAAACATAGAAATGCCCCTTCTTGTAATGATGTGTGATTTATGAAACCACATACCAGAATAGTGGCAAAGCTAAATAACCAGGCTCAGGTCTGACTGGAAATTCATTTTCAAGTTGCTGTTTCTGTGTTCTAAAGAGATCGGCGGACAGAAGCTGAACAGTTGATTTATCCCTGTGGAAAATCCAGTGATAATAAAAATAAGTGGATCAAACAATATTATCCTTTCTATGACAGACAGTAATGTGTAGGCTGCTCAAATTACATTTTTTATAAGGGTTCAGACTACAATTTGACCAATTCAAACACAGGAATGTTAAAAAATAAAATTAAATAACTCTGTAAACAGATTTATTTACAATTCATTTAACAGTACTAAGAAAAGAAATGCAGCCATGCAAACTACCATAAGTTTTCCAACCTTCAGGCCCTAAGGCAGTTACAAATACAAATGCCTGGCATTTAAAGTATTGCCATTGGTATTGTACATATATACCAACCAGAGAGGTACATAGTGCTCAGAATTTTTTAGCTATGCCTACATTGTGCAAGTCCAGTCTGTTTTGCTCATAGATTATACATTTGAGGTATATTCAAGTAGAGAAATGGAAAAAATCTAAACTAGTATTCAGGATATTAAATGGTGTGAGCATACACATTTTTGTAAGTAAAAAGCACTTAAGTGTTGTTCACACTGGACATTTATAATATAACATTTAACAATGGTCAAAATAATGAGTGGGGATCCGACTGCAAAGTGCTGGTAATCAAGCAAATGTCGTACTGTTCTGCTAGAAGTGGGTGAATGTTCTGTTACTCAAAAGATGCTTGGAAAAAGCCTCCAATGTGTCAAGCATCAAACCAAAAGTCTTATCCTTAGGTGAATGACTATGCATTTACCTCAAGTAAAATATGGAAGTTTCTTAAAACAAGAGAAAAATGTCACCTAACTAAAGAGAGAATGGAGCAAAAAAATCCCCAAACAGATAAACAAAACCTACAAAAGCTCAGGTATTTCAGAATCTGTGTGATTTAGGTGTTTCTTTGTTAATGACTATGCAGAAAAAGGAAGACTACCAGAAATCATGTGAAAGCATGCCAGGAAATCATAAGAATTCCCTTAAGAGTTTTCCTCATCAGCAATGAAGAAACAATTAGATAATATAAACAGAGTTACCATTATTGATAATAATTGTATTAGATGCATATGGAATTCATAGTGATGATTTTTCTTTCTGAAAATACTTAAATCAACTGAGAATGAATGAAAGACACTTATTTTGAAAGTCAGATTCCAGAGATAACTGAAATAACTACTCATTATAGTGAAAGAGTGGGCTTAGTTTTTATTGATAGGCTTTGAAAGATGGAAAGATAGCAAAAACAGGAGGCAGAGATTTATGCATTTTGGTACTGGAACACATGTACAGGCCATTATTTTCCAATGTTGTCTTGCTTTGGATTGAAGGTACAAGCATACAGCAAATACTGTATACTGTATGCTGTATACAGCAAATCTTCAACTTCTAAGGTAGCTCCAAGAAAGCATGTCTGTTATATCTTTCAAAAGGTAAGTTATTGTACTAGGTTGAAAATGCCCCCCCAACATTAAATTTTCCAGACCAGCTCAGCTGGAACACAATGAAAGCTGTATTTACAAGCAAAACTACAATCTACAATGAAATGCAATGAATATGTACAGGCATTTGCAATTAATGAACAGCACAAGGACCCCTCCCTGGTCAAAGACCCAGGGAAGCTAACAGCCTCTCCCTCCCTGTACCCTTTTACCCTCTCGTACATAAAAAGGACAAGAGAAAGGAGCAGAGAGACATTAGACTTAAGCCAAAGCAATGCAGCCAAGGTCAAGCAGAAGCCAGTTAGTATCTCTCCCAGAGCGAAGAAGCAATAGAAGAGAGAAATTGTTTACATTACTATCTTAAGTCTGTTATCTCTCCAGTGGGATTGTTTTGAACTATCATTATTTCCCTTTTTACACCCAATAGAGATTTGTTTACATTTTACTACTTTCAGTTTAAGATCTGTGAAAAAATTTTAAAGGCATAGCCTAAAACTACCACAGTTATTGAATAGATCACAGCCTCAAAAATACTCCAAAACCAAATGTTTCAGCACTGTCTTTTCCATCTCTTCTAGCTACTGCATTCCTTTCAACTCTACATCATATAGGTTTGCTGACAGTTAACTCTTGTTGTCAGCTCTGTTCCTGTGCAACCTATTAACCTCATCTACTGAAAGCATTAAAATAAAGAATTTCCCAGGAATTTCCTGAAGAGCCAATGCATTGCAGTTACTGAAGAGAACAGTAAGCTGCTTTGCATGTAATTCTCTTCTCAGGAACATAATGTCCTTATAAATGTTTGTATTAGAAAAATACTGATGAGCATTCTGAAGCTTGATTTTTCTTAAGTTGAATTATATGTCCTAAAATATCTCTCATCCTACCTGTAAGAGAAACAAATAAATGATGATTCATTTGTCATTCTCTGGGGATTTGATACAGTTTTGATTTTCTTAAACACTGCAGTAAATTTGTCTTAAAAGGATCAAAATTTGACCATGCATATGAAGAGCATATGATCCAGAAACTTTCTAGAATGGAATAGCATAGCATAGCATAGCATAGCATAGCATAGCATAGCATAGCATAGCATAGCATAGCATAGCATAGAATAGAATAGAATAGAATAGAATAGAATAGAATAGAATAGAATAGAATAAACCAGGTTGGAAGAGAACTTCAAGATCATCAAGTCCAATCTATCATCCAACACCATCTAATCAACTAAACCAAGCACCCCATCAAGCCTCCTCCTAAACACCTCCAGGGACAGTGACTCCACCACCTCCCCTGGGCAGCCTATTCCAATAGCTAACAACTCTCTCTGTGAAGAACTTTCTCCTCACCTTGAGCCTAAACTTCCCCTGGTGAAGTTTGAGACTGTTCTCTTGTTCTGGGAGAAGAGATTAGCCACCACCTAGCTACAACCTCCCTTCAGGTAGTTGTAGACAGCAATTAGGTCTCCCCTGAGCCTCCTCTTCTCCAGGCTAAGCAACCCCAGCTCCCTCAGCCTCTCCTCATAGGGCCTGTGCTCCAAACCCCTCCCCAGCTTTGTTGCCTTTCTCTGGACACCTTCCAGCAAGTCAACATCTTTCCTAAACTGAGGGGCCCAGAACCGGACGCAGTACTCAAGGTGTGGCCTAACCAGTGCTGAGTACAGGGGGAGGATGACCTCACTGCTGCTGCTGGCCACACTGTTCCTGATCCAGGCCAGGATGCCATTGGTCTTGGGCACACTGCTGGCTCATGTTCAGCCTACTAGCAACCAGTACCCCCAGGTCCCTTTCTGCTTGGCCGCTCACCAGCCACTCTGACCCCAGCCTGTAGCACTGAATGAGGTTGTTGTGGCCAATGTGTAGAACCTGGCACTTAGATGTGTTAAATCTCATGCCCTTGGACTCTGCCCATCTGCCTAGCCTGTCAAGATCCCTCTGCAGAACTCTCCTACCCTCTAACAGATCAACACCTGCCCGCAGATGGTGTCGTCTGCAAACTTACTGATGATGGACTGAATACCCTCATCCAGGATATTAAAGATGAGGGAAGCAAGCAATCTAAGCATGGATCAGAGCATGAGGAACTTCTGGGGGATGGTTTTCCACATGAAGATGCAGCAACTCTTAGCTATGATTGGAGCATCTAGATTGGAAAACTCTCCAATCTTTGGTGCAATATGTCTTCCATCCTTGATATTTGAAACATTTGTTTCAGTGTTTAGCTCTGAAGTTGGTAAACTAAACATTACTCTGTGTGCTGGAAATATAATGCAGAAGAGTATGAAGAGTAATTGAATAAGTAAATCACTTTAAGATTCTGAATGTGGAAAAAGAGACAATATGTGTATAATTGTTTCAACCTATCGTGTAATTACAGTACAGTGAGAATCTGTAATTGCTTGTCAGTGGAAAGCAGAAATGTTTTCTATAATGCTGTCTGCTTTTCAAAATGAGGAACACATTTCCCCAACAGCAAGTTTTCAAAAATGCTGATTTGAGGATTATAGAAAAATTAAAATAAAATTTAATCACATTTCTCCATTTGCCTTGGCAGCTTTACACAATTCTTTTAAAAATTAGGTATCTTTAGGTTAAGAACAAACAACTGCTTTAGTTTCACACTAAACCAGACATTTACTTCAGGTATAATACTTTAGTGCTTCATTTCAGATGAACAAAGAAAATGTTCATTATTTTCCCCTTAATGAAAAAAAAAAAAAAAGGCCATGGGAAGGTAAAACAACTTCCCACCAACTCACAGATATTTTCACTTGTAGAGAGCATGCAGAACTTTTCCTTCTACTTAGAAGAAAATTTCTGTGTTCCTCACTTAGAAACAAAGCATTACAAGAGTGAACAACACCTGATAGGACACTGAATCATAGAGCCATTAGAGTTGGAAAAGACCTTTAAGATCATTGAATTCAACCAATTTCTAACCTTACCAAGTCTGGTGCAAAACCATGTCCCTTAGCACCACATCTATGTGTCTCAGTGGTGCCTATTTTGCCCCAGTCTTAACTGTAAGAGAAGCTCAGGTTTGTGACCACTTGAGGAACCTAAACATACATAACTCTGTGGAACCTGGCATCTCAAAGTCCTGAACGAACTGGCTAGTGTAGTTGCCAAATCACTCTCCATATTTAAAAAGTCATGGCAGCCATGTGAAGTCCCTGGTGACTGGAAAAGGGAGAAATTGCAATCATTTTTAAGAAGAGTAGAAAGGAGGACCCCAAGAACTACTGACCTGTCAACACCACTTATTTTTGTTCATGGGAAGATTATAGAACAGATTCTCCCAGAAGCTATGCCAAGGCACTTGCAGGATAGGGAAGTGATTCAGGAGAACCAGAATGAGTTCACTAAGGACAAATCCTGCCTGACCAATATAGTGGCCTTCTATGATGGGGTGGCTAAATCACTGGACGAGTGAAGAGCTACAGATGTCATATATCTGGACTTCTGCAAAGCCTTTGACGCACCCCCACAACATCCTTCTCTCTGCACTGGAAAGATATGGATTTGATGTGTAGACTCTAAGTTTGATAAGGAATTGGCTAGATGACTGCATTCAGAGGGTAGTGCTCAACAGCTCCATGTCCACAAGTTGATCAGAGACATGTGGCATCCCTCAGGGGATCTTGTTAGGATCAGGCTGCATTTTGGCAAGTTTTTCTTGCATAAGTTGTGTTGAGAGATGGTTTTGCAAAATGGAGTGTAACAAGATAAGAGAAACAAGCATACCACAAACTCAAAGGTAAGAGGCAAGACACTAAGAGGCAACACTGGTGTCTTTTCAGGCAAAGAACAGCTGAATTTGACCTGTAGCCCAAATAGATTATGTTTGAGCACCTCATTGTGAAAGGTTTACTACTACACAGATACAATAACTAATAATAAAGTCTCCTGATAATTTATTTTCTAACAAATATTTCCAAATTACACAAGATACCCATTAGAGTACCCTTAAGACCCTGTCCCAGTGTGCAAGTTTCATTCCAAGACCCAGATATGGAATGGGCAGATTTAATAAGGCATCAGCCTTAGGCCTTACTTGAAAGGAAATGCATGATACAGAGAGTCTGCTCTGCCAAACTCTACAAAGAGAATGTTCTTAATTCAGGACTGGAGAATTAGCCAATTTTAATAGCTAAAATAAAGTAATTAGAATTTTCTTGCCAACAAATTTTCCCTGTCATCAGTTTTATCTTACATGAGAAAGATTGCAAATCTTTTGAGAAAATGTATAAGCACAAGAATATTTGGACTGTTTGTTTACATTACTTTGTTGGAAGCTGTTTGAATATATTTTGCCATTGTTTTTAATTGCTTCAAGATGGTAGTGTCATATGGGTTCGTGAGTAGGAAGCTTTGTGAACTCATTGAAAAGGCCTGTTTGCCTCACTCTTCATAGCATATCAGGTTAGGAGACGATTTTTCAAGAAATAATTAAATATAAGGATGCAGAAATAGGGAAAAATATGGCATGGGCTAATCAGAGGAAAAATGCCTAATACTAGATTGATGTCTTGAACTGACTGCATAAACAAAGACAATCTTATTTGCCAGGACTACTGCCATTTGATATTAGTTCATGTGGGAAGTCTGTAGTTAAATTGGTTATTAGTAGGTTCTCCATTGAAAAAATGGACTAAAAATGGAAATATGAAAAGAGCAGTGCAGAATCCAGCTGCAGCATTTTACCAGGAAAGGTCATCCAGGACTGGATTGAGGATTCATCTTGAAATTTCTGCATCAATGACGTTGCCTCAAAGACAAGATGCACTCACAGTTTGCAGATGAAACATAATCAGAAAGCATCACCAATCCAGAGGAATCATAGGATATCATGAGATGGAAGCACCTGAGTACTAGAGTGATGGTTATGGCATGAAATAGCATTGTACTCGGGTAAGGTTAATGCATGGAAAAGTATAAGAATTTATCCTGCAAACTGGATGAGCGGAAGCTGAAAGTGACTACAGAGAAAAAGGACCTAGCAGTACTGACTGGCTGGATAATTAAGAATCTTTAGTTCATTTTATAATGTAGTTGCAGGTAGGAAACTAGCATGAGCACAGATTTGTTGCCACAGGAGCACACTTTCAAACACAGCTGGTTTCTTATTTTACCGTGAACATATAGCTGTCTTACTTCTGATAAGTCAACCAGGTATTCCTAAAATCTGTTTTCTAATCTGTACAAAGAGACCAATTGCTAATACTGAGTTTTCTCCTCCTAGCTAGGGAAAACTAGTATAACAATTACTCAAAATAAAGCTGGTTTTCTGAACTTGGCCTATGAAATGTCACCATTCTTTGTTGTTGGTTATCTTATTTGTAGTAGCATGACAAAAGCTAAAGGAAGACTGCATTCCTTAAAATTGTATTAGTCCCTTGATAAAGTATGTTGATATCATACTATTTTAATGTTATGCTACTGATTGATTGTTCCAAATCAAATACATAAGAGGATAGGTCTATATTGCATGATTATGATAAAAGAAGTACCACGGTACCACAGTACATTAGAGGTTGGAAGGGACCTCAAGAGGTCAGAGCATCCACCTCTCCTTCCAAAGCAGGATCACCTAGGGTAGTCTGCATAGGAATGCATCCAGACAGGTTTTGAATGTGTCCAGAGAGGGAGACTACACAACCTCTCTGGGCAGCCTGTTCCAGTGCTCCATCACCCTCATTGTAAAGAAGTTTCTCCTCATGTTGAGGTGAAATCTTCTATGTTCTAGCTTGTACCCATTGTTTCTTGTCTTATTACTGCACACCACCGAAAAGAGATTGGCCTCCTCCACTTGACACCCGCACCTCAGATATTTATACACATTGATGAGATCCCCTCTCACTCTTCTCAAGACTAAACAGCCCCAGGTCTCTCAGCCTCTCTTCATAGGGGAGGTGCTCAACTCCCCTAATCATGCTCATGGCTCTCCATTGGATTCTCTCCAGCAGGTCCCATAAGCTTACATAGCCGTTAAATTTTTAGGGCTATGATTAGTTGTAAATAAGCTTTTCCAGAGTATTTGAGTCTAGGAGCTGGAC
Organism: Dryobates pubescens; assembly: GCF_014839835.1. Classification (NCBI taxonomy): domain Eukaryota; kingdom Metazoa; phylum Chordata; class Aves; order Piciformes; family Picidae; genus Dryobates; species Dryobates pubescens. The sequence continues at coordinate 28,863,416 of NC_071617.1, forward strand.
AGAATAAGGAAAGATGAGTTTATCTCATCCAATTGGTCTGCAGAATATATTTTACAGCACAAGCTTGTTTTTCTCTCTCTGGGCTTTCCCTTGCCTGGCTTCTTGCTTCTCTGTCTCTGCCTTTGACCTTGCTTGCTTGGCTGGCTGATTTCTGTTTGGATTTGGTAAGGTAGATTATAGGATAGAGATAATTTAGCTATACACAGCCCTCTGGACCCTTTGTGTCCAGGGGCCTGTGGATCTGTACAGAGGGGCAGAGAGAAATGGATTATTTGTACAAGGGGTGTTGTGTTGTTGTTGAACTATAAATATATGTAAATATGTTTTGTATGTTTATTGTTTTTTATACTTTTATGTTTAGTCTACTTTTGTAAATATAATTTCATTTTACTTCCAAATTCTGAGTAAGTGTGGTAAATTTACTCCTTGGGGTAAATTTCCAAATTGTTGCATGGTGAAATCCAAGCTACACCCATAGCCTGTCAGGACAAAGTGTAGGGAAGGTAGGATTCCTTTCTGCAGACATTTAGGGAAAGACAGAAATGGAACACAGGAAGAAAGAAAAAGGTCTTCCAAAAATAGAAACTAAAACATGTAGGTATATATTAGCAATGGATACTTTTCCACTACAAATAAGGAGTGTCATTTTTCATAGGCACAGTTCTGAATCAACTTTCCAGTGACTGCAGTAAAGGAAGGAAAGTAGTCAGTTTTTAACATTAATTGTCCTAAATTTTTGAAAGGAATTATGGGAAATGTTTGACTGCAAATACGATGAGATTTGATATTATCTGTCTCTTCTAGTTCTGTGTTCTTGTATTTCTGATTAAAAGTATTTTAAATTCCACTTTTTTGCCTCTGTTTAGACTCATTGGTGACAGGATTTGCTAAAAATAAGATCAGAGATCACAGGACCTCAATGAACATCATGTTGTGAGTGTGTATATGTGTACACATGTACAGAATCATATATAGCTATATCCATAAGTTACAGCATAGGCACCATAACTTTGCTTAAATAAGGTATTACCAAATAGATACTAACATGAACTTGGCAAATGAGGCAACACTAAGAACGCAGATCATTATTTCACTGTGGTATTTCTGGCTAAAAGAACTATTACTCATGAGATAATATACATTAAATCTCTGCTATTCAGAGAGATATCATGTTTAATGTCTTAAAGGTTGTTTGGATATCAAATCCAGCAGCATATTTGTCTTTTTACTAAATTGTGGGAAACCACCGGGAACATAAACATGTTATTATAAATGAAAGAGCTCTTACGTCATCTCATCTTATCCTAGCCAATGCATGACTCTTTCCTATAATATGTGCTTGAATCCTTTAGAAGGGGTGGTATTTTATATAATTTAAGTAATGGGTCTTCCACCACTTCCCTTAAAATATTCTTCTATCCTCTACATTTTTATGTCAATGTGAAACTTAAATAGTATTTTTGGAAGCAAATATATACGGTATTGTTAACTGATCTGCAGGTACTGGAATGCTGGTATTACTTCCATTTGTAAGGAGTATTTCTAAGTGCCCAGAGTAAGTACTACTAAACAAGAAAAGAAAACAGTAATTTCATTAGGTATTAAAAAACAAAAGCGTAGTCAGCAGGACAAGAGAGGTGATTCTGCCACTGCTGTGCTCTGGTGAAACCTCACCTGCAGTACTGTGTCCAGCTCAGGGGCCCCCAGCACAAGAGAGACATGGACTTGCTGGAACGGGTCCAGAGAAGCTCAACAAAGATGACCAGAGGGCTAGAGCACCAGTCCTGTGAAACCAGGATGAATGAATTTGGGCTGCTCAGCCTGCAGAAGAGAAGGCTCCAGGGAGACCCTATAGCTACTTGTCAGTATCTGAATGGGACCTACAGGAAGGCTGTGGAAGGACTGTTTAGAAGGGCTTGTAGCAGAAGGATGAGGGGCAATGGTTTTAAACCAGAGCAGGATAGATTTAGGTTGGACATAAGGAAGAAGTTCTTTACAGTGAGAGTAGTAAAATACTGGAAAAGCTTTCCTAGGGATGTAGTTGGGGCCCAGTCCCTGGAGACATTCAAGATCAGACTTTATGTTGCCCTGGATAGCCTGATCTAGTTGAAAGTGACCCTTCTAACTGCAGGGGGATTGGACAAGATGACCTTTGAAGGTCCCTTCTCACCCAATGTAATCCATGAATTTATGAATAAACACTGTGAAGAATCTTGGTTCATAAGCTCAATCCTGTGCAATCATAAGCAACCAGATTGTTCCAGAAAGTCACCCTATAAGTGCTTTACATTTTTCTATGTATTCTAGGTCTCAATGTGTATCACAGCAGTCTATAACAAACTCACAGGCTACAACAAAAGAACAATTGTTACAACATGAGACAGAAGATTGAAGGATATCCTTAGTGTCCTGGGCCCTTTAAGTAAGGTAATGTAAATGAAATACACAGGTCTCAAGAACCAGACCTATCTCCATGAAACAAGACAATTGTCACCTCTCTCTTTCACAAGCTTCTTTGAACATTTCCACACAACTTTTCATGACTTCGTTGTTCTATTTTCCCCTAGATTGTTCCAGACCTCACATTTTGCACATTTTTGCTCACTTGGATTAGTCAGCTGAGTATTCTTTACTACTCCTAATACAAACCTGTTGAGCCTCAGGTCACTACATGCACCCATTTCCCAGAGTTTTGTATAGACATGATTGATATTCTTCTACCTACACCTGCAATAAGGTAGACTTGATTCTTATCTATGAGGATATACTGTCTGGTCTTTTGTTTTCTAGTCTCTGTCTGGAAATTATCACAGAATCACACAATACATCGTGTTGGAAAAGACCTCAAAGGTCATCCAGTCTAACCCTTGACCCAGCACTGAAGGGTCAATACTAAACCATGTCCCTAAGCTCCAGGTCCACATGCTGCTTAGACACCTCCAGAGATGGGGACTCCACCACCACCCTGGAGAGACCATTCCAATGTTTGTTAAACCTCTCTGTGAAGGAATACTTCCTAAGATCCGACCTAAACCTCCCCTGGTGCAGCTTGAAACCATTTCCTCTAGCCCTGTTGCTTGACACCAGGTAGAAGAGGCTGTGCCCCTCCTTGCTCCAACCTCCCTTCAGGTAGTTGTAGAGCGATGAGGTCTCCCCTCAGCCTCCTCTTCTCCAGACTGAACATACCCAGCTCCCTCAGATGCTCCTCATAGGCCTTTCATGAGCCTTGTTGCCCGTCTCTAGAATGTCTAAAGGACATGAGCACCATTCCTTGTTGAATTCCATCATATCTCTCTGCACTGATTGTCTTCTTTGGGGGTTTAACCATCATCTCACGTTGCTTGCTTTAATTTCTAACCCAGCCAAAATACATCATCACTTGTCATGGTAGCTGGCAGCTAACCACCACACAGCCTCTCGTTCACTTCCACTCTGGTGAGAAGGAAGGGAGAATAAGAAGGGTAAAAGTGAGAAAATTCATGAGTTAAGATAAATACAGGTAAAGCAAAAGCCATGCACAAAGAAAGCAAAATAATAAATTGATTCACTTCTTACCATCAATAAGCAGGTGTTTAACCACCTCCAGGAAAGCTTTGCTCTGTTGTGCATAATGATTATGTGGGAAGAAAAAATGCCATCCCTATGAACATTTTCCCCTTTCCTTCTCATTATTCTCCAGGGTTTGTATGCCAGCCATGATGTCAAATGGCATTGAATATCCTTTTTGGGCAGTTGGAATCAGCTGTCCCACCTGTGCCCCCTCCCATCTTCTTCTGTCCCCAGCCTACTCATTGGTAGGGTGGTGTTAGAAGCAAAACAGGCCTCGATTGTGTGCAAACACTGCTTACCAATAATTAAATCATCCCTGTTTTCAGCACACAAAAAAACCCAAACAAGTAAACAAAAAATAACACCAAAAAAACCCTAAACCCAAACATCCAAAAAACACAACCAAAACCCAACCCAACCAAAAAACCCCAAGTCAAAACCATAGTCCCATACAAGTTACAATAAAGAAAATTATCTCTATCAAAGCCAAAATCATCATAGCATTATATTATTTTTTTTTGTTGTGCTCATCCTATAGCTTAATTTCAGTTTTTAACTCTGTTATCTCCCCAGAGTTGGTTTCGGCTCCGCTGCCAGTTCTGAGATTTCTACATCCTATCATCATCATTTCCTGCAACAAATCTGATATTCCACACATTGCTGCCATGGTTGCTACTTCTGTCTTTTTAATTCTCATTAGAAACAAAGCAAAACAAGACTTCTGCCAATGTATTTGTCTCTACAAGTTATCACTTCTGTTTGCTGTCTTCTGTTTGCTAACTTTTTTTTCCTTCATTTTTACAGGTTTCTGCAACAGGTGGTGGTTCTATGTTGTAATTATTTTGTTAGTAAACCCATATTAAGATTTATTCTTTTTTTTAACAAAGTTAATTTTTCTAATCAAGTTTTAAACCAAACTTCACCCTCCATCCCCCCAACCCCCTGCCCCCTCCCCCAAAAAAAGGCACTAGAAAAACTAGAGAAGGAACTGAATGTAATTTCCAGGATTAAGGTATTTGATATTTCTTGGTATCACCAGGAAAATTGCAACATTTTGCTAGAGCTTGTTTCCAGTACAAAACTGCAAGAAATTACCCCGTAGCAGAAGCAAGAACCCACTGAGATATTCTTTGAAGAACAGGCAACCAAAAGACTGATCAAGCCAAGTCTGATTTATTATCCAGGGGCAGGGTTTCCATTGTTGAGCTGGGATTGAATTGCCTGCAGAGTTTTCCCCTGATCTTCACCAGCTTTTGAAAATCTAACAAACCGGGACAACAAATGTATTTTATTTGTTCCCTGGGGGATCAGGTTTTTGTTACCACCTCATAAAGAATAGCTCATTATAGCCCAGGAAGCCTGTAAAAGGCCCCAGGCTTTAATTGCCTAAAGATATGATACACTTGCTCCCATGTATCTGATCCTCGCACCAGCCATATGACTCCTCCAGGGAGGAGCTTGGAGTGTCTATCTTAGGCTTCACTGGACAATTAATTTGTTTGAAAATACACTGCTATTATTTTTTCAGGGAAATAAGAGCCATACAAGAATTTATTCATAATAAAAATGGCATTTCTTGAAAATAAAGGTTTCAGTATCTGGTCAACATGATGCATACATGCTGTTTACTGACTTACAGCTGTAAAGACACAGAACACATGATTTCCTACACAATGCCTACAAATTCTCAATTCACACTTGAAAGGAACAACCAGTAGGCAATATTTTTCAAAGGATCACCTTCCAAACCTGGAAGTATTAGCATACACTCAACCAAACCATGGCCAGCCTAGCTTTTATTTTACGCTCCCCTGCCTCACTCCTCACCAAAGGTAACAACCCTGCATGACACACAAAGACTTTCTGTCTTCCACATTACAAACAATAGCACTACAAGGGTATCATCTCTGTCTCCACAATGCACTATTATTCTCCAGTTTATTCCTTTTTTGAACAGTAAAACAAAGACATAAAAACTTCATAAAGTGTGAGTTAATAGACTCTGAAATGAAAAGGAGGAGCATTTATGCACCAGACCTATCCATTTAAGCTTTCTGGCACCTTGGAAAACATTGCCACTGTAGCATGTCTCTATTTGTTCATAGATTTTTCTCTAGAAATGTGACATCTACAGCCTAAGAGACTATTTCTTGTTTATGCAGGAGTACCTTGCTACCACTAATATGTCTGTACTTGTAAAGTTCTTTGCCTTTTTTATGTTTGTTTGGTTGGGTTTTTTTCCCAAAAAGCAATAAATCTAGTATCTTTCAGGAGTGTTAAAAATCAGTACAGTTCAATGTGGTCTCATTCATATTTCAATTACTTGCTAAGTAAATCAATGTTAAGGCTGCACCACTTGAAATTATGCAGTCTTTTGAAATTATTCAGCTGTGCAGTGCCAGCAGAGTGTTTGTTTGTTTGTTTGTTTGTTTGTTTGTTTTTTATTATGGATCACTATTGCAAAAGAGCATAACATCACATTTGTAAAATGTGTGACTCCCAGTGGTGACTTTTTGGGAATCTTTGACTGCTTCTTGAATACTCCTCTCTAATTGCAGGTGCTGGAACCAGGAGTAGCTCTTCTCTGTGAATTTAATGAAATGAATTCCTCAACCAGAATTTATCTTTTGGCAAAATTATTCAAATAATTAATGTCGCAATTTTCCATACCAACAAGATCCCTAAAATTCCCTTTAAAAGCCCATTTTAATCACCTCATAGCTTGGAAAACTAGAACAAGAGACTGAGCAAGGTGGCTTTTGTTAATTAATATTCTCTGCACAATTAACTGCCATGATTGGGTAATTTTATAACAATTAATGCTTGAAAAACTTGGAAAAGTGAAAGATAACCATTAGGAATGAAAGAAACTGCATCTGTACTTATTTACTGCAAGAAATAAAGTAGAAAAGGTCAGCCTTTTAAATCCCTCAAAGAAAGACTCAGCTATGCATGTTTTGTAACCATCTTTGTATTTGTTTATTTCACTCCTACACAGATACATCAACATCCTACCTTTGATGAATTTTTTTTCCCCTCGGTGTTTCTACCCCATTGAGGTAGCATGTTTCCTTCAGGACATCAGTCTGCAGAAGACAAGTGCAAAGATATCATGGTTGCAGAAATTCCAGGAAATTGTTAAATGTTAGCTACACCACCTTGAGAACAGCTGGACACACTTACTTGGCAGACTTACAATGTTTTGATGCACGTTCCAATCCAAGAACTAGAAGCTATCAGAAGAGATTTTCCAGAGAAATACTCAAAGTAAAAACCAAGAGATTCTTTACATAATGCATAGTGTGTGCATGGGACTTTTTGCCATAGGACATTTAAAATGCAAAAAAAATTATGTGTACAGAATATAAATTAGCAAAATAAAACCCCACAATCTTCTATAACTGAAGGAACCCTACTGCCACAAATCCCCTGAACAAGATTAAAGAAGGAAGGAACTGAAATACCGAGATTTCAGAGGAATCAACTTTAAAAATTGTAACTAGCAATAAGTTTAGAGAATGTGCTCATAAACAACATCTGAACAGAAAGATATATACCAGTGATTAGTCAGTGTTTATTTGTTCACAATAATACCAGTAATTAAATCAGTCCAGTAGAAGACCTGTCTCAACACAAGCCAAATCTGTTAGTGTTCCAACAACAAACAGTGCCAAACAGTGGGAAATTGCTGGGAAAAGGAGCTAGGGCCTTTACAGTCAGAAAAGGTGAGCACTGCTCTCTTCGCTATAAACCACAAAAATAATTGTCTGCAATACAAACTCCAACTTTATCTGTATGCAGTAAATGTGTGTCTTGCCAAATAAGAAGGACCAAGCTCTTTAATTGTTTTCATTGTCTTTATCTAACAAAGTCTAGCTTGTTTAAGTAAGGACTAAGCACGGAGCAAGTAAATCTCGTGGTCTGATACCATGCGTTTCACTAAATTGCTAACAATTTCCATGGAATCATTCCCCAAATGCTAGCATTTTACTTTAAAAGTGCACTGAAGAAAAAGTAAATGAGAGGAATATTAGCAAGTGAATGGTTGACCCACAAAATGCCATCTTAATGGTGTGGTGATTTCTGAACTCAGATTAGCTTCAGGTAGATCACTGAGGCTGCTAAGTGCTACTTCAATGATAGTAGTGAGTGAGTTTAAAGGTGATATGTAGTCATTTCACCCCAGGATGGAAGGTATGGGCGGAATATAGCATTTGTTGCATGAAATAGGTTCGGAGATGTTCACTCTGTTTAGTTTTAAGGGTCTACATTAAAATTGAATCTCCTTAGGTTCTGTATGGTCAATAAGAACCCAGAACTGTACAGTTATGTTATGGTATGTCCCATGGAAAATCTCCCCTGCATATATAATAAAGATAGCTTCTAAAGCCTATCTTCCTATGTTTAGGCTGAAGTTAAGTAGTGTAACCATTAAGATGGCATTTTGTGTTCAGCCTATGGTTCATATCAGAAAAAATAGTATCTCCCAAGTGGATGCAGCAGCACAGACGTCCCAAAATGCAGTCCTGGGATGTGGGGAATATAAAATAGGGAAGGGGAAGACTGTCATAACCCTGAACCTGAATAGCTATTACAATACTGCATCTATTCTGAAGATCACAGTTCAAGAAGGATTTTGACAGACAGACAAAATGATAGAGAAGTGCCCATCAAGATGCTGGAGAAGAAGTTCCCACTTGAATTAGGAGAAGCCATACATCAAAATCTCATGAGTGAAAGCCATAAACCACAGTCAATCAGATAACAAAGTAGGAGGATAAAGAAGTAGATATTTGGATTAGTACACAGGCAGAAGATGACTAAATATTAAATATTTAGATGAACTAAATATCTGAGTTAATTAGGTCAGGGGTATTATCATTATTATCATCATTATTTGCTGATTTTGTTACATTTCTATCTGGATTTCAGCCTTTCTAAACATTTTCAATTCACATTGTTTTACTAATACATTTTGAAATAGAAAATCAGATCATTTGTCTTACAAAAGCTCAAAATATTCTGGCAACTTGGAATATATAAACTCAGTGACAAAACTGTGTTTTCTGCATGGTTTTGTTTTGACCCATTGATATTTTCTCAGGTCAAAAAATATCTCATCCTGACTATGAGCAGACTATGAGTGTCTACAGTGACTGTTAGATTATAAAGTTGGCTTTCCCCAGGATGAAGCATATCTTTGAAAACAGCCAACAGATCAAGACATAGATTAGATTCATGTTTTAGAATCCACAGTGGAAAAAAATTGCCCCTTCACTCTCTCTATAAATATGCGCATGTGTACATAACGGCTGCACCCAAAGAGTAGTAGTGCATGCATTTAAATCCAGTTGGCAGCTGGTCAGCAAGTGGCGTTTGCCAGTGCTCAGTACTTGGCCCAGTTCTCTCTAACAGCTTTATTAATGATCTCTATGAGGGGATTGAGTTCACCCTTATAAAGTTTGCAGATGACACTAAACTGAACAGGACTGTTGATCTGCTTGAGAACAGGAGGGCCCAATGGACCTAGGCAGGCTGGACTGATGAGCTGAGATGAACTGTATGAAATTCAACAAGGCCAAGTACCAGGTCCTTCACTTCTGTCGTAACAAACCCATGCTGTATTTCAGGTGTGGGGGAGAGTGGCTGGAAAGCTGCTTGCAGAAAAGGTCCTGGGGGTGTTGGTCAACAACCAGCTGAACATGAGCCATTAGTGTGCTCAGGTGGCCAAGAAGGCCAGTGACACTCTGGCCTGTTTAAGGGACAGTATGAACAACAGGAATAGGGAAGTGATTGTTCCCCTGCATTCGACACTGGTAAGACCATACCTTGAATACTGTGTTCAGTTTTGGGCCCCTCACCACAGCAAGGACATTGAGGTGCTGGAGCAGGTCCAGAGGAGTCAGTGAAGCTGGTGAAGGGTGTTGAAAACAGGTCTTAACAAGGAGTAGCTGAGGGAACTGGGGTTGTTTAGTGTGGAGATGAGGAGACTAAGGGTAGAATTTACAGCTCTACAACTACCAGAAAGGAGGTTGTGGTGAGGTGGGTGTCAGTCTCTTCTGCTTGGTAACAAGTGATAGAATGAGGGGAAATTATCTTATTATTAGAAGAAACTTTTTCACTGAGGAGTTATCAAACACTGGAATAGGGGAATCTTTCAAATAAATAAAATAAAATAAAATAAAATAAAATAAAATAAAATAAAATATCCCTGGGGATATTTAAAAGATGCACAGATGTGGTGCAAAGGGACATGGTTTAGCATCAGATTTGGTAGAGTTAGATAATGGTTGTGCTCAATGATTTTAAAGGTAATTTTCAATCAAAACAATTCTATGGATAAATAATGTGTATGTGATTATTTAGATTTTTGTATCTTTAATATAAAAAATAAATAAATATATAAACCTGAAAGCATTGAAACCTAAGAAAAACACTAGGGGTCCTTCTTAGCAGTGAATGCTTTCAGCAGTGTTGAACAGAGCCAATTTCTGAGACGAATTTAGCTTTTACTGGAAATGCCTTCTCTCAAGAGGGGGAAAGAATGGAGGGAAAAAAAGGGGGGAGGGAATAATTTATGACTTGCTGTTTAAAACCTTCTTAGACCAACTTCAGTTTTGCACTTTTTGTCACCTTTCATCTCTGAAATGGAGACTGGCCTAAGCAGTGTTAGGGCTCATCTATCCTCTCTTGAACTCCCCTGATAAATTTGCAGGCATCAGCACAAAAGAACCCAAATATAGCTTCAACCTGAACCTCAGAGGGGGGTGGTGACATGCCAAGACTGAATTCAGTGCTCAAGCTTCAATAGCCCTGTAAGAATGCGGTTGAGAAAGGGAAAGGACATTCATTCCTAATGAATGCAGCTTGAAATATATACTTCAAAACTTAAATGAGCAGGTTTTTAGTTACAGTGTGGCACAGAGAAGAGTAGATGTGGAACAACTGCTTACACAGCCATAAAATAGTCTCTCATTCTCTCACACTCTCTGGGTCCCTTAGGATGTGGTTGGCCAAATGGATGTATACAAGTGCAAAGGGATCCTCAACAACAACAAAAAAGCCTAGGAAGACAAACAGAGGAAAGAGCTTATGTAACAGGAATGCAATTAAATTCTACGATAATGAGACCAAAGGCTTGTAATTGCATATTTTCTAGGCATGTTATTTACACTAATTGCAGGGTTTGCTGCTTGAAAAGTATTTGCAGGGATATCTTTATAGATGTATCCTTACAGGGATTAGTAGTTCCATCACTTACATTTAAAAAGAGCTGAGACAGAATTTAAAGAGGCTTTTAATTCATTTTAAATGCTGCAAATCTCATTAAGTTTGAGAAGGTTGTTCTCAATGACAGCACTTGTGACAATATTTCCAGTACCCTTACCATTACACTGTTTATGTTGTATCTTATGTTGCCCATACATGTTTGTAGCAAAGGTAATAAACAGCTCAGAAACACAATACTAGATAAAGTTTTTATGGTCTCTGCAGCATTCTTGTACCTATGCAGTGAAAGGATACAGTGTTTGCAACTATGAAACATACAAAGCTATGAAAAGTTGCAAAGAAAGCATTTCCAAGAGTTCTTGAGATTAGTTAGATGCTTGTCATTTTCCCACTAGATGTCAATGAGAATTGCAGGCCTGTCTCATTTCAGTATTGTAGGAAATATCACCTAAGAACAGAGTTAGGAGTGCCATTGCAGTTACATTATATCTAATTAGGCTTTCTAATGAACACAAGGTCTCTGTGATACCATGTATCTTGCTTAAGGTTTCTGAAATCTCTCTAAAACCCAGCTAAAAGACCTGGACTGACAAATATAAGGATTGTCTCGAGACTCCAAACACATCCACTTCTGTGACTGACAGAGTCACAGATTAAAAGTGAAGGAAACACATCTGAGCTGGTCTCACTATGTGGTGGAATCTTAAAACCTGTCATACATGTATGTTTCTGTCTAGAAAAGTCGTTTGGGGCCTTGGGTGGGGGGGTGAGGGGGTGGGGTGTGTTTAAAAACCCTGAAGCTGATAACTTTTGCATTTTGCATGGGAATAGTAGACATGTCACTGCCCTGGATATTGCACACATGTTGATAGGGTATCTCAAACTAGTCATTCATGTGCTATGTGGGGATACATCTTATTAAACATATGCAGCTAGTGTAACAAATCTGCATCCTATGCATCTGCTCAGTGGATGCAGGAGGGCCCTGTGTATCTCTTGTACATCAAATAAATAGTAAGCATACAGACTAACTTCATATATGTAGGCTGCATGAGAATGATTGAACACATGCAGGTCAGCCTGCAACTGTGTTGCATATCTGCTGCACTGGATGCAGAGGTTAAATCTATGATAATAAATTAAATATGTTATTCTTTGACACTGAGACAACTTATATGGAGTGGCCCACATCCATGTTATTTAACTGTCTTATACTGCCAAACAGATCAGTGACATCCAAAATAATCACAGGTCACAGACAATTAATGGCTGAGTCCTGAACTATGTCTGGGAGTCATTGGGAGAGTAATAACAATTCCACTGAGTCGAACCTGTAATAAGGATGGTACTAATAATTTACAAGTATAGATGAATGAGTTCCCACATCCATATCTATTTCTTGGCCATTTTAAATTTACAGTGCAGCCAAAATATACTTACTGGTGCAGACATACACATTTCTGTCCGGGAAATAATCTTACGTTCTTGAAGATTAATTAGAATAGCAATGACAAAACTTAATCTCTAAAATTGCAAGGTAGGGCAGAAGTTAAACTAAGAATTACCAGCTGCAGAGGTAAGGTCCCAGTTTCCTTTTAAAACCAGTAGATCACCCAGCTTTTCATCTCTCTTTGTGTCCTTAGGTGAATGTGAAAACACAAAGATTAATTTCCCTCTTATGTTATTCAGAGAAACAGTGATAAAGGAGGAGCACAGATTAATCCTTTTTAATATTGTGCCTGAACATAAAAATAGCTTCTTAAATGACTTTCATATAAAAAAATAACACAGAAAATCAATGTCTACCTGGAAAAATATTCCTTGATGTCCTTCTATTCACCCTTAAAAATGTTGCCATGACCTACAACAAAGAGAACACACAGTTAACACCTTATTTTGGCAACAGGATTAAGCCACTACACTCACTTTTAGATATAATGCTTGGAACAAGAACTACAGGTAGATGAATGTCTTAAAATTGAACTGTGGGTACATTTCAACTTCCAGTGAAAAACACTGAAAATATCCTACAAGTAGATTTTGCTGAATCAGAGGCATGAAAATTACAAGATATGTTGTGAAATGCAGAGATATTTACAAAACTAAGGTTCTCTATAGTCCATCAAACTGTTTGCACAGAGACTTAAAATCAGTAACAGCTATGCTGAAAATCCACCAGGTTATTAATAGTTATTTATTTATTTATTCATCTGACCTGTAGATTATTAACTTTTATACCTGGTCATCTACCTGTTGAATTTTAGAGTTGGTAGACCATCAATGAATATACTTGAATAGAGCAGTTGACTGGTCAATGAATATGAATGCTGTGGCCAAAATATGCAGGTACCTCACTGGAGATCAATTACGGTCCCTCTTCTTTATGGGTCTGCTCTAAAGTGCTGTGACTGGTAGAAAAAGTTTGGGACTGGCACTTCTGCAGCAAAGTACCAAAACCCAGAAGAAAACAGGCTTTATCAGTCCTGCTGCTCACAGAACATCTTAACTCAAGCATTTTCTAACATGGGATATTTCACAGCTAATAGCAGGACAGAGCCACTGGTGTTGATAACTGCTGCTAGAGGACACTGACCACCACTAGCTGATACCCAGGCAGGATTTCATGGGGCACAACAAACATGTGCTCTGAGGGAGCCATTGAATTTGTGTATGAGTTGTTGTCCAACAGAAATAGCCACTTAGGCAAGATGCAGCATTAGGCACAACTGCTCTGACATCAGAGTTTGTATCCTGGCTTATACACGGAGAGTAGTGTCAGGACCTGGCAGGAAGCACAGTTGTCCTAGTATCAGGAGACTCAGTCTTGGAGCCCACTGTTTCCTTGCCTGAGAAAAGACCTTTCAGTTTTCTTCTATGCAGCAAAGAGCAGGACCTAGCAGGATAAATTTATCTGCAAGTTTTTGGGGCTGCAGTCATCATCATGAGATACCATTTATCAAATGAGTCAACATCCGGCGTTACCACTTAGGCCCTGAAGAGATTTTACCATTAAAAAGATTTATGCCAGAGAACATATGATTTGATTTACAATACACTGTTTAATCTGATAAAAATAAATGCTGAGAAATTGCTGAGAAAAGAGAAGGAAGCCAAAACAATGTAACAATGCTGTTTTCATTTAGTTCACCTTTAAGAAGTTTGCTGAATTCTGCAAACAATTCCTGCATATATTCATCCCAAACATGCAAAAATCCTCTTTTGTCATCACTACGGAGCTTTCACAGGATATGTCTGGTTTTTCTTAGAGCACTTCTCCCTCTATGAAATGTCAAGGTGTTAATGAAGCAGTTTCTAATCTCATTTGTGCATGTTATAGCTTAGACACACAAAAAAATAAATAAATTAAAATACAATGAAATTTTGAAACTAACCTCTTTGTGGGACATAACAAAACAAAAATATCAGGAGATTTGGGAACAAAGAGTTTTAAAATATTTAAGATAATCAATCAGACTTCCTAGACAGATGTAATTTATGAACCAGAGAGTAGGTTGCAACTTCAACTAATGAAAGAATATACCTGCTCTGCATGCATTTTGGACAAACACAACTGAAAAGAGAAACAATTTGCCCTTAGAAGATAAAAGATACTCTGATTTCACCAAACCACAGAATATCTTTGGGAAATACCTTCAAGATCACCTAGCCCCACCTTCAACCCACCACTGCAATGTAACTACTAAATCTTGTCCCTAAGGACCAGGTCCACAGGTTGTGGATGGTGACTCCACACTGCCCTGGGAAGACTATTCCAATGTCTGATAACCCTTTCGGTGATGAAATATTTCCTAATATCCAGCCTAAACCTCCCCTGCTGTAGTTTGCATTCATTTCAGCAGAGGATTTCCCAGCCAAAAGCAGCTGAACTGAGTCTGCCTCTGTGTGCCATGACTGTAGTTGTTAGTGACTTATACAGATCATGTAAACAGCTGGCAGTGATAATACTGTTCAAAAGTTTTATTTATAATCCCGGCATCTGATATGGCCCAGTGGTCTCTCCACAACAATAAGAAGAGGTTTTGTAGACATCCACACAGAAAAGTTCTACTGCAATGAAATACTTGCCCTGCATTTTGTTTCTCATGAATTACATGTTTCTAGAAGAAAAGGCTACAGAATGAGAGAAATGTCACTCACTTGCTGTCAGTGGCCTGTCTACAGAGTACAAGGACGTATGAAAGTTTGACTCCTGAACCTGTCCTGGCAGCAAGTATTTAAGGCATTGATGTAGATGTAGTCTGTCCATCATTCTTAAAATGTTTCTGAAACATTTTTCTACATTTGCACATCGCACAGTATATGAGACTAAAATTTATGATTGTTGCTCTCCTAAGAAAACATCATTTTATAGGGTTATAACTGAGTAAACTGTGAGTCATAGCCACTAACCAAGGTTGGTTTCAAGTTAATTTACTAGAATTACTGATTATCAAAACCTTGTATTAGAATTAGAGATGAACCACAAACCTCATATCGTAAAATAGAACAATATAACAGTCCAGTCCTGGTTTATCTCGTTATAAAAAGACAGTGAAATTCAGATTTACCCTGGGTCTGAAGTGTCATAGTGATTAGGTTTCCAAATTTGGATAGCCATTTGAGCTTCTCTATTTGAAACATTTGTAACTTACCATCAGGAGCATTTCTGTTTCCTTTCCTAAGGGATCAGAACCCATAACCCCTTATTAGCCTGGAATACTGTGATGAAATGAAAACTGGTTTCACTAAATAATTAAGTATTTTAAAATGCAGGTAATAATATCAAAGAGATTATTGAATTATGGGTGCAAGCAAAGACCTGAGATACATAAATGTAGCTGCCTGGAAAAAAAGAATATAAAAGAGACAAATAAAAGAGAGCTAAAATATTTCAGAGCAGAGGATAAACTCTACAGCAAATATGAGTTTTTAACCACATCAGTGGAAAAATTCCAGAACATAAACCCCGAGCCTACTATGAATTTTGGAGAACAGAACAGATGATGAAATTGCAAACAATCAATACCAGTGCAGAAATGTTAATATTTGTCCAGTTTACCAAATTAACAAGTGAAGATGTCTTCATTTGGGTTTGCTTTGTTTGTCACATCACATACTATTGAAATGTCAATTATATCCTACCTGCATGATAATCAAATAAGGAATAATTAAAGCACCTTGATTTCATATAATTATACTTGCTTCTAAATAATATTAATAAAACTTTTCTCTCTGTTTTTTTTTTTTGGCTTCCTCCCCTCAACTGAACCTTTACTTTGGAGGTTAGCCAACCCATTAATATATACAATAGATTGCAAATGTGCATACAGTAACCTAGAGTACATTCTCAGCTCCCTTTATCAGGAGCTCTATCACAGCTCCCTGTCAGTTGAAAAGCTCAGGTAAAGACTCGGCTCACTTACTTCAGACTTCTCTTTGTCATTCTCTCTCCTCTCACTGACTGAAGAGGGAACCTAGAAAGTACCTCAGGTGCTGATATCAGCGAAGCCAGAGGACCCTGATGGAGTTTGCACAGACACGCTGTTCCCCATTCACATCACTTCTCTCACAGGTTTTGGATCCCTAGGTCTGAATTGCTTAGGCACAAATACACATGCAGTGACACATACATGTGCTGACACGTGTACTGTGTTTCTCAGACAAGAGCCTGAGGCCAGAACTTCAGAGTGAACTGTCTCACTTTTTCTGTAAAGTTCATGCAACAAAGACATCAAACATGCTTTCAGTCTCTAGAAAGAAGAGAGCATGTCAGGGTGCTAAGTAAAACATATTAAAATCAAATGTTTGAAAACAAAGTCCTTCTCTAACTCAGCATAGTTTCACAGCATGAGTCCTTCTCTACAGCTTTGCTCTTCAGTCCAACCATTTTCTGTAGCTTCTTCCACTGCCACAACTTTTGCAGAAGTTCTCTTGGGGCTTTTGATAGGCTCCCTAATGCAAACTGGCATGCAGTTGCCCTGAGGAACTGCTCAGGCTTTCAGAGTACTGCACACTCGTTGTCTGCCGTGACAGGCTTTGGAAGCCTGGACATAGGACATCCTCTTTCAGCACATCGTTCACTGTCAGAAAAGAGGTAGTTGCCCCATTTTCCCAGTAAATTGTGCCTGAACCTCTGTCGTAAGCATATAGTCTTCTATACTAGCCCAAGGTCATGTCATTCTAGTGAAGTATAATATCCTGCACACAGTAACATGAGAACGGATAAATGAAACAATCTATCCATGAGAATTAGACCTGCTATGTATTCTTTCTGAGCGTAAGTGAAAGATCTGATGCAAACAGGAGGTATTTAACTTCCATTACCTCTGCAGACCATAGGAAAAGGATGTTCAAGGGGTTTAGCCAGTACTTCCTGGAATCTGTGCAGCTGTACAGTGATAGGCTTTCTGCATATGGCAATACACATAGAGCATGTGGGAACAGTACTTCCAACCAAGGCATTCAGGAGTCTGGAATCTTGAACACATGACAGAGAGTATGCTCAGTGTCTCCAGAGAAACAGCAGTCTGATAAAACTACCTGCCGTGCAAAGGCTGACAGTCAGCCTAGGCATGTATTATATTTTCACTTTAAAAAAGATTCAAGGTGAAAAATAAATATGTCTTATGAAAAACTGGGTGCTTGAGAGGCATGGCCCATCTGGGTTCTGTGGCATCACAGCTCTCTTGATAGCAGTACTCATATTAGCTCATTGAAATATGAATAGAAGCTTCTATGTACTCAAACACAAGTGACTGCAGTGTAGACAGTCATTTGATTAATGCTACAAAAGGAACAATAGAAAGAGAGATATTGCCAAGAACAGTTATGAGTTGCAAAGGGAAGTAATGGAAAGATGAGGTAAAATATTATTTTTGGATACTGGAGAGTGCATATTATGGAGTATTTTGGAATTAATTTGTATTTGTTTGGCGGCTTGTTTGATTAGGAAAGATAGTACTTGGATTTTGTTTTGTGTTTTTCTTCTTACCACATTTTTCAGCTTTTAGACATGAAACATCATAAAATCAGGAGGAAAAAATTATTTCCATATTCTAAGATCTGTCCTTTGCCTCTTATGTCTCTTTCTTTTCTCCTAAGATTTTGAGACACACCTGTTTTAAAAAAAAATAAGTACTGATCATGGAAGATAAAACAGTTTGACTTCTCTGCTGGATAAAGTACTGGCTGGGTGAAAGGGCCCAAAGAGTGGTGGTCAATGGAGTTCAATCCAGCTGGTGACCAGTCACAAGCCGTGTTCCTCAGGGCTCAGTGTTGGGACCACTTCTGTTTAACATCTTTATTGATGACCTTGCTGAAGACACAAAGTTCTCAGATGACACCAAGTTGGGTGGGAGTGTTGATGTGCATGAGGGTAGGGAGGCTCTACAGAGGGACTTGGATAGATTGGATCCATGGGTCAACATTAACAGGATGAGCTTCAACAAGGCCAGATACCGGGTCCTGCACTTGGGTCACAGCAACCCCTAGCAATGCTGCAGGGAAGTGTGGCTGGAAAGCTGTCTGGCAGAAAGGGACCTGGGGGTTCTAATTGACAAGCAACTGAATATGAGCAAGCAGTGTGCCCAAGCAGACAAGAAAGCCAATGGCATCCTGGCTTGTATCAGAAATGCTGTGTCCAGCAGGAGTAGGGGCATGATTGTCCCCTTGTACTCATCTCTGGTGAGGCCACACCTTGAGTATTGTGTTCAGTTTTGGGCACCTCAATACAGGAGAGATGTGGAGGTGCTGGAACCAGTGCAGAGGAAGGCAACAAAACTGAGGAAGGGCCTGGAGAATAAATCTTATGAAGAGCAACTGAAGGAGCTGGGGCTGTTTAGTTTGAAAAAGAAGAGCCTGACAGGAGACCATTGATGTCTACAACTACCTGAAAGGACTTTGTGGAGAGGCTGGTGCTGGTCTGTGGCTGGTGCTGGTCTGTGGCTGGTGCTGGCTGTTCTTCACCATGAGAGTGGTGAAGCCCTGGAATGGGTTGTCCAGGGAGGTGGTTGAGGGGGTGTTTAAGACCAGGCTGGATGAGGCTCTGGCCAGCCTGATTTAGTGTGGGGTGTCCCTTCCCATGGAAGGAGGGTTGGAACTAAATGATCCTTGTGGTCCCTTCTGACTGTGACTGATTCTATGATACTATAGTCTCTTCCAGGTAATTAGCAACAGAACAAGAGGAATGGCCTCAAGCTGTGACTGTGTAGGTTTAGACTGGACATTAAGGAAAAAATTCTCAGGGAAAGAGTGGTCAGGCATTGGAATGGGTGTTGCAGTTTGAGCTGTGTGCCCCCCTGGTGTGTTCACTTCCTGTGTCCTGTCAAGTTTTAAGTATGAGTAGCTAATATTGTCTGAAATGTCATGCTTTTTCAGCCCTCTTTTCTGATTCAAATCCCTGAGAAAGTGATGCCATGAGCAGCTTTCTACTTTGTTCTTATGCGTGCCATTGTTCAGACTTTTGGATATTTTTCTTACTAGATATAACGCTGGTAAAACTACATGAACTTAGGGTAAAATTTCTGCCCTCAGAATTACTATATCTGGTACTGCAGAAGATACTTTCGTGTTTTTCCCTTAAAACATAGATTGTGACCATATGCAGTGCAGCTCTTTTAATTGTTCCTGCTTTGATTTCTGTCCTCGAGACAGTTCTCATAGTGGAGAGCTCCTGGAAATAATTTTGGAGGCAGAAATTCTTTCTGCGTAAAAAATTTGAGACTTCCTGCAGCTGTGGTATATACGCCAGCAGACAGGAGATCTGGAGTTTCTTGCCAACTCCTGCATGGCAGCAGAAAGGCCCATAATATCATCAAAGTTTGATGTGGAAGTTTTCCGCTTAAGAATCAAGCAGCAATGTGTGTTAAACACTAGAACAGAAAGAGAAATAAAAATACCATCTGGTTATTTAGGACAGCTACGTGCATAGCTTTTTCACACTAATATCCATGAAGAGGAAATGGTACTAGACATGGCACTTGGCCCACTCACTCCTCTGTCTGGCACATATCTTCCCCATATCCATTCCATAGACTGGACTTGGACCACACATAAGGGCTTCATCAGACTGATGGTACCACATGAATATTTTGAACCCTCATTCCAGACAAGGGAGAGCTCATCCCAGGATGACTCCTCCCAGAACAACCTCAGTGGAGCATTCTCTGCTGTAGAGATGGGAAAAAATGCCAAGTGGGTCACTTTTGTTATGAAGATTGGGGGAAAAAAAGCATATTTAGTATTACGAATGAACTTTGAGCTCTAGGAAAAGTCAAGAGTTTCATGTTATCTTCAGCGATGACAGGGTTTAACTCCATGTCTTTGCTGTCCAATTTAAAAGTTTTTCAGGTAAATACACTAAAAGTGTTGTAAAGAGAATATGAACCACTTCAATCCAAACAACCTGTCATGTAAGTTTCAGATTGTTTACTCACTACTTTCTGTAATATTATTCTAACAGTTGGGAACCCTGGATTTCTCTAGTTAGCACCAAACCATAAACTGGTAAATTGGCACAATGTTATTCTTTATTTGGAAATCTGAGCTGAAGCTGCTATTGGTTCAAGTCTCTTCACCAGCAGTTGCTTTACACATTCTAGGTTTCCCTAAGATATTAATTTAAAATACCTTTTAAAATGCTAATAAAAAAGTGGACAAAGACAAGGCCAAGGTTTAGGCTACCCAAAATGAGTATATGTGACAAGCAAGTATATGAAGAAAAGAGTACTTATGATTAACAAATGCAAAGCTATACATGTAAAAGGAAAACAGATCATTAATTATTGGACTGGAGTAGTCATCTAACTTCTAGCAGACATTGCAATTCCATCATAAACTTTTGACTACAGACCACAAATGAAGGGCTGTGATAAAGTAAGTAAAGACAAAATTTCAGTGTCTGGCTGGATAGAACAAGCAGATGGATCTTTTCTTTCCTCTAAAGGGACTTGCCCCAGCCACACTGCACCACAACTTTTCCCTGCTGCTACTGCACCACATCCCATGACATCTACCAACTGCATGAGAAAAAGTAGAAGCAAAAAAAATATTTTTTCCTTGCCTTCCAACAAATGTGAGCACTTAACTAAGTTTAAAATACTTAGTCATATGCTTTCCACATGTTTGTTGGTATGACTTTGCTAAACAACAGGTTTGTCCATCTTGAAGTTCATAAGTTGTTTTAAGGGAGAGGAGGAGACAGTGGTCTAAGATACCTCCTAAGGGACAAATTTCTCATTTCCTCAAGAAATTCTGTTCTATTCTATTCTATTCTAATAAATGCTGCTCAGTGCAATGCTTTCTGAAGCAAGGCAGAATCTAACTGGATCATTCATCATCCAATGACACAGCACCAGACTATTTTCAACAATAGCTGTCTGCTTCTGTTACATCTGCTTAAAAACATCTAGTGCTCCTTGCTGGTGCTTAGGTATTATAGTCAACAGTGGCCTAGCTTATAAAATTGGTAAGGTTTTATGCCACTGCCCACACAGAGGGCTCTTCATTGGAGATGTGCTGGGGTGTCCAAGGAATCCACATGGGGCTGGAAAATATGTTACAGAATCTGACTTGCTGGGGGTCAGAAAACATGCCTTCGGTTATTAAATGCCCATGTAGAAGCAGCTGGATAGATCCTCATGAAGCCTGGAAAGTTATTCAGATGACTATTGTCATGTATCTGCCAAGAGCTCAGGTTAATTACTCCATATGGATTCCACTGACTTTATTGACTGCAGTGCCTGTAAGCGCCCAGACACAAATTCGTCTACTGAAGCCTGGATAAAACTGGAGCTGAATCCTGCCTTCACTGATCATAGTCCAAAATTATTTGCTTAGATCTTTCTTGATCTTAACACTACTGTATTGCCATGGAGACATAGATCTTCTACTTAGAAAACAGAGGGAAGATTTCAGTTTTGTGGTTGTGCAGTTTTTACCACTTAGATGCTGAGTATCTAGGCATTTGTTTGCGCCTTAGAATGACTGAAAGCAGAACTAGCCTTAATTCCAAATGCTAGTTCCAAGCTCTTTCATTTAGGAAAAATCATATCTCTAAACAGCCACATCTGCTTTGAGCACACATCCACAGATGGGGATGCCACAGGCTGGATTCCTCTGGCCAGGATGTGTGCCCAGGGCTGTGCGTGCAGTCTCATCAATTCCCTGCCAAGAGTTCTGACTGCCAATGACCAAACTGCTGCTCCATTCCCTCTTGCCATCTGACCTATATATACTGACCTATATATATCTCCTTGTGTGTAATTAACTTTCTCAGCCACAGTGTTAGCCAGCTGCAGGATTTTTACCCAATGACATATTTATCCCTCTGCCAAAAGGACTGTTTTTTCCTTCTTTGTTTTGTTTTGCTTTGTTTTGTTTCTGTGTAACAAAGACAGCCAAACACATTAGTCTTTCTTTAGGGATTCCCATATTCTGGGCAACTCTATCAGAAGGAATTCTCAAGACTAAGCAACCTCCAATACACAGGTTTTTAACTTCATGGCTGTGCAAGATCAACTTCCCAGCTTTTGGTGTTCCTGGCCCATGGCCACGGACCACATTCTTCTGAAAGTGCTCTCTGCAGTTGTAGGCCATACAGCTAGTTTAGACAGTCTCCCACTCCCCTGTCACAGGCAATTTCTGCAGCATTGTTTAAAAATCTCCCTAGCATAGACATTGTTAATGCAGGCAGTTGGAAATCAACTGTTTTACAGACAAGCATCAAGACAGATAATTCCATTGGTAGAGCCATGCAGCAGTCTCTTTTTATTTAGATTTCAGGCTTCGGTGTCCTTAGATGACATAACTGCTTCTAAATACCCCAGAGTAACATGTGTACATGAACAAAGCAGTCTAAGGTACTTCACTTTTTTCTGGTTCTTGAAAGGTGTTGCTAACCACACAGATGTGCAGGCAGACAGGCGGTGACCTGCAGGGAAAGACCACCTCAAGACTACCTAGATCTGAATGACAAAAGATCCAAACCCACACTACCCTCTGGCATCTGTCACATAGACCAGAACCCACAGATACAATATGTCTAAAGGCTCTGGCTTTGAACTTAAAAAATTCACAGTTATCTGAAGCACAACACATTGAAGGCCAGTATATGGGTAGGTATTGCATCTACTTGGGATAAAAGTGATCTTCTAAAGAACATTTGAAAAAGAAAAAGAAACAACAAAAAACTGAGTACTTCATTAGAGAAAATACACATTCACACTTATTTTCTTTACAAGCTGGTTGCAAGATAAAACTACAGAATATGAGTAGCATTTAAATTAATCTGTGGCATGTATATATATTGCCATCCAAGTCAAATAGGGAGATCAGAAAAAAAGTTAAAGTTCTCATGACAGAATTTACACAGCTTTAAAAAGAATAGAACTTCCTTCCACCTGCATCAAAAAGCATTGTAAAAATACACATGATGTGTCTTTGAATGCTGCTTGTATGGGAATTAGAAACAGCAAAAGGAACAGTGCCACACAACAGACTGTGGTGCATCTTTGAATGTGGAAAAAAACCCCACTAGGAATCACTTTACAAGATTAAGCCTGGTGTATTCCTTAAAGTCAGAAATTGTTTAACCCAACAAACAGAAGCTGACATTACAGACCAGGGAACACACAGGGGCAATATACTCCAATAATTACACCCTGGATAATTTAACACAACACATAACTGAGTGTATTACTGGGCAGGCTAACACTCTGTTCATGCAGACCTGGCTGGGGAAATATTTTAAATTTTCCTCTCAATTCATCTTCAACTCTGATGTTCAGCTATGTAAAAATGGAATTGTTTTCCCCCTTCCTTCGAACTGGCATATATCTTCTAAGTTCAGTGTTAAAAGTAGGAAAAAAAAAAAACAAGGTTTATCTTATATATTCTAGGCCACACCATACAATCTCTTCAGTACAATTTTACATAAATTGTGATTCCAGAATCTTTATTACTAACTCTGGAGCCAGAAAGAGCTCAGTCAGTCTTAGATTTCGTGATGAGTTTTGCAAGGTTCTTAGCTAGTTAAAAGAAGCAACCTCCCAGTTGTGATCTGAGCAGTTTGCATATGGAACTTGTGAAAGACAATAAACACATGCACAGTTTAAAGTCTCTCAGACAGAATATTCAAATCATTCTAAGGTCCTTCTGCCATAAAATTCTTAAGCTTTTTGAAGGGGCACATCTGGTCTTTTATGTGTAGAACCCTTGTCCGGACTTAAACAACAGTATTTTTTTACCAAATGAATGTAAAATAGGCTGAAACCTGCAATGTACTTATCCTTCTCTTGCTTGAAATGACACTTGTTATGTTAGGAGGCTATAGAATGCTTGTAGTACTCATGTAATTATTTCTGTGATGTTAGCAACAGTCTGAAGATAGAAGGCAGAAAAATATTCTTCTTCAGAATATTAGTAGTTTCTGTACAAATATCATCCTCCAGATTGCAGTCTAGTAGAGCTAACGTAGCTTCTCAAAACATTTCCAAAACTGCTAGTAACTCTGTTAAGACCTCGCTAAGTTTGGATCTCTTTCCAACCAATTCTAACTTTCAAGCCCAAATTATTTTCAAAAGACTCAATGGAATGTAATTTTCATTACTTGAAGTCCTCATTTACACAGCTTTCCTACTACTGAATTGATAAATCTCTATCTTAATGAAGTTCAGAAGAACTTCTTACTGAGAAGATAATGTACTGTAATATGCAGTAACTGAAGAAAGCATACACTGTCCACTGCAAAGCCACCCACACAACTCCAGATGCTTTATCCTTTCTTTAGAACAACAACAGAGGAAAGCCAGGCAACTTGATGTTTCCTTGAGCACTTCATCTACTTCTTAATTTTCCTATAGGCAAAATCCACTAGTCCTGCTTAAACACCACTTGCGTTTGGGGGACTCTCAGTTGTTGCACAGGCCTTGTGCTGCCCATCAGGATTAAGCAATGATTAGGGATTATCAATAATGACCTCTCTTCTAATTCAGGTAAAAATTAGAAGAATATATACTGAGGGTTTTCTTCCTTCTCCTGAAATTCATGACTTTTCCTTATATCAAATCCATATACATCCATTATTTGAGGCTTCAGTCAAGCTCTTTCACCTTCCTCACTGGCCTCACTTACAAGTTGGCCTCCCTCTATATAAATGTAGTAGGGTAGACACTGCTACTAAAATTTATCCAGCTAACTTCAACCTTGAAAGCTTCCAGCCTACTTCAAAATTAATAAAATTGAAATTTTCTTGTAGATGATCTGATTTGAGCATGTAGCTTAGCAGCACAGACTGAATAACCAAGGTCACTGGAGAATTTCTTCACTGTTACCCACTTCATTATTGAGTTTTGTGTGCTCCAGTGATAATATCAGTTAAGCTTATTTTAATAAAACTTTAAAAACTAAATATGTCATAGGTGTTTTTCTAAGCTTGATCTCAGCACACACAAAAATCTTCAGACAAATAACACAGGTTTTAAGGAGTGCACCAAGAATATATCAGAGGGATAAGGTTCAATAGAAAACCAGAGAACAAATACACACTAGAGAAAGAAAAAAAAACAGTAAAGAAAATAATTGCATTTGTTGAATACTTACCAGTTGAGGCCTGTTCCAGGAACTGGGTCCAACTGCTTTTTGGCACAATAGGCTAAAATCTATGTTATAGTTACTACTGTTTTGTTTATGGATTTTATTTTTTTTTTAAACAAAATTTCCCTAAACACTTAAAAGAAATAATGTGACTCCTGTAATAAATTGTTTATAGTAAAATAGATCGAAGTGTAGCCTGATAGAGAAGCAGAGATCGTGACTGATACAAGTTTTGCTTTTTACATGTTTTTCAAAACTTGCCTGAATCATTGTGATGCTGCCTTTCACAACAGAGTGAACTTAAGTTTTCCCAAGCCATTCATAAGTGTTAGTGTAAAAGAGGAAAATGATGTCATTGCAGTAAGCAAGATAGGAGAGGGGGAAAAAAATTGGAAAAATCTTGTCTCTGTACATCTCAAGCTGTATTGAGAAACTTTCCAGGGGAGAATAATTGTGTAGGGTTTTTTTCAGTAAATTTCATCTCACCTAGAATTTTGAACTTTATTACAGTAATGACTAACTCACTCTTTAAAGTCCATTTAAACTTGTTTGTTTGTTTGTTTGTTTTGAACAACAGACTTGGAAACCGACATGACACTTTTCAGCATTATGTTACAGCTAAGCGAGAAGGATGATGAGGATACTGTTTAAACATTATCTGACATTTTCTGTGAGTTATTTTCAAACAGTTGTATTAGTTTGGTGTGAGTCAGGCAAACTTTTTAGCCAGGTAAGTTTCAATGGATGGTACTCTCATCTGGGCAACCCAAAACCTGAGGTGCCCAGGAGGTAGTTCGCAGCACAAAAACAGGGCGGGATTTGAATTCTCTTCAGAGAAACACCACCTCTGTTTGGAAGTTTAAAGGCAAACAAAAAAGTGGATGAAAGATGGATCTGCCATTTCATGGATGGATGGGTCGCTGCACCGGTTTCAAGGACAGTGGACATGACATGCTAGTTTTCACCTGTCTTATAGACTGAAATCTCACTGGCTGGCAAAGAATAGAACTTCTGGTGTGCATCTGCTGCTTTAGTTTCATCCAAACAGGTTCACACACCACAGGACGACTGCAGCAAGAACCACAACATGGATAGTTTGAGCAATCAGGAGAATCCCATGAAAAGCACACTCTAGATCTCACCTAAGACACTAACAAATGTCTATCTGAGTTTCCTAGCGAAATGGAAAATTCAGCAGACGCAGTTCCAATAGCACTACAGGCAGGAGAAATTAAAATGATCTTCTAAAACAATGGTCTTGCTGTCCTTCACTCTCTGAAGATGTACAGAGAAGTTTAATGGAGGAACTAGGAATGATTTTACTCTTCCTTCTATCAGAAAGTTTTATAGTAGAGAGATAAATCTGTGTTATAGCTCAGCTGAGGATTGGTTCCAGCAGTGAATAGTTTCTCAAGGGATGTTCAAGAACTGATATGGTTGTAAAGTTGTTCTCTACCAACTTAATTTGTTCCTTCTGTTCTTTAACAAATTTGCCTATCTGAGGAGAGACAGTTCCTTTAGCTCACCTTCACCACCCTTCTACTTTCACCTGTCTCTGCCTTTGCCTTAGCTAATGAATTTTCCCTCCTTACCCAGCAGTGCTCTAGCTCACATTTGATATACTGTCAAAGACACAGTAAACTCTAGCCAATGCAATTAAAAGTCACTAATGGATGAAAATCTGAAGAATAATGAAAACATTCATAACTTTGTAGCAGTACATTTGTAAATCATCATGTGTCTTATTTATTTTTCCCCTTTCCTGAGCCTGCTTGTTTCTGTTGCAGGACTTCTCAAGAGAAGAATACCTCTTGCTCTGTGCTCACAGAATGGACCCCAATGATCACTGGAACCTCTAAGAGATACTGCATTGCAATCGACAAGCAAAACAATAATGCACAAGAGGAGAAGAATGTGTCTATCAAACAGAAGGATCTAGGATTCTTCTTTCACTATTAAATAAATGTGAATAAAATCAGATGTGATGAATTTTTTTCATTTGAGTTTTCATTGCCAAGGAAGCTTTGGTAGATCATTTTGACCCAGACAAAACAATTACAAAATTGTCTGAACTATAAATATTCCTATTTCTTTATTCAAACTTGGCTTGTATTTCTTTTTTCTTCTACTTAAGCAATACTATTTCATTCTGAAAGGTTAAAGGGGAGTGAATTAAAAAAAATTAGTAAATAAAACAAATACAAGATAGATACATTACAGAACCCATTATGGAAAAAAGAGTTCTCTGATCTTACAAGAGTTATAGCCCTTGTGTAGGTTACCAAAGATTATGAATTTTAAAGACTATAGCCTTGACATCAATTAATGGACCATGTTGTGCAATCCCTTCACAGTATGATGTGTTTGTATGCTTGTGAAGCAACATGGGAGGTTAATGAATACAAGCGCATGCTGAAGATTCTTCACATAACTTTAATCCCCTCAAGACAAGATGATACAAAAGAAAATAACAAACCAACCACCCAACACAAAACCTCTTAGTGTGTCCCAATGAATGCTAGCAGAGAATTTTAAAGGAGGAGAAAATACAGCTCCAGGGCTGACCACCAACCCAGACATGCTGTTCTTCTCTACCCAGAGGCAAAGACTAGTTAAATTACAAGTCATCTGCAGAAAGTAGCCATTTCTCCCATTTCCAGAAAGTTTATTAAAACACTTATGCAGTGCTTGCTCCTGATGCCGTATCCTCAGGGCAGCTTGTTGCAAAAACTTTCAGTCTAGGTAGCTATGCAAACATCACTGGTTTTGGAAGGAAATATGATTTCATGACCAAGCTCTCCAAGAGATGACATACTCTAGTGCAAAAGAGAATACCTAGCATTGAACACTGTGGAATCAGCAAGCAAATGAAATCTAGCATGAAAACTGTGGCAAATCAGACCAAGGCACTCTGGCGATCAGAAACATTTTCCTGTCTGCACAGCAGAAAGTACATCTGAAACGGAGTTTGTGACATCAGAAGTCAGATCTGTTGCTGGTGTGCTTTTACATGCCTTTTCAGAATCCAAATTCATGGAAAATGCTGAGCAAACTATATTAATTTCAATACTTAGATATTTCAAACATAGTCCAGTTGGGGGGGAAAAAAATAATCAAGCTGACAAATACAAGACAGACAGTCACAGCTAAAGGATGTGATATAGGGCTAACAGTTGCTAATCAGCTGAATCTGTTAGCACTATTGTACATCTGCAAGAAAACACCCTAAAGAAAACATGACTGCATATTCAAATGAGTCCAGCCTGTAGAATAAATGATGTTCTGCTTTCTGTTGTACTGTTTAAATATGCTATGTAATAGGCAGAGTTCTATATTTCAAGAAAGTTAAATGAACTGGAAACAGTTGAAAATTTATCAGCTTCTGGGAAAATGGGAGTTACAAGGAAAGATTAAAAAACCTGAGCCTGGCAGAAAGCAGGGGGAGACAACAATCCTAAATGGCTTGCACAAAGAGTTATTGAAAAAAAAAAAAATTAAAAATCTTTTTCCTCAAGGTACTCAGTGGTAAATATCTACCACCACTGACAGGAACACATTTAGTCCTGCATTGAATGTGACAACACTTATTTTTCTACCCAAAGATGGACTAGGAATGATCATTGAATTACTTTCCATTTACTCAAATATGATTAAGGTGCCTATACAATAATAAGCAAATCCATGTATTGTTTCAACCCCTTTGTTTCTTTTGCAGTGTTTGTGCTAGTTTGACACTACCTTTTCCCTACAACACAGAAGTGCGGGAAAGTGAGGCAACTGGATGCTGACCATCTAAATACTCCATATAAAATTGCAGCCCATACTTCTCCTGAGACATCTTCAATTCAACATGCACATAAAAAACACCCCACAAACAATGCATGTTAAAGAAAGGGCATTGGGCAATTGCAGTGAATGTCTAGATTGGATTGTAATTTAAGGAAGAATGAGGCAGTCCCTTTCAATTTGTTCCTTTTTACTGGTGTCTATGTTAAATGACACATAAGTTTTCTTTGGTTAACTTTATAGTACCCTTTAAAATTACCACACTGTCAGAAAGACAGAAGTCAAAGATTTGGACAACAAGCAATAGGCTGCAAGATAATCATTAATTTTGTAAAATGGGACAGCCTTGCAATAGTCTCACTTTTCTGAATAAATTTAGTTCAGCAGACTTTGAGGAGAGTAGATTTAAAAAAATACATCCCTTTCATCACGTTACATAACAGCTTAACTACCAGTAAAAAATAACATACTATATTGCACACACTGGCATCGTTTATAGCATTTAGGACAGTGAAAGTCCTGGCTTTAGCAAAGATCTGTTGTGTATTTAAAAAGGGAGAAAAAATTCCCTAAAGAATCCACATCCATAAAAGTCCAGAAAGAAGAATCATCTTAAAGCAATATTACAGGTAAATTCACCTCATTGTTTACTAACCTTCAGGACCAAGAATTCTGAAGATCATCTTTTAGTCTGCTTTTAAAGTGAGCATATGGCCTATCCTTCCTCACTTTTCAAGACCCCATCACCTTGCACTTACACTTAATGGAGATGTTTTACTGTGGCAGTAGGTGGTTTAATGAAATGTTACCACATCATTTCTTCAAGGACCCCTTTGGCTTCTTGTGTCATTTATCTGTCTCAAAATCACACTGTTTATTTTGGACCATTTTACTGGAATTGCTCGTTGGTTCCTGATTGATTTGATGAAAAGAAGACCACTCTTGGCCCCATTCAATAACAACAATGTTTTTCCAAGGCTGGCAGATTGGCATTGCTCCAGATTTCCTCCCGGGAGCAGCTCTTCTATGACATGTAACCTGATCACAGGAGTCTTACTGACATGACCAGAATTGGCTTGCCTGGCACACTGGCAGTAGAAGATGTGATTCAAGGAGATGTGGAAGGCACAGGAGGATGGGAGATGGAATGGTCTTCCACAGATCTTATCATTATTTTTCTTTTGTATCCAATGGTAATATTTTTTTTTTTCAGTCTTTGCAGTAAGGAACTAGACTAAAGATCCCCCTTCAAACTGTGACAGAAGCATAAATATTTAGGCCAGGTACAGCTATCCATTTCCCAGACAGTTAAATCCCTTCCTCCCCTCCATTCCCCCACTTATTTATTAGAATATCATCTATTGCACACATCTGGAAATAGGTAATTTCTTACAGCCATGGCTGCTATTTTTGATACATAGGGAATTTTGATACATAGACCAAATGGCCAATCATTTATGAGAAATATTGCTTTAGGAAATATGATTTAACAGTTGCCCTCACCTCACTATTACTAATCTCAATGAATTTCTACTTCTATCTTTAAATCCCAGTGTTTGTTAGGTATGAACATGGATCAGTGGCCTTCATTCTCATCTGAAAGGACTAAGAAAACAAAAAGAAAAATGTCCCAAACAAAAAGCATGTAAGTAGAAAAATGCCACCTCTGTAAGTTCATTCTGAGGAACCTAACTTCTGTATTTTATGCATGCATCTAAATCTTCAACCCACCTTTGCAGTAGTCTAGCAAGAATTTGGGTCTCTGGTTTATAATCTCTTTAATTTTAAAAAAAAGAAGAAGAAGAAGAAGAAGAAGAAGAAGAAGAAGAAGAAGAAGAAGAAGAAGAAGCAGAAAGAGCAGCAGGTGGTTTCTGATGCACACAGCCCAGTAGCTCCCCAGAGGATCTTGCCAGGCATCTTAGGTGATTCAGATACCAGCCCATTATTTCTGCAGACTGGATGCTACATTTCTGCAAGTACTGAGTATGACTTTGAGAAGAGTATTCCCCCCGCCCCCCAGCCGTCCACATCTTTTGTGTGGTTTGTCAGTCCCTATAAATATTTGTGCAATTTTATTGTGCAACTTTACCTGCACTCATTCCTTTAAGTCACATCTGGTATGTTACACATCTCTGTTTGATAAAATTTGCTGGCTTCAGCAAAGTGGTGTCAGCATAGGTAGCAGAGACAGCCTTTGCAGCACAAATCAACACAGTGTTTTAGAACAGAATAGAATAGTATTAACCAGGTTGGAAAAGACCTTTGAGATCAAGTCCAACCTATCATCCAACACTATCTAATCAACTAAACCATGGCACCAAGTGCTTCATCCAGTCTCTTCCTAAACATCTCCAGGGATGGTGACTCCACCACCTCCCTGGGCAGACCATTCCAATGGCCAGTCACTCTTTCTATGAAGAACTTCTTCCTAACATTCAGTCTAAACCTCCCCTGGCACAGCTTGAGACTGTGTGCTCTTGTTCTGGTGCTGGTTGCCTGGGAGAAGAGACCAACTCCCACCTAGCTACAACCTCCCTTCAGGTAGTTGTAGACAGCAGTAAGGTCTTCCCGAGCCTCCTCTTCTCCAGGCTAAGCAACCCCAGCTCCCTCAGCCTCTCCTCATAGGGCTTGTGTTCCAAACGCCTCCCCAGCTTTGTTGCCCTTCTCTGGACACCTTCCAGCAACTCAACATCTTTCCTAAACTGAGGGGTCCAGAACTGGACACAGTACTCAAGGTGTGGCCTAACCAGTGCTGAGTACAGAGGCAGAATGACTTCCCTGCTCCTGCTGGCCACACCGTTCCTGATACAGGACGGGATGCCATTGGCCTTCTTGGTCACCTGGGCACACTGCTGGCTCATGTTCAGCCTACTACCAGCCAGTACTCCCTTTCTGCCTGTGTCTCCATCAGCACTGTCAATAAGTTTAGTGCTGATATTTTTGCCTATGAATATTTCAAATCAGTGGTGAGGTTTTTGTTAACAGGAATTGTCCATTTTCACGTAAACCCCTGTGCATACAAACCTTTACTTTGTTCACCCAGGGTGAACAAAATTAACATCCCTGACCCAGTAATCAACAGAAGGCCTGTATTAACAAACTTTAACAGAGTTTTGCAAGGGTTTGTGCCTCACAGCTGAACTACACAAATTCAGATGCCCTCCCCACCACCTCATCCCATAATACAGCTGTCTCATCACAAAGGCTGACTTTTTCCCTTCCTCTTACAGCAGCACCTCTGGCACTTGTGAGACTCCTTACCACTTTCTGAAAAAGTAAAAACTGTCTGACAACTAAACAATGTTCATTATAGTATACGAAGTGTGGGGTTTTCAGTATAAAATTAAGGAGGCTCCTTCTTTTGCAACGTACTCCCTGAAGTTTTACCAACATCAAAGTGAAGTGTCGTCAATGAAAGAGAAAGAAAACAAACCTTAGATAGATGACAAATACTTTCCCCATTCTTATTAGGCAAGTTTCTTATTAAGCAAGTTTTTTAAAACCAAACCTTTGGCTTAATACACTGCAGGAAATTAGTACTTAACCTGAGGAAAATTTAGAAACCCATAAAAATGCCCATTAGGAGCTGCTATTTGGTGGTGTGAGACCTGGCAAATACCTGTCTAGATTCCTCCTATTGGTCTTTTTGTCTTCATCCTTCTCCAGTTTCCATCTCAGCACCTGCTGGTCTATGATGGTCAGAGCCTACCTCCCACAAGCTTGGCATTACCGTGCACTTCTGAGAGCTGTGGCAAGAGAAATGGAACAACTTCTTCACAGTGCAGAGCATAAACATGGGTCAAAGCCTCACATGATGAGACACAAAAAAAAAAAAAAAAAAAAAGGCTATACCAGGAAATTAAAATGCTCTGAGATTGTTTCTGTTTGAAATAGTAGCTCTTTTCACAGCTTCAGCTTTATTTTCCGTTTCTTATGCAAAACACTTGCAACATAATCCTCTCTTGAACACTGCCAGGGATGGTGACTCCACCACCTCCCTGGGCAGCCTATTCCAATAGCCAGTCACTCTTTCTGTGAAGAACTTCTTCCTAACATCCAGCCTAAACCTTCCCTGGCACAGCTTGAGACTGTGTCCTCTTGTTCTGGTGCTGGTTGCCTGGGAGAAGAGACCAGCCCCCACCTAGCTACAACCTCCCTTCAGGGAATTGTAGACAGCAGTAAGGTCTCCCCGAGCCTCTTCTTCTCCAGGCTAAGTAACCCCAGCTCCCTCAGCCTCTCCTCATAGGGCTTGTGTTCCAAACCCCTCCCCAGCTTTGTTGCCCTTCTCTGGACACCTTCCAGCAACTCAACGTCTTTCGTAAACTGAGGGGCCCAGAACCGGACACAGTACTCAAGGCGTGGCCTAACCAGTGCAGTGTACAGGGGCAGAATGACCTCCCTGCTGCTGCTGGCCACACTGTTCCTGATGCAGGCCAAGATGCCATTGGCCCTCTTGGTCACCTGGGCACACTGCTGGCTCATGTTCAGCCTACTATCAACCAGTACCCCCAGGTTGCTGCCAGGCTGCTCTCCAGCCACTCTGACCCCAGCTTGTAGCTCTGCATGGGGTTGTTGTGGCCAATGTGCAGAACCTGGCACTTGGATGTGTTAAATTTCATGCCCTTGGACTCTGCCCATCTGTCCAGCCTGTCAAGGTCCCTCTGAAGAGCCCTTCTACCCTGTAACAGATCAATTCCTGTCCCCAGCTTGGTGTCATCTGCAAACTTACTAATTATGGACTCAATGCCCTCGTCCAGATCATCACTGAAGATATTAAAGAGGATGGGGCCCAGAACTGATCCCTGGGGGACACCACCGGTGATCGGCCACCAGATGGATGTGGTGCCATTCACCACCACTCTCTGGGCTCAGCCCTCCAGCCAGTTCCTAACCCAGCATAGAGTGCTGCTGTCCAAGCCATGAGCTGACAGCTTGGTCAGGAGTTTGCTGTGGGGGACGGTGTCAAAGGCCTTGCTGAAGTCCACGTAGAATACATCCACAGCCTTCCACACATCCACCAGACGGGTCACCTGAGCATAGAAGGAGATCAGGCTGGAGATGCAGGGCCTGCCCTTCCTAAGTCCATGCTGGCTGGGCCTGATCCTGTAAATGCTGTGTGATTGCACTCAAGATGACCTGTTTCATAATCTTGCCTGGCACTGAGCTCAGGCTGACAGTCCTGGAATTCCCTGGTTCATCCTTCCAGCCCTTCTTGTGGATGGGCACCACATTGGCCAGCTTCCAGTCTTCTGGGACCTCTCCAGTGAGCCAGGACTGTTGAAAAATGATGGAGAGAGACTTGGCCAGCTCATCTGCCAGCTCTCTCAGCACCCTGGGATGGATCCCATCCAGTCCTATGGACTTGTGGGGATCCAAGTGGCTAAGGAGGTCTCTGATTAATTCTTCCTGGATTACAGGGGAACTATACTGCTCCCTGACTCCATCTGCCAGCTCAAGAGGCCAGTTGTCTGGAAGACAACCTATCCTGCTATTAAAAATTGAGGCAAAGAAGGTGTTAAGTACCTCTGCCTTTTCCTCATCTTTTGTTAGTCCCCTCCATGTCCACTGAGGAGCGGAAGTTATCCTTGCCCCTTCTCTTGCTATTGATATATTTATAGAAGGATATTTTGTTGTCCTTCACAGCAGAGGCCAGTCTAAGCTCTACATGGGCTTTTGCTTCCCTAATTTTTTTCCTACATGACCTAGCAACATCCTTGAACATTCCATGGGTTATCTCACCTTTCTTCAAAAGATGATATACCCTCTTTTTTCCCCTTAATTCATCCAGAAGTTCATTGCCCAACCAGGCTGGCTGTCTAACCTGGAGGCTCATCTTCCGGCACATTGGCACAGCCTGTTTCTGCACCTTCAAGAATTCTTTCTTAAAGTAGGTCCAGCTCTCCTGTACCCCTTTGTTTTTAAGGGCTGTTTCCCAAGGTATCTTCTGGGTTAGTTCCTTGAGTAATTTGAAGCCCGCCCTCCCGAAGTCCAGGGTGGAGGTTTTGTTGATGCTCCTCTTAGTTTGACTCCATATTGAAAACTCAATTATTTCATGGTCACTGATATATTAAAGGGGGGCGGGGGGGGGGGAGGGGGAGAAGAATGCAGTGTGACTCTTAATTTATGTCTTTCTGCATCCAGTTAAAAAGAATTTCCAAGAAGAAAAAAACAAGGAAGTGGTCTAGCCATTTTACAGTTTATGAATGCTTCACACTTTGAAAATTGTGCAAGTCTTAACATGAGCATTTAACAATGATCTATTTTTCTCCCTGTTCCTGATTTCTTTTACATGCAGTGGAATTTCTTTAAATGAAGAAGGGCTATTCTCTAGAGCAGTGATTGTCAATATCTCTGACAATCTTTGAAACTGAGTCTCACTTGAGAAAACTAGTGATCTTCCATGTCACTGGTTTCAGCTCTAGGCATTGTCCTCACTTCTTCAGCAGCAAGTCTGACCTATTGTGCATCACCAAACCCACTGGAATACATCCATGGCATTTTGTCCTTCTGACTGCAAAATTCTAGAGCAGAGACACTGCAGCTGAATCTTCAGTAATCAGGACAGATTATTTTGCTTGGGCTCCATGCTTCAGGTCTAAAATTCTTGACTTTCTTCAGGAAGGAATGTCTTAACATTTGTAGCCACTTCTCCTGAATATTTGTTAAAGCAAGGTGAGATGAATTTTTTTTTAATATTTTGGATCATTGTCTCTTTAGGATATGCAGATCCATCACTACAATTTCTATTTGATGTTGTTGCTACATTCAAGAAGGCAGCAGCAGCAACTCCAGGAAGAGAACTGGATTGAATGGTCAGTCAGAAGACTATCTGAGAGAAACCTGCCTTGCATGAGACTGAAAACTCTGGGTTTAATTTTGTCCACATACATAAAAAGGTAATGATCAAATATTATCCATTGCAGCAGCTGACAGTGTCTGTAGCTTTCCATCCTTCCCCTTGTTTTCTTTTGGTTCAGCATGATTTGAAGAGAGGAAATCAGCTCAAAAAGGAAATTTCAAGATTGTAGCTCCTAAAATTTACTGAATGAGTACATAATCTCAATGATTGAAAACAGTTTCTAAGTTACAAGTTACCTTATTACAGCTGTTGCTAAGATTTGTTGCTCGGTGTGATTTGCAATGCATGCTTCCAACATCCAGAGATTGGTGTATTCAGCAGTGATGAAAAGAGTCCAGAAATATTAGCAGGTATCTTAAATTCACTTGCTTCTACTGGGACAACACCAAACATGTTCCCATCTACCTCTACAAGTATCAAGATTAACATGTAATGATCAATGATTGTTGACAAGATAAAAAGTTGTATAAGATCTGTCCAACACATTTGCATGATTCCAACTGTGGCCCATAGCAGATGTCCAGCAAAAGCATTAAGGAAAAAAATGAGCAAAGAATGACTTATCATTTGCAAAATATGTAGATTTTTAGTGCCTGTGTACATGCACATGCATATATAACAGATCTATACATGAGCTAGACAGAGAGACTTAGAGAAGGCCATAACCATGGGCACCATCCAGAACTGCAACATGACAGTTGGGGATCTTGGCAAGTAGAGGAAATTCTGCCTTTGATGTACTGCATAAACTCATTACAGGCACATGCAGATGAACAGTAAGAGTAAAGCATAGTATTTTGTTTGCTAAAATGTGGTTTTATGATAAAATATATACAATTCACTCCTTTCCAAAGTCTGTGAAAAATAAAGCCTGTCAATGAAATTAAACAGAAACATACATAAAACTGGTAAAAGGAAATTTTTACTGCATATTAGCCTCCAGAACTCTCAATAGGTTCAGAAATGGGATTAAAGAAAGCCTGGGGTATTTATATGAATAACAAGAATGTTTGCAGTTACATTAGGGCAAAACAAGTCATGCAAGTATGAAGACAGAAACCACCCATTAACTACCCAGAGCTATGAATGACATTCCCCTTCTAGGCATACTAATAGAAAATTTTTAATCATAAACATTTTACACCTTCCTCTGGTGCATTTGATACTGGCAGCTTTCCAGAAGCAATATAATCAATTAGAAAGATCTTTGATATAGTAAGTCCCAGGTTTCTTTTGCTTCAATGTCCCCCTTTTGTTTTCTACAAGGGTGGTCTCCTCCACATTGAGAACAACACTGGGCCAAGTTATTACAGTTATTTATTTTTCAAATGGCTTTAGAAGAGCAGATGTTCCTATGTGAGCATTAGATCTCTCGTTCTATGGATGTTTGCAGCACAAGCTGAACCCTGAATCTCATCCAGATATCACTCAAGTCCACAGCAAAACTCCCACTGAGCCGACCAAATGAGGATTTGGCCTATTGACTGTGATAGTCTGCTCAGCTTCTGCCACCACTGTGTAGATAGCAAGCAGTAGATAGTTGTTAGCATTTATGTTGTCTTAGGACAAAGGATAACAGTTTTAAACTCAGAGGGTAGATTCAGACTAGAAGTAAAGAAGAAATTTTTTACTATCAGGGTGGTGAAACAGCCTGGGAACAGGCTGCCTAGAGAGGTGATAGAAGCCCTATCTCTGGAAACATTCAAGGTCAGGATGATCATGGCTCTGTGCAACGTGATCTAGTTGAACATGTCCCATCTCACTGTGAAGGGGTTGGACTAGATGACCTTTGTTGCTCATTCCAACTCAAAACATTGTATGGTTCTATGATGCTAATATTTGGACTGCCTGATGTGCAAAATGACAAGTATAATCTGTGGGTGGAGTTTTTTCCTTCCTTTCAGGGAGAAAACATGGTAAATGTGTTATAGTGGAGAAATCCCTTAATACTTTAGTTTACTTTTAAAAATTCCAGAATTTATCTGAAGATCTATGTTTTAAAATTGGTCAAGAACTTGCATCAGAATTTAATCTCAGGGGCAGTTCAAGATTTCTTGTTTCTTTTGGCTTGTCCAGAAACAGTAAGATACTTACTTATTAAAGGATTTGAAAGTGGAGGGAGTTAACCACTGAATTCTAGTACATAGAATCCTGATGTTTAAGGAAATAAAAAAAATTCTGCCTGCTATCATGCAGGAGTCAGTGGCAGAATGAGCACCTGCTCTACTCTCCTTTCCTTTGTGAGAAAAACAGCCTCTCTGCAGGCATTTCAGGCTTTCTTCCTCCATACTCCTATATCAGAAGTGCAAAGGCTGCAAAATTTTTAAACATGTATTTTTCCCAAATTACTCAAATATTTCTGATTATCTTCAAAAGGCCATCATTAGAGCAATGTTACAGTAAGTAACTGTGTTATGTGAATCTGCTCATTCACAGCACAGTATTTGTTGGTTTGGTCTTTCCCTCGCTGTTTTTCTTAGAGACCATTACAGAAGTGCTGCTACTATGGTTTCACATTGTTTCAATTTATTGTATCTCCCTGTGTCTGCTATGTGGGGTTTTGTTTAGTTGCCATGAAGAGATTTACTTTCTTTCTTTTTGCCTTCAAATCATCTCTAGAGTGTTCATGCTCAAAACTCTCCTATGAGATTCAAATGGAATTCCTGAGAATGTGGGTAACAGGATTTTGATCACTCTATTCCTGGAAAATGTCAATCATTGATGTCCTTGCAGCATAAATCAAAGAAGTCTACCTCTCTAACAAATACAAATATTTGGTCTTGTAAGGAACTCATCAAAAGGTTGTGCTGAGGACCATGTGACTTTCTTGTGTACTGAGTACTCACACTGGAACCAAAAGACAAGGAAACCTAATAGCTGGGATGTTGGTAGAGCCAAGAAAAGTGAATAGTTGGAATATTTATAAGGTCAAGAAAAGTTAATAGTTGGGATACTTATAAGAGAATATGACCTGAGTCCACATCTCAAAATCAGTATTTTGGCAAGCTGAGCATTATTACTTTCCCTAACACAAATTCCCCTTTCAGAGAGCAGCTCATACTCATGGCAAATATCTCTCATGCTAGTAATTTTTTCTTGTGTTTTTCTTCTGTTTGGTTATCGACAATTCACTGGTTCCTCCAACTGTCCAGCAGGAAGACAGTCCTCTCTCACACCAATAGAACCCAAGGACTCAAACGGGACTTGCAACAGACACAGTTATTTGTTCAAACATATTAGCCAAGACACAATACAAAGAACATAAGATAAAGAATGCGTGTATGAGTCCAGCACATAAAGAGAAGCATTTCTCAGGGACCATGCCATAAATAAAACTTCAGAGAGTTCACCAGATAAAGACTTCATGGTGAACAATATCTTGTAGGGAAACTAGGAAACTTGTGGTTTACAACCCCGGAGGACAGCTGGTGATTTATAACCATGCAATAGATTTTCTGGTTTGCTTGAAGTGAACTGGTTTATAGTAAGATAAGAGGCTTATTTAACTGAGGACTTTGGGGAATGAAGTATATTTCTTACAGAAACATTTTAAGTATAAAAAAGGTAAAGAGAATATTTTTTATATAAAACCTTTTTACAGTTTATTTCCTATCATTAATTTCTTAAAATATATATTTTTATATATATATATATATAAATGAGGATCTAACTAAATGAGTAAGGACGTTAGATGATAAAGTTTCGTCCATGTAAACAAATAAATAATTATTTACAATCTTTGGCAAAACAAAATGAAGTTTCATTGATCTCACTCTCTCACACACACTTGGCAAGGAAAAAATGTAAAAGAAAATTTAAAAAACCATCATAAATAATTTACATAGAATAGGAAAATTATGATACAGTCCAAATATTAACATCTTCACCCCCATACTGATGTCTCTCTAACAAAACAAAAAACCCTACACAGCCATTACAACCATTACATTTAATGAAGTCACCCTCCCTTTTGCTTGAGACTTGGGGATACAATTTGAAACACCACAAGTAAGAAACTGAAGCATTTAAAAACCTCATAAAGAGGACTTGAAGAAACTAACAACAAATCAAATCAGCAACAAAACAAAACTGAAAGATCTGATAATATGAACGCTATAAAATGTGCAATAAAGCCAGCAACTGTGGATTCCTTTCTAATGAATACAAAACCAAAACCTGTTTCAAGGGAGAAAAAGTTGATTCAACATTTAGCTCACTGTGCCCTGTAAGAATGCAGAGGTACTGTATTTCATTAGTTAACCCATCTATGAATAAAATTACACCAGCACGTGTTCTGTTTGTGAACAAAGCTCATACAACTTAAACAAAATGTAAAAAATGTTAAACATGTTTATACTATTGCATATCCAAGTAAATGTATCTGTTTAGAATAAACACTGGTATCCCTTCAGCATTACTTAAGGAGTTCTATATACAGCAGACATAGGTAACAATATAAAATATTAAAATTAGGGTAACAGGATATATATCAAGGTTCCATTTATAAATTTGTTATTATTATTCATTTAACTTTAAAGCATACATGAATATAATCCATGAACCTATAATTAAGTGTCTACCATGCTTTGACAATATCTACATATTGTGATATGCTTAAAAAAATAGCTTTAAAATATTATTTGTGAATGTATTACTGATGCATTATATGACATGCTTTAAAATAAGTTATCAGAGAAGGTAGCTCAGAGTGATAATCATAATAAATACTAAAAGTATTTATAAATGGAACCTTAAATTCATATGTTACCAAATTAGGTAATAGTGGCGTTGCCACCTTTTCAAAAACCCACATCAGGATTCAAGATTCCAAAGTGCTTTTTGCAGCAGAGGTGGGAAAGTGGTTCAGGTTCATTTTGCTCCACATGACCACGGTATATTCTTCATGGAAAAGAAATGCAAAATAATTTTTTGAAAGTTAGACAATAGTGATAGATTAATCATCTTCCCTTTCACACATGAGTTTCTAGTTAGTTCTGTTTGGCCTGAATTAAGCCTCTATTAGACAATGATTTAGATTGCAAATTCAACGTTTCTACTGACTGTGATTTTAATAGGTTTTGTTATTAAGAGCATTCTCATCAGCTAAAGAATGTATCTTTGGATAAAGAAATGTTCATAATTTATCTTTATTTTATTATCCAAAGGCATTTTCCTTGTTATTATAGATACTGTTGGTGTGGCTCTTCATTACTTTGCCAAAATTAGACCCAGAGGCTTTGAGTTACTGAAGTCCAGTCCTGATCAG
This sequence comes from Dryobates pubescens, assembly GCF_014839835.1. NCBI lineage: Eukaryota > Metazoa > Chordata > Aves > Piciformes > Picidae > Dryobates > Dryobates pubescens. The sequence continues at coordinate 28,904,698 of NC_071617.1, forward strand.
ATCAAGGAAGTGTCAACCATGCACCTAAAAATTTATTCAAACACATTTTTCCTTGCTTAAAGACAATGACAGATAATTATCACTTCCCTCTTTTTCTCTCTCTCTAAAAGTACATTAAGTAATTACATTTTTATATGTAAATTTCATTCCTTAAAAAGGACAAACAAATATATTTTGCTAAGTTTTCACTCTACAAAAGTGTTCTAATTTATCAGTCTGGTTTTGCTTCAGTGGTGGGTTGGATGCTCAAGTTTAGGCTTCATCAGTCCTGGCTGTAAGAAGGCACTTTGGTGGAGGGATGGCTGAGGTACTCCTGGCAGCAGGGAGGTACCTGGTGAGTGGAGCACGAGGACAAAGGACAGGAGGTACACAAAAATAGAAACTGGGAGTACCAGGATGTACTGAGGTGTCTAGGTTGCATAGCATTTACAGTACTTTGCTGGTAATGCAGCAACCATGGCTCAAGCATCTGAAAGAAATAGGAAAAAAATAAATCTCATTTATGCGTGTTTATTTTGGTTAGGAAGTTGATCACACAAAAGACAGAGCTCCATCATGATACAGTACAGGGCTGTAGCACAATGTTTTCTACTCTGCATTCTTCTACAAATGTAGAACTATAGAATGCATTGAGTTACAAGGGACCTTCAAAGGTCATCCAGTCCAACAGTCCTGCAGTAAGCAGGGACATCCCCAACTGGACCAGATTGCTCAGAGCCCAATCAAATCTGACCTTCAATGTCTCCGGGGATGGGGGCTCTACCGCCTCCCTGGGCAATCTGTTTCAGTGCTCCATCACACTCACAGTAAAGAACTTCTCCCTAGTGTCCAAGCAAAATCTCTACCCTTCTCTAATTTAAAACCATTGCCCCTTGTCCTGTTGCTACAGATCCTTATAAACAGTCCCTCCTTTTCCCCTTCAGGTATTGCAAGGCTGCTAAGGCCTACCCAGAGTCTTCTCTTTTCCAGGCTAACCCCAATATCCTCAGCCTGTTTTCATAGGAGAGGTGCTCCAGGCCTCTGATCATTTTCGTGGCCCCCCTCTCCAGCAGGTCTATGTCCTTCTTATTTTGAGAGGTCCAGAGCTAGACACAGCACTTCAGGCGAGGTCTCATCAGAGCAGAGCAGAGTGGCAGAATAACCTCTCTTGATCTGCAGGCCACATTTCTTTTGATGCAGCCCATTATGTGATTTGCTTTCTGGGCTGCAAGTGCACATTGCTGGCCCATGTCTGGCTGACCTATCACCACTCCCCCAGCCTATGTAAAAACAGGTATCTGCCTATACAGAGACACACACGTGTATGTGTACCTATGTATCTAAATGTGTATGAAAAGCCATATATAAGAAAACCTGGGAAAGCATTTCCTGTATTTAAAAATATTTAGGTCAAGGTATTATAGCCAGATATGCTTGGTAAAAATATCTGCTCTCTCCTTCATGCCTCTTTCAAGAGAGGCAATTCGGAAGAAGCATTTTGCCCACAGGACACAAACAGCCTACAAAGGAAGTGGATATACAAGATTCTAAGCACGTATGTCACCCATAGATTTCAATCTCATTTTTTCCAGGTGGGTAGCATTAACCATATGGGGCTTGTTATTCAAACTGAGATTACTACAGGGGTAAAGGGCATTCATGGTATTTAAGCAAATCAAAGTTTACTCCACAGTATGGTATTTCAGGTTGCTTTCAGTAACTAGAAGATAGCTTTCATTTCCATATGCATGCTTACTCCACAGGTTATCAAAGTCTTCTGCATTTTCCAGACATCTTCTATAACTTACCTCTGCATTCATATTTGAGGTCAGAGAAATAGACCATCTCTTGAGAGAAGACAAAAAGACCTAATCGTCCACCAGCAAAGGTTGTATCGTAGATTGGTCCAGAATCCACCATGACTTGTTTCCCCTCATACACTAAAACTCTGAAAAAAAACCAATTTGAATTACACAAAGAGGATAACACAGTGTCCAGTGCTAGGTGTTGGTAACAGTTCCCAAGAAATGAAACAGAATTAATTTTAACATGGCACATGAAAACCCAGCATCGCTGTAGGAACCATCTCTCATTTGTGTCTCACACCCACCTGGCTGGCAGCCATAATACATTAATCAGAAGCAGTGGAGCTGTTCCATAAGTAATTTTATGCACACCATCTGCAAAAGATTTCCCAATTTTTTTTCTTTAGAACAGGCATGTCTCCTGGAATGACTATGTCATGTACTAGTACTCTGTGATAAGATCCTGTCCCTGTGAACTCAGATGTTAGCACAAGACCTCGCCACATCACTTAGAAAAGTCATCTTGACAGCTGTGTGAATGGCTGATTTCTTTATCTTTAGGTGCAAGGGCCAAAAACTGCAAGAACCATCCCTTTAGAGTCAAACAAAACATTAATTGAAGACATTTTGAATCTCAGTTTCAGACATTTTAAGAGCTTAATGAAAGCTGGAATGACTTGGACACAAGCATCTAGACTAATAAATTGGAAAAGAAAAACTAAAGGGGTTTGGGGAGGATTGTTTTTGTTGTTGTTTTTTGGTTGGTTGTTTTTTCTGTGGTGTTTTTTTTCCCTTGGTTTGTAGAGGTTTTTTGTAGTGCTTCAGGCATTCACCCTGGAGCCAAAGGACCTCTAAAGATGCCACTTCTTTTTCTTTCTTTATGACATAAGATGCAGTTCCTTAAACTTGGGAGTCTCCACTTCACATGGGAGATCTTGAGATAGTCATGGGTTTTAGGCTCTCAGTCTCTTAAAATAACTTTTGGCTAAATGAGAAATGAATCTATATTTCATTAATTAAAGCGGTCCCTGGAGGAAGGGTTTGGGTTTCTTCTTCAATTGGAAATATAGCAGTTATACAAAGCAGGATAGCTTTATACAACAGTGAACACACTTGAACAACTTCCTGTAACTCAGGGGCTAGAGCACTTGCTCTACCTTGAAGTGTTTTATTTTCTGAAAAGTGCCTACAGAGAAGTGTAAACCTGCTCCCTGAAAATAGTATTTAATGGATGATTAAAAGAACAGCATAAAGGATGACAGGTTCATGTAACCCTATTTAATACAATTCAAAATGTCAAGAACCCAAAAGGTATGAGAAGAGTTTAATAAACTATTCTTCCCACCAAAAAAAATAATGCTGCTCTTATTATATTAACACTAAATGGCCAATTCTGTACAAATGAAATAGCTTCATGACTCTATTAGTGAAATAAATACATCAAATTATTTTCTATAAAAATGCCCTAAAGGATGAAGAAATTTCATGTCCTGTACCATAGGATTTGTCATGCTAGATTAATCTAAGTGAATACCAGCAGAAATGTGCTTTGTCTGATGCTAAGTAGATCCTGCAAAGGAAGATACAGATAACAGCAATACAAACGAAAAGCAAGTTTCCTTTTGATCTGTATCAGCCAATGCTTTGCACTGCAAGACTTTGATATACAAAGAAACTCTTTCCAAGAAATAGATCACTTGGTAACTTAATCTGACCAAATCTGTCTACCCTTTGTCTTTCACAGCCAAACAAAACTTCCCTGCTCATAAACACAAACAAGACCTTAAGAGGTAAACTCAGACTCTACCCCATGAAAAATGAAAAATGTCCTTTACAGTTAAACTTTGTGTTAGTAGAAGATAAAATTTACATGGACAGTTAATGCTCATTCTTTGAAACACTAGATAAACATCTGGGCTCTAAGGAAAATCATATGCCATAGATTCTTGTATGCGTTACAGATGTGCTCATGGCTACTCCTGCAGTATCTTGCACAAGCCACTATGAGAGACAGGATGCTGAAGTAGACAGGCCGTTGGTCTACTTCCCTGTGGCAACTCTGATGTTTCTAATTAATTTCATTCACTCAAATTCCAGAGGCTGGGAAGGAATCTCATATTCTGATCTTGGTTTGAGTTTTGCTTACGCATTTTTGGTCACTTTACAGAAGAGCTGCTGAGAAAAAACCTTAATTTTTTTCTTTAGTTAAAGAATATTTAGCTGAAGTAAATATTGAACCATCCAGACTAAAAGAAATACTTCTGAAAAGGAAAACAACTTATTTTACAGATAAAAAAATGTCACCAAAATATTGGAACACAACGTCACGCAAGTACCATCATTATCAGAAATAACAAACTGATAGCATAGCTCTTACATAAACAGAGACAAGGGTTTGATACTAAAAAAAAATAAAGAGGTGCAGAAACATTTCTTACTTTATTAATCCAGTTTTTGGCCTATGAATCAAATGCCACCTGTAAGCTGTATAATCTTTCCAGCCAATGTTCTTGGGATCATGCCACAAAGTACGCACCTATAGTAGGAATACAAATGCCTTATTAGAAACAGACTGTGCTCCAGTAACTGTATATACAGCCAAAGCTTATTTGCTGCATAGCATGAAAGATAGTGTTTAACACTTGATGGTATGATCAGCAGACCTCTTTTATAGGGTGAGAGTAAGGAAAATTTCTGTCTTAAATTGTTCATCAGTTACTCATCTGTAGTTTCACAGCTGGAGTCACTGAAGACCATTACAGCATCAAACCTGACTTTCTTTAGGAAGTCCTGTCCTTGCTTGCACAAGTACACACCCATGGCTGCCAGAGTTGATGCTAGTTTTCCCATCTGTATGAATGCTTCCAGCAAAGGAGAGGGACTGCTCTTTGCACAGATGTTACTGCATGTGACCTGCTTCTTAAAGTCTCTCGCACTCAGTCAAAGCCTTTCTCCTGCACGGAGCTCTGAAACGTGAAATTCCTATCCACATGTGAAGCCTCACTAACTTCATTTCCAAAAGGCACAAATTTCTTCCATGGCTGGACCCTATTTAGAGTGGCAGCAGTTTCTGTCTGTTTTCCTTTCTTTTCCCTTTGGCTGCCACTGGCTACTGAACTCTAAATCACAAGCTGGAACACCAAAGAAGGGAGTGCCAACACAGAGGTACAAAAGATTTATGGAAAACAGATCTTTCACTCCATTTTCTTTGGACCACAACACATCTTCTCTTTTATGCATATCGTTTTTCCCACTGGTAACTTTTTGAATGTGCAACATTTTCTTTGAATAACAAAGCAAATGTGATTATTGACACCAGTAATACAGAAACTGAAGAAAAGATGAAAGACGTCTGCAAAAATTGAGCTGTGAAAGGAAATTATTTTTTGTGACACCTCTCTTTAAAATATTAGTCATGAATCGTTGGCTTGAAGTTTTAAATCTCTCACCTGTCCAGGGGTGTTTCCTGTGTGCCAGAGAGCATTTCTCAAGTGTTCACCAGTACCAGTTGTTGAATTCACTACTTTGAGTGACACACCAGAATAGCCATAAGCCCTAGTAGGTTTGTCCTCCCAGTAGGTCTGAGTGACCTGCTTCCACATCAGAACATAAAATCGACTGCTGGACTGGTAGCCAAATACAAAGCCAGCATAGTCATCATCGCGGTCTGTGTTAACATAGAATGTCCCACTGAAGTCAACAGAGCTGAACTCATCGTAACCTGGGAGAGGATAAAACAGATGAACGATAGAGTTGCAATGCTGGCTCCAGCCATGCACATTCAAGAGTCCCAGCTCTGTCCTGAGTTTTGTCAGGAGTTAACTATTTTTCCATTTTCTTATCTGTAGGAGAGGAGGTAATTACCTCCACCTGCCACATGCCACAACTTGCCTAACTATAGCATTGGGGCTTCTAGAGAGAAATATGTTGTTTACGAGGGGCATTGAAAACAGCAAACAAATGGGTGCTCATCGCTAGATCACCAGTTACTTTTCCAAAGACAATGGCTGACATCTGATACTCACCTACAGCTATTCCAGGATCAGAGTTGGCAGTCTGCACCAGTTCCTTGCCTTGGTGTCGAATAACCCAGTTGGGATCAATCTGAGCTGTTCCCTTGGGGTCCAGGGGGACCATCTGGAACTTTCTGAAATCAGTTTCACTGATGGCATTGTTTTCAGGGCATACATCATAAATATCTGGGACATTGTCATTGTCAAAGTCATCTTTGCAAATATCACCTCTGCCATCACCTAAAAACAAGAACAAACAAATGCAATTGTTAGCAATTTATCCAGCTTTCCTAACAGCTTTCCCAATAATAGAAGACATTTATACTACATATCAGTATGTTATTCTCCCATTTCTCAATGAATGCTCCAAATGATTCCAAGAAACATTAATTCTCTGAAAGTCCATTTGAAAAGTGCTGGTGGTGACTAGAAGTAATCAGAACAGACCAGGGCTAAAGTTGTTGTAGACAAAACTGTCCTGTCAGCATAAACCTGTCAGTGGTTTATGACAGTGATCAGCCTATACACTGCTTTACAAGAGGGGTGGGGAAAGCTGGAAGTTTGCTACATTGATGCAATTCATTAATGCTTGCATTACATTTTTATTTCACTTTTGTCCCAGATGTGGAAACAACACCACATTTTAATACCTGCAGTGTAAGTGAATTAAAACAGCAGTGTTAAAATCTTAATCTTCCTGCACATTTTAAAATCCTGTATACTATTGAAGATTTTAAACTTGTTGTCAGACTCAAATCTCTGCCTCAAGATTCCTTCAGCAACAATCCATCTGAAGTTACTTAATGTTTCACAATCGACACCCCTACAATGAAAGAGAGTGGGAACAGTATTGCAGTAAAGAATGCATACAGGCTTAGTCGGTCTTTCTTCCTATAAAAATTGTAGCACTTCAGAAAAAAATGTTAATAAAAGTAAAGAAACATTGTATACAATAGAACTGGCCTTGGAGGAAAGGAAATGTTAAGTTTTATTATATAAATTGCAAGACATTTTTTAAAGAACCTCAAACTACATCCATACATTTCAGCTACAGTTGTGCTTCTGCTCAGCACTTTTACTACTGTCTTTCTTAATTTATCCTTAATATTGGTTGAAAACAGGAGATGTGTCTTGTCTTGCATAACAGGTGGTGAAAGGAGACATTTTAAAAAATAATTTCATTCCCAATGCCACTGTTATTCAGTGGCACACAATACTACATGCACTTGAAAATGAAGTAGAAAAGCTTTGATTGACAAGCATAGAAACAAATTTGAAAATGGCTCTGACTTATAACAGAAAGCACTAAGTATTACATTGGGCACTAAAGTAAAACTAGAATAGAATAGAATAAAACAGGTTGGAAGAGACTTTCAAGATCATCGCATCCAACCTATTATCCAACACCACCTAATCAACTAAACCATGCAACCAAGCACCCTATCAAGTCTCCTCCTAAACACCTCCAATGATGGTGACTCCACCACCTCCCTGGGCAGATCATTCCAATGGCAAATCACTCTCTCTATGAAGAACTTCTTCCTAACATCCAGCCTAAATGGCCCCTGGTGCAGCTTGAGACTGTGTCCTCTTGTTCTGGTGCTGGTTGCCTGGGAGAAGAGACCTTCAGGTAGTTGTAGAGAGCGATAAGGTCTCCCCTGAGCCTCCTGTTCTCCAGGCTAAGCAACCCCAGCTCCCTCAGCCTCTCCTCATAGGGCTTGTGTTCCAAACCCCTCACCAACTTTGTTGCCCTTCTCTGGACACTTTCCAGCAAGTCAACATCCTTCCTTAAACTGAGGGGCCCAGAACTGGACACAGTACTCAAGGTGTGGCCTAACCAGTGTAGTGCACAGGGGCAGAATGACCTCCCTGCTCCTGCTGGCCACACTGCTCCTGATGCAGGCCAGGGTGCCATTGGCCCTCTTGGCCACCTGGGCACACTGCAGGCTCATGTTCAGCCTACCATTGACCAGTACCCCCAGGTCCCTCTCTGCCTGGCCACTCTCCAGCCATTCTGACCCCAGAGTGGAACTGTCAGATAATTTGTGTCTATCCTCATGCAAATTGGCATCTACTTTTCTTTAAGTGTTTGTGATTACTCTAAGAACATGGGAATTAACACAATGGGAAATAGCAATATTCCAGTTCATTTAATATTGACCTACTACTAGATGCTTCAGAGATAAATGGGAAGCTAATTACTATGCCTAAACAGCACAGCATTATCCAAGTATGAAGCTTTCAGGAAGAATGCAGAGTGAGTTTTAGGCAACAGCCAAAAACAGTAGTTAGAGAAAGTGAAGTATCTAATATCTCAAAGACTTTCTATAGTTCAGGTATGTGGTAAAATGGTCCCATTTTTCACCCTCGCAATCAGCCATGAAGAACTACAAATCCTGACCAGCTGCAGGCTCCTGCACCTGTTCGTCTTAGTATTTGTTGAAGAAAAGAAAATTAATTTCCAATTTTATTCCCTTTGCCAGTATCAGAGAGGTAATTCTTGAATTATAGGAGAGTCTAATTATTCATTGTAAGTCCTGCTGACATTCATTTGGCATTGAGCTGCTGCTGACAACACCGATTCCCTGTCAAGGAAAGTTAAAAAGGATTTGTTTGCTCAGTCATGTCCAATAGCTCTTTCCAGGGCCTCATCTTTATATGCTATAGTTCAACACTTCAAAAGCATGGAAGAATGTTTTGGATTTATTGATTCTTTCCCAAGATTTCTATTGGACCTGCTGCTAATGAGTGGTAAGCTGGCTGAACTCCTTAAATTTACCCTTTTTCTGAATCCTTAGCTCTTACCCAAATGCAGTCTCCCTTGCAAGACCCACATGACAAGTGACTATAAAAATCTGTCCCAGTTTGGGACACCTTTATCCTGGAACATTTCTGAAATTCAGAAGACAGAGTTTGGCAAGTACAAAGATATTCAGAGTATATAATTAGACTGAAGGGTTAAGTAATTTAAAAACTACTACTGACTACCAACCAGAAACTTCCCATTTCCAGTAGCTATCTTAGCAGGATTTTATCTTTCTGAATGTACATAAAACTGTATTGAGCATGTATTAAATTTTGCTTTCAATTCTACCAGCATAACCATGGAATGACTCCAGCAAGCTGTGTAACTCAGAACAGAAACTGATCACCTGCATTGATTGTAAGCACTATTACCAGCAGATACATGATGGTTTTCAAAAGATGGTAATTCATTCTCAAGTATGTTTATGATTGTGAAACTATCACTATTTCATTACTGAAATACTGCCAAGCACAGATGACTCCTTGAGAGTGATCAGCAACATTTTACCACAGAACTGAAAAAAAGAACAATTATGGATCCACTTTTTAACTGTGAGACATAAATCATCAGGACACACTTACAGCTATCTATAAGGAGATTTTGAGAAAAGCTGCTCAGAAGCCTTTGTTATAAAACTAGCTGAACATGACTTTTAGATTTAAACAGTCTGGATTTAGATTTTAAAAGTCTGTTTTTCAAAATAGAACAGGATAGAAACACGTATTTTTTCCATTTCAGTTTTCAGAAGGTAACCTGTTTTGAAAGAAAAGCAGCTCATTTTTCATTTTTAAAGACATTTGAAATTCAAGGTGTTTGAAATTTATGAGAAATTAATACTCCAAGATCAGCACTGGATACCATGAATTAACTGAAATTCATATGACATTGTTCTTACCATCAGAGTCTTCCTGCTCAGGGTTGTATCTGAGGCGACAGTTGTCTCTGTCATCTGGGACACCATCGTTGTCATCATCAGGATCACAGGCATCTCCTTTGCCATCTTTATCATGGTCAGCCTGGTTAGCATTGGGGATGTAAGGGCAGTTATCTTGGTTGTTCTGGTGGCCATCTTCATCAATGTCCTCATTGTTGTCACACTGATCACCAACAAGGTCATTATCTGCATCAGTCTACCAAAAATATTTAAAGAGTAAATTTATTATTGTTACTAAACACAAAAGTACAGATAGATTGGTAATTAATTTTTTCAACATTTCTCTTCAAGGACTTCTCTGGAGGCAAATGATATCATGATAACAACCCTGCTTAAAGCAGACACATATCTTCAAAGTTGTACAGCTACTTATTCTGCTATAAGTGCATAAGGTTTGATCCCCAAGATGCTTCCAGGGCAAGTCTTTGGCCACAACCTTCATTGCTCCCATTCTAGAGATCACAGGGAAGTGTCAGTCTGGGCAGCATATTTTCTGATTGCTTCTACATATTTGATGTTACTTATCTGCACATGGACCAATGAACTCAGGCAAATGCAACACAGTCCTGAGGCTGTACTCTCTTGTCATGGCGGAAGAAAAACAGTTCAAAAGCTGGAAGATGTATTAGAAGGCATCACTCTACTTCCCTTACAACCCGAGATGTGAAAATGAGCAGAACAGATCCATCTCTTCAGCTCTACAGTAATCAGGGTCTGGATGTAATTCCTGTGTTCTTTTATCTGCCCTCATTCTGATGACATCATTAAAGAAACAGTCTAACATTTACCTGGTCTGGATTATGCATCAATGGACAATTATCACACTGATCACCAACTCCATCACCATCTGTATCACTCTGGTCTGTGTTATAGACGTAAGGACAATTATCTCGTTCATTAAATATGTCTATGAGAAAAAAACAAAACCGAAAACAAAAGGTTGAAGAAATCCAAATGATACAGCATCAAGAGCAGGCAGCTATAGACTGTAAGAGTTACCAGTAAAGAAACAAAGCTCTTAAGGGGTTCATAGGCTTTCTCAATTGTACGTGAATTACTGATAAGTCCAACATTAGAAAGAAATTACAGTATAGATTCCACTTTTCTCAATAAGATGTTTGTACGATTTCCCTAAATAATTTTGCCAGAAAAATTCTTCATGTCTCAAGAATTTAGCCCTTTTTAATAGGATAACAGATAAAGGGGTAGGATATTTTCTAAATAATTTGATTGTTATTTAGGATATTTTCTAAATAATTTGATTGTGATTTTCTTGCCACACTCGAATTCACCACTATGTCATGGTGGAATTTATCAACAACTTTATGTGGGAGCACCTGCATTAATGGTCAGCTGCCGCAGTACTAATTTTACCAGAAAAAGTGCATCATTTATTGCACAGCATGCTGAATTTTCAAGAGAAACTGTTCCTCCTCAGAAAACTTCACAATATATCCAACAATCTCCTTCCAAATTATACTTTGCCAAAAAAGAAAAGGACAAAATCAAGACATGTTGGCATACCTGGCTGGAAAGCATACAAGAACCCTTTCCTACATTACATGGTCCAATAATACATAATTACATTTTTCTTCAACTGCAGATACACCACAAGTAATACTAAGGACTTGATGATCAAAAGGATGAGAGAACTTCCAAATGTTTGGAACAGAGGAATTAACTGCTTTTAAGATTCCACTGGTGAAAGACTTGATGTGTTTTAGTCTTCACTAATATCCATTGTAGTCCTTTAGGAACTTTATGGACAACTATACTATACAGAGCAAATAGATCTTCTATTCCTTCCCCTGCATTTTTTAGCTGCTAGATCAAATTTTATTCCATGTATGTATAAAAGTAGGTAGTGAGCATAGAGCAAGCTGTAGTTGTGGAATGGCATTTTATTCCCAAAATTAAGAGCATACCATCTCCATCAATATCCACAGCACATGAGTCACCCTCCCCGTTATTATCTGTGTCAATCTGAGCAGGGTTGTGCACGTAGGGGCAATTGTCACAGCGGTCACCAACTTCATCCTTGTCATAATCAAACTGTCGAGGGTTGAACAGAAGTGGGCAGTTGTCCTAGTAAGAAAAAATAACATTTCAGAATATAAATCACAACTCATGAAAACTTAATATGAAGTGGTAACTGCATGATCAGTGGTAACTTTGATGATCAGAGGGCTGGAGCACCTCTCCTGTGAAGACAGACTGAGGGATTTGGGGCTGTCAGTCTGGAGGAGAGAAGGCTCCATGGAGACCTAATGGTGGCCTTCCAGTATCTTAAGGGGGCCTACAAGAAAGCTGGTGAGGGACTTTTTAGGGTGTCAGGTAATGATAGAACTAAGGGGAATGGAAAAAAATGAGAAATGGGTAGATTCAGATTAGATGTTAGGAAAACGTTCTTCACCACAAGGGTGGTGAGACACTGGAACAGGTTGCCCAGGGAAGTGGTAGAAGCCTCATCCCTGAAGGTTTTAAAGGCCAGGATGCATGTGGCTCTGAGCAACCTGATGTAGTGCGAGGGGTCCCTGCCTATGGCAGTGGGGTTGGAACTAGATAATCCTTGAGGTCCCTTCCAACCCTAACTATTCTATGATTCTATAACTCTTCCTGCTCATCTTGGACAGAGGCCAAAAACCAATCTATGAATCTGTTATTTTTTCAATGGACAAGCTCTACCTACACTGAAAATCTTGATGGTAATGGAGCAGCATCAGGGCAGCATCTGGACAGCCTGGTTCACTGTCATTTTGATTTTTGTACAAGCCATGTAAAATGTGTTCAATATCTCACTAGGATAGCAACAGGCATTTTATATTGTATCTGTACTCAGATACTAGAAAAAAAATTGTATCACCAGTATATGTGTGTTTTAAAAAAAATCAGAGTATCTTGCAAATTCAGGCCAACCTCCAATGCATATTATGGTTTTGGGGAAAAAATGTCATTCTGACTTTTTTGAAACAAACTAGCATCTACAGTCTCCCTTGCTAAACCTCATATTTTTATTTTTCAGTTTAAACAAAGATTGACTTTTAAGTAGGTTGTAATCTATTGCATATGACAAAGAAAGTTTCAAAAAGCGGAGTTAAAATGAAATAATCTTATTGACCCAAAATATTTCTTTCCATGAGACCATTCTCTTTAGTGGAATTTTGAAAAATTAATTTCACTTTAGTCCCTAATTTGAATGTCTGCCAGAACAAGAATTCTCATTTCACACGCCACAAAATTAAACACAGACTTCTGCAGAGGCATAAAGAAGTATTCAGTGTGCAAAGTGAAGAAGATTAAAACCAAACCAAGGCAGTGGGAGTAAGGGCTACATCAGCATCATTGAATCTGAAGTGAGATCATGTGGAAAAAAAATACATCTTTGAACTACTATTCCCCTGCTAAAGCAAAAAACATTTACTATGAAATACACATTTTACATTACTTGGAAATACAGTTTACATGCACAGGGACAAGATATGGAGGTAATTAAAAATTTTATACTGCTCAAAAAAATTTCTGGCTACATTTTTTCAAATGTATGTATTAAGTTATACTGCTTTATCAAATCATTCTTCAGTTTTTTAAATACTCTAAAGAGAGTCTCCATGAACACAGTTCTAACCTTAGGCTCCCTCTGAAGGGAGCAAAGAGGAACAGTAAAGTCCTAAAAGCAACTAGGATAAGTGCATCCTAAATGTGTTCAGGAAAGGCAGGGTGAAGTCCCATCTGGAGGTGCCTCTGTCCTTTTGCTCAACACACAGGGAGAACAGGTTGTGACTAACTGCTTATCTTTTAGGCTCTGCAGATAAATGAATTTCAGTCTTGTTGGCATATCTAAAGGAGTAAAGTACGGACAAGGCTAGGTACTTTCCTCCCATCATTTTCCCTTGATGTTAGCTGTGTTTATAGTTATTATTGCTCATCCTATTTTGTTTCCAACACACCTTAGATACAGTATTTACTGACTTTTTCAAATATAATGGCCATAGCATTCTCCCACTGCAAAATAAAAATCTAGTACCACTTTCCATTAAATTGCTTTCCTGTACACAAATGAACCCAAAACTAATATGGAGAACATAACTCAGCCCTAGGTTCCCCCGATTCTTTACTGTGCACAGCACTTCTCTCTTTTGACCCAACACATCTTAATCTGCATCAGATATCATTTATGGAAGGAAGTGCTGACTAACCTAGCTGAAAGTTTCTGAACAATAAAGCTCTTATCTATTGTAATTATTTCCCTTAAAACCAGCTACTTAGGTCAAATGTGCTGAAGACACAGAAATGCCTCTTACTTTATCATCTTCGACACCATCATTGTCATCATCCTCATCACAGGCATCTCCTTTGCCATCTTTATCAAAGTCTTCTTGGCCAGAGTTAGGCAGAAGTGGACAGTTATCCTATCCGAAAGAAATAATGAATACATTATGATAGAATAACTTGCCTGGGCAGAAGAATAATGTGGCACACCACAGACTGTAGAAGAAGAATCAATCACAAAAGCTTTTTAAAGTGACAGTCTGGTTGCTGACAAAGATGGTAGTTCTTGTGATGCCTTCATATAGTAAAGTAAGTGAAATACATCTGCAAATCATTCCATTTCCCAGCTCTCCTTCTGCTATAGGGATGTTTCCAGTAAATTTTAGATGAAACCACCTAGCAGAAAAATACATATCCCATACACACAGAGATGCCTTCTTATATCAACTTTTTATGGAAAAGTCATGAAGTATGTTCAAAGATTACATATAAAATTACAAGGATTGTTTGCCAGAAAAATAAAACTATAAGCCAGGAGACGGTCTTCAGAAATAGTTGTTCTGACAGAAAGTTACTGGAATGTAATACATGGCAATGAAGGGGAACACTGTAAGAAAGGGTTTTGGAAAATATGCCTTTGCACTCTCATGCTTCTATGGCTGTGAAAATAAAAGGCAAATGTTTTTGTTGTTTTTTTTTTTTAATATTTTGTACCACAGCTTTGTAAAGAATTGATATTTTAAACAAGCAAGTTTTAGGTTACATTGAAAAACTAAGAAGTGTAATAGCTTGCCAATTTTTTTAATACTGCTTTCAAAACTACTAAAATCAGTAAAAGAAAAAAAAAAAAGGAGAAAAAAAAAAAAGGATTGCAATTCTACCACAGGCTAAGAATAAATACACCTATAAAAATCCACTCTGTTATTCTCACTTTTTCTCGTGTTTCTTATCTTAGACCAAAACTGAATCAGCCAATACAGTGCAGAAACAACTCTTTTGTAATGCATAATGTAAGAAGATGGACATTGCAGGAAGGTTTCTAGCCCTGTTTTCAATTGCAGTAGTTCTAAGAGTATAGGCAATTTAAGAAATAAGAACTAGAAAATCTGTGCTAAGTGTGAAAAGCCTCAGGGAAAATCTAAATAGTTATGGCATGTTTTTACCAAATATCTGTGAAGAGCCTTGAGTGACCAACTCAACACCAGTCACACACACACACACACAAAACCCCACTTTTTAAAATAATTAATTAGTTGAAGCTTGCTCAATCACATTGCATGTTTATATCTGTATGTTTTTCTTTCTGCTTGTATTCTCTATAGAATTTAATCCAGTTTCAAACTGCAGTAGCAACATGAAGACTTCATGGGTAGCACGTTCCAATAAATTTTGCAATAAGAGGTAAAGGGATGGATGAGAGAGATTCTATCAGTACACTCTGAGAGTCACAGATACTAGAAGAAGGACTTGTTAGACACCACAGCGTCTGCTTGTGGAATCAGTCTTGAGGCACAAACACGCTAGACACTAGGCTTTGGTTCATCTATTGGCAAAGTTGTGTCTTATGAAAAAAATAATGCTACTTTCATGTGAATGAGAAAGACATTTTCAGTAAAAGAGATTGCTAAGATTTTTGATTGTGATTATTTACAGCTATTTGCTTTACTTATATAACTTTGCTTAGACAACAAGTTAATTTTGAACCATATCAGTTCAAAGAAAAAAGCTTTGGTTTTGTTGTTTTTGTTTTTGGTTTGTTTTGTTTTTTTAAACTTAATTACTCATTTAGGGTATTTCAGAACCTGAAAATATGTGGTATTTTTAAGGCGGAGTTGTTTGGGGGGAACAGGGAGTTCCCTTAAATGAAGTACCTGTGTCTGTTAGATCAACACATATGTTACAGAAACCACGAATCAATCTTTGGACACTTTTACTTCCTCATGAGTTCATTGTGTTGGAATTTTGATGAAAACTAATCATTTGCTTTTGCATTAACTAATCATTACCTCTTGAGCCAACATGTTACAGATTCTGATGACAGGAACTGAAAAAGAATATATGAAATGCAGTTGCTGAATTGGCTGGATCCACAATGAGCTGACCTTGGCTACAGTGAGGAAGATCAACATTCAAGGCTCAAATTGTCATCAATGTCTGAAACCCTTCTGCTGATAGAGCCATATTCATAACTTCCAGTGGATTATGCTTGATTGACTTCAGACTCTCTCAAACTTCTCTAGTCTTTTGATGTGTATTTTTGTGGTTTTTTTTAGCCAGTGGAGTGGCCTAGAACTCAGTCATTTTTGCATTTCTTTCCTCGTTTTTAACCAGAAGTTACTGTGCTAGAACTCTGAGAGTTTAGAGACAGATTGTTTTAACAACAAGGGAGAAACCAAAATGATTCAAGTCTGGTGGAAAAAATATTTCTGAAAACATCAGGAGGGACAGCATTGCTCTTGTAGCTATGATCAGTTCAGCAAAACACTTGAGCAAGTGCTCAAGCATGTTGGTAATCCAGTGTTGTCAGCGGTCCAATGGGTAGGTGTTTAAAACTGAACACTTGCTTATGTCTTCTGCTCAGATAAAGTTCACTTCACATTTGCTGCTGCAAATAGCATATTCTCCTTTGTATAGCCCCTGTCACTCAACCATCAGTGGGACCACTGTTTGGAACAGGGATCCACAGAACTGTCTGTTAGGGCGGCTGCCTTCACCCCTCATCTATTTGGGCCATTGTTAAACTGGGGGACCTGGAACAACTTATCTGGTTTTGCAGAGTAGTGTACCAACACCAAGATGAGATATCCCAGTGGGTTACCATTTTTTGAATAGTTTCTACTGAATACAACCTCAGGCCATGGACCTGAGGAAGATTTAAGAGCATGCTTCAGATGAGCACAGACCAGGTCCTAGGGAATACACCATAATAGACACCCACTGCTATACCTACACACCACCATTTTTAGGTTCCCTGATGCTTGTTTTCTCCCTGGTGTAGTAATTTTTCATTTTTAACTACAGCAGCACAACTGCAGCTGCATAACTGCAGAACAGGCCCTGCCAAGTCCAGAACCAATGGTGGCAGGTAGGCTATTATTCTCAGGAGGGTGTGAGCTGGGACTCCACATCTCTGAAGGGTAAGAGAGGCTACATTTCCCATCCTCTCCCACTGAGCTTTTGCAATAAGGAGAAACACACTGTCTAATTGCTCATATTCAATCCTCTCTTAGGTTTCTATTGCAAAAAAATATCTTCAGAGTGACCTGCTTAAATCTTTAAAAAGACAGAGTAGCTCAATAAAGGATTTAGAACTGTAGATGTTATATGGCTGTCAGTGTCCTACAAGCCTCACAGCTAGGATTTCATACCCACCTGTGCCCAGGGATTTCCGTTTATTTCTCCCTAGCTATGTGCACCACACCTGTGCTTCAGGCAGCTCCTGCTTGATGCACTAACTCTATTCACAAGCATCCCAACTTTCTGTGTATTCTGAGCAGGAATAAATCCAAAGCACAGGACTCTGGATTTCATCCTGAGAATTCCATAATGGATCTAGCATTAAGGAGACACACATTTCACATTTCCTAGAAAATTCACATGCTATAACAGTCAAAGCTTAATGAAATCAATCACCAGCTAATTCACAACTATTTAGAAAGAAAAAGAGATAAAATTTGTTTGTAGTATGGCATTTTTACCAACTTCTTTTGCTTACCTTCACACAATGGTAAGTTGCATTAGCAGCACAGACCAAGTTATTGTTAGGCCAGCCATCCAAATCTGAATCTTCACCACAGAGGCGTCCATCACCAGCATAACCTGTTCTACATTCACATTTGTACATAGGATCACTGAAATGGCCCAGATAGATGCACTCTGCAGACTTGTGGCAGGTGTGTGTCTTGTCTTTGCATGGATTCTCGGGTTCACAGACCTGTGACAGGCAAAACACTCATTGAAACCCAATGATAATTGCAGTTAGTTGTTTGTCACTCAACTTTGTCAAAACCAGGCCAGTTATTTAGATGCCTAAAGGCAGGAACTTTCTTTTAATTGTATTTAGTAAGTCATATTGCTCTGTCAGTTCACAACTCCAGACAACGTGTACAAGGAAAACAATTAAAACAAACCACAAGAAAAATTGGCCATTAGTCAACAAGCAATTAAAGCGATTAACAATTTCAGAACTCTATCTGCTTTCTTCCAGATGTTATTCATTGCCAGAATTTAACTGCAAAAGAAAGCAGACTGTATTCACCACTTTCCTTTAGTGTTCTGCTGTCAGCATACACGGATTACCTTGTTTTCTTAAATCAGAGAACCTAATGGTTTTTATTATCTTTCTTATCACTTTGCTTATTTTCCTGGACAGTATCTGAGAATCTTGCAGAGATGTTTTACATTTAGACTTCACACGTTGAACTAACCACAGACTGATTCAACAGCAACACAGAGAAGGCATCCCATTCTTTTAAACATTTTTGTTTTGTCTGTCAAACCGTAATATTCCCTATCACTTCATCCTGTCTTTTGATACCGATAGGCATTGGCCTAATGGAGCCTAAGAACTGAGAACTTCAGATACATGTCTGATGACACCCACATCAACAGTGTTGTATTTATGGAGAAAACAATCCTGATTAGTCATTGCCAATCCCCAGAGGAGGCACATGCACCTGAGAGAAAGAAGTTCAAAGCATGAGAATGCTTGGTCATGGCATTTTATACTCATTTGGTACAACTGTGCCAATACTTAAAGAAGATAAAACCCTTAAAAAAAACCAAAACAAAACAAAAAAAATCACAACCACCAAACAACCAAACCATCAACAACAACAAAAAAGCCCAAACCAAACAAACTAAAAAAACCAACCTCAAATTCAGTTTTTTTTGCTACTTAAACCAAAAATACTCTGGAGAAGCAGATATCTATTTCACATGCTTCCCTTCACAGATATTTTGAGGTGCAACTTACTCAAATTCATCAAATTCTTTTCAGCATCACTTACTTGCTTCTCTGTCTTAGCAACTTCCAGCCCCACTCCGTAGGGCTGACTTCCTTTATAGCGTGGAGGACATGGCAAGCAGTGGAATCCTGGATTTGTGTTCACACAGCGATGGATCTGATTCACCTTAAAGCAAACATCTGACACAGCTATACACTGCAGGGAAGGAAAAAAGAAAGAAAACAAGAAACCATTAAATGGTTGTGCAATTCCCAAATAATGAAAATTTCACAGTGATTTCCTGACATTAATGGAAACAAAGTCAATACCTCATCAAGATCCTCACAGACAGTACCATTTCCAAGGTACCCTGCAGGGCATGGTCCACATGACCAAGAACCATCTGGGTAACTATTGCATTCTGCTCCAGGAAAGCAAGGATTTGATAAACATCCATCTGGTAAAGACACATAAAAGTGTAAATTTAATTAGGAGCATAGGTATTCTCTGTTCATTAGCTTATCACCACTGCAGATGTTTAGGAAGAAACTGGATGGAGTGCTTGGTGCCATGGTTTAGTTGGTTAGATAGTGCTGGATGATAGGTTGGACTCGATGATCTCAAAGGTCTTTTCCAACCTGGTTAATTCTATTCTATTCTATTCTATCAGTCTCATCTCATGCAACACACCTCATGCAAAACCCCTTAGAATTAGGGTTATTAAATCAGTAGTATATTAAATGCATTTAATACAAAAACACTACAGATTGCTACATCCAATTGCATAAATTACAGCATACTGAAGCCCTGTTTAAGAAATGCATCCTTGTTCGCTGTGAAACAAGCGATGTGAAACGCATCCTTGTTCACTGATCTAAACAGCATCCAAAATAGTTAGATGTGCTTTCCTGGTGTCAATTCATAATTATCCATAACAGTAATGATAATTGCTCAAACTGAATAAAGAATAACTGAATACCAACCAATCGGGCAATCCTTCTTGTTGCACATATCATGTTGTTTGGTATCTCCAACACATGGCTTTCCTCCATACAGCGGCTCTGGACTGTTGCAGAGGCGAGACCTCTCACGAATTCCTCCTCCACAGGTAACAGTGCAGGCAGACCAGGGAGACCAAGGACCCCACCGGCCATTCACTAGGACACACAGAGGAGAGGAGAGAAGCATCACAGGCAATGTGCTGGAGACAACATTTGCTGCCAGTAACAACAACCCTGTCTTCAGATCCCTTACTGGAGATAGTTTCTCACTATGCACATAGGAATAAAGATGTTGACAAAGCCTTACACTGAGATAGCAGTATTTCAGAAACAAACAAACAAATAAAAAATATCCAACTGCTTTATAGGCATTTTTTGGCCAGTAATTCAAAACAACAGGGCCTGCCCACTGGCACAGTGTATTTTCATTTCAGTTGATCAGAAAAAGCACAGTGCCTCCAAAGCTCCCTAAGCTTTCATTTTGTACTGAAAGCAGGGTGGGACCACAGGATACAAATTTCTGCTGAGCCAAACCTTAGCTCATTGGCTTTTTTAATGGTGATGGTATGCTCAGTAAGACTGCAGCTATTATTTTTGTTTTGTTAATCAATTTATCAGTGTATCTTAAACAATAGTGTTTGACTCAGTTTAAACAACTTATTGCAGTGATTCTTCTGCACATTTTATATTGGTACAACTCTATTCATCCTGTTGTTAATCTTGAATTTTCTTGAAATACAAACATCTGTGAAACAAACTTGTGTTAGTTCTCGGTACTGTAAAAAAAGCATAAGGGCAGTGATGTATGGCCTTAATTAAATAATCTTTTCACTAGCTTCACATGCACAGGTAGATCAAAAAACAGATAAAGTGGCCATAGCTATTTAAGCACTTTTGGGTTAGAAGCCTGGAATCGGTTTCAGGCTCCTATCATATAAGTTAAAAGACAAGACTGAACAGAGGAGGGAATAAAGGAGGATACATATATAGGAAAAAGCTTCTTTTCAGATACAAATTGTTTATACTTTGGATATGCAGAGATAAATCACTAAGCTATGAAACCAAAATTTCTCAAATTCTTAATGTTTAAAGTCAAATCACAACTTAGGAGGTTTCCAAAATCTCTGATTGTGTTACTGTCTTCATTTTAAAAGCACCCTTGTATCTTATTTCACCCCTAAGCTATCACAGAAATTCACTGTAACTTAGGCTGAATAAAGACAAGAAATTGAGTTGCAATATTATTGCATCACCTTGGTTTCAAGACCACTGACATACCTGGACATGGAACTTTCTCACACTTCTCTGTTTCACGTCCATTTCCCACACAGTTCTTCCCACCCATCTGTGGGACAGGGGAATTGCAGAGGCGAATACGGGTGATATTTCCTACTCCACAGGTAACTGAACAGGAAGACCAGGGAGACCAGTGACTCCAGCCACCATCCTGACGTACTGCCAGAGAAAAGAGCAAAACTCATGGATTTAGTCCACTTGTAGAAGTAACATGAACTCACTTGGGAAGTTAACCTTCTAATTAAGCCTCTCGCTCCATCCTACCACTGCCACTTACAAAACCCAGCATGCCAGCTCAGGCATTCAAGTAGTTTTCTTATGAACCTCAGTGATCAGCATATGGCTAACATGGATGTTAGATACTTTACTTAGAAATAGACATGTTCCAATGAAACAAAAACTTTAAGATGTACATTTGGACATCTAGTAGCTTCAGCAATAGTATTAGGTACTATCATAGCTTGGATATAGCAGCTACCTGCAACAGTATTAACTTGCAGTTCTGGAGACAGAGCATGATCTTTTAGGCACCTCAAATATAAAAGTAGTTTGATATATTGCAGAAGTCTTCTGTGATTATTATATTAGTGCTCAAATACTGTCCTAACTATTCAGTGTTCATAGGAAGTCCAGATTAAGCTTGCTTTTGCTTAGACATCCAGAGAACATTTTTAAAAGGAAGAAATTCTATTACTTACTGCGATGGTCACATTTCTTAAAGCTACACATCCTTGTCTGGATGTGTGGTCCTGTACAAGCACTCCTGGTGACATCACATGACCTTCCTCGCATCTGAGTCCCAGAGCCACAGGTCACTGAGCACTTTGTCCAGTCTGACCATGGTGACCAGCCTTCCTCACTGTCATCAGCTGCAGAGAAAATGGTAACAAAGTGCTTAGCAGAAGGGTTTTCACTTCTCTTTTTCTGTAGAATGTTTACTTTGTCCTTTATATCTCTCTTTCTCTGTTTTTGCTTTCCCAAGGTGCATTGAAGTTAGGGAATTACAGTTAAATGTAATGAGAGGTTAGTCCAGTAATCCAGGATCTTCATAAAGGTGTGTGCAATGTTTGTACAAAGCACTGACTTTTTGAGGAAAAAGAACATCTTCAAAACAGATTAAGCAAAAAACTCGAGTCCTAACTGCCTTTGACTTCAGAATAGAGGTCAGTATGATGAGATGTGGCCCCACCTCTGAGCATAACATAACATAACATAACATAACATAACATAACATAACCAAACCACATTTCATAGATTCATAGAATACCAGGTTGGATGGGACCTCAAGGATCACCTAGTCCAACCTTTCAGGGTAAGAATATAGTTTAAATGAGATGGCCCAACACCCTGTCAAGCTGGGCCTTGAAACTGTCCAATGTAGGGGAACCCACCACCTCTCTTGGGAGTTTACTCCAATGTCTAATAGAGCGAAATTTTGTTTTTTCCTGGCATCCAGTCTGAATCTCCCTACAGCATGTTGTACAAATATGCTCTGAATAGGCAAAAAACCCTCTTGAGTATATTCCAATACATTTTTATTTAGAACATTTAAGCAAACATTTTATTCTATAGCAGACATGCCTAGTAGACAGTAAAGGATACTTAACCCACACTGAAGTCACTTAATCACTGAAATTATTAAAACTGTTGTCACTCCAAAGTCTAGTTTTCAGCCTGCAATGCTGTCTTGAATGTGGAAGACTGTTGAAGTTCATGAGTAAAGCACACAATCAACAGAGCAAAAGAAGCTGGAAGGAACCTCTGGAGATCACCTAGTCCAACCCCTTTGCCAGAGCAGGTTCACCTAGAGCTGGTTACACAGGACAGCATACAGGTGGGTTTTGAGTGACTCCAGAGAACAGGTAGCCTGTTCCAGTGCTCTACCACTGTCAATGGAAAGAAGCTCCTCCTCATGTTTATATGGAACTTCCTATGTTCAAGTTTGTGCCCATTACCTCTTGTCCTGCCACCGGGCACCACTGAAAATAGACTGGCTCCATCCTCCTGACACCCACCCTTCAAATATTTATAAGCACTGATAAGATCTCCCTCTTCTCTAAGCTAAAAACCCCCAAGTCTCTCTGTGCCTTTCTTCATAGGAGAGATGTCCTAGTCCCCCAGTTATCTTTGTAGCCCTTTGGTGTACCTTCTCAAGCAGTTCCCTGTCGTTTTATAACTGAGGAGCCCAGAAGTGGACAGAGTACTCCAGGTGAGGCCTTACCACAGCAGGGTAGAGGATGAGAAAAACCTCCCTTGATCTGCTTGCCACACTCTTCCTGATGCATCTCAGGACACCATTTACCCTCTTAGTCACAAAGGCATGTTGCTGGCTCATGGTTATCCTGCTGTCCTCCAGGACTCCCAGGTCCTTTCGCAAAGGGCTGCTTTCCAGCAGATCAGCCTCTAACTTGTACTGATACAAGGGGTTATTCCTCCACAGGTGCAATACCCTACACTTGCCCTCCTTGAATTTTGTAAGGTTACTTTCTGCCCAACTCTGCAGCCTGTCTAGGTCATACCAGATGGCAGCACAACCTTCTGGTGTCTCAAACTCTCCCAGTTTTGTCATCAGCAAATTTGCGGAGGATACACTCTATCCCTTCATCCAGGTCATTGATGAATATACTGATCAGGACCGGATCCAATACTTACCCCTGGGGAACACCACTTGTTATGGACCTCCAACTAGACTCTGTGCCACTGAGCACAACCTCTGAGCACTATCTTTCAGTCATTTTCAATCCACCCCACTGTCCATTCATCTAACCCACACTTCCTAAGCTTGCCTATGAACATGCTGAGGGAGATGGTGTCAAAAGCCTTGCTGCAATCAAGGTAGACAACATCCACTACTCTTCCCTCATCCATCCATGTGGTCATGCTCTCTTAGATGGCTATCATGTTAGTCAGACATGACTTCCCCATGGCAAATTCATGTTGGCTACTTCTGATAGCCTTCATTTCCTCCACACACTTTCAGATGATGAAGAGAACAAGCTGTTCCATCATTTTCCACAGATGGGGTGAGGTTTCCTGGGTCTTCCTTCTTGCCCTTATTGAAGACTGGTTTTCCTACAGTCTTCAGAAACCTCATCTGTTTTCCAGGACCTTTCAGAGATGAGAGTGGCCCAGCAATAACTTCTGCCAGCTCCCCCAGCACTCACAGGTGCATCGCATCAGGACCCATGGACTTGGCATTACCAGTTTATTTAACTGATCTCTGACTTGATCCTCCTCAACCAAGGAAAAATCTTCCTTCTTCCAGACTCTCTGTTACCTCCAGGAACTGAGGCTTGGCCTTAGCAGTAAGACTGAAGTAAAGATGGCATTCAGTAACTCTGCCTTCTCCATATCCTTTATCACCAGGTCACCCATCTCATTCAGCAGCAGGCCCACATTTAGCCTGGTGTTCCTTTTCCTGCTAATGTACTTGAAGAGGCCCTTGTTAAGTTTGCATCCTTTGACAGATTTAATTCCACGAGGGCCTTAGATTTCCTTGTGGCACCCCTACGTTTCACCAAAAGCAGATATATGACAGAGAAGAAATAAAACAGAACAACAGAAGGACAATAACGGAGAGGAAAAATAACTTGCACTCTTAATAAATCTTGCACCAACTTTTGATCTGGAACTTAAGCATTCTGTTCAAGTAGACAGGACATCCTAACCTATATTATTCTGTTTTAACCAAGCAGTATGGAAAAGAAACAATAGTGCAGAATGCTATTGCAAATCAACAAAAATCAGAACGTCCAGGCTTGGAAAACACAACTGGGCAGGAGCATGTATCTAAGCTTTAGTGTCCAGCTTCAATGGGCAGGTTAACAGCTTACTTCTAAGCAGTCATTTTAATCACTGAAGAGACACCATCTTTTCCAGAAGGAAACATTAAACATCCAAGTTACTTCATGACTGATATGTGATCTTACCTGTCTTGCCCTCTTGTTTTGACCTATCTAACACACTAGAAGTGATTTGAAGTATCACCAAATAGTAAGTTTCTCTTTGGCTAAATACTCACAGTGAGAGCAGACTGGACAGCATTCACCTTCAACAAAAGATGGATGGGCACAGGAGACTGCTGGGCAGGTGATTTGATGGCACACAATTTTAGAATCCTACAGGCAAAGAAAACAACTTATTTATGATCATGCACAGAGGCAAACTTCTGGAGAAGTTTCATGTGTGGAAATTCGCTGACTTTGGGGGCTACTTTTTATCAATATCAGCCTGGACCAAGCTCTGAGTATATGTGACCTGCCCTGGACAGCTAGGCTTGCTTAAACTGATATCGATTTCTGTAAAGAGCAATGTTTCCAAACCCCTACCTGGCAGGTGCACTTGGTGCAGCTGTCTACAATCCAGCTTTCATTGTCTGCAAAGACACGGCCATCCTGCCAGCATACTGATTGGTTCTTCAGTGTTTTGTTAGGCCCAATCAATTCCCACATAATTTGGTTCTCTTCAGACTAGAAGAAACGTAAAGAAAAAAAATTCAGAGAAAATGAAAATTTATTTTGTAGGCAAACCATTTTGAACAAACAAAACTGAGACCTCACTGGATTTCATTCTTCTGTTATAAAAGTAGCATATTTTTACACATTTATATTTTAAGTAGCATATTTTTACATAAAGAAGATTATCTTGGGTACCACAATAATGCATAGCAATTTTTCAGAGAGTAGTCCAAACACAATACTAAGGGATCTTATAATTTTTGCTTTCCTCTAATACAGCTCATCTTTAAATGGGATTTTAGTTCTGAGACATATGGCATAGCGATAAACTCTCCTCAGAAGGAATGAACTGATTCCACATAAGAAGAGGGGCAAACTTCAGCAAAATATCATCATGATACTTTAACTATGAAAATCCCATATATTTACTTTAGCTACCCTGTGCAGTCACATGCTGACATATTCTTAAATGGTATAAGCATGGTAAGTAACAATTTAAGAGTACATGGCAAGGTTGAGCTTCTTAGCTCTTAATTTTCAAACCTGAAGCAACCTCTTTTAAATCCAGTCTATGGAAACCAAGTCTTCACTTAAATGTTATACTCTGGAACTACCTAATCTATCACTTTGAAAAAGTAAGTCATCCTTACATTATGCAGGTAGATTAACAGGTACATACAGAAATATCCATTAATGTTCTCTGGTATAAAAACAGAGAAAGAGCACTGTACAGCACACCTCTTTCAGTTCTTCAGACTTACAGGTACTTACCACTTTTTGGAGGTTATCAGCTAAGTTGTTCACCACAATGCGCAGGCCTGTAAGCTCTGTGAACATTGTTCCCAGCTCTTCACAGGAGCGGTCACAGAACTCAGCCTTCTTCTCTGATTTCTCTCCCACATACTCGGTTGTGACAGCAGGGCTCAAGTGAAGGATTTCTGTGCTCTCATTGATGGTGTTCTCTTCAGCTGGTAGCAAGAGAGGTAAAGAGGTGAGCATCATGTACAAAGTTCTTCCACCAACTATAGATTCCTGCTGAAATCACAGATTGTCACCCATTGGTAGGATTTAAACGCATGTATTTTGGCACAGCTTCATGCTAGCTTATACCCACAAATAAAAGAGAGAGGTTAGATGTCAGCTGGTTCTAACTGTAGGCTTTCCCTTTTCAAAACTTAGAGCAAAGCTGTGTCACAGGGCCCTCCATCCAAAACATTGTTGGCACTGCAACAGTAATTCATGAAGAAAGTGTAACAAAAGGATACAATATCAAAAAGGCAAACCAAACCCATTTTATCTGGTCAGAGCCATGGAAGGCTTCAGATTTTTTTCTCATTGCAAAGAAATAGGCAGAAAGTCATTGTCCTTGCTCTGCTCATAAATTCCATGGTTGGTTGGAGCATTATACAATTTATTCCAGACTCTGGGCTGCTATATGTTGCATCACCTGGTGTTAAACTCAAGAGGAGCTGTTGTAATGATACTTCAATTCTGAATGTAAATGAAGGTCAAGCTAAGATCAGGCTGAATATTTGATTTGTCAGTCTAACACTTGTCCCTGAAGCAGATCATAATTAAAGAGATCTTTTCATGCATTATACTGGGAAACTTGGACATTTTCTAGTACCAATTTAAAAGCCCTATAGGAATTCTTGAAAAATAGCACAGCAGAATGTATCAGCAGTAATTAATAAAAAAAGAACTCAGATAAATAAATAAAAGTCAGTGTTTTGTTAAGCATTTAAATCTCCACTATGTGAATATCTTATGGATTCCATGGAATCTTTCTTTAAGGACTCCATGGTACACACAAATCTGGTATCAGCTAGACAGGAATCTATGCCCTGTCTCTCAACAAAGATTTGTTTACCTAATTTAGTAATGTTGTAATAACTCAAGGTTACCAAACAGAAAGGAGAAGAAATGATATAGCATAAAACATATGCTTCAAAACACTCCAATACCATTCAGTGTTGTCAAGTCAGAGAATGTGGCACCACTTCAAAAATTCTGAGAGCTCGCTTTGATGCTTGACTACACAATGTAAAGTGTTATATTTAAACAGACAAGCAATGAAAATGAGAGCAAAGTAATCTTCATTCATTTAGAAGGCTAAAACTAAAACAACAAAGAATCAACCCATCAGATGACATTAAATAATTACTTTTCAACTACTCAACCATACTTAAAATTATTGGCTTGATGTGATTTTAAATTAGCTACAAAGACTCTGCTATTAGACATGGTCTCCAAAAAATTGTTCACAGTATTCCAGAGTTGAAGCAACTGTTCAGCTTCCTTTACGGGATAGGAGAAAACCAATATACCACATAACAGATCAGAACTGTCTGTGTCATAACTGTTTACGTCAGCTTTTTTGATTCCTTGGAAAGTATGTAATTTTCCTACCACACTGAAACACTAGGTTTCTCAGATTCCCCCATAGCACTTCTCAGGTCATTAATTTCATAGTTTTCAGGCCAACATGGAGTGTGCCTTGACCGGAACATTCTGAGGACATTAATAAAACTGCAATCTCAGCAGGAAACATAAACCAAAACTATGCTAGAAAAACTAAATCCACACTTCCTACTGGTACTTGGCAATGACTGAAAGAAGATGCCTGGGGATCACTGGGAAATCAGTTCTCTGCTGCTGGCTTCCTGCTAATTTCCTAAGGACCACATGATCATCTTTTAAGTGAGAAAGCAGAAGAGCAGAATGTGCATCCTTTCACATATGCAAAAGTCATTCTGTTGATCTAGCTGAAGTTATTTTCTTGATCTGCCTGTTTAGGTGTGTTTTTGTCATCTCTTCTACCCAGTGCATACAAGTCCTGCCCAAAGTATTGGCAGCCACCACACTACAGAGGAAACCTTCCTGCCATCAACCCAACATCAATACCACACTACTATTTCACTGAACCTCACATTCTGATTTTGATGGTTTAATCTTTCTACACCTGGGATCCCCTCCTCTTGGCTGAGACTGTTCTGCCTCTGACAGATGAATGTGCCTACCTCAAGTTCTGAGAATTTTATTTCCACTGGTAAATGAAGTAAGATAGCTGAACTGCATCCTTCCTGAAACCACCTTTCTCTTCAACACATTCTGTTTTCCTGCTGTAGTTCTGCTCATCAAACATTTTTTTTACACTAACAATGCTGAAAATGAGTAATAGTAGTTTCTGAGCACAGAAAACAGCTTGGCTGGCAGAAATGATGCCCAACAAATGAGGGCATTTCTTCTTGCCTGTGCCATCTAAGGCCACTTCCATTCCAGCCTACATGACTCATTTCTAAGACATTGACACACTTGTGTCTGAGCTCCTGCACTTCTGGAATGTACAAAATAACTAACACCATTCGCAAAGATTTAAAAACAGACTAGTAAGCTCAGTTTAATCTTTTGTGCATATATATCTATATAGAGTTGTGTATATACATATATAGATTTATATATCTTACAGACCATTTTCATTAAAAAAAACTCAGTACTCTTTCAAAAAGCCAAGACCTGCTATTGTTTAACTTCTGGGTTTTGCATGATAAGGAAAAAAGCTGAGCATAGTCTGCTTAACTGATTTGCTGTATGTCATATGTTTTAGCAAAGTGACAGAAATAACAGCTCTTCAGACAGTAGACTCTGAAGTCCCAATTGCCTTCTGCACCCATCACATTCCTCTGATAGACTCAGTTATTGTCTCTCATTCCTGACTGAGTTCTTGCCAGTTAAAGTAAAATAGCCAGCACCAAATATGAGCTCAAGTACAAAATCTTAGTACATACTTGACACATTTTCAAACCTCTTTCATGATGAGTCCAATATACTCCCACACACTGAGGGTTTCCCCCCTGGTGAGGTCAGTATTAACTGGACTAACATTAGTCTGTCACATCATGCCTTCCATACCTCTCTGCTTTATTTCTTATTTTTCCTAGGTTGTCCTAATCAACAGTGTTTTGGGATTCTAACACAAAACCTTTTACAGTCAACGAACTTATTACTGAGGAATCCAGTGTCTTTAAGACTTGAAGATTTGTTTATGGGTACACTGAAAGTCCAGAGCAGAATTCAGAAGCAACATCACTAGTCCTGTGCTCAAAGAATCACAGAAAACTCATGAAAGAAAGTAGGTATTTTCAGACATACACATTTTCCTTTCTAGTTCTATTAATTTCTTGCTTGATAGCTTTTCTCCTAACTTAAAAACAGAGAGTCAGAGTTACATACGTAGCCAATAAGAACTAAAATAGTATGCTAGAGAGTAAAAACAGTATTTTAACATAGCTACAAAATATGTTCCTATTACCACCAAAATGCAACTGGCTTTCTTTTTCATTTCAAAGGGATCTGTTGCATGGTCAAGGATAGTGCATCACTTTTGACATTTCTTGTTTTCAGAGTTAATTGAACAGCATTCATGAGGCAAAAAATCCTTACTTGACTGGCTTCTCTGGCATCCTTTTTTACGCAGAAAATCCTCTATTGAAGTATCAAAGATTAACTGAATATTTTGCAAAAGACCCTGTAATAATAAGAAGAAAAATAATTAAAAAACAACAACAACAACAACAAACCCAGTTATACCAATTTGGGAGTAACTAACAACTGATCTGTCTCACTGCCCTGCTACTGACTGAATTCATCCAGAAGTAAATAAGTAAAACACAATCTGAAAGGCATTAAACCTGACACACATTAAAATAAACCCAAATGTTTAGTCTTTTATATATATTTTAATTTTATAAGCAACAAAATAAGGTATGTTCTGAAATAAGTAGAAATAAAAATTACTAATCAGTTATGAGCTCCTATTTCCATTTTCATAGGAGGTGTTTTAGACTGTAGTTATAGGAGACATTCACTGTGAGGTCAAAGCCATCTTACGAAGTTTCTGCCCCATCACACTTCCATCTTTAGCCAGTCATCCCCATGCACCACACTTCACTGCCTCCACAATTGTGATGACACTATCCTGAAACAACACTCTAAAACCAGACTGTTACCTGTTTCATATTAAAAAAAAAAAAAAAGAAAAAAGAAAAACGTTATTTTAAAGACAGATTATGTCAGTGGCCCACTTGAAAGTACAGCTCCAGAACCAGTTCTAAGAGCACAACTGATGAAGAAACTTAGTCATGGAAGTAAGAATGGAGAGGCTGTGGGCAAGAACTTCTGAATTCCCTGCCAAAACTGAACCACATTCCAGCATGTCATACTCTGGTTAACAACTAGATGGCACTAGATGGATGAGAAAGAAAGGGCTTCCGGAAAGTTTTGAAGCCATGAGTTCAAGTTTGATTTCAACTGTGAGGGAAAAGAGGCCATACTTAGAGCATTTGGACCACTTCACATCACTGTAAGACAGACACAGGAGGTAATTTTCGTTTTACAGGAAAAGCAGAAAGTTTGCAATTGCGCCACTTTAAAACAAAGGAGAAACAATCAATGTTTTTTAAAAAAGAATTCATTTACAGAACTCAACACAACATGTTGTTATGGAGGGCTTGTGGTAGTTTTAGGCTATGCCTTTAAAAATTTTTCACAGATCTTGAAAAGAAAGCAGTAGAATGTAAATAAATCACTATTGGGTGTAAAAAGGGAAATAATGATAGTTCTAAACAATCCCATTGGAAAGATAACAGACTTAAGTTAGTAATGCAAACAATTTCTCTCCTCTCGCTTCTTCGCTCTGAGAGAGATACTGACTGGCTTCTGCTTGACCTTGGCTACATTGCTTTGGCTTAAGTCTAATGTCTCTCTGCTCCTGTCTCTTGTCCTTTTTGTACAGGGGCTAACTAGGAGGCAGTGGGAGCGAAGCTGTTGCAGCTCCCCTGGTCTTTGGCTAGGGGGGGTCCTTGTGCTGTTTATTAATTGTAAATACCTGTAAATATTGTAAATACTGTGTATTTTGTGCATATTCATTGCATTCCGTTGCAGATTGCACTTTTGCTTGTGAATACAGCTTTTGATTGCTTCCAACTGAGCTGGTCTGGCAAATGTAATGTTGGGGGGGGAATTTTCAACCCACCACAGGGTTTTTTCCCAATTTTTTCTTTTTTTAAAATTGAAATGAAAAGTTATTCAGAATAGCAAACCAAGGTACTCTGATAAGGGATGGACTAAAACCATATGCTTCAGCTCCATTAATTTTTTCCCATCATTTTTCAAATAAAATTTAAAGCAATTGACAGGCTTTTACAAGTTGAACAGATGTATTCCAAAGAACTCTACAAATCACCACTAAAAATGCAACATGTAGAAATCTTGCATCTAGAAAAGAAAGTAGATGGTGGCATAGAAGACCCATAAGCTGGTTTTGCACCATTTTCCTGGAACTAGAATTGACTTTTCCAGTCCTTTATTTTCAGGAACCTAAAATTCACATAGCACAGATCCAGGAATGAACAAGAATGCACTCTGGAGAAATTCTGCTTGGGAATACCAGTGACTCCATCAAATCCAGAAGGCATTGGGAGATCAAGACTGCACCTACTGCATCTTCTCAAACTACTTGCAGTCACTTTCTTACCTCACCAAAGATCAGAGCTTCTCCAAGTAACCTACCCTGAAGTGATTCTCTCGAATGGACCCTTTTGCCACATACATTCTGCTGTTCTCTGCTTTCAGCTGCTCATAGAAAGGCTCCTCAAGGATGAAACTGTCAATAAGGTCACAGCCAACATAGAGGTTGTAGTTTTCCCCTGTTATTTGCACGGTGAGGTTCTTCCACTGTGAGTCAGCCAGGTCCACATCCTCCAGGGAAATCACATTCTGGAAACCATCCACCCAATAGATAAGGTCCAGGGTGTTAGCCCGGCCATTGGAAATGATCTCAAACTGCCTCTCACTGATTCCAGGACCCTCTAAAGCAAGGATAGTGCCTCTAGATTGCCTGTCCTGTCTCAGGGTAGCTGAAAGGATAAAGCCCTCATTCTGCCGTATGAGTTTCACAATCTTTTTTAATTTCTCTGGTTTACATGGAGGTATGTGGTCAAATCGAATGAAACGATACGCTGGGACAGCGGGGTCTGGACCTCGAAACAATTTCGCTCCAACTGTTTTTCGGTTTATGTTACTGATTTGAAGTAAATCGAAGGTAGTCTCCTCTTCCTTGTCACCATCTGAAAAAGTTAACACTGTGTGACAATGTGTCAACAAAAAGTCTTTAAAAGAAACGCTTCATGCATATACACAGTGACTGCAATTACATGAGTCATAAAAATGAGCAGAGTAAACCCAGTGCATTCCCACTTTCACAAACAGAGTATTTGCTACAATCATGCAGGAGTATCTTATTTTTCACCTGTTAACTTTCACGTACATGACAACTCTCTCTTTCCAAGTCTGTATGTATAAATATGTTTGATAAACACCTGGCTATGTATTTTCTATACCTATAGAAAATATCTGTATCTATAGATACACACTTGTGTGTGTGTATATATATATATATATTTACATGCTGTATGTCATGTATATGCCTGTGCATGGATGCATATAATTGTATATTCATTAAATACTTTTTTTTAAATGGATAAGGACACTGAGCCAATTTCTATATTTTGACTACCACATAAATAAAAATAAAATAATAAGAAGACATGTGGCCACATGACAGCAGGAAGGAAGAGATTTGCTTTTTCAAGAATCAGGTCAAGAAGTCAGATGTAAATGAGAGCTGGCACTGTGCCAAATTACATTCTACCTATATTTGTTCTATAGAAGTCTATTTCTCTACCTCCATCTTTTTGTAGTGTTCACCCCATTCAGATTCCGTTTATGCTGTCTTCACCACCGCAAAGGAAAGTATAATAGCAATTATTTCTGAGATTATATACCCTTTTATCAATAATTTTTAAATAAATTTCTACTTATTAGGGAATATTCAGTTAGCAGTAGTAAAATGTAACTACCAAAAATATCCTCAGGATGTACTGTTCCAGGCACTTCTAAAAAAGTCAGTTATGACTGCTTTGCCTACTGTAGCTCAGGTAAGGCAATGTTTTATGCCAGCTTTTAGCTTTGGGAGTTACTCTCTATCTAGTTTAGAAGTGCCAGTACTTACCCTGAGCATGTGAGGAAACCCACAGGGTAATTAAGACAGCAAGCCACAATAGCCCACTCCTCTGCAGCATAACTCCTATGAATAAACCAAAAAGCACTCGGTATTAGGGAATTAATAAGGATCAGTTACAAATATTTTAACTCACCTCATGAAATATCATAAACTGAACTCTCATTATAAGCAACCATACATATAAAATCAAAATTTCTGTCTTATCCGATTCCTGTAATACTTATTCTGGGGTTATTCTTGATGCTAGAAGTACAACATGACATGAACGATGAGGAATTCTTGGTGATAAAAACTCCTTTTTATGTAAATATATTTTATAATAATAGATACACGGGAAATAGACACTACTATTTTCTCCATGGTATTTCAGTAGCTGTCATAGGGACCACATGACAGTACACTAGACATAGTATGTTAGTAGTTGCATCCTTACTTTGGAGCACAATGTTCAGATGAAATTCCTTGTAGGAATAATGGGATCTCCCTAGGTGCCGATTCTGCCTTTCTGTACCTTTTTCAATGCAAACATGCAACAAACACCTCTCTCTTTCCTATATATAGATATCCATCCTTACGATCCTCTGTAGCCAGCCATAGCTGGATAAAGTGACATTTAACGAGTTGCTATATTCACCCTGAAGCACTATGCAGCTATACCAACATAATTGCATTTCCATCTGTATTTGCACTCACAAGGGAGCAAACGGCATTCGATGGAATGTGTAGACCTGGATACAGGCAGATCACTTCAGCATTGCTAACTTCAAGCATTTTTGTGAGGACCTTCAACTGTCTATCTTTAATTTTTCCTCCACCCATAACCCCGAGGTATAACCGCTGCAGACAATTACCGGCAAACGCCGGGAAGCCTTTCTCCTCACAAACCCAGCACCTCTCTCCCGTGGGACCCTGCCTGGACGGTTCCGGCACGGCCCCCACTGGCACGACGGGCACGGTGGCGGACACGGGTGCTGGCAGCAGCCGGAATAGCGGCCCAGTGCCGCACGCCTTCTCCGGCGACCCTTCCCCGGGGCAGGTCCCTTCATCTTTCACCCAGAGTACCCGCGGGTGATGGAAGAGCGGGGAGCCCACCCGGCGCTACCCACGTCGACCTCCGGCGGAGCAGCCCTCGTCGGGCAGCAGCCGCCCCCGTCGGGCAGCAGCCGCCCCACGGAGGGGACTTCACGGCGGGACACGGCGCCTTCCTGCCTTGCGCCTCACCTGGCATGGGGGAAGCCAACGACGCGCTGAGGCTCTGCAGGGGAGATGCCAGCAGACCGCGGTACCCCGCTGCCGTCACAACTCCCTCCGCGGCCCCGCGCCCGGCACCGCCGCCTTTATGGGCTGCGGGCCGGGCTCCGCTGTCAATCAGCGGCACTGGGGCGCGCCCCCGTCTCGCCCCTCCGCGTCAGTGACATAAACCTCCCTTGCCGCCCCTTCCCCAGCAGGCGGCCAGCTCTCGCCTACCTGCGAGGCCATCCCGGACCCGGGTCCTCCCCCTGCACCGCCCTGCGACCGCCCTCCGCGGGGGATTCAGGGGCGGTGCGGGAGGCGGGCTGGGCGGCCGAGGCGTCACCGCAGGGAACGGCGCGGCGTGGAGGGGCGGGGAATAGCGGCCGAGCTTGCCGTCGTGTCGTCGTGCTTTTGGTTTGAGGAGCGTGGCCACCCCGCCGCGGCTGAGCCCCCGGGAGGCGGCGCCAGGCCCCGGCGTCTGGGATGCCAGTGCACTCGGGACTCGCTGCCTTCGGATTCCGAGCACGGTCGCCTGAGGAGGGAACCATGTTCCCGGCTCCTTCGACCCTGCGCCTGCCCTGCGCCTGCCCTGCGCCTGCCCTGCGCCTGCCCTGCCCTGCCCTGCCCTGCCCTGCCCTGCCCGTGCTGGGACTTCGCGAAAAGTCTCCGGCTGAGCGCTCCGTGCCGCTGCTGCCAGTGCGGCAACACTCAACTTGCCCGGGGTCCTAGTCCTCTCACTTACATCCTCTTTTAAATCGCACACCACCACAAAGGAGAGACTTGCCCAGGTCACCCTTCACTCGACCTTGTAAGGTGCTTATTGGAGGTCAGGCAGCAGCTTTTCAAGTGAGTTCCGCAGCTCAGTCCTTGTCTCTATAGGAAGAGCCATTCCCCTTGATCTGGAGAAGTTTTGCTTGAGCATGCCCCTCAGGGAGGAGGCCATGCCTTGGGTTAATGAAAGTGGCAGACAAAAAATGTTGCTCTTTGGGAGGACTGGAAAGTATCTCCACAAGATGGACTCCAGTCTCAACACTTGCTGAGTAGCAGCCAGTATGGCTGCTGTCACTGTCCCTCATGTAACGGGAGAATGGAGCCCCACGTTGGGTCCACAGAACCTGCCATATCATGTGTAAACATTGCAGAAGTCCGGGATACCTGCTACTTAGGTTGCAGAATATATATGGAAGGACTCTGTAGCTGATGTGAAGATGCATGAATTTGGTTGAATTGCCTGTGGAATCCAAGAAACGGAAGCCTGTCAAATGTGTAGGTGGATATAAATCACAAATGTTAAGGTAGAGAAAAAGAAAAAAAATAGTAGCATAGGAAGTCATCAACTTTGCTCACTGCACTTTTAAATTCCAGTTGAAAAAGGTGCTGATGTTTCAGAACTCCAAAGACTTCAAAAGGCTCAATCTGTCACTAGAGGAGAAAATGCCAATGCAAGCATTGCTGCCTTTTGCCATGGAAGCTCCTTCCAACTTGGCTGGCCTTGGTCTTCCAGGATAGCAGGAGCCAAGGAGCACAGGGTCCAGGAGACTGAGCCAAGCTAGGAGGGAGAGGTTGAGGTTTGGTTTGGTTGGTTTGTTTGTTTGTTTGTTTGGGGTGGGTGGTTTCGTGGGGGGGTGGTTTTTTGGGTGTTTTTTTGTTGTGTTTATTTTTTTTTCCTCCTTAGACATTTGGGTTTCAGTTTTGCAAAACCTCAAGAATTTTAAAAAAAACAGCTAATGAAGTTCACAAAACCACAAATTCTACTGAGTTTACTCATTCCCCCACTATATTAAGACTTAGTCTTTATATCTATATATGTAGTTGTACAGTGTGTTTTCTACAAGACTTCAAACAGCTGCTGTGGAGAAGAGTGGTCAGCAAGGTGTCTAAGAGACCTAGAGAGATAGTACAGTTTACTATTTGTACATTCATGTATGAACACCTTTTACAGTGGAAATCTTTCAGTCGTTAAAAGGACAATGCAAAATAAAGACAAATTTTGTCATGATTACTTTTAGCCACCTATTTCATAACAAAACTCTTCTTTCCATCTCTATGAATGCTGCAGGACTGAAGAATTGACAGAATATTGTTTCAAGCATTCTATATATAGAATGATGACCTTTGAGAAGGCAGATTTGTTCTTTCCGTGACTGTGAAAATGCTCACTGCTCACTTTCCCCTGGCCACCGTGGAAGAGGTATGTACAACCACTTCTTTCAAATATTACTGACATAAAGGCTCACAGGAACAAATGTACATTCTACTTCCCCTAGCTAGCTAATGTTCACATGCAAACACTGACATTACATTCACATTTCTCAGTATACCTGCTTTTGTAGTACAAGGTGAAAGTGAGCAATGGTAATTAGATAATAAAGTCAGATTTACGAACATTTAGGATCACTAGTGAAGTAATAGCTGTCCCCTTGCTAATGGTTTTCTGCAGTTTTACCTTTTTGTTGTGGTTTGTTTCAGATTGGCACACCAGGTAATTCCTTAACTTCTCATTTCTTTATCACAGTATCACCAAGGTTGGAAGAGACCTCAAAGATCATCAAGTCCAACCTGTCACCACAGACCTCATGACTAGACCATGGCACCAAATGCCACGTCCAATCCCCTCTTAAACCCCTCCAGGTACGGTGACTCCACCACCTCCCTGGGCAGCACATTCCAATGATGAACGACTCTCTCAGTGAAGTACCTTCTCCTCACCTGGAGCCTAAACTTCCCCTGGTGCAGCTTGAGACTGTGTCCTCTTGTTCTGGTGCTGGTTGCTTGAGAGAAGAGACCAACTCCCTCCTGGATACAACCAAATCTTCCTTTGCCTTTTCCAGTCTATTGTTCATGGTTTTGCTTTTTTCCCCTTCTGCACCAGCACTAAAGGACATTGTGTGAGGTAGCATGCACTGCTGACAATCACTGGAATATTATCTCAGAAAAAACTGTGA
Organism: Dryobates pubescens; assembly: GCF_014839835.1. Classification (NCBI taxonomy): domain Eukaryota; kingdom Metazoa; phylum Chordata; class Aves; order Piciformes; family Picidae; genus Dryobates; species Dryobates pubescens. Next base: position 28,942,465 of record NC_071617.1, read on the forward strand.
TTTCGTGCATCTCCACCAGATAATACTTATTTTTGCCTAGGAGTTTATCACTGATATTTTGACTTAGCTGGGGACGATACTTGAACTCTCCTCCATTTGAAGAACTCCCACTGTACAAGAAGAATACGCTATAATTCCTAGAAAGTTCTTTTGTACCAATTTTCTGATAAAATGATACTATGATACTAGGATAATTTGGCACAATGCAAGAAGACAAATTCCCTGAGTTTTGCTGGCTGAAATTCTGATCAACTTCTTTTTTATTTTCCCTCACAAAAGCATCCCCTCTAATTGAAATGGATCTGGCTGCACAAATCTGATGGAATCCTTCAGGTCTTATCCAGCAGTACTAGATGTTCACTCAATGCTGGTAAACATTATTGCTGAAATGCTGTCTCACAGGCATGACATTTTATTTTTTTTTCCCTTCCTGTGTGATTTTCATAATTCACTATATCACAAGTTCCAAAAATGAAACAAATTGCTTCAGATTAGCACGTGAGTCAGCTATTCATTTTTTTTCAATGAGTTTGTAGCAGCAGGGAGAAAGACCTGGGTGGTTCCTCACACGTATATTTTAAGTACTCCAGCTAAATGGAGATTTTGAATCCTGGAATAGATTACATTCTGCTGCATAAGTAGTCATAAAAACTGGGCATCATAATCAGGTACCTAGTTTTCTGTTCTTTGATTCAGAGAGAGAAGTGGTTTATTTCCAACTTTCCTTAGTAATTTCTAGGCATAAAATGTATCCAGAACCAAATGCTAACACACTGTGTCAGGACACATGGCCATGGGCTGTACAAGTAGCAGCTGGTATACTTTTGCAATTGTCTTGTCAAAAAGGGAGATCTTGCTACCACCTATTTACCAACTTCATCTTTAATCAGCAAAGTGCTTATTCACAAAAGTTTGTTCAGTGACGCTGGCAGGAGGACTTTGGGTTTAAAGGTAACCACATTTCAGTGTTTTGCTATATTGATTCTGATGATAACTGTTGTCACACAACTGCTATCACATAGAGCCGTAAGTTAAACCCTAGGCTTCTAACTCATGGTCAGAAATTTTAATCTGGAAACTGCTCTCCTTATCCTTACAGTAGTACATATGATAAAACAAATATCCATCTACAAACAGTTAAATGTGTCCTTAACCATTGTATGGAATTTTTTTATTCTTTCCCCACATGTGAGCTGCTGAACATGTTAAAGCTGCCAAGTATTTTCAGCCTCCAAAAATGAACATTCCCCTACCAAGTGCAATGCAAATGAGCACTGAAAATGTTCAGTAAATCCCACATTGTTGCTCAGGGTTCCAAAAAACCCCTTTTACTAGATTCAGAACAGATGTATTACTCAAAGATCTTCTTTTATTACAACTTTGTCACATATTTTCACATTCTATCACAAAGGTATTGATCTTTTCACGTATAACAGGAAAAGAATACATCACTACAGCAGACTTTTAGACTATTATTTGGTCTGTGCTATAATATTTTTTGTTTTATTTGTAATACTGTGCTTTCTCTAGATTAAATGGAATTTGTTCTTACATTTGTGTTTGCATTTCTTTAAAGACAGCCCAAATATGAAGGCCTTTAGATTATTTCCATTCAATTCTTATTAGAAGTAAAACATACTTGAAGTGGATAGTAGTTTTAGCTGAAAGGTGAATACAACTTAAATGATAACTTCAGTGGTCCAGATGGATTATAAAAGTTGTTTGGGAGGCCAGATGTCATTCATTTGAGGAGGAACTGGAACCAAAATATATTTGAAGGCTTGGGCCTAGTTTCTTGTCACTTATTTAGGTGAAGTAAAATATCAAACGTATACTGAGGGCTTAACATGTCATAGCAAACGTTTGAATGATCTTGGTCTGAAAATAACTTTTTAATGTGATGAGACCCACATTTATGTTTTACTAGAATCATGCTAGATCCTTGCCCTTACCCACATAACTGTCCCATGAAATGTGGGTTAATTCCCACTGCTGCATGTGCTGGCTACTGGGGAAGGGCCATCCTGAGGGGACTTCAGATGCAAACATTTCTGGCCACACATGCAGCCTGCTACCTAACAGTGCTGCTTCAGCTGTGCTTTCTTCCCTCTCCCAGGAAGGACCTGGACATTTGAACCCTTCTTGCCCTCCATTTTCCTGTACACATGGCAGTGTGGCTGGCTGATAGCAAAGTCTGGTCTTACCAGGTACAGTGCATTCCTGAAAAACAAGATTCCCAAAGTCTGAAGAGATCAAGAGGCACAACTGGGAAGAGAAACCAAATGGATGAAAGCCCGAACAGGGCAAAAAAACCCACCATACTCAAGAATTGAAATTGAATGGAAAAGATAGGAAAGAGAACAGTCTAGGGGTTTGGTATCTCTCCATATGTTCAAACCTCCCACAGATGGAGTCATGGGTCCCACAGGATGAAGTGAAGAGATGAAAGCAAGCCATTCATGAAAGTACTACAGATGGCTGTGGGTCTCTAACAGGGAGAAAGATCATCATTCAGCTGTGGCCTGATAACGATTATGATGATTAAAGCTGAACAAATAATTCCCCCCTCCTTTTTTTTTTTTCACTCTGTTTTTTTCTTTTACCCACCATAAGAACATCCACACACAGACCACAGCTTCCGTGAGCACGTTGATTACTTGAGTGTGCTCATATAGCTATTACTTGCATTGTTGATGAATATTTAGAATCCAAATCTTCTTGTGTAGCATTGAAGAGTCAGAGGAGTGAGATTTCATCTGCCTGGTCAGTACATCATCACTTCTGAACAAATACTTGGGTATTAAAAGTGGGGCCTTTCCTACTACTCATGCTTATACGCATCCATTTTGCTCTGAAATAGTTATAAAAGGCACCATCCACATTGAATTAAGAAGTTTAAAAAACTTTTCTGAATTGCTTCTTCAAAGGTGAAAGAAATCAGTTTGGTGATTGTGTTCCATGTTGCACTATGGATGTTTCTGGTGCTCTTCAAAAGTGAACACAGAGAAATTCATTAGTCATGTAATGAAATGCTGGGGAAACTAAAGCAATGGGAAAAATACCTAATATATCATACACCAGAGACAAAACCATGTATCACCACACACTTGTTGCAAACTTGCCAGTTATTGCAAGCTAATAGCTTATTTATTTATTTATTTATAATTTGTTCTACATTTCACTCTGTTAAAGAACCAATTGGCTTCACATCAGTATGAAGAATCTGCAAATTGTTCCCCTTCCTACATAACGTACTCGTCCTATTTATGTCCTTTTTCTCTGGCAATAATAATCAGCAGTAATATAATTCAACCTGTGCATACTGTACTGATTATTATTGCTTGTTTACTTACAGCAAATAACTGCATTTCAGAATCACAGAAATCACAGAAACAGACCCTCAGGATCATCACGTTCAACCAATAATTCTACAAGGTTCACTCCTAAACCATATCCCCAAGCACCACATCCAAATGACCTTTAAGCACATCCAGGGTTGGTGACTCAACCACCTTTCTGGGCAGCACATTCCAATGCCTGACCACTCTTTAAGTGAAAATTTTTTTTCCTAATGTCCAGACTAAACCTACTCAGTCACAGCTTGAGGCTGTTCCCTCTTGTTGTATCACTAATTGCCTGGGAGAAGAGTCCAGCACCAGTCTTTCCACAACATCCTTACAGGCAGTCTCCCTAGTCATATTGTTTTCTTAACATTCTTTCATTTTCCTTTTCATGAGTGCCCACAGTGATGTGCACAATGATGGTTGCACAGGAATGAACTGATATTCATCAAATGAAGAAGAACATTTCCATTTATTATTGTCTTGCATTTATTTAGTAATTTATTTTATGTTTTGAGAATATTCACTTCTAGAAAACCATGTAAGAACAAAGATGGTCCTACTTCAAGAAAAGTGCTGCTGACCAGAAACTGTCTCATTTTTCTCTCAGCTAACCACATAATGCATCTTAAATGTTTGTGGGTCACAACACTAAGGAAAATAAAACTAGAGTTGATGGTTGTGGCATTTTTGCAACGGGATGAATGTTTTTTGCAGAGCTGGGGATGAGCCCATGTCAGAAATCCAGTTCTTGTAGCACTCTTGGTTTCCTGCAGTTTAGTTAGTAATTCTCCATTTGCTGCTGGGCTTAATGTTGCCAGCAAAATTAGGTAGTTTTGCCAACAGAATTAGGTATTTTGCATTTTCCTTCTCTACTAGATTTATCTTAGCAAAAAGGTACCATGAGCTTCCTTTCATAAATCCATCTAATTTTCTTCCTATCTTCCTTTATCCTTTATTTCAGTATTGTGGTGGGTTGAAGTTTCCCCCCCCCAACATTAACTTTGCCAGACTGTAATGGGTTGGGGCAGGTCCCCTCCCCACCACAGGCAGAAATAACGACTCAGGCAAACGGATTGCAAAAAAAGTGATGGAAAGTTTAAATAGGAAAATAATAACAAACAACAATGAAAGTTTTACAGAGACCCACAAGCACCATGACAAAGAGAGAGATCCCAGAACATACCCAAGAACATCCCATCCCCACCTGGGGGTACACCCAAACCCCCCCAGGGCTCTTTCTTCCCCCCCCCCCCCCCCCCCCCCCCCCCCCCCCCCAGCCTTGGGCCTGAGCAGGCCCAAGGGAGGCGGCTCACGCCATGTTACCTAGGTAGCAGCAGGGGGACGAAAGAGGAAGTGCAGACCCCGCATGGCCTTTTTATAGGGGAGCAGGGCATTATGGGAATGGAATACCTGGTCCCTGTGACCACCCCCTGGGCTGGGCCCACCCCTTGGGACCTCCCAGGTGTGGCCTGCGCAGTGGCATCTGGGCCAGCACCCAAGCCTAAACCACCACACAGACCAACTCAGTTAGAAGCAAATGAAGCTGTATTTACAACCAAAATCTACACTCTATGATGGAATGTAATGAATATGTACAAAATATACAGTATTTACAATATTATACAGATATTTACAATTAATAAACAGCACAAGGACCAGGGGAAACTACTAGCTTCTTCCCCTGCCCCCCCTTCACCTTACCCCCCAGTACAAAAGGGACAAGAGAAAAGAGGAGTTAGACTTAGCCAAGGTCAGCCAAAGCACACAGATTATCTCTCTCGAATGAAGCAAAACCAGCCAGAGATCAGAAGACAAGAGAAAAAGGGAAAAATTGTTATCACAGTATCACAGTATAACTAAGGTTGGAAGAGCCCCCAAGGATCATCAAGTCCAACCTGTCTCGACAGACCTCACGACTAGACCATGGCACCAAGTGCCACGTCCAATCTCCTCTTGAACACCTCCAGGGACGGTGACTCCACCGTCTCCCTGGGCAGCCCATTCCAATGACGAACGACTCGCTCAGTGAAGAACTTTCTCCTCACTTCGAGTCTAAACCTCCCCTGGCACAGCTTGAGACTGTGTCCTCTTGTTCTGATGCTGGTTGCCTGGGAGAAGAGACCAACCCCTTCCTGTCTACAACCACCTTTCAGGTAGTTGTAGAGGGCAATGAGGTCACCCCTGATCCTCCTCTTCTCCAGGCTAAACAATCCCAGCTCCCTCAGCCTCTCCTCATAGGGCTTGTGCTCAAGGCCTCTCACCAGCCTCAGTGCCCTTCTCTGGACATGTTCAAGCATCTCGATGTACTTCTTAAACTGAGGGGCCCAGAACTGGACACAGTACTCAAGGTACTCTGATGGTTATGGTACAGCTCCTCTTATTCTAGATATTTACCCAATGAATTTGTTTGGAATAATCTTTTGTTTTCTTTTTCACACCCAATAGTGATTTATTTATATTTTTCAACTTTTCTGCTCAAGATCTGTAACTGAATTTTAAAGGCACAGCCTAAAACCACCAGAAGTATTTACATTCTTTGTGCATTGCTGAGATCTGGTTTGCTCTTTCTTCTTCTTTATGAAAAGTATTTATATTAATTTTCCCTGTTTTCTGTGAGTCTGTCCCAGATGAGACAGATTTACTCAAATTACTTTCTACTGGGTTTGGAACCTGTCATGACAGTTCCTTCAGAGTCTTCAGACCGAGATTATTTGGTGAAGTAAAGTTTGAGCATGTCTGAGTCTGGGATTCTGGGCTTTTCTTCCACCTCAAATGTTAGCATTTGGTTTTCATACCCTTTATTCCTAACTCTTCATCCACCCACAGTGAAGATCTTTCGCTTAAAACTATGACTACAACTACAGCATTTCCTATGCTCTATTTACAACTGGTTTGGATCTGTAATGGATCTGTGTTTTAAAGATTCTTGGGAAAATACCTGACAAGCCTTTAATATGTATAGGAGCAGAAGAGTTTAAATTTTGCCCAGTAAAGCATTTCATTATTTTCTTGGTCCTGCATTCAGGGAAAATTACACTTTTAGCCTTGAGATGATGATGATGACGACGACGACAACAACAACAATAATAATGATATCATCTAAAACATACAACCTTCCTGAATTTCTGTGTTATTACCTGGAAGGAAATTAGGATAAAACCTTTTTTGTTAAAAATCTTTCTAGTGTTTGGCAAGATCTACACCTTTCTACCAAGTCTGTAATATTTCTTATTTCCCTCATGGAACTATTTATTTCATAGATTACTCATGCCTGAGGGTGTTTTTATATTTTGAGGTGGAAGATGCCCTGGAAATCTAAATTATTTTAATTACATGCTGCTATGTCTGTTACATTTATCAAGCAGAGATGTTATGGCTCTTGCCTCTGACTGAAATGGAAATTGCCATGTAAATAAGGCTATGGACTTGAATACAAAATGTCTTTATAGAAAATAAATATTGAACATATTTCTGTACTAGTGTTCCTGCTAAATTTCTCCCTAAGTGCCTTAGTACTCAGACAAAAAAAGTAATCCATGTTTTTCTTGCAAAGTAAAAAGCATAATTTTGATACTTTTGCCAAATTATAGAAATGCTTTCTTATATTATCTGTTCAGCTTCCTGCCTTTGGGTCACAGAATTACTCTGCCCATTTGATGTACTTAAACATGGCAGAAGGTACCAACCATCCACCCTGTGCATCCCAGCAGAATTGAAATCCTTTTGACATAAACCTGTCTATATATCTATATTTATTCTTTCAGACATCCAAAATCATACAAAAATGCCATTGGCTCCCACATTCAAAGGCAGCTCAACACAGCTTCAGAGTGACTGTGTCCTAGCAAGAAAACCTCTTTCCAATTTAGAATACATAGAATACATAGAATAAACCAGGTTGGAAGAGACCTTCAAGATCACTGCGTCCAACCCATCAACCAATCAAACACCACCCAAACAACTAACCCACGGCACCAAGCACCCCATCAAGTCTCCTCCTGAAAACCTCCAGTGATGGCAACTCCACCACCTCCCCAGGCAGCCCATTCCAAAGGGCAATCACTCCTTCTGTATAGAACTTTTTCCTAACATCTAGCCTGAACCTCCCCTGGCGCAGCCTGAGACTGTGTCCTCTTGTCCTGGTACTGGCTGCCTGGGAGAAGAGACCAACATCCGTCTGTCTACAACCTCCCTTCAGGTAGTTGTAGAGAGTAATAAGGTCACCCCTGAGTCTCCTCTTCTCCAGGCTTAGAACTTAGGAGAGAAAATTATATTTCTGCTGTTGGATTATGGCTGCTAGGTGAAAAATATGTTTTCTGAACGGCTAGCATAATATTACTGTGATAAAATGAGAGCAGATGATCTATAGTCCTGTTCAGGTTTGATCTTCAAGAAACATTATGGAACAACTAATGCATTTCTCTTCAGATGGAGAGTAGACAGTGAGGCATATTCCCTGTATCAACCTCTTTGACCGAGATGTAGCTATCATTTTCAATAAGTTATACTTTTGTGAGTCCCCTTAAGGCCACATTCTTAATGTGTAGTGAGGAGCCATTTTTTTTAATGCAATAAATAAAGTTTGTGGGTTTATATCAGGGGAAGTTTATTAGATATTTAAAAGTTGTTCCCATCATCACAGATAGTTAACTAAGTCCTGATTTGCATCCTTTATTAATTCCTCGGTGTTCTCTTGTTTTATATATTTTTCTCAGGCACATTTTGGATATATGTAAATGAGTGGAATATTTTGAGTGTGAGTAGTGGTGTCCATTTTGTGTGCCAAAATTAAATTGCGTTTCTTTGGGTTTTAGTTTTTAGTAACTAATAAAAATCTAACTGCCTGGTCTTTATATAAAATTAGTCTTGGACTGTAAAGATAGACACCACTTCTAAAAGAGTAGATTTCACTCTGTAAATGGAAGTGGTGTAATCTCTTTAGCCAACCTCAGGTTCCTTGTGGGGATATATGGACTTCGGAGTAGGAGATATTCATTCAAATACTGCTTCCAATCTCTTGAACCCGAAGGGAGCTTTTGAAGGGAGCTGGCAAGTGGCACATAACCAGAGGATGAGATTATGCCCTAAGTGGCACTTACAGACTTGCTTTATGATGCTGAAGTGTAAGCTTTCCTTGTCACCCTTCCATTCTCTTCAGAGGTGTGCCTCAGTCCAGTGTGAATAGGACGTATGTTTGGGTTATGTGTCTCTCTGCTGTGTGTCACTGAAAAAACTGCTGTGAGATAATCAGTAGATTGGCAGCTTTAGCACTTTACAGATATACAGTAACAATTAATTTTACAGGGGTTGTAGCACAAACAAGCTTGAAAGACATCAGGCTTATGATGTCAGTAGTGTAGTCGTAGGTATACAATTTGTTTGTTGACCATTGCTACTATCTTTCTTTTAGACATACAATAGTGACTTCTGCTTCTGGCAGGACATGGCCTGACATTATCACATAAATCTGCAGTTACTATTTCTGCCATGAAAATCAGTAGCTTCCAATTGCCTTGGACATATGGCCTCCAAAAGTCAGATCTATGAAAGAATGACTGTGGTGCTGCAGAAGAAAATTATCTCAGATTATTGTTGGAAAAAAAAGAAGACAATGAAATCTCTTTTGTGGGGTTTGGCCTGGTTAGAATGCTGGTTTTCTTAGAAATGCAGTCCCAGTCATCAGATTTCTACATCATAGAATTCTGTGTAAGGTTGAATACACAGCCAAGAGGAAATGTGTTTAAGAGCTTTCATAACAGAAGGCCAGCCCAAGATCTTCTTTCATCTTTACTGGATTGCTTTATAGACAACCTATTTCACAACATTTCGTCATCTGCCTTCATGATAGAAAGCAGATTTGGTGTATGCCTGTGCATTGTAAAAGTATGTCATGCACAGGATCACGGAATGGTGCAGTCTTACGGACATTCTCTGTTTAAGGCAGCTTCATGACAACTTATGACGATGTCAAAGAGCATCCTTTCCCAGGTAAATAATAACAACAGCAATAATAATAATATGAAAAAAATGTTATTTGGGTGGGTTGCTTTTTTCTTATTTCCATGAGGAAAAAGAGAAGGTTCATAAGGAGAATTTAAACACTAGTGGGATTATGCTTCCTAAGGAAAGAAAAATGTCAAGTAGGAGAATGAGATTTTGGAAAATTCCATTTGTGACAGGTCAAGAGCTGCTCTAACTGTATTTTTTCCCTCACTTAACTCAGAAGTCTTAGATAGTCTAAGGCTGGCACTTTCTATGGTCAACACAGAGATGTAGGCATTTCCAAAGGATGAATCCTCCCCTCCTGAAAGCAAGTCAATAAACGAGATCCAGAGGTCCTTACTAAAGGACAAAATGAATAAAACACAGTTTTAAAGGTTCTAGTGACAGTAAGTGACAGATGCTAGAGTTCATATGTTACTCTGATGAGACTGAACAGATTTTTTTGCTTAAGTGTTACCATCTATCTAACCTTGCCAAAATCCCCTTGGCGTTTCCTGCTTAAAGTCTCTAGAATTTGTTCTTTGACTAGTAAGTTGTTTCCTGGTCTCACAATTCAATATGTAGCCAAAAAAGTGGAATGTGGAAAACACAGACACTGAAAAGTAACAGTGAAGAAAGAGTTCCTAAAATTCCAGAGAGAATGAATGAGAGCATTGAACTCATCATACAGAAATATATACGGGTAGAATATGATAAATTCAAATGTGGAACTGCATGCTCAAGTCAATGCTGGACTCATAAAAGCCATATTCTGAATGGGAGTTAATTCTGATTGACTTTCCAAGCTCTGTAACAGTAAGAAAACTCCATGATGTAGAATAGAATGGAATGGAATGGAATGGAATGGAATGGAATGGAATGGAATGGAATGGAATAGAATAGAATAGAATAGAATAGAATAGAATAGAATAGAATAGAATAGAATAGAATAGAATAGAATAGAATAGAATAGACCAGGTTGGAAAAGACCTTTGAGATCATCAAGTCCAACCTATCACCCAACACCATTTAAACAACTAAGCCATGCCTCATCCAGTCTCTTCTTAAATACTTCCAGTGATGGTGACTCCACCACCTCCCTGGGCAGCCTATTCCAATGGCCAGTCACTCTTTCTGTGAAGAACTTCTTCCTAACATCCAGCCTAAACCTTCCCTGGCACAGCTTGAGACTGTGTCCTCTTGTTCTGGTGCTGGTTGCCTGGGAGAAGAGGCTACAACCTAGCTACAACCTCCCTTCAGGTAGTTGCAGACAGCAATTAGGTCTCCCCTGAGCTCCTCTTCCCCAGGCTAAGCAACACTAGCTCTCTCAGCCTCTCCTCATAGGGCTTGTGATCCAGACCCCTCACCAACTTTGCTGCCCTTCTCTGGACACGTTCCAGCAAGTCATCATCTTTCCTAAACTGAGGGGCCCAGAACTGGACACAGTACTCAAGGTGTGGCCTAACCAGTGCTGAGTACAGGGGCAGAATGACTTCCCTGCTCCCACTGGCCACACTATTTCTGATCCAGGCCAAGATGCCTTTTTGGTCACCTGGGCACACTGCTGGCTCATGTTCAGCCTACTATCAACCAGCACCCCCATGTCCCTCTCTGCCAGGCTGCTCTCCAGCCACTCTGACTCCAGCCTGTAGCACTTCATGGGGTTGTTGTGGCCAATGTGTAGAACCTGGCACTTGGATGTGTTAAATCTCATGCCCTTGGACTCTGTCCATCTGTCCAGCCTGTCGAGGTTCCTCTGCAGCACCCTCCTACCCTCTAATAGATCAACACCTGCCCCCAGCTCAGTGCCATCTGCAAATTTACTGATGATGGACTCAATCCCCTCATCCAGATCATCATATTGAGCAGAATGGGGACCAACACTGATCCCTGGGGGACACCACTAGTGACTGGCTGCCAGCTGGATGTGACACCATTCACCACCACTCTCTGGGCTCAGCCCTCCAGCCAGTTCCTAACCCATCGCAGTGTGCTCCCATCCAAGCCATGGGCTGACAGCTTGGCCAGGAGTTTGCTGTGGGGGGCGGTGTCAGAGGCCTTGCTGAAGTCCAGGAAGAATACATCCACAGCCTTCCCCACATCCACCAGGCAGTCACCATCATAGAAGGAGATCAGGTTGGTCAGGCAGGACCTGTCCCTCCTAAATCCATGCAGGCTGGGCCTGCTCCCTTGACCATCTTGTAAGTGCTGGATGATTACACTCAAGATGACCTGTTCCAAGTTCCTGCTTGGCACTGAGGTCAGGCTGACAGGCCTGGAATTCTCTGGTTCATCCTTCCAGCCCTTCTTGTGGATGGGCATCACATTGGCCAGCTTCCAGTCCTCTGGAACCTCTCCAGTGAGCCAGGACTGTTGAAAAATGATGGAGAGTGTCTTGGCCAGCTCATCTGCCAGCTCTCCGCACCCTAGGATGGGTCCCATCCAGTCCCATGGACTTGTGGGGATCCAAGTGGCTCAGCAGGTCTTGAACTACTTCCTTCTGCATCACAGGGGAACTTTACTGCTCCCTGACTCCATCTGCCAGCTCAGGAGGCCAGTTGTCAGGAAGACAACCTACCTTGCTATTAAAAATTGAGGCAAAGAAGGTGTTAAGTACCTCTGCCTTTTCCTCATCTTTAGTTACAATATTCCTCTCCTTGTCCTCTAAGGAGTGGAAGTAGTCCTTGCCCCTCCTTTTGCCATTAATAGATTTATAAAAGCATTTCTGTTGTCCTTCACATCAGTGGCCAGCCTAAGCTCTCAATGGGCTTTTGTCTCTCAAATTTTGTTCCTACATGACCTAGAAACATCTTTAAACATTTCATGGGTAACCTCTCCTTTTTCCCCCTTATTTTTTCCCCCTCTTTTTTCCTCTTAATTCATTCAGAAGCTCATTGCCCATCCAGGCCAGCCGTCTACCCCAGCGGCTCATCTTCCGGCACATTGGCACAGCCTGTTCCTGAGCCTTCTGGATTTCTTTCTTGAAGTAGGTCCAGTCCTCCTGGACCCCTTTGTTTTTAAGGGCTGTTTCCCAAGGTACCTTCTGAGTTAGTTCCTTAAGTAACCTGAAGTCTGTCCTTCAGAAGTCCAGAGTGGAGGTTTTGTTGCTGCTTCTCTTAGCTTGACTTCACATGGAAAACTCAATTATTTCATGGTCACTGGACCCCAGACAGCCTCCAACCACCACATCTCCCACCAGCCTTTCTCTATTTATAAAAGGAAGGTCAAGCAAAGCCTTACACCTGGTAGGCTCACACAGCAGCTGTGATAAGAAGCTATCCTCCATACACTTTAAGAACCTCCTAGACTGCCTCCTCTCTGCTGTGTTATGTTCCCAGCAGACATCAGGCAGGTTAAAATTGCCCATAAGAATAAGGTCTGGTGGTCTTGAGACAGCTTCTAGCTGCCTATAAAATAATTCATCAACCTCTTCATCCTGGTTGGGTGGTCTATAACAGACTCCAACCAGGATGTCAGCCTTGTTGGCCTTCCCTCTAATACTCACCAACAGGCACTCAACCTGATCATCCTTCATCTCTAGTTCCATGGCATCCTCCCTGATGTACAAGGCCACCCCTCCATCCCTTCTCCCTTGCCTGTCTCTCCTGAAGAGCCTGTAGCCATCAAATACAATGCTCCAGTCATGTGAGTCAGGCTGGTAGGGTATATAGAACACATTATTATTATTTCAGTTCTCGTACCAGTCCTCATGTACTTAGATGTTCACAAAGTGGTATAAGACCACTGAAAACACCTTCGTGTCAAACCATATCTACTCATAACTTGGATCATCAGTACAGACTTCTGCCAGACTTTGCAGGCAGTAGGAAAAGCAGTGACTCAGGATTTGGGCAAGGATGGTCCCCCACTTATCTACAGATTTCACAAGTACCTCTTGGGACCCATGCACTCAGACATCTAAAAGTTAGGTTCAGCAATGAGGTTGCTAAAACTTACAGAAATATTCTGTAATAAGCCAGGTTCTCTCTTGAATATCTCTCTTCTCTTGCTATTATACTCCTGTCTCTTTCTGTTATTTAACCCACTCCCCTTATGTCTTCTATATGTGATACCAATCAGAAGATACCCTTCCTGCCTTCATCTGTCTTGTCTAGTCCCAAGATCTTCTTCCTTCTGCTTTCAGCTAACATTACTTCCCCACACTCCTGACTCCACTGATCTCCTCTTCAAAGTGACTCCAAATCTGAATTTTGGCATTTCCAGGTCAGGCTAATTAGTTTTCTATTTGAATTTTGAAATTTTGCCCCAAAACTGAGGACACAATGCTTCCTCAAAATTAACTTTATGCATGAGTTAGGGATATTAGATATAAGATGAATTTATTCCAACCTCAGAAACAATCTTCCCAAGTACTTTCCCAGAAAAGAAGCTCTGAAATAGCCTCAAAACCAGACTTTTTTTTTTTTTTAAATTATTATTAGCATAGAAGAAACTTGTAAGCTAATAAAAAGATAATCAGGGAACCTTAACAGAGAGATGTTGTTATCTGTACTGCCTGTAATATTCCTGTCATGTCAGCAATTGTTATCGAATGCCTTGAGATAATCCACAACTATCAGATTAGCTACATGAACAAATATTAAGCAAACAGAAGAGATTTATGTTGGTAGGAAATAGAGTTTGACCCTCACCATTTAGGAATGTTCTTAAGGAAGGGAGGATCAAGGAATTTTTCCTAGTCAGACCGTAATCTGTTGAGTGATTTTTCTAATATTTCTCTCTAAATCTGACTAGGCCAGAGAAATGAAGTTAACTATAGTTGAACAAAGAAAAAAAACAACTTTATTTTTTGTAGTGATTAAAAACTGAATTTAGACTTTATGGATGGATACAAACTGAAATGGCATCAGTACAGTTTTCTGAAGTTTAATGCATGAAAAAAGAAAAACAGAAGGAAAACCAAAAAGCCTCAGTTCATATTTCAAGCAGAAAGATAAAATGTGCTCATTATATAAACCTCTAGAAGTAGAAAGGATTCTTGAAGGAAAACTTAGATCTTCCAGAGAAGTAGCATTAATAATAATAATAATAATAACAATAACAATAACAATAACAATAACAATAATAAAAACAACCACCAAAAACCTCACAAAGTGCAGCTGATCCTTTATATTTTTCAGGAAAATTTTGCATGTCTGACATATTTTCGTATTGGTTCTATGTATCCAATTTATGTAACAGTGTTTGGCTAAGGACAGAATAAATGTATAATGCTTCTTGGACCACAAACATATGATTTTTTGGTTAGTTATTTCACCCATGAGACCTGAGGAATCTCGGATGACAGCTGCTAAATTGTATCCTAGAGACAGGCGTGAAAGGAGCTCCTCAACTTAAATGGATGGCCTTAAGTCACTCCTCATTACAGCTGCATTTGGAAGAGACTGTGAAGAGGTTACTGAACTATACATTAAAATGGGAAGTGCTGCTAAGAAAAATTGCATTTCTGAAGCTGACATGGTTGCATGCAATGCCCCAGCATTATACTATGTGGAACAAATTCTAATATCCATACTCAGTTTTTAATCATTCTTTACTCAAAAATGTCACAGAACTAAATGGGAACAGTGCCACTATAAAGACTGAGTTGATGGTGATTTACTGTTTCAAGGGTGGGTATTCCCCACACTCCAGAATTCAGATGCAACCCTAAATGTTTGGAAAATTTATGGTCTTCTGAGGTAGCAAGGCAGTGTTAGTGTCCCAGATTTGAGAGGATTTAAGGGATTGATTCCAAAGTGCCCTCCTCCTATACCAAATGGCACTGCATGCAAAATCACTTGATCATTTTGTATGTATAATTAGGGCTCAAACCTTGGCTCAATTTTTCCTAAAATGGACCAAAACCTTTTGGATATGTCTCAAGCACAGAACACCCATGGCCACCACATGTGGTGGGAAGGGGTTTGCAGACATAATTTGTCAGGGTTTAAGTTAGAAGCTCAAGGTCGTCCAGGAAAATAAGATGAAAGATGCATCATGTGAATGTTGAGGCTTAGGGTCTGTTGAGGAACAGAGTTGCTCCAGACATGCACTGACTCAGTGCCTGGGAGGCTCAAAGACAGAAGGTATTCCCAGTCAAAGTAAACTAAACTTTATGTTTGGGGCCTCTGGAGAGCCTGTGCCATTCCTGCCTAATGGAGGCCCTCTGTGAAGTTTCACATGGTCATGTACAGCTGTGCAGAAAGTGTGTACATCGGTGTCCTGGGCAATGGGTCGTCCAGACTGTGCAATGACTGAAATGTGTTGCACCTATTTTCTGGCCTGCAAGATGGATTTCTCTTCCAAGGAAATGAGAAAATGTGAGTGTAGAAGATGGTGAGGAAGGGCCTAGAATTTGCATGATTCTCATTCTGATGCTGTGTTGTGACATGAATTGTATGTGTATGCGGAGCTGAAAGCTTGGATCACACAAAGATCTAATAGTGTAACTATAACCCTAACACAAATATTTTTGGATGCAAAAGACTGCTTCAAGGTGCTTAAAAATTTATATATAAATTCAGGTTTTATTTTAGGAATAATTTCCAAGGAAGTTAATGCTGGTGTAGTAGCTAGGATTATACTGGCATACTTCCTGACAGTATAAACAAAGCACAGCGAGTCACTACGTCATGGGGACAAGGGATCCTTCATACAGATCTTGTAGAATGAGGTCTTCATAATGCATCCAGATGCTTCTCAGATGTTTTCTTGTGTCAGAGTAAATGTATAAGGCATGTCAGCATAAGAAGAGAGTAGGGGGGCTCAGGAGCAGGAACAGAGAAGGCATACAATGCAAGGGGGTGCTCCAGAGGCAGAAGAGGCCAGGTAGATTAATTACATTTCCCTTTTTTTCAGAAGGTAAAGTTCGTAGTGGTAGAGTAGTGACTTCTCCAAAGTTCTGTATTAACAAAGTTCAGGTAAATTTCATGTAACTATAGTAAAGACCTTGAAAATGTAATACTGTATCTGCTCCAAGGTTTTTTAAAAGCCTCCTGGAGGAAGTTTGATATTCTAAGGAGTTTCCACAAAGTGTCTCATTCTTCAGTCACACAGTCACTGAAGAACTCCCTTGGCACTTCCCAGTCCATCTAATTTAAAAATAACAATCAATGAAAAGCTAGAAGTCTGAAACAGTGAGAATACAGCAGTCTCCTGGGTGTTATGTAATGCATAATTTTATTGAGAAAAAAAATGGTATTTGTATTTATCATAACTCTATTTTTATATATTGTGGTTAACCAGCTGTGAAAAATATCTACATCAACTATTTCCTTTCTCTGTCACAGTATGTAAAAAGCCTTCTGGAATATTTTAGGCAAGAAATATGAAATTACTTTTTTGCTTATTCCATTAGAAATATTTCTTTAGTCCAGGAAGGTGGTGGAGAGTAAGTTGGATGGGGAATAGGCTTAGCTAGTCAAATGCTGGTTGGCTTGTGTAAGATGTCTTGAACAAAATCTTGACAACTTTGCAGAAAATAAACAAAAACAACATATATGAAAAAGTGAACTAGTGGAGGAATTAAAGATGTAAAGCATTCTCCATAGTATGTAGAAGTTCTGTTACCAGTTGTGAAGCCATCTTTGGACAATGAAGCAAAAAGAATATAGTGCAAGCAGACATTTTTCAGACTAGCTTTATGGATTTGGCACAAAGAACAGTTTTTACTGACATTCAGTGATTGATACTGTACATGACAGCAATAAAACTCCCTTCACTTTATCCCTTCTCTCTGCATGAATAATGACTGTAATGATTGTCTTTGTTCTTTTGTTCACTCCTTGAATTGCTACTTGCAGTTGCCAGGTTCCTTTGCACCTGATTTGTCAAAAGAAAATCTTCACCTCTACTACTCATGCCTAGCAAAGGAAATCATCTGAGGTTGGTTATATTTTCCTGATTGCTCCTAATTCCTTTTCTTCCCTCAGTTCTTCATGTCATCATGGTGGGTCAAATAAAAATTCGTCATGAAAGGAGTGTGCCTGCCATAAAAGAAAATGATGCTTTTGGACCTGCACATCTGCAACATAAAATCTATTTTACCTCTCATTAAACCTGTCAGAGTCTGTAAATTGAATTGTTTGACTCTGAAAGGACTCCCTTGCTGGGAAAATGACAGTATGCAGAAATGATACTTGGAACTTCCCAGCTCTCCCCAGATGAGATCCCTCACAGTAATGTGAGAGGAAGGGTTTCCAGGTGTCACTGTCTCCAAATGAAATAAGAGTTTCTGTTTCACGTGACCCACACAATGTGTTTCACTTCAGTGCACACTACTATGCCAGAAGTGCAGGATCAAGTAAATACTGTATCCCACAGCCTTAGGGATGACAAAATATAAGACTACAAAGAAAATCTGTAGTGGGTGAAGTACAGTTCAGTGGTTCACTTCATGTTACATTGACTTTCAACACTTGAAATCAGTTAAGGGGTGACCTATTCTATCTAAACCCTGGATACCTTTAAAAAAAAAAACTTTATTAGAAAGAAAAGAAAAAAAAAAAGTTAAACAAACAAAAAAAACCCAAAAAACCAACACAAACAAAAAGCAACCAAGCGGCACTCTCTGAACCTGGAAGCTGAAGGAGCATTCCCTAAGACAGCAAATGCAAGATATGTGACTGCCATCTACTAGATAACCTGAAGAGTGTGCAAATAAAAAAAAAAGAGCACATTTGGGTTCAGGATAAACTCATCTGAAACTGTCCACACTTACATGCCAAATAGAGCCCTTTGCATTTTCAAGGGCTATATTTGGTTGCAAAATTGCAGTAAATATGTGCAAGCATTTTATATTCAAGTCACTGAATTCACAAACTGCTAGGAGAAGGTGAAATTTCTTATTTCAAAGCTTCAGTACAATTCAGGTTGGCTTTTCTCTACTGACTGTATCAAAGCCGTGCTGGTTTACTGCACTGAGGAATCGACATGATATGTGTTTCAGAAAAAAAGGACAGATTTGTTTCTTACAACGTATGCATAGTTTCAATTAAGGAACCATTGTATCTCCATATTCCACTTAGAGTGATATTAATATCTACTTAGCACATCCCTTTGTGTCCATTTCAAGAGTAAGCCCACAAACACAGTCTTCACAGGACAGCTTTTCTCCATTCCCTCCTCAGATTCAAGGATAGTTTGGTCACTTAACAAAAGGTTTCCTGGATTTTGGAAAGGCTGAAAGTTTAGATGTGTCCAAATATCTTTTTGCTCTCTTTTTGGATCAGATGCTGAAATGAGATTGAACCCATGATGCTGGCATGCACTTTCTTAGTGAATGTTGAGACCTGCTATAGGACATGAACAGAAACATTTACTGACAGATAAACCAGCACACTCTTGTTGCAGGGCCTAGAGTAACTGTAGCGACCTTCTCTGATGTAGGATGCAGTTACTCCTGTATTTCCAGCTGTTTAGCCTTTATAGAATAACTTCGAAGGATATGCAGAGCGCCTCCTTAAGTACCTCTTCTGTCTATACAGGAGTGAAAAAGTCAATGCAGTATTTTCACCCAGTTTCCTTCCTCCATTTGTTCTTGGTTCTTTTAGCTATAGTTACCACATTGCCCTGCATGTAATTTACACCCAAATCCTACCTTTTCCAATCATAGCAAAGGAAAAACTATGGATTGGGGCTGTTACTTGAGAAATTAAGCTGAGAGTTGGAAGAATTTTCAGAAGCTTGCAAAGGGAGAAGTATGAGCAGGAGAAGAAGAGTCAAATTAATGAGAAGGTGAGAAAGATACAGGGACAAGAGGGGAAATGTTTTTTACAAACAGAACAAAATACATCATTCTTTACTAACAGAAATGTCCTTGTTGCTAAACAGTTCTCCCTGGCTTCTTTGGAAAAGCTTCCAATGCCTTCCTGAAGAAGATGCGCTGGTTGCTGCAATCCTGAGATTCAGATGATAGTAACTTAGGAGTTTCTTTCTCAGGAATAGCCTGGTACTGAAATTCCTCATTAGTGATGATGGCGACTGAAAGGGAAGGTGAGTTACAGAAAATGTGTAACTGCAAGATTTGCAGCATAAAACCTGTGGTAGTTTTAGGCTATGCCTTTAAAATTTTTCACAGATCTTGAAGTGACGAGCAATAAAATGTGAATAAATCACTATTGGGTGTGAAAAGGAAAATAGAGATAATTCTAAACAATTTCATTGGAGAGATATCTACCATAAAACTGGTTGTACCAAAACAGTTTGTGGGGATTCTTGTCTCGTCTCTGCTTGCTTCATTGCTCTGGAGGGAATACTAACCTGCTTCTGCTTGGCCTTGGCTGTGTTGTTTTGGTTAAGCCTAACAGCTACTTTCTCTGTTCCTTTCTCCCTTTTGGACAGGGGCTGGGTGGGGGGCAGAGAGACAGCTTCCCTGGTCTCTTGACCAGGGTGGGTCTCATGTTGTTTGTTAATTGTAAATATCTGTACAATATTAGTACATATTCATTGCATTCCATTGTAGGCTGTAGTTTTGCTTGTAAATACAGCTTTCATTTGCTTCCAACTGAGCTGGT
The DNA here is from genome assembly GCF_014839835.1 of Dryobates pubescens. Lineage (NCBI taxonomy): Eukaryota > Metazoa > Chordata > Aves > Piciformes > Picidae > Dryobates > Dryobates pubescens. The sequence goes on from NC_071617.1 coordinate 28,962,308, forward strand.
CTGGCAAAGTTAATGTTGGGGGGGGGGGGAGGAATTTCAACCCACCACAAAAGCCATGGGGGTCTCAGTGCAGAATAAATTTGGTACAAAGACTGCATGATGTTTCCCTAAAGTAATGATCTGCACCAGAAATTCAAAAAAATATGCAGAAAAGGAGCTGGAGAAAGAAAAATGTAGACAGGAGAGAAAACGTAAGCCACTGGAAGTGGAAAACAATGGTACAATAAATGCTATAAAGAGATTTCATTTGCTGTGATTGATACTGAAGAAACAGAATTCTCTAGCCTCTGGAAAAAACAATGTCATTTTTGGATGGTTGTGATGTTCTACCTGAGTCAACCTGGTATTACTATAATGCCATATTTTGAGAAATGCCATGTGAGAAAGTGAAGACTTCATTTATGTAGGATTAGAAAGGAAGTAATAAATCCCATTCTTTCCACACAGATTTTTGCTGAATGGAAAAGTCTCCCTGTCTTTTATTGGCTCAGTCAGATAAGCACTCAGCTGAAATCATGTTATTTCACAGACCTGACTCTCAACAGAAGTCAGTCTCCTCATGGGCCATTTGCCATACTGTCTACCATATAATCTAAATAAGCCACAAGTACCAAGCGGTGATAAAATAGAGGATGCAGTGGAAGACAGTGAAATGTGTTAACTGTATGCTATTTGAGGAATTATTACCAAAGAAGAGTTCTCAGCATGGTGCTAGGGACATGTCTGTGCTACAGAAGATACATTCTACCAGGTGAAGCACCCGGCCTGGTATTTTAGTAATTACATGGTAGCAGCATCTTTTAAACATTTCAGTGAAAAAGACAGAGGAAAAACATGGATCCTTTCTTCAACTTGGATGCAGAGGACTGGACCTAGAGTGTTCTATAGTTCTAGATAAAACAGACTAAATTCTTTACTATTGTAACAGAAAATACCTCTAGGACCAAGAGTCTTTCAAGCAAAAGAAACAGTCATTGTATGACAACTTAAATTTCCCCACAGATGTATGTAACTCACTAGTGGGTTTTTTTTCTTTTCTGGTTTAAGAGATCCAGTTCCTGGGGCTTTGGAGAGAGACTCTTATTTCTTCTTTTCCTACTGTTTCTTTTCCTAGCAATTCATGAGAGAATAGAAAATAGCTACTTCAGTGGGAAGTGAGATGAATGTACTTTCCGAGAACAGTTCTATGTTTTGTATGAATTCATAAATGATGGAACACAACAGAGTAAATAGTCATAAAAGGGATGCAGGACTCTTCACTACAACTATGCTAGATTATACTGAGTGACAGTTATTCAGAAGGTAAGTACATGTCTTTGTAAAGGGGTTAGGCTTTTATAAAAGATTTACTTTTAAAAATGTTAGCCTAGTCAGAAAATGAAGCAAAGTGGAAGGGAGAGAGGGTTTGTTTGTTTATGTATGCATGTGTATATAATGAAAGATAAAATGCATACAAATTAATTGAGACCTCTTTTGGAATTTGTTCTTAACACACACACACACACAAAGTCCTTATGCTTAAGGCAAAAAGGTGGTTAAATGCAGCTTTTCATGGCAATAGCCACATGATCAAATACCCATATAGATCAGGGCCACTACACTTTGCTATAATGGTCAAGTCAGCAGTACAATGCCTGTGGCTTCCTTTGTGTGTCAACCAAGAAATAGGGGGAGCATGAATGGTGTCATAAAGTGAGTCAAGCAAAGAAATAAAAAGCAAGTACTTCCAGTTTTGAGAACTAAATTTTGGAGAAACAAAACAAATATTTCTTGCACAACTGTAATATGTCTTGGGGGAAAAGTCTGCTTGAAACCACAGGGTTCTTTTCCCCTCAGAATCCTTTTACTAAAAATGAAAAAAAGAACTTTCTTAAGTCTGGAAGAAAACCATTTAACCTTTTTAAATATAAATCATCTCCCCACACCTCATTACTCTGGAGTAGAGCACCTGCTTTTGCTTTGTCTATCTATAGCTGCATGGTAAAGCTACTGAGTTTTCCTAGAGAAGGAACGTGTCTTCTCTGCAAACTTCCCTGCAATCAGCATTAGGTTTGGAACAGAAACCTAATTCTTTTAAGTAGGTGTCTCCTCACCTCCAGCCTCCCAATTTGCTACTGTACAACCAACTCAGCAGGTTCATGCATCCACCTTTGTCCGCTGTTTTCTAGTATCAGAGTATGTTGTTCCATTAGAAGTGCACTTATTGAGTCAGATACGCCAGTGCCAACTGATATTGTCATCAAGGAAAGGTCTGAAAAAAAAATGCAGGTTGATGAAAATTACCAAAAGCATATAGGGGCAGATACCTATCAGCAGGCACAGGAGAATACATGTTGGTAGATCACTACTGTTCAGTTTAAAAAAATAGTGTAAATTCATGGAATTGCAGAATCATAGAGTGCTTTGGGTTGGATGGGACCCTCAAAGGTCATTTGTCCAACCCCTCTTTCGTAAGAAAATCCATTGTTCTATGTGTCTTTTTCTTTGTGGCACTGTTCAGTGTGTTGGTGCTCGTTTCTTTCGATGCCTAAAGAAAATACACAGGAAAGGAGAAACTGGCTCAGCTAAGGTTTTTAAGAGAACTGCCAAACAGCCATGCATTCTAGTACAGCTAGGAATGCAAGCAATGTTTATAATACAAATGCAAAATACTTTCCAAAGTTGGTAGTGCTATTCTACTGTTACAAGTTAAAAGGTATAAGCTACACCATGGGTTATCCACTGCTTTTAAGCAATGCTGTTAAAAAACAGAATTGCTAAGAATCTAAAGAAAGAGTAAAGGCACCTGACTGGACTTTTTTGTTATTTATTTTCATTCATGTATATGCTTTATGAAGTCTCAAGGTCAACTGTGTACCTTTGCACTGTAGTGTGTATTACATTTATATTACCTGATCTTTAGTATCACAGAATCACAGAATCAACCAGGTTGGAAGAGACCTCCAAGATCATCAAGTCCAACCAATCATCCAACCCTAACTAATCAACTAGACCATGGCACTAAGTGCCTCATCCAGCCTTTTCTTACACACCTTCAGGGATGGTGACCCCACCACCTCCCACCATTCCAGAAGTCCTTTCTGTGAAGAACTTCTTTCTAAGATAAGCCTAAACTTCCCCCTGCACAGCTTTAGCCTGTGTTCTGCTTCTGGTTGCCTGGGAAAAGAGACCAACCCCCCACCTGGCCACAGCCACCCTTCAGGTAGCTATAGACAGCAATAAGGTACTCATACTCTGCAAGCTAGCTACAATAATGTCATTACACATTTACCTTGTACTTTTATGCACAGATTGCAAAAAAACTGTTCTGCTGTATTCTTCTGTTTCAGTTGGTGACATAATTATCTCATTCCATAGCCTACGTATATACTTAGCAATTGAAATAGCAGATTAAGATTTCTCATACTGTAAGGTCTTCTAAATCTTATTTACCATGAGTACTTTCAAGAAAAGAAAGGGAAAACAAACTCTCATTTGATCTTTTCCCCAGATGCATTTTTTCGCAACCAGACTTCAAACGTTTTATGGCTATTGTGTCATCCCCTCACTTGCTTTATGGGTAATTAAGTCATTACAATAACACATTATGTTAGCATATTCCAAGACAAAAAATTCCTGCCCTCTAACAGGAAACTGTAAAAGGCCAGATGTTTCTAAGAGTTTGAGCAGAATCACAGAGCTATCACTAATCACTGGGTTGGTTTGTGTGGGAGAAAGTGAATATATGAAATCAGTGTGAATCTTTCTATATGGTTAATCTAATGGCATAAATTAAGATACAGTTTGTCTTTGGAACATAAAGGGACACTTTTCTAAAAAATAAAATAAAATAAAATAATAAAATAAATAAAAATAAAATAAGATAATAAAAACTAGGCAGAAATCAGAAGTATCTGCCTTTCAAATCGCTCACATCAGATCTGTGTATTGCAAGATGACTGAGACATATCTTCAAAGAAAAATCAATCCTGGGCACACAATCAATTGTATTTCAGCCCAAGTACCCAGGATACATAGTGCATGCCAGCTTTATGCTCTTAAGATAACAGTGTGCCAGCTCTGGAAGACAGGATATTTGGTTCGGCATAAAGCTCAAATGATTTAGGCAGGCTGATTCAGTGTTACGCTTGGGAGGACAAAATTAACAGACTGATTTTTTTATTTTTTAATTCTTTTGAATCAGAAAAATGAACCCATACTTATTTGCCACCCATATTATTTAGAAACCCTAGAGGAAGCTTGTCACTGTCCAGAAAGCTTATGAATTCTAAAGGGATCAAGGAGTGAAACAGGAGCACTTGCTGCTTCCCTCCTGGGAGGTAGAACTCAGCAAGCTTTTTGGAAACTTTTTAGTAATGAGCTCTCACTCATTTCCACTGTAGTTTAGGACTCACCATGAACTACCATGTGTGTTCCTATGCAATTCATATATCATTTAAATTATATGTTTTGATTTGGGAAAAGAACATCAAGGATATTGTAGTCTGAATTCTGAGTGTCTTAGTGAAATATCACAAAAAGAACTGGTTTCTACGATGTTGTTCACAGATATGTGTGTTTACACTAGGGAAACAATTTAGGTACTCAAGTACTTTGGATTAAGTTCCGCAGAACTTAGAAAACAAGTGAACAAGCTACATTGTGATAAGTAAATATCTAAAAGATACATATCAAGAGAAGAAAAAGGAAGAAATGGTCTGAAAGCAGCTGCTTCTCAAAAAGGTGCTAGAGAGTTCCCAAGGAAAATGCTCAGAATCCATTTCCCAAATCTGTTTTTTGTTGGTTAGCAGAAGGAAGAGATGTTTTTGCTTTCACTCTGGAATGTGGGAATGACAGTGGCACCTGGACTACAGTAGGTTCTCTGATTTCATGTAAAAGTGTGGTTTTCAGTCTATTGATTACTGCTCTTCTCAGTCACAAATGAAGTTTGATGATAGGTAAGAGATCTCGAATGACAGCTGCCTTTTGAGTATGAATGTAGCAGAAACAGGTACTCACTGCTACCCATGGGGAAAGTTTCTTTTCCTTAGCAGCTATATTGCTGTTTCCAATTTCTGACTAAATCAAAGACTCCTATAACCTAGTAGTAGGTGCCACTGAGGCACACATTTTGTCTTCTTGTGTGGTAGGATGCCCCAGTTTCAGAGACAGTAGACTGGAGCAGGAGCTGTGAATTCTGAGCCTAGTTCCCAGTAAACTCAGAGTCTGGAGTAAACTGGAGTAGGAAACTAAGGACCAAGCAGCAGTGAAATCATGCAACACACAGGGGACAGGTCCCTGGAGAGCACTTATGAAAAAAATTGAAAGGTGTATGATGGATGCTCCCTGCAGCCACCTCTGTCCATCAGAAGGAGATGTTACCAGGTTTTCCTGCATGCCCACATACCCTGGCTCTTCAGCTAATGTCTGAAAAGTAGGAAGACAGAATAAGTCAGCAAACTCATATCGAATACAGATGGGCCAATAGCACAGGAACTTCCTGAGTGTTGACCTTATGTGACCAGTGGACTTTTCCTCTACATGTTCTTTTGCTGGCTACTGTGGAATGGTACTACTTGCCTGTGCCTTGTAGGTGGAACCTGTCCAAAAACCACTGCATGAGGAGCCCTGCCCATAGCACTCAGCTCTGAGAAACTGCCTGCCTTACACATTGTACTTCAATTTGTCTCTGTTAATAAAATACCTCACATACCTAAGGCATTGTAGAATTAGCAATACTATATGTACCCCTGTTGATTGAAACTTTGGTATTTGCTGTTCAAGGAGTCCTTATTAGGACTTGTCCAGCACACACCCCTACCAGGAGCTTAGTCACTCACAGGAAGCATGGACTCAGCCGTGGCAGGAGCTGCTACTAGAGAAAAACTGGGAAACATAGCAGCCAGGGGTGGATCTTCTTTTCAGGACTTACTCAGCTGAAGCCCCCACCTTCAGCCTTACTGAGTCTTCCTGAAGTCATGTCTGACCCTGCTTCCCCTTACCATGTCCACATCCTGTGCCCCATCCACAGACCCATGGACCCTGCCAGCCTCAGTCCATCCTTGTCCCCAGGGAAGTGCCTGGTGCTGGTGCTACCCCATATTGGTGGCCTCAGCTACCCTGCTCCTGTATGGGGCATGAGATGGGCCCTGGCTGCCAGTCCCTGCCCTAATAGACCCCTGTGGACAGTCTCCACCACCCCCAGGGAGCCCTGGGGCCCATCAGGGCTCTAATTGTGCTTTCTTACTCATATACACTCCTGCTTCAGCTGAGGTTGTTGCCTAGCCAATTACTGGAAATTTCAGTCCATTTTTTGCTGGTATCCACTGTAATTCTGCCAGGTGGTTTTAAGTAGCACATACTTGCCCCACTCTCCCAAAGGGAAAAATGGCATTGTATATTCTTCTTTATTTAGATATATCTTTACAGGAAGAACCACAAAATCAAAAATGGTCACAAGTGAAATGCATGACAGTGATAGACAGAACTCTCTAGTTATGAGAGTACTTTCAAGATGTGACTTGCAAAGCAGAGACATCCAGCAGGAATCAAAAAGTTGAATGCCATGTTCGTCAGCAGATAAATGATTAGTGGAACTGGACCAGGCTCAGAATATGTCAACTCAGAAGTGTTGACTGCTTACAAAGTACACTTTGTTCACTGTGACTGATTGCACAGTGTCATCATTTGCATTAGGTGAGCAGGAATGCAAGACTGGCCTAAAAGCTTTTTAGTTATACTGGAAAAAATGCACATAATGATGAATATTAACCACACATCTCTGGAAACTTTTTTTCAGTGTCCTCAGATTACTTGAATTGCAGGATTTTGAGCAGCTTGTGGTCGGTCCTGACATGATTCTTCAAAAACATTCCAGCCAATGCTTGTGTTTTTAATTTATTGTTAGATTAAAAGGCAGCTACAGATTCAAATCAACTGTCTTGAAATCCTGTATCAGGTAGGGAGGAAGGATTTAAGACAGCAGCCTTGGTGGCAGAGGTCTCATTAAACACTAGCAGTATTCACTCTTATTCTGATTTCTGCTGTAGTTCAAGGACTTTGTGGGCCTAAATTGGGACTTCAATCCAAAACTGTGATCCTAAAAATCCCTGCTCCAACTGATACCCAACCTTGTAGGCAGGCAAACTACAGAAGCTGACTCTAAAACTGTATGTATTTCAGACATCCCTGAGGAAGTATGGAACAGTGTCAGGCCACCTCAGTGCCTGACTCATTGTGATGAGAATAACCATAATAGGCATTCCTTTGTTTAAAAACCTTAAGAACCTTAAGGGCTCAACCCTGATAGTTTGCTAAAGTATACATTACACATACCTAGAGACTCAATAAAATACACAACAGTGTCTACTACTTACTTTTAAAACCAGTCCTGGCTATTTGAAAACAAGCAAATAAATAATAAAAAAAACCAAAACCACACCACCAAACCAACCAAATGTACAAAAAAAAATCAACAACCAAGCATCACCCCCACAAACACACACAAATCACAAACACACACAAACAATTTTAAACACCACCACCACCACAAAAAAACCCAAACACCAAACAAACAATAAAACCCAACCCAACCCAAAACAAACAAACCACAGTTTTTCTTTTAATCTCTTCCACTACATATAAATATTGGAATCCTACAGTGAGCATCCTAACCACTTCTCTAGGGTAGCAGGCATGCAAGAGGTGGAGAGCAATGGCTATGGAGGGGATATGAATCCTCCACTTACCATCAACATCCAACCCATTCCTTCAGAACCTGTTCTCCCAACAGTTTGAATCTTTGTGCCAAAAACAAAGCATACAAAAGGGACACAGTGAATGGAGAACAGATCAGTGGGTGGAAAAAGACTTACAATCTGGTGCTTATTGTAGTAGCTGTTTACCAGGCATTTGAGAAGACATGAACAAATAAATAGCTCTCAGCATAGGGAAACAAAGCACTTCAGGGTCTAAAAGAAGGCTGTGGGACTCCACTGTGGGACAATGTGATGTTTTATCACTCAACTTTTGGGTGAGAGGTCCACTTTAAGGCTGGTTAGAGACCTTCCTTTTAAGTAAGAGCTGCTGTAATGTTTCAGGCAAAGGAATATCAAAGTTTCTATACATGTAACAAATATCCATTACCTCAGCCCATCTCATGGTACAGTAACATTGGCACACTCAGTCCTGAAATGATACCACACTGACTTGTTCTTGAGATGTCATCAAGTAATGAAATGCTGACAGATCTATGAGGGACAAAAGTGAGCCTGCTTCATCTATTTTTATTGTCCAAACTATTAAAATTCCAGGGAGTGAACAATTGGCATTAATGGAGCAATAATAAGAGATAAACGGACCAATAAGGCTAACATCAATGCTTTTACCACAGTTTGTGTATTCAACTTCATTGCCAATATTGTGGCAATAATAATTCAAAAATAAAATAGTAGAAAACAGAGAGAAACAAGCAAGGGAAAAATATGCTGGATAAAGCACTGTTTGTGCAAAAGGGCCCAAAGAGTGGTGGTCAATGGAGTTCAATCCAGCTGGTGGACAGTCACAAGCCATGTTCCTCAGGGCTCAGTATTGGGACCACTTCTGTTTAACATCTTTATTGATGACCTTGCTGAAGACATGGAGTGTGTCATCTGTAAGTTTGCAGATGACACCAAGTTGGGTGGGAGTGTTGATGTGCACGAGGGTAGGGAGGCTCTACAGAGGGACTTGGATAGATTGGATCCATGGGCCAATGTTAATGGGATGAGTTTCAACAAGGCCAGATGCCAGGTCCTGCATTTGGGTCACAACAACCCCAAGCAATGCCACAGAAGGGATCTAGGTGTTCTAATCAACAAGCAACTGGTTATGAGCAAGCAGTGTGCCCAGGTGGTCAAGAAAGCCAGAGGCATCCTGGCTTGTATCAGAAATGCTGTATCCAGCAGGAGTAGGGAGGTGATTGTTCCCTTGTACTCAGCTCTGGTAAGGCCACGCCTTAAGTATTGTCTTCAGTTTTGGGCACCTCAAAACAGGAGAGATATGGAGGTGCTGGAGCCAGTGCAGAGGAGGGCAACGAAGCTGGGGAAGGGCCTAGAGAATAAATCTTATGAAGGGCAACTGAAGGAGCTGGGGCTGTTTAGTTTGAAAAAGAGGAGGCTGAGGGCAGAGAATGTATATGAATAAGAAAATTATAAAACTGAATTCTTGGCTTACTTGTTCAACTTATCAGAAGTTATTGTGCAAACTCTTTCTAATGAGATTTATGACTTGCTGAGTAGTTTCCCAGCATTTCTTTTTATTGCTGCTCCTGAGGTATCCACAAAGGAAAAGTTAAAAACATTGTGTTTTCTCTGTGATAGTAACAAAACCTTAACTGACAATCCCACAGGTCTTTCACTTAAGGAAAGATGAGTGTTATAAGGACTGCTAATGTAGACTGAGAGTGGAATTTATCCCCTCAACTGTCTAAAAGGAAATGCTTAGGCTCTGTGTATATGTAGGAGATAAACAATGACACCTTGCAAGGATAACTGATCTCACTTAGACATAAAACTCAGGACAGGTTGATTCATCCTCTGGAGATTCCTGTCTGTCGCACTGAGAGTATGGAGAGCCTACACAAGTGTTTTGGGATAGATGTCTAAGTTTTAAATGGCTTATGGTATATTCAATTAATCCCATCCAGAATGCATACTGATTGCATTTGGCATCAGCTTAGGGTCAGGCTAGTGTATCTGTAAAAACACATCCACATAATGTTACAATCTATCACACAAAAATCTTCACTGTATCAAAACTAATTGCACTTGCAATCACATCTCCTTTTTTTGCTCTCTCTGTCAGGACTTCCACTATGGACCAAACCCAAAGAAGCTGATCAGGAGAGGTCTTTGTTGAATTCAGAATACTTTCAGCCAAAGGTCACCTCACGTTTTCAGTGCTGTTCTGATTTTTTTTTTTCTTCCATTAAAACTTTTTTATTCTCAACTTCCTGTGGCCAGTTTGAATACATTCATTTCATATGTTCGATACTTTGTACTGTCCTCTCTTGGTCAGTCATAGTTGAATCATAGTTCAATATTCTACTGCATATTTAGTTTTTCCTTTTTTTCCAAGGATCTTAAATCATAGTTGAAGTCAGTGCAGTAGCTCCTTAGTCAACAGCTCTGATCCCTGTGTGCATCCCAAATTATATTTGCTTACTTTACTGAAAAACATATGTTTTACCACTCTGGGAAAGATTACTTCAAGATTTTACAGGTCTATAAGAGTAATGAACCAATTTTCCAGTAGTAATCCAGGGAGCTGCTATAAAAGATAGTATGAAAGGCATTGTTTCATTTTATTTTTTCCCCTCAGAAACTATGAAACAGAAATGTAAAGAAGCAAAAGGGAATAAAGAGGTATAAAGTAGAAATTTGAAATGCACTTTTTTTTTTTTCTCTCAGGAACAGCACAGCAAAAAAGGATTCTTCAATGTTCATACAGTTTGTCTTATTTGGACCTCAGTGCAAGTTTGCATGTCTTTGAGAACCTACATAACCTCCTTGAGGTTATGTATAAAATGTATATCTACATAACCTCCTTGAGGAGGTTATGTAGATATAGTCGCCATCTCAGAAACTTGATGGGACAACACGCACGATTGGAGTGCTACACTGCGGGGTTACAGGCTCTTTAGGAGGCACAGGCAAGGGAGAAGAGGAAGAGGAGTGGCTCTGTATATTAGGGAGTCACTTTCTGCCACAGAACTTGAGGTGGAAAATGAGGGAATTGAGAGCCTGTGGGTTAAAATCAGAGGGCAGCCTAACAAATGTGATGTCCTGGTTGGAGTCTGTTATAGACCACCCAACCAGGATGAGGAGGCTGATGAATTATTCTACAAACAACTGGAGGCTGTCTCAAGATCATCAGATCTTGTCCTTGTGGGTGACTTCAACCTGCCAGATATCTGCTAGGAGCTTAATTCAGCAGAGAGGAGGCAGTCCAGAAGATTCCTAGAGCGAATAGAGGATTGCTTCCTGACGCAGCTGTTAAGTGAGCCTACCAGGGGACAGGCTCTGCTTGACCTGCTGTTCTCCAATAGGGAAGGGCTGGTGGGAGATGTGACCGTGGGAGGCTGCCTAGGGTGCAGTGACCACGAGATAGTGAAGTTTTCAATCTGCAGGGAGATAGGGAGGAGCACCAACAGAACCTTCACCTTGGACTTCCGGAGGGCAAACTTCAGCCTCTTTAAGAAACTTATTTGTAAAGTTCCCTGGGTACCAACCCTCATGAACCGAGGGGTCCAGGAGGGTTGGACCTACTTCAAACAGGAGCTCTTGAAGGCACAGGAACTGGCGGTTCCCATGTGCCGAAAGATGAGCCGGCGGGAAGGCGACCGGCCTGGATGAGCAAGCAGCTCCTGGAGGAGTTAAGGGAAAAAAAGAGGCTGTATCACCTTTGGAAGGAGGGGAAGGCTTCTCGAGGTATGTTCAAGGAAGTGGTTAGATTATGTAGGAATAAAATTAGAGAGGCAAAGGCTCAGTTGGAACTGAAGCTGGCCACCTCTGTGAAAGATAATAAAAAGCAATTTTACAAATATATTAACACTAAAAAGAAGGACAAGAAGAACCTCCACTCCTTACTGGACCTGGAGGGGAACACGGTGACCGAAGATGAGGAAAAGGCTGAGGTCCTGAACGCCTTCTTTGCCTCGATGTTTAACAGCAAGGCAGGAGTCCAGGATGAGTGGCCTCCTGAGCTGGGCAGTGGGGTCAGGGAGCAGTGTGATGCCCTGGAAATCCATGAAGAATTAGTTTGGGACCTGCTGAGCCACTTGGACACCCACAAGTCCATGGGACCGGATGGGATCCATCCTAGGGTGCTGAGAGAGCTGGCAGATGAGCTGGCCAAGCTGCTCTCCATCATTTTCCTCCAGTCCTGGCTCACTGAAGAGGTCCTGGATGACTGGAAACTGGCCAATGTGGTCCCCATCCACAAGAAGGGTAGGATGGAGGAACCTGGAAACTACAGGTCAGTCAGCCTGACCTCAGTGCCAGGGAAAGTGATGGAGTAGATTATCCTGGCAGCAATAACTGCACACCTGAAGGATGGCCAAGGGCTCAGGTCCAGCCAACATGGATTTAGGAAGGGCAGGTCCTGCCTCACCAACCTGATCTCCTTCTATGATCAGGTGACCCGTCTGGTGGACGTGGGGAGGCCTGTGGATGTAGTCTATCTGGACTTCAGCAAGGCCTTTGACACCGTCCCCCACAGTAAACTGCTGTCTAAGCTGTCAGCTCGTGGATTGGACCAAAACACTCTGTGCTGGGTTAGGAACTGGCTGGAGGGCCTAGCCCAGAGAGTGGTGGTGAATGGTGCCACATCCAGCTGGCAGCCAGGCACCGGTGGTGTCCCCCAGGGATCAGTGCTGGGCCCCATGCTCTTTAACATCTTCATTGATGATCTGGATGAGGGGGTTGAGTCAGTCATCAGCAAGTTTGCAGATGACACCAAGCTGGGAACAGATGTTGGTCAGTTAGAGGATAGAAAGGCTCTGCAGAGGGACCTTGACCGACTGGACAGATGGGCAGAGTCCAATGGGATGGCATTTCACAAGTCCAAGTGCCGAGTGCTGCACTTTGGCCACGGCAACCCCATGCAGAGCTACAGGCTGGGGTCAGAGTGGCTGGAGAGCTCCCAAACAGAGAGGGACCTGCACATACTGGTTGACAGCTGGCTGAACATGAGCCAGCAGTGTGCCCAGGTGGCCAAGAAGGCCAATGGCATCCTGGTCTGCATTAGAAATAGTGTGGCCAGCAGGAGCAGGGAGGTCATTGTGCCCCTGTACTCTGCATTGGTTAGGCCACACCTTGAGTGCTGTGTCCAGTTCTGGGCCCCTCAGTTTAAGGACATTGAGACACTTGAATGTGTCCAGAGAAGGGCAACAAGGCTGGTGAGAGGCCTTGAGCACAAGCCCTATGAGGAGAGGCTGATGGAGCTGGGAATGTTTAGCCTGGAGAAGAGGAGGCTCAGGGGTGACCTCATTGCCCTCTACAGCTACCTGAAAGGTGGTTGTAGCCAGGAAGGGGTTGGTCTCTTCTCCCAGGCAACCAGCATCAGAACAAGGGGACACAGTCTCAAGCTGCGCCAGGGGAAGTTTAGGCTCACGGTGAGGAGAAAGTTCTTCACCAGGCGAGTCATTTGTCATTATAATGGGCTGCCCAGGGAGGTGGTGAAGTCACCGTCCCTGGAGATGTTCAAGAGGAGATTGGACATGGCACTTGGTGCCATGGTCTAGTCATGGATTTTGTGGTGACAGGTTGGACTCAATGATCCTCGAGGTTTCTTCCAACCTTAGTTATAATGTGATACTGTGATACTGTAATAAAACTTCTCAATTTCCTGCATTTAAATGTATACTATGGAGTGGATGCTTTTGTTCTGGTTTTGTTAATGCCCAGCACAAGCTGCTCTTCAAGGAGTGCCACGTGATAAGATAATGGATACAGCAATCCCAAATATTTTTGGTTTGAAGAAAAAGAAGTTTTGCTCCGCAATAACTGGTTGACAGATTCAATTTTCATATTTAATTTGTGGTGGTTATCATTTTGGAAAACATCAGAAACATATGAAAGTTCTTGGTAGTAGTAGCTGCATACTTGGAAAGCTAGAGGCACAAGCCAGTTAATGTCACAAAGAAGTGAAGAGACATTTCAGCTGGTATGAGTCACATATAATCGAATGTGTTTCTTTTAACTTTTCAATCCACTGATCCGTGACAAATGTCAGCTACACTGCTTAATTCTGCTGTCAGCCAAGATAAATATTTTTGGGATGAGCTTTGCAGAACTGAGGAGCAGAAAATTGCTTGGAAATATTATGAAACTAGAAAATAAAAGATGATTTAACAAATATTGGGCCTTTGTAATGTGTTCAAGGATAAGATAAGGTTAAAAAACAAACAAACACCCACGTAAGCGCACAAATTATCATTGATGTTCTTAATTGCAAGATAAAGAAATAAACACTATCTCTAGCTTCCTGGGTGCCTAAAGGTCATAAATGCCTATATTTTTTTCTCACAGACTTCCCTGAAGTACCTCAAGTGGTACTACTTTCCCTGTGCAGAAGGGCTTCCCTCTTTACCCAGACTAAGCATGGAGGCAGCTTTGACACTGGAGGGACTACAGCACATTGGCAGAATCCTGCCTGTACCTCCCCAGAGCTAAAACACAATGACAGAATCACATCCAGAGAAACACATGAAAGAAAGGGATATAACCATGGACATTTTGTTATAAAACATGGCTGGAATCGTGAGTCATGATTAAAATGCCAGCAGTAAATAAAAGATAATGATGATTTATCTGTCTCCTTCAGTGATAAGGATTACAGGGAAAAAAACCCCAAACCACCATAAGATTAAAGTGAGGGCCTACTCATACCTGTCTAGAACTATTATTTTGATCTGATTTTCAGTTCTTTGTATTTCTCCTGCTTCCATCCTATGAGATCAGGCATCGTTTGCACATGGAAATGCAAATAATTCAAATCATAGTCTCACAAATCTTCCATTTCAGCTCTGCAAAGCTGATATCCCAAAGTATGTTCTCATCCTTGAAATTTCTCAAGCCCTATTCAAAACCAAACTTCTAAAGCTTGGAGAAATGCTGTTAAGTTCCTATGTGGTAAAGAAAATGCATGTGTTTCAATATTGCATTCATTTTGGTTCCTTTGCTCATTTCTTTGCATTTTAGAAATTATACAATCTTGATCACAGCCAGTTACTTATGATGTTAATCACCCTGTTGGCTGAAGAGGTGTCCAGTTTTCTTCAGGTACTATCACAAAGGAGAATCTCAAATAAACATTTAAGCAAAAGCAATTATATGGGTTTTACTAAGTTCTTCCCAAGGAAAAGCACTATCATGATAAAAGAAGAATTAACATCCTGTTTGAAATAGACTTAACAGGCAATGAGGCCAGATTTAGGAATAGGGGTTTCCAGCAATGAAGAAAAAATGAGGATGGAAATGAAGATTGGCCATGTAGGGCCTGAAAAGGGAAGATATGTAGGCTATTTTTGATAGAATACAGAATCAGAAGAGAGTAAATGGATGCAAAGGGAGCCATAACTCAGAGTGGTTTAGGAAAATGGGTATTTTCAACAGTTGCCCTGTTAATAAGGGAAAGCTCCATTTGTCTAGGTTGGAAGAACATGAGCCAGTAGTGTGCACAGGTGGCCAAGAAGGCAAACGGCATCCTGGCCACAGAAATAGTGTGGCCAGCAGGAGTAGGGAAGTCATTGTGCCCCTGTACTCTGCATTGGTTAGGCCACACCTTGAGTCCTGTGTCCAGTTCTGGACCACTCAATTTAAGAAGGATATTGAGACACTTGAGCATGTCCAGAGAAGGGCAACGAGGCTGGTGAGAGGCCTTGAGCACAAGCTCTATTGAGGAGAGGCTGAGGGAGCTGGGATTGTTTAGCCTGGAGAAGAGAAGGCTCAAGGGAGACCTTATTGCTCTCTACAACTACCTGAAGGGAGGTTGTAGCCAGGTGGGGGTTGGTCTCTTCTCCCAGGCAACAAGCACTAGAACAAAAGGACACAGTCTCAAGCTGCACCAGGAGAAGTTTAGGCTTGAGGTGAGGAGAAAGTTCAGAGAGAGTTGTTTGCCACTGGAATGTGCTGCCCAGGGAGGTGGTGGAGTCACCATCCCTGGAGGTGTTCAAGAGGGGATTGGATGTGGCATTTGAAGCAGTGGTTTAGTAGTCACGAGGTTGGACTTGATGATCTCTGAGGTCTTTTCCAACCTTATTGATTGTATGATTCTATTAAAAGGATGCTGTATTAATTTAAGTGGGAAATGAAGTTTTCGTTTGAAAACTTACAAAAGAGCTGTGTCTTAGAAAAGGTAAGCAAAAAGAAGCTGCAGGAATTAGATTTAATTTGGATACAAGGAACCAATAGACAGTCTGAATAACAATAATGTTCTGGTTGCATATCCCCCAGTAACCAGCAGTGTCGTGGTGCTGTCTGCAGACTACAGAAGAGACCGAGGAAGAGGATAGAGTGCACAACTGACTCCCTGGTCTTGTAACAGTTTTATTCTGTCATCCAACCAATTCTTCTGTTATAAAAACTAAATAGATCTTAATAGATCAAAATCTGCTGTTTGTGAGACAGTAAGAAAGGCATAGCTTTTATATGAGGCATTTCAGTTAAATGGTTCTATTTCTACATTCTGATAACTCACAGGTATGTGTTTAAAGGAAGTTAGAAAATATATTGTCTGGAAACAATTTTCTACTAAAACAAGAAATGGAAAGATGATGTTTTATGGTAATACTAATCAAAATAGCTTGGTTTATAGTCTTGATCACGCCAAATCTATTAGTTTCCTGTTAAATATAATTATTGCCTGAAGAAAAATAATATGAAAAAAAATTCTGACAGATGACTACTAATCATGTCCAGAAATCTCAGAATGCTCCAAAAAGGTGTTTTCTGTAACACTGGTGAAAATGTCACGTGTTCTTCAATGTGCTTATGATTTTCTTTCACAGAGTCACTTTCTCTGATGTGGCTTGCAGGAGAATTCTTTCATGCCTGATCTTACCTGCATTTCTCTACAGCTGGTTTTGAACCTAGTAAGCATATTGCCATTGTTTGGATCATGAACATAAAATGCTATATTTGAACTTAAAACTTTGACTTGTATTACAGGACATTCCAGAATATGTTTAGCTTAATTAGAAACCCAAATATTCCAACTCCTCCAAAGTCTTTTGGGATCAGTTCCAGCATTTTGCCACACTTGCTAAATAAGTGCAAGCAAAACATTGCACATTTTTACTTTCTTCTTTGGCAGCACCTCTTCAATAAGATGTTGAGTAGACTGACTTGTCAGCCTTTGTACTGGTGTGCTTGGGGGCTTGGGGTCTTTCAGGGTGACAGATACCAGTAACCTTGAAACGGCATCCTAGCTCCAAGTGTTGCCCATGAGGAAGAAATATTGACCTCATGGATTAGCCTAAACCTCAGATATGCTAGGACAATGAACATAATATGTTCAGACCCAAAATGCCACCTTGGGGAAAACTTCTCATCCATGTACTGAATAAGCAAAGATGTTCATGTATGATTTTTGACTAGCCAAACTGGAAGCTAAAAAACCAAAAGCTAAAAAAACCAAAGGGTTTTTGTTTTACACTAAATTGCAAATTTATATGTAAGTAAACTGTCCTTGGATTACTATCACTTTCAAAGGAATCTGGCAAAAACATATAGTTTTTACTCACTAAGTTTGATACTGAATAATGGATTCTAAACCTAAGGATAAAAACCAAGAGATAGAGTTCTTTTCAAGTTAGATACATACTATATACTTCATAAGTATAGAAGTTTAAAATGGATTTGCATTTTTAATTAGCCAAGAGGTGATTAATGGAAAGACTGTCAAATATTTCAGTGCTGGTACCAGTCATAAAAAAGTCATTTTGCCAGGAAGGGCTAAAATTTAAGGACTCTTTACTCATGGTTTAAAATAATGTAAGAATAACAGCTTTGCTTCAAGTCAAGTGTAGTTCAGAACAGCCAAGTTTCCACAGTTTCTCTGTTCAATCTTGTTCCCTTTGTCAACCTTCCCCATTCTAAAATATCCACTTTGATGAGGGCACCCTGACCTTATACCACATTCCGGGTGTAAATGAGCTATAAATTTACAGTGTGGTATGATGACATTCTGCACTTTTTTCTCTTTTCCACTCCTGAGTATAACATCTGATGCACTTCTGCCTTTATTTCTACTACACAGTGATGATTTGATGGTTCTGTGGGAATGTCTGTAATGACACAAATAACATAGTCCTGAGAAGGGAGTTCACATCTGTCATAGACCATCTGAGCCTGATTCAAGGTGCAGGTTATGACCTGATACCTAACCAGCATTATTGGTCTAAACAGTATAGCGGCTACTCAAAATTGTGGTGATTTGTCAGAGATAGTTCTCAAGCATGGCCCTGTAGTGAGCAGATATCAACACCTCAGGAAGTGGTTTATCTTACATTGTTGGGAGATCTCATCACATATGCTGAATCTCCCTCTATGCTCCCTGTTGATTTCTAGGAGGCGCTCAGTCACACTATTTTTCAAAAGAATCAAGTGAAAAAAAATCCCAACAAAAATCCACATCTAGGAACATCCAGCCTACTTGGGGGTAAATCAAATACAGTGTACAACTACTGAAAAATTCTCAGCAATCTCTTCTTCAGATGTACATGCATTTTGAAAGGATGCTGTGAGAAAAATTGTGTAATGATGTGATATGTCTAGCATAAGGTAGGGAAAAGTGTGGTATAGGAAAATTATAGAAGCTAGGGTCTTCAAGCACCTGGCCAGTTTGTTATTCTGCATGAGTTCAGTATTTTCCACTTTTACAGTGTTAAGTCTACAAGCAAATTGAGTAGGTAACTTTTAAGTACTATAAAACAAAATTAATAATTCCACCTTCATGTTCCAAGTTCCATTAGAGATCTGGCTGTCAAGTATCCATGCAAGCTGAAAGTGACATTTACCTACTAAACATTTCAAGCAGCTTGCGTCCACTTACTTCACTAAAGTTTACAGTTACTAATAACAACTTGTGTAGATTTATGATGGGATAATTCATCTAGGTCTCAATTCTCAAATAATTAACATCCATCATAACCTGTGCACAAAGGAAAATTCCTTGTTCAAATACTTTTGGTGTAATTCTACACAGTGAATCATCTGTTTCACTACCACATCTCTCCATAGATCTGTTATACAATCATCTTTTGTGCATTATTCAGTCGTTCAACATGCTGTATCACTGAGTGTCCACTCAGTTACACCCATATGCCTAGTGGGAAAATAGTGAGTTGTTCTGAATTTAATCTCAATCTTGCTTCATTAACTATTTCCAGCTCTTCATAACAATTTTGCTCACATTATACACACAGACTGAATCTGTCAGACATATTCTTTTAGAAGCATCACCAACCAGACAGAGCATATCTTGCAACCCCCATTCTGGGCATTTATTAAAGGATTCACTTAATTCACTATTAATTTTCTGCTATAAAACTACATGGTATTTGCTGTAATGACCTAATGACCACTTCAACAAACTGCTGTTTTAGCAGAGCAGTGACATAATTCAAAGGCCTGACTTTCTGTGTTAACAGTGGGAAAAAAACAAGAACTGACAAATTTTACTTAAAAAAAAATAGCTGGAAGCTCTGGGAAGTAAGGGTTGGAAGTGTTTTCACTTTGCTGTGTTATGTATTGACAATTCTTTATGTAGAATTGCTAGCCTTGCTTAGCTTGCATAGTTGGCTACTTATTTAAATTTGGGGGGGGAGGTGGTGTAGAGATTTTTTTAACTTTTGTGGGTCAGCTGATAAACATTGGTGAGTTAGAGTAGCACCAGCTATAGAAAAGCAGGAAAATGTCATAAGAAGGCTATAGTAACTAATCTGAAGCATGTCTGTCTGCTCAAGGCAATGATACTCTGCCTCTTGGGAGGCAGTACTTAGATTTTTGTAAGGGAAAAAAAAAATTAAAAACCTACTCTCTTCCAGGTGAAAAAGGGAAAAAAAGAGAAATGCAACATCTAAAGACAGAAAGCTAGGTACAGGTCAAGAATTAATAATGCTCTTAAGCAGCTGAGATGTGAAAAAAAAACCAAACCCCAAACAAACAAAAAACAACCCAACCACCAAACAACAAAAAACTCAATCTGCATTATGTATGGATTATGCCTTTGAGAATGATAGCTAGATCCTCTCTCTGAGTGTCAGTCAGTAGACTGGCTGGATTTGTGCATGAGTCAGCTAAAGTCTCCTACAACTCCAAAGAAAAAGAAATGCCTCTAGAATTATTTTTATTTTTACTTGGATTTCAGTTAATTAGTGAAAATTGCTTTAGCAAACTAATGAAGAATGAAGAATGAAGAGTGTACACATGCTGCAAATCAATGATGCCTGATTATGTGCACATGAGGCCTAGGAGAATTCAAATATACAGAAATGAGCACGAGCTCTTGTAATATCAAGATCTGGAGTGTTCAGTCTGCTTAATTAATAAATACTGTGGGAAGCTGTTTTCTTTACAGCCACTAACTACATACTGAAGACTATGTTTCATCTTGAAGAGAAGGCAGCATTGCTTTGAAAAAATAAGAAGGAACACCTAATCCTTAGTGGTCTAGACAATAGTATCTTCATACATATGCCGTGTTTTATTTGCAGCATTCCCTGGTGTTCTTCCAAGAAATGTAATTTCATGAAGATTCCTCTCAGAAGACTGGCTACTCCCTCCTCCCCATGCATTCCATATGGTGTTTTCTGGGCTGCTTGGGATATGTTAGTGCTTAAATATCAAAGCAAAACATAAATGTAAACCTCTGTTTGGCCTCCAGTATGACTTTTTTTTTGACTGTTGATTGAAACTGCTCATAGGTACTATACATTGTCTCACAAGATGTGCTTTTACTTTATTGGAATTACAGTGAAATTGGTGTGTTAATTAATCCAATTTACAGTTGAGATGCTTTTTGAAAGAAAGCTTTCAAAAATCTGTGCACATTCAAATACAATCATAAAAGTAAGGTTGGAAGGGACCTCTGCAGATCATCTTGTCCAGCCCTCCCTGCACAAACCATGACACCTAGACTCAGTCACCCAGGACTGTATCTGGATGCCTTTTGAATACCTCCAAGGATGAAGACTACACAGCCTCTCTGGGCAACTTATGCCAGTGCCTAGACACCCTCAGAATGAAGAAGCCTTTTCAGATATTGCAATTTTTCTTGTCATCCCTTTTTCTATTTTCCTTTTTCTTCTTTTAAAAGAAGGCTTCTAATAATGATGTTTAGGTAAGTTGTGTGGACAAAAAACCCTGGAGAAGCAAAGGTTTTCCAATAGGTTGAATTTTAAAATGTTCATAAATTTCTAACAGAGCTGTGATCAATACATGTCACAAATCAAATATATCCTCAGGTTTTGAACAAAAAATTACTTCTGAGAGGGCAATTAATATTTTTCCTTTACAGTATTACTACACTGAGTAGGATCTGTTGCTTCATTTGTGTAAAGGGTGAAGAGCCCAACAAAGTGACTGAAACAGAAGATCCTTCCTGGATCCCCAGAAGAAGACAAGAAACAGTCTAGATATTGCATTTTGATGTGTTTGAATTTTTGTGAAATAAATTATGCTAGCAATTTTTCTAACCTAAATAAATTTATCTCCAGACAGGATGTAAATTGTGTGGCACTAGTAGGTGAGCCAGATATACAGACCCCTACAAGGATGTTCAGGTTGAAGCAGAGGAAAAAACCACAGTATATTGTGATCCTTCATGAAGGTTTTTGCTTGAGTAAACCTTTCTTTATTAGTAAAACGTGTCTGATGTGTAGGTCTTGAACAGATGCACACTTTTCAAAACTTAATAAATCATATAGACTGTTGTATTCCAAAAGTGCCGTCCTGACCGCTCTCCTGTTCAGCAAAGACTGCAACAAATGACAGACCTTTCCTGTACGGTTCCCTAATTCATAGTCTGTCAAAACAACAGACAAAAAGGTTCCACAGCTGAGGATCTTTCTTTGAGACTGCTCAGGTCCCTCTGATTTTCCTTGCAAGGGCTCAGGTGTAGTAATGCAGGAAGAAAGAGGTGGACATTCAGCAAAAATGTTTTATATGCTTCAGCAAGGTTTTATAGGCCCATATTAACTACTTGAATTGGGCACAGAAGTGAATGAAAGGTCATACAGCCAGTAAGAAAACTGACTAAAAACCACCGAGAAATTCATTGTAAGATCTTTTTCTTTATAGAAGCTGAAAGTATTGAACACATTCCTCATCAACTGAAAAGGTGATGCCCTTAATTTGGGGAATGTGTTATTTATAGACATGAAATTATGAATGTGTTTAGGAGCTATGTCATAAGCATGTGGTATAAAACTTCTCTGTGACTACTCGTACACATATCCAGAACCATGCAAAATTAGTGTATTTAATCTTAATATAATATTAATAAAAGACTAGCTCACATATTCTCATTATATGGTACAGTACACAAGAAACAAATGTTTCACCACAGCTTTGACCATCTTAGACCGAAAAGACTGAAGGACAAAAGGGTTTACCTGAGAGTCAAAGACAGCTATGCCATAAGCTTTCAAAACCAATGTGCCTCTAACACTTGTTGGGAAAAACATCTTTGCTGCAGTGTTTCCCATACTCATATTTGTCTTTCTTTTCAGCCTTTCAAGATGCATTAGCAGAAAACAGTATTGCTGCTGAACCCCACATTTTGCAGGACCTTTGCTTAAGTCATTCATGAGTGGTAACCAACAAGCAAGGGAAAAATATCAGCACTAAAGATCAAAAAAGACATTTTAGAAAGTATGGTATTAGGTGGTGTTCTAAAATGAACTGTGTTAGCTTTCTTAGTTTTGACATTAAGTGTTTCTACTAGCACTGCCACCAGCAGCAACAAAGCCATAGTATTAAATCCATTCTTATTCATGGTGGGTTATTTTCCTTTGTGGAACAGAATCTCTCTCAGTTTTAGTGAACCATCCTGATATGCAGAATAATTATTGAATTTTGGATAGATATAAATGTAACTCACACCAGAGCATATAACATAACCACTAGACCAGTCCCAAGCCATGACACTTTTAAACAGTGCTCCTTGCCATGCATATAAATACCATCAAGGGGGGGAGGGGGAGGAAGTAAATTTTCAGAGAAAAGTTTGGTTTAAAACTTATTTCA
The DNA here is from genome assembly GCF_014839835.1 of Dryobates pubescens. Classification (NCBI taxonomy): domain Eukaryota; kingdom Metazoa; phylum Chordata; class Aves; order Piciformes; family Picidae; genus Dryobates; species Dryobates pubescens. The sequence continues at coordinate 28,985,077 of NC_071617.1, forward strand.
AGTGTAGTTCCTTGCAGAAAATATTTCTGGAAGAGATCATGGCCAGAAGATCTGCACACAATGCACATTTCTGAGCTGTCCTAACGCAAGTACAGAGAGCACACTGGGTCACACTCCCTGCAGTAAGCCCAAAAGCCTTATTACAAAGGATGAGTGTTTCCAGTCTTGCTATCTAAACTTGTTTAAAACAGAAGAGCCTAGCAAAGCAGATCATGAATAAGACTAGCACAGGAGCAGGTAAGAGTTGTCATCACAGGGAATTAGAGTCCCTTGGAAGTGATGGGCCAGCAAGAAGAAATCTACTTGAAGCTAAAGTTCAGCAGAGGACCTGGCTAAAGTACCAAAAATCCTCAGGATTGCAGGACTTGTTGTTACTAGAATCAGGGTCTCTGTACTATTCCACTTTGGCTGCCTCAACAATGTCTTTAATTTCTTCTCAAAAATGCAGTTTCCCTCCAAACATTTTTCTTTCCAGCTGTAAGCTAAGGCAGCTGATTTAATTTTTCCAGGGATGGCTTATCTTCTTAGTCACTCATATGAATTGCTATTTCAACCGACATCTTTGGGGACAAAATGCACCCTGTACTGCCCTTCTGAAGGAAAATGTCAAAAAGCATGGAAAAATTAAAAGAAAGCCATGGAACTTATAAAAACACAGTCACACTGTGTTTTTATAACACACTCGTACTGACTAGGGGGCGGTGAGTAGTGAATGCACATAGTTATTGGGTCTGCTCATCTAGCAAAGCAGAAAACATGGAAAGGAGCTTTAGCATGATGCACAAAATGGATGCTTCATGAAGCAGTGTAAGATGCAAACAGAGGCAGCATTAATCTCATAGCCTAATGCTTCAAGCAGAAACACAAGGAAGTTTGGCAGGAAACTGAGGCACTTTACACTTAATGCCTAACAGAAGCAATCTCTGGCTACTTTCAGAAGGCCTTCAGCTTCCAAGGGGCTCTCTTTTCAGTGGCTTCATGAAACGCATCAGCAGCTTTCAATGTTGGACGGCACTGCAAGTCCAATTTATTTTTAGCTAACACTTATTTTCTTTGCCTTACATTCCTTTTATGAAGTTAACCGAAGGTACAATTATTGGTGTTCTTTAGAGTGTTAAAGTTACTAAGAAAAGCAGGCCATATATTTCTAAACATACAACTGCTTTTCATTAAAAGTATGCATATCAGGGACTACTTGGTATTTGACATGTCAGGCTTCCATAACATCTAATAGAATTTCTTTTTATGGTGCCTAACAAAGTAAGAAATAAGGATAAAAATCTTCCTTGATTTAATGTTTTCTTTTTATTCTGAGATTTGAAAACACCTAAACTGTACCACATGCAAAATAATTGTGTGCAGATTTGATCTACATGCATTAATGTATTAATGCACAGGCAGGTATAGATAGGTATAGATAGTAGTGTGCACTTTCATGTCTATAAATATCTGTTTTACAAACATCTTCAAATGCTAATGTACATATAAGCAAGTGACTGCATATTTCTCCATGTCCCAGCAAAATGAGTTTCTGATAATTTTACATGCTGTGGTAGCTTCATAATCTCTATGCAGCTTCTATTTCTCTCACTCCTACACAGTACACATAATTACATATTGTGTCAACACATGCAGATTTGTCATGCATATATTATGTATCCATCTGCAATTTCTCTGAAGGAAAACCTTCCTAAAAATGTCTTAAGTCTACAAGCAAAACAGAGGAAAATCTGAATAAAAAAATTATAGTGTTACTGTCAAATCAGCAAATTTGAGCCAGTAATGTTTTAAAAATAAGAACAGTGCTGTGATACCAAAATGGCATATGTCTAATCAGTTAGTCACTGATGGAGATTGCTGACACAATACTTAAAGTATAGTTATGGAGCTTTTATTTTTTTTCAATCTGATAGGCTACACCATTATGGAGATATTAAATTTCAAAAAGATTTGCTGTCACGAGAATGTCTCTCTCCCACTGTTCCTTTGACAAACTAGAAGTGGCAGAAAGGAAAGAGCTTTTTGGCAGTGTAAGTCCAGTCCTCATTTTTAGAAGAATAATTCTGAACATTTATAACATGTGACAATCTGTAAGAGGCAACACTTCAGTCAAATTGATGATGAGTTGAATTGTGTTCTCAATTGCACTGATTTAAGTCAGGAGAATTTCTGTTTCCTGTAATCAAGTTATTCCCTCTTTACACCAACATAGCTGATTGGTGAAGTGGGTGTTTAGGTTGCAAAGTGTAGGTAGAGTGGCAGCCAGTACTCTCAGCATCAGCCTTTCATTTCTATTTGTGCTATGGCACATGCAGAGCTGGCCAGTTTTGATTTTAAGGCCTCATCCACATAAGGCCAAGGATTAGAACATGGCTGTACTGCCTGGAATCAGTAAAAAAAGGGAAAAAAAAAAAAAAAAAAAAAGAGAGAAATCATGCCAAAGTAAAGAGTAGTTAGTCCCAAGTTTAAATTTGAAGTGCAAGGCTCTTAGCCACTGAAGTTTTCTACAGCCCTCTGTATTGTCAGAAAATCTGAATAAGTAACTGAAAGCAGCAGATTTTATCAGTTTCAGCCAATTTAATAAATGTATGCTTTAAAAAATATCTAATTATAATGCCTTCAGAAGATACATTGATCCAAATGTGACTATAGTCACAAACCTGCTGAAATCTAGATAATGGATGGTCAGGTTATTTCCAGTGCAGTCATTGTTTCAACTGGAGCAGAATTTTGATTGTATTTTGTCAGGAAAGTATCCATTTGAAATTTTATATCCCTCCTTCTCCCTCCTTCCTTTCACTCCACTCACTGCATGAGGCCAACCTCATATTCCTCAGAAAGTCAAGGAAACTGAGAGTGCTAACAATGTGCCAGTATTTGCAGAGGAGTAAGAAAATCTATCAGCTTTTGTGACAGCAGTCTTGGACATGAAAGAAAAAGAAGCAGCTTAAAAAATGCATCTGAGAAGGACCTCAGGTGGTCTATAACCTGTCCTGCCTTGATGCAAGATATACGTCAGGAACATGGCCACTTAGTACTAACTTCTTTGCACAAGGCAGAACACACCAAAACTGTGTGCAAATATCTGGATTTCTACTGACATTTTTCTAGGAACCCAAGAAAGGTATTTTCCTCCTAATACCATCCATCTTAAAATGCACCTCATAGGTGCAGAAAGCTGGTACCTTGAGTTTCCAGACTTGGTGGCAGTACAATCCAAAAGGGGCTAAAGGACAGGAACTGAATCAGTACTGTGGTCAGCAGTACTGAGAAGAGGTAGTTAGATAAACGTGCCCAAAATAAGGTTAAGAGATAAAAAGAATGGGATTAATTATAAGAAATGAGAAACATTGAATAAATTTGTCTTGCAGAACAAAACTTGACACTTGTTTGTATTTAGTATAAAGTACTCATAAGGAGGAAACATGAAGTATAAGAATAGAACATTGAGAGAAAGTAATGACAGACAATGTTTGACGACTGAGGTCAGCCAAATGCAATTGAAAAAGAAGCCATAGCTGCTCTAGTTTTAGCAGCTGGAATAAAGTGCCAGAGAATTCTTGACTCTTCATAATTCCAGCTTCAAAATTTCCATCTTTCTAAAAGCTGTTTTCACCAAATATAAATTATTATACTCAGATCAAGGCCAGCAGAAAGTGATACAATGAAATTTGATATACCACGCTCTTACAGTTAAGACCTAATTTCTCAGCATCCATTAAATTCTGTGACTATCAAACATAGCATAAGGAATGGATAGCATTTAGATTTAATGCCTTCAAAGCAAATCACATGCCATAGACAATATTACTGGTAATCCTTTCTGGTCCTGTAACAACCACTGCACATTCTGCTGTCCTGGGATGTGCTATCTTTAAGACTGGAATTTATAAAATAGAATTTTGATCTGTATTGTATCTGACATTATTCTAATTATCCTGCCAAATTCCAAGTGTGAGTAAACACTGTCTTTACCTTTACTCTTACTACTTCTGTTGGAAAAGATTTCCTCACTTCTTGTCCTATGCAGCATTCTGTGAGGAAATGCATACATGCACCAATGCAAAACACAGTAGAAATTATAATTTTTATATATAGCACAGACCTCTTCTGAGCAGGAGATGTTAAGCTTTTTTTCAAATACAAATATGCCACCTAAATAGACACTCAAATGTGGAATTAAAAACAGTGAAAAGGTTCCCATTAACTTTCCTGAGCACAGGATCAAACTTAGAATAGAATACATAGAATAGAATACATAGAATAAACCAGGTTGGAAGAGACCTTCAAGATCATTGCGTCCAACCCATCAACCAATCCAACACCACCCAAACAACTAACCCACGGCACCAAGCACCCCATCAAGTCTTCTCCTGAAAACCTCCAATGATGGCGACTCCACCACCTCCCCAGGCAGCCCATTCCAATGGGCAGTCACTCTCTCTGTATAGAACTTTTTCCTAACATCTAGCCTGAACCTCCCCTGGCGCAGCCTGAGACTGTGTCCTCTTGTCCTGGTACTGGCTGCCTGGGAGAAGAGACCAACGTCTGTCTGTCTACAACCTCTCTTCTGGTAGTTGTAGAGAGTAATAAGGTCACCCCTGAGTCTCCTCTTCTCCAGGCTAAGCAACCCCAGCTCCCTCAGCCTCTCCCCGTAGGGCTTATGCTCCAAACCCCTCACCAACTTTGTTGCTCTTCTCTGGACTTGTTCCAGCAAGTCAACATCCTTCCTAAACTGAGGGAAAATACAGGCCAGGCAACCAATGAAGTGCTGTACATAAAATATTTAGATTTTAGCTTTCTATTCAACTGTGATCATTATCTGGAGATTTCCTTCACAACTGACTCATACTGATAAAAACTGTCTTCTGTATTTAAGGGCAGTCATCTTTTGCTGCTTATGCACACTGCTTTGACGCTATGTGGCTTTTGTACAGATTACAGAAACGGAACTAATGTGGTTAAACAAAATAAAAAAATACAGTGTCAATAAATAAAGAGAAATTCACCATCATATGTTACCTCAGCTGAGAAGGGGTATGACAATGAAGATCAGAAAGCCACGAAACTCAAGTGACTGATCTAGAGTAAGAATCAACTCTGAGACCACTTGGAAACAGAATTCTTTTCCATATCACACCAATGAAATATTCCCTGGAGGGGAATGGATGTATGGAAGAGGGGAGGGAGAAGCTAATATGTCAGTATGTTGGTTCATTCAGTTTCAAATGCCATCACCACCGTGACAAGACCTGCTAACTCTCTACTGACCTACAGCTGTTAATACCTGGAGACATTTTTCTCCACACTGAAATGACTGAGAGCTATGCTGGGCACGAGGCTCCATATACAAGAAAAAAATCTCATTATTGATGTAGTTAGAGCCTTGTGCCATAGATCTGCCCCCAGCAAGATGTTAACTGGGTTTGGATTTTTGTGATTCTCTTACCTTGAGCCTCATTCAAGAGAGGAAATAATTGGTATATTCTTGCCAATGGTAGCTGATTTTCAAAAATTATAATGCAGACAATGGAGTGAGGGAAAGAAAGTGTTTTGAAGCTGTCTTCAGTTATGATGCTCAGTCCAGTTGCTACTGTTCAAACGGACTGTAAAAAGCATAATATGGCAACTTTTCCAGGATAGATGTTGTAATAAAGCAATTCCACAGGTAATAGAAATCTCAAGTAGGGAATTTCAGATTCCCTTCACTTTCTGTTGAGCTGCATAGAATAAACCTTTGCTCTCTTGAAACTCAGTGTTAAAGTATGAAAATGTTCATAACCACCGATAACATTGGTTTACATTAAAAAAAAAAAAAATGGTAGAGAGTGATTCAGCAAACCCTTTGGGACAACCTTGAATAATATCTTCTGCAGATCTTAGGGCTGGTTGAACCGATGGGCTAGTCTTTTCTGTCTTCAAACACTGACAGTGAAACTCTTTGCCTAAGTTGAGGGGGGAGGGAATTTTTCACTTATTTTAGAGGTATTCTTGGTATGAGAAAACTAACAATTTTAGACAGAAGTATCCTAAATCTGTCAAGAGCCATTCAAATTTTCTCTATACCAGCAGAGCCCAAACACCTCTCCTGACCTCTACAACACCCCTCTGAACCTGTTCCCAAGGCTTTCCTGAGGAGACAGTCAACCATGATATATTACGTGCATTTTGCAAAGGACCAGATTGATGTGACCACCAAAGGAATGTTTCCTTTGCTGTAAGAACTGTTTTTCACAAGAGATTTTCTGTTCTTTTTCAGGTTGTTTTTCAAGTATTATTACTATTGTTAGCATTTATGAATGTTCTACACGTTCAAATATGCACCATATTTATTAGTTTCTGGATGAGGTCATCTTGAATTGCTTGAATTTCCTGTCGCATTTCATTCTAAGAAGGCAGATGTAGGTTTCGAGTATGGAGAGAAAAATCCTAAAGTTATTTCCCCAGAGCAAAGGATTCTTCATTCATGGGATAAAACACAGGTAGAAAAGTGTAACTTCTCATTCAGTCTGTCTCAGAAAAAAATTAAAAGCAAGACACTGGAAACTATATTATCCTTATATTAAGACATAAACCCTGAAGAAACTGAGTCATGAGACCTACACTGTCCTGTCTCTCCACATAAGCATCCAAAATAAGGATATAAGTAGTTAAAAATATTTCAAATGAATATTTAAACAAAAGTTTTCAAGATTTCTTTATGCAAAATAAAGTATCATAAAAGAACACAAACTTAATCTTCATCTGTGTGTACATTAAATATTAGTGTGAAATATACTCCACCCTCATCTGGCTTACACTCAAGACCCATTATTAGTCAATCCCTTGATTCTCAGTTTACATTAGATGTAACTAAAACCCAAGGTGGGGCTGCAAATCTGGCCTTAGCCACATGTCTCTTTCTTGTTGTGCTTTCCCTGCTTTGCAAATTAAACAGGTGTAGATATGTTTTCCTTTAACTTTAAATATGTTTGATTTAGTTTTAAAAAGACCAAAAGGGGGTTGTGCAATTAAGGTGTGTTTAAGTGAAGCTTCATATGCCATTGGTACCAAAGAGCAGGTTCATAAATATCATGGCAAAGATAGCATCCTCCAGCTAATTAGTAAGTCATTGCAGCTGGTTCAAATTAGAGCTGTTCAGAGGAATACATTCTGGCTCCTGGTACAATCATATGTGAACAAAGTGAAGGACCTGGAATCCACTGACCTCCATGAATACCCATTTCTATGCAAAAAAACCCCAAAAAAACAAAAAAGGAAATTATGAGAGTCATTCTCTGAAGCTACCAGCTGAATATTAAAAATAATTAATTCCTGATTTTATTTTTCTACATAGGAACTGCAAATCTCAAACAGAAAAGGAAATCCACAAGTATGAAAAGGTGTCAGCAGAGCAACCTTACCAAATTGCCTTCCGCTGAAGAAAAAAAAATGTAAGCTTAAAAGTTTATCCAGAAATAAAAAGAATAAAGTAAATTCTGAATACTAGGAGCCTGGATTTTCATCCACTTAGAATTATTCATAACTTGTTTTTAAATTCTCTTTCAGGTTGAGCATATGCCTGTCAGCATTATATTTTCATGCATTCCCTAAGAATTCTAAGTGGTGCATAGAGAAATAGCAGGCGCCTATCCTTTCACTTCCCTCTACTGCAGCTTTTCCCCCTGTTCAGCCAGAGAAGTAACTAGAACTGGGTCTTAAATAGAAGATTAAAGGGTATGAATGTTTCACGGAAAGCTGATTGGAAAAGGCCACTTTCCTTCTAACGATATTCATACCTCTGGGTAACTTGGAACAACACTCCTTTTTTTTTTTTTTTTTTGCATACCACACTAGATGTTTTGTTTTTTATTATATCTTTCACTGAAACTAGAAACATCTGCTGTCTGATGTCAGCTGATATATGCAGTAGTAGTGTGGGTGGAGGAAGAGATTTCTTTTCCCTCACAAGACTCGACTATGGAAAATGTGAGGTTATGGAAAAGTGTTAGCAGGTGATATAAAACATTTCTATGGCTTACACAGGTTAGAGAACACAGATCCAAATTGCCTCTGAATGACTGCAGTTGTCACGTCTTTAAACTACAAAGGTTTGATAACTGCAACAGCGATTAGCAGAGCAAAAGAATCTATTTTCTTTGAAATTTTAATCCCCGGGGAAGAATGCTTGGCAAACACTTTTTTTGAGCTAGGACAACCAACACTTGCCCCTCTGACATGTTCCAAAGCCACCATATGGAATAGGAGAATAAAAGGACCAGGGGCTTAGCTGTCCATCCCATCCTCATAATGATACTGTATAATTATTTTTTGTCTTAAAGCTGAATTATTTATGAAGTGTCAGTTAGTTAATTTGATGTATTTTTGAACACTGTACCACAACACAAGCTTTCCATGATTTACTTAATCCTATATGATGTTCCTTCAGAAGCTGTCACAAAATGGAAGGAAGTTTATGACTCTAAGAGGAAACTTGTGATGTTCCTTCCAAGCACCTACTTATTAGTTCCTACCTCCACATACTCAAGTACACAGCCCCAGCAATTCAGTCTAAGACTTTGCAGTATCTGCACACAGCTGCACCCCAGCCAACTATGAGGACACACGCCACAGTGGTTGGTAAAGCCATGGCACACAGTGCTGAACAGGGAGCAACTGCTGACTTATTTTTCCACTACAAGAAACTGTAAGTGACAGGTCCAGTAAAACCAAAGAAAGGAATTTTTTTCACATGATGTGTAATTATACTGTGGAACTGTTGATTGTTGCAAAGTTTATATGAGTTCAAAGTTGACCAAATTAACGAAAGAAAAAGCCATCAAGAGTCATCAAATACAAAGACTCTATCTACAACTGAGAAGATCAGAAGAATACTTGGGATGAGAGAGCTGGCAGATACTCTCCCTTTCTTTCCCTTTGGAGGAATAGGCTGCCTTTGTTATCCTCTCCTTTTCACTTCTACATGTGTCTTAGCAGGCAGACCTCAGCCTTCTTTTGCAAGGCAGCCTTTTCATGCTAATTAGAGCCAAATGTCGCAAGCATGGGGACATAGGAAATTTACAAAACCTCTGTGGAAGTGTCAGTATGGGTTTTCTTGATGTTTCTGTCTTTTCCTGGGTCTTTCCCCAAGCATGCAGGCAGCCTCCATCTAGTTCTCAGTCTCTGAGCACTTGGTTTCAGAGAATTGTAAAGTGAATCAAAAGATGTTCCCTTCAGCGTGATTCCTGCATGTTTTACAAGGCACCACAGACCTGGGAGAGCTGTTTTCTGGATTGAATATGGGGACCTATCCTTTTCAGGTAAAGAATAGATTACTATTTCTCTGTCTTAAACAACAGTAAAAGTCTGACTCCTACTGGGAATGGAGTTGTACCTTGCAGGCTGTTAAATGTCTGCATGACCTGATTAATTCCCCTTAGGGACTTAGCCCTTAGAGAATTTTACTATGATCCCTCTCTACAGACATCCATAAAAGTCTTGAAATGTACTGGCATTATGCCATCCAGGTGCAGATGAGTTCAACTGGATTACCCCAAGATTGTGTCCCCTCTCTGAAAGAGAGGCTCCTGCTGCAGTGTAAGGAGACCAGGGATATGCAGCTTGGTGCAAGCCTCCAGGCAGGCATGTACCACCAGTCAGGCTGTGAAATACAGGTTGTGGCCCAGATATGCCTTCTAGAAACAGCACAGAAGATTGTAAAATAACCAGTACCTAGCTAGAGTTCCCTTGCATTTGCCAAGAGTTGTGGAAAGCACAAGGCAGACAGTTCACTTCATGTGAACACAGTGTGCCTGTGAGGTCTGTATGAAGTAAGCAAGTGGCATCTCCATGAGCCCTTTAGAAAACCTTGGTGACTGTACAAACTCGGTTCAACAAATGTATATCTCACAAATATTTCTATATGTATTCTAGTTAACTTCCCCTGAAGGAAAAGTCAATCTTTCTTTAATCTACACTCTATCATTTCTCATGGTGAGCTCTTCAGAAGTGAACATACAACTGTATGCTAGTGACTAAAGACTAAATAGAAACTAATTTTAGGGTTTGGTCCATAGCAATTTTAAGAAGTCACACCTGGACTGGGACTTTGGGTGTTAAGATTTTATCCTGGAGCAAATTTTTACAGCCAAGTTTGAAGCCCCTGAAAAAGAGAGGGGAATGTTATAATGGAAAGTCTGGCATGACTTCAGCTACTGCAGAGTAGCCCAAGAAGTTGATGAGGCCGAGAATTAAAAGCAAATCTGCCAACTTTCACTCTGTTCAAATAAGGTAAGTCATGCTAAAATGTTTGACTGTTTTAAAAAAAACAGACAGTTATAAAAAAAAAAAAAAAATCACAAATATACTTTCAATCAGACTCTGCTTTGTTTTCGTTGTGCCATGTGACTTTTCTGCTCAGTATAATGCGATGTGGGAAACTACCTTTAAAAAGAATTTGTCTATTCCTGGCTTGAAATTTGGGCTTTACCTATCCAGCAAAAGGCAGTATAATCTGGGCCATTCCCCAACAATAGAGTGGTGGCAGGCTAAATATAACTATACTTACAGTCCCAGAACTGGCATCTAACACCAGGGGCTTACAATAACACTGAAGCTGCTGCTGCTCCAGCAACAGCCGAGGCAAGGGGGGGAAAACTCTGTTTGTTTTTCAGCCGGGACCTCATTCTTCACTCAGCTGTTTGCTATTAAGGCTGGAGCAGTAGCAGTGAGAAATTCATTGCTGCTTGCTCTCTTGAATCCTGACACAGTAACAGCACAGATCCAGCTAGCCAAATCCACAAAGGATCAAGGGAAGGGGAAAAAAGAGAGCAGCAAACTGAGTGCTTGCCGTCTTGTTTTTATAGCACCTTTTATCCCCACAGAACCTATTTACTGAGGGTCAGACTCTGCCCTGTTCCTGCAGAGGTGTGTATTAGTGAGTGCTGGAAACAGAACAAGGAATTTCTTCTCACCCTTCTCCACCCTGGTGGTGCAACCTGTATGATTAGAAGGTATTCCCATCACAGGGACTGCGATGTCCCTCCATCACCTGCACATGTCAGCTCCCCTCCCCTGCCTGACTGCGAGGAGAGATCAGGGACAAAGTGGACTGAAGTGGTGGGGAAACAGAAGAGTTCCCAATATGGGTTTGCAGTTCTCTGCTCCTTATGAGGGCACAAGATAAAGCATTAACTCAGTTAAACTCATCCTAACGCCCTGATAGCTATTGGATACAATTGTGCTTGCACCATCACAGGTGTAAATTGAAGTGAATTGCACTGGAAATATATTTCAATATCTTATTTTGGAAGGAGAAAAAAGAGACAATTAGACTAATTTTACCAGCACATCTCTATTTTGATCAGTGGAGTCACTAAAATGACCCAGTGCTGGGAGTGAGGACTCAGCCCCACTTAAGTTTAATAGGGAGTTCAGACTCCATGAGCATGACAGAGGCTGGGTGAAAAGCAGACTCTTTTCCAAGACAGCTGCTCCAGAGCACTTGCTACTTGAGAAAAATAAAATTGCTGCCTGGGATATTGCTTTTGTGCAGTAGGTAAATGCTACCAAAGTAAATTGCTGCACTTCAGAGGAGGCTTCTCTGCTGCTGCAAAAAGCAGAGCTTTCAGCTTCTCATATAGAGCGCTGGAGGAGGAGCCTTGGCTTGGGGTCCCTGGGTACAAAGGGTGATTTCTGCTAGTCCTGCTCTAAAGCACTGCAGCTGAAGGACGCCTGCTGGATGCATACAGCATGGGTAAGAGTTTGCGAATAGAAGCTGGTTACAGCAGTGGAGCTGTTTTGCTTTTATTCTTCTGCAGTCTATTTATGTTTGGAAGAAAAATGGTATGTAAGAACATAGGCACTTCTCTGCCAGTATGGCTGCTTCGCCTTGTGGGGACTCCATGCTGTCTGGCTTGTGAGCTAAGTGATAAGATTCCAGAGACTAGGAATTTTGTTTCACTTTTCATTGCCTCCTTGTCCTGTTGACATAATGATCTCATATGCAAAAAACAAATCACCCCCTGACCTCAGCATAACAAATTGAATATGATACTTGACACATGGGTTCTGACACTGTCTGCCTGTTTTCTCCTGCTGCTCTAGAGTAAAAGGATCTGTTTCCTTAAAAAACAAACAAACAAAAAAATAAAACAGATAGCAAATGATTGCTTGAACATACAGAAAATCTGTATTACTCACTAAGAAGCAAATCCATTACTACATCTGCATTGGTAGACATAAACAAGGCTGACCATAAAGGGCATACATGCAGTGTAAGCAGTATGAACATGAACTTCTTGATATTCAGCACACTTGGGAGACAACCCTATGTGGTCTGCCCCACCACCATGTCTTCTGCCTACACTGAAACCTGAACTCCCTGCTAAGTCAAACTGTGCATGTTATATGTTGGCTTACATCCTGACCCAGATCTGGATGGATCTAGCTGGCTTTGCTGGTGAGACTTTCCCTTACAGGTTGGAGGTCCAGCGCCTCTTTCAGTAATATGAAAAAGGCAGCCACAAAAAAAAAGGATTCATAGCTGTGGAAATGTCAGTCAGTTACCCTACCTGAGCTGCTCTCCTTTGTTTTGAAACTACAACACACCATGTCTATTTCATTTTTATATCTGCTAAACATGTGGATGTTCAGGGCTAGATGCTCTCAGAAGCATACCCATCACATACAGGATAACAAGTACATCCTGCTTCACCATTTGAAACCATGAGGTTTTGATCTGATTTTTGTTGATGTCTGCAGAACATTTGCAGTGGGTACCTGAAAAGTAATTGTGTGTTTATGCTATATTGCATTGGCAGATAGGGACTCTTCTTATACCTTTATGCTTCAGCAGCACACCTGCTGAAGATCCAGGAACCACTGCTGTACAAGGCTGCACTCCCAGCCTGTGGATACGCAGGTCTTAAGCTGAGTCTGATCCCTGTAGCTATTTAATTGAACAGACATGTCATCCTTAATTTGGACACACTCACTTTAAAGAAAGAAGCAGCTTGACTAGTGAGAAAGTGGTACAGAAGACAGCCTACCCCCTATATCACACTCTATATAGCATTACTACAATAATATAATGAATAAGACCCCTAGCTAATCAGTTATTCCACCACTGTTAGATGCAGTTAAATTTGAACCTCTGTTAACAAGTCCAGTGTGCATCTGCCAGTTACACAGAGTTCAGATCATCTGGCACTCTTTTAATGCTAACACCTGTCCTCTGTCTTGTGTGACTTTTTGGCATGAAACCATGAAAAGTATTAATAATCAGTGATGATCAGCTGACCCAGGGCTTTCTTCTTGCAAAGTTACTCACCTTTATTTTGCCCCAGACACCTGAATTGCTCAGTAGTAAATTAGCTTTTCAATACACTTTTATTCCAACAGTATCCATTTCATTCCTGAGAAATAACTGGAGCTTACTGTACTAAGGCACATCTGGTATGAGCCTCATTAATCTTGAAGCAGTGTGATATATGCCCAGCACTATTTTGGCACTGTGAAAGAAGGAAATAAGAACATTCCTTCAGAAGCTGTGAACACCTGGTATTCTACACAGGTTGCTATAGAAAGCATAGCCCACCTTTGCAGTACACTTACAGCTGCCTTGAATTATTTTGCAGGGGAAAGAAAAAAAAATTTTAAAATTCTCCATCTGATGTGTCATCACAGTTTGTCAGTTTCTGTGTGCTATCTACAAGTTCACTTACCTTATGAAGCTATCCACAAATGCTGAAGGATTCATTTCAAATGTACAAAGACTTCACAGGACCTCCTAGATACGTTCATTGGATTATTTCAGCAGCTGTTGCAACTACCATCACCACATGCCAGCATTCCTCATTTGCTTGCTCATGACAAAAGTCAAATCTTCTCTTCATCCTTCCACTACTATATTTAGTGTGGTAAAAAGTAGCTTCCACCTTGTTAGAATATGAAAACCAGAGAAAGGATATGCCTTGGTAAACATTGGAAATTATCATTGTCTTCACTAGAGAGAAATCAAAGTCTGTGCTTTTAGAAACACCACTTGATTTTATATTTTTGTTTTAATTTCTAATAATTTAATAACTAATTGCTCTGCAGGTCTTTATGCTGGTAACCATCACCTCTATTTTGTACCTGAGCAAGTGAAGCTAGAAAGATCTGCCAAGTCATATCTGACCCAGTTACCTCAGCTTTGTTCTCTTAGCCTAATTCCTCCTTTCATCCCTATTTGACTATGCATGAGATTAATACAACCTTAAATCATGATCACAGTGACCTTCTCAAAGTTTTGGATGCAGGCATCTATCAGGGTTCAGTTGTGCCATCTAATTGTATCTTAAAATATAAGAGTACCATTTAAACTTACTATGTGTGAGCAAAGATGGCAGAGTGTGATTTAAAGTTTACATTGAGGAATGTACTAAATTCTTGAACTCCAAGCATATGCACTTATTAAATAGTCCTCTTTCTCTTTGATCTCAGTGAGATATGCCAAGATAAAGGTACTAGGAGTGAAATTGTCTGACAAAAATCCAGTCATGTGTGACTGAAAATTTCAAAGAAGAGATTACCTACTATTACCTGCTATTCTGATGACATTACCTGTGGTGCTGCCAAACATGCTTATAGGTTCTTAGTACTCACCAGCTATTCAGTGTTTGAGGAAATGCTACATTATTAATTTGCAATGTAATTTATTCCTCCATATGCATATATCTGAAGCAGCAATATTTTCAACAAGGCAGACCGATGCCTTAGAAATAGGGCAATACTGTTCTAGCTCAAGTGCCTGAGCTAGAGAGGTTTATCTGTCTGCTGTTTGACTCTTAAATACTAGGCGTACACAATACATAAAATAATAGTTATATCAATTAAAATTCAAGTGCTGGTAGACTGGTTTAGCCTTTAAAAGGAATTTGAACTGAAATCCCTCAAACATGTCATTATTTTGTAGGAATAACTTTACATCAAATGTTAGAATGTTTATGACCCATGAAGAAATAAAAAGCAAAGCTGATAAGTTAACCTATATTTTGGATTATGTTAATAAATTTCAACACCAACAAAAATAAACAGCTTCAGAGCAGCCCTATCTGCATCACTCTGAAATTCTCTTTCACTCGTTCCTTGCCACCTACTCTCTTTCCCCAATAGAGTGAGCCTCCCACAACAAACCAACTGATGCAACCATAACATACAGTCACATCTTAGCATTGCAAAATTGATACAGCTTAGGGTATGGACCTGCTTACTCTGAGCTTGGTGAGCACCAGGAAGCAGAGAACAACTTCATTGCTTCAGAGGGAAAGCATCCACATGCTGTTTTTGCTCAAACAAGCAGACAACTTTAGCAACTCAGCTTTTTATTCTGAGTCAAGGAACTTTTCTTGTATTTCACAAATACTGGTGTTTATTTCAAGCCTTACAGACAAGGATGGTAAGAATTTATTTTTCCCACAAAGCTTCTCACCCTTACAGCTGCAGAGAAAAGCATTTGACGTAGTTAAAACTTAAATCCCAAAAGACGAAAGAGCAATAAAGAAAACCCAGATGCATTTATTTGAAGCTTGAGGTTTTTAGGACAGTGACATAGGTTTTGGGAAGCTTAACTTAGCCCAGGGAAATGAAGGGTATTTGCATGTTTGGGATCTGAAGTCATAAAGCAACAGTCTACAGCAGAGTAGCACATGCATGGTACTGCTCCTTACTGCCCCAGGGCTCCCACAGCAGCACACCGACCACACACAGCCCAGACACTGCTTGTCAGGGGCCAGCAAACAAGATCCCAACAGCAAGACTTCCCTCTGCTTACAGATGCTAGTCCAGAGAAAGAGAAGCAAGAAGGAACCACTTCCTACCATCGGCTAGCCCTGAAGGAGACAGCTGCAACACCTACAGAGATGGGAACAAGGCCTAGGGGACCAGCACACATTCCTCAACCCAGTATGCTTCCTAGTAACATGGCACAGAGAACAAGGGGAAAGTCTTGACTAGTGCAACGTATTCATTCACATCATTAAACCCAAAGGTAATCTGAAATCTCTAGTTCCTGGTGCTTTAATAAGACTAGAATTGAAGAGAAACAATCTTATTTACTGCATTGTAAAGCAACTGTCCTTTCCTTTCTGAAAATAAAACAAAAACAAGCAAAAAAATTCCACCCTGCTGTTAGCTTCTTTTTAACTGTAGCAACAGGCAAAGTTCATTTACTGTCTTCCTTCCTCCAGGGCACTGTCTGCTAGAGATGACATCTGAGAGAGCCCCTGAACAGAGCTGCTATTGGAGGAATCCAGACCAGCAGAAAAAAACCCAAGACACAGAAGTATTTTATTCCACCCCAACATTCACCTGCTTCCTGTTGCTGATGAAACCCCCTGCTCTGCCCGAAATCGGCCAGGCCTACAGGACTTGATGAAGGTTACCTCATGTGTTGTTAGGCCATGATCTAAACTCCTCCAGATCACCATTAAACATGGATTGCTTGATGTAGCACTGTGTGTGTTTGTGAGTGGGAATGACAGGAGATTCACAGCCATTGAACCAAAATATGGCCCAGCACATGGAAGCAGAAGGTATTATTGAAATGCAGTTGTGGGTAACAGCATCCTGACGGATGTGTCAGATGATCAGATCACCAAGGAAGGAGCTAGGGAAAACAACAACAACAACAACAACAACAACAACAAAAAAACACACCAAACTTCTCTTCACACTCTCCCTTGTTGACTCATTTGCATCTTGCATAGCCTCAAAGGTTTTCTCACCTGTTCAAGACCCAAAATAGATGTTACAAACCCAGCCCCCTTGGTTATGTGTTTGGAGAAGCAAGTATTTCCTTTTAGTTTCAGGGGACACATCTTTCCTATATGATAGCTCCATTTCAGTCTACACATATATAATATCTCTACCTCTCACCCTTCCAAGGTGCATTCATCCAAGATTCCCCAATGAAAATATGAAATGTCTCTGGCTTGTAAGAGCACGTATTTCTTGTAGCCAGAATGCAAAGATTATTATCAGAATGCTCAACACCTTTCTTTTGTGACTCAAGTATTATTTTCTGATGCTTTAGTTTGTCCTCTTTCAGGACTGTCAGATCCCAAAGTTAGAAAAATTTTTGGAAATTCTCTTCCAAATTTAAGTTAGGGATATAGAAACCCACTTCTTGCTCACAGACACATATCAATCTGTGCAGAGAAAATGTTTAAATTGCTGAGACTTCACCCAGAGCCTTTTGTGGATTCGACAAGGCACTGCCTCATTATACAAAAAACTTCCCTTGATCTTTCTCCCTGTTGAAGCACCCATAAGCTGCTGCCAAACTATTCTGCAGTGCCATCTAGTGAGACATTTTTTCACAGAGCTTTTCACTGGGCCTAGGCACATTCCTACACCACTTTTTATTCTTTCACTAAACTTTCTCTTTCGTATCTAAACCCCCTTCCATATATTTTGGTGTTCAAAGTCCAGCCAAACCAGCTCGTTCCTCCTAATATGAGGCCAAATTCTAGCCTCTGGAGTGGTTTACCAACCTTCAAAGTGTAAAAGTGAATGGCAGCTTTGCAGTCAGCAACAGATTAGATGGGTGCAGATGGTATATCCTGCCCTTCAAGAAAACCTGGAAATGTGGAGTTTAGACATGAGTGAATGCAGTCTTTCATGCTGGGAATGGTGTGCAAGTTGGAAGGAGACAGACGTAGGGTGACTGAGGAACATGACCAGCTAGGAGGGACTTGGGCAAGAAAGTGGGAAGAGGGCAAGGGATCTTATGGGGAAGAGGAACCAGAGAATGCAGGGAGGACTGGAGGTGTGACACAAGAGGACGTGAAGACACAGCAAAGCAAGGTGTGAAAACCATGTTATTGGTGACTGCTCAGGGAGGTAGGATGAAGAAGAAATATTAAAATTAGCAGAAGAGCTGAATGAAGGAGAGTAAGATTGGAAGTGGTCAGGACAGAAGATACAGTGGAGACATAGATCCACTGTGGCTCACCGGGGAAGTTGTAACAGAAAATGGGAATGGTCAGACCTGAGTAGCAGCACTGAGAAGCTGGGATCAACATCAGATAAGGCTGAGATGGGTATTCATGGAGATTTGCTGAGGATGAGGCCTGTGAGAAATGTCAAAGGTGTTGAGTGATGACTATGCATGTGTCAATATTCTTGTTTCCAGTTTGATTACTAAAAGACTTAAGAAACTGAATGTATATATGTGAAGTACATACATGCACAAACCTTACATTAAATTACTCATATATAATATGAAATAATGTATGATATAAATATTACCACAGGATTAAAGCTCCTGGTCTGGGCTCTCCAAAATTAGTACACGTTGGATAGGTTTGCCTGTACTTCCTAATTCACCATGTGCCTATAAATGAAAAGGTGCTCTCCCTGGAGAGAAGTCAAGAGGGTAGAGTAGGAGACATGTCTGTAGAGAACTGTGCATGCCTTTCTGTAGGCAGGAGATTGCAAGAGAGGATGAGCTTGCAGCTAAGACAATTGAATGATTCCACAGAGCCAGATATCTCTTCCCTTCTCCACTGTGCCCAGGGAACACATCTAATTTTTTAAGACTGACTTTTCTCAGATGTGCCGAGTGTATGTTCTTTGCTTTGGGGGTGTCAGGCTGGAAATCTTTGAATGTGGTTTCCATAAAGGCAGGGACTTAAAGCCATAAAAAATGTCATGAAGAATTCCCACATTGAATCACTGCTCAAGACTACACATAAAACCAACCTGGATGGAGGACATTCCAGGCAACCAGCAACAGAACAAGAAGACACAGCTTCAAGCTGTGCCAGGGGAAGTTTAGGCTGGAGGTGAGGAGAAAGTTCTTCTCAGAAAGAGTAATTGGCCCTTAGAATGTGCTGCCCAGGGAGGTGGTGGAGTCACTATCCCTGGAGGTGTTCAAAAAAGGATTGGATGTAGCACTTGGAGCCATGGTTTAGTTGCCATGAGGTGTTAGGTATTAGGTAATAGGTTGGACTTGATGATCTCTGAGGCCTTTTCCAACCTTGTTGATTCTATGATTCTATGATTCTATATGCCAAGAAAACCATCAGCTTGCATAGTGGCATTTCCTGGCTTTCTCATGTGTTGCCAATCAATTTCCACATGCCCAAGCACAACTCTACTCTTTCAGAAGGTAGATGTCCCTGTGGTCTGATCTGCCATGCTTTTTCATGCAGTTTTATGGGGTTAGGAGTCAAAGTACTTATAAATGTAAAGTGATATTTTAATAAAGCTGCAGTTATTGTGGGGAAGAAAGTCTTTTTCAGATTTCAGAATAGTCTGTGTTGCAATTTCCATTTTGCTTGGATAGAAATATGAAGCAGTGGCTGCACTGCGGATGAAGAAAGCAGCTTCTTACAGCCCTTAACTATATCTCCAAGTACCTGAAAGAATCCCACAATCACTCCCTGTTTTCAGTTCAGTAAGGGTAGGAACTTAGTGTACATCTAAGCAGCAAAAGGGAAAAAAGTATGAAGGGGAGAAAAGCCACAATAAACTCATGGGGTATTTTCCATCCTGCAGGGTGGCTTTTCAGTATTTACATTACATAATATGCAGCTACTAGAGTTACTGTATCCTAGCCCAGAGAAGTTTCCGGAAACCAACTTACTTAGTGGCTAGGCATGAATGTTAACCCCATCATTTGAAACACATAATATAGAATTTTATTCTTCCCAAAGGTATGTGTATCTATCATACTTGAGACATTCTCCTGTACGACAGATTCAGCTTGATAGGCATGTTTATGAAGGCTTTCTTCCTGGGATAATTGGACAATTTTGGTTTGGGGGAATAGAGACATTTGAAAAGTATTCTAGGATACAGTAAAACACACCAAGTTCTGGCTACAAAGAGTTGAGGCTTGAGGAAATGAGCAAAACTCAGAAAGGAGAAACAGAATCATCAGTCTCAAATAGACAAGAGGCCTTCTTGGGTAGGCTGTGGTTGTCACTAAAAGAGCCACGGCCTCTTCTTCCTGCCTACACCACACAAGGCTCAAGAGTCATTTGTAATGCATGAGCTCAGATTTTCCCAAGAAACCCTTCCCATGGAGCAATAAAGTCCTGTCAGTGAGATTCCTAGGGTTTGCAAAATCTTTACAGCTAATATGGCATCCAGTGGCCTGAAGTTTACCATGAAACTCATGGACAGTAGACTTCTTTGTTGTAATATTTTAGCTTCTCAGCTCTAAAACGTAGTTCAGCACAAACATATGGGGTCAAGCATGACAGCTAGCTTTATGCAACAGTGGAGGTTCACTGCTTCCTGTATGTTCCTCTCTCCCAACTGCCTGTAATGACAGTCCAAGTTGGTATCATTAGCAGTTCCCAAAAACTCCTGTAAAAGACACCTTCCCACAATTCGGAACTACTAAAAGATGCATTCATTTACCGTATTTGCCCATGCAATGTCTGTATTTTTTTCCTGCAAACATCCTGAGGGTTTCTATTTACAAACGACCAGTAATCTGTTATTTTTAACTGCCCAAACCCAGAGACATTATGTGTGTGTGGCAATGCATCCAAACCCCTTCCCCCCACCACCCTGTGGAGTCAAGATGGGAGTGAAGATCAGAAAGGATGGGATGAGGGGTAAGGAGGAAGGCACCTCCCCCATTTTCAAGGCCATGTCAGCTGACACATGGGCCCCTTCCCGCAAATCACATGTAAGGGGCAGACCCCCCAGGCCAGCAAAATGCAGAACCTGATGCCCTTTTTTGACATGTGGAATATGTGGCATTTGCGACACAGGACATTTGGGCCATGAGCTGATATAAAATGGGTCTGCTAGACACCACTAGAGGCTCTCCCTGGGATTTTCTGCCCCGCACATTTGGACCACACATTGCAGTCCAGAGGATTCCTCAAGAAACAGAGACACTAGGAGGACTACCCACAACTGGAACCAGTGTTCTGAGTATATTTGCAACCTGCTGGAGTCTCTGGGGAATATCTTCTCTCGTTAGTAGGTGTAATATACTGCTCTTGGGTCCTTTCAGTTACCAGATACTGATCTTTAACCATTTGTACGCATTCCTGTACTCTGGGAGATATTGTGCAACAAAACAACAAACCTGTTGTGATAGTTCAACCCACCACACCTGTAACTAATATTTTTCTAAATTTGTATGCAAGTCACACGGGTGGCAGGAGTTCTAAATTAATAAAATAATTTCTATTTTCATTAAATTCCTTGCCTGCACCTCTTTATTCATAACAGTGTGCTAATTTTACCAGAAAGCCAGGAGTTAGGTTGGACTGGGTCATCAAGCTGCTACTTCTTTGTGCCTGCCAGACTGAGCAATTTTACAAATAAAATTGTAACAACATTTTGAAAAGAAAAAAATCTGTCTAATGTCCATTTTCAGAAATGTAGAGGAGACCCAGCTTACAAGAGCTTCCTTTTACGCTGTGTCTGGCTCAGACCAACTTTTCATGACAGCACAAGAAGTTCCCTAGCTACATCTTCTACCTGAGAATCTCAGTCTGTCAGTAAGGGATTTGGCTCTCAAACCAATCTAAGCACATCTGAGGACTCTAAGTCAGCAAGTTTCATATCCAGATTTCTTATAAGAAAGTCCCTTTTTAATGTAATCATAAACCTGAGAGCAAAACAGTGATCAGAGTCAAGTCACAAGAAACAAAAACATCATTACAGTGGGAGAAATCAGGGAGGAAGCGAGGAAGGCATTGGGCAGCACAGGGGAGAACTGTAGGGATGGCTGCTCAGTTTGGAGGTATAATGCCGAACTTCCCAGGAAGTTCAGAGTAATATTAATGTTTGTAAAGTTTAAAATAGACAGTTGTTACCCACACATCTATTTCTACCTGAGAGAAAATGTCAACAGGGAAAATTATATTTTTCTGGGTTTTTTTTTAGATCTTACCCCTATTCCTCCTACCCCAAAACCCACATTTGATGCATTCGTCCTAGCAAAAAGGTTTCCTGTAGCCCTGACTGTCACAGGAACAAGCAGCTACTACAGAACAAAGTATGTTACCAGTGTAAGATTGTTTAGCCTGTTTAGGAACAAGGTTGAGAGTTTCATGTTCATGATGCCAGAACTCCAAAACATCTCTGAGTCAAGACCACCTATCATTATGCCCAACTAATGTCTTTCTTGAGGTCTTTGTCCAGTTACCAGGAAAAAATATGAACTGTCCACTGATTAAGCTTCCAAGTGCATCAGTTATTTTAAGATCATAGAAGGATTGCAAGAGGGTGGCAGTCAAAACATTTATCCACCACAAACAAGCTTAGAAACCATGAAGTGTCAAAACCTACCACTCAAGAATAACTTAATTGTCTTCTACCAGGAACAGGCTGTGGTCCTCAGAGATGTCTAATCACAAACAGAACCAATAATGTGAGGATTTAAAAGAGTGAGGGAGAGGGAACAGTAATGAGTCACACAACAGAAAATGCACGTTATGGTTCTATAGATACCATATAATCCATAACAGGTGTTGTACTCTCTTTTGGAGCACCTCAAAATTTGTCATTTAACACCAGGGAGATTTTTTTAAAGAGTTTCTTCCAAGCGGGAAATAGCACTAGACTAACAGTTACTAACTCCAGCAGGAGCACAGGTCTACTGCTTATGGGCCAAGAATATCCCCCAACTTCACAAGCATATAATGCAAATACCCACTCTGAAACAAGCCATGGGTAAAATTGTCAAAGAAGAGAGTGGACATGATGTACCTTCAGTGAAAACATCTTTGTGAAGCTGTAAAGCTGTGCTATGATAAGGCTCTAGTGCTGCTTCAAGAGCAAGCATTCCCGCGGATTCAAAGATTCCTGAAAACATCATCTGTCACTGAGAAGACAAGTAGCATTTCTGCAAAGGCAGAATACTTGTGAGGGCTTGTTTTGTAGTGAAAAGTGTGATGTACCAGCAGGCAGTGAAAGAGGAGAGGCAAAAGCCTGCTGCAAAATCTCAGAATTCGTCTCATCATATTCTGAAATGCAAATTTTCAAGTAAAACCAAGAAGCTGATCACAGAGTGTGAGTTTAGCAAGTGTCTCTCATACCAGTAAACAGGTTTTTGGTAAGATCACCTTTCACACAAGGAGTCAAATGCCTCGAAGTCTGAGAATGGAAAGATTAGCAGACAAAAACCATTCAGTGCCAGAATTTCATCAGCTATATTGGAAAGTAAACAATTCCAGACAGACAGTAGTTTTATTAAGTCACAAGTTGTCTCTTAGCATCATGTTGCTATCTTGTGGATGATTTGTGTTATCCTAGGAAAACTCTGGTGTGCAGCATGTTCAATCAAAAGGCATGAGTTCAGTCATTTCTCTGAGCCTGGCATAAACAAAAGTGTTTTGTGCCAAGTGGACATAACCAGGCAAGAGCTTTGACATTCCTACAGCAACAAGTAATTATTATTATTATGGCTTTAGATATGTCAATATGACAATAGCTTTCTTCTCTACTTACATGAGAAAGACCCATGGTTTGATTTGCTAGGCCTGGAAGGGAACACTTTATAACTCAGAGAAGAATGGCTCAGAGAAGAATGGCTCTGAAGTTTAGTCAGCACAGCAGTATATATATACTTTACTTCATGATGTGAATGAATCCTCAATGCAATAAACTTGTTGCAAAGCAAACATTCAACCTGCTGAAGCCTCACATTGTTCATTGTTTTTGTTGTAGTTATTAATAGCTTTTATGTTGGGGCAAAAGCCAGAAGTTACAAGTAAACCCAAGCCTGTGTTAGACATCCAAATAGGACAATTGAGCAAAGGAGGAGAGAAGACATTCAGACTCATTAAGAAGAGAGCAATGGCAGCCTGTAATAATTGTGTGCTTGCCCAACAGATTTCACATATGTTGTTGACTCACTACAGCAGAACCTATCAAGGGTCCATTTCAGTGCATGGGGAATCCTAGACTAAACAGCATCCACTGCCATGTATTGTATCATGGTATAACGTTTCTTCAGAGATGCACCATCAACTGCATTTCTTAGAGCAGGTCTCTGAAGCATAGCAGGTTTGCCTTTAACTTAACTTTGTCTTCCACATAATTTGTGGAGGGCTTTTCACACCCACAAGAAGGAAAGAAATATTAAGAGAGATGGCTGTCTCAAGCTGAACTGCTGGAACAAAGCAGCAGAAGAAGGATCAAAATGCTTGATGCTGCAGAGACAATCAGATCTGCAGACTATCACACAGCCGGACTTTTTCTTGTATAATTTTTAGGAAGTGTCTTGTTGGGGAAGCAACTTTTACAATTTACAATTTCAGGCACATTCAGAATTTCCTGTAGTAGCTAATCCTACTCTCAGGGAAGCAGGGATTCATTGCAGCATCTTTGGGTGCAGGGAAGTTCTATTCCTATCCAAAGATTTCTTTGTGTTTTCTGGTGACAAAAATTTACCATAATTCAGATTTTGTCTGATCTCCAGGCAGACATTCAAATGAGTTACAAGGATTAATAAAAATTACCATCACAGAAAAGATAACAGTTAAAACAAAACCACTACAGATCTGAGCCAGCCTTTAACTACAATTAAAGCCTAACCTCTGCCTTCATTCTACAAGGCTATCTGCCCCTTTTGCTGGAGCATCTGGTGCTAGCCACAGATTGAAACTTGTGGTGGGCTGAAATTGACCTCAAAATAAAATTGCCAGACTAGTTCAGCTTGGGACGGAGGCAAAGGAAGAAATATGAAATGCAACAAATATGTACAAAATATAGAATATTTACATGTATTTACAATTTATAAGCAACACAAGAAACCCCCTGTACAAGACCAGGGGGTTACCAATAGCTCCCTCTCCCTAGCCCCACTGCACCACCCCCCCACCACGGGACAAGAGACAGGGGAGAAAAGCAGAGAGTAGCTTGTTAGTACTTGACCACAACAAAGAAACGCAGCCGAGCTCAGCAAGCCAGCAGAAGGAATCAGCTAGTACCTGCTAGAGCAAAGAAATCAAGAAAAAGTTCATTTATACATCTAACTTTATGCTAGTTATTAGACCAATGGGATTTTAGACTTTATCATTATTTTTCTTTTGCATCCAATGGTAATTTATTTACATTCTACCACTTTCTGTTCAATCTGTGGAAAATTTCCTAGGCATCAGCCTGAAAATGCCACGATACTACACATAGGTCACATGTATTTGGGTTGTAGTTGAATTCGGTGACCTCTGTGTTTCATTTAAAAATATCAGTAGTCCCTTCATCTATTGAGGTATTGGTTAATCAGAAGGGAGGTTGCCCCCTGAAAGAACTACTGCAATCTCATTCTCTTAGACATTTTTAGCACTCACTGGTTTTGAAAACAGAGCATCCCAACGCTGGTGCTTTGCACCTCCACTCACCCTGCTGTTAAATGAAGAAAGAACAGGACAAGAAGTTATCTAATAACCAGAAATATGGAGAACTGTTCCCAAGAGAGCACCTTCACTGCCAAACTCTGCCTATGAGAGTAACTGGTGCTCTGGTCATCAGGGCAATATAGAGGTTTGACCACCATCAAAGTAAAAAAGCAAAAAGTATCTCTCACCATTATAAGAAATAGAGAATACCTCATGGGAAGAAAATGTTTCTCTACCAAGATCTGGGCATAACTATCCATGTTTTACCTGGAAGGCACTTTTTTCTTTTCTTCATTTGTTTTGATTTTGCTTGATGGGTTTTTGGGGGTTTGGTTTTGTTTTGTTTTGCCATTTCTGGTAGAAATTTTCATTTAGTTTGTTTGGTCTTCTGTTTTAAGAAAGTTCCCTATCTATGGAAAGTGTCTCAAGAAGCTGGAAAAACAGAGTTGGCATCAGATCAATGGCATGGCAAGAAGGGCTGCAGTTCACCTAACAAAAGACTTTTCATCAGAAACTTTCACTTTCACACTCCATATACTGGCTCCATCACATAGCTTTCAAATTCACAACTTCTCTTTATTTTGTCTTTTTTTCCGGAAAAAAAAAAGGAAAAACAGAATCTCAGACCCAACAACAAAAATATGGCTAAAAGAAGACCACCCTCTTCAAACTGAAGCATGAGTACATGCTGTAATGACCGCTGTGAGAGCCCCCGCCCCCCCCGGCTCATTAGTGTTCCTCTTGCTTCCCAGCACCAGTGCATGACCCAAGCCAACCATCTGTCCCAAGAGAGGAGATGTGCAGAAGGGCAGGGGGCTGTTCCTTTGTTGACAGGGCAGAGAGGCTTGCCTGACAGCACTGAGGCCCAGCAGACTACATGGGCCTGTAGGAAGCTCTCACAAGTAGCCCATGATTTTGGATGTCCAGGGAGGTGTAGGAAAGCCTGTGTGCTCCTGCTATGCAGATGAGCAACTACCTCCTGTTTTACAGATCTGCCACTGCTATGAAAACAGTATTTGCTTCTTAAGTGCAGGTTTATTAATGGCTTGTAAAGTTGCATGATATATACAATTTCTGTGCTAACTTGTATTTAAGTATTTTTGCATTAGCATGTTTAAACTACCACACTGGAGGATCTTCTTCATTTTTCTCCTCCTTACAGGTGTAATTATTTGTCACAAATGACCACAGGCAAAACTGCAAATATGTCAGAGGGACTCGAGAGCTCCCAAACAGCATGGAGAAGAAAAGCAAAACCAGAACACTATCTGTCCTCATCTTCCTCTACCAGAGAAACTTCCAGTAGCTTCAAGTCACAGAATCACATAATTGTCAGGGTTGGAAAGGACCTCAAAGCCCATTCAGTTCCAACCCCCTTTACATGTGCAGGGATACCTCACACTAGATAAGAATGCTCAGAGCCACATGCAGCCTGGCCTGAAAAATCTCCAGGGATGAGGCTTCTACCATCTCCCTGGGCAACCTGTTCCAGTGTCTCACCACCATCATGGTGAAGAACTTCTTCCTAACATCCAATCTGAATCTACCCATTTCTAGTTTTGCTCCATTCCCCCTAGTACTATCACTACCTGACACCCTAAAACATCCAGGCTAGCCATTTCAGGCTAGATGTTAGGAAAAAGTTCTATACAGAAAGAGTGATTGCACATTGGAATGGGCTGACTGGGGGAGGTGGTGGAGTCGCCATCACTGGAGGTTTTCAGGAGGAGACTTGATGGGGTGCTTGGTGCCGTGCTTTAGTTTTTGGGTGGTGTTTGATTGGTTGATGGGTTGGACGCGGTGATCTTGAGGGTCTCTTCCAACCTGGTTTATTCTATGTATTCTATGTATTCTATGTATCCCTCACCAGCTTTCTTGTAGGCCCCCTTAAGACACTGGACGGCCACAATAAGGTCTCCTCAGAGCCATCTTTTCTCTAGACTGAATAGCCTCAACTCTTTCAGTCTGTCCTCATAGGAGAGGTGCTCCAGCCCTCTGATCATCCTTCTCTGGACACGTTCCAGTACGTCCAGATCCTTCCTGCAATAGGGGCTCCAGAACTGGAAACAGTACTCCAGGTTGGGTCTCACCAGAGTGGAGTAGAGGGGGAGAATCACCTCCCTCAACCTGCTGGCTACACTTCTCTTGATGCAGCCCAGGATATGGTTAGCTTTCTGGGCTGCAAGTGCACGCTGATGTAGTCCCTCATACTTAGTCCTGCACCATTACATGCCAAAATCCCATGCTTCAGTGGGTGATTTGCAAATGTCACTTTGGAAGGGAACATCACAAGGCAGCCTGTGGAAGGGTATTTGCTGCTTGCTACTTGCTGTGCATTTCTGCCCAAGGTTTAGACCCACACAGCTCCTCCTGAGTTTGCCTGGTAAAGACCAAGTTTGATCTCACTTGTGCAGAGATGTGCTGTGCAAAGGAGCCACTGCAGACTGCCTGCTATTAATTTTTTTGTGAGATCAGAATCTGACATGGAACAGCCTTTGTGTGTGTGTTTATTTCTGTTTGAAGCCATTCAACAGGCATTTCTAGCTACACCCGCAAGGAATGATTGAAAACATTCTTCTCACATGACTGATGTGTTGTAATTTCTGCAGCTCTCTGCTGGAGTTACTGGTTTGGGTTTTTTTTTAGGATTGTAGCCCTTTCTCCGAATTTTATGTCCCATTACAAAGGGGAGTAAAGGTTCACTGGCTGGATTTCCAAAAGGGTGGACAAATTTATTACCACTAATAATATTTTCAGTTACAAAATTAAATCATCTGAGCAGCCAAAGCTTCTGACTGAGGTAGGAGGATCCCACATTCGGGACTATTATTTTGCTTGCTGTAAAACATCAGCAGTCCTTGAGCAGAGCTCAGTCTCCACTGGCCATGAACTTGAGAAGGGGAGATAGCTCAGCACTCTCCTTGCGGGTGTTTAGGCCTCCCTTGCCACCTGCAAGCCTAGAAGGACATGGGGACAAGGAGAGCAAGGCTAGAGGGAAAGAACAGTGTGGGAGAAACAAATCTTCAGATCCCTGGACACCATGAGCAACTGCTTGGGAAGGACAGAGTGAGGTTTGGACCATCTGAAAGGACAAACAGATGTGTTGGCTCAAGGTGCAAACTGGCTGACACTCAGGGCAGAAATTATTTCCAGGGCAACACGTGTCTATGGTGTCACAGCATGCTGTTGCCATGTTTGTTCAGCATGTCTTTGCCTACTCTGCAACACTGAGTACTGGCAGCTGCTGAGAGATGAGGAAGGTTCCCTGCAACAGCAACAATGGCTTATGTTCCTATTCCTCACTCCCTCACCCATCGCTTACACCTGTCTCTGGACTGCTGCTCACCAACCCATAAGCCATCTCCTCCCAGAGCAGACTTGGTTGGTTTTTGGTTTGGGTTATTTTGTTGGTTTTGTTTGGGGCTGGAGGGCAATGTTAGAGGTCACAGCCAGAGATAGCTAGAGCAGGACACCTCAAGGGCTGGTAAGCTATGGCACAACAGCAGGAATGAACCTCCTGTGATGAGGCAGAGGCAAGGGATCATCTTATGTTGTCTTCATACAAGTGAAAAAATTAACATGCAACAACACCTAACATGGGAAATTCTGGTCTTCTCTATCACACTGTGAGCACAGGGTCCATCCAGTGGTTTCAGAAATGTCCTCCTTATGTGTATCTTCCACCAAAAGCCATTTCTGACACTGCATGTTTTACCTTGCCACACCACTGGCTCTGGCAAGATTTTAACCTTATGGAAAATGACAGCTGGACTTGATGACCTTAGAGGCCTTTTCCAACCGAAACAATTCTATGATTCTATGAAAATGCTTTCATAAGTGTCATTCATAGGCTTCTTTCTCCCCTCTCAGTTTCACTACATTTTCTACTACATTTACAAGTTTTTTAAGCTGTGGGTTTTGTATGAGTACATGAGAGTTTAAAACAAAACTTTTGTGATGTTATGCAGCATCCAATTTGCCTATCAGAGTATATGGCATATTGGTAGTATCTGCTAATTGAATGTACCCAGTGATGGTTTATCACTTAAGTAAAAAATAAACTTTAAGCCAAAGTACTTTTGCTGTGACATTAGGGTTGTTTCCCTTTCCTTCTTCTCAGAGTGTGAAAGTATTTTAAACCAGCGCTTTATCATGTTCATAAAGGGAACCTTATAATTTTACTGTGCTCCTGAAAGAAGATAGGTGTTAGGCTAAATCCAGAGCATCAGTAGCAATTTTGGATTAATTCCAAGAGAGTATATGTTAGAGATGGGTAACATTCATAGCTAAATCATAGACATTTACTATTAATATTAATCCCTTTCTGCTTATGACTCAGAGTGCTTGCCTGCCAGAATACACTGAAACACTCCGAAAGGCAATGACAATGAATGCATTCATTACATTAGCAGAGAAGGCAAGGAAGGGGTGGGAACAGTAAACCCATTTTACAAGTTGAAGCTATGGGTATTTATTATGAGTCATTTTATTATTTGTCTCACCACATCACCTCGCTGGAATCTCTGCTGAGCTTCATGCTGAGAGATAGCCCATGGCCTTGGCAGTCTTCCCAGTCCAGCCAGGCACTGAGTGCCTCTGCGGGAGACAAGCAAACCCTCAGAGAGACTGTCCCTATGGGACTCAAGCAGGATAGCAGAGTCTAAGCAGGACCTTCAGCTCAGCCCAGGAGCTAGCAGTGTCCATGTATCTTATAGGCTACTTCAAAGAAATAGGTGTCCAGGCTGGTACCTTTCAGAACAAAGGAAGGAGGAAAGGGTGGAGCCTCCTACTCCACCCATAAGTCTCATCATCCTCCCTGGAGGACCTCTCACTCTTTTACTTGTTATAGACAATTGCAGATCTGCCTCAGCAGTGAGCATAAAGAAAAAATGAGAATAAAACTGTTCAGCATCAGCACGTACTGTCTTCTTCATTTCTGACCACACCTCATTTGAAGGAGTGGGATCCCTCAGGCAAGCTGCAAAACATTACAGACATCAGGAGAAGCAAGGAAACAAGTTTCTACATTTTACCAGCAGAGTGGATTGCCTGAGATTCAGTTTCCCATTCTTCTGAGGCAGGATTTGTTATATTCACCTCACAGGCCAGGACACAGTGTGGCCAAGTGCAATGGGTCTATTATCTCCAGCCCAAACAGCCATTTCTTTCTGCGTGTCCTAAAGCAAAATATCTGGCTCCAAACCTACACAATAAAAGCTGCCCTCTACATCTTTCTCATTCACTTTCCACACTGGCCTTTACAGACTTGGCACCTTGATCCCTCCGTCAAGCCTTCTGCAGTGTCAGGTAGTGCCTTGTGGGAATTTCCTCTGCTCAACCAATTTTCAGAACTTCTAAGATTAAAAATATCTGAGTAAGAAAGGAAAACAAATGCCAAAATACAGCATAGAATCATTCAGATATTAACTGAAATATAAGCAATTATCAAATAAATGTGTCCATTTGACTGGAGTTACACAATCTTCAAGACAAGGATTGGGCTAACAATTTCAATGTGTTTGTTTCTCTGAGTCATAAGTGTGTCAGGCTGGGAAAGGCCAGCCAAAGGAGATCAATCCTGTCTTCCCTTCTGCTTTGTTCCATTGACCATAAACAATTCCCGGACATGTACTTAAATGGTACAAAATAACAGAAATTTGACCTGGTTCACAGAGAGCACACCAGTGACCCATAATCCTCACGGCTGACTCCCTCTTGTCAAGTTCATTATCTCAGCATGGCTGTTCTCCTGTGTTCTATTTCTATTTCTATGACTTTTTTCCCCCCTAAATCACTCACTGCATTGATTCAGATATTTGGTAAATATAAATGAGAAGCCTCAGACATGGAAGTAAAACCAACGTATCATTTTTTTTTCCCCCCTGCAGTTTATTAATTTTTAATATAAAATGATGTATATATAAATATAGCAGGAAATCTATAAATCTATGCCTTTTGTCTTCATCTTTTAGCTGACTGATTAGGATCCCCAAAGGGTACCAAGAAAGGAAAGACTGACTACTGAAAGCACTGAGTACCTGATCTAGTTAAAGATGACTTACTGCAGGGAGGTTGGACGAGATGACCTTTAAAGGTCCCTTCCAACACAATGCATTCTATGATTCTAAGCCTGTCATCCTTGGAATTAGGGTTTTCATATATCAAATCCTTATGGCTGCTGGGACAGGAAGCATCTAGTTCCCAAACTGTAGCTCATGCACCACCATGCCTTCACCAAAAACTTGATGAAAACTATTTGATCACAAAGATTAGCTGAACCTCTCCTTACTTACAACTTATAGGCCTCATTGACAGGAAATAGAAATATTATTATTTATTAAATGTCTAAACAAAAATAATCTTCCATAATATTCGTGGAGGTCTAACAACAGACTAAACCCATTCAGATTACAATCTGCCTGCAGTTCAAAATTTAGCCATGAAAGTGTATACTCACTACATTAGTGTGGTAAGTGTGTGTGTGTGCATGTGCAAGTGAAAAAACAAAGGCTGCCAGACAGGCAAGAGGCATAAGCATTTGAGAACATGCTATGAGCATGTTTTAATTAATTCTGACACCAGTTCTTGGGCTGTAAATTACTTTATTCTACAAAATGCACAGGCACATAAGTTATTTTTTGTTTATTTGTTTTTTAATTGGAAATGTGGTGTTAGGGTGGCTAAAAGGATCACATAGCAATTTTTAGTGACTAGAAACCTTGCCTATTGAAATTTTTCTTACTTAGCCACTTTCCAAGCTTGATCTTAACTCTCTGCCTGAAGTGCCTTAAATGTTGGAAGGCTACAAAGAAGGCAATAGAACTATTTTATTCATTTCTGTTTGTTTTGATTAGGATTAAATTAACAAGGTGGGAGTTATAAAAATACAGTTACCTTTGCTTTCCTGAAAACTCCACCCCAAAACTACATATGAAACTGGTTAAATTTTATTTACAGGTTCTGTTCAGTTGCGAATTCTATAAGGATGCTTATGGGCAACTTAGTACAATTTAGAGAATTCAGAAAATGGAAAAGGCTAAGCCACAATCAGAGGCAAGTTAGGACCCTAGAGAAAGCCGATGAGTCGGATTTTACTCATGAGGACCAAGTAGGAATTTGGAGATGGTCCCTGGGTCATTCCTCGGTGCACCCTCCAGAACTGCAGGCTTCATAATCCCATTTGTGAATCACATGGCATAAATCCAAAGGAAAAGGGACCCACTAAAGTTAAAGTGTCTTTAGACATGGTTCCCATGAGGCAAATCTCATGGAGCAGCACTGTCTGAGCAGCACAAGAAAAGCTGCACTGCTGGCATGTTTTCAACCGACAGCAGCAGTTTACAGCAGAGGGTCACTCCAGCCTGGGCAGGAAGCAGGACCTCAAGGTAGCCAGGCCATGGGAGACTCCAGGTCCGGGTGCTACCGGCCAATGTCACCATGAATCTAGTGAGTCCCAGCATGAATCCCAGGAAACCGAGTCCAGAGCGACTGGTCACTCTGTTAAAGATTTCACTAGACAGTGCGTCCAGTGCCAATATATACTGGGCGCCAAGAACCCAGCCAATCGCAATTCCAGCTCCCAGCACAGGTGAATATTTGTGGAAATACATGAGGGACTAGAGCTCCCGGCAGGAAGAGAGGGCACCCTTTTTATCTTCCCCTGCTCAAGCCCCCAGAGGGAGGGGAAGGCAATTTTGTGCCTTTGTCTTCCCCCATTCATTGGGAGGTGGGGGGAGGGCAGATTCACAGTATCACAGTATAACTAAGGTTGGAAGAGACCCCAAGGATCATCAAGTCCAACCTGTTCCAACAGACCTCACAACTAGACCATGGCACCAAGTGCCACGTCCAATCTCCCCTTGAACACCTCCAGGAACGGTGACTCCACCACCTCCCTGGGCAGCCCATTCCAATGACGAATGACTCGCTCAGTGAAGAACTTTTTCCTCACCTCGAATCTAAACCTCCCCTGGCACAGCTTGAGACTGTGTCCCCTTGTTCTGGTGCTGGTTGCCTGGGAGAAGAGACCAACCCCTTCCTGTCTACAACCACCTTTCAGGTAGTTGTAGAGGGCAATAAGGTCACCCCTGATCCTTCTCTTCTCCAGGCTAAACAATCCCAGCTCCCTCAGCCTCTCCTCATAGGGCTTGTGCTCAAGGCCTCTCACCAGCCTTGTTGCCCTTCTCTGGACATGCTCAAGTGTCTCAATAACCTTCTTAAATTGAGGGGCCCAGAACTGGACACAGTACTCAAGGTGTGGCCTAACCAATGCAGAGTACAGGGGCACAATGATTGGAACACCTAGCAATATTGTTCTGAAAAATAAAGCAGTATGTAGTGTTGTAATGGTGCTTACACTGTATGAGGCCAATAAAATGCTTCCCCAATTGGCTCTTGGGGGAAGTCTTGTAGGAGACTTCAGCTTTCTGGATGTCTGCTGGAAATAAAATACAGCAGGGAGAGAACTTGGGGGTGCTGGTGGACGAGAAGCTCAACGTGAGCTCTCAATGTGCACTTGCAGCCCAGAAAGCTAACCATATCCTGGGCTGCATCAAGAGAAGTGTAGCCAGCAGGTCAAGGGAAGTGATTCTCCCCCTCTACTCCAGTCTGGTGAGACCCCACCTGGAGTACTGCATCCAGTTCTGGAGCCCCTATTACAGGAGGGATATGGATGTGCTGGAACGTGTCCAGAGAAGGACCACGAGGATGATCAGAGGGCTGGAGCACCTCTCCTATGAGGACAGACTGAAGGAGTTGGGGCTGTTCAGTCTGGAGAAGAGAAGGCTCTGAGGTGACCTAATTGTGGCCTTCCAGTATCTGAAAGGGGCCTACAAGAAGGCTGGGGAGAGACTTCTCAGGATATCAGGTAGCGATAGGACTAGGGGGAATGGAATGAAGCTGGAGATGGGGAGATTCAGGCTGGATGTGAGGAGGAAGTTCTTCACCGTGAGAGTGGTGAAGCCCTGGAATGGGTTGTCCAGGGAGGTGGTTGAGGCCCCGTCCTTGGAGGTGTTTAAGCCCAGGCTGGATGAAGCTATGGCCAGCCTGATCTAGTGTGGGGGGTTGGAACTAGATGATCCTTGTGGTCCCTTCCAACCCTGACTGATACTATACTATCATAACAGTCCTGGATGTTCCTGGAGTGTGTGGAAGATAACTTCCTGACACAACTGGTGAGGGAGCCAACCAGGGAAGGTGCCCTCCTGGACCTGCTTCTTGTGAACAGGGAAGAACTTGTAGGGGAAGCAAAGGTTGGATACTCTCTTGGGCTCAGCAACCATAAGATAATTGAGTTCTCTATCTTTGGGGAAGCAAGGAGATGATTTAATAAAACCACAACCTTGAACTTCCAAAGGGCAAACTTTGGCCTGTTCAGGAGACCGACTGACACCCCTTGGGAGGCCATCCTAAAGGATATAGGAGTCCAGGAAGGAAGGACATACTTCAAGAGGGAAGTCATAAAGGTACAGGAGCAGGCTTCCCCTGTGTGCCTGTTAGGGATTTATGAATTTATTAAATTAATATGGCAAATATAAATATTAATAAAACCATTAATAATGGTTAATATGAAAATTGCTTAAAATTTATCAAATAGGTTTGATGTACAGTTGGAATATATATTTACAGTGTGAATGTACAATATTCAGGCAAATACAACAATTCTAAGCAAACCGGAAGGAGTAACAGAGAGCATTCCCGAGTGCAAAATGGCACTCGAACACGGGGGAAGAGACTCGACAAGAACTGTTAAGTCAAGGAGGCAATTAATTAATTACTCATAAGGAGTTCTACCCAAGTAGGGGGTGCTGCTGCTGTATTAGCTGTTGAGGCTTTTTTGAATGCTCTTGTGCACCAGGCATGGCTGGGTGCTGGCAGGAGTGCCATGCGGTCTCGGGGCTGGTCTGGCTCCAGAAGGACAGCGGGCAGTTTACAACACTTCTTGTGATGGGCTCTTGGCTTTCCTGGGTAAACTGAGACACAGCTTGAATTCTATTTGCAAGGGGAAGCAAGGCTTGCATCCTAGGCTCGTGGCTTCTCAAGCTTGCAGTGAGTAGGCTCGTGGCTTCTATCCCAGGCTCTGGACCAGACAACTCAAGGCAGAGCAACCTGAGGCAAGGCAGCTTGAAGCAAGGCAGGTCCAAGCAGGCAAGGCAATCAGGCAAGGCAAGGCAACTACAAATCAGCCTGTATATATATCTTGCCCAAGATTCAACTATAGAATAGAATAGAATAGAATAGAATAGAATAGAATAGAATAGAATAGGATAGAATAGGATAGAATAGAATAGAATAGACCAGGTTGGAAGAGACCTTCGAGATCATCGTGTCCAACCGATCATCCAACACCACCTAATCAACTAAACCATGCAACCAAGCATCCTGTCAAGCCTCGCCCTGAACACCCCCAGTGACGGCGACCCCACCACCTCCTCAGGCAGCCCATTCCAGTGGGCAATCACTCTCTCTGTGTAAAACTTCCTCCTAACCTCCAGCCTAAACCTCCCCTGATGCAGCCTGAGACTGTGCCCTCTTGTTCTGGTACTGGTTGCCTGGGAGAATTGGGCCAATAGGGCAGCCAAAGCCATTAAATAGCTGCCCAGTGAAAAGGGACTCTGCCAGGCTGTGGCCACAAAAGCCAGAAACATAGGCCTGGTCTGGGAGAAGCAGTGGTCAGGACACATGCCTTTACCCCAAAAGGAGACTTGTTTACCCAGACATGTTGGGGCCTTTCACACCGACTTCTGTGGGAGGGAGGGGGGTGAGGGGAGCCATGTCTAGACACATCAGGGCCTGTCAGGGTTTGTGCAGGGCCTGTCTGGCCCTACCATGACAGTGCTGAAAATGAGTCGTTGGGGAAGGCCTCTGGCCTGGCTGAATAGAGACCTTTGGCTGGACCCCAAGAACACAAGGAGAGTCTATGGTCTTTGGAAGAGGGGACAGGTCTGTCATGGGGACTATAAATAGAATAGAATAGAATAGAATAGAATAGAATAGAATAGAATAGAATAGAATAGAATAGAATAAACCAGGTTGGAAGAGACCTTCAAGATCATTGTGTCCAACCTATAATCCAACACCACCTAATCAACTAAACCATGCAACCAAGCACCCCATCAAGTCTCCTCCTGAACACCTCCAGTGATGGCGACCCCACCACCTCCTCAGGCAGCCCATTCCAATGGGCAATCACTCTCTCTGTGTAAAACTTCCTCCTAACCTCCAGCCTAAACCTCCCCTGGTGCAGCCTGAGACTGTGTCCTCATGTTCTGGTGCTGGTTGCCTGGGAGAAGAGACCAACCTCTGCCTGGCTACAACCTCCCTTAAGGTAGTTGTAGAGAGCAAGAAGGTCACCCCTGAGTCTCCTCTTCTCCAGGCTAAGCAACCCCAGCTCCCTCAGCCTCTCCTCATAGGGCTTGTGCTCCAAACCCCTCAGCAACCTTGTTGCCCTTTTCTGGACACGCTCCAGCAAGTCAACATCCTTCCTAAACTGAGGGGCCCAGAACTGGACACAGTACTCAAGGTGCGGCCTAACCAGTGCAGTGTACAGGGGCAGAATGACCTCCCTGCTCCTGCTGGCCACACTGTTCCTGATGCAGGCCAGGATGCCATTGGCCCTCCTGGCTGCCTGGGCACACTGCAGGCTCCTGTTCAGCCTACCATCAACCAGCACCCCCAGGTCCCTCTCAGCCTGACTGCTCTCCAGCCACTCTGACCCCAGCCTGTAGCTCTGCATGGGGTTGCTGTGGCCAATGTGCAGAACCCGGCACTTGGATGTGTTAAATCTCATGCCGTTGGACTCTGCCCATCTGTCCAGCCTGTCAAGGTCCCTCTGCAGAGCCTCTCTACCCTCCAGCAGATCAACTCCTGCCCCCAGCTTGGTGTCGTCCTCAAATTTACTGATGATGGACTCAATGCCCTCATCCAGATCCTCAATAAAGATGTTAAAGAGCACAGGGCCCCGCACTGATCCCTGGGGGATGCCACTGGTGACTGGCTGCCAGCTGGATGTGGCACCATTCACTACCACTCTCTGGGATTGGCCCTCCAGCCAGTTCCTAACCCATCACAGTGTGCTCCCATCCAAGCCATGGGCTGACAGCTTGGCCAGGAGTTTGCTGTGGGGGACAGTGTCAAAGGCCTTGCTGAAGTCCAGGTAGACTACATCCACAGGCCTCCCCACATAAAGATGTAGTAAAGCTATGCAGGGAGAAAATTAGAAGAGTCAAAGCACAGCTAGAGCTCAATCTAGCTACAGCTGTTAAGGATAATAAAAAATGTTTCTGTAAATTCATTAACAAGAAAAGGAGGACTGGGGAAAATCTCCATCCTTTATTGGATGCAGAGGGAAACACAGTGACTAAGGATGAGAAGGCTGAGGTGCTCAAAGCCTACTTTGCCTTAGTCTTTAGCACTGGAACCAGCAGTTCCCTGGACACCCAGCAGTTCCCTGGACACCCAGCCTCCTGAACTAGGAATCAGGGAGGGAAATCAGAATGATGTCATCACAATAAAAGAGGATCTGCTACACCACTTAGACACACACAAGTCTATGGGGCCGGATGTGCTACACCCAAGGGTGCTGAAGGAGATGGCAGATGTGTTCACCAAACATTGTCCATTTACCTGGCTAACTGGGGAGGTCCAAGCTGAATGACTATTTTCCCTTTTTCTTGCTGTCTTCACAGCAAAAACAAAAGAAGAAACCTTCATCACATGCATATTTAATGAAAGCAGAGGTTAACAGTGGCACTGGATGTGGTTTCGAAACTGCAGAAGCAATCCCCCTAGGTCTATTCTACTTGGTAAGCAATACTTCCTGCATGAAATAATAACAAATACAAGCCTGGGGCTTCTAATTGCTTCAAAGGAGAAAAAGTGTAACACTGGTTCATTGTTCAGGGCTGATCAAGAGTCACCCACCTGGAGTTTTGAGTAACCTTCAGATAGATTTTTCCCCCCATACTGACTGAAAAGAAGAAACATCATAAACCTCTCCTTAAATGGTCTTCTCAGATGATGTCTGACACATTAGTGCAAAATGTAGTAGTTTGGATGGTTCAAATAAAGGCCAGTTGAGCATTCAACATTGTACCTCCAAATAATGGACTCTTGCCCCACCACACTATATCATCCAGCACTAGCCAAGATCATTGATGATGGTTACATTAAACTACCTGCATGAGAGTGAGGGTATTTGCAGGTGGAGCGGTAAAAATCATGTTTCAGTGGAAACAATAGGAACTTTTCACTCCAAGCAATATGTGAATAAAACATTACCATTTTGCACAAAATTTCTTGAAGCATTTACAATTGTTTTGAATTCTTTTCAGGTTTTTGTTTCAGGAAATATTTCTCCTATTTATAAAGAGGAAAACATTTTTCATTTATATTTTCTAATAAACCCTAGTTTCAAGTATGTTATTAGGATGGATGTAGTCAGTAAAAATCTGTACTCTACCTACTTTTTAATAGCAAGCAAGTGAAGATTAAGAAAGCGTAATGTTTTTTAGTGTGGAACATTTGGATGATTACCAAAGAGGGACCACTATACCACCACAGTTGACAGAAGACACTAAACTTCTGTGCAGCTTCTGGGTTTTCAAATAGTTTCTTTAGTTGTAGAACAGCCTCAAAATATGGTTTTACAGCATTCATCCAAAATTAACTATGAAAGTAACTACAAACAATGCAGTCCTCATCAGACTGCCCTGACATGACCAAAAACCTTCAGCAGATCTCAAAGTTTTTCAGTCTTTGGCTGCACCAGGTGCTCTCACATAGCCCAAGGCACAAGTGTTTCAAGATGAGAAAAATTTACAGCTTTGATGTTTTACCAGAAGACTCAAAATTCTATTTGAATGTTTATCAAAGATGAACCAAAAAAAAAAAAATAAAATAAAAAAAGAAAGAAAGTAAAAGGAGATTACATCTCACATTGAACTGAAAACAATCCATGAATTTCACCTGAATTTCTTTAGCTGTATCTGCTTTGTGTCTTGCTAATCTTAGGAAGCCTTTTTTATTTTGAGTGTGTGGCAGCTGTCTAGGATGCCTTTCGTCAGAGAACATTATGCTTTGAAGAATCAGGCAACAGCAATAGCAGTATTGCCTTGCTCTTCAAGGAACAACACAGACATACCCCTCTAGTACACTCCTTGCAGAACTTGCAACTGGATATTGCTGTTGCATAGAGAAATGAGACAAAGTTAGGCTATTTTGTAATTTTTAAAAAAATTATTTTATTTTTAAAGCAATTATACATTTTGAATGCAAAGATAACTCCTTCCTGAGTTCTCCTCAGCCACACATCACAGACTGCATATAGGAGATTTGAGGTTGTAGGGAGGAAGATTCTGTCCCCCAACCCTATCAGAACAGAAGTTGAAATTCATATTTTGTTCTTCCAGCCCTTACAAAATCAAAGAAAACACATGTAGGAAGGGCTCTGTGACCCAGTAAGGATTAAGATGTAAACATCCAAAAGTTCTGAACTATGAAATACATTCTAGCTTGTTCGTGGCCTGAAAATAAATGCATTTAACCATCATAGTGCTCAGCAGCTGGTTGTTGTATTAGAGCTGGACAGCTGGAGGCCAGCAGTTTAAAAGAGAATTGTCTAGAACACAGTGGTAAATGGAAGGGTTTGTTAAAAATATCTGAGTAGCTGAAAGGTCAAGAAGGAAGGAAGAACAATGGGAGAGAAGAAAAATGTCAAGTCAGTTATTTACTCTGCTAAGTCAAATAATTTTGAACCAGACATTTGGGTTATTCTTTGCTACAGAACACATCTAAAGTGAATGAAGGAGTGATCGGCTTTGGCAGCACAATATTTATGAGAAAAATACTTCCATAGATGCTGAGAAAAAGATACATATTTCTATGGAGAGTTCCTCCAGAGGAATCCTTCAGAATTCAGTTCCTCCTGAGGAATCCTTCAGAATTCAGAATGTCCAGTGCATTTGTCTCCACTGAGGTTTAGGTTCATCATGCATAGCTTTAGGTCTCAAAAACACAGCCATCCTATCTAAATTAATTATCCATGCAACTTCCACAGACAATAGAAAGTGCTAGATATCTTTTCAGAATAGCTCATTTCAGTGGTCTTAGCCATCTATCTCTGTCCCAAAAACTCACAATATGACTGAGACCCATCAGTATAATCAGATGTTTAACATCTATTTGAGGGTATGAGAATGTTAAATATTCTCTAGGGCATGCCTGGACTCCCAACATACTCCCTTTGATAAGGCTGGAGAGAAACAGCAGAAGGTGTGCTTCAGAGTGACCATAAAATCTAAGAAAATAACTATGACAGACTATCAGGGCTGTATGCAAGCATTTGCAGAAGTCTTCCTGTAAGCCTAAACAACACTTCTGGTACAAATAATCTCACAGCATTCTACAAAAACTGACCATGTCACCCACGCTGTTCTCAGAAGAGAGCTAAAAGCACAAACCACCTCACTTTTCCAATGCAATACACATAAAGAATCATAGAATGATTTGGATTGGAAAGGACCTCCAAAGGTCATCTAGCCCAACCCTCCTGCAGTAAGCAGGGACACCCTCCACTAGAACAGGTTGCCCAGAGCCTTGTAGAGCCTGACTTTGAATATCTCCAGGGATGGGGCCTCAACTACCTCCCTGGGCAACCTGTTCCAGTGTTCCACTGCCCTCATGGTAAAGAACTTGCTCCTAACATCTAACCCAAATCTACTCTTCTCTAATTTAAAACCATTCCCCCCCTGTCTTATCAACACAAGTCTTTGTAAATTGCCCACTGGATTTTGCTAGTGTATCACAATATGATAAATGGCTGAAATTAGTCTGCTTGATAGTTAGCAAACTAAGAAAATTACTGGGCTGTTGCCAGTAAGCAGATGTCTGAATCATTTCACTGGTGGCTTCTGACTAATTTTCTTGTATACTGGGCATGAAATAGTTCTCATAGTATCCAATAAAACCTCTTCATAACAAGCAACTTTTCTTGCCAGGGGGTGCACTGTACAACACTTCCCCAAATGTAAAGGGAGAAAAAATAGAAAGGAATTCAACAAAGTAAGTGGAAAGAGAAAGGAAACAAATCAGAAGCAGCACAGATTTTTGCATTGGTTTTCTTTGATTTGCTGATTTGCTTGGATTTTTCAAATTAATTAAAAGATCATGGAAAATCTACTGCAAGAGAACTATGCCAGCATGCACATCAATCTCATGGAAATATATAAAAGTGAAGGCATACTGTGGTGACTGCAACCTTGTAAAGACTCCCTCTATATTTGAAAAGCTCATTCAGAGTTATTTCAGCAGGTAAGCTGCAGGAGCATCCAGTACACTATATTCAGCTTTCTTCACTTATGGAAAAATCCTCTGGAATGTAATAAGAGTGAAGCCCAAATGGTCCAAGAGAAATTACTTTATCCAACACTTGTATCTCTCCTATACAATTCTATAAATTGATTTTTAAATTCTGTAGGAAGACTATCACTCTATTAAAATATATCATATTTTTTTCCATAAGGGTCGTGTGCAAAAGTGCTTATAGCATATATTCCTGCGTTCTCTTGCAGCAAAAAATTTCCAGAAAAGCCTGTGACCTCCTATATATCCATTCATTAATACTCAATTGATTGATACCAGAGAGGAGAAAACCTTCCCTTTTCTTTGGACTTAATGGTATTTGGAAAAAGACCCCCTGTAATCCATCCAATAGGGCTCAGTGATGTGAGAAGGGAGACCACTAACACATCAGTGCTATGTAATATTGGAAGGGAGACCCCATTTTGCACTGAATTAGTGCCTGGAAAATCTGCTCCCCTTATGCTTTTTCCATGTGATTTGCTGGAGCTCACTCTTGCTCCATTGCTGGGAAGGCCAGGACAAATCCCCCAGCAGTTT
Organism: Dryobates pubescens; assembly: GCF_014839835.1. Taxonomy (NCBI): domain Eukaryota; kingdom Metazoa; phylum Chordata; class Aves; order Piciformes; family Picidae; genus Dryobates; species Dryobates pubescens. Next base: position 29,027,310 of record NC_071617.1, read on the forward strand.
TTAAAACTTCTATAAACTGGAAAGTATTTTGCTGGCTTGAACTTTGCTTACCTAGAATCTATGAAAGATGCTGCTGTTATTGTTGGGGTATTAGCTGAGTTAAATTACTTTATTCATTCCTGTTCAACGGGGTGGCTTGGTTTATTTTTACAGCTTTGTTGTTTACCTCAGGATGTCAATTAATTCAATTCCCAATTGCTTATTTGTGCTTCATCCCTTTGGTTCATTCTGGTATGTGCAGGAAGTAGTGGTGAGGGAAAGTAGGAAAAAAAGTATTGTTCCAGCCTGGTTTCCAATGTGTTATTTTAGCCTAGGTAAGAAGGCCAGTGTGCAGTGATTCAAATACCTGCAAGGTAAGAGAAAGAGGCAGGTGTTGTGGTGCCAAGAAAGCAAGATCTTTTGGTGAGCAGAGTCCAGTTTGTCTTAATAACTGCTGCGTTTTCAGCATCCTTGAAATCTGAGGCATTCATCCTCAGTGTTCCATGTAAAACAAAACTGTGAGTTTTTGACAAGAATTTGCACTCATTGAATGTTAACTCAGTGGCATATCATGGTGGTGATTTTTTTAAGGTGGTAACCTGGGCCTCCCTAAACTTTAATTGGTTGAAATATTAACTTGAAATCCAGGAAATGCATGTGTGTGCATGTACAGAGAGGATGAAGGAAGAGGAGGCCTTCTTAAATATCCTTTCAGTTTACATAAAAATCACATAAAGATCTGAAAATGAGTATAAAGTTGAGCTCTTAAAGTAATTTACCATTCAGTGCACTCAAAAATTTGCCAACAATTCATTCACTTACTTACTTGGCTCCCTGCCTACAAAATTCACCGGGGAAGGATTTAAACAAAGTTTAATGGAAATGGAAGACCAAGTCAAGACTATATTCCATTGCTGCTGAGGAAATATGTCCTGAGTAAAGTGAATGTAATATATAGTGTCACTGGAATGGAGTTTAAACTGTAGTTTAAAGCTGATGATTTGTGTACTTTGAACTCCATACTGGAAATAATATCAACCTCTGGTTTGGGTAAGACTAAATCCTGGGATGGTGCTTTTTTTTTTCTCAATGGTGCATTCTATTAAAGAGAAAGTTACCATGTCTGAAAGCCATTTGGGGAGTACAAGCAAGTCTCCTAAAATCAAGTTTAAAGTTTACTGAAACCCATAAAGTACTAGAAAAGCATCAGCTTGTACATTTCTATTTATTTGCCTACATGTGTTGCTATTATAAATACAGCATTTAGCTTCAGATGTACAGAAAAGTAAAGAAACAGATAACACACACATATCTATCTGTGCTGGTAATTAATTTGTGAATCAGCTGAAGAAGGATCACTGGAACCCTTAGGAAGTAATCCTAATCCAAGGGAACCCCTAGTCCATGTCAGATTGGAAGTATCAATCTGCTGGTGAACAACTCCAGCCTGATTGTCACCTACCCTGTGTTCTTCTGCTACCGATTCAAAGCAGAACCCAGCATCTTGTTCCCAAGGTTTTACATCAATGGAATTCTCTCTCACTGTGCTCCATCATCTGTTCCACCCAAGGGCATAGTATCTGCTCAATATCAGTGGCAGCAAAGTCCTTCAGGAATGACATGTGTAAGAACTTTTGTTAAGGTCATTTTAATTTGTGTGAAAATAGAGTGCTTGAGAGATCAGTGGCTTGGATAGAAAGGAATTTCAGCCATACTCTTCAAATGTGACATTTCTAAGGGGCCTAGACCTGAGTTATATGATTCTTATCTCTGGGCTCAGAAAAACATAGAAAAGATAGGGTGAATCATGGTGAAATATTTTTTAGCCTGCTCTGAAACAGCCCAGATGAATGCCAATGTAGCTGGAATGAATCTCAATAATTTTAGTTTTCCTCATCAAAATAAGCACATGTGCTCAGCTTTGTATACAGCATATGGATGGCAAAGCCACAGGGCACGGGCAGGTGGACAAGAATACTGGGATGGGTGTACAGAGAGAAGGGATTCACTGAATTACCTGAATTCCTGTAGATGTAAACAGACCCTGCTAGGCAACTTACAATAACAAATCAGCCATAGTTCAGTGAGAATCATTGGCAAAATGGCATTACCTCTGGAGTAACTTTTTTTGTTATGAAATGAGAGCAAATGAATTTGCAGACTTGAATTTCAGAACCTTTGCTCTGGGTGGAAATTAACTCCTGCTCTTCTGTATGGTTTTGCTCCCTCCTGATATCACAGTGCTCCCTCATTTATTATCCCGTCAAAAACTAACTTTACCTAACAGAGTTCTCCTGAATGACTTTCCCACCAGGTTGAATGGAGAGCAGAAATTTGAGTTGATGAGGAGAAGAGAGTTCAGCATTGCCTCCAAAACGTGTTGCAGAGTGCAGTAGTTTGTTTATTATTAGTTTATGACACACAACGAGTAATAGAGGGCCGGTCTTGAACTGCTCCTTTCTTCAGGAGTGATCCCCTGAATTGCAGGTACAGCATACCACATTACAGTGATGCATGCATGCTTATTGACACTAAAATGACTTCTGACTCAGAATAAGCCTATTTATCTTTGCATGGAAAACAGCATTGATATGCAGAATTCCCTGGCATTGGCACTGGCAGACCACACATATGATTTCTACCGTATGTCATCTGCTGGACAAAAGTAAAGCCCAGATGAGATCTGAAGTTATTGATCAACTTCTCAGACAGAGATAATTTTGTGGAGAATGACTAAATTCTTAGAGGAAGGGAAAAAAATAAAATAAAAAAAAAGGGGGTGTATCATGTCTTCACATGCACAGTTCTGAGTAACAACAAATTCCTCATGGATAAATCATTTTTCACAAAGCAAACTAAAAGTACCAGCATGTGCCTACTATTTAACAATTCCTTAAAATGACCCTGTTATTAAGAGGTGGCAAATACAGTCTGATTGTTAGTGTTCATTCCCAGTTCTGACCAAAAATATCCCTGTGGACATACTGCAAAGAGACCAAAATGCATGAAGTGCCTGTAAGTAGTTATAACTGGGGGGAAAGTGCCAGCTACCATTAAACAAACCTTTTAAAGTAACAGCAGTTCATGAAAATATACTGTGACTTTAAAAGCTCTGATCTTTTCCTGTTGTCAAGAAAACTGAAAAAAAAAAAAAAAAAGAAATTTACTTTTGTAATACTGACACAAGAAAATAATAAAGCAGATGGAATTAGTGTTTCACCTATACTTGAAAGAAAGAACAGACACCATGGACACAGGCCTAGCATCCCACAGTAGTCAAATTACAGGATGAGGACTATGTAAAAATTACCTAAGAAGGGCACTCCTCAGCAGAGGACGCCAAAGTAGATATGGTAGCAGCATATACTATACCTATGATGTCATGGATTGAAATACTCAGTTTGGAAAACCAATCTCCTCAACACAAGAGGAGTAAGTTTCTCAGTAACACTTGAAAATCCAAGGATGTTCGTACTGAAACAAAACTAAACCAGGCTCAAGGCTTCACTGTATCCTCCCAGGCTCTCAGCACATTCACCTTAAAATCTATGCAGCCTCTCCTCTGAAGGGCCTGAAACACTGGCCATCCCAAATATGCATCTTTCCTAACTTCCCCTTAGGTTCTGCATCCCTTTCTTCTGATTTCACCCTTCCATGTAACCATAACCTCAGGAATGAGAATAGGATGCTATTAGCATTTTTTCTTTCAGTATCACTGTCTCAGTCCAGAGGGAGAGAGACACTTGGTTCTTTTTTGAACATTCCCGTATTGTGAAATTAAAGGCACAAACGAGGCCAAATATCAAAAGCGATGCTATCTATTAACAGAATAAAATGGATGGAACATAAGAAGAGAGAAAGAGAGAGGGGAAATGGAGAGAGAAGGAGAGAGAGCTGCCCTCCCTGGGCAGCTGTTGTATGGGCAAGAAGCAAAGGTGATTTTATCTTTGTGGATTCACATCAAGAAAGACAAGATTTAGTCTCCTACAATCACCACCCAAATTCAATTAAGATTGCTTGTCCCAGTGAAAGTCTAAATGAGTCTAAATTAGCTGTCAGACACAACTGGGATGCCTGATTCTCTGTTTAAAAAACCTGCATAACACTGACTCAGTAACTACCCACCACTCAATAAACCCGCTACTCCTTGATTTCCCTTCAATAACAAATTTTATCTGGTCATGACTTATGCGGCAATCAACTGCCAATTTCAAAACAGCCATCCCAAGGGCACCTCCTGGATTTGAAACACTAGCTAGGTGCCTACTTGATTCAAACAGATTTTATGGATGTGTCTGAGCTTCAAACTGGCTCCCACAAGTGTGTCATTTTAAGAAACTACAACCTTTATAACTAAATCAGCCTTTTCAGAAATAATAGCCTTGTCTGGCCAACCTAGTAGCTTTCTACAATGGGGTAACTACATCAATGTACAAGGGAAGACAAACAGATGTCATCTGTCTGTACTTTTGTAAAGCTTTTGACACAGTTCCCCACAGCAACGGATTTGATGGGTGAACTGTCCAGTGGATAAGGAGCTGGTTGAATGATCACATACAAAGGGTAGTGGTCAACTTCTCCTAGTGGTCAGCTAAAACCACCACAAATGTCCAGGTGAAGACAGGTGATAAGTGGTGTCCCTCAAGGGTCTGCACTGGGACCAGTGCTGTTCAATATCTTCATCAATGATATTGACAGTGAGATCAAGTGGACCCTCAGCAAGTCTGCAGACGATACCAAGCTGAGTGGTGCAGCTGACAAGACTGAAGGATGGGATGCCATCCAGAGGCACCTGGACAGGCTGAGGAGGTGGGCTGAGGAGAACCTCATGAGGTGCAATAAGGCAAAACGCAAGGTCCTGCACCTAGGTTGGGACAATCCTTGATACTAATACAGGCTGGGGGATAATGAAATTGAGAGCAGAAGAGGATTTGGAGGATACTGGTTTATGAGAAGCTGGATATGAGCCAACAATGTGTACTTGCAGCCCAGAAGGCCAATTGCATCCTAGGCTGCATTAAAAGAAGCATGGCCAGAAGCTCCAGAGCAGTGATTCTGCCACTCTGCTCTGCTATGCTCCAGTGAGACCTCGCCTGGAGTATTGTGTCCAGCTATGGGACTCCCCACACAAGAGGGACATAGACCCACTGGAATAGGTCCAGAAGACAGCCACAAAGATGATCAAAAGGCTGGAGTGCCTCTTCTGTGAAGACAGGGTGAATTAGGGTTGTTCAGCCTGGAGAAGAGCAGGCTCTGAGGCAACCCTATATCCACATTTCAGTATCTGAAGGAAGGACTGTTTAGAAGGGCTTGTAGTGATAGAAGGGGCAGTGGTTTTAAACTGGAGCAGGGTAGTTTTAGTTTGGACATAAGGAAGAAGTTCTTTACAGTGAGAGTGGTAAAATACTGGAACAAGTTGTCCAGGGACGAGGTTGAGGCCCAGCCCCTGGACACATTCAAGATCAGACTTGTAGCCCTGGGCAGCCTGATCTAACTGGAGGTGCAGGGGTTTGGATAAGATGACCTTTGAGGGTCCCTTCCAATCTGATGCAATCTGTGAATCTGTGAATCTTTTCAGTTGTTTCTGGTGTTCTTTTTCACATTGTTTGGTTTTCAGCTGGGTTTTGGCGGGGTTTTTTCTCAATTTTCATGATGACAAATTGACAGCAGCATTGAATCTTTAATGTCCGACATGTTCAAAACAAAATCACTGGGCTACTCTCCTAGATCTTCTCGGCTGTATCCCAGTTTCATATTGCAAGTTAATAATCAGACGTAAGTCAACTGTGACCTCTTTTCCAGCTGCTATGTTCTCATTTTTGTATACAATTGACAGGTTTTCTCCACTGGCAAATTTAATCTATTTTATTTTTCCTTCTCCATGTTATGGATACATTGAAATTTACCAGTGATGCATTGGACAGCACCCTTCAAAATAATTCATTTTACAATGCTTCTCCAGTGACAATTAGTTTTCCATTGTGTTTTGTGAGATTCATCCCACATATAGTCCTTCATCCAATTAAAAATGTGCTGCTGCTTTGCGATGCTGATTTCAAATACCACACCATGGTAAGTGGCTTTACAAAGTCTAAATGCACTCCATTATGATGATCTGTTGCATTAGTCACTAAAACCTCACCAAAGACATATATAATTTTTAGCAATAATTTTTCATGCATTGTTGTCCAAATGTGTAGCTCCTTCTTTAACCATCATTTGATATCTGTAACAATTTGTCTGTTATTTTACCTGAGCCCTAAGTCAGATAAAGTATTTTTCATCTGAGCACAGTGCAGTGCTTTTCTTAAATATTGGCAGAACATTAGCATACTTAAAATTTTCTGAAATGGTCTCAGTTTTCAAAGATTTATTTTACATTAGTATCAGGAGGTCAAAGATACTCTCAGCTTCAGAAATTCTGCACAGAAGTCATCTATGCGTGATGCTATAAAAATGTAATACAGAATAGACTGATTTCTGTTGATTTTCCCCTCTCAAAATTCCTGCCTATTGTATTCTTTTCTTTTTCATTGGTGCTGTGATTTTGCCACTGTATCACGGTTTAAGTCCATAGATAGCTTTTTTTCTTTTTTCTGATGGTGGAAGTAAGCCTTGAAGTCAGCCTTGAAGTCATTTTAAGCCTTCAGGGACTGCAAATATACATAGAATACATAGAATACATAGAATAAACCAGGTTGGAAGAGACCTTCAAGATCATCTCATCCAACCCATCAACCAATCCAACACCACCCAAACAACTAACCCACGGCACCAAGCACCCCATCAAGTCTTCTCCTGAAAACCTCCAATGATGGCGACTCCGCCACCTCCCCAGGCAGCCCATTCCAATGTGCAATCACTCTTTCTGTATAGAACTTTTTCCTAACATCCAGCCTGAACCTCCCCTGGCGCAGCCTGAGACTGTGTCCTCTTGTCCTGGTACTGGCTGCCTGGGAGAAGAGACCAACGTCCGTCTGTCTACAACCTCCCTTCAGGTAGTTGTAGAGAGTAATAAGGTCACCCCTGAGTCTCCTCTTCTCCAGGCTAAGCAACCCCAGCTCCCTCAGCCTCTCCTCGTAGGGCTTGTGTTCCAAACCCCTCACCAACTTTGTTGCTCTTCTCTGGACTCATTCCAGCAAGTCAACATCCTTCCTAAATATCTAATTATCTAATTATCTAAATATCTAAATATCTAATTTTAGAACTACCCTCCTGCTTAGCATCCTACAGAGGAGCCATGTACAGGATGCACTGACCTCAAAGAGTACGTTTCATTGTTTTTGTGATCTTAAGTGTGCATTTGCCTGTTCACAGTTCAGGCTTTAGGATGCAGAAGTTTCATTTTTGTTTCTTGCACTGTTAACATTGAAGATTTTTGTACAGAAATATTAGTGCAAGTCTTCATCATTGCCCAGCAGATATTTGTGTATTAAATGAATGATATAGCCACTTCAGGTCTTGTATTTGCCTGGTTGGAGTGGTTTTGATGAAGACTTTGTAAAGTGGAGGATCAGTGCCTTCCAGCTCTGAAGTTCTTTGATAGTGTAATATTGATAGGAATTAATGTCCCTGATGATCAGGACTGCAGTCATTTTATTTATGTTTTCCTTTATTATATTTAAATGTTATGTAGAATTTTAAGTAACATTTATCTGGCCTTTGAGCCCAATCTGCTACTGGTATATAGCATGGCTCATCCAAGAGTAACTGCTAAACAGAACTTGATTCATAGTTCCATCTTTTTTTATCAGTATTATTTTGTCTGATTGAAAGATGTCACTCTAGACAGGGGCTAACTGGTGAGATATGCCCTTAATCGCAAAAGTAAAACGACAAAAATCAAACTTCCTCTGAAGACAAACATGCATTTTCAACTGTCAACATGGGGAGAAACTCAGCAAAACATGCCTCAGAATGGGGGGAAAAAAAATTCCAGAGAGAAGAGATTCACCTCAAATGGCCATTATAAAGAAATCCATTAACCTGCACCAACTGTGTTCCTGTAAGGACACAGCTAGTTCCTCTGAGGGGATACAACAGCATGTATGCTCAGGATGTTGAACTTCAGGGTTGTCTGGAAGTATTTAAAAAATGTGGGAAGGAAACTAACAAGGACAAAAGAATAATCATGATGAGAAAGTGATAAGTAATGAGGAAAAAATATTCACACTGCTATATTTAAGAATATCTTTCGCAAAGAACAGTGAGGGTGGCGATTGTCACAGATATGTTGTATCAAAGGGGCTCCTGAAGCCCTTTCCCTTGAGTATTTCCTTTTGACCCTGGAACAGTCTCACTTAGCCATGAAGAAAACTGGCACCTAGTTGTCCTTAACATGTACCTACATCTTTACAGCTAACACAGGCTTGTCCAATGGCTTGCAAACATCAGCTTCTACATAAGATAACCAGTCAGTACAGGTCTGCTTAAGTTTCATACATTGTCTGTGTGGAAGATTGGCATGCTTTCCAAATGTGGCCTCATAACTCTCATTTCAAACTCTTGTAAGTCATACAGCCTCATAGGCCCTTCTCCATGCATGGCTGCCTGCTCTACACTTGCAAAACACTGTTTCTCTGCTGGCCTTTTCACTTCTGTCTGTCTTTGGGTCCCCTGCTATTCATGCTCTCAACTCCCACTCCTCTCCTGGCATCCTTCAAGCAAAACTGGCCTTTTTTCTAAGAAATTTGTGTCTGGAGACCAGTGTGGATAACACCCTCACCCACTTCATCAATTCTGGTACCACTGCATGCCTGTGGCCTGTTCCTTTTGCTAAGCCTTGCCCCAGCTCTGAGCCTGTGCCAGGACTGTGGCTCTGGGAAGGACCTGGCAGCCACACAGACCTGAGCAGCTTGACAGGACAAAGTCACCATTAGCTTTTGGATGGAGCTGCCATGCTCTGCACGAACAAAGGCAGAGTTTCTTTGTCTCAGCAGCAGAGGTCTTGGCAGACAAGATAAAACATCTCAGATAAAGAACTTATGTCAGTTTCCACTTGGCTGTTTCTGAGACTTCTGGATATTTTGGCACACTTCATCCCTCTCCTCAGGACCTGGAAAGCAACTCCTTTACTTTGTAGTACAACCTGCTTTCTTTCCACAGGTTGCCAGTGACCTAATCATTGTACAGACTAGTATAAATCTCTGACCTGGCCAACACATTGCTGCAGCCTGCCAATTAGATGTCTGCACTTCATACATGGCTTTATGTCTTAACATTTGTACATTTTACACTGAAATAGGGACCTCCAGACTTTACCCAGTGAACTGGAAGGTTCTGGGTAACCTGAGCTGCTGCCTCACCTGCAGCCTTAATTTTACTGCCAGAGCCAAAGCCTAGAGCTGGGGTTACATGTATCTGATAACTCTTAATTCAGATCAAACCCCAGAAGACAGCATTGTTGGTTGCAACTGAAATAGACCTTTCAGTAATTTTTAGACAACCAAATGTTTACAGTTACTCAGTTTGATTAACAGCTGCAGCCGTGTTCAGCCCAGCTAAGCTCAAAGAAATGACACAATGTGTCCTGTTTACAGCTTTAGTTGAATGAAGGCAGGAAAGATAAAAGATTTGCTTTATAAACTACTGATATGTTGCCTAAATCTGGTCCAGGAACCAAAATGTTAACAGCTGTGGAGCACAGAATTTTTATTTCCTGGACAAACTGTGATGGTTGTTTTCCCAGTGACATGGCCAGTTCACAGTCCTGCAGCCAAGACACCACTGAAGTAAGCAAACTTTGAAAATGCCTGGAGGGAGAACAGTGAATCTGAGATTCTTCCTCAGCCTCTGCTACAGATTTGATGTGTAAATGAAATAGCTCTGCGCCTCCATTTACAACTTTGTGGAGAAACTAAATTGCCACAGTGAGGGCTAATAAATTACTTTATTGATTCACCAAAACATTTTGAATAAATAACTAATAAAGCAAGGACAAGAGGTCGTGTACAAATTATTGTATAAATCCTGCTAACCCAACTTCCATTTGAAAACATTCAGCAATGTTTCAACAGTGTGCTGCAGGTGTAAAAAATGGTGGGGGGGAGGATGACAACCTGCCAGAGAAGAGAGAAAGGTGTCAAGGTTGTGGGCACAGGCACATGCATAGCAGTGTTCTGCAGGCAGGACTCTTGTATGGCCATCCAGGCAATTACTCCCACTTTGGAGAAGGAAGTTTGAATGCTGCTCCCTCCTCATAGGGAATTTCATGACCTATGTGTGCTTAGTAATAACATTTGTCAGACTGGCTGCCATCACTCCCATGCAGAAGAGATATTCCCTCCTTCTATATCCTCTGCCTGTCCTCAGGCACCTCAGAGGAGGGCCTACCTGGACCCCTGTACCAATCATGTCAATCCTGCCTCTGAGCAGGATGAGTTCTGGAGTCTCAGGCATTTTCACTCTGGTGGAAAATAGCAGAACCTATGCTTCACCTGGTTCAGACTTGTAAGGAGCTGCTTAGGCAGAGAAAATAGGCAAAGAAAACTGTTGGTGACTTAGCCATCCTTAGCTGAGAGAATAAAAGGTGTAGTAGTTGCCAAGAAGAGATAACAGGAACTAGAAGGAACCCACCACAAGAGGCACAAGATGAAAGTAAACTGGCAAGAAAGGAGTGGGGTCCAATCAAAAGTGAATAAAGAAACTCCTCAAGAAGCAGTCAGCTGGTACAAGATGCACATTCAAAATGTGGCTGACACCAGAGACTGTGGCTAGCATTGACAGTATTTCTGAGTATTTGTACAAAGCAAAGCAAGCTATTCTTTCCCCATCTTTTATTACCTTATGAAGTAATAAAAAAGCAGAAGAAAAGCATTGTGCAAAAGAGAATGAAGTTTGCTTCGATATGTAAAAATTCTATGTTTCAATATATTGTCTTAGATCATGGTTGCAACCTGAAGTTCCATGTTACAAATATACTTACATGTATTTTTCCTAGTGAAGGTTCTAAACGCTGCTGTCAGTAATGCATTAAGCTGGGGGGGGGGGGAGGGGCACTAAAATCCCATTAGGATCCTCATATTTGTGTATGTGTCTCTCTGTTCCTGAAGGGATGCTGCCAGAGAACACAAATGGGGAATCATGATTCAACGATCTTCTATATTCACATAATGTCCTTTGGGATTGTGTATGTTCTAGCACAAAGCCATATGTTATGTGATTGTAGAGAATAAGCATTTAATTGTTACTGTTATATACAGACGTGATTTTATTTTGATGGATACACTGAGCATTGTTTGCATAGCAAGCACCACAGAGCCTACATTACAAGCCAAGTGGTTAAACAAAGCAGTACCATTTCCCACATGCTATGTGAACTTCATTATCACCCTTCACATTTGGAACTAGAGGTGATTTTTTTTACTATTATTATTTTTATGCCTTTTTTTTTTTTTGGCATTTTGTATTTAAATCTTTGAAAATAATGTCATAGCCAAAAAATTTAGGAGGGTCTCTTCTTATCAGCCTTTGAGGCTAAAGTCTCAAGAAACAGGATATTCTCACAAGTGGGGAGAGCAGAGCCCCACTACTCCAGTGAGGAGCAACACAAGAATATCCAGACAGCGACACAGACCTGTTGTGCTTTGTCTGCAGTGTGTCTTACGTGACATATCAGCTTCAACTGTTCTGTGCTGCATGATGCCTTTGAGTTCAGGCTGGCTGGGTACAGTGTCTGATTTGCAGCACAAAAGTTCCAACCAAATCTCTGAATTATTTTGCTATCTGGAGCTCAGGCACAATGGCGAATGAGAGGGAGGGGAATGGAAGATGGTAGGAGAGCCAGGATGTCCCAGTGTTATCCTAATCTTTGTACCCTTCTGGTCTTTTGAAATGGTTGTGTGGTGGTAGGGCCAAACAGGCCAACACAAACCCATAACAAGTCCTGACATGTCCAGTTTTTCCCCTTAACCCCTTCCCTCCTGCAGGAGTCCGGGGAATGCAGGAAAAAGACAAAGAACCCAGGTGTCAGAAAGTCTGGTAAACATGGAATATGTCCTCTTTTGTGGTAAAAAGGCACATGCCCTGCCCATGCTTCAATTAGACTAGGTTTATATCTTTACCTTGTATGGTCATGGCCTGGTGAAATCCCTTTCTATTGGTTGCCAACTGGCCAAATTGATCCTCAGTCAAATGATAAAAGCAAAGCCAAATTGTAAACAAGGTGCCTTGTGTCATCTTGCTTTGCCTTGCCTTGCCTTAGATCCGGGGAAAGAAGCCATGAGCCTTGCAACTCAGAATCTTTGCTGTGCCTCAATTTACTGGGAAAGGCACAAGCCCCGTTGTGTGAGCTGCACTGACGCCTAGTCAACCTCTTGGCGTCATAAAAGTCCAGGAGCAGACCGAAGTGTCTTGCTGGGCAGAAGAGACAAATCCTGGGTGAGCCAAGACCCCGGGGACCATCCCCTTGCAGTGATAAGTCGCTTCCAGTTTAACCGTCTGCTTCCCAAACCCAGACCTTGCAGCAAAGCCCTCAGATGAACAGGCTACTGAATCCTTGGGATAGTTTGCGAATCCTGGGAAGCTTCGAGAGCCACCTGCCGTTGTGCCACGGCCAGCCCGGCCATTGGGACAGTAAGACAGCTCTGCCTGCATCCAGCACCCGAGAGCGCCCCAAAAGCTGTTATCGGCTAAAGTACAGCAGCAGCGCCCCTCCATATGAGTGGACTTCTCATTGCTCTGTGTAACTTGGACTATTCTGGAGACACAATATTGTGAGTAATTAGTTATTGGTAATTGGTTATTTTCTATACAGCCTCTTTGTAAAAGGCTCCGTCTAACTGCTGCCATTTTGGCAAGGTTCCTGTCGAGTCTCCCCCTAGCGGACAGACGGCAGATTCTCTTTCCCAGTGTTACTTTCCCAGTTTTCTTAATACTGTTTAAACTGTTAATGTTGCCTATATATTTCACGTATCCACTCTAAATATACTACAGCCGCACACTGAACCTATTGACAGTTTTTGACAATTCCTCATATTAATAAATATTAATATTTTTATCTAGATAATATTTTCCTTATTAATAAATCATTACTCATATTCATAACAGGTTGATATGACAGCAACACTGAATCTTTCATCAGCTGAGCATACCTCTGCTGAATTCATGTAGGGGAGCTATGACCATGACTTTTTTTTCACTGAGACTACTCCGAAGTGTACCACATGCCTGGAAAGAGCACCTCTGTCACAGTTTAGACTCAGCTAGCAGCTGAGCTCCGCACAGCTGCTCACACAACTGCCTTCCCCACCCCCCAGTGGTATGGGAAGGAAAACTGGGAGCAAAACGTAAACCCCTGTGGGATAAGGAAAGTTTAATAGAACAATACAAAGAATAAGGAAACAACAGCAATAACAATAATACTAATTAAGTAAAACAGAAAGCAATTGATATAAAATACAACTGCTCACCACCACCATGACAACCATCAAAAAAGCACTGCTCCTGCCTCAGCCACCCCTCCCCTTACATAGCTGGCATGATGTCAGTGTGGTATCTATTACCTCATTGCTGGTCCAGTTGGCTATCCTGGCTGTGACCCCTCCCAACTTCATGTCAAGAAAATTAACCCTACTCTAGCCAAACCCAGGACAACCTACAAGCATAGTCCTGCTGTATGTGAAAACAGAAATTATGTCTGGGCTTAGAGAAAAAACTGGTGTCTGTTAATAATGCTTGATCCCTCAGTAAGCCACACACACTTCTGAGCCATTCACTCAAATACATACCCACTGATGTGGGACTCGGTGGCTTGTGTCTTTCAGAAATCTCAGTGAAGTGAGGATGCTAGGCAATCCTGAAGGTACCTGGCACACACACATTTCTGAAAGTTCCCCCTGCCTATCAAAAGTCTCTTCTGTTGGAGAAAAGGACTTTAAAGCCACCAAAACTTTCTATGAGAGAAATTTCAAACAATTTCATGTAGAACCAAAGGCAAAGCATGCCAAGTTCAACACATACACTACCCACAAGTACCAGTCTCTAGTTAACACTTTGGTTGACTTGAGGCCATTGAATTCAACAGACCCAAGGATTTTAACTCTCTTTCTGTCTCTGCATTTGTATCAGTATAAAAATCCACATCATGTGAGTGTCTTGGTGCTGTAGAAGGCCCTTGCTTGAAAACTTTTAAGAACCTCAGATTCAGACTTACAACTAGTCGTTGTATAGGTAAGATTGGAAATAGAAAATTCATGCAGTAGGAAACTTAAAATGCTATCAAGAAGAATATAATTTCATATTTCAGGTTGCATTTGAAAATCATGTCAGTAGAGACCTACCACTTCTGTGTTCCTAACCAAGTAATATTGAATGTTTTATCTCTTAATTTTCAAAGGTCCCCCAGTGCTTGAAAGAGCCCAAGTGAAAGTAGTATAAGCCTGTAGGCTAGGAGGACTTGAAATACAGTTTTTTCCTTCCTGTTTGAAAACATGGCCAAGGCTACAAAGAAATCACTCCTGGATTTATGTGTTAGTTACTAACAAAACTGGCTTTTTATGTAAGGAGCGCACACATGCCACAAAGTCAATCAAACACAAATAATTAATATTCAAACCTAACTTACTTCTTATTTCTTGGATACAAACTTCTTATTTCTTGGATACAAACGAATTCCTCTCAGCTACCCAATGAGCTGAGAAATGACGCTGGAATTTCTTTATTGCACTTGCAGGAAATATGAGCTGCTCTCCTGTGTACTGCTAAATGCATCAGTACTCACACAATTCTACTCCTTAGGTGGCAGAAGTTGTCAAATTTTCCTAATATGAATACTTTTGAATTTAGTCCTTCAACTTAGCCAACAAAACCATTAAGTAGCATTTAGACCAGGGCAACTAAGTCAAGCTGATTCTGAAATGCTTTCATTCTTCCAAAAGGCTGCTTAGTCCTCTTAGCTTACCACTAAAAGCATCTTCCAGTCTCTCTCTGACTACTTCATCACAGTAATGCAATAGCCATGCCTACCTAGCTTGTCACAGAATCACAATATGCTTGAAGTTGGAAGGGACCTCTGAAGACCATCTAGTCCAATCTTCCAGCTCAAGCAGGGTGCCCTAAAGCAGATTGCTCAGGGTCTTGCCTGGCTTCTGACTCATTCCAAGGTAGAGCCCTGTGCATACCAGCTGCCCTCTCATCTGTGAAGTAGGACAAATTTCAGACCCTAATGCCTGAATTATGTTTTCCAGTCAGAGAAAGAGCCTTTGGTTCTGCACAAGAGACATTTCTGAGTTGGATCTGGGTGGATGTCCACAGGCCTAGGCCTCCTACTGTATTGCCTTGACACCACATCTGGGCATAATTGGACAACTTTGGACATCTAGCAGACATCTCACAGATATGTCATACATAACCTTATCACACCACAGGAAAAGAGACCTTGCGCTCACACAGATCATCAGGGCAGTGCATCAGTGCTATGGCTGACATTTCCCAACACACTGGCTCTCTGGTGCATGAAGTCTGCCAATAGCCTGAGCAAGCTCTGTAAATCCCCTGATGTCTGTGACCTCCTGGTAGAAACATGGGAACCCTTTATAAACAGATTTTAGAGTAACGTAAGTGACAGGTCTTGATGGCAAGGAATTGGTAAAACCTGCAATTGGACTCAAGAAAAGCCTCCCCTGCTTCTGCTTTGTTCAGAACACAAAGTCAATACCATTTAAATCTGTGCTTCTGCTATTAAATTTAGGTCACTCAAACACAAAGTGATCTACCAGGTCTGGCGGTTGTCCATGTGGTTCTTCTGAGCAAATGTACTTCGTGTAGTCTGAATGTGCCTGGAGATCCCATGTGGCTGATGTGCATTAGGACTCAATCTGAATTGACTGCTTTCACTGGGATTTTGCCAGGTAGTCTAGTCATAACCTCAACTTCTGATTGAAATCTTTATTAACATGAAAAATGGTTTGACAATGATTTACGGAATAAAAATGTGAAAAGCCCAATCTTTTGTTCTCTTGCAAAATACAACATAGAAGTGAGAATGGGCTGATGAGCACAGGCTATTCCCAGCCTGAAAATTCAGGATTTCAAGCCTAATGGAAAGTAAGGCAATTAGTTTCTGAAAATAGCATATGGACCAGCAGGATCAGTGAAAGGGCAGAGTTGCAGGACTTTTTTTCCAGGCTGGATTTGTAGACATGTACTGTCGGAGCAAATGGGCAGTCTAGTTCCTAGCCTTTTGAAATGTTTATAAATATATGCTTATAAATATCTAAAGGCCAAGTGACAGGATGATGGGTCCAGACTCTTCTCTGTGGTGTCCACTGACAGGACAAGAGGCAATGGGTGAAAACTAGAACACAGGAGGTTCCAATTAAACACAAGGGGAAAATTCTTCATTTTGAGGATGGCAGAGCACTGGAACAGGATGCTCAGAGTGGTTATGGAGTGTCAATTTCTGGAGGTATTCAAAACCTAACTGGATATGTTCCTGAGCAATTTACTTTAGGTAATCTTGCTCCAGCAGAGGGGTGGGACTAGATGATCTTCACAAGTCTCTTCCAACCCCTACCATTCTATGTGATTCTGTGTGAAATCCTGTACCTTTCTGGAGAACAAGTAACTAGATCTGGTGGAAGTTCTTCCATGGAGACAATTTTCCATGTGAAAAGGCAGATAGTGTGGCAACTTCAGAAAGAAATTTGTCTCATATCTGGCAGGGAACTCTTTGTTTGTCAGTTGAGACCACCTAAGTTTCATACTCCTGGTTTCTTCATACACATCCTGGTGTGCTAGATGTTTCAGATCTTCATCTATTTACTTTTGCTCAGGGTCTCCAAGATGCCAAGTATCAGGAGGCCTTGGTTTTTCCGTATTTATAGGCTATTTCAAGCTGAGCAAGCTGCTCTCCAGTTCCCCATATTTTTTTCCCTTATCACATAGGTCAGCCCAGTAGTCAAGCTGAGGACTCCATGGTGATCTCCCTGCTTATCCAGCAATCTGGATTCTCAGACTCCTAGGCTCTGCTGTTCCCTACACTGCTTGGGAACAAGTGTTGCTGTTCACTGGCTCCTAGAGTTCATTTGGGACTTTGGGGATTCCCTTTCCAAGCATCTGACTTGTTAACTAAACATCTTCCTAGGATCCTTTCTATCTTGAAAAGCAAGACAATGTGGAGGCAGGCAGTCTGCCTACAAACCAGGCAAAACCAGCAAGGAGAGCAGAAGATTTCGATTTTTGTCTCATGAAGAATTATTCCATGTTGGGAAATAAATCTTAAAGTCTGCTCTTTGACATTTTGTCTTCATCAAAACAAAGCCCTTTTTACAATACAGCAACATTTCCCAGGAAAAGGGTCTCATTTTGCCAGCACCAGATGGGGTTGTTTGTTCACTTCATTTCAGTTGGGAGACAGATACACATTCCCTGTCTCTGTGAAGTGTGCACACAAAGGAAGAGGGAGGGAAGCAAAGTTAAATGTGACTCTAACTTTGAATTTCTGCAGAGCTGTATTTTTAAGGAAAAAATGCCAGGGATGATTTCTGGATACTCAGGCATTTCATTTGCTCCTTTTTTTCCCAAATAAAGGCTTGAAGAGTCCTTTTTGCAGTGAATGGCAAAGTGAAAAAGCAAAGGAGGGCAAGCATCCAAATAAAAGGTTAAGAGATCAAGGAAACCTCAGAATGCCTTTTTCTGACACTACATTTGAATCTATGTCAGGAAGTTTCCCTAACTGTTAGTGAAGGGGTTAGGACTGGACAGGAAGTGGCTGCAGCAACTGATTTCCTTTTATTTATCTTTTTTATAGGAATGTCTCTTTTCTGTCACACAGAAGACTAGTTTTATGGGGAAGATTCTTCAGTGGGTTACCTGATGCTAGGGACTGGTGAGCCTGGAGTCAGTATCTTTACCAAAAGTTCTTTCTGATTTCACTGTGGATTTGGGTATCATATATGTCCTCGGTGATACCAGTTAGACCAAAACAAATACCTAAAATTAGCCACTTAATGTGGTGTTCCACGAGACTTGTGAAAAATGTGGTGGTCCTGATCCAGCTGGTTCCACCACAGTGAGCTAAGATACAATCTGGCAGACCAGTTGTGAGCAGGGACCATGGCTGCAAGGTAGGCCAAGTGGCCCAGTGTTGCAGAACCGGTGGCTATGTATTGAGATGTACGTGAACATTACAGTTCCACTTTCCCACAGCCTGCCTTATTAAGGCCACTGTTTTATCTCTATTTTAACAGGTACTCTTCTTCCCAGTTGCCTTTCCCATCTGCTTCAAGGATGCAGCACTTTGTTATCTTTAACTCCCATCCTTTTTCACATGGTTCGGGGGTACGACATCTCTTACCACACTCCAGGGCCTCACAGAAGGCCATCTGAACATATATATATATATATATATATATAAGTTTCTAGTAAACCTTAGTAAAGGTTAGGACTTGAAGCTCTAGAATCTTTCACATAACTTGGCAAGGTGATGAAAAGGAATTTGGATGAAAAGCACCACAAGAGGACACCTCACCCTTCTTAATGATTCCCCTCTGTTGGAAAGCTGTTTCCCTTCCTAATGACATTTTTATAGGTGTCTTCTTAACATTCTATTGACTACATAGAATAAACATTAAAATGCACAGGGATGTTGCTGGATGTTCCAGTTGTCATTCATTAACTTTAATATGTTTTTCCAGTCTGTCTGCCCAAGGAGTATGTAGGATAATGATGGTGTGTTTATACTATGATATACATAAAGGGTGTGCAACAATTTCATTGCTCTTAGTGAATGTCCACACTTTGAGGAAAAACGCCTTAACCCTCCAGTCTCCTCCACCCAACTATATTTGTTTTCTCATCACCCTTATAGACTGATGAATCAGTGTATTCATGAATCACATTAATCAATGTATTCATGTATAATCACTAGTCCAATTGTTCTCATCACTCAGATCATTTTAGAAGGTACTTAACTGTCACATATTAAAGAAGATTATGTGCAAAAGCATAAAATATTTTTAAAGAAGAATAATAATAACACATTGCCATGTCTCTTGAATTAAGCCTGGCATGTTTTTATAACTATCTTATTGCACAAGTCTGTTTTCTCAAACAATTTCAATTTAGTTTACAAAAACTAAATCAAAAAACTGCAGTGGATGAAAACGTCTTTGGATTAGTGAACAAAAGGAAATCACACTTCTCTCTTAGGACAGAAGAGAGCAACTGGCATTTACTGGATCTCACAGCTCCACATCATGCTTCCATTGAATATATTCTGTTATGACTTCATGGGTGGGATCAAAGAGGAACATGACAGACCACTGATCAGAGTGGTTTCAACTAGAGGACAGAAAAAAGCTCCTTCTAACTGTATTTTTCATAGCCCAGGATTACACATGGTGGAAGGCATTTCATTCATTTTTTCAGGTTCTATTTCCTTTCCTCAAGATGTCTTTTATCTGCAGTTGAGGAGAGTGTGTTTCATATTCACTAGGCCAAACTCAGCCCTGGTGTAACCCTAGCCAAGTGTGTAGGGTTGGGCCAGGAACATTTTCAGCCTCTGGTCTCCTTTCTGGGATCATTACCACCTGAAATCAGCATCATCCCCCAAGGAGCAGTTTTGGGGTCAGCTGGTCAGTGTGCACAGACATGAGGCAATACTTTCTCCCCAGGGATTGGTAGCTGCTTGTGAGTCCTGTCTACAAATTGGTAAAATGAGATACCTCTGGGCATTGTGGGAGACTAAACTATATACAGACGTTTCTTACTTCCAAAATGAAAGCTTAAATAGCAGGTTTAGGGGCAGGTGCTGTCTTGGGAAAACAAAAAGCGCTTAATTCCAGGCATCTTGGCAGATATCTATGCAGAAGGATGGAAGCAGAATCACAGCTGCTTTACTATGTGCTGTTACTTTTCACAGCCCACGTTCCACATCGGCCCTAGGATGCATTTGCCATTATAGACTCTACAAACAAATAGGATGGACTTGACCAGTGAACCCTGAATCTGGGTCTGTATCTATGCTATAGCTGCTTTTTAATTATTTATCATCTTACTGTGGCTTAAAATAATGGAATGCACCCTAAGGATTTGGCAGCATGCAATCTTACTCCCTGTAGGAGCTAAGTGCAGCCTGACTGTCCTCATCACAGCCCCCAGGCAGAAAGATGCTGGGTGATGCTTGTAGATGACTAGAAGTCTTCTTTCATGTAGAAACTAGGGGGGGGGAAGGGTTAACAGGACTTTAATAATGCTCAGAACTTTGAAATCCTGTCTTGTTTTAAAATTAAAACAAGATGCAGCAAAATCAGGTTAACTTTTATCCTTTCTTTTATTGCAATTATTTGCCACATGAAAAGCCTGAAAGAAGGCAGAAAATGGTTACTTCATATAATCTGCATTTTTCCTCTGGCCAAAATGTATAATTCTTTTCTTCTGTAAGTTCAACTGCTCAGAGAAATATTATGCAATAATATCCAAGCGCCTTGTACTTGACACAGCTAATGAGAGAAACAGCAGCTGGAAGCTTCCAGTAGGTCTGCTAGAATAGCCAGCCCTGCACTGTAACCTTTACATGAAAGCTGCATAAAAAATCAGAAAATGCTATCTTGAAGAATTAGAGTAGCAACTATTTTTTTCCCTGCCCCTTTACAAAAGATGTGAATTCCTCAAGCCTGAATCAACACAGCCAGACTGCAGCATTTGATTCTACCTTAATACCTTTAGCGGGAAGAAAAGTCAGAGAGTTAACTCATCTTAATTCTATCAGTGCAAATAGGAATGGCTCCTTGAAAATGAGCAAAGATTATGTGTAAAACAAATATGAGGTATTGTGATTAACAACTCTGGTCAAAGGGCCAAATGCCTTTCTCAGGGTAAGAATCTCCTTGAACCTAACAAAAGAGTCAGGCCACCAAATCGTTACAGAGCCCATGCCTGTGCATATAGGGTATGTGCATGATTAATTATTATTATTTTTCATATAACAGGGAATTAATGCATCTGCACAAAATCCTGATGAGTTAAGGAACAAGAAATCTGCACTGTGGCATAGTAATGATGACACTCTTGTTGACCTCGATAAAATCAGCAATACTGAAGTGCCTTGCCTTCACGGATTAATAGAATCTCCCCCTGCCCCCATCTAGAGTGACTGAAATAAGAACACCCTCCTTGCAGTGCAATAGGTAACAGAGGAGGCAAGTCAGCAGGCCATTGACTTCTTCCACCATCCAGAATCATTGCTTTCCCAGTTTGCAGACAGTAATAAATTAGGAGGGGCTGGAGATGTTTGAAAGCACAGGATCAGTGTAACGTTGGCCAGTTGGAAAATTGAACTGAAATTATGCTGAAAATCTAGGGGGTGAACGTGAGTCAGTAATGCCACCTAGCTGTAGACAAACTCAGCATCACAGTGGAATATCACTTTACAAGTGCCCTATTTAAAATGCACCAAGCCATGCCTGCAGCCTACATACACAGCACTGTCATAGCCCATAGAGCATTTCCAGAAAGGAGAATGAGGGACTAGAGAAAGTATAAAAATTAACTGTGGTCTAGAAAACATGGCCTATGAAGCCATATTGAAAAATCTGCCTTTACTTAAAATAGAAGTGTGAGGGGAGATATGATAACAATTGCCAAGTGTGTAGAAGATTGCTACAAAGAGGAGGCAATGAATTATCTGCTGTGCCTAATGGATTAAGACAGAGAGTAACGGGTTTAAATTGAACCAAAGGGATATCCCACCTTAAGAGGCTGTGGAATCAGTCACCAGAAGTTTTGGGGAACAGTTTAGACAAACATCTGACCAGAATAGTTTAGAAGTAAATGTTTTGGGCTAGGAGGATGTCAGTTCTCAAGGGTTCATCTTTCTTCTGAGGCTGGATTTCTACTATTCGGGCAGTAAAATAAAAAGTAATACCTTGTGTTCTTAAGCAAGATTACTCTTTTAAACCTGCAAGAATTTCAAGAAAGGTACTATTCTGGTTTTCCATCTCTGTTGGCTTCTAAATAGAACTGCTGCTCATGCATTGAAGCAAGCCAACCTACACTATATTAATAAGAATATCATATCACATCACAAATTTTATTTATCAAACATAGCCCAGATTTTCTTCAAATTGCTTTATACAATTTTTGTTGCTATTTTTCTCCTGAAATAAATTACCTTGTGGTAAGAAAGACATAACTCACAGCACTGTTTTGAAACAATGATTGGTTATTATTACATGACAGAATAATGGAAGGCAGAAAATATTAAGTGCCACTGACTTCTTCCAGATATTCCAGGAGCATTTTACTGTGTATGTAAATGCAATCATCATGTATAATAGAAAGCAATATAGTTTTGAAGAATACATCCAAAGCACACTTCTTTCATGGTGAATTAAAGATATGGAAAAGTCCAAGGGAAAGCTAAATTCATTCATGGAGTTGATCTTCCCCTCCTCCTGACAGTGCAACCCAAAGTTTACCATCTCTCCTTTCATTCCACATTGAATGGGTAGTACCTGCTATTTTGCAAACCACTTAATCCCAAACAGCTTTTAACAGAACAGTGCTGGCTGCTCCCCCTATGCTGACTTTTAAAACACCAGACCAAGCTACTATGCAAATCCATTTTAAGAACTCTGAAACATTTGGTAGAAGATTTGGCAAGAGATGGTGGATGTAGGGAAGGCTGTGGATGTAGTCTATCTGGACTTCAGCAAGGCCTTTGACACCATCCCCCACAGCAAACTCCTGGCCAAGCTGTCAGCCTGTGGCTTGGACAGCAGCACTCTGTGCTGGGTTAGGAACTGGCTGGAGGGCTGAGCCCAGAGAGTGGTGGTGAATGGTGTCACATCCAGCTGGCAGCCAGTCACTAGTGGTGTCCCCCAGGGATCAGTTCTGGGACCCATCCTCTTTAATATCTTCATTGATGACCTAGATGAGTCCACCATTATTAAGTTTGCAAATGACACCAAGTTGGGAGCAGCTGTTAATCTGTTAGAGGGTGGAAGGGCTCTGCAGAGGGACCTTGACAGGCTGGATAGATGGGCAGAATCCAACATGATGTCATTTAACAAGTCCAAGTGCCAGGTGCTGTACTTTGGCCACCACAACCCCATGCAGCGCTACAGGCTGGGGTTGGAGTGGCTGGAGAGCCTCCAGGCAGAAAGGGACCTGCACATACTGGTTGACAGCTGGCTGAACATGAGTCAGCAGTGTACCCAGGTGGCCAAGAAGGCAAATGGCATCCTGGCCTGCATCAGAAATAGTGTGGCCAGCAGGAGCAGGGAAGTCATTATGCCCCTGTACTCAGCACTAGTTATGCCACACTTTGAGTACTGTGTCCAGTTCTGGACCTCTCAATTTAAGAAGGACATTGAGACTCTTCAACATGTCCACAGAAAGGCAACAAGGCTGGTGAGAGGCCTCAAGCTCACGCCCTATGAGGAGAGGCTGAGGGAGCTGAGGTTGCTTAGCCTGGAGAAGAGGAGGCTCAGAGGAGACCTTATTGCTGTCTACAACTACCTGAAGGGAGGTTGTAGCCAGTTGGGGGTTGGCCTCTTCTCCCAGGCAACCAGCACTAGAACAAGAGGACACAGTCTCAAGCTGTGCCAGAAGAAGTTTAGGCTTGAGGTGAGAAGTTCTTCACAGAAAGAGTGATTGACCATTGGAATGCCCAGGGAGGTGGTAGAGTCACCATCCCTGGAGGTGTTCAAGAGGGGGTTGGACATGGCACTTGAAGTCATGGTTTGGTTAGTCATGAGGTGTTGGGTGATAGGTTGGACTTGAATATCTCTGAGGTCTTTTCCAACCTTGTTGATGCTATGATTCTATGATTCTAAGATCTTCAGCTGAGAAAGTACCCCACAAAGTAGCACACAGAAAGTCACAAAAACACCACTCCTCTCCCCAACATATAGGATATGGAAGGACAGGCGCTGCTTAATGACACAGTAAATATTTAATGAAACTAGATTATTCCACAGCCAACAGCTTTCCTCATACATGGTCACATATTACTTGAAAGCCAGACTTTGTTTTTCCTAAGATATTTGGGAGATACACTATAGTCACTTTTTCCCAAAGCAGTCTGAAAGCATGCTTGAAATTCCTCACAATGATCTGTTAAATGTTTGCACTTACTGTGCTGATTTTTTCATAGCTGAGATACACTATCTGCATTAGCTAACCAGGAACGCTCCCTGTCTGCATCTTTGACTGTCCAATTTTAATTTGCCTTGCCTTTATGCCAGCAACTGAACATATAAACTGTTAGGCTTCCCTGTGTAAAACCAAAGGCATAGTGCTTCTGTGGATAGATCAATAGGTTGCAGAGCAATCTTTTATGACTGTAACTTTAGTAACTAAGTGTAATGTCCTGTCTTCTTCTATCAAACAGATCTCAGAAGGAAAACAGTGAATATGAACATTTAAAATAGAGTATTTTAAGATGGTATCATCCATAACTGTTTTTTTGCCTCTTATTTACCATTAGAAAACCTGCTTTTAAGGACTTAATTTTGCCAGGCTTGAAGCATGTCAGCTAAAGTTTTCCATTCTCAAAGCCACAAGCATTCAAGCATTTCTGAGGAGCCTGGGGGAAAAAAAAAACAAACCACCACACATTAAAAAAACCCCACTTCTTTATTTCTTTTGAACCTTAAAAAAAATTGTAGTGAATTTGAAAGGTTCTAGTGCCTGTGTGATGGGGCAAATTCACTCTCACCTCCTGAGGGAAAAGAAGGTGTTAAAAAATTCTTGGGCTACCAAAGAGCTGCACATCTGCACGTCCTGAGAATGAAAGTCTCTGCTCAGCTGATGATGATGCTGCTGTTGACATGGATCAAATACCCCAAAGGGCTTTCTGCCCAGCAAAAGTCCTTGGTGAAAGTAGACAGAAAGCACCAGACAGCTATCACACTTCAAGAAAAGAGATAATCATAGAATTATAGAATTGTTCCGTTGGAAAAGACCTCTAAGATCATCAAGTCCAACCATTGACCTAACACCACTATGGCCATTAAACAATGTCCCAAAGTGTTATGTTCACACGTTTCTTGAACACCTCCAGGGACGGTGACCCTCTCCCCACCTCCCTGGGCAGCCTATTGCAATGGCTGACCACTCTTTCAGTAAATAAATTTTTACTAATCTCCAATCTAAACCTCCCCTGGTGCAATTTCAGGCCATTTCCTCTTGTCCTATCACCTGATGCTAGGGAGAAGAGATTGACCCCCCCCACCTCACTACAACCTCCTTTCAGGTAGTTGTAGAGAGCAACGTGGTCTCCCTTCAGCATCCTCTCCTCCAGACTAAACAATCACAGTTCTCTCAGTTGTTTTTCACAAGACTTGTTCTCTAGACTCTTCACCAGCTTTGTTGCCCTTCTCTGGACACACTCCAGCACCTCAATGTGTTTCTTGTAGTAAGGGGCCAAAACCTGAACACAGTATTCAAGGTGTGGGCTCACCAGTGCTGAGTATGGAGGCAAGATCACATCCCTACTCTTGCTGGCAATACTACCTCTGACACAGGCCAGGATGCTCTTGGCCTTCTAGGCCACCTGAGCACACTGCTGGTTCATGTTCAGCCAGCTGTCAGACAATGTCTCCAGCTCCTTTTCTGCAAGGCAACTTTCCAGCTACTGGAAGATTTGGAGGAAGGGCTCCTCCTGCAGAGATCAAACTAGCCAAGATTGAAAGAATGCGTTGGGATACACACTGGTTGTCTGGGGACTGGTAATGAATAGTCCTAGAAGGTAGGAGCTCTAGCAAATGGACGTGTTTCCCTTTTAATTCAGTCCCCTGGGGACTGTTACTACATCCATGCTTGCAGCAAGCATTGAGTTTTCCTGTGTCCTCTTCCTTGAGCATCTTATTCTTCTGTTTTAAAAACATGGTGCTTTAAAAAGGAATATTAATTAAAAATTACAGTTCACATATGTTTCAAACTCTCAGAAGAGACAATCAGTACTAAGTTGCAACCCAGGGCTCAGGAACACTTTCTTTGCAAATACTATCTGCCACACTATTTTCTGTATTTGTGGAGTCCAGAGAACACAGGTGAGAAAGTTACCTAAACTAAGTTTGAAACCCTCCATCCGTAGGATCCTAGGGATATCCTTTATCTCTTAGGTGCAGATAAAAATTTCAGTCTTGCTGATAATCCATGAGTGCAGTGTACCAGTGTGCAGCATAGAAAGTGATCTCTTGGTTAATATGATTTTGAACAAAAAATAATATTCGGGGGAGTTATTGCACATTTTTTGTATCGTACCAGGCCAGTTTTGATATGATCTAGCTGCACTGCACTCCTGTTGTGTATATGATTTTGCTTATCAAAAACCAGCTAACGCCTTTCTGAAACAATATTTGCCATGGCAACTAAACAATGTATAGAAATACTTTTATTTGCATAAACTAAATATTGAATGTATCACTGAAAGAGACCTGGCCCATAATGATTGATGTGAAAGTCCTCTTTTTTTCTTTCTTCTTTTTTTTAAACAATAATCTGATCAGTAATGTTTACTGATTCTGTTCTGGAAAATTTAACTGAAATGGCAGCACAATTTTCCAGGGAAAAGAAAAAAAAATATACCTCTCCTTCCAGCAGTCATATATATGCTCTCCACTCTTAACTAGGGTTTTAAAACAACAGCTGTCTAACAAATCTTTTCTAAGATCAGAACAAGCAGACTAGGAAGAATACAAGAAGTTAACTTTTTTCCCCCCATAACTTTATTTTTGTATCACCTCAATATGTTTTTAAATAACAATTATTAAAAGACAGGAATATTTCCTTACATTTAAATCTGTTTTAATAGCATCAGATGGTAGCACAAAGGTAGGATTTTAAAGAGAAGGTCTTTCTCACATATTTCCTAAGAAATTTACAAAATGTAGAAAAAAGGGTAAAGCAGTAAAATTCTTCCTTTAAACTATAACTCTGCTGATTGCAGTAACCACAAAGGCATTTCAGACAGACAGACAATTCCCTCTTTTGGAATAATTCAATTAATTCAATTAATTAGTAACAGACAGATCTAGCTTTAAAAATAGAACAGTTATTTTAACTGCATTTTCAATCTAGAGTAAAGTGGTCTCAGGCTAGCAAAGCACTACAGAATACACTACAGATAAGGGCCCATGAAGTCCTCTGAAAGCAGCTTCTGTGGTGATTAAATAGACTAAAGTCAGATGGAGTAGCTTCTTTATTTTCTTGACCCTTTGCCCTTATTTTTGCAATAAAGGTGAGATTATACAATAGAAAAACTCTGAGAACAGTTTGAAGAACTTGCAGAAAACTCTCAGAAGAAACCTGCAATTTAAAATGGAATATTTTGCCGCTTGCCTATTGCCAGTTACCAGTCTTCTTTCTCTCCAGAAGTCATTTTTCTCAAAGCACCATGGCCAAAGCTCTGCCGGCTGGCAAATATCAGGGTATAAACAATTGGAGTTTGCCATCCAAGGTGGCCGTGGTGAGCTGCAGTTCGAAAGAAAAGAACATATGGCTTTAATAAAGATGTTTCCAGAGAGTGAAGTTTGCTTTAGGGCAATGAACTGAATGAAGATCACAAAAAAAAGGGATATTTAAATTACTTCATGTTAAGAGGTTCAGGATTCATTTGGAAAAAAAAAAAAGGCAGCAATTTAACCCACAGACTCTTCTCAACCAAGCTAATCTGAAAATTCCATTTTACTTAGATTTTTCTTTTCCAACTATTTGCAAATTTTTGTCAACATCTGCTAACACGTCGTCTGTAAAAATGAAGCATATGTTAAAACCACAAAGAAAGTCAAACAGACTTCACTGTGTATGACTCAAGAAGGGAGTGTGGAAGAAATTTAAAAAAAAAAAAAAAAAACCCAACAAAAAAAAGACCTGGCATGGAAGAAGATGGAAAGTACTATGAATTTGACCAGGCATACCAACAAATGCAGTTTTCCGATTTTTATTGGTGTTCAACGTGGTGTAAGAATTTTCTTTGTAAAAAGTATTTCCAAAAGAAGTCCACAAACCCTTATGAAGATGCAAGTCGCAGAAATGTGCATAGAGTTTAACTGCATTAGCTTTCTTGCACTGGTTTTGGCTGAGAGTTCGTTTTCTTCATAGTAACTTGCGTTGGGCTATGTTTTGGATTTGTGCTGGAAATGGTGTTAACACAGCGATGCTTCACTTACTGCTGAAAGCAGTGCTTAGACTGAGTCAAGGCCTTTTCCATTTCCCACACCACCCCCCCCCCAGCAAGGAGGTGCGCAACAAGATGGGAGGATACAGAGCTGGGACAGCTATCCCCAACTGATCAAAGGGATATTTCATGCCATATGACATCACGCTCATCAGTAAAACTCAGGAGAAGGCTGCTGCTCAAGGACTGGCTTGGCATTGGTGGTGAGCAGCTGTTTTTGTTTGCATTACTTGTCTTTCTTGGGGTTTATTTCTCTCTGTTATTTTCCTCTTTATTATTATTACAATATTTTAATTCCATTATTAAGCTGTTCTTACCTCAACCCACAAGTTTTCCCACTTTTACCCTTTCAATTGTCTTCTTCCTATCCCACTGCGTAGAGGCAGAGAATGAGCAGTTGTGTGGTGCTTAGACAACTGCTGGGGTTAACCACAACAGTCTTACAAAATCTTAATTATAAAATTAGAGCAAATACCATTTTCTGCAATCACATCTACAAACAAGCAGATGAAAACATGCTGCAGCTCAGAAACTAGTGATCTACAAATGGCATCTTTTATTCACCCTTTCCATATTAGAATTTACAGTTACTTCTACTAGTGACAAGAATCTCAAGAGCTGAAGTGTCTCTTGCTTTTTCAACCTGCTTTCCTTGAGAGTAGATAAAAGAGGATGCTATTTGATTGCATCATTCTCTCAGTATCTCTCTACAGACACAAAAAAAAATACCCTGTATACAGAGCCAGTAATTGCTTTTCTGTTTGGTTGTTGGGTTTTCTTTGTTGGTTTTGGTTTTGGTTTGGTTTTTAGTCCAACTAACATTTAAAAAGCATAATCAGAATAAAGCAATTATTAGAGGGTTAAAATGACATTTATAAACCAAAAATTGCCTATTATAGACAAGTGTCAACAAAAATGGAGTTTCTGATAGGATGACTCACTAGCATCCTGAGTTCTTCCCAGGAGTACAAGATTGATGGTGGGGATTTCTTTTTCCTCCTCAGACTGAGGTTTTGTTGGGTTACTTTTATACAGGTTAATGTAGACCAGCTCTACTCTGATCTCATGGACTGAGAGTCTGTTACTACACTGAGTGCATTGCTGGAGTTCATCTTTTGTTTTCACTTCAGAGACAAATCCAGTTCACACCCTCCACGAGTATACAGCAATGAGAAGTAAAGTTAAATAAGTAGGGATGACTAGATGATTAATTTCAAAAGCTCATTTCTGATCCAGCCTAAACTGCTAATGCGTGCTCACAGGGAGTCCAGTTTAGCCTTCAGATTTTAAAACAAATTTCTGTGCCTGATTGTTAAAAAAGCATTTTCACTTGTAGAAGAGGAGTTCTTGTTTTGGAAGTAGCAGAAGATAAATGTAGAACCAGTGTGAGCTTTGCTCACTACAGATGTTCTCTTTCTCCAAACTTTTTATTTTTTAGTGAAATTATTATAATGGCTTGGGCTATATGACATCATACCTGGTTTTCTGTCAAAAACTATAAAACTTTTCATTCTTGATTTCACATCAGTCAGAAAGCTGAAGCACAAAAGAATAGTTCACAGAATCAACCAAGAGACCTCCAAGATCATCAAGCCTAACCAATCACCTAAGCCTAACTAATCAACTAGACCAGTTAGTTTCAAACCTCCACACTTCTTAGCAATAAAAAGTGAACTTAGCAGTAAAAAGTGAACTTAGGAAAAGGCTCAGTAAGTACAACTGGGTTGTGTTTTTTTCCTACAATCTTTTATTAAATTTGATTCCACCATAAATTTCTGTTCCCACAGACACTCCACCCTGACAGTCTAACACCTTGGGGGACTGCTCACATATTCCCCTGTTAGTAAAATCATGTCATACATTAACAATGTATGTTTATGTGGGAGCTTACGCATGAGCTCATATCCACATAACAACATAAAGTTGATTTTTACTTTCTTTAAGCTTCAGAAGCTGATTACATGCTGAGGATACTGCATGAGGAACACAATGGAGGGTAATAGAATAGAATAGAATAAACCAGGTTGGAAGAGACCTTCAAGATCATCGTGTCCAACCTATCATCCAACACTACCCAATCAACTAAACCATGCAACCAAGCATCCTGTCAAGCCTCGCCCTGAACACCCCCAGCGACGGCAACCCCACCACCTCCCCAGGCAGCCCATTCCAGTGGGCAATCACTCTCTCTGTGTAAAACTTCCTCCTAACCTCCAGCCTAAACCTCCCCTGACGCAGCCTGAGACTGTGTGCTCTTGTTCTGGTACTGGTTGCCTGGGAGAAGAGACCAACCTCCGCCTCACTACAACCCCCCTTCAGGTAGTTGTAGAGAGCAATAAGGTCACCCCTGAGTCTCCTCTTCTCCAGGCTAAGCAGCCCCAGCTCCCTCAGCCTCACATAGGGCTTGTGCTCCAAGCCCCTCACCAACCTTGTTGCCCTTTTCTGGACACACTCCAGCAAGTCAACATCCTTCCTAAACTGAGGGGCCCAGAACTGGACACAGTACTCAAGGTGTGGCCTAACAAGTGCAGTGTACAGGGGCAGAATGACCTCCCTGCTCCTGCTGGCCACACTGTTCCTGATGCAGGCCAGGATGCCATTGGCCCTCTTGGCTGCCTGGGCACACTGCAGGCTCATGTTCAGCCTACCATCAACCAGTACCCCCAGGTCCCTTTCCACCTGACTGCTCTCCAGCCACTCTGACCCCAGCCTGTAGCTCTGCATGGGGTATGAGGTAATGAGGTAATGAGGTAGAGTACATTATTGACCTCAGTCCTTACTACATGAGAAAGAAGGATACCAAGGTTACAGACTTCTAATTACATTAAAATTCAATTAAATTCAAAAGAAAGAAAGTATATAATTACTGGTATGAAAGCATCTAATAAATAATTTTTTTATGTATAAAAAACCTTTGCTGTTGTAACAATATAGCAAATTTTTGAAAATCTGCAAAATACACTTAGAATTCATGTGGCTGCACAAATAATCAGGAATGGCTTCCAGATCATTTTCTTTAATTATTGGTTTGAAACAACTTAAATGCAATCTCAGACATTCTTCAAAAGACTGCCTTAATCTCTGAGGCTGCTAATGTTTGCATGACATCATTGTCATTACAATCCCGTCTCTTCACTCAGTAATGAGAAAAACTGAGGGAAACATGAAAAATAATTTTTACTAGCATCCTCCTCAGGTGTATAATTTAAAATTCCACTTCAAAATCTGGACATTAGCTCACAGCAACATACACTAAAACCCCAAAATTCTTTCACACAAACATAGCCCCACAATTGCAGTTAGGCAGTCCTCTTCGAAGCAATTGTTTTAAACCCCTAATTACCCTTCATACATCAGAGGAATGGATTTTTCTTCCCCAAAACAGTGATTAAAATTTAAAAAAAAAATTAAAAAATCCAGATGTCTATTCCTCTGGCCTACATAAAACAAAAAAAAGAAAAAAAAAAAGGAAAAGAATAGAAAAAGGAAAGGAGAAAATCTAACTTTGCATCTTCCATAAACACAAAAATTTTTAATCTGAGATTGAAATGTAACTTTACACAGGAAATGCAGAATTGTACCTTTCTGACTGAAATCATGGAAATGTAATTTCATTGACAAAATCATTGCTCTAGCATTTTATTATCACTCTCCCAAAGAAAGAAACAGAAGGCCCAGGGAGATTCCGCTGTATCAAAAACTTCTGGAAGCAACTACTGAATATAATTCTTAGGATGAACCTTGAAAAAAAGAAGCAGCCAGATGTGTTTTCCATGTCTGCTGAAGTACAGTTGTTGGCAGCCAAATAGCATAAAACATAATGAGGCTTGACCACATGAAAAAGGTATCTTCCCACTATTCAGTGACACATTGCAACAGTTTGTACATGAAAGAGTCCAGGGAGATTGTTAATAGCAACATGAATGGCATTTATAGTCTCCATAAATGGCATTCTCAGAGTTGTGGGCTATTATCACTTGTAATCTAACACTAAAAAGCATGGCTGAGCCCTAAATTTGAGTGCTTCCCTGCTTTTAAATGGACGAGTTGGCTTGTCAAAGAATGGAAGATATCTTATACAGTGCAGGCAGGCAAGGCAGGCTAGGGCAGGATCAGCCTCATGGCATGGATTCTCCATTCATGATCACTACAGTAAGTTTAACCATCTTGAGGGAACATTCATTGCTTTTTTGCCTTTCCACAGATGATTATTCTAAAGTTTTCCAAATAGACTTATATTTTGAGATGGTAATTGTTGACATTAATAATAACAATAAGCATTCTGAGCTGCAAAGTCTTTTAATGACATAACAGAGTGTCACGTATGAAATGAAAAGTGTGGACACATAAATATAGGTGATTCTTGTTAAGTGGAGTTTCTCAAAGAGTGCGTATGCCATTTATCTGAAGTCAGCAAAGGGTTTTCTGACAGAGTGCAAAGTATCATTTAGCTGGAAAACTCCAGGCTGTTAGATGAAAGTTCAAACTAATGATTCACAAGTAATTTGAAAATTGTGCACACCAGGGTATGCTGATTCATCCTGCTCACAGGCATTTTCTACATGTCTGTTATCCTGTAAAAGCACAGGTCATGATGTCTCTCTAGCAATCACTGGTACGCCAAGGGGACAAGATAGATGACTAGCCTGTGCACTGAATTCCTAGTGGGAGTTCATCTGCCATGTAGCAGGCACATCTCATGTATTCCTTGGGTGAAACAGCTGTCCCAGCTAATGCATCTTTTGGGACAGCTTATAGATCTTCCCCTGAAGAGAAACAAAAAGCTGTTCCATTCCCCACAACCTGCCCATCACCAGCTCATGAGTGTCTTCAAGCCTGAGCTAAATTAGACAGATTAGGAAACACATCTGAATTCCTATTTAAATACCACTGTGTGTAGTCAGGCTGCTCTGGTTATCATCAGGAAAACCAAACCTTCACAACCAAGTGCAAAACCCAGCCTTCTAGTGTTTTTGTTAACCAACTTGAAAACAGGGATAAAACACTCTTACCACCTAAGGCTGCTGTGAATGAAAAAAATAATATGTATATAATATTATATATATCATTATATATATAAAATAATATAATTAAGATACAATTGTTGGGGTTTGGTTTGAGCAAGAGGGGACATGGGTCCCAGGAACACCTGTGCAAGCCAGGCCTTGAAGGACTTTCTGTTATTAATATAGCAATGGAGTAGGAGTTGTAGAAAAGTTCTGATGCTTGGTATGCTGAAGTCAAGCTGCCCCTGAGAAGGAAGGCAAACAAGATAAGGAGTAGGCAAAGAACTGGGAAAAAGAGCAATTAGGAAATTCCACAGAGTAGTGGAAACAATGATGTAACCTTTTAGAAAGTAACCAATAGCATGTGTTAAATTAGAATAGAATTAACTATGTATAAGACTATAAGTAATGAAGGGTGGAACAATAAAGTTGGATGATTATTATCACTCATATAGAGTGCTGTCGTCCCTGTCTCCGTTCTCGTCATACAACAATCAAGAAAGGAGGAGAATTTACATGTGCTATATAGGTCAAGGTGTTATTTAAAGTATTGTTTTCTTGAACTTATTTAAATACATTCCTAGTTATATATTACAGGGGGGTGGGGGTGGGGGTGTGTGTGGAATCTTTAGTCCTGTGTATCTAAAAAAAAAACATTTTTAAGATTATTACAGTCTGGTGAAGATTTACCTTTAAACCTTTTACATCCATACTGTAAGCCTTAGTGACACAAATATGTCTCTTCAATAGTCCCCTGTTCCCATGCAAAATATGAGATGGTGTATTTTTTTTCCCCTTTGTAACCAACTAAGAGTAGGTCATCATATCTAGAACACTCTTCACTTTTTCACCCACAAGAGAAAGCAGGAATAGAAGGAAGGCATAAAATTATTTTGATTTTCACTTTTGATTTTATCTTTGTTAAATTAGGAAGTTTAATCTTTCCGGTAGCTGAAGTAAACCTACCACAGGTGCAGTTTCCAAATTCCTCACCATTGTAATCTAACTGTGAAAGACTAAGCTCTGCAATGTGGTATTCATCCTTTCATAGTATGAAGATTATTTATAAACAAATAATTTAATACTGTTTGCTGCCATTTGAGAAATAAGAGCTACATTTTAAGTTACTACAAAGGATACACTTTGCCGTTTGTCCGTTCCTCATTAACCTTATGCCTTTTGGAGAACATATATAGTGTAAATATATCACTCTGGAAAATTGCAGTGAATGTGTCTGAAGTCATGCCCTTTGAAAAATGATTATGCATGTGGGGAAGAGGGAAGTGAGGCATGATAAGAAACAAATATGCTCAGAAACAGAATTCTCAGAACAGAAGATTGCTACTCAGTTGACGCATTCCTCAGATGTGACTTCAGTGCACTCAGAGCTGGAAATCCCAGTACTCAGCACATGAACTGAGTGACTTGCCAGACTATTAGGAACAAACAACTTTCACTAGCCAGATACTAGACCAACAATAATTAAGAATAATCTGAACCATCTTCCATAAAGTACAGAAACTTCAAATACAAACATTTAAAGACATATCACTAAGATGCATATATAAAATCTGTTTTACATGAGAAAAATCACATACTTTATGTCATGTATATTTAATTTCTACAAGAAAATTTTGCTGGTTTCCTAGTTCCATGATTTCCAGATCTCGTTGTGCCTGTGCAGACTTTGCTGGTCAAACTCATTGAACCCTCTTGACTCAACCTGGCCATGAAATTTCTTTCCCTGGTTTTCCTTGAGGATGATTTTCCTGCAAACCCTCGCCTTGCACAGAAGTGAATTCTGGCCATGGCCTGTGGTGGGGTTAGGAGTTGAATTCTGCTTTTTTCGTTCCTCTCCCATAATAGTAGCACACCCAAAGTGATCCTGTGTGTTAACAGGTGAAACCCAGAACAAATGTCTGCAGGGGGAAATGCTGAGGGCTTGTTTCCAACTAGGAAAATTCATCATTTAATAGAAGCTAAAATCTTACCATAGATAATCACTCTGAAGTAAAAAACTTTTATAAATCAGTTTTGTTCACTATGCACATTATTAATTCCTTTTGATTTTCTACAGTTTTCTGTTCTTTTCAAACTGTGATATTACAGACTCAATGAATTATACTTTTCTACTTAAATACAATTTCTCTTGATAGTGAATTTCTTATTCTACAGTAATGAGAGTAATACAATATCATTTATGTGGACGTTGTGTAGAATAACTTTGCGTAAAAAGCAGAATAACATTTTTTTTAAACCCTGTTCTAATTTTTGTTGTCTACCATTTCATTGGCAAGTGTGTAGATTGCAGCAGATGCTTTGACTGTAATCTTATGAAAGAAAACCACAAAAGACCCTAAATATGTGCAATAGTAAACTATAGCCAGTAAGTAATACAGTGAACACACAATATCAACAATATTTCAATTTTTAGTGTACTGAATATGTGCCAATTTCTGTCAACTTTTCAAAATTACAAACACTCTGCAGGAAAAAAATGCCACGTCTAATTGCTCTCCCCACAGTTACTTATTCCAAGTGGGGGTTGTATGTATATTTGAGGTGCAGTACACTGAATGAGCTTGTTACTTGACCTGCTCCATGTAAAATTCTTATTTGGCTGTACAAATTGTGCACTTAAAAAGATGCATTGTAAAAATGCTATTAATCTGTTCTCTCTTCTGTTTTTATTTTGTGAGCTAAGAAATTCCAGAAAACTAACTCTGGTTAGTCTTCTTGCTGTAATATGGTTTTGCTGTTTGACCACACTAAAGGCACTGCAAGCACAGCTTCTAGCCCAAGATGTTACCAGGCGAGGACGTTTATTATGTTACACAGCAAAGTTATATACTCTTTGAGAAAGCAATTAGAATGTGCACACCAAATTTAAACCCCAAATTTAAAATATAAGTAAGCTTATAAGAAGTCTTTAATTTATATTAGAATAGAAACCAAACCAAAGAAATTCCAAGCATGGCATTTAGAGCACATCTGTACTGTGAAATGGATCATGGTGCTGTTATCCTTGAGACAACAAAGAATCAGGGTCTTATGTCCATATGGATTAGTACAGCACTATGGAGTCTTACTTGTCTGTGTGTAGCCATGTTAGTTTGGTATTACCTTCCAGTGAGTTAGTAAGGCAGACAAAAGTTATTCACCCATCTGCAATACTGGAACAAAACAGGTGAACTCTCACAGGATACAAAGTGGCTACCCAGTACTCTGAGTCTGCTGTGAATAAAGCAAGGCTGGACACTTCATGCACGCCTACATAAATATGTCCTTACTGCAGTAACTTTAAAGTGGAGTTGTCTACACAGACACGTGTAGTCTGTGTACACATATGGAGTAGAGCACTTTAGACTAGGGATATCTTTAATTTTTGCACTCCCCTGTTCCCTGTCCTGTCCTCTGAACATGAGGTAAAAGCTGTAGAATGTCCCACTTTTTTTGGTTACGAACTAGACCTCTCCACTTGAAAGGGATTTCAAATCAAAGGGAAGGAATGCAGCTGTGAATGTGCACAACATTTTCCTAAGAATCCCCCCAAATTTTCAAGCAAAGAGTCTTTTCTTTCAGGTTATTATCCCTGCATACTCATGCCCTTTGGCTTGAGCTGACATCTTGCTGCCGGTAATTCTCTTCAGGACCTCCACAGAAGATACACATAAAGCCAGCATAGGAACTTAGTGAAAGCTTTAAGAATAATAATATCAGTGAAACAAAACAATATACAGAAGTTTTTTAAAAAATGAATAATTTGTGTGTTTACCCAAGGAAGAAATCAGCTACCAAACCCATCATTTTTCTTATAAGACAAAGATACTAGGCTACAGACATAAAGGTTCACAGCAAGTTGGTATCCCTGTCTGTGATACGGTCTCTAGAGGAAGAAAATATCAACTCCTTAAAGAAGCTAAGGATGTCAGCATCTGAAAAAAAATTAAATACTCTTCCATAAAAGTACTGAGCAGAGACTGATGCTAAGTGCATCTTCACACAGTTCACAGAATGCTAAAGGGGGAAGAAATGAGTCTTCCTGGGTTGAAAGGGATCTGATAATAGAATAGAATAGAATAGAATAGAATAGAATAGAATAGAATAGAATAGAATAGAATAGACCAGACCAGGTTGGAAGAGACCTTCAAGATCATCACATCCAACCCATCAACCAATCCAACCCACCTAAAAACTAAACCGTGGCACCAAGCATCCCATCAAGTCTCCTATATTCAATATTAGAATACTACTCCACTACACATTTGCAGGTTCCTTCCCATTCTTAATTATGCATCAAGTAAATTTCCTTTAACCCTCAGAGACATACAACATTCCTGTAGTCTGGAACAGATTTATAAAGTTTGTGTGGAAGCTTAATTCCAAGCCACAAGACAAGTCTGTCACCAAAGTTAAAGTCTGCACTGGTAAGTACAGTAGGTTCTGAAGTCAAAAATTAGAGCTACCATGCATATGAAGGAATTTTTTTGAAAACATGCTGCCTTGCCTTCCTTTCTAGTATTTACAGTACTAAAGGAAACCAGGTTTAAAAAGCAGAAACAAAAAGGGCATGTATAGAGATAAATAAAAAGGAGATTCCACAGGGATCCTTAGACTGGTTCTGGAGAAAAAAAAAAGTGGCATCTTCCTACATGTGGCCCTGTTGGTAGAAGAGATAGCAATAGAGGGAAACAGAAAAGGGCAGTCATAGGGCCAAGTCCTGGCTGGCAGCAGACAGAGGCTCCTGGCACTAATTCAGTAGTACAGACTGAGGGCACTGCAGACACTGGCTGTGTCACAGGAAGCTCTGTAGTTTTTATTTCATTTATACTCCCCTGAACATTTCACGTGTAACATACCAAAGCACCAAGTTTATATTCAAGTTAACCTGTGCTTCCTGAGCTCATTCTGTAGTGAGCAGAAGAGAATGTCCTTTACAAAGCCTGGATCCACAAAAGTCTTTCAACTCTAGAACAAAATTCTCTACTGAAAACACCCATTTTTTTTCTCAGTAACTAAATAAGAATCCAAAGCTGACCATTCAGGATCTCCTGTTGAGACA
Source organism: Dryobates pubescens (assembly GCF_014839835.1). Taxonomy (NCBI): domain Eukaryota; kingdom Metazoa; phylum Chordata; class Aves; order Piciformes; family Picidae; genus Dryobates; species Dryobates pubescens. The sequence goes on from NC_071617.1 coordinate 29,065,483, forward strand.
AATAGCAGAGAGTATGTCAGAATTTTTCCTGATACGTCTATCTAATTCAGCTGTATGTGCTCTTCCTTTAAAAATACCTCAAAAGGGAGGTGCAGGTGAATCTCAATCAGTTCATCTAGGAGATTACAGACATCAACAGTAAAAAAACATATAAAACTAACACTAAATTGTCAACACAGGCAACACAAAGCAAAAACCAGTAACAGAAGATGAACATGCAGAATATAACTAAAGCACTATGGTGGGAGAACATTACCTCCACTGGATAGTTATGTAAAGAGGTGTTATATTCTCCAAGAGTTTCAAACATTAAACAATGGAAGATTAGGAATATGTCCTGTGGTATTGCAGAAGCTGTAAGTGTCTGGGTCTTGTCTGTTATCAAGGTCTGCAGGTTGGGTTTTAATTTTATCCTGACACATCTTAGTCCATCTAATTAGCAGATACCTAGGTATGCATGAAAAACATCAGTCCCACTGCACCTGTGTGGAATACTTCTATAGACCATAATTAGAAGAACATTTCATCATTCTTTCAAGCTATTAACATTTTCTTTAATAAGCTCTGAAAAGAACTACTGCACATGCACCTTTTCATAAAGAACTCTCCTATTTTGTATAGTTTGGTTCCCCGTTGTCATAGATTGAATTTAAATTTGCTGCTATTGAAAACCTCCCTGCCCCATGCCAGCTTCAAAATGAAAGTGCTGGCTAGAGCAAAGTATTGTGAGGCCTGAAGCTCAGCTTGTGGTGTGAGAGGCTTCCTATTCCAATTGCTGCTTTTGGGTTCCAGGTTCTGGGTGTTGGCTCTTTTCTGCAGGGATGGCAGCGGTACAGGTGGAAGTTGAGTAGCACACTGGTTTTGGTTTTCTGTTTTATGCTGCATTTTCCCCCCTTTTCCTGCATTTCACTGCACTTTTTCAGCAAGTAGGCTATGCTAAGGTAATTGTGCATTTAAGTTGTCTCATCTATATTAAACTCCTATCTCACTCTCTTTATCTCAACCCACAATTTTTGTGTGTTACTTTTCCCTCACTTCTGTGTTGGGGGGGAAACAGGCAGGCTAACCTGTTTACCTTGAGTTAACCTGTTACACCCTTTTATTATTATTTCCATCATGACTGTAGCTCTAGTAGTACTCTAGTAGGCTTTGCTACTATTTACTGTAATTTTATAATAGCCTTTGGACACAATATTGGTTCAAATGAAATGGATGACTGTTTCCACTAATGTCAATCAGAGCAAGGTCTATAGTTTTGGATCTTTGACCACAAAAAACACGAGATCACCTTACTTATAGCTTGAAACCACTGTGAAATTACATACAAATACAATGATTAACACTTAATGATCTGTATTTAGAAAGAGATCCTGTCTCCAAGTATCAAGATTTTTCACCATACAAACTGTATAATGCCCTGTTTTAGGCCAATCAAACCCCAAACTCTTGGCCTGAAAAGCAGACTCCACTGCCAAATAAAATGGCATGCTGGATCTGTTATAAATATTTTAAGAAAATTTGTTAAACTCAGAGTTTTCAATCCTGTGAGTATATTTTGTATTCTAAGGGAATTGATTTCCCTACACAATTAAGCTATTTTATAGTTTTTCCTCTGAATTTTAACATGTATTAGAAAATGGCTAAGGTGTAAATTAATAATAAGATAGTTCTTCTCAAATTAGAATACTTACTAAAACAATTTCATTCACAGAGCTTTGGTATTTAAAGTTATACTTTTTTCAAGACTGGCAAATTTGATCTACTTGCAAAAGCAGGTTTGACACTAATACAGCTGTTACCCTGTCCTTACATACAGTGATCCATAATCCTTTGCCTCTTACATGTAAATAATAATATGAGAATTCGCTGTTCCATAAAACAAACCTTCTCCCATGTGTCTATCAAAGTAAAATTCAGTTTGTGTTCGATAATTCCTATTCTTGGTGAAATGTATTTCATTTATAATGCCACTGTCTTGCAGCACAAGGCATATATCTTTTTATTCACCTTATATTCCTCTTTCGTGTTTTAAGAACTTTCACCTTATAAAAATCAGTTCTACACTTTCCTGCACTTTAAAGTTTTGCACTAAAATCGTGTGAATACACAGTTGTTCCTTGTGTCTCTCATTCCTTCCAGATTCTGTTCTACTTCTGCTTTTGGTTGGGGTTTTTGTTTTGTTTTGATGGGGTTTTTTTGTTACATTTGGTGAGTGTTAATTGTATATAATTATTTTATACAATGTTTTAGTAGCAATGTTGTAAATTGCTAACACTTCTTTTGAAGAATAATTTTAAGTCAAGTCACTATCAAATATATTCTAAAGAACAAACCTGTGATCTATACACATTTCTCTCTGTAGATCTGCCTAAGAGTTCACCTTTTGGTCACAGAGAGAGCAGAAACAGGGATAAATCTTACTATTTATTTACCTAATATAACTATTTCCTTCAAGAAGAAAAAGTCTTGCAAATGGAAACTAAGAAATTTTCTTTTTTTGACTACAAAGTCAAGATGAATGCCTCAAGGTTCAAATATACATTCTAAATATACACAAGCAAAGAGACAAAGAATATGCTCCACATATAAGTGTAGTGTAGGATGGTGCAATTGGCCTTCTGGGAATCTAGTATTTCATGCAGATTATAAAATACAACTATTTCAACATGTAATTATCCAAACACTTATTAATGACATAAGCTAACACTAGTAAGAATCATATCCATAAAGTGACTCTTTTTCTTTGTTCTTATTTAATTTATAAAAGTCAGAAGTTAAGTTGTAAGATTGATGGATCACTTGGGAACAGCATATCCTAGGGTAGCCATCATTCCTATTAAGTTTAACCCATAAGGAATTTCTCTACATACCTAATTTTCTTTTATAAGGCTCAAATTGGTCTATGTTAAAATTGAGAGGCAAGAATTTGGAGATCCATCCTCTTCCCCAAAAGCATAAGTTTCACAGCACTTTGCATAACGATACATAACAAACAAGATTCAACAAAAAACATTTGTAAACATCTCTGTATATTCCATGAAGTGTTAGCTCTTCTACATTTATGAGGACACATCTCAAAGACATATTCTACTGAAAGAAAAAATATGAGTTACCAGGTGTCATGGTAGGACCAAACGGGCTCAGCACAAACCCAGTCAGGTCCTGATGTGTCTACATATGGTCCCCCTCTCCCGTTACCCTCCTGCAGGAGTCAGGCTAACATGGGGAAAGGGACAAAAAGGGCAGGCCCCAGCATGTCTGGTGAACAAGTCTCCCTTTAGGATAAGAGCACGTGTACTGGCCACTGCTTCTCCCTGACCAGGCCTGTTTCTGCCTTTCATGGCCACAGCCTAGCAGAGTCCCTTTTCATTGGGTAACTGTTTGCAGGTTTCAGTTGCCCTATTGGCCCAACTGAATCTTGGGCAAGTGATAAATACAGGCTGGTTTGTAGTCGCCTTGTCTTGCCTTGCCTGCTTGGACCTGCCTTGCCTGAATTGCTTTGCCTGGACTGCCTCACCTCAAGTTGCCTCTTCCAAGACGTGGGAGCCACGAGCCCTACTCACCGCAAGCTTGAGAAGTCACGAGCCTTTGGATCCAAGCCTCACTTCCCCTTGCAACTAGAATTCAAGCCATACCTCAGTTTACCCAGGAAGATGCAAGAGCCCTTTGTGAGAATACACCATACAGCCCGCTGTCCCGCTGAAGCCAGGCCAGCATTGAAGGCCACATTGGCAGCCTTACAGCCTCAATGGCTAATATACCGCAACAGCACCCCCCTATTTGGGGTGGAACTCTTAGTAAGTAATTAATTCATTCATTGCCTCCTTGGCTTAATGTTTCTGGTGGAGTCTTCCCCCGCCACACTCGAGCACCACTTTGCACCAGGGGATTCTCTCTTTCTGTTATTCCTTCCCGTTTGACTAAAATTGTTAAAACAGTCATATTGCCTACATATTGTACATTCCCACTGTAAGAATATATTCCAGCCATATGTTGAACTTATTTGATAAGTTTTTGGCTATTTTCCATATAATAGAATGTTATCAATATTTTTATTAATATTCATATTTGCTATACAATTCCATAAATTAATACATTCTATAACACCAGGAACTGCAATAGGAAAACCAAACAAACCCCTGCACTAATGACAAAGTTTTTTCAGTATGCATGTGGACCTGGAAGCAAAATTCCAACTCAGACCTGAGCACTTGAGGAGACAAGTGGAACAGATTTAACTGCAGGAACTGTCAATGAGTATCATAGTATCATAGTATCAGTCAGGGTTGGAAGGAACCACAAGGATCATCTAGTTCCAACCCCCCTGCCATGGGCAGGGACACCCCACACTAGATCAGGCTGGCCAGAGCCTCATCCAGACCGGTCTTAAACACCTCCAGGGACAGGGGCTCAACCACCTCCCTGGACAACCCATTCCAGGGCTTCACCACTCTCATGGTGAAGAACTTCCTCCTCACATCCAGCCTGAATCTCCCCACCTCCAGCTTCATTCCATTCCCCCTAGTCCTATCACTACCTGATATCCTGAGAAGTCCCTCCCCAGCCTTCTTGTAGGCCCCCTTCAGATACTGGAAGGCCACAATTAGGTCACCTCAGAGCCTTCTCTTCTCCAGACTGAGCAGCCCCAACTCTTCCAGTCTGTCCTCACAGGAGAGGTGCTCCAGCCCTCTGATCATCCTCATAATGAGTGTTTCAGTTAAGATTCTGAGAACTGATTTTCTCTGTTCCTTCTGTACCTATTACCTTGGCTAAATAATGCTTCTTTTCTAGCATGAAATTTCATATCTGGAATCACATTGTTTCTTTCCTAACCATCTTTAGCTGTCCACAGCATTTTCCAAATTCTCCTACTGACATGCTTACCTCCTTGTCAGCTGAGAAATTTCTCTCTTTCCCTTGCCTCAGAGGTCCAGTCTCAGGCATCAACTTATTTCCTTTTTTCTCTCCATTACTTATTAACATATCAATGTCATCTGGCTCTTCCTCCTTCCAAGATAAACATTCTTTACTTTCTGCATCCTTAAAAGGCCTGCTGTTTTCCAGACTTGATTCTCCAGTTACAGATCATCTCTCATTTACTTAATAATGAAGAATGTGCTGTTTGCAATCAGGCTTGGTGGGATTTTTTTCCCCCACTCCTTTAATGTACTCACTGCCTTTGAATTCCAGTGAATGATTCCTAACAATCCTTCTAACTATCCTATTCCTAGATATAACTGAGAATAAATGTGTCATCCTTATTTGTTTCATCTATGAAGTTGCCTTCAATACAGCTGACAGTGCTTTTCTTGGAGTCTAGGTCTCTCTTGGCATCCTTGATTCTTCTCTGTCCTGACTATATTTCTGCTTCATAAATCTATCAGAAGAGCATTCTCATTTCCCAGTCAATTTCCTACATGATCTCAGAGAAGTCTGTCCTTACTTTTCTCTTTCTCCCCTCCTCTTTACATCTTCCCTTCAGATAATTCCAAATAACTGTATCTCCAGGCATGACCCACAGTTAAACCTCTCCCTAATGATTTAAGCATCATTTCAAATTTACAAGATTAGAATAATGATCCTCATTTCTCTTCCACTGCAGTTTTAGCTAAAGTGTTCTTCAACATTATAGACAGCAACTTGTCACTGAGACAGATAAACTGAATATTATCTGCAACTTCAATTTCCTTCTACATCATTACCTCTAAGTTATGTGTTAGTCCTACAAATACTTTCTGCTCAAGACATCAAGGATATGATCTGCCACGTTCACTTAAACAGATAAAATATTCATGTAAGCTTAGGTCTTTTTGCAACAATGTCCTTTTTCTTCAGCTTGTCAATTGTTTTCATCCTTCCTTTCCTTCACTATAGTCACCCATTGATTTAACACAAAACCCACTTTGACCACACCACAGTCTTCCCTTCATTTTTTCACTTCATCAGCCCTAAGATAGTAATGTTCACTAAAACATTTGCAAAGCTTTTTCTGCATCAAATTTTGAGCACCTTGCTTGCAAGAAGTACAACTCATCTGTGATAGTCAAGTTTGCAACATTATCATACATTAGCCTGCTCTTTCATTTAAAAGAACAAAACAGTTACTGTGGAACACTGCAAAGTCTTTATTAGTGTTAAGTGCTACACTGTTCTATATTGATATGCATGAACAGCAATCTATCTGACTCAAAAACTGAAATAATAATCAAAATGGGAAAATAAAAAAGATTATGTTTGAAAGCCAAAGAAAAATACTCCCCAAAAGATATAATTGTAATGATCTTTGAGGTATGCATATAAGGTACACTGTTAGTCTTCCAGAGCATTAATTCTTGCAAGTTCTTAATAGAAAATGCCAATGTTGGAAAAAGTTCTTTTACACAGACAGGTCTGAAAAGTTCTTATACAGACAGGTCTAGAAAAATTTGTATATGTTTCCTCTGAGCAGTGTAAAAAGGACTTATAGGCAAGTGGGGATTAAAAGGACTGTGATTTAAAAATGCAAAAAAGACAGGCAGGTATTATTCTTTACTACCACAAATATTTAAATGAAAAATATTTTCTAGTTTCAAAACATTTGATCTATAGCTATCCTATTATTTTTATATACTTTTTCAGTTAAAAATAAAACCCATCCAAACTATATTACATCAGCTACAATACATGCCTTGCATGTTTCCAAAAGATAGCCTAAAATGGGCATTCCACACAAACTGTTAACGTCAAACACAGATTAAGTTTAATTGGAGCTTTGAATATTTAGCTTTGCTGAATACAGGTCTGGCGTGAAATTCCAGGACTCAGATTACCCATACATTGACCACAGAATCCCTCTATAGCACAAAGACAATCTATAAGAGAGGGTAGGTAATCTCTGAATTTTCTTTAGCTACAAACTGTGGCAAGAAACTTTCTGAATCCAGCAGACATACAACGAAAGTTCACTAAGTGATTTCATTAAATACATTAAATATTAATTACATTAAATACATTAAATATTAAATATACACACATATATAGATATAGATATTGCTACTTTTTGCAAACTCTGTCTCATTTGTTGGAGGTTTAGAAATGCATCCTTCATAAATGTCTAGAATTCAATGAAAATGGATTATGCTGTCCACTTTTTTGCATGGTTTCCTTTGTTACCCCCTTGTTACCCCTTCCAAGATTTAATTCTCACTTCTCTCCATCTCCACTGCTGACTCAACACTTCACTTTCTGAAATGTTTGTTAACATGACAGCTTTTAAAAATTAACTGTTGAACTGGTAAGGGATTTCATGAACAGTGGTTGAAAAAGTTTAGAATTTTACACCTCACTATCCCAGGCAGGATTAATATTAAGCTGATTTTCAATAGGGGCAGTTATGAACAAGAACTGTATTGGTAACTAAGCCAGTGTATATGCTCTTTTCAAACTCTATTTGACAGCATTTGCAATGACTTACAAAAAATAAATAAAACCCAGCATATCATCAATGCTGAATTTCCAAAACAAAGCAGTGTTCAAGCCAAGGTTATGTATTGTCTATGAGAGCCACCATCCAGTCAGAGACTATTTGAAATAACGATGGAGCAGCTCACATAAGGACATATCAAAAAGTGCTAACAACAGTCCAACAAGATTTAGTTATCCCTAGCCTGTCCACATTAGCACGGTATCAGATCATGTATATGGGATCTATCTGTGTAAAAAAACTTTTTCAGCTTATACTAACAGACAAAGATCGCTGCCTGAACTAACTTCCCATTGAGGAATGTTTGAATATGTGCAAAAGCACAAATAAATCATTAACTCGGTTTCATTTCCAACAACCCCATCAAAGGTTTCTTTGCCTTTACCCATCATGAAAAGAAAAAAAAAAAGGGGGGGGGGGGGGGGGGGAAGGGGGGAAATAAAAGGAACAAAATATATTTCAATGTATTAAAAAATACCTGCATTCACTAAGTAGCATATAGGAATAAATATCTTTAGTGACAAGTAACAATATTTATAGAGTCACATTTACAAGAAGAATGTAATGACAGCCACAGATGGTTAAAGAAACACAAGTACACATGGTAACAACACTCCTAATGTGCTTAAATTATGAGGCAGATTCAGCAAATAACAAAATCAAAGAGCCATAGTTAAAGCTGAAAGACAGACTTCACTAGTCTGTTTCTATTCTCATCAGAAAAGTAAAGGGATAAGGACAGAGACAAGTTATAGATGTCAATAACTAAATAGATTGGCTTATACAGTTGCATAACTAACCATGTAATTATCAATAGCTAAAAGACCTTAAGACCACTTGGTGTAGCAGAATTAACTAATACTAATGTAGTGTATTATTTTATTCTTTCTTTGTGATCCTTTTTTCCACACAAAATTAAGCAGCATAAAGACTCATGTCAGGTTTGCTGTACGTGTTTGACATGATGCGGTAGGATACTGCAACTATTTCTCTTCATAAGCCAATGAACCATACTTCGTGAAAACACTACATCCTTGCTGTGATTTTAGCACTTATTTCATGCTGGGGTATTCACATTTTTCATACCAGACACGAACATGCATACAAAAAGTGCAAATGATGGCTTTTTGCTCACGTTTAACTTTAAAAATACAGGAACATTTTCTTTCATGAGAGCTGAGAAGAAAAACATGTGTTAATAATTTGTCCAGAGAGCAAAAATGTCAGAAATAAACAACTGACATGTTAAAATGAAAACATGCACAAAACTCTTGTAGGATTTGACCTTAACAGCAACAGCTTTCTTTTTTTTTTTTTTCTTTATTTAATGTCACTGAGCATAATTGGTTTTGCTGTTGCAGGATTCACATTTTCTAAACAGACAGACATAAGACTACATTTAAAGCGGAATAAACATACATTACCCAGAGCACTACAAACAAACAAAAATACTGGCTACTTTACTGATTGGTCATGGCTAAATTTCACAGTTTTCCATCTCTGACAAATAGGTTAAAAAAACACACTACGAATGGCTACATGCACTGACATGAGGAATAAATGAAAGATATTGAAACCACTAGCACCACTGATATTTTAAACAAGAGGAGCTGTGCTGTTGGAGGTGGTGTCATTCTTAAGGAACAGTCAACAAAAAGGAACTCTGCTCTAATAACAAGGTAATCTAAGTGATTCACTTCCAAGCAAATACAATTCAACATTTCTTTACAGCCATTTGGCACACAAATCTCCTTCAAGGTCTGGAAAAATTCTGTGGTTTGGCAAGAGAGCAGCACAAGGGTACAACTGTATACAGTATTACAAAGTGAAACTGTATTCTTTCAGTAGAATGCAACTGTTCTAATTAAAGAGTTTCCCTATTTTTAAAGCTACTACAAGATGGACAATGAGTATTTTGGTCTTTCACTACCTCTCCACAACCCAGTAACTATACCTACCTTTGTAGGTTTAAATTTAGAGTTGCAAACTCTGATTTTATTCATTGAAAAATAAGAAGTTAACCAAAGTATGTCTCAAAATGAGACTGTGACCTATAAGACCATTGCATGTAGAGTTACTATGTATGCAGAATCTTCTTTTTATATAATGTCTCTCTGCTTCCCAGTGGAGTGATTGTCACAATGTCAGACACAGCAGAATTAAATGGAGAATACATTTATAAACAGAACACTCTTGTTCCAGCCATAGTGCCTTCCTGAAAAACCCCCTCCCAGGAAACTCTTGGACCACCCATGATACCTGCTATTTAAGAGCTATTTTTTATTTATGGACTCTCAAGGACTGCCAATTATGACTGTATTATGACCACCCATTTTGAGTTGGCTTGAGGAATGTGACTCAGGCCAGTGAGCTAAAGACTAAAAGCTTAAACACTGAATAAAGTATCTAATGAATTAATAAACAACTGATTTAAGAGAGGGTTCCAATCTCATCTTCAGAGAGGATATGAAAGCTATTAGAATCTTCAATCACTTGAGTGTTTTTATACACTTCTATTCAATCCATAAGCCAAAGTCTGTAGCACAAGCCTTACACTGTTATGTATGAAACACTGGAAAAGTACGAAAACCTGATACATTATTATGGGCTGCAATCTTAGATTTCCAGACTCCAATACCACTGTTAATAACCTGCTACAGATGTCAGCGTCTGTTGTGACTATTGCTGTATGACCTACTCTATCCACACTCCAAAACTACATTTCCTATAGAACATTGTACATACCAGCTCTTGTATAAATCTGCCATTTTGATGTTCTCTTAGTTTTAACTGTAGCAGTGTTTATTTTTAAATAATTCCCATTTTTAAAGCCTAGAAATTTGTAACTTAGAAACATAGTGGAAATCAAAATGAAACAAGGAGTTGCACAGTGGATATGGTTTAGTATCATCCATTAATGATCTGTAAATTAAGTTTAGCTCTCAGGAAGGCCTTCATTCTAGGTCTTGAATATAACTCTGATAGACACTGTAATTTGTTTTCCTTTTCAACTGTGAGGCCATAGTTTGTGCTCATCAGGAACAAAAAGGCAAGCATTTAATAAATCAAATAATGTCAGAAAAAATGTATACACAGCTAAGCTGAAAGGTCCTTTTCAACCTAAAATAAAAAATCCCACTAAGCTGAAGTAGGTGATTTTGAAACCCAGTTTTTGTATAGTACTCATTGGCACCACTGCTTTGGAACCACTGCACATTAAAACTCAAAAAGGAATTTGGTGAAAGAGGAAACCTTGACAGAAGTGGGAACCTAAAAACTGTGACTTTTTTTTCACTTCAGCTGTAAGCACTGTGACAGGCTGGCCAGCTGTAGTGATGTCAGTCAAATGGATTCCAGACCTGATATCATATTTACAAAATTGTTTAATGAAATGATAAATAAAAACATTTTGCTTCTTTACAATTTCCCATGCAGTGCCTCTCTTCTAGTACAAGACTTAATTATGTAATTAAACACATGGACATTTTTTCTCTTTTGACATGCTCCTGTTGTGGTGGTAGGAACAACACAAATCCAGGCAAGTCCTGGTATGTCCAGACATGGATTCTCCTCTCCCCCTCCCTCCTGGAGGAGTCCAGGGAAACGTGGGAAAAGGACAAAAGAACAGGCACCAATAAGTCTGGTAAACAAAGGGACATATTCTCCCTTTATGGTTACAGAGCATGTGCACTGGCCATGCTTCTCCCAGGCCAGGCCTCTGTCTTTGCCTTTTATGGTCACAGCCTGGCAGAATCTCATTTCCTTGGTTAACTGCTTGCTGGCTTCAGTTGCCCTATGGCCCAAATTGAATCGTGGGCAAGTGATAAATACAGGCCTTGAATTGCCTTGTCTTGCCTAAGGTCCGGGAGAGAAGCCATGAGCCTTACCCTGCAAGCCAAGAAGCCAAGCCTCACTTGCCTTGCAATTTGGAATCCGTGCCATGCCTCAGACTACTCAGAAAGACGCAAGTGCCCTTCGCAGTAATGCGTCTTAGAAGCCCAGGAGCAGACAGATGTATCTTGCTGGGCAGAGGGACAAATCCTGGGTGAGCCAAGACCCCAGGAACCATCCCCTTGCAGCCATAACTCACTACCACTATAAGCGCCCACTTTGCAAAAAACCCCAGGACAGGCTGTGGATCCTGGGAAGAAGCTTCAGGAGCCACCCACTGTTGTGCCAAGGCCAGCTTAGCCATCAAGATAGTGTGGCATCACTGCTAGCAATCAGCACCAGTCTCTTGCTGTGCCAGGCACATCAGAGCACCGCAAAAGCCTTACAGGCTAGCATACAGCAGCAGCACCCCACCTACTTGGGGTGAGTAGACTACTGCTTCCTTTGTTTAATGGTTCGTGTTGAGTCTACCCCAGTGGTTGAGCACCATATTGCTTTAATTTTTCCAGTTTGCCTAAAAATTGTTTTAATTGTTATACTGCCTAATACTGTACATTCCCATTGTAAATATATATTCCAGCTGTACATCAGATACCTTTTTGGCAATTTTTCATATTAATAAAACATTATTAATATTTCATTAATATCATAATCACCTAATTAATTTTCATAAATTCATAACTGTAACACCTGGAGAAATAAACAACAGGGTTTTTTTCCACCAGATTCCATCATGGTCTCTTTTGTTTGCATTTCTTTTTTGATAAGGCCAGAAACACTAGCTCTAGTCCAGAACTGCAAGTACTCCTTGCAGTCAAGCAGGAGAGAATATGGCTCACTCATATTGGCTGATTTTTATTATTTTTACAAAATGAATATTTTCATGAAAGATTTAAGAGTGATTTGGTTTTTAAAACAACCTATCTGAAAGAAGTACATCTGTGATTCTGGCTCACTCCCTGGTTCCTTAGTGCACAATCTCATAATTCCATCCAAGTGACTGACCTAAATAACAACTAGTTTTATTAACGCAGCATTGCTTCCTTTTTAAAAAGATTTTGGCTTTGTATGTATTGGTACTCATCATCTGGGGATGAGAAATTTATGCCTGCATGATACAGTCTGGACTCAAAATGTATTTTCTTTCTGGATTATTTTTCCCCATATCTACACAGAAAGTTAATTTTATTGTTGGGTAATCCACCTTTTCCTCAGGAAAATACTTTGCAGACCATAAGAAATTCAAAAGCTAAACCATCTTCTTAAATGGCATACTGCATATTTAGACGTTTTCAAGAGAAAATGATGTTCTGTTTAAAAATAATCAAAACATATAACTCAGACTTGAAGAAAAGTGCAATCACATTAATTCTGTACAGACATTTGTATCACAGAGATCTTGAAATAGTGCACTTAATGAAGTGGTTTCTCTTTTTTTTTTTTTTTTGTTATTACTTACAAGATGTTTTAAAGCTCTGTGCTTCTGTATCTGAAGTAACAGGAGCTGTTCAAGTCATGGGACAGCAATGCTTGCATAACACTTGCTAAGTCAGTGGGAAAACCAGCAAAACCTGCCAGACTAGCAGCTTCCCAGTGGAGCGTATCATATTTTGCGGTGCAAGCAAAACATTTTGAAGTTGAGTCATTCATACACAAAATTTGTTCCAGCCTTCAAATATAGACTAAATCTCAAATTTGGAAAGAGAATGTACTTAGAAGCAAAATACACTCCACTCAAAAAGTACCATAATATAACTGTGTATATACATTATTGACAGTCAACATCAAAAGTTCCATTTCAGAGCAGATGCCAACATTGCAGGTGATAGGTGGAATCTATATAAAGCTTTCAGATCACATATAAATTACAAGGAAAATAAAACAGTAGTCCATGTTCATACATCACACTAAAAATTAAGTATTCTGCAAGGCAGAGAAGGAACTTCAAAAATCCCTAAGACTTTTGCAACAATTCACAGCCTGGGTGTTCCTCATAAGGTATTTTTTTAACCTTGGGAGAAGTCCTAATAGACATTTAACTAAAACAGTCCCATAAAACCATGGTTTCCCCCCACCCCCCGCAAAAAAGCAGCTTTTTTAGTAATTACTGTTATTTGATAGTAAGTAAGTTACAAATTACAGGAATCTATAGGCATCTGTTGTTATCAGTAATGTATTCCTGTAGACTTTTGGCCTGCTTTTCAAGCAAAATCAAAAAAGACAGTTTTTAACTTTGGATCAGACTTCATACTAAAACTGCCCTGAAAACAAAACTGAAGGAATGAAACTTCTAGTTGGAATCAGAAGAAAATATTATGTGCTCCAGATGCAATAAAATGCTGCCAGATGTACTGGGATATTTGGTTTACACTACAATTTCTTGGAAGTTCTTAAGATTCATCTGCTGGTTCTTTATGTACTACACTTGAAAGACTAACCTGTGTAATACGCTCCATAAATTTCTATGAACTGTAATCTCACTTTATGCCTTTTCTTAGAACAATAGCTCTCTGATTTCCGTTTTCCTCTTTATTATTATATTTGATATTTGGCATTACTCATCTATTAAAAAAAAAAAAAATCTACCATAAGAAAGTTAGCTAAAACCTGATAATTGGCATCAGATGTTGCTTTTCGCTACTATGGACTTTTCAACTTCAGTATTCGGTCCAGATTCATATTGGGAAATTAAAATCTGATCATTCTGTTCTACAAAGTCTCCTATACTACAGTCATCATCACATATCAAACTTGGAATTTTAACTGTAAAAAACAATCCCATTTTGCAATGGCATACATTACATACTAAGTGTAAACTACATTAACCAGTGAAGACAACCTCCTGCCTTTGCAGGTCTAGTGCTGAGACAGAGCAAGTAAAACTAATGGACTTGAGCTGCTTACATACGATCAGTATCTGTACCAGAGTCCCTTACCTATAATAAAACTGTACATATTATATATAGTTTTTAAGTATACAAGACCTTGTAGAACTAGAGGTAAAAACTGGTGTGGAAAGGCTAGCTTTCAAAACTTGTGATCTACAGTAGATAGAGGGTAACAATTCCCTCTGTGAAGTCACAGAATCACCAAGGTTGGAAGAGACCTCAAAGATAGAATAGAATAGAATAGAATAGAATAGAATAGAATAGAATAGAATAGAATAGAATAGAATAGAATAGACCAGGTTAGAAAAGACCTTCAAGATCATCACGTCCAAGCCATCAACAAATCCAACCCACCTAAACAACTAAACCATGGCACCAAGCACCCCATCAAGTCTCCTCCTGAACACATCCAATGATGGTGACTCCACCACCTCCCCAGGCAGCCCATTCCAAAAGATCATCAAGTCCAACCTGTCACCACAGACCTCATGACTCCTGGGTAATATGCAATCAGCACATAAATAATTGTATTTTTAACATTTTTACTAGTAAATGACATTTTGATATTGATAGTAGGCCTACTAATTTTCACCTTCCCTGAGAACTTTCTGAATGCTAAAATATCTCCCCTCATTTTTTTTCAAATGTTTAAATGGAGAGAAAAAACACCACTCAAAACCAAGGTGGGGGGAAATAAAAAAATCAAAGTTAAGCAAAACCAGAATAATATAGAATGGAATGGAATGGAATGGAATAGAATAGAATAGAATAGACCAGACCAGGTTAGAAAAGACCTTCAAGATCATCACGTCCAACCCATCAACCAATCCAACACCACCTAAACAACTACCCCATGGCACCAAGCACCCCATCAAGTCTCCTCCTGAACACTTCCAATGATGGTGACTCCACCACCTCCCCGGGCAGCCCATTCCAATGGGCAATCACTCTCTCTGTATAGAACTTCCTCCTGACATCCAGCCTAAACCCCCCCTGGCGCAGCCTGAGACTATGTCCTCTTGTTCTGGTGCTGGCTGCCTGGGAGAAGAGACCAAGATCTGCCTGTCTACAACCTCCCTTCAGGTAGTTGTAGAGCGCAATAAGGTCACCCCTGAGTCTCCTCTTCTTCAGGCTAAGTAACCCCAGCTCCCTCAGCCTCTCCTCATAAGGCTTGTGTTCCAAACCCCTCACCAACTTTGTTGCCCTTAATGTGATGGAAGATAAAGAAGAAGGAGCTTCCTTAAATCCTTAGATCATCCACATAGTTGGTGTCTGCAAATGCCATACTTGGCAGACTTGTGCTGAAACTCAGCAAAATCCCTATCTGTAATTACAATACAGGATCTGTTCCTAACTAAATACTGTTACATTTATGGTCATGAGTTTTGGGTACATACTGAGAAACCATGGATGATTCTGTCTTGATTGTAAACAAGAAAAAAAAAATTCTGCTGAATTTACATATTTATCATTTGAAATTTCAAAGTATGATTAGATGATTGCCTGTTGGATATAATAACCTCTTGCCTGAAATTTATGTCACCAAGCCAGTGAAAACCAAGATTTGTATTTCATTAGTCAGATTTTAAGAGTAGTCTAGTCAAAGATGCACCACAAAGTAATTACATTTCTCATTTGTTTCAAGAATTTGTATTTTACTTTCACATTTATCAGTCTAAGAAGATAACAAATTTTAAGTTATGAGAATAAAACCGTTCTGTCTAATCAAGACTGAACTTCTTTAGAAGTAAAAAAGCAACTAATTTTGTGTTAAGTTTTTCCAGCACTAGCCTTGACTTTCACAGCCTCTACAGTTCAACAGAAAAATGTTTTTTCATTAGTTATAAATATATTATTGATGTGTCAAGTTATAATGAACATGCACATATGATGAATACATACATCCATTCAGACAAATATGGATACAGAACAATTCCAGGTATTCCTTCAGGATGTACCTATCCTCGTCATTTCTCAAAGTCTCTGCATCACAGCACTTGTACTTCATTAAGTAAGTTAAGTAATATTCAGAATGGAAGCTTGTTTCAGTCTTGTTAAGAATAAGCAAAAGCCTTCAATTTGTCCTAGAAATTCTAGATACAAAAATACAGTCCTTTCTTCCTTATTTTTGGTGCAAAAAATAATGTCTCCACTTTGGTAAAATGTAAAAGACAGGCTTAGTGAGAGAAAGCCACGGTTTAGTTGATTAGATGGTGTTGGATGATGGGTTGGACATGATGATCTCAAAGGTCTCTTCCAACCTGGTTTATTCTATTCTATTCTATTCTATTCTATTCTATTCTATTCTATTCTATTCTATTCTATTCTATTCTAAAGGTCTATGGAGCCATGCCAACCGGGGGGAGTGGGGGGGGGGGAAGAGAGAGGCTCTTTCAGCTTATTTTTTTTTTCCTTAAGTAAAGTTGCACTAAGTATTTAATTATAAGGAATAAATTTTAACACATTGCTAGAATTCAGAAGAGACCACTAAAATGTTAAGATTTGAAATCTCTGCATTAACTACAAGAATAAATGAAGAATCGAAGACTGAGGCTATTTATGGAATCTAAGCAACAGAAACATGCATGCTTTTGGTTATTAGGTTCATTGGGTTGACAACTAGAAGGCACCCAAGCTAACAGGCATCTTGAGTTTGGGTGAACAGGTAATAAAATCAAAGACTTGGAGTTTTTTTCAGAATGACTGAAGCATTTATGAGAAGTACACTGAAACAGCAGAAATATTCTCTTGCTCTTTTTTCAGTACTTCAGGGCATCATGGACTCAGGATCCCCAATGTATAATTCTAGGTTTAATGAAGGAAAAATAAGAATAATCTAATTAAACCTGGCTACAAGGTTTAGTAGATTCTTAAGATGTACCACAAAGATCTTGTTGCAGTGATAACAGCCTACTTAAAAAATAATGAAATCCAGTGAGTTTTCCCCCAAAAATCTGTACCCAGAGAGGGTTTTTTTGTGTCAGTACAATAAATCACAGACCAAATCTTATCAAAGAGATGTTTCTGAGACATTCAAAGCATACTGTACACTTGTAATGATAAGCAAAGACTCCAAGATTTTTGCTTCCAAAAATGAGAACAGAGCACAATTCAAAATTCCATGCTATGCACAGGCAAGTTTCAAATCACACTTTCAGATTGCAGGAACTACTGGACTTCAGTTGTTTTTTCTCCACATTTTGCCTTAAAAACTCTAAATTTTTTTGAAATAGTGACAGTATTTGCAAAGGTCTATAGTTCCCCTTGGCTTATCCAGGCTTCATTCTGTTCTCCATCTGTCTACCAGTTCAGGGGATGGATACCCAGAGAAAAACTGCTCTTAGTATTAAAGACTGAGGCAAAAAGGTATTAAGTATGTCAGCCTCATCCTTTGTCACTATGCTTCCCCCCCACATCCAATTAAAAAAATGGACATTCTTCTTAGCCCACCTTTTGTTGATAATATACTTACAGAAACATTCTTCCCTGTCTTCTACAGCAGGAGCCAGATTAAGTGCTAGGTGGGCTTTGACACTTCTGATTTTCTCCCTGTGTAAGGGAGTAAAGACACACTAAACAGTGTGACTGAAAGACTTGGGGCTTTTTCTCCCAGGTGCTTGTATGTATCTAAAGGGTGAATGACAGCAGTCTGGGGCCAAATTATTGAGTGGCGCCCAGTGGTAGGACAACAGGTAAAGGGTGAAAACTAGAACATAGGAGATTCCTCTTAAACATGAGGAAAAAAATCCTTTACTCTGAGGGTGATAGAGCATTAGAAAAGCATGCCCAGAGAGGTTGTGGAGTCTGCTTCTCTGGAGAATTTTCAGAATTTGTCTGGACACAATCCTGTGCAACCAGATCTAGGCAAATCTGCCTCAGCAGAGAGGTTGGACTAGATCTTCTCCTGAGGTCCCTTCTAGGCCATACCATTCCCTGTGATTCTGATACCCTCAGAACATCCTCCTGAATTGCCTGTCTCTTTTTCCAAAGGTCATAAACTCTCCTATTTACCCTGAGGTCCAGGCAAAACTCCCTGTTCAGCCAAGCCTGTCTTCTTCCCTGCCAGATCATCTTTCAGCATATTGGTATGGTTTCATTGCGTGCCTTTTAAGATTTCCCTCTTGAAGATTGTCCAGCCTTCCTGGATTCTTTTCCCACTATGAACGCATTCGTCTCACACTTGAAAAATTTGTTCCAAATGATGCTGTGAGGGACAGTATAAAAAACCTTACTAAAATAAATAAATTAATTCAAACCAAACCAAACCAAACAAAAAAACCCCCAACCCATAACCACCCAAAACCAAAAATACCTACATCCATTGCCTCCCCACTAAGCAACCAGCCTTATCGTAGAAGAATATTGAATCAGTTAAACAGGACCATTCCACTGTGAACTATTGCAGAGAGTGCTTAATGATTGCATTGTCTTTTAAATGCCTTTCAACAGCACCCAGAATGTTCTTAGCCATAATTTTTCCAGGAAAATAACCTTCTATGAAAATCTTTTAAAATAACATGTTTATCACCACCAGTGGTAAAAGGCTTGAGATGACTTCCAAGGCCTTCCAAACTGCAAACACTGCACAAAGTGTGTATGTATGAGTTCTGCTACTCTACCTGACCTCTATCAACACAAACTAGTAAAATTAGAAAAAAAAGTTTATATCTACAACACACAGAGTTACCAAGATATGACTATAGGTTTCAGGTTGAACATCTAGAGAAAATATATTCTGGTGTCTGGAACATGGATAAGGTAGCTCCCTCCAAAGGTACATAACCAGAAAGTGAACAATACACTACCAGCTAAGTGGGTCAGAGAAGACTTGCTTACCACATTAATTTCACTGATCTCAGTGACATAATTCATGTAAATAACTACACATAACTGGAGTAGCAAACAATGAAAATAAAACCAGATGGCACAGAAAAAGGTACTATTAACTTAAATCCAAGTGAAGAGGCAGGCTCTTCTCTGAGTCTGAAGACTTTAAAACACAGGAAGACATCAGGTATTCAACACAGTGTTACTCTGTTTTGATTTATGTTACCTTCAACCCCATTGTGTGTGTGAGCAAATAAAAGTTAGAATTGCACTTCCTCTCAAGTACACAATCTTTTTGACTTTTTACACAGGAAAATGGCACTGTAATTGAGCAAATAGCCTGCCAGACTGCCTCCTCAGCACTTGTCATATCCATTTGCCTTATAAATATACTCTTCTGTCACCACCATAGAATTTAATAATTCTTTGCATCAACACTGTAAGATAAAGATGTAAGGATACAAAATACCCAACTTTACATCCTATACTTTTTAAAACACATACTACATAGTTGGTGGTTTTCTCCTTCTGTTAACTGTTTTATAATATGACAGAGAGCAATTAATAAACAAGGAGTATGAACTGAGGAATTTCCAAAGGCACACATACCGTCTACAAGGCAGATACTCTGGAAGAATTGAGCACCAGTGTTTTTGCAATATATTTTTTACTTTTAGTTCACTTCTTAGATTATTGCATGGCAGGTGTCAACTAAGCAGAATTATTTCATATTCTGTTGTGGAATGATGATGAAGATGATAAAATGAGAACCGCACCTTTGAGTACTGTGTCCAGTTCTGGGCCCCACAGCTTAGAGAAATGTTGAGTTACTGGAACATGTCCAGAGAAGGGCAACCAAGCTGGTGAGGGGTTTGGAGCACAAGCCCTATGAGGAGAGACTGAGGGAGCTGGGGTTGCTTAGCTTGCTTGAGAAGAGGAGGCTCAGAAGAGACCTTATTATGGTCTACGACTACCTGAAGGGAGGTTGTAGCCAGGCGGAGGTTGGTCTCTTCTCCCAGGCAACCAGCACCAGAACAAGAGGACACGGTCTCAAGCTGTGCCAGGGAAGGTTTAGGCTGGATGTTGGGAAGAAGTTCTTCACAGAAGGAGTGATTCACAGTATCACAGTATAACCAAGGTTGGAAGAGACCCCAAGGATCATCAAGTCCAACCTGTCCCAACAGACCTCATTGGCCATTGGAATGGGCTGCCCAGGGAGGTGGTGGAGTCACCATCACTGGAGGTGTTTAGGAAGAGCCTGGATGGGGTGCTTGGTGCCATGGTTTAGTTGATTAGATGGTGTTGCATGATACGTTGGACTTGATGATCTTGAAGGTCTTTTCCAATCTGGTTAATTCTATACCTAATTCTATAGCTAAGATAAATGATTGACAATATCCTAAGATGTTAATAAAATTAAGTCAAACATTATCTAATTTAACATCAATCTTTCTTGGAAAGAATCCTAAATGTATATTTTGTCTCAAGTAACACCCTCAATTGTTTCTTCCACTGTCTCCTTCCTTTCTTCCAGTAACAACAGGCAATGAACCAGTGTTCTGTTCTGCTTCTCTGGGAAAACAGAAGCAAAATTACTAAAGCCACTGAAATCAGTTGGGCTAGAATTTCCTGCTACTGCCATCATTGCCTATTGATCCCTTTTGAGAGTCCCTATCTGAATTAAAAAGTTCACTTGCATTGAGGTTAAAGAATAACACACGTACTGAAGTGATATTTTTAAAAATAAGCTACAGCTTTGTCATTTATCTTTCTCCAAACATAACCTCTCTCTGCAATGAACAGTATAGGCAACTCAAGACCTGGTAGGAGACTAAAAAGACAGTCAGTGTGACTGTATCCTACAGATCTCAGCAGAAAAGACAAAATGAAGATCATAAAGGTTGGAGTAAGCCCCAGAGGTAGGTTTGCAATATGGTATGGAAAGTCAGTTGGAAAATCATCTTTCAGAAAAGGTTCTCAAATGAATAGGCAACTGGTTGGATAGAATGTCACAGGGTGTCTCAGCTACAACAATATTCCAGACAAAATAATTTTTTTATGACCTAATTATTTTAATTATCACCTTATTCAGTGGACTGGAAGAGTCACTAAAGGCAGCTTTAAAGAATTTCTGCTTTCTGCCATCCTCACACTACACTGTTTGCAGCTCAGATACAGCCAGGAGCTGGGCCCAAATGTGATTGTATCATACTCGACCAGACAGCTAGAACCATTTGATGTTGCTATTTCACTTGCAACAGAAGTTGTGTCCATATTTCTTCTCATGTATAATGTGTTAGCTAAGACTTAGTTTTCCCTTTTCCAAAAGCTCATTTAGAAAAGAGTTCACTCCATACTCCATTTCTCTTACATTTATGCTAATAGTGTTTTAAATGGCTGAACTCTGCTTTGTTATGCATCCTCTAGAGATTTATATAATAATTGCAAATCAATTTGCCCTAAATTTCTTAAAGAATATCTAGGAAGGGACAATATTCTTGGAATGCAAATTCTTGAATTGTAATTCATCAAAGTGGGGAAAGAAGCTTTGTGCATGTTGTTCTTGATACCTTAGGAATTCTAGAAATGAAACCTACTCCGGAAGTTTCCAGTGTCAGCAAACGTTAATTACTTTCTATGAGCATTATTTGTTGACCAGGACAAATGCAGGATGACAACACTTTGAGACGGCAAGAAAAGGAAATGAGATACCTTAAGGATAGCTTCCTAGAGGGCTATGTAAGATAATTAAATTCCAGTTCCTTTTATACAACACAGCTGAACAAACAGCTAATGGTTAGTCCCTTAGTTTCTCCTGTTTGGCAAAGCTTCCTCACTTCAGCTTCTCAGGACAGAGGAGGAGACTGTATTCAAAGTACAAAGTACACTTTACAAAATATTTTCCTACATACCTCTTCATGTAGCATGAAAAACAGACACTCACATGCTTATCCCTTTCAATATTATATTATTGGCCCCTGGAAGACAGTTGTGTACTGTGTGAAGGGAGTAAGAGAGGTTTATTTTATCTGGCATCTTCTCCTCATGTCTTTTGAAAAGCACACTGATTTTCAGAACTGTTAAGTCAAGAGCAACATCTGGTTGTCAGCAACTCTGAAAACCATTCCATGGGCATCTCACTTTTGCTGTCTTTTTCAGACAAAAAACCTGAACGTGTAGAAGCTACAATTCTTAACTTTGCAGCTATCTTACTTCTCTCTACAGTGCAATCATTCCCTCTAGGTACTGTCTTTAATCTCTCCAATGTCATACAAGTTCTTTTCCTCTGATTCTTAGTTAATCTTCACCATATTCTCTTCACTCTCATTTTCTATCTGATGTTTCCATGAAGCTGTTCTTCCAATTATCCCTACAACCACAGTCAGTGTCCTTCCTTCCTGCTCTCAGGCACTCTTCTCTCTTTTCAGTCCTTGAGGGACATCTGACCTCTCTGTCTAGATACCTGGTAAACAGAACTCAATTTGAACAGCTGAGTAACCAATAGTTTAGTACCATTTCTTTCAATCTGACAGTGGCATTCAATAAAATATCTACATTTTGAAGGAGCACAGTAAAAGTTTTAAACAAACATACTACAAAAAGCTTACCACTGCAAGCATATTTATTTAAAGTCATGTGGTGTACAGCTGTTGTTTGCTGGTAATGCACTTAGCATGGCTGGAGTACCCCATAATCAAACTTTTTTTTGCTTTAACCTGCCATCTTCTTCAAAGGTGTCATATGAACCTACAATAATTTCTCTGGTATAAACAATTTTTTCTACTACTTCAATATTGCCACACAGCATTGTGTGAATTTGTTAGAAATAGCAAAAGAAATTGTCTTTCTGCTCTAAGCAGAAACATGTATGCAGTGAGGAACCCTGATTCTGAATTCTCAGGGACTGAAATAAATTCAGTAGGACTACCTGCTGTGTCACACCAATGGGTTCTTCACAGGCTTGACCACCTTTATGGCAGGTGTATGGCTGGTATAACCCAAAGATCTACATTCTTTTACTTCAAAGCATTTTTTAAAAATGCAGGGACCAAGATTAGCAAATGTAGCCAGCAACTTCAAACAAGCAGCGTAAGAAAACAAATCCATTTTGAGAACCTCCCAAAGATGGGTAAAGCTGAAGCCCCTCTTTTTGCCCAAGCCATTTAGACTAGGACTGCATTTAGAATAAAAGACAAGCTGTACTTCAGCTGAATTTCAAAATCCATTTAACTGTTGAAAGTTGGGTGGCTATGCAGCTCTAAATTTGCAGCTGTCTAAATCTGAAGAGTACCTTCTTGATTAACAACATGTTACTGGCTTACCAACTGTACAGCTGCATCAGTCAATCACAGCTGGAATTTTTTTTTTGGAAGCACTATCTTACATTAGAAAACCCAAAGGTCTCGCATCACAATGATTCATTTGCTCAGCAGCACTCAGTGTGCTTTTACCTTTTGCAGAGATCTTTTTACCTAGCCTTTGGCCCAGTGAATCCAACTTGTCAGAAGTCTCAGAGTCTTATAGGGATAAGAAAGGGTGCATGCAGTTGCCTTGGACTACGTCACATGAATGTATCTGTACCATTTACAAGTTGGTCAAATTGGAAGAGCCTTTAGCCCATGACAGTTAAGACAAATTTTATTAACTATCATCCCAGGTTTTTTACAACTAATACCATGATAATAAATCTGTACATTTTAGAATAGGATATTGAACATGAGAGTGAAAATGAAACATTAATAAAATTTAGTCAGACTGCCATTTCAGTAAATTGGATAGAAATATTAAGCTGATAGGTTCATTAAGAGAGAGCCACTCCAAATCCTCATTCAATTAATTGAGATTACACAAATGAGAGTACACAGATGGGGCTAACAGCTCGAGGAGAAGACAAGAAATACCTTTAACCTCAGAAACTATACATATGAGGTCAGCAGTATGCTTTTATTTTGGTTTGCAAGAACTTCAGAAAATTTTATCAATCAACCTACTCAAAGTAAGGTCAATACTGAACACAGACCAGGTAGCTGAGGCCTTTTTCCTTTATGGTATTGGCTTTTTTTCTCTTGAAGTTCTCTCTCACTATCATTTGGGTCATTACATCAAACTGTCATATATTTCGTTTCTTTAAATGTATAGACAAAGCAAATGAAACAGATTTGCCATTTTTCAGCCAGTGTAAAGTGTATTTTGTATTATTTTTCATCAGATGCCCTGCACTGACTAAATATGTGTTTAAATATATGCATGTTTCAGACGGGCAGCTTTCTGAGGACTTTGGAAAATCATCTCACCCAACCTTCTACTCAAAATAAGGTCAGTGCTGAACTCAGATCAGGTTGCTCAGGGCTTGTTCTATTAGAGTGGAGTTTGGGGTGTTGGGGTTTTTTTTCACTTTAAGATAAATCTCAGTATAAATAGGGTTATAGCCATGCATATTGATTTTAAAGTCATTATTCTGTCATGAAAAACTAACTTCCACCACAGACTATTGGGGCAGAGCCTCTTTTTTTTTTTTTTTTTAAAAGCAACTTTGAATGGGGGCAATAATATGCTAGAGTTTACTTGAATGGTTTTGCCACAGTATTCACCTAGCTTGCAGAAAGATGAAACCAACACTCAACTATGCAAAAGGCACCAAAATCCAGTAGACTACAATAGCGAACCTTTAGATTGACTCAAATGTCTTATAGCTCATAGCTACAGTTATTATAGTTGAAAATTATATTATCCATCAATATGTTACTCCTAAAATAGACTAAAATTCTATTATTTTATTTTTTTTTGTAAGATGAACACTTTTCCCTACATTAGTTTTGAACAAGTGAAAACTAGTGAGTGGTAAATGAGAAACTGAAACATCACCTTGAAAATAAATCTAAGGTAGATGCAAAGTTTCTTATTCTGCTTGTCCAACTTTCATAGCAACCATTGTATAAACCATTCCAGAGAACCATATCCTGAAAACAACATTGCCCCCCATCAGTGAAAAGAAAATAATAATAATAATATTTTTAAATCATTATCATACCCATCAAAAGTTTCTCCTCTTTTCTGGAAGAACAGTTATACAAGTGAAGGTTATATAATAATGGTTGGAACAAACTACCTGGGAAAGCAACTGCTGAACTGCAGCATTATCAATATACCTCACTCTGGGCTGGATCTTTCCACAGCAGAAAACTTAGCCATAAAGTTGGAATTTCATTCAGCCACTTCCATTTTTATGCCACTTACTCCTCCTCCTCCTCTGCTAGTGTTTCCCTTCCAGAATTCAAAATAATTCTTAATTGTATTCATTCAAGCTTTGGATGAAACAAGAATAGGGTCAATTTTAAACCCCAAACTAGTGGTAGGTATAAAAAACTTCCAGGGTTGGAAACTCTGGCTACCTAATACAAAGTCATTCTTTCAAAGCATGGGATTATTCTTTTCTGATTGATTTGTGGTTAATTTCCATTCTAAAAGCTTACCATTACATTTCTTAGCTGCTTCTTCTAGTGCCTTTGAACGTAACCTCATGATAAATCTTATATTGGAATCCAAGTGATTTTTTTCCTCAGTTCAGCAACTTCCCCCAAATAGTTATTTAGTGCTTAGTATACAGAACTACTTGATTACCAGATTTCTGCCCATTCCTTGCTTATTAGTAAACTGTTGCTTATAAAATCAGCTTCAAAATCTCCTAGAATCATTTGACATTTGTCAAATCCAGAGCTCTTGCTTCTCAAGAAAGAGCTCTTCAAGGAAAGGGTTTCTGGTCCTCAAACTTCAGATTTGGCTCTTAGCCACAGCACTAAATTGATTGTGTGATGTTTCATAAAGTTTAATGTTACAAGCTTTTTGCCCCAAGGTACACTTTCAGAGGTAGACCTGTCTGGCTTGGATGCACAGCCAATGTTTATTTTACACCAATTATGGATTCTGCCTTCTGATTTGCCTGAACTCAGTTACTTCAAAGTGTTGATTTGTCATATTATTGCAGCTGAATCTCTGGACTTTTAATAGTTACACTCTGATAAGACATTTTCCATCAAAATGCATTCCAACAGCTGAACCACAGGTCAGGATGCTGCAATGCTACAGTCAGCTATGTTCTTCAGTACAGAACTTCTTTTTTGCTGAACTGTATTCTGTGCTAAACACGAAAATATTCTTGATCTGGGCAAAACATTTAATAAGCTTATAATTTAGTTTAATACAGCACTGCTGAATGCAAAGGGTAGAAAAACAATGTTCACCACAAGATAGCAATTAACAATTTCTCAGTCCAAACAACATATACACAAGGAGTGAAACCTCCAGAAATTCTAAAATCACAGAAACAGTAGCAATTGTATTTACAAAAGGAAGTAAATATGTAAATGTGACAATACATCCACATGTAAGGAAATTATGCTTATTCCAAAAATATTTTTTTTAATAGTAGCAGGTTCAGACAACATTGAAGAGATAGTAAAGAGCGGGTACTGTGCACTCCTTTATATATATAGTGACCACTGTTTTCTCTTTAAAGTAAGGAGAAGTGTAGGAAGGCAAAAGGTTCAATGAAGTTTCAACACATGAAAACAAAGGTAAATCTACAGGATTCAAAGCTGTATACAAAGAATTCATGTGATAAGCTAGCTGCAGGGAAGCTCTGATTTCAAGATAAAACTGCTGCTGCACTACAATTAAACAATTATGTTGAAATTTAATGCAGTTAACATAGTATTAATGACCAGTAAAAAAAAAAAAAAAGAGTAACACTTTCTCAAAACATTGAGATAAAGCTATTCCACTATTTATTCTGACACAGCCCCTCTTAAAAAAACATGCCTTCAAAAATCTTCCAGGTCTGAGTTCCTTGAAATATCCTTTCTCCAACTTATTTCTCTTAAATTATTTGAATTAGGGGTCTACTCAGGTAATATGAGGTGGCAGTACATTTCCCCAGCCTTCAATAAGTATCTTTGCAACCATTTCCATGCTAGAACTCTTCTCTGTTGGCAGTTAGAGCATCTGTCTGTAGCATATAGCATCTTGCATAAGCATATGACTGACACAATAAGCACTTTATAGCTGGAAGTAGATGAACTGAGTTACAGCTGCACAGCATATTGACAGATAAAAGAGAAGCAAAAAGCAAGCTTACAGTGAAGATTTTATGTATTTTAACTACAGAGGCAAAAAAGCAATTACTTACTTGTGGAGATGAGGGACTGAAAGTCACATTGATGACAGAATCTGTGTGTCCATCCAGTTTGTGTAAAAAAGTGCTTGAACGCATTTCATACAGGTAAGCCTAAAAATAAATTACATTATATTTTCACTTTAAAGAAATATCACCTTGCAGAAGCACCAAGTTTAGAGGCACCAAGCACAGGGAGACTATAGATTCAGTCAGAAAATTTTCATAATAGCTAAACAGATATAAAAGGCATCAACATCAAAGAACTTATTTCTATATTTCAGGATAATTTAGCAAATCTTTAACTCAGCAACAAAAAAGTGTTTTAAAAATTGATGAAAGCTTTTCCCCTTAAATAACTAAACATCAGGTACATTTCAAGGAAGCAAGTAAAAAATGACCCTCTTAAAATACATATTTTACAGATGTTCCTCAGAATTTAAAACCTTCAAGTAGAAATCTGTAGTATCTACAACAGTTTCTACATTTGACAATTCTTATGTTTGTCACTACATTAAATCATTTTTTTTTTCAGTTTCTGTGTAAGCCTTTGCAGTTTAATTGAACAGCATAGGATCCAATAACAAATCAATAACTTAAATGAGTGATGCAGGTATTATGAATAAGAAAAACATATTATCAGAATCTCCTTCTCAACTGGCAAAGGGAAAAGTGCTTTCCAAGGAGTAATGTGAACTTAGTACTAGAATAATTACATTCTTATTGGTACAGCCTCAAATAATAACGTGCCAATGCCAAGCTACATTAAGAAACCAATTCCAAAATACAATGAAAGTCACAGAATCACAGAATGTTAGGGGTTGGTAGGGACCTTGAAAGATCAGTCTCTCCTCGTAAGGAAGATGTTCCACTGCCTGAATCATTGTTGTGGCTCTGCGATGGACTCTCTCCAGCAGTTCCCTGTCCTTAAACTGAGGGGCCCAGAACTGGACACAATTTTCCAGATGTGGCCTCATTAGGGCTGAGTAAAGAGGGAAGAGAACCTCTCTGGACCTACTCACCATACCCACTGTAATACACCCCAGAATGGCATTGGCCACGTTGGCCACAATAGCACACTGCTGGCTCATGCTCAACCTCCTATCCACTAGGACTCCCAAGTCCTTTTCCCCTTCACTGCTCTCCAGCAGGTCAGTCCCCAACCTATACTGATCCGTGGGGTTGTAAAGGTGAGTACCAAGAGGATGGAGCCAGCCTCTTCTTAGTGATACCCAGGGACAGGACAAGGGGCAATGGGTGGAAGTTGAGGCACAGGAAGTTCCATGGAAACAGGAGAAAGAATTATTTCCCTGTGAGGGTGACAGAACACTGGACCAGGCTGCCCAGGGCGGGTTGTGGGTTCTCCCTCTCTGAAGATATTCAAGAACCACCTGGATGAGTTCCTGTTTGACCTGGAGTAGGTGATCCTGCTTTGGCAGGGGAGATTTCAGGTAGGAAAAGAGTGAGTAAATATTGTATATGAGAGGAGAACAAAAAGCATTATGAACTGCACTGCAGCATCCAGAATAGGATACCCCTTCATACCCAACTGAAGAAAAGCAGTATTCATGAAAACAGGGAAAAATCATTCTTACTGAACAGCCCCACAAAATGCTGTGGACCTCTTGTCAAAGTGATTCAAAAGTATCACACCACTCAGTAATGTCACAACATTACTTGTGCTTGTCTCATGAAAGATTCACATCTTGTTCCCTGTAGCTATTGTACACATTTCCACCCCCTTTGGAACTGTGGGAATGACAAAAATTGGACAAATATGTCACGTTTCATAAAATAGTACAGAACATTGTTAGATATAAGAATTTAAAGATAATAGAACTGACTGGGAAAAATTCTTGAGAGAGTAAAATCATCTCTAAAAGTCAGGTGCTTGGTACATAGCATAAATCCTCTGGACTCTGCAAATCTGACACATGGGGAGCTAGTAAAATAGATTAACAAAACTCCTATTGCAAGTAATTATTTCCCTTAAAAAGCTAATTTCTTTCCAGCTGCAAGTTTCTGGAATGCTTCCTTCAGTTGTCCTGCCTGTACCAAGATCAGTCTTAAGCACAGAGGTATAGGCAGCAGACAGGACAATTCTTCCTATCACTCATCATCTTCTCTCTTTTTGGCCCCAAATTGCCTTACAGTCGCTTTTCCTGGCTACTCTCCTCCCTCCTTTTCATAGAGGAGACAAAGAAGCAAGAGTCAAAAGCACAAAATGCTCTGAATCATAGATTTACGAAGCCTTCCCACAATTAATGAGCCAAGAAGAAACATGACTCCATGTTTTAACCAAAAGAATGTACATAGTTAGTGAAGCCAATTTTTTTCCCTTCTAATCTAGTGCCCTACAGAACTTCTCTAGACTTATCCAATAAAAAACTATTTTCCATTCCAGGTTCTTATTTTAATTTAGGGAAGAGGACATTCATTTTTTGACTTAATCTCTGTGTCCCCTTTTCCTCTCTGTAAAATAGATATGATATTTCAGTGTTTTAAGACTAATCCAATATTTGTGAAATCCAGGTATTCAAGTAATTTATGCTTTTCCACACAGTTCCTAGATCAACTGCTTGGTTCATACCCTCCCTTCAAGGAATGCTCTGAAGCACATGTGCAGCTTCAGTAGAATCTAGAAAATGTATATTCATTTGTCTAAAAGGAGATGTTAGCTAATTATACTTCTCAATGTAAAAAAACATTTAAACTCTTACCTCCCACCTTTCAAGAAATGATTCTATGTACTGAGATAGAGTTTAGGCTAGGACACAGCACTCTTCTGAATTGTCACATTGTCTAATGAGATTGAGTGGGCCAGAAAAAAGTAATGACAAGCAAGTACAGAGAGAAGCCTATCTGTAGCTAACCACTGAAGCATCCAACAGCATGGGAAAAGCCTTTACTCTGATCTTCACTGCAGAGACTACTTTCATATCAAACAGCTCTTAACACAAAATACACAGAACATGGCTAGGAAAACAATTTCCCCATTGTACTTAATTCCTGCAATTCTATCCTAACAGAACTAGTATTAAGTTTCTGATAATGTATTTCTCGCACTGTACATCTTAAATATGTGTGGTCATTCAACTTCAACAGAAGAAATGACCGTGTCACTGACCATCTCAATAGTTTATGCTGTGGCAGCCATCATCTCTTCCAATAGCTGTACCTAAAGAAATAGAAAATATTTTAAATCAGAGTATGCAGTGTGCCCAGGCAGCCAAGAGGGCCAATGGCATCCTGGCCTGCATCAAGAACAGTGTGGCCAGCAGCAGCAGGGAGGTCATTCTGTCTCCGTACAATGCACTGGTTAAGGCCGCACCTCGAGTACTGTGTCCAGTTCTGGGCCCCTCAGTTTAGGAAGGATGTTGACTTACTGGAGCGAGTCCAGAGAAGGGCAACGAAGTTGGTGAGGGGTTTGGAACATAAGCCCTATGAGGAGAGACTGAGGGAGCTGGGGTTGGTTAGCCTGAAGAAGAGGAGACTCAGGGGAGACCTTATTGCTATCTACAACTACCTGAAGGGAGGTTGTAGACAGGCAGATGATGGTCTCTTCTCCCAGGCAGCCAATACCAGAACAAGAGGACAAAGTCTCAGGCTGTACCAGGGGAGGTTTAGGTTGGATGTTAGGAAGGACTATACAGAGAGAGTGATTGCCCATTGGAATGGGCTGCCCAGGGAGGTGGTGGAGTCACCATCATTGGAGGTGTTCAGGAAGAGACTTGATGGGGTGCTTGGTGCCATGGTTTAGTTGTTATGGTGGGTTGGATTGGTTGATGGGTTGGACGCGATGATCTTGAAGGTCTCTTCCAACCTGGTCTATTCTATTCTATTCTATTCTAATTTTGACATGTAACAGAACAAAATGTGATTAAGAGAAAAATATCACTATAAAACGTCTATAAAACCAGTTTCTATTTAAATTACTCTAGTCAGATATTTAAGCTAGTCAGTAATAATCTAAATGCTGAGAATAAAAGTTGGTGTAAGATTGAAAATTATCAGTACATGTATTTTTAACTTCAATAGTCTAAAAAAAACCTTAAAATGACCACAAGCAAGCAAAGAAAATTGCATTTGTACAGAAATGACATTAATAAGAAGTGAAATAACTCCAATATAAATATAGTCTTACTATAGCCTGCCATCATCATAGTTTTACTACTTTTCTGATGTCAATTTGTTTTTCTAATCTAATTTTTTTTTAGTATATTCTTCTGCACAAAAAAAAAAAAAACCACCAAAAAACAAAACCAACACAGTAAGAGAATTATAAACAGTACCATAGCACTAGCCACAGAAGAAAAGTAAAAAATATTAATTCAATTACCAAGGAAGCACAGATTTTCAGCAGATCAAATGAAAAAAAAAAAAAAAAAAAGAAAGCAAAACAGTCTAGGAAGTACTAAGCTATACTCAAAACGCATATGTGCATATAATCTGCTGTAGAGTTCAGCTAAAGTTTTGGAGATTTTATTGGGACCAATTGCTTGTAATAAAAGTACTATTTTAGTAGATATTGGTATTTCCTTTCTATTTCTTCCCAAGGGTCAGCCAAAAGTAAAAATAATTTACCTGTATCAACTGCTTCCAGACAAGTTTCCTACACCCATAACCACATACATTCTTGTGTTTCCTTTCACCTGGAGCTTGAAGAAAATTTGGAGCAGTCAGTCTTAATTAGCCTACAGTGTAAGAGTGTATTTAGCACCTTACATGTTTACAGAAGCTTGTGCTTTCTTTAAATTTGCAGCAAGAGACAGGGAAGAAGGGTGAAGGTCCATCCTTCAGGGAAAGATTTGTATCCAATTGGAAAACTACTTAATTCCACTACGCTGGTAGGGGGAGTGCACTAAATAAATTGACTCTATCTGTAGAGCTTCACTATACATTTTTCCTGTGTTCTCATACTCTGTCTTCAAGGCAAAGTTGTTTCCATCTGTTCCCACTATCCCCTGGTCCAACTCACAGCCATATGCATTTAAGTCAAACTACTTGCACTTCTACTCCCTCCTAGAAAAGAGGGGAAAGGCAAATCAGAAAAAGAAACACTGAAAGCATAACAGAATTTTTTTATGTGGTATCAGCTCCTCCACAAGGACCAGAAAAGCAACACCAATGTCAAGAAAACTAATTTTTAACTGCTATGGCTTTAAATTAGACCACATATTTTACAGATTCACATAAAACAAGGAAAAGGACATTGGTATCTAACATGTAATTTTACCTTACACAAATAGATTTTTTTTCTTCAGAAGTTTTGCATGAAATGGCCAAAACTATGTCTTTCCTGCAATTATTTTTTCTAGTATTTCAAATGAGCTGCAGAAGATGGAACTGTTAAAGCATCTTGATAGAAAAATTAATACACTTACTTACAATTATTTGAAAGACATGGATTTATTAAAAGGACATTTGACTCCATTAGTGCCATTTGGCTTGCACTTCAACATTCCGTTTACACTGGGGCATATCTCCCATATAACCATACAGTTTTCCTTAAACTGAAAAAAGCACTTGAACTACTTACACTATAATGAAAAATAGCAATCAGCCTGAAGCAGACAACCAACATGGAAAGGTTCAGCCTAAAATGTTCTGCTATAAGCAACTGAAAACAGAATTGTAGTGGAAAGTGCTAGACTACCTTAATTACAGGCATCAGTACCAAATACACATGTAATAAAACAATTATCACTAGTATCCTAAGCACTGATTAATGCTCCTCAGTCTCAAGATATTTTATATGCTTGCCATGTTAGCACAGAAAGTCTATTCAAGCCTGTCACCAAAACAACAGGTAGGACAATATTCCCAGTCAGAGTCCTTCTTTCTAATGTCGCTTATGGAAGCAGTCACAAGATCAGTCATCTTTCAAGATGCAAGAGACAATTTTCAAATGTATTAGCATGCTAGCAGTTAGAGCTAACATAATTTGGAGTTTCCACACTAAAAGGTTACATAAACTGATCTAAAACATATCTCAGACTTGCCTCTAAGCCACTCTTCTTAGAAACTTCCCATTTATATTTCCCTGATTTTAATTTCTATTTAATTAGCCATTTTCAAAGCCTCATATGATTGTTTTTGCCTGCCTGTGTAAAGAATTATTTCTTGAATATTATTATTACTTGAAGAATTACTTGCAGAATTATTACTTGAACATTGATAGGGTGGTTGGTTGCATGGTTTAGTTGGTTGGGTGGTGTTGGATGATAGGTTGGACACGATGATCTTGAAGGTCTCTTCCAACTCGGTTTATTCTATTCTATTCTATTCTATTCTATTCTATTCTATTCTATTCTATTCTATTCTATTCTATTCTATTCTATTCTATTCTATTCTATTCTATATTTTGTTCTAAGAAAATTTTCCTTATCTCCCATTATGAAGCAGTATGGTTGGATCACAGCCAGTCTGGAACTAGGCTTTTTTCTGACTGCTGCTAAGACTCTCTTCTGTATCAACTACACTAATAATTACATTCCTTTTTTGTGCACTGGTGTCAACTGATAAAAATGCTGCAAAATTCAGATGATGCAAAAACATCTTCATTCAGTTCTTTAGGCGTAACAGAGAATTTCATTAGCTTTACATAGGATTATACCATTCTAATAAATTTGTACCAAGGATACACAAAACTCAACTGCTCATGAGTTGAAGACTAGAAAAGTATAGCTAGAGAAAGCACAAGCCCTGTGGCATTACATCTACACATATTCACTTTTGTAGTAGTTAAATCACCACACGCCTATAGCCAGCAGAAAATTCTCCAGTACTCTCAACTGCCAGTCTGGTTTTATGGTGATCATGTCTGAGGTGAAGAGGAATATATAAAGCAATAGTCTGAACTGATCAAGAAGCTAACAAGAGCATCTAATGTTCACATAATTCCATGGTTCATAAAATAATCTACCGAGGCCAAAATTTTCAATTACCTTCAAAGATATACCCAAAGAGCCAGGAAACTAACAGTACACTGTAGAGTCATGTCTATTTAGAAGGATTATTTCTCTCTTTCCTCCCAAGATAATAGGCCTAAAAGCCAACCAAACTACCAAAAAAATCCAAGAAATTGAGGCTGAAGAGTAACAAAGTTGCGTTCTTTGGAATAGGATAGATTTTCTCCAGCAATAGGTGGCAGAGAGGTAGTCGCAGTTGCTGTCACTCGTTGGGTGCTATGGATTTCCTTCTGTTAAAGCAATGTCAGTCCTGTTTTTTCCACAGTAAATGTTACTAACACTATTTTCTTCAGATTTTCTCTCTTAAAGCCTTAGTTAAAAAATATGAATATAAAAACTTGAGCAGTATATAATTGGGATACCAGTGACACTGAAACCAAAATACCTTGATAGTCCTCACCACTGCTCTATGAAATTCATTCTGTTCTGTAAGCCTTCTTGGTATGAAGTGTACAATAGATATGTAATACAAACACAATAAATATTAGACAGTATAACTATTAGACACCTCTAAAAGTAACTTCCCAGGAAGGAAAATATTCTCCCATCTTTCAAAATCCAGTATTGAAGTCTATATTACAGCATACTCTATTGTATCAAAGATATCTCATTTAAACAGTGATACCTCCTTGAGGCACTCTCAAGAGACAAAAAGCTAAATATTTTGAACCATTAGGAAATCCCGTCTCCCTTGTTTACATACATCCATATCAGAGAATCTTATTCTCTGGTATTGTATTTTGTATTCATTAGTATCTAAAGTTTCTAGTGAAATTGTGATATTAAGGGCAGAACAAACAACCATATTATTCTATCACTTACATTCCAGGGTTCTTAAGGAGGGAGTTAAGTTTGTTTTTCTCATGTCTGCTTCAACATTGCTTGTTCTGAGATGCTCTCACAATATTGGCCCAGGAAGATAGCTACAAGATCGCAAGATCTGTGATTATAGCAGCTGCTAACCACACAAGGCTACAGGTTCAAGGGTGCTGTAATGCTTGCTGGAGCTCACTGTTACTTCAGGTTGCAGCACTCCTTTCACTATGGCTTCACAAAGCCAAAATATATGTGACTGAGCAAGGCAGATGAGTTTAATACCAGCACTGCATTTTGAATACATTTGAGTGACAAAATAAGAAATATTATTTTTAAAGCTAGTCACCTTGAAGCAAGAATAGACAAAAGCAAACTGAGGGTTCTGATATATATGTGTGTTTCTTGCCCTTATTAAAAACATTATTAGTCTAATTCAATAGGGAAAGCCATACAGGTGATATACTATTTGAGACAGTAAATTTTACAACTAAATATCTGGTAGCGAAAATTAAAGTATCTTGCTCAGCAGGACTGATATTCTATTTAGAACTACAAATTCTGTAACTACTTAAAACTAAGGTGTCAAGTATAAACAAGTTATACAGTCTGTATTATTCCAAATGAAGTATTTGTGGCTAAAAAAAACCCTGAGGCAGCAAGTACTATCAGTTCCAGGTTTGCATCCTGCCACCACTCCCAGATTTGGAAAATTCTTTGGATATGCCCCCTTACCAGTACGTTTCCAACACCACCTGCATAATGGGAATTTAGTCTGAAACCAGTTTCATATAAAAGTTAACTAACATTCAGGAATTAACAGTTGGTTAGTACACTATTACCATGTAAGCACCAGATTGCCTTTTCTCATGTTCCTTTTCTCAGTGTTGACACCCTGTGCAGAAGATAACAATCTTTATACTCTCTAGTTTTGGTACATTCACAAATGAAAGACAAATTTAATCATGGATTTAGAATGAGTTTCAAAGACAAAGCTGTAGGCAATAACCTATATTTTGACAGAAAGTGTTGACACGGATACAGTTTTAGTCAGCAAATTCCATTTCAGGTCTAGGGTCAAAACGTACCCTTAAACTCTACAGTTCAAAGACAGCAAGCAAGAATTAATTTGTAAACAATTAGAGAGCCAAATCTTTGGCTGCATTCCCTAATTCATTTCTAGGAACTTGGAATTTATTCAGAGAGCCCTAAGTTCTTCAACGACAAAAATTATTAACCAAGTTAGACATGAAGTAAAATAGTTCACTGGAAATACATGAAAAACACAGTAGAACATTTGCTGTTTCTACTATGTAAAGTAGCATTTCTCATTCTCCAGATTTTTGTCCTTTTAGACTAAGAGTTCTTTATTCAACAAATGTTTATCTAAACGTTGTTGTACAGAACCCAGGAAAGTGGAACTTCAAAACAAATTAGAATATTTGACAGCATCTTAATACTGTAGTCTAATATCCAGAAACCTCTAACTGTCCTCTTGCAAAATAGTTAGAAGTCAAGATAGTATGTCTATGCAATTAAGAAAAATGTCAAGTCATGTCATTTATAATGTTAGACTATTTAAGATGAAGAGAAGATGTTTTCTAATCACAATGAATTATGAAAAGGATATTTATGGTTCAAAATCACAATACCATGAGCATCTGCTTTGATCATACTGTCAGATCCTACATAGATCTTGACAAAGGTTCTCTTTAAAAAGTTGGAGTCAGTTATGGGTTGAAAGTGTTCCCCTAATTTACAGTATGTACAAATATCATATCAATACAAAGAAAATAATGTCAAGTGAAAGTGGTTACTTCAGTCACACAGAAGCTATACCAAGAAGCTCTCATATAAAATAGGTCATATATTTTGGAAGTACAGAAAAAGGCAAACAGAATTTGCACTGCTTTGTTTGCAACAACATATTTTGGCTTTTTGATCCCATGCCCTGTAGGAACATGGTTTTGATTTTGCTATTTACCAAAATACAGCCAACATATTCCTCTATGTCAAACACCTCAGATACTGTGAAGCCCAAGAGGTAGTTTTAGATTAATATCTCAATTATAGCCCAATTCTGTTTCTTTTAGCTTTAAAATAAAATAAAATTCAACAAACAAACCAACCCACCCCCATTTTTTTTAACCAGAAGGTGCAAGTATTGCACTTGATGAATTAAACTCCAAGATGATTGAAGATGTAGTTGTTAGTCAACGGAATGTCACGTAACTTATTTCCAGAATGTGTTATTTCAAGACAACACTTTGTACCCACACTAATGAATTTTTAGGGATCTTTGTTGAATTCCAGTAGACATTCACTTACAGAATGCAATCTTGAAAAACATGTAGCTTCTTCATACTCTTCAAACTACCCAAGCCACAAATTAGTGCATCTGCCAGGATGTTATGAATTTAACAACACTAATGGACTATTCAGTGCCATGTTCAATTTTATTATTTTTTTTCCAAAAGGACACCCAGAGTATATCCAGTTTCAGTACCTTAAAGAGAAGCCTCTTAAAAATTACTCAGAACTGTATTTTGTCCTAACAGTATGGTTACAGCAAGATTCTGAAACTTGACTTTGTTTTCCTGAAGGAACAAGAACACTGAAAGTCATTTACAGGCATATGACACAAATCATGTAAAATTCCAACCCAGAAGCTGCACTAAAAAGCACTGATTGACACTTGCTCACCAGGGACCATATGCCAAATGAAGCAAGATGCAGTTCAGCTATTCAACTTCCTATGATGAGCAAACACGTACCAAAACTTTTGAGTAAGGTTGAAATCATGCCGTGTATGCTTTGTTTTTCTTGAATCAGTTTTATTCTGAACAATAGCCTTAACACAAAAGAGGAGATATAAGATCCTGTGACTGCACCTCTTTCTGTGTTACTCAAAAATCAACTTTAATATTAACAATATTAATATCATCCTTAACTAGTAACCTCAGAAAATATATTATGAGATTATAAGAAATATATCATGAGATGAGATTATTTTTGGATGCATTCTGTGTCACAGACAAGGCAAGAAGCCTTTCTTCTGTATTGCAAATTACATTTTGAAATGTTCTTTACCAGAAACTTGAAAATATGTATTTTATCACGGAAATGTCACGAACATATTAGCTATTGCCAAGCCTCCAACAATCTGCCAATACAATTTTCTAACCTTCACACACAATTGGAGCCAGCATTTCAAAATTAACCACAACAGTACATTCCTCTTGTTGTGAATATGACTAGAAACACTGTGTCATAATCACAGAATCATAGAATGGTTTGGGTTGGGAAGGACCTCAACAGGTGATCTAGTCCAGCCCCGCTGCAGTGAGCAGGGACACCCTCCACTAGGTCAGGTTGCCCAGAGCCTTGTACAGCCTGAATTTGAGTATCTCCAGAGACAGGGCCTAACCTCCCTGGACAACTTGTTCCAGTGCTCCACCACCCTCATGGTAAAGAGCTTGTTCCTAACATCCAATCTAAATCTGTTCTTCTATAATTTAAGACAATTGCCCTTTGTCCTATCACTACAGGCCTTTGTAAACAGTTATGTTTTATTACGTTCTGTTCTATCACATTTTACTCTGTTATTGTGCTGCTTTTACTAACTCTAGCTACAAAAGTGAAGCTGTGCTCTTAAATGTACACAGGTTGCATATATGTGCTAGCAAGGAAGACTCGTGATGGTAAACAAGGACAGAAAAGCCTTACAGAATGTCCTGCTATGCAAATGTCTTTGTGACACTTACAACACTTTTAGTTCAAATCCATAGACAACTCAAATTCAAATTCATAGACAGCTGTAACAAAAGGAGAAAACCAACTAAGTATCAAAGACACAGTTGGTTCTAGGTCTCTAAGGAGCTCTGTCATTTTAACCAAACCTTTGGTGATTTTAAGGAAATTACCATTCTCTGGGTAACCTCCACCCTTAGATGGATATTATTATTCCTATAGGAGAAACAGAAGCACAAGACTGCATATTCCTGCTGCTATAGGGTACAGCCCAGTAGATGAACTTATACCTCCAGCACATTCAGTGTTACAGTAAAGGCATGAATTTCCCAAGAAAAATGTAGATCACATTGTAAACAAATTTATTCTCATATTTCAATCCTGACTTCTTCACATATGAAGGGCTCTTCATGCACAAGCTTCAGTCATGTTCCTTCATCTAAGACAAGATTAATTTCTAGGGCTTAGCCTGCTCACCTTCCATCACAAATCCTGATCAGTCACCTAGAAAACCCTAGAAAATTAAAGACCTTTCTTGCCCAGCTATTTTGAAAGGATGTCTTTGCAATGAACCCAACCCTAGCTAATTTTAGGAGGCCTATGTTATATCTATCTCTTAACAAACAAGAAGAGCATTGTGCCAAGAGTCCAGAATTTACTGAATTAAATTTTTTTAAATACTCAAAATGGTAATAAACCCCTTTTACTCTGCTAATTTAAAATTAGTTGCCACTGAATGAGAGGAAAACCTGTCTGAGGACAAAACACAAAGTCACATCATGAATTATGAAAAGTTCTAATCACAGTAAATGATCTTCCATTTTGTATTCAGTTGACTGGTTCATAAGAAACCGTATTACAAGATTTATCACCATGGATTTATGAGCTTAAGGGAATGAATACATAGTTCTACACACTTCCCAATGGTGAAATACATACACACTACATAAAGATGTGCTACAGGGAATACAATTCTTTTTGTCTGTCCTGGGTTACCACAGCTCACTCCCACAAGCCCCTCTTTCCCCACACAAACAGAAAGGAAAGTAATGCAAAAAAACCTGGGTTGAGATAAAATGCATAATTACCTTAGCCTACCTGCAGAAAAGCAGAGCAAGAAGCGGAAGCAGCAGCAAAAGCCAGTGATAAAAGGGTTTCCCCTACCTAAGCATGCTGCAGACAGCACAGCAGAAAAGCCCAACACCCCAAACCTAGAAAGTAGAAGCAGCAACTGGAACAGGAAGCCTCACATGTTACAATCTGAACTTCAAGCCCCATGGTACTTTGCTCCAGGCAGCACTTTCATTTTGAAGCTGGCATGGCGGTGGTGTGGCATTGAGTTACAGAATCACAGCATGTTAGGGGCTGGAAGGGACCTCGAGAAAACATCTAGTCCAACTCCCCTGTCAAAGCAGGATCACCTATACCAAATCACACCTGAACTCATCCAGGCAGGTCTTAAGTATCCCTAGAGATATTTAAGACAGGGAGAATCCACAACGCCCCCAGTCTGCCTGGTCCAGTGCTCTGTCACCCTCACAGTGAAATAATTCTTCCTTCTGTTTCCATGGAACTTCCTATGCCTCAACTTCTACCCAGTGCCCCTTGTCCTGTCACTGGGCATCACCAAGAAGAGCCTGGCTCCATCCTCTTGGCACTCACCCTTCACGTAAACATTAAGGAGGTCACCCCATAGTCTCACCTCCTCCAAGCTGAAGAGCCCCAGCTCCCTCAGTCACTCCTCATAAGGAAGATATTCCACTGCCTGAATCATTGTTGAGGCTCTGTGATGGACTCTCTCAAGCAGTTCCCTGTCTTTCTTTAACTGAGGAGCCCAGAACTGGACAAAATATTCCAGATGTGGCCTCACCAGGGCTGAATAGAGGGGGAGGAGAACCTCTTTTGACATACTGACCACACCCCTTCTAATACAACCCAGGATATCATTGGCCCTCTTGGCCACCAGAGCACATTGCTGGGTCATGGTCAACCTTCCATCTATCTGGACTCCCAGGTCCTTTTCCCCTTCACTGTTCTTCAGCAGGTCAGTCCCCAACCTATACTGATCCATGGGGTTGCTCTTTCCCAGGTGCAAGACTCTACACTTGCCCTTGTTGAATTTTGTTCAATTTCTCCCTGCCCAACTCTCCAGCCTGTCCAAGTCCTGCTGAATGGCAGCACAACCCTCTGGTGTGTCAGCCACTCCACCCAGTTTGGTGTCATCAGCAAACTTGCTGTCAGTGCATTCTCTGCCCTCATCCAGGTCATTGATGAATATATTGAACAGCACTGGTCCCAGTACTGATCCCTGAGGGACTCCACTAGTTACAGGAACCCAACTTGACTCTGTCCCATTGACCATGACTCTCTGACTTCTTTCCTTCAACCAGTTCTCAATCCACCTCATTACCTGATCATCCAGACCACACTGCTTCAACTTAGCTGCAAGGATGCTGTGGGAGACAGTGTCAAATGCCTTACTGAAATCAAGGTAAACCACATCCACTGCTCTACCATCATCCACCCCCCTGGTGATGTCCTCATAAAAGGCTATCAGGTTTGTCAAACATGACTTCAGCAGCAGATTCAACTCAACCCATGACATTGTCTTTCATGGCACAATTCAAAGTCAAGTATTATGAAAATATTTAGAAACAGGCTTTTAACTTTGAAAACTAAGATTTGGCTGCTAAGGATTTTTCAGGCATAATAAAGAACATACAGATCAAGAATCATGTGTAACCACCAGATATAAATGAAGCATATGAAAAGTATAACAGACATCAATTTTGCAAATTAATCTGAAGACTAAAAATATGCACAAACCCACTACTTTGTGTACAAAAATAATTATGTCTTATAGTTTAGAAGGAAAATAAGCAAAACTATTACTTACATGTTTGTCATCTGATCCACTGGCTATAAACCGTCCACAAGGGGATACTGCAATTCCACACGGATAGCAGCGGTTACTGTGCCCTTCAAAGCGACGTTCACACCTTCAGAGAAATATCATATCTAATTAACACCAATTATTGCCATTTTTAATTAAATCTTCCTGATGTTTTATATGGTTTTCTTTGTCTAGAAATTTAAGTAAGTTATTGATAAATGAGTATACCTGGCCTGTTTAAAAATAATATTGTTTTTATGAGATGAAGATTACTATCTGTCCAAAAGAAACTCATGGTTGTAAAAATGTGTTAACGCCTTTGTAGTCAGTACAAAACTAAGGAAAAATAATCTTTAGAATCACTTCAAAGTTAAAAGACATTTAAATACAAAGTTCAACCCATTCAGCATTACCATTTTTATATAAATACACGTCATATCACGGTTCATTTTTATACCCACAATGTATTGTAATCTCTACTCTTATTCTGCCTTCATTCTGAATGCTATCAATCAGCTGTTCTTACAAAACATATTAATATTCCCCACCATAATACAGGTATCATGTAATCTTTTTTTTTTTTTTCAAAGTATGCTAGGTACAGGGACAAATTTGAAAGAGTAACATCTCAGCCAACATTTGTGATGTACATTTTTTTCCTTTGGTCGGTGTAATAAGATGCTGTCTTAATTTTACTAACTGAACCCTTGTGCAGAAATGTCTACATTTTTATTACCTTGGCGTTCTGTCTTATGCGTGTATGTGTAGGAATGCACTGAATGCCAAGTTGATTTCATTCATCAGAGGCAACTTAAATAAAAGCATTACTTTGACTGATTCAATGACTACATTTAGTAAAGCATAAAAAGATGACACTTGAGTGCATGAAGATACATCATTTTACAGAGCCTCTGAACCTTCATGGACAACAGGTATTTACCTATAACACAAAACTACATCGAGTGTACAGTAAGATGTTCCACCTCAGGCTGGTTCTGCTGTACAACTGTTGTAAATAATCCAAACTGAGAGACCCCCCAAAAAAAAAGCAAATGAGAGTCCCCTCCCAAAATGGAGGGTTACCTCCAGAATAAATCACCAGACTAGCTCAGAAAATATTTGGAAGCAAAATGAAGCTATATTTACAAAAAGTGACCTAAACATGAAATGATATATGGTGATAAGACATATACAAAATACCTTTACATATATTTACAACTTATCAACAATACAAGGACACCCTTATTTCGCTTATTTTACTTCTCTTATTTCATGGTGTTGGGTTTTATGCCTTTTTTTTTAAAGAAGCAACAGGTGGTGATCAAACATTTGGGGCATTGTAAGTTATACGTGGCCAGATGACATGCTCTCCAGCATTTCTGGTCAGAGTTTCTCAGGGGTTACCATGACAAACATCTGGTAATTGCATGGGACAGCAAACATCCAAGTTCTGCCTATGTTCTCCATTGTACAGCTTTTAGACTATATTCCAAAATGTGCCTTTTTTTTTTTTTTTGGTTGCAACAACTTGCATGACTTCCCTGCACAACCTGTTCCAGTGTCTCACTAGCCTTCACTGTAAAGAATTTCTTCCTAATATCCAATCTAAATCTACCCTTCTCAAGCTTCAACCCATTCCCTTTTGTCCTATCACTACAAAACCTCATAAAAAGTCCCTTCCTGGCTTTCTTGTAGGCCCCCTTCAGGTGCTGGAAGGCTGCTGTAACATCTCCCCAGAGCCACCTTTTCTCCAAGCCGAACAGCCCCAGCTCTCTAAGCCTGTCCCCATAGGGGAGGTGCTTCAGCCCTCTCATCAACTTTGTGGCCCTCCTTTGGACCTACTCCTGTGGTTCAATGTCATTCTTATGCTAGGGGCAACAGAACTGGGTGCAGTGCTTCAGGTAGGGTCTCACAGGAGCAGAATAGGGGGGTGATCACCTTTCTTGTCTTGCTGATCACACTTCTTTTATTGCATCCCAGGATATGGTTGGCCTTCTGGGCTGCAAGTGCACATTGATGGATTGTGTTAAGTTTTTCCATCAACTGACACCCCCAAGTCCTTCTCCTCAAGGCTGCTCTCAAGCCACTTCTCACACAGCCTGTATTTGTGCTTGGAATTGCCCCAACCTAGATGTGAGACCTTGCACTTAGCCTTGTTGAACTTTATAAGGTAGGCTTGGGCCCACCTCTCATTCCTGTCCAAGTCCC
Source organism: Dryobates pubescens (assembly GCF_014839835.1). NCBI lineage: Eukaryota > Metazoa > Chordata > Aves > Piciformes > Picidae > Dryobates > Dryobates pubescens. Next base: position 29,109,356 of record NC_071617.1, read on the forward strand.
TCTGGATGGCTCCCTCCAGCATGTCAATGGGACCACACAGCTTGGTGTCATCTACAAACTTGCTGAGGGTGCACTCAATTCTGCTGTCCATATAGCTGACAAAGATGTTAAACAGGACTAGTCCCAGTACTGATCCCTGAAGGATCCATTTGGATATTGAGCCATTGATCACAAGTCTTGTGAGTCCAGCCATCCAGCCCATTCCTTATCCAGCGAGTGGTCAACCCCTCAAGTCCATGCTTTTCCAATTTGGTGACTGGAATGTCATGTGTAAGTGTCAAATTCTTTTCACAAGTCCAGGTAGATGACATCAGTTGTTTTTCCCTTATCCACTGATGTTGTCTCATAGAAAGCCACCAAATTTGTAAAGCATGATTAACCCTTGGTTAACCATGACCTTCTTTGCTTTCTATATACTTTAGCAAGGCCTTCAGGAGGATCTCTTCCACGACCTTGTTCAAGGATATGTTCTTTTTTCAAAAGGAAAGCAATAACTGATAAGAGCAAAAATTAGTATTTTTTCATGTCTTAGAACTTGAAAAGACCTGAACAGCTCTTCACTGCCACAAAAGAGATTCTATGGGATAACCTCCACAAAAAAATTCTGTCTTTCTTCAGTTATTCACCTAGCTTCAGTGATCATCATAATCATATAGTGTGTTCACAATCTAGCAAATTTGTCAGTGCATGGCTTCCCTGCACAGAGATATTCACCTCACTTTATCTTAATCTCTTTAATACATTACAGAGCTGTGAATACACTGCCTAACACAGAAAACATCTCTTTGGAAGAGATCTCAAAGATCATCCAGTCAAACCCAGTTTAGGATCAATCCTAAACCATGTCCCCACACTGCTTAAACACCTCCAAGGATGGCGGCTCCACCACTGCCCTGGGCAGACCATTCCAATGTTTGATAGCCCTCTCTGTGAAGAAATATTTCCTAGCATCCAGCCTGAACCTTCCCTGGCACAGCTTGAAACCATTTCCTCTAGTCCTGTTGCTTGACATGAAGGAGAAGTGGCTAGCTCCCTCCTCACTCAAACCTCCCTTCATGTGAGGAATGAAGAGAAAGAGTTAATTGCTTTTGCCTCAGAACCTGTTACACAGTTTGCTGACAACAAAGTACATACTGTAATTACAAAGAGGCCTTGGGCGGAACTAGGGTAGGAGACAGATAATGGACATCTGGTGTTTTCATGTTGTCTTCAGCTTTCATTAGTAGATTAGAAGTTTTGAATTGCTTAGCTAATCACTGTTCAGATAATGCTGACATGGAAAAGTACTGCTAGACTCATGCTTGTTCTGTTCTGCAGCAGAAATATATACATAAACCGTGTGTTCTCACAATAACGTTGGACCCTGCCCTTTCTCTGAGCTATCCATGGCGCCCAGCCCCTCCTTCTAAGATGCTGCAGAGGTCAGTGCCTCTGTATGCTACACCTTCAGGTAGGCATAGAGAGCGAGGAGATCTCACCTCAGCCTCCTCTTCTCTGGACAGAACAACACCAGCTCCCTCAGATGCTCCTCATAGGCCATGTGCTCCAGGCCCTTCACTAGTCTCATTGCCCTTCTCTGGACATGCTATGCCACTATCCATTTCAGAAGTGGAAGGAATTACTTTCAAGTGAGCAGCTTTTGAGCTCAAACTACATAGATCACACTCTTCATAACTATCACTATAATTACCATTAACCCTTTTGTAACAGAAACAAAATAAAACCCATCAAAACACATTTTTTAGTATGCTTTTTCCAGATCTATGCACCTTACATATTTTGGATGTATGTCAGAGTGCAGCAAGAGCAGGGTTGCTACAAAAGGGACAATGAGTGAGATGTCAAACAGGGATCATGGCATAGCATCATAACTGACAAAGCCCCTTTCCTCTGCATCTGAATTAGGTGGGCATAGTAGCGTGCTGAAAACAAGGTGCATTGACAGTTCCAGAAAAAGTGAAGAACCAGGTTCAGAGTCAGTCCTGGGAGGCCAGTGAGAAACAGCTAGACCTGATACAGGGTTGGAGGCAAGACTGCAACATAGGTCCACTGGAAACAGAGCTCAAAGCAAACTACCTACAAGATAGGTCAAAGCCCATGCACAAAACCACAGCAAAGGCAGGATTTGAAAAGCGTACACCAGCAACATGGTTCAGACAGACCAAATGTCCAGGCCTGAGCCCAAATTGAGTGCCTGATGCAAGGAGCAGAAAGTGCACAGGTTGGGGCCCAAGGCTGGTCAAGGCAATTAAGGCCCAGTGGTGCACACAGGTGCCTCAAGTGCAGTATGTAACTTGACTGAAGATACACTTGCAAAACCACAGACCAAGCTAGGCTATACAATCATCATCACAAAAAAGGACGAAGCTTTACTGCACCATGAAATTAACCACATTTTACTGATGAGAAAGGAAGGTCCACATTAGTGCAGAAAAACATCGTAGAACATCTGAAATATACCTTGGAAAAGAAAAGCTTTCACTACATATTCTAGAGCCCTTCTTAGGAAAGTGCCTCTTTGGAATTAATCAGGCATGGGAAACAGCAAAGTGCTGAGGAAACCTGGACAAACGATTTTTCTCAGTATCAGCCAGTCATGAAGATGAGAGCATTCTTTTAATTTTGCCAGTGAATGTGAGCTAGTGCTACAACTGCTCTGTCACTATTCTAAGTGCATTTAACAAACTCAAAAGGGTAACACTTTGAATTGATAGTTTCTCCTAACATAACGAATGAAAGAAATTTCATTTCTTCTGGATGTTTTAATGCACAGAAACATCTAATCTAAAAGTGGGAGAAAATGACAAAGTGAATGGATACAGAGAGGTAAGAAAGAATTAAAAACTGTCACATGTTCACTGCTTCCATCTGGGACTCAAGAGAAAGTATTTTCACCAGTTCCCCAAGCAGCCATTCTTTTAGAAAAGATAGACTTAAATTGTTCTTCTCAATGTCTTGGAACCTGGTCAAAAATAATTATCTTATCATAATGCATCTATTTATAAAACTTCATAGTTCAATATCCCAACCTCCAAGGGAAGGCAGAGTTGATTCTTCTTCAGAAAAAGACATCTATTCTCCTTGGTTCTTTATTCATAAGCCTGCTTTGTAGATTGTCTGGAGTTTGTCTTAGATACAGTTATAAAAGAGGAGAACACAGCAGAAGTATAAGAACATCCAAAATCTTCAGATGAAGCTTTACAAATCTATACATTTCAAAGCAAATGAAGCAGGAATCTGAGTAAATCCAAAAGTCACTAGTGATGTCCAAGATTCCCTCACATATTGGCAAGATGACCTGGCTGTGTGAGGTTGGCTGACTACATCAGAAAGTTAAAATATCTTTTCTTGTAACACCTTCAGAGGAACCCATAAGACTTTCTGGCACTTTGAAGCAATCTTGGAATAGCTCCAGATCATCAATACTGAAAGAGACAGATTCACAGCTTTATCCAAAGTCAAGATCATGAAAATGGAAGTTGCAGAATGCTCTCACCAACTTCAAGAAAAAAAGAAAAGACAAATGAATTTTCACTGGGAAGAAAAAAAAATTGTTTGATAATGCAGCCTGAATGGAAAATGTCTTGTGGAACTTAGAGAAAGAAATAAAAAACACCCAGATATATTCAAAATCTATGAACCTGCAGGCAAGGACAACACATCTGAAAAGTTAGCACAAGCGAAGATCAAAAAAGTATCTGATCACAGTGTTATGAGTCCTCAGTCAGAAGAATGAAAAAAAAAAGGAACCATCAAAAAAAATGGATAAAGAAATCACTAAGAGACCTGGAGAAGAGTGTGAGCAGGTATTCTGAAAATTGTTTCCTGTGCACTGAAGCTTTCAGGAGCATCATGCTCTTTTTTTCCCCTTATTTAATCGGAATTTCATACTTTCCAGTATCATTAAAGTAATTAGGGATAGAATTTATTAAGGGGATTAAAGCAAACCAGTTTTCACTATGGGTGTCTAGGGCAAATATTCAGAATAAAATCAACAAACAATAAAATTGAAATCTTGCAGTTAGTGTTATAATCCACAAAACTGCCAACAGTATGAATGTGAAGATGGACTTACCTTCCCTATATTTCAAGGATACTGGACAAAGATTTCACTAAGTAAACTCTATTCTGGCAAACCCAAAGCAGAAACAATGAGAGTTCACTCCAGAGGGACCATTCAAAACACTGTAATGGCTGATGCACTAATTTTCCAAATCAACAACTTTGAGATTAAAAGGTACTGACCCATCATAAGATTGCTTAGGAGCTAATCTCTCCTATAAGCACCCAAAAGTGCAAGGGATGGATTAGATTTGATTGGACAAAACCTATGAACAAAAAAAAAAAACCCAAACAAAATAAAAGTGTTCAGTCTGTAACTGTGCATTAGACCTAACACTTGAGTGGAAACTTGTTCCAAGTCCAGAAAGAGCTTTCCAAACTCACAGTCATTTCAAATTTATGTGAAAAACACCTGGTGAACACATTAGGAAAAAGTGAACACTTCTATTCCTTATGAGAACTCAAGAATAGATTTTAAAATACAGAAGAATCAATCTCTGGTCTGAACTGTGAGAGGAAGTTTTCTTTTTAAAAACTGGAAGATTTGGGGTTTTTCCCCTGAAAGTTACTAAAAAGTAAACAATAATGATCTATTTTATCTCTTCTCCATAACAGTTACTACCATTGATCACTGGGTAATGGTTAACAAACACATATATACATAGTCCCTAGTATAAACACCTTTAAAATATGTCATTAAGAACTTGAGTTACATTTTTGAAGTTTGGCTAATAGAACTCAGTGGACACTAGCATGCATCAACTCTGCCAAATTAAATATAAAGCAAGAACATACATAAATTATTTCCCTCTTCCCAGGACATATCCTTTTAACTGACTGCCCAGATTTTACAATTTAACTATTTTACCATTCACCTGCTTTACTTACATTAGTATTTAGAAACAAAGAGAGAGAGAGATAAGTGATCTGTGAAAAGCTTTCTACTTTTTCATTACTTGTCAGCAACACAGTTTGAGCACCTTATTAGAAAAACATAAGAAAGTAAAAGATTCCAACCACAGCAGCCTCTAGTTTCATTACTTTCTGACATTCAGTTCAGGAAATACAGCAAATGTTTTTGGCAGGAACATGTATGCCCCCTATAGTTTTAATGTATTCTTACCACAAAAATGTGAACATAAATGAAAGGGTATTTATAAACATTTCCTACGTAGAAAATTCAGTACTAGAAAACTTATTTGACATCTTTCAATAAATGTATGTTTAAATACACACAAAGCAAATATGAAAATACTCTGCAAAAAAACTTATCCTTCTGTCCAAACCTCTTTTAACTTTAAACACAAATCATTTTAACCCACACAACAGAGATTGCCCCAAGTATTTCCTTTCCCAAGCAATATTCCCTCCTTACCACTCTCTCCCTTTTCCCAGTTTTCCCAAGTACAACACTGGTAGGTTTTAGAGTAAGCATAGGATTTTATCCTGAGTTTGTAACATCATGCAAATTTAAACCAACACCTACATGATTTTTAATAATGCTGTTAGAGTTATATTTGTATTTTAAAAGCTAGTTCATAAATTTTACCTCCTTTAGCAGTAATGACATACTGTTTAGGAACTACCATTAGCATTCAGTTCAATACATTAATACATGTAAAATTAGAGCTACAAAGGCAGATAAAAAGGATAAATGTTGACCATTTAATGGTTTCTACATAACTAATTACAAATGAGAAACTAGTATGCTGTTTGGTCTATTAAAATTAGTAAATTCCAATTAACTTTTAATTTTCTTTTTCAATGGCCTGCCTGTAGATCTCATTCCATGTCCAAATTTCTAATGGTTTATTACAGCAAGTATAGCAATTCTAAGAATCCAGCCTTACTTCAGTGTTCTTAAATCCCACAGTTTGATGCCATCACCTGGGGCTGTGGTCATGAAAAGATTGTAAGCTTCAGGTTGCTGAGTGCTGAAGGATGACCCCTGTAAAACATGAAATCAGATAACTATTCTTGTCATTACTAAATATTTATAGAATCATAGAATAGCTCCATTTGAAAGGGACCCACAGGAATCCTCAAGTCCAACTCTCTGCTCCTCATAGAGCTACCTAAAACTAAACCATACGAACAAGTGCGCTGTCCAGACGCTTCTTGAACTCTAACAGGCTCAGTGCCATGATCACTTCCCTGTGAAGTCTGTTCCAGTGTCTGCTCATCCTTTCAGTGAAGAATTTAGTTCATTAAAAAAAAAAAAAAAAAAAAAAGGCAAAGAAGAAGTGTTCATTGGGTTACATGGCAAAAAGCTTGTCTGCACACACACAATGGAATGCAGAGGAAAGTTGCCATGTGGAGGAACCCCCATAACCCAGTCAGAGAAAAAGAACACTGCCTTGACTCCTCGCTGTTGTTTCAGAACAGCCATGAGTTCTTTGTCCAGGAGCAACACCCACCATCAGAATCAACAGAAAAGGCTGACGGGGTTATGTCACAGACTCCAGGTATAAGATCCATTATGAGTGTTAGGAGAAGATAATTTTGTGATGGTACAAAACAGGGGGGATGGGAAATAGAAGTGGGGAGAGGGAGGGATCAAACATTGCTCCAATATTTAATTGAAAGTTATGTTTGGCGCTAGCATAAGTGGACATGCTTTCCCTTGACTTCAGTAGGAATTGCAGTCATTCATAACAGGACAGATTTTTGTCTCTGTACATTTAAGTAATTAAATTCAGTCTATTTCTAGACCTCTGATTTATATATTTTTTAAGCCACATTGGCAAATCCTGGCCTTCTTGCTGGGCAAAAACTTTTTTTATCCAGGGAATTAATATAAACAGCTAAAGCTCCTCCTTCTTTTTCCCCATCATTCACATTCTTGATTTGGCTGAATACCTCAGAAACCTCAAGGCCATTTCCCGCAATACATAGAATAGAATACATAGAATAAACCAGGTTGGAAGAGACCTTCAAGATCATCGCGTCCAACCCATCAACCAATCCAACTCCGCCCAAGCAACTAACCCACAGCACCAAGTACCCCGTCAAGTCTTCTCCTAAAAACCTCCAGTGATGGTGACTCCACCACCTCCCCAGGCAGCCCATTCCAATGTGCAATCACTCTTTCTGTATAGAACTTTTTTCTAACATCCAGCCTGTATCTCCCCTGGCGCAGCCTGAGACTGTGTCCTCTTGTTCTGGTACTGCTTGCCTGGGAGAAGAGACCAACATCCGTCTGTCTACAACCTCCCTTCAGGTAGTTGTAGAGAGTAATAAGGTCACCCCTCAGTCTCCTCTTCTCCAGGCTAAGCAACCCCAGCTCCCTCAGCCTCTCCTCATAGGGCTTATGTTCCAAACCCCTCACCAACTTTGTTGCTCTTCTCTGGACTCGTTCCAGCAAGTCAACATCCTTCCTAAACTGAGGGGCCCAGAACTGGACACAGTACTCGAGGTGCGGCCTAACCAGTGCAGTGTACAGGGGCAGAATGACCTCCCTGCTCCTGCTGGCCACACTGTTCCTGATGCAGGCCAGGATGCCATTGGCCCTCTTAGCTGCCTGGGCACACTGCAGGCTCATGTTCAGTCTACCGTCAACCAGCACCCCCAGGTCCCTCTCAGCCTGACTGCTCTCCAGCCACTCTGACCCCAGCCTGTAGCTCTGCATGGGATTGCTGTGGCCAATGTGCAGAACCCGGCACTTGGATGTGTTAAATCTCATGCCGTTGGACTCTGCCCATCTGCCCAGCCTGTCGAGGTCCCTCTGCAGAGCCTCTCTACCCTCCAGCAGATCAACTCCTGCGCCCAGCTTGGTGTCGTCAGCAAATTTACTGATGATGGACTCGATGCCCTCGTCCAGATCATCAATAAAGATGTTAAAGAGCAAGGGGCCCAGTACTGATCCCTGGGGCACACCACTGGTGACTGGCTGCCAGCTGGATGTGGCACCATTCACTACCACTCTCTGGGCTCGGCCCTCCAGCCAGTTCCTAACCCATCTCAGTGTGTTCCCATCCAAGCCATGGGCTGACAGCTTGGCCAGGAGTTTGCTATGGGGAACGGTGTCAAAGGCCTTGCTGAGGTCCAGGTAGACTACATCCACAGGCCTCCCCACATCCACCAGGCGGGTCACCTGATCATAGAAGGAGATCAGGTTGGTCAGGCAGGACCTGCCCTTCCTAAACCCATGCTGGCTGGGCCTGATCCCTTGGCCATCCTCTAAGTGTTGCGTGATTGCACTCAGGATGACCTGCTCCATAATCTTTCCTGGCACTGAGGTCAGGCTGACAGGCCTGTAATTCCCTGGCTCATCCAACCGGCCCTTCTTGTGGATGGGTACCACGTTGGCCAGCTTCCAGTCAGCTGGGATCTCTCCAGTGAGCCAGGACTGATGAAAAATAATGGAGAGTGGCTTGGCCAGCTCATCTGCCAGCTCTCTCAGCACCTTAGGATGGATCCCATCTGGTCCCATGGACTTGTGGGGGTCCAAGCTGCTGAGGAGAGCTCCTATCACTTGCTCATGGAACACAGGGAAACCATGCAGCTCCCTGGCTCCCTCTGCCAGTTCTGCAGGCCAGCTGTCTGGTAGACGTTCTTTCCAGCTAGTAAAAACTGAGGTAAAGAAGGTGTTAAGTACCTCTGCCTTTTCCTCATCCTGTGTTACAACATTTCCTTCCATGTCAACCAAGGAGTGGAGGTTGTCCCTGCCCTTCCTCTTGCTATTAATATATTTATAGAAGGACTTTTTGTTGTCCTTCACATCAGAGGCCAGTTTAAGTTCCAAATATGCTTTTGCCTCCCTAATTTTCCTCCTACATGCCCTAGCAACCTCTTTAAACATTCCATGGGTTGCCTCACCTTTCTTCCAAAGATTATACACCCTCTTTTTTTCCCTTAGTTCAATTAAAAGTTCATTACACAGCCAGGCTGGCCGTCTGCCCCGGCGGCTCCTCTTCCGGCACATTGGCACAGCCTGCTCCTGAGCCTTCATCAGCTCTTTCTTGAAGCAGGTCCAGCCCTCCTGGACCCCTTTATTTTTAAGGGCTTTCTCCCAAGGAACCCTCTGAATTGTTTCCTTGAGCAACCTGAAGTCCGCCCTCCGGAAGTCCAGAGTGGAGGTCTTCTTGCTGGCCCTCTTAGCTTGACTGAATACTGAAAATTCTATTATTTCATGGTCACTGGCCCCTAAACAGCCTCCGACCACCACATCACCCACCAGCCCTTCCCTGTTGGTGAAGAGGAGGTCAAGCATAGCCTTGCCCCTGGTAGGCTCACGCAGCACCTGGGATAAGAAGCTGTCCTCTATGCAGTCTAAGAACCTCCTAGACTGCCTCCTCTCTGCTGTGTTGAGATCCCAGCAGATGTCAGGCAGGTTGAAGTCACCCATAAGGACAAGGTCAGGAGATCTTGAGACAGCCTTAAGCTGTCTATAGAATGCTTCGTCGACATCATCCTCCTGGTTGGGTGGTCTATAACAGACTCCAACCAGGATGTCTGCCCTACCGGTCTTCCCTCTAATTCTTGCCCACAAGCATTCAACCTGATTGTCCCTAATCTCTAGCTCAATGGCATCTAGTGCCTCCCTGATGTACATGGCCACCCCTCCACCCCTTCTTCCTTGTCTATCTCTCCTGAAAAGCCTGTAGCCATCAATTGCAGCACTCCAGTCATGTGAGCTATCCCACCACGTCTCCGTGATGGCAACTACGTCATAACTTTCCTGCTGCAATCAATGCTTAAGTGCCAGGAATCTTCTATTCATTATGAAAACTGGTCTATAGCTGGGAAATGCTCTAGTATTTTGTCAAAGGAATTCCCAAAATGGCAAGACAAAGTGGGGAACCCAGCATTAAAGAGACTGTAGGAGCTTTCACTTACTTTGCTTGAAAAGCAGGTTTCCTTCCTAAACTGTAGATTACCACAGTTTGCTCTAACAGAGATGAACTAAAATGCACTGTGCCACAGATTTTGCAAAGGCTACACATTCTCACATTAGCTGTGTATAACTATAAATTTAAACAGAGGAATTGTAAAAGATAGAGACAGCAGTTTTCCAAAGAATAGTATTCACCAAAAGTTTGAGTGTGTTTTTTGTTAGTTTTTGAAACTTCTTGTCATGCTTTTCTTTAGTCAATGACTAGAGTCCAACACAGAAGGTTTTACAGCACTCTTTCACACACTATTTCTTTACTTTAGAACACAACAGTAACACAGGTAAGGAGTGTATCCATTTGTTACTTCCTTGCCCTGTCAATTCAACCAGTAATATACTATACTTTGTATCTTCAAACTACGTTTCCCACTAAATATTCCTGTAGGAGACAATAAATTCTAGTTGGGATAATATGCAAGATGAATTTTATTTATAGTTTTGTATTTTTTGAGTCATCTTTTGATAATCTATCATTTCTAAGAATCTAATGTAAAAAGTAGCATATTGCAAAACACTCTTCAAACTCTATTTTGATTCACACAGACAAATCACTTGCCTATGCCCCATTGTTTTCCTCATTCACCACCATAATCCCTTCTCAACATCTGTCTAAACTGTGTTGCAGCTTCCATATAAAATCATGCCCCAAGAAAGACATGGTTCAAGAGAATCCCTATCTCATTCACTAATTCCATATGAACACCACTGATATAATCCAAAGCATGCAGCTGGCTTGTGCTAAAGGCAACAATCTTACCATCAATCAGTTTCCTCATCCTGCTGGTTGCACTTTCTGATACAAGCCAGGATGCCATTGCCCTTGTTGGCCATTTGGGCATACTGCCAGCTCATATTCAGTTGGCTGCCAACCAACATTCCCAGGTCCTTTTCCACCAGGCAGCTTTCCAGTCACTAATATCCCACTGGGGATCTTATGTATCAAACCAAAATTGTCAAGCTGTAAATCATTGGTTAAATCACAGAATTATTGAGGCTGGAATAGACCTCTGAAATCAAGTCCAGCCTATTACCTAACACCATATCAACTAGACCATGTCACTAAGTGACACATCCAATCTTTCTCTAAAAACCTCCAGGGATAGCAGCTCCATATAAGTCTGTTACTATCAGCTCAGGATATCTGCCTTATTCAAGCTTGGTATGAGATGGCTACAGTCTACTTAGACTGAATTTACTACAGATAGAAAAAACAGTCTTTGCTCGTTGCGTCAGAAGGAGCTTAGTGACATCATCTGGATCTAGTAACACTGCGCTAAAATATCACAAGCAATTCTGAGAGTATGGTCTATAAACCAGACAGGTTGAGGGAAAACAGTGGAGGGTCGCTCAACACCAGCCTATCACTGAAAAGTGGGAAAACTGGTGGAAATCTCACACTAATTTCCTCAGGCTGAGGAGAACAACAAACCTCTTCCCCCCAGCTCCTAAGCAAATGCTTTGAAAAGTAAGACAGTATAGAAACCTGTAGCAGTAACACCACCACACCTCCACAGGATCATCCGTTTAAGCCCAGTTTCCTGATGGAAGATGATGATGCAACTAGCTGGTAATGGGTGTAGATATATCGAGAGATACATTACTCTCAACCATTTGCAATTTAAGATTTTTCAAACAGGATAGTATTAACACATTTGGTTATTCCTACATCTAACAGATAAAGAAGAAAAGCAATATATACTTTCCATTCGCTGCATTCACAGAATCACAGAATCACCAAGGTTGGAAGAGACCTCAAAGATCATCGAGTCCCACCTGTCACCACAGACCTCATGACTAAACCATGGCACCAAGTGCCACGTCCAATCCCCTCTTGAACACCTCCAGGGATGGTGACTCCACCACCTCCCTGGGCAGCCCATTCCAATGGCAAATCACTCTTTCTGTGAAGAACTTTCTCCTCACCTCAAGCCGAAACTTCCCCTGGTGCAGCTTGAGACTGTGTCCTCTTGTTCTGGTGCTGGTTGTCTGGGAGAAGAGACCAACCCCCAACTGGCTACAACCACCCTTCAGGTAGACAGCAATAAGGTCTCCCTTGAGCCTCCTCCTCTCCAGGCTAAACAACACCAGCTCCCTCAGCCTCTCCTCGTTGAGCTTGTGCCCTTCTCTGGACACGTTCAAGTGTCTCAATGTCCTTCTTAAACTGAGGGGCTATAAAAATGTAACATAGGGCAGCTTCTTATCTTGTGCAAACATGGAAACTACTGTCTTTAAAGATTTACCAGATAAGGCCTTTTACTTTCCTTTCCCTCTGCTCTGAGTGACATTATTTCTTCATCTTCTATGAAATTTTAATCATTTTTTTCTCCAGCATTATACTACTGAATTTTTCATTTCTGAAGTAATCCTTTGAACTAAAAGATGAGTTTAAAATCTGAAGACTTTCTAAACTGTGCTAATGATTTTAATTTAAAGGGTTTTATAATGGCTGGATTGTCATTCTTGAAACATTGCAATCAATGGTTCAGAGTCCAAATGGAGACCTGTGGTGAGTGGAGTCCCTCAAGAACTGGTACTGGGACTGTTTAACATCTTCATTGGCAACATGGACAGTGGGATCAAGTTCACCCTCAGCAAATTTGCCAATGACACCAAGCTGCGTGGTGCAGTCAACATGCTGGAAGGAAGGAATTCCATCCATAGGAACCTTGATAGCCTGGAAAGGTGGGCCCATGTCAACCTCATGAAATTCAAGCAAGGTGCTGCACTTGGGTCAGGGCAACTCCAAGCACAAATACAGTCTGGGTGATGAGTGGATTGAGAGCAGCTCTACAGAGAACTTGGGGGTGTTGATTGATGAGGCACTTGACATGAGCCAGCAATGTGCATTGGCAGCCTCAAAAGGCTAGGTTGCACCAAAAGATGAATGGCTAACAGGTCAAGAGATGTGATTCTGCCTCTCTGGTCTGGTGAGACCCCTCCTGGAGTACTGTGTCCATCTTTAGAGCCCCAAGAATGAGAATGACATGGATCTGTTGGAGAGGGTCCAGGAGGTCCACAGAGATGATTAGATGACCTTGAGTACCATTCCTGTGAGGACACATTGAGGAAGTTGGGTCTGTTCAGCCTGGGGGAGAGAAGGCTCTGGGGAGACCTAACAGCAATTTCCAGTACCTTGAGGGAGCTTACAAGAAAGCTGGAAATGGAATATTTATAAGAGCATGTGGTGACAGAACAAGGAGCAATGGTTTTGAACTAGAGCAGGATAGATTTAGACTGGACATTAGGAAGAAGTTCTTGACAGTGAGGGTGATAAGACACTTGAACAGGTTGCCCATAGATGCTTCTGTGGATGTCTCATTCCTGGAACTGCTTCAGACCCGGTTGGATGAGGCTTTGAGCAATCTGGTCAAACAGAAGGTGTCCCTGCCTGTATCAGGGGAGTTGGAACTAGATGACCTTTAAGGTCCCTTCCAAATCAAGCCATTCTATGATGATTCTATGATTATTTGTACTGAAGCAGAAGTTCTAATCTTCTGGAAGTGGGCTTTACTGATGCTGCTGTCTTCAGTTCCCTGCATCCTTTTCCTCTTTCATGGTCATTACAACCCCAAAACCTCGTTTCTTCCAGTACTTGCATCTGTCTCCTCTGTACCCTTGTAAGACACTGAGGTTCAAGAAGGTAAGACAACTGGGGCAAAGGATCTCTGAGAACAATAATCTACATGGCTGTGGATGATTTGAACATTATGGGGCAAAATGGGAGGAAGATTCTACTAGATGGAGGGAATTAATTACAAGAAAAGGTTGTAGGAGGTGGAGAAGTGAAGACTCAGCCGTAGAGGCAGAGCACCTACAATGATATAGGGATATAGCCTAGCTTCAACTGGAGAGGTTTGGAGAGGTAAACTGGTCAAGCAGGACAGGATCACAGGTGCAGGCCTCAACCATAAGTTGCTTGTTCTGGAGCTCCATCAAACTGTCAGAAAGCTTGAGGCAGTATAGTCATGCAGAGGCTACCAGTGAGAAAAGAAGAAGAGTGACAAGACAGAAAAGCTCAAAGCCTAATCTTGTTGCTATCACTGTTGTTCTCTCCAGGAAAGAGGGAGAATGGTCAATAAAAATGGACAGAACCACTACCAGATTCATATGTCTCCTGAAAAAAGGGATCACTGCAGCAATTTGCTACCCTACGATAGCCAACACTCTGCATATGTATTCTCTGTGTGTGCAACCTATGGCTATGTACTCAACATTCATCTGCAATATTTGATAAAGTATTAACATGAACGAAGATTACCTAGCATAATTCAAGCTTCAGACAAAGGACAAGTTTATCAATGGTACATACATCTGTACAGAGCCTGCAGATTGAACATCTCAGGGAAAAATAAAGTCTGATTTTGCAACCTAATACAGTCAGAGATTCGAAACATTACTTCTGAAGAAAGTCAAACAATGGAAAATAATGATTCAGTGGGGTGGTTTATCATCTTCAGCACACCATTACTGGATCAAGGCTTCATGACATTGATAACTGCCACTGCCACAAGAGATGTGCTATACTCTCCTAAATAAAGTGATGGATCTGACTACCTATGGTCACTGGAGAATGAGGGCAGGAGTGAACTCAATGATTTTAGCCAGTACATTCTGAACAGATTTCAAGAGAAGAAACTATAAAAAGAAATCTACTCTGGCCTCAGTACAATCACTGCAGATTTTGATGAACAAAACAATGGCTTTGAGATTCTTGAAAGATGGAAGACTTACGTTAACGTTATTTAACTGGCCACAGAGAATGATTTTCAAAATTAGACAGGAGCAAGGCAACCAATTCTTTAAATGCTTGATGTTCCTCTGAAATTTCTCTACAGCACATTCTAAAATTCTGTAATATCATGTAGATAATTTATGAGTATCTTTAGAGAAACTTTGATTTAGCAGCAGCTTACATACACATATGAGTAATATGACAAGTTTATTTCACTCCCAGTCTATGCTTCTAGATCAATAAGTCATACAGACACAGCAATAATTACTATCTTTTAAATAAATTTATCACCTTTAAAGTACTAAAATTCTAAAGGAAACAGGAAACAAAGACTCCTATCATATTCTAAGAGATCTCCTCAGAGTTCCTACTTACTACTGTCCAGGTAGCATCACAAAGCAGTCTCAGAACATGGGAATTTCAAGGTATACATATTGCCATCAATAATACACACTCAGTCCACAAGATGAGACTAGATGCCAGTCCAAATCAAAGCCATCATAAAGTTTGGTGTGTAGGCACTGGATCTTCAGCAATAACTATTTCATTCTACAGATTTGCTGCTATTGTACCACCCCTCATCACTAGCTAAATTTAGATTCCAACATATTTCACACTTTAAACAGGATGTAATTTACACAGAGCATTCTGCATACATTTGTCTATTTTGTCATAGTATCTTAATGAAATGCACTAAGTTATGTTTACTGTAAAGGCCAAATAGTTCACAAGCAATTTTCATGACTTATGAATTATTTTTTTTAAACTGAAGAAATGCTTTGATCCATAATTATTTTTAATAAAATAAATCTCAATTTTCTTTGCTGTACCATACTTTCCCCCTCAAGTGAATACTTGCCCACAATTTTAAAGTTTTTCTTGATTAAATAGCCTGAAGCCACTAAGCTGACCAAGCAAAAAGACAGAACTTTAAGCCTATATTTGTTACAAACACTACTGAAATAGCACAATTTTAAGTGTTTTACCAGATCATCTCTCTCAGGAAAAACTACAAAGAGCCCTACAAAAGTAGTAATAAGGAACTGTCTTAAACCCACAGAAGCAAGAACCTTCCAAATGGGAATAATGAATAATACTCAACCAAACCTAACACAGTAGGCATTCCGTTGTATATGCTACCATAAGACTTTCAAACAATCAAATCCATCTTCAAGTGGAAAAAAAAAAAAAAAGAGCAAGATGAGGGTGTTTAAGTCATCTGTTCTATTGCATTACTGAGCAATTACTTTTTTTGGTTGCTATTTCTGAAGTTTCATATATTAGACTACTTCAGATTCAGCTTTAGAAGAGAAAAGTTACATAAGGAAAGGTTCCTGCTGAATTGAAGTATTACAGTCTGGCACAAGTATGCAAAGGGAAACACACTTCCCTAAGTGACCTTGTCTGGTCATTCTTGCTGCTCTCTCCATTTCACTAGAGAACAAATGAGATTTTGGTACCTTTATCATGCAGACTTACGAACTCATCCAACTTCCTCAACATACAAAAAAACCCCAGCAACCTATTAATTACTGTAATTACATTTCTAGCCTCCAAATTCTTTGTTGATGGAGTTGTAGGAGTACTACAAAAAAAAAAATTAATCAGTAAAGCATATACCTTGTTTTGGCAGATCTGATATACTGATCTAGTATGAACTTCTGGTATGACTGCTGTGCTGCAGCCTGTATTGAGGTCAAAAACTTCCAATGCTCGGTTGCTGCCAGCTGTAAGAACAATATCTGTACAGTTATCTGTGTTAAAGTTCAACTAAACTAATCGAGAACAACAGCATATAGACAGAAAGAGAAAAAAGACTTTTGTATTTAGTGCTCTATGAGTAGCATAAAAATGTCTTAGTGCTAAAAAACCTTTTTAAAAGTATGTCCACAGATCAAGTTCAATACCACAAGACACACAGTACTTTTAATCTGACTAAAAAAAAAAAACAACAAGCAGTAAAGAATAAAACAGGAATTACTTTAACTGAAGTTATTTTCACATCATTATGTTCCAAGAGAACAAGAAATACAAAGGATACAGGAGTAGAAATCATTTACTGCTGAAAGGCTGGTAATCTCCATTGTTGAAGACATTGGAAATTTCTGTACCAGTCTGCAAAAACTTCTTTGTTTGTACCTGCAAAAAATATCAAATGAATGTTACTGTTAACGAAGTTATTTGTGGCCACCAGTAAACGCCTACTGGAATCAAATCCAACCAAAATGCCTTCTCTCATTATTAAAAATTAAAGCCACAGACCTTTTGCTGAACTGTACTTAAAAATTTTGTAACAAAATTAATTTGGATGAGAATAAACAGATAGATTTTCCATCCACATAGACCACTAATCCTGTCCGTACATTGAAAATGTTGAAAACAAACTAAACTCTCTTGTGAGGGCAGCTAGGATTAAAAAACCACAACCCAAAAAAATAGTTTCATACAGATATGACATTTTAAATTTTAATAAATATCTGCATGTGCCAAAATCAAAACTAAGCAGGCCACAAATATCGGTATAATAGACCACAACATTTCAGGCTAAACAAGTAATCTCCAAACAGCAGTCCCATTCTACATTTCCAGACACAGCCTTGCGTTCAGTAAAATAAGCAAAGCAGTTACACAAATAAGAATCAATTCATCTTCTGGAAAAATCAGTATGTATTCTAACTGAAAAAAAAAAATTCCCTTGTACACTACAGAAGAAGGTGAAAGTCATTCAGTGCCCTTACATAATGAATTGTGAACATAAGAAAATATAAGCTTGGAAGGGATGGCATCCAGAGGGACCTTGACAGGCTGGAGAGTTGGGCACAAGCCAGCCTCATGAGGTTCAACAAGACCAAGTGCAGGGTCCTGCATCTGGGTCGAGGCAATCCCAGGCACAAATACAGGCTGGGCAGTGACTGGCTGGAAAGCAGCCCTGAGGAGAGAGACCTGGGG
The DNA here is from genome assembly GCF_014839835.1 of Dryobates pubescens. Classification (NCBI taxonomy): domain Eukaryota; kingdom Metazoa; phylum Chordata; class Aves; order Piciformes; family Picidae; genus Dryobates; species Dryobates pubescens. The sequence goes on from NC_071617.1 coordinate 29,126,992, forward strand.
GTGCTGGTGGACGAGAAGTTCAACATGAGCTCTCACTGTGCACTTGCAGCCCAGAAAGCCAATCACATCCTGGGCTGCATCAAGAGAAGTGTGGCCAGCAGGTCAAGGGAGATGATTCTCCCCCTCTACGCAGCTCTGTGAGACCCAACCCGGAGTACTGCGTCCAGTTCTGCAGCCCCTATTACAAGAGGGATCTGGTCGTGCTGGAAGGTGTCCAGAGAAGGGCCATGAGGATGATCAGAGGGCTGGAGCCCCTCTCCTATGAGGACAGACTGAAGGAGTTGGGGCTGTTCAGTCTGGAGAAGAGAAGGCTCAGAGGTGACCCAATTGTGGCCTTCCAGTATCTGAAGGGGGCCTACATGAAAGCTGGGGAGGGACTTCTCAGGATATCAGGCAGTGACAGGACTAGGGGGAATGGAATGAAACTGGAGGTGGGGAGATTCAGGCTGGACGTGAGGAGGAAGTTCTTCACTGTGAGAGTGGTGAAGCCCTGGAATGGGTTGTCCAGGGAGGTGGTTGAGGCCCCATCCCTGGAGGTGTTTAAGACCAGGCTGGATGAGGCTCCGGCCAGCCTGATCTAGTGTGGGGTGTCCCTGCCCATGGCAGGGGGGTTGGAACTAGCTGATCCTTGTGGTCCCTTCCAACCCTGACTGATACTATGATACTATGATTTAATAAAACAAATCATTCCAAGTCAGAAAGGAGCCACACAATGGTAAACAGAAGAGCATTAGTAAAAAGTGCATGGAAGTTGCCTAAAAATGAAGAAACAGGGACAAAAGAGAATAAGTAATTAGATACAATGCAACAGTTGAAACTGTCAGTTAAGGTAAACATCATTAAAAAAAACAAAAAACAACCTGACATTATTTGTTCTTTCTATTATGCCGGAACAAATACTTTTTCAGTTAGCTTTTACTACTTGTCCAAGGTTTTTAATTCGATGATATCCACCTCACCACTCAAAATCCTAGGTCTAACAGCACAAGTACTTTGACAGCCTTGTTAAGAAACTGTTCATACCGTTTGAGGTCATCCTTGGTGGTATCTAGATGGAAACTTAACAGATGAAATTCAGCTCCACAACACAGCAAGATAAATGAATCTATAAAATAAAACTGTGCAAAACGTACAGTCTTATGGAACATTTCTTTCCCCTGAAATGCAAAGAAAATTGTTAAGAAAAGATTCCAATAGAAGATTTTTTTTATCTGAGATTCCTGGTGTTAAGACATCACTTCTGTTATCTTGATCATTCATATGGCAGTAGGTTAACCTACTATGTAATGGACCTTCCCATTTGTGACACTTACTAATCTCAAAGTAGAGGTCTCATTTGACTTGATTTGGCAGTAAATAGTATCTATAGTCATTTGAATCTAATACAATCTAGCTTCATATTCCAAAAATCCATTTGAATTCGGGAGCAGACTATGAGTTTAAGCAGACCTGAGCCAATGAAAACAGAATTTACCAAGCAAACAAAAGTAAAACTCCCTGACTTGCCCACTAGTTCTGTTCTACCAATGTTTGTTTTGATTCTCAAATTATCATCATAAAAGCCTAATTTAAAGTCAATAAACAGCACCTCGATCACAGTACCAGCGTCAGCTGGAATCACCACTCAGTAGGTTTGAGAAATCAGGCTACATGCTCCCTCTACAGAGCTGTTAAAATACATGTAGATGAAAGTGCAAAATAGTATCAGCTGTAAACCAAACTGACTGAAGTTCCTCATTACCAGAATTAGAGCAGGTTCATTACTGCACACTGACCAGACCCTTAGAGTTCTGTCTTCTGATGAAGAAACTAACCACTTCTTGTCATGACTCCAGCCAACAGAATTAACTGCACCATTGTGACCTATTAATAATGTAAATATTATAAAGTTCAATTATTTCATTTACACATGTGTTCATAATTAATTGTATTGTTTTAATATAATTATATGCTTATCATTATAGTATCTTTTAAATACAAAGTTCAAATAGTTGGATTAAAACTGTTACATGGTAGATCAGTTATTGATTTTCTTCTCCCACCAAGAACCACAGAAACAAACACAAAAAAGTCTCAAATGATAATTCTTAGATTTTAATTTTTCCAATCTATTGTAAGAGCATTTTTAAGAAACAATCTTGAAATTCAATTTAAGATACAACACTCAAATTATCTTTTTAATACTGTATTATAATAAAGTTATAATAAACATTGTAATACTGTATTATAATAAAGTTATAGTAAACATTATCTGGAAACCTCTTAAGACCTTGACAATAGTTCCAACTTTTAATTTTATTCATTAGGCCTTTATTAGTGAGCTAGCTGGTTTTGCAAAAACAGTGAACATGCCACAACAGCAGCTTCTGCAAGACTGCCTTATTAGATGAAAAAAATCCTTGTTTCAATATCATGGTCTCTATTTAATAGCACAAAGCTCCTACCTTTTCCAGTTGTGTCACAGTTTAAAACAAGATTAGAAACTTACAAAGAACTTCAAAAACCAGGAACATCATCCAGAAGCTATAATTATTAACTTGATCTAAGATTACACTGATACTGATCCAAAAGGCAAAAAAAAAAAAAAAAAAGAAAATATTTCAAACAAGTTTAACTTTGGCCATATTCTAATTTGTCTACATGAAGTAACGATTTTCCTCTAGCCTTAAAACATTCAAAATTCTTATGCTGCCCTCTTGTGCACATTTTCTCTCCAGTCAGATGAACTCCTGTACAAAAAAAGAGTTCCTTAAAATTGATAAGACTTCCTGTAATTTACCAGCAATTGAGATCTTCTATGATAGCTTATCAATATTTTAATTCAGTTCCCAAATATCTGTAGAATTTTCACCAGAAAACTGCATACGTAATTGCTAAGTACATCTGTAAGTACTGCGCATATGTAATTACTGTACTTATTTTTAACACAAGTTTTGTAAAACTGTTTGGAAGCCTTGAATTATCTGCATTAAAGAAAACAAACAAACACAGAAACAACTTACAAAACACTTTCTGAAGCAGCAAAAAACATGAGAAACTTTAGGAAAATCTGAGATTTGGGAAATTGTAAGAGCCATGCAAAGCACTTAAAAGTCTCTGCACTCCAGGTCCCCTAGTCCCAAAGCAAAGGAGATGCCAGTTAGCTTTCAAGAGGCCAGTAAGCTTCAAAGCAGGCATTAGCCAGAGTTCCCCAGCCCTGAAGCACATTGAGAAGGACAGCCACTGGTTTTGTAAAAAGGCTTCTTTAAAAAAGCCATGCTGGCTGTAATGCTTTTAAAGCTGGTCAACATTAGAACAGAACAGAACAGAACAGAACAGAATAGACCAGGTTGGAAGAGACCTTCAAGATCATCGTGTCTAACCTATCATCCAACCAACCAACCAACCAACCAACTAAACCATGCAACCAAGCACCCTATCAAGTCTCCTCCTGAACACCTCCAGTGATGGTGACTCCACCACCTCCTCGGGCAGCCCATTCCAATGGGCAATCGCTCTCTCTGTGTAAAACTTCCTCCTAACCTCCAGCCTAAACCTCCCCTGGTGCAGCCCAAGACTGTGTCCTCCTGTTCTGGTACTGGCTGCCTGGGAGAAGAGACCAACCTCTGCCTGTCTACAACCCCCACTCAGGTAGTTGCAGAGGGCAATAAGGTCACCCCTGAGTCTCCTCTTCTCCAGGCTGCACTTCACTATATGATACAGATACCTGAAGAGCTGACACTGAAGAGGAATGCAGAAATGTTTTAAATTGTAACTGAGTACTTCAGGAAACAAACCCAGCCTAACTTATTAGTTAGGTTTATAGCAAAATTGCTGTGGCTACGCCACTTCTCTCTGACAGCATATTATAAAAACTGTAATTCAGCTGTATTCAGAGATGTTAATGATGTCTTGAAATGGAAAAAAAATTTTAACAAAATAAGTATCATGGTATCATTGCCATTTCATGAAAAAGTTTTACATTACCATTGATTTCAGGTCTGAATAACAGTAATGCATCGTGGTTTTAAATGAAAAGAAAATACATTCATTATGACACTTCAAAAACCACAGGCATCTAAAGTAGAAAATTAATAGGTAAATTCATGAATCAAATAAGCAGGAGCTTGCAGTTCCTATTTCTCTACAGCATAGTATCTGACAGCTTCACATTTACATTTCTTTTGAAGAGAGCTGCATGCACAGGTTGCATTCTTATGTTACCTTAAGAGTCTGAAGTAGATTGTGGGTTACGTTTCTGATTGTGCATCACAAAAAAAAGACAATTAATGAAAGGTATCAATGAAATTAATTAGATAGTAAAAACCCTAAGAAAATTAATAGAACCGAGCCAACTGACAGAAGAACAACTTAGTAATAATTTATTTTAAGCAAGCAAAAAAAATAGTACTTGATACTTTAGACCGGCAGTATTCCTCTCCCTCACCTTCAAGGTGATCTTTTAATTACTAAGACATTTTAGGTTAAGCTCGCTCATATACTTTCTTTATTAAGCAAACTCATAAATTTACCTGAAAAAACATTGCATGTATCTCTGAGATCAGAATCAAATATCAGTACAGTTTTGTCAGCCAGGCCGCAAGCCAGCTTCTCTCCATCCCCTATAAAGAAGAATGTCCACTGACATATTTGAAAGCAACAAGGACCTAATATGCTGTTTCTTTCAATCATAAAAATTGCATGTCACTTTAGCAAAACACAAGCCAGATACCAATTCCATATTTTTAAACACACTTTGTATGAACATTAAACTCATATTACAGAATTTGGTAGGAATTAATTTTTGTCCTGACACTCAAAACAGTTATGCATCACAAAGCAGAAATTCTCATTTTACAGGAAAAAAAAAAAAAAAAGTACTACAAAAATTTGAAGTCAAAAAATTCTTAGCAGTCACTTAAATCACCTTCTTCACACTCTTTTTTGTGTCTTATATAAGACATATTGTTATTAGAATAAAAAGCACATCTCAGTCATTCTGGTTTGTTTCTTCAATGTCTACATAATGGCAGAGACTTGTGATATTTGTTCAGTCAAAAATCTTTTCCTGAAAAAAATTAAAAGTAGGTAAATGAACAATGAGAAAAATAAGGGAGAGCAGAGCAAGAGAAAATAGCAATGACAGAAAGTAAGGAAAGAGCAAGATTCAAATTGATGCTACTAGGCTCAGGGTGAAAAAAATTTGAAGAGATAAAAGCAGAACACCACCTCCATAAATTTCCTGAGCAACTTCACAATAAGAGAGAGAATAAGAGTCAGGACTAACTTCAACATTATGCATTGCTATCCACTAAGTACTCTCCGCATTGCAGGTTCAGGATGCTAGATTCCACAATACTTTCCCCCGTATTATGGCAATATAAACAGATCAGAGATCAGTATTCCTAATCTGAGTCACCTACTAGAAGTGAATTCTAAAGTGAGACAACACTGTAGACATATATACTAGGAGAGATTCCAGAAGATTTTGCTACCAGTTATTACATGAACCAGTCACTAAATTAGCAAATAATTAAAATTTGAAATATTTTAATGAAGCATCTGGCAAACAATATTTCAGCTGAATTTACTTTAGGAGCTAGTGACTGCACATAATAAATAATGCCATTAAATATTTCCAGCACAAAAATAAGTAGTACTTAACAAAATATTAAAAAAAAAATAAAAAGCATGCCCCAGAAAGTCTTTGAACAGATTTCTCCCACTTATCCTAAAGTTTTGACAGTATGCACTTTCAGCATGAGAGCTGGTTAGTAAGTATATTAGATAAGTCACACACAAAGTACATACAGAATAAGAGAAAACAATTTTGCATAGAATTTTGGAGGCTTGTTTAATAGAACACAACATCTGTTCTTGACTAAAACTGTTTCTAACAGAGTAACAAGAGAAGTCCTACCACCTCCAATAAAAAGGAAGTTTAGTTAATCTAAGGAAGCATGCATCAACTCATTATTGCAACTTTAAACCCTCTTGAGTTTGGTTTTTCATATATATATTTAAAGATGTTCATGAATACTAATTACTGCATTTTCTACTTTACAAAGACCACTTGAAAGATTATTCCTAGCTGCAACTCCAAGTTGCCAATTTGCAACTGAAAATACATCACAGAGCTTGGAACTATCCAGACAATACAGATTACAACAGTAACAGGACACCTCCTTACAACAGGAGTATTTTGACTATTTTGAAACAGAATTTCAGCTTTAATACACCCGAATGACACTAAGTAAATGCCTCAGAAAAATTCCTTAGTGAAAGAAATTGTTAAGCTACTAAGTTGTAAGGGGAAGTAGAAGAATACATCCAAAAAGATGTATTCTCATGTGTCTCAGCAGCTTGCATGGTTTTGCAAGTTCAAAAAAATTATGATCAAAGAGTACGTGGCATAGCCAGAAAGTTTACTGAGAATTTACCTAGTAAATCCATAGTCTTAATAAACTATGTCACACAAATTTTGGTTTCCGTTCTGTGTACTGATGCAATTGTTTAATTTATGAAACCTGTACTTACCGGAATGCTGAACTGAAAAAACTGGAGTTGGTTTACAAGCAACAGATATCTTTTTCTTGTATTTGATTGGAGGATAACTTTCGATTGGATATTCTTTATTTTTACTTCAAAGAAAGAAAGGAAAAAATATTAAGCTATCTAAACTCAATATATTTTCATTTCAATTATGAAATTGAAGTGCTTTAAAAGCTATTCTGAGCATCTTCATATAAATATTTCCTGGAAAACATATATGAAATCCAAGGTAGGAGGCAGAATGAATATTAAATTGTCATACTCAAATTACTTCTATCACTGTCAGGAATTACCATGGACTTGTAATATATAAGAAAAAAAAAGAAAGAAAAAAAAAACCCCACCCTTGAAGTTCTTAAGCTGCACACCTAGCTAATAAAAGTGTTTCAAGAATGCAAACTCCACCTTGTTATCACAATAAGCAATACAAAAAATATCTCCATACATAAAAATTGGAGTTGCTCTGATAATCTGTTTAATAAGATACTAGCTACTAGATTACCTACCATTTACAACTGGTCTTCCATTTTGATCCCTCATTTTTCTTCAAGTTTGGAGAAAACATGGTCATTCTGCAAGAAAGAACACAGACTCTCTTATATGAAACATTAAGTGTTACATGACAGAAATAGTCTATTCCAAACAAAACAATTCTATTTCCTTCTTACTATTTATGTCTATGAGTAGTGTCAGTAGGTAAGATAATATACACATGATGACATAACTTTCTAATGGTCTAATGCTCTAATTTGCACCTAAGATTTTTCTTTCTGAGATTTCCGTGTTGGATAATGCCTTCTGAAGGTCAAGATCCAGTCATGTAAGGTTCTAAAACATTCTTTGCAACTTGAAGAAGAGCTTAATCATATGAAAGAGAAACAATGTCTAATAGAGATTTTAAGGAAGCTGAACAACATATTTTGCTGTTCTATGACCTTTAAAAAAATTACTTTGCTGAATAACATCTGTTTTTCATATGGGATCAATTTCACAACCATGAGACTCTATGGCTCTATTATGTGACAAAGTATCATACACCAATAAAACAGACAAAATATCCACTCACCGTGGTGCTGCTCTGTAACCTGATGACTTAATTTTATTATGGAAAACCAGTGGCTGATCTTTCACTGTGCTTTTCCCTCCTGCTGCAAAACAATTTAATTTTCATTCATTATTTTAACATCATATTTTTATACTCAGGATAGATACTTTATTGAGCTAGCACAGCAGAAATATTTGAGGTTTCCTTATGTTATAAAACACATCTATGACCACTCCCTCTAAAACGTAATTACTGAGAAAAGAAATATGAACTGTTACATTACATAACATTTCTTCTCCAATAATATCAATTAGTATGAACTTCTTTAAACTTTGAATTAACAAAAACCAAACTTCCTCCTTTATACTGAGTGCAACGATCATGGAATAGGACACACCTCTGAGCCAGCTCAAGTCAGTAGTCCTGGCTGACTCAGAACTGCTAACAGCCTGCAGCTCATGGCTGGCCTGTGATCTTGTCCACACAAAACTAGGACAATGATGAAAAAATTCATTTATAAGTGATGGGGAGGGTTTGGTTGGTTGGTTTTACTTTGCTTTACTGTTGCTAAGCAAAAAAAAATCTACATGTACTTTAACAGCAACTGGAATTCAGGTCGGTTTATTTAAACAGTAGGACATTAAGGCAAAAATGAACTTCCTAAACTTGCAGGTACTGACAAAAGAATATTCAGGACAATAACATTAACCAAAATTAAGAAAGAAACAACAAATTATGCAGAAAAATATATTGCACGCTATGGAAAAACAATGACTTACGAAAAATACAAATATTCTACACTCCTCAAATGTTTTACAATCCACAGAATTAGCTTTGAAGGAAGAAAAATACCTTACTACCATCATTTTCACTATACATGATGTGTAAGATAAGAAGTACTACTACCAGTATAAAATTCTTCCTATTAAAATAAAAAATAATGTAATATATATTTAAAACAGAAATAAATATGCTGATTGCATTAAGCACCAGGTAACAAATAAGATTGGTCCTTACTTACCAAGTTTTGTACTAGAAGGTTCTTTCATATTTTTCTTTAGGCCTTTGCACAATGGAGAATTTGTCAATACAGAACACCTAAAACCAAGCACATAAACTAATCAATGCAATGGACAAAAGCATCAGATTAGGAAAAGGTGCCAAATTTTCATTTTAGCTATTGTGTGCTTGTATGTACATACATGTAGGAGACCACTGACATTTTCATAAATACAAATAAGGCATAATGGATTCGTTATCAGCTCAGATACCTAGCAATACAGACAACCCTTGGCCCTGGCTAGATTCACAGACCATTGTATTTACATTTACATACAGTATTGTATGATACTATGATACTAAATCCCATTTCTGTGAATATTAACTGATGATTTTATTGTAAGAATTGAAATCTGCACTTCAGTGAATATTGCAAGTATTCTACTGTCTTCAAGAGGTATTTTCCTGGAAATCATTTACAGGGATGTGAAGGACAAGAAACTAGTAGTAAGCATGGATTCACCAAAGGGAAGTCACACTTAATCATCTTGATAAGCTTCTATGATAAAATCGGTAGATTGGATGATCAAACCTTGGTAGATGAGGAGAGAGAGATGGATATTGTCTATTTTGAATTCAGTAAGGCTTTCCCACACTGTCTCCCTTAAGAACCTCACATAAGCTTTGCAAATACATAGGCTAGATGAGCACACAGGGATATGGATTGAAAACTAGCTGAACAACCTGGCCCAAATAGTGTTGATCAGTGGAACAAAGTCTAGTGGGAAGTCAGTAAGTAGTGAAACTCCCCAGGCATCAATACAGGGTCCAATTCCATTTAACATCTACATGGATAAAGGAGCAGAGTGTACCCTCAACATGTTTGCTGATGACACAAAACTGAGAGAAGGTTGTGCTCCATCCAAAGAGATATCCACAGGCAGGACAAACAGGCTGGCAGCAACCTCATGATGTTCAGCAAGGGAAGTGCAAAGTTCTGTACTGGGTGGGAACAGTCCTATGCACCAGCACATAGTTCTAAGGAAGACTCCAGAGCAAGGCTCTGTGCCCAGTGTCCAGCAAAAGAACAAGAGGCAATGGGAACAAACTGAAATATAGGAGGTTCTGTCTGAACACTAGGAAACACTTTTTGACTGTAAGAGGAATGAGCACAGGCACAAGTGAGGCTGTGGTATCTCCCTCCTTGGAGATACTCAAAAGTAAGTTGGACATGGTGCTGGGCAGCTGACTCTCTATGGCTCTGCCTGAGCTGACCTGCAGAGATGCCTTACAACCTCAATCATTCTGTGATTTCCTTACTCAATACAACTAAAGCATGATAGGAAAATGAGTAAAATAAAACCATATCAACAAATAGCATTGTACAAAACCATCCAATGCACTTCAGTATCAGGAAAACAAATGCATGATCCAGCTCAGAGGGAAAAAACATTTGTTATTCTATACCTGGCAATAACTGACAGACTGTTGTCATTTCCACGTAGGAGAAAATCACTTTGCTGAGTTCTCACCAATGCAGCAAGGTTAACTTCCAACAGAGCAGTCATATCTTCAAACATTGAGGTGATTAAGCATAAAACCTGCAGCAATCATATCATAAAATAAACCTCCATTTACTTCAAAATTTAATCCCTAACACTGAAACATTTATAATGGAAAATGAAATCACATTATGTTTTATGAAAATTAGTAAAAAATATCCATGGGTTTAGTCTTGCAGAGAATTAAACAACAAAAAGTGGTTAATATTGTTTTGCTTATGTTGCTTAAATACATGTCTTAACAGACTTGGACATGTAACAGTCACAGAAATTCTAATACATGCTACAACACTGGTATTTCTGCAGTAAGAAAAGAACCATGTGTGGAAGATCAATTTCAGAGACATGCGTAGAAAGGCCTAGATTTAGCTTAGTTCTTTAGGAAAACTGTATCAAAATGGAGCATACAGACATGTCTTTAATTTCCTTAAAAGCACTTTTAGTGATTTTTCATAGAAACTTTCTCACAACTCAAATAGCTTTCACAGATTTTATGGAATGACTCAGAAGCAATTCATCCCAACATTGTCTGAGAAACAAAGTCTAAGTGTTGGGTTTTTTTGGTTTTGACTGATTTTGGTTTGGTTTTGTTTGGTTGGTTTTTGTTTCCCCAAAAAGAGTGCCACTGCTTTTCCAGTGGTCATTCTTGACATTCAGAATGCACATCAAACACTGTAAAAATCAAGTAGATTTTTGCTTATTAATCACTTTGGACAGTACACAAACTCTGGGAGCTTTAGAACTAGCCAGCTATTTAAACTAGTAGATTTCATGAGGAAGAATCAACCCTTTCCAGAGAAACTACTGTGTAACAAACACCAAGCAAAACAAATGCATATATTAATTTATAAACAAAAAGTGTAATTAGTATTTATTGACAGTAACTGCAAATGTAAATATTTGTTAAATCAATGTTTACTGTATACTTACTTTTCCATTGACTGACTTCCTTGTTAATGCACATGATCCAGCAATTTGAATGCTGAGGTCACTGTAATCTTTACCAAAAAGAACATAGTGCTGTAAAATTATATTTACATTTGAAAAGAAAAAGACAAGCAAAATCCCCCAACTAATGTGATAACACTATACTTCACCATCTTCAGCATACATCCTTCTAGCTTACTCCCATGTTGTAAAATAGGAGTGGAATAACATTCTTGTATTTAATACTCATGAACTGCAAAATCAGATGAAAATTAATTGCTAGCCACTACAGGAATCTGGTATGGACATTTGAGACAAGTCAGCAGTGCTATTAAAAAAACATAATAAATTAATTAGAAATGCAAATTTTGCTATTAAGCAAACTAATTCTTATACTGTTTGTGTCAGATAACAAAGGAAAGCACATTAGGGTGTAGACAGATAGAATCATACCTTTATAAGACAAAAAGGCTTCTAGTTCAAAATTTGCCATATTAATTATTAACAAGCCAGTAGAGCTTCCTACCCAAAACCAGCTAGTATTCAGGGCAGAATATCTATTTTTAGACGGGAAAAAAAAAAAAAAAAAAAGAAAGAAAGAGGATGATAAAGAAGCTTCTTATTACCATACAAGACACATCAATAGTTTTTATTCGTTACCCAATCCCAGGTCAACAATAATAACCCACATTTTTTAAAAAAAAAAAAATTAAATTTACTGCCTTTTAAAAAAGTCTGTAGCTCAAAGTGATGAGTCTTTATAAAAGATTGGTAAAGTTTTGAACACTAAGAACAAACAACAATCCCTGATTTTATATAAGTGCTCCCAACAAGTCTAAAACAGCATAGGAAATACTTCTCTTCAAATATTACTGTGCTTTTCCACAGTATGGAGGTCCTGTAAAAGTACAATATACACAGATATTAAATTGAAACAAAGAGGTAAATCCACATACATTCTTACTTTTACCACCTGGAACATGAACATGAAAAAATAGCAGTGAAATTTAAGATGTGTATGTAAATAGTTAAAGAGAAAAACCAGCACAAAATAAGGAGAAAAAAATTAAAAAGGCTAACAGTCAAGCCTGGAATATCTGTCTCAGTGGCAGTAGTATTACAGATAGGTAATGAAATCCAGCCTTTGCAACCACCACAAGGTAGGCCAACTGGTTACAATTTCAGTCAACACTCTCACAGAAGAAAAATGTTATCAAGTATAAGATGATTATAATAAAATAATAGTTGTCATTCTTAAAAGCTACAAATGTTTTGATGCCACAGTAATTAAAAATCGCCATTAACATTTTAATAAATTTCCCAAATAAGAGCAAGCACAATTACTGGTTTGATTTGTAAAGGCAAACCACAACAGTTGAAGTAAGGGTGTAGAAAAATATAAAGCTGAAACTTGGCATGAAATGACTCACCATAGTGATTTATTATTTTTTTATGTTAAAACAAAACAGCCCAAACAAAACAACCTAACAAAAAATACCACACCAAATCCCCAAAAGACACCAAAATAACCCAGAAACAGTCAAACAGTTTAAAAAGCAGATTGGGAAAGAGAGTTTCACTTCTGTCTTGTGACAGAAGTGTGCTCTGCATAGTTTTATTCATGGTTTGCACTACTTTCATGCAGGGCAATAACATACTGATCTGTGAATTCTTTATACTATTTATAAACAAGTGGCATCATAAAGTTACTACAGCAAATGATATCAAGTGATACATACAGGAAGTTGATCTCACATACATGTTACAGTAATAAAATGCAATTCACTGTGATAAAATTAATGTCAGAAAGGCTAAGGAAGTATGAGATGCATAACTTTCTGAGTATCAGTATTGCACAAATGATTCGTTGTCATGTGTCATTGTGGATGAGCAAAGTGATAAAGCAGGGTCTGCTTGGTTGTTCAGACAAATCTAAACCACCTGCTAAAATCAACACATGGTAATTTAAAACTCAAACTTCTAAAAACAACAAAAAAAGCTAATGGAGCTGAATTAATAGTAAAAATTTAATGGTCATGGTTGTTTATAAGCAGAACAAAACCTCCAAATATGCTGAGACAGCTGAAAGGGTAAATAGTTATTAGACATACGATGCCAGGCAGCATCAATTGGGCATTGGAAAGTGATGTTATCCCAATTCAGAAAATTAAGTCAACCTCTTACTGTGGATCTACTTCAGGCAGCCATGTCCAGAAAGGGCATTGAAAAGGAGACTAAATTTAAAAAAAAAAAAAAAAGTTCAGAGGCAAATGTTAAAAATGTTACAGAAAACATGCCTACCTGGCCTGAAGAGAAAAGCCCTACAACATGCCCTAAACCAGACAATGGGCTAAGCACCTGTGAATTTGCAAACCTGGACAGTTCCTGTGGTCTGTGATGCATGTGTGACTGACCTTTTAATGCACCTGTGAACTGTGTGCGCCTCTGGCCATGTTTAGACTTGCCTTATTCTATAGGTTAAGGCATCATGTTACTAATGGATGTTAATTGTCTTTGAACAGTATTTAAACCAGCCAAGAGATGGTAGGCAATTTGCCTTGTTCTTTCCAAGAAAGCAACAAGAGCCAAGATGCTGCTGATGCTGCAACTGAAAAGCTTGTCCTAGCAGGCAAACTACACTGTGGCTGAGCCAAGAGCTGCAAGGGGAGAAGCTTCTCCCAGTGCCCAGAAGCCACCACAGCGAAAACACCAAAGGAACCCCAAGCCACAGCCGGCCAGCCCAACACATCAGCTCTCCTGCCAGCAATGTGCCAAGGGATGCATCCCTAAAGAGAACTACTGCAGCCCGACTCAAGACTCAAGGACACAAGGAGCAACCCAGAGAAGACCTGGCAGCAACAACTTTCCTTGTACCACACCCAGGGACATGTCCCCCTGAAAAGCTACCACTGTGAGTAAGCCTGGCTAATTTGCTACAAAGTTCCCTCTTGTGGGAAACCACAAATCACGGCACCTCTCTTTCCAATTTGAATTGCGATATTGGAAATTCTCCGACTTTTGCTTAAATCATTTAAACTGTCTTCATATTCCTTGTATGTGGAATATATTACCCACAATCAAATATCAGTACCTGTAAATATACTTCGTAAATAAGTTATGGTAGTGTCTGAAGATACCCCTGCCTGAAATATTAAATATATTTATAACACTAATACAAAGTGCAAGCTATTTTATCTGGAACTTGTTCATTAGCTATAATTTGCTAGGCAAGGGGGGAACTTGATAGTTGTTAGCTCTAGGCTATCAGAACTAAAAAACATACTAAAACCCAGTAGCTGTGCAGGAAAACACTCAAGAACAGATCCTGAGGTGCCCGATAATATGGTTAAACTTCTCTTCAGTAAAGAAATGCAGTATAAGGATTAATTTAGGTGCCTCTCTTCTACCTGGCCAACCATTTGTGTGGGAAGGAATAAAAACATCATATTTTGAACAGTCTCTCTGACAGAAGTTTGGCTAGAACAAGTCATGTAGTTCACACGATATTTAAATTTGGAGGTAAACTGACACAGGCACACAGTGACTGTATCAGACTTATTTCCTTAGGAGAATGAATTAAAAATAAATTGAGCTTTTTAATTTTAACTGGCTTAATTATTTTTTAATTCATCTTCCCAGATCAGCTGGTATCACCAGATGTTAAAACACATATTCCCAGCACTATTTTTATGGAATTAATTTTCGGACTAGAAACGTGTTTTAGCTTTGTATGAATTTGTGTGTATTATCTAAGAGTAGGCCACTAAAACTTGCAAGTCACTAAATACATTCTTTGATTTTCCTATTGTATTTAAAAAATAAGTAGCAAGTTGCAATGAAAATAATCAAAAAACCAATAGGAACTCCTAGGAATTGATTCCAGAGAAGCACCTGGTGGTATTTTAAAGGACTTACGTGTTTTCATCGTTAAGAAAATGTACTAAAAAGTCACAGTGCTCAATTAAGAGGATAGGCAAAGATGTTTCCACTGATCCCTCCAATCTCACATTGTTTGTCATGCAAAGCTGGGAAATATTTTGTCCTTCACCTAAGAAAGAATCAACAATATCAGTTATTAAAAAAAAAAACAAAACCAAAAACCAAACACAAAAAAACCCACCCACCAAAAAAACTCACCCAAAACAAAACCCAAAAAGTGAAACAGACAAGATGTAAGAGAAAACTAGAAGTAGTACAGTAGCATAAGTGAGAAACCCACCACATTAAATGAGTTTCTATTTCAAAAGAGCCTTCCCTCTTGAAATATCTTTCGTCATTATCATTACCATCTTCAAACAAGCACCTAGAGATAAATTCCAAAGATCCTACTTAAGAACAGAAAAGGAACTGGCAGAATTTAGGTATGTCCATCTCAAAATGTGACTCTGAAAGCCATAATCCAACAGCCCTTAAATATGCTAGGTACTTTTCAATTCAGTCTGAAAATTCCCTTGACACTAAAGATGCAACATAATCCAAACCCAAGATGAAAATCCACCTCATTTTAATTCTCCCAAGGGTTATCCAATCCACTGTGCAAGTGTAGTTCACACCTACAAACTACTAGAACTGAGTTCGTCATGAGACAGACACTGCATCACTCTTAAGACATCCAAAAATGTAAGTGATAGCCATCTATTTTAAATAGTAACAAGAAACATATCAGCCTTTCTCATTAGGTTAGGACCTAAGAATTATTGAAGCTGAGCCATGAGGCAGCTAACACAGCAGTCACGAGCCAGGAAAAGAGCAAGTAAGGGAAACCATATCTCCCTTTCCCTAAAGAAAGCTTTCTCTTACTTGCCTTTAAGAGGACCTCAACTCACTTCATCTAGCATACAGATAGTCTTAATGCTTCATTGGGGAACATGGAATCACCTTGCTGACATTATCAGTGCAGCCTTTAAATTCTTATAAGTACTCTGTGTTGTATCACTAACAACACCACTGTCCTATCATGGAGGCACTGATATGGATTAAACCACAAAACAAGAGACTCATAGAAACTTCAAAAGTAACTGAGAAAGGGTGCTGCACCTAGACAATGAATGAGATTTTAGGCACTAATTCTGATTGCCCTGAAGCCTTGGCAAATTGATTCAGTAAAAACAAATACTTAATAGTTATTGTCATGCAATGTTTTATAAGCAGATGGATTGGGAAAGATTTTATTGCAGATGTACATGCATAATTCTTTCCAGATCTGTCAAATAATTACTTCCAGACATGACAATACCCAACTTCATATCAGATTCAGTAAGAATTCCATGCCAATTTGAGACTCATAACAATCATTTATAATAAACTCTCACAGTATAAAAAGCACACAATCAAAGGCCAGTAACAAGAGTATATCATAAACAGTATTCTACAAGCATTGTGGTACCTATTTCTTTTCCAGATTTCCACACTTTATTACAGAACTTCTCTTGTTCTTTCTTTAAGTTGATATGTGCTATACAACGGTAATTATGATCTCTGATTAAACTGAAGATCCAAAGCTGTGAGAAAAAGCAATTGCAATAACATTTTGACACCAAAATTCACTAAACATGAATACAGAGTAAACTTCCAACACTTAAAACTGTTGATATAACTAATGGATTTTTGTATCCGGAATACCACCTTGAACCAGAAATTCAATTATGTGCATTTCTAAAATTATCAAAGGATATATTCAATGTCACCAATGCATATCTAATCCCCACATGCTTATGTTTTAAAAAAAAACTCCTCATAGACTAGTCCCCACAATTAAGTCACAGCTAACCTGCATGTATTTGCTTACTGAGTCATGTACATGAATCTCTTTTTTTTTTTTCTTTTATCTTTCTAGACACCACCACAATTAAATCTTTCATTTTCTTCACACTTCAGTGAATGGAAACACTGAAGGAAAACAGAAAAATCTCATGTAAATTTACTCTTAACATTAAAATGCATTGTGAAATGCATGTTCACATTTTATCACACTTTGATGAGAACTGCAACATTGTCTCTTCCATTTATTGCATTCATTCCTTGGTCAATAAGGAGCATCCTAATTTTTATCTTTTTCATTTAAAACAGATATATTTGTAGCCTCTCAGTGTACTTACATAATCACTGATGTCACTCCTAAAAACTTTCCTGGTTTTCAGGAAAAGTTTCCATTTTGTAATACAGGTCTTATATAGCATATGTGCTTTATGCTCAAAACATTGTATTAGGCTTAATAAAATAACTGCTGCACCAGCTCAAAATATGTATGCAGATTGTGAAACTTTTTTACAGACAGATACATTAATAACAGTGGAATGTTTTCACACAGAAACTCACTTTAATAGGTAATTCTTACCTGCCCCTCAGCACACCCAGTGATAATCTGTTTATTTTCTTCATCAATTAGCAGACTTAGCAAAGGATATGCTGCTTAAAAAAAAAAAAATTTCCCAGACACAAATCAGATATTTAATTAAATTATTCAAAATTTAATATTCCTATTTAAAAAGACATGTGGGAAAAAAACCAAAACATTACTGCAATTCCTACAGTTGCACAATGCTTTGTGTGCCTTAACCTCTGTGTTGCTGAGAGTACTCCATTTGTAGGGCTGTGGCTTGCCTTGCACCCAAGCTGCTATGGCAATGATTTCCTGCACCCTTTCACCTAGGCTGCTGTATAATGGTTTTCAGGGCCCTGTGGCAGCAGTTTTTGCTTGCTTCCATGCTGTTATTCTCACGGCCTTGTACCTGCAGTTAAGGCAGGTTTTCAAGGGCAGTAATTGCTACAGCCAACCAAGAGGAGAATAACACTTTCATACACTTCTTTCTTACCATGCAGGTTTAGCTTTTAGTTTTAGCTTTTAGTCATCCAATAGCATGCGTGCAACTTATGGCCTCAAAGTATACTGCAATCACCGCTGACAGCACTACAAGCAGGACGGTGGGAAACTCAAACTCAAAGGGGAGTTTAGACAACTCATGTTGAAAATTATATGGCTTCTGTAGGAAAAGTGCTATTGGAGGAGGGGCTCCTGCTGCCCTGGAGACAATGCTTGCTGAATTCATCTCCTTTTGTTCTTGTCTTTCCACAAAAGTAGCTTTAACCTTCAAAGTCAATAAATGCCATCAGCTACAGACACTGATAATACATCTACGTATGTTACAGTATTTCCTTCCATGTCATATACAAAGCTTGAAAGAAAACAAGCTCATAGTAATCAGACAGTGGGACTGTACATAGAGAGCTCCATTTGCATATCTCTGTAAATGGCAACAATTACATGCCTCCTAAAAGATAATATGTTTACTACTACTTTGTCTACTAGAATTATTTTCACTAAATCAGTTAAATATTTCTGGAACACCTCTCCTATAAGGACAGGATGAGTGATTTGGGCTTGTTGGAACTAGATGATCTTTAAAGTCCCTTCCAACTCAAGCCATTCCATGATTCTATGATTCAATTCATTCTTTAACAGTTTTATATTAGAGAGTGGATATTTTTGCTATGAGAAAGCATATCTAAAAGAGAAAACTTACCCGTTAATACCCCTGACTGATACATTAACTTGCCAGTAGAATAGTCCCACACCTTTAGGAAAAAAAAAAACAAACCAAACAACATAGTAAAGGCAGGCACTTAATTATGTCTGTAAGGAAAACACAAACTTCAACAGCCATCATGTGGTGAAAATCGGGAAATGCAGACATTGAAAGTGATGTAATATGGTAAGGATTTTTTCCAACATCTTCTTTCCAGCTACTTAGGGCTTTGTCTAATTGCTAAGATGAAATTAGCAAGGTGAACCTCACCTGGTATAAAAACATAAAGTAACTAGAAATAATTATTATCATCTTTGCTTAGGTTGACCTCTTAGCAACTTGACCTCAAATAATAAGAAGGCGTGCT
This sequence comes from Dryobates pubescens, assembly GCF_014839835.1. Classification (NCBI taxonomy): domain Eukaryota; kingdom Metazoa; phylum Chordata; class Aves; order Piciformes; family Picidae; genus Dryobates; species Dryobates pubescens. The sequence goes on from NC_071617.1 coordinate 29,145,949, forward strand.
GGTTCTAAATTTCACACACAGAGCTTGCAGAATTTCACAATTTTCATACTAGCAACTGAGACAAGAGGTGATTACTAATAACACTGATACTTACTATGATCTATAGATCCATATAAAAGTCAACTTTAATTATTAACATGACTGTTTCTCAGCTATGTATTCAATACTTAGTATTTGGTCAAGAAAAATATTAAAACTAAACTTTTCCCCTTGCGCTATGACATCTATGAGCCTTCCTCCCCACACATATTTCCACTAAATTTATCATAGCTATCACAGATGGGATTGAAAAAATGAGAGCCAGAGAGACTCTGCTTTCTGAATATGTTTAGCACCCAAACTTTTCTCCTTGTTCATGTTTCATTTGTCTCTGAATATAAACATTATGCTTCTGAAAAGCTGTTTCCTTAGATACTGCTTCATGAATTTAGCTGAAGAGATTCTCCTCTGTTTCACTTCTTCAGCCAAGTAAAAGGACTAGGCGAGCATAAGGTTTCAGGCACTGCAAGTCCTGAAATCACTGCAGCCACCTATCATAGACTCCAGTACAGCTGCTCTCAGAACATTACCCCTGATTTTCAGGATTAGACTGAGAAAATAAATCTTGAAGATTTACTTACTAAATTATTTGGGAAACTTGCAAAACATTATCATTTGGTTGTCAGTTTAGTCCCAACATTTAGCAAAATTAAACAAAATGAACCCAAAACTTATTCTTTAGGATTTTTATAGTTTATCAAGCCTTCTTTAAATTTATATGAAAATTAATATAGATCTTTTCCTTCCTTCATTTTTACCTTGTTTTCTTATAGCAATATAAACTAAATAAGGAACAAATGGAATTACTAATATTTCCTAAAATCCAATTCAATCTTACCTTTTTTCTTTCCATTCAAGACCACAACAAAAGTCAAAATCACATTTTCTCCAGAACAGAGCTATACAAAAAAATAATTTTGAAACACAATGCAAACCCCATCTTTGATATAGCAAACTCTACTTTTACTTTAGCTTGTAGAATCAAGTGCTGGGTTACACTTAGAATCATACAGAGGAGGATCAGTGGTAAACTGTACACCAGCATCTCCTGGAAGATACACCTGGGTTCACTCAGGCTCCTCATTTTCCATTATAAGTTGTCTTCAGTTGCTGTCATGTACAGTAGCAGCAATACTTGGTGTCATCATATAAAATGTTGTCTGGCAAAAAATCTTACCAGTACACAACCACCTCACCACTGCATGCAAACCAGTATTTCCAAAAGGGAAAATTACAATCAGTGTCAGCAAACTTAAAATGAACTGTTTTCATTCAGTTCAGAAGATCTGGAACACTTCAATTACAGCCAAACTGATCAAAATATTTTATTTCCATTTGCCAGGTGGGTATAATCACCAAAGTTAACACTTCACTGTGGAAAGCTTTGAATACACAAAACCTACATTGTACTTCTAAAAAAGAATAATTACATTTTACAGTACTTTCCCAAGAAGCTCTAAGAACAGTGTCGTGATCTCTATAAAGTCAAATATATTTTTTCCTTAATCTTAAAAAAAAAAAAAAATTTAAAAAATACTATTTCACATGTTCATTACAAGATACATTTCTTTAAATGCAGCTCTACAATTTCCTTGCCTTAAAGGTTCTGTCTTCTGACACAGATACAAGCAAACTTTTCTCCCATGTGCAAAACTCAGCAGCAGTCACTGGAGCCAGATGGCCACCCAATTCAGCTAGTATAGCTTCACTCTGTGAACAGATTAAATTGCAGGTTTTAAATGACAACTTGTTAAATTCATTAATAATTGATAAATGTAAAAAAAAATGTCAGATTTGGATTAAAAATAATAATTCAGTCAGGTTTTTCTTATTGAAACTACTGTCCTGTGTATCATCCTATTGGCAAAATCATTACACATTATATTTGCTTCTTCAGAGTGAGTAAGATTAATTTTTCTGATGTCCTCAAAATGTTTTCTTCTTCTAAGTTAAGACATATTGTTTCATTTCAACATTTTAAATTTCCTATCCAACATATAATGCATTATCAAACATTAGTTCACACTTATTTTCATCTACATGAGAAAATGGGTTTGCAAAATTATTCTGACATTTTTGTATCATGAGTTTATTTAGAAGTGAAGTACCAGGACTATAGCTACAAAGAATGGTATCTCACCTTTGCACTTAACATGTAGATCTGATTTCCAGCACATACTGCCACTTGTTGATCATCTGGACTAAATCTTACATGAAGCACCATTCCCAAAAGAGTTCCTATAACAATTCCTCGAGGTGTTAACCCTGCAGCAATGTTATTGTTAATGAGACTCAATGAAATACAAAGCTCTGGTGCAGTACAGTTCTCAGAAACTTTGCATAGCAGTTAAATAACAACAGAGCTATCCCAGTTTCTGTCAGGAAGATGTACAAAACAACCCACAGTTTAATTATACCAGACTATTGGAAAGCAAAGCACAGAACTATGCACCAACAGGATTCCTCCATCTGCCTTGTTCCCGAGACATAACACGGTACTCCTTGAGGTATCAGTAATAAATGTGCCAGTCAAATCACACATCTATCAATGACTGCCAGAGACAAGATTATTGAGCAGGGTTACAGGCCCAAGGAGCTCCACATTCATTTTAGAGGCAAGACATCCTGACTGAAGCTCAGCAAAGCAGGAGAATATTCCAGCCATTCAACCATCAAGCAGTGGAGAGTTTCCTTCTTTTGGCTTTAATTCTTCTGTGGGAAAGGGCTGAAAGAGGAGGTACACCACTACATATCATCACAGAATTGAATGATAAGACCAGCTTTGAGAAGGGGTTCATGTTTCATCCTTCTGTTCATGATTTCATTCTGGTCATCTCACTGGTTCAAGAAGCCTCCTTAACTACCTTGACATAGTTCATAAGAATATGGTCAGAGAAAACATGCCAAGACTGTGCAGAACACAGTCTGGAGAGGGTAAAACTATAAAGCATCTGCTGAAGAGACTGTAAATAAAGAGAAAAGAGAAAGAAAAAGAAAACCAAACCAACAAAACAAAATCCAAACAACCAATAAAAAAACCCAAACACCAAAAGAAAAAACACAACAGCAGCAAAGAATCTGGCTATCAAATGTCTTTATATTAAAACTACACATCCTCTTTATCTATCTGCTAATAACTGTCTATTTCTAACTTCTATTTTTATTTCCTCCAAATCCTTAGTCTCTTTTTAGGCCCACTCCCTGAAGCACTTTAATTTTCTTTGTTACTCTTACATCAATTAAAATGTAACAATTAATTTATTATTACAGCACTTAAATAGTTCATTTTTATTTATAACATTAATTTTCATAATTTGCAAATTCAGCATGGAGTACAGTACAAGAGACAACTCCCACACATAATTCTAACTACAGATAAGAAGGGGAAAACTTCTAGTAGCATTGTTCAATGCCATGTGCCTCTCCATACTGACACTAAAAGGAGACTTCTAAGACCTCCCAATCATTGTGCCATAACAATATATTTTGGACAGCATCAATGAGACCCCAGTGAGGAGGTAGGGTACTAGAACTTCTGCCTTCATGTTGTGTCATCATAACTCTCTTTCATTCTCCTCCTCCATTAGATATTTGCATTGCTCCTCACCACACATGAGAATTGTTCTGGACAGAGGCAGGAGCAGGACCAGAAAAAGCAGAATGTAAAACACCAGCTCTGCAGATATTCCAGAAAAGGTAGATTTTAATTATTTTGGCATTGCATGTTTAGTTATGCAGTGTGCTATGACTAAAAACATTGCAGTTAATTTTAGTACACAGTGGTAGAACTTCCCTGCCTTTGTGCTCCCCTCTTTCCTGTGAGCACTTGCTCATTCCCGCCCAGCACCTCAGCCTGCATCCAGGAGTTGCACCCACCCAGCATGCAACAGGGACCAGTGGGTGCTGGGCAGGTGTCAAAGTGGGCACTTTGGAAGGTGTGATGGTCAGACTGTTGGGACTGCTTCTTCAGTTAGGAATTGATGAAGAAGAGCAACAGAGGGATAAAGCACTATTTATTGCTGTTTGGCCTGCTGACTCTGTGTGGCCAATTAATACTGCTCAAAAAGAACCATCTTTTTATAGCAGTACCATTAGAAGAAATTGAAATGTTGGAGGTTGTGTTTTAAGGTGCCTGTTGCTCAGAGACAGGCTGGTCACTGGTCTGCTTGTAGGAAGTGGTAGGTGCCTTTACACCACTTCATATATATATATATATAGAGAGAGAGAGAGAGGTGCATTTGAAAGATAATACTCTACCTTCTTGTGCCTCCCGTGTGCATTCATCAAGATTCCACACTATGACATGATCACGAGAAGCAGAGCAGACAAGGAGTGGACTGATTTTACTGCCAAACGACAGCGCAGAAATTGAGTAATGATGTCCTGTCAAATGTAATGGCTGACAAACGCAGAGGAGTTAAATCAGTCCCTTCAAACTAAGACTATGAACAATATATAAATGGATAAAGTACAGGCAATTAACAAAACAAAGCAATCATTGTTTTTTATTTATTGTTCTAAAATCACTTAATCAGCTACTATGTAGCTGTTCTAAGTTTGGCTAGGATGAAGTTAACTTTTGTCACAGCAGATTGCATGGTGCAGTGCTTTGGATTTTGTGATTAGAGGAGTGTTGACAACACACCAGTTTGTTGTCTGTTCCCAAACACTGCTCATATAGTATCAAGGCTTTTTCTCTTTCTCACTGTCCTGGCCTTCTCATCCTCTTCAAACAGGCTGAGGGCACACAAGAGAGGGAGGGAATACAGCTGGAACGGCTGACGCAAACTGCCAAAGAGATATTCCCTACTTAGGATATTGTGTTCAGCAACAAAACTTGGCTGTTGGGTGAAGCTGTTGGAGGGCTGATGAAATGTCTTCTAAAGTGACTGTTGCTCAAAGCCAGTATGGGAATCTGTCTGCTTGTAGGAGGTGATGAATGCCTTTGCATCTCTTCTATTTTGCCTCTTTCTTTCACTCGTTACACTATCTTTATCTTGACCTGTAATGACTTGTCACTTTTGCCTGTCCAATTCTCTTCCCCCCACACCCTGATGGGAAGGAGTGAGTAGGCGGTGGTTTTGCTGCCAGCCAGTCCCCCCATCACAACAACTTGTATTATTCTTAGCACAATAGCAGAACCCATAACAAATGACAGTCATCTTCTCAGCACTAAAGTGAAACCTCATGCTCCTGTACTACCCTCAAACATTTTGGTTTTACTTTCCCTTTAAATCTTCTTCTGAAATAGCAGCCTACAAAGGGATATATTCCAGTTTTACCTGAGCAGTCGCTGCGTTCCAGATGCATAACTCATTTCGATTCAATGGGAAGGCACAGTGATGGTCACTACACGCCAGTTGAACAAGGGACTCTGACAGTTTGGACTTAAACAAGTGTTTCTCGCAGACAACATTAGGATTGCAGCCTCCTCCAGAAGAACGATGGTCCTCGTCACATTCCATTCTAGCGCTGAAAAACGATCGGCGGCGAAGCGCCACACGGGGCCAGCTTTGCCTCACCGCCTGTGTCCCGGCTGCCCGCGTCCTTAGCGACTGACAAGCAAAGGAGTCCCAGGGCTACGTATTCTGCCCGCGGGCATACCCTTGCGCGGACAGGCGGCGGGGCCAGCTCAGCTCTGCGCCCACAGGACGGAAAAAGCGGAAAACCTCCCTACCGGCCCCACAGCCCGGCCCCAGCGCCGAATGGCGGAACGGTAACCGGGGCAGGGGCGCGTCCGGCGGGTCGCCGAGTGGAACAAGCCTCCCCCGCCCGCGGAATGGGGCGGACTCGGACTGCCCTCCTCCGCCCGCTCAACGACGGGCGCGAGCCTAACGGCTCCACCGTCTCTGACGAGCGGCGGCCGACCTCTGTCCCCGCAGCTGTCCAAGTCACCTGGACATGCTCTGAGCGATCTGATCTAATTAGGACTCTTCTGAACGGAAAGTTTGACTGTAAGAGTCTGGAGGTCCTTTCCAACTCGAGTTACACTTCTTAAGATGAGGTTTTTTGTCCGTGCCAATTTAAACCATTTTGATGGACATCAATCTGCAGACTCAATACTGCATTTCAGGTATTTTCCACAGGAATGTCTTTCTTGTATCTGTCTGTAATTAACGCTACAAGCTTTTATCCTTTATATAAGCATCTAATAAACACCATAGGTGTTAACACTCCCTGTTAGTTTTGCTAGGAGTACCAGAACAAATTCACTTTTGCACATCCTTGTGAATTTGGATAAAGCCACTGTATTCAGCATCAGCTGCAGAGGTACCTCAGTGACACTTTGCATTTCTTTTCTTAACTGTGACTCACGACTGAGAATACTAAAGAAAAAATATATTGTAATGCTTATGACAATTTTAATGAGTGACAGTCATGGATGTGTTAAGGACAGCTAACAGTAAAAACAGACAAATGCTGATACAGAAAAAAGGTGCTGTTGACACAGGCAAACAACCCCTAGGAGTAAAGAACTCATTCTGAAATGTCTTGTGTCTTTGTCTGTACCTGTTGCTAAGCATTTTACTATGTTTTTTTCCCCAATTCTTTTCACTATAGCTGTCATCTTTCAGTATTTGTAGCTACAATATTTTTAACAACCTACTATCCATAACAACTAGGAAACTAGTAGAAATCCAAGGAATTATTGTTCCAGGTGTGGAGCACTACAACACATTCGAATAAGTTCTGTGGTTTCTTGGTGGCTGAAACACCTCTCATCCCATAATGTGACAAGAAGCAGATTTCCACCCTATTGGGATGAAGTGGCACTTGCATGAGAGCACCAGTAACATGTCAGTGTGAAGTGAGAAATTTATACCACATGCCAACCCCACGAAACATTCCTTCTGGCCAGGTCTTGTTTCTATGCAACACAGTGCTAAAAGACCTTGGCTCCAACATGTTCCCATAGATTGAGGATTCACCCATTTAAAATTGAACTGCCAACCACATTTAAAAAAAAAAAAAAAGAAAGAAAAATCCTGTTACAGTTTTAAGGCATTTTAGTGAAACAGCAGTTCCTTACCATGTCATGCTTTTAAATCCAAAAGTATATTTATTAGCCTCAATATTCAACCATTGTAAGAACAACGTCAAGTAATGAGCTACATTAGCTTTAATACTTTAATGTATTTTAAGCAGTTGATAAGCCTGTTTACAAGATTGAATTGGATTAAAGAATTAAAGAATCCACAATTGGAGTGTGTTTATACAGCCTATTTTTTTGAGGTAGGAATGACCAGCACAAGCTATGAGTTTTATGAAATTAGAGAGCTTTGGAGACAGAACATTGGTATACTTGCATTCTCTTGAATCTCTCCGTACACAATACACTTCATGTATATTTTTTTTTTAAATCTTGCTTGCAATTTTAAAGAGCTCAGTCAAGATAAAGTAATTGTGTTGAAATCAGTGGACATTCAAAAGCAATTGTATTTTTTTCCTCTCTTCACACCATTTTTCTATTCTGTGATCTTAGGTGACGTTATGTTAACCGCATAAACTGACACTAATTGTTGAAAGGCAGTCTATCCTGCAGTACGTGTATTACCTTTAATTTCTGTGCAGGTAAGATTAGATTTATCTAATTTTAGGATTGCACTGGGAAAAAAATGTTAGCATGTTGTAGAAAAATCTATAAAGCCACCCAGTGCCTCATCATCCTCCTCGAATGTATCATCCTTAACTCAGAATTTACAACTAAACAGATTTTACTTTTACTGGACTTGTGTCTGGTGCCCCGAAGCCGTGCCCCCGCACATCTCCAAGTGCATCCCTTCTAACATAGCAAAGGTATGCCCCTTCCCGACCATACTCCAGATGGTTCCCGAAAGCCAGGGTGACCGCTTCCCGGACGAGGCAGTGGAACCAGCGCTGACCTGGCTCACTCCCAAGCAGAAGTTCCTACCCACCGAGCAGACTCTGAACCATCCTGGCCCTCACGAGCGGCCAGCGTGATCCGACAAGGGTTAATGCCTTCCCGTAAGGATCCCACTACGGGAGCGCACCGAGACAAAACCCCACCACTCGGCACTGCCAGGGACTCATAGCATACAGCGGCCGCCAGCACCGCCAACCCACCCAGACCGAGCAGAACTGTCTGCTGAAGCATTGCAAAGTCCCCGCGCTTTTGGACATTAATACCATATCCCCTGAACTCTGGACAGCCCCCTAGGCCGGCAGGACACAGCCGCAGCCACCCGTACGGTCGAGGGAAACGACTGTCCTCCGTAAGCGGCTTCCCTCTGACGGCGCTGCCAAACGGCATTGCCAAACGCCCCCACCATGGCGAGAGGTCCGGACCTCCAGCAGCCTCAGGCCTCCTCAGCGACGCCCCGAAACGCGGGGGGCTTGCAGACCCACGGTTTAGCGCTGCCGCCGAGACACACCAAAAAGATACGGTCCACTTCCCACAGTGCCCCACACAGGCCAGCGTGTGCGGGCAGCGCTCTGCGTTGCTGTGCCCCGCCCCGCCTCCCACTCTCGCGATAGCAAGGGGACAACGGCTGGCGGCCGAGGGAGGGGGGCGGGGCGGGGCGGGGCGGGGCGGGCCAGCGGCAGGAGAGCTCTGCGGTGGCGGTGAGTGGCGCACATCGTGCATGGCTGCGAGGGGGCGGCTTGGAGGCCTCCCCCACTCCAACTAGCTTTGCTTCTCAGCTGCTGGGCTGAGTTCGGTGGGACGCTGTCGGTGTGGCTCCCGGGACTACGCGGGAGGGGCGGCCGTCTGCCCTGTCTGCCGGCTCCTCGGGGCGGTTTCCACGACCCCTTTGCCTCCCCTCGGCAGCCGCGCTTCCACGGGGCCGCCTCCGCCCGCCCTAGGGAGGGGCTTGCCCATGGACAACAGCGGCGGTTCTTCGGTGCTGCACGTCCGCGGAGCTGCGTTGCTCTTCTTCGGCTTGGCCGTGTTGTTGCTGGAGAGCTGTGGCAGGTCGGTGAGCCGCGCCCCGGCCCTCGATTGGAGGGGTGGCGTGAGAGTTGTGCCGTGCACACTGGGGCTGGCTGCCGTGCCGCCTGCTGTGCCACCGGCGGAGCCCGGGGCCAGCTGAAGCAGGCGGCAGAGTCGGCCGTTGCCTCCAGTAGCTGTAGCGCCCTCGGGGAAGGCGGCAGTTAGCGCAGACGGACAGAGGCGATTATAGCTCTGTCCAAGGTCTCCTGAAATCGCCTTCTTCCAAGTGGTGCTCCGGTGCCAGAAGCGCGCATTTGTCTCTAGGTAACAAGTATTTTCTGCTCTGATGTGAAGCTCTTCCTGTTCTTCTGCTCGGTTATTTCACCACCGCTTCGATTTGTCAGTCTGGCAGGTTCTGCGAATGCTGTGCTTCCTTCTTTTGTGCTGCCTTTGCAGAATTGTGGCCTTACAGTATAGAGGCCTCTGGGGCAGAAAACTTGAAACTACAGAAATAAGTATACAGTTTTTCCCTCCTTATTCTGTGTAACTGTAAAACCTCTAAGGTTTAAGTGACATCTCGGATGGTGTGATGCAGTTTGCTTTGGTGCTACCAGAGTATAAAACTTACTGGTAGCTTTCACGTTTAAGTTCATTATAGTGTCCTTATGAAAGGAGCAAGAATCTTTCTGTGAAACGTGAACGTGTGTATGTTTGTGACCCCTATACTTGACCACATGTCAAACTCAGTCGGCTGTATGCTTTGGAAGCCCTCAGCAAGATTCAGAACTTGCCTTTTTTTGTACATGCACACTTGCTGCAACTGCTTAAAGGACTGAGTGTGCAAGCATGCTGGGGTTGCCTGACTGGGAGCACATGACAGGGAGGGAAAGGGTTTAAAATCTTTCATCTTGCAGCATACCTTTCCATCTTCTCTTTGCCTCTGTAACACCAAGTTTCTGTTTTGTAAGCAGGTGCTATAAAGAGCTGAGTGTTTGTATAGTAACAAAATCTTCAGGAAAGTAAATGTGGGGTTTTTTTAAAGAAAAATAGGCATACATCCAGATTTGCACCATTACAGCCTTCTGAAGATGAGAGGATGGGAGAACAAGTAAGATGCCCTAAATACCTGATACAGAGTTAAGCTCCTTCAAGCATACAGAAGCCTTCTTTTGAAACTTTTTTTTTTTTTTTAAATGGAGGCTAAAATCATTACTGTGTTTCATCTGTGTCAAATTTGGCATGTATGCAGGTACGACTGAAGCCTCTGTCATTTCTGGATGAAAGAAACTCTCTTGATTAATTTTCTTCAAGAAATTCATGTCACTTTAATCATGGATTCATGTACTTTTAATCTGAAAGAGCTCTGACTCTGCAGTACTTTTTGTTACTGTTAAAAAAGAAGAAAAGGTAATGAACATACTTAATGACGTTGCCTAACTTTGTATGGACTAGAGGGGATTTGTAAAAATTACCAAATTTAAAAAACAGATTCTTTCCAAGAATGGAATACACTGAAATCTGAATTATGTTTTGTATTCATAAGGTAGCTGCACGGGACACAAGAAGATTGTGAATCTAGCTTAAGACCATGGCAGAAAACTGGAAAAGAATCCTGATAGTATTTGTGGCAGCTCAAGTATTTGTGGTAAATACCTCTGAGGAAGAGGATGTACCTGAAGAATGGATTCTTCTTCATGTTGTTCAAGGGCAGATTGGAGCAGGAAACTACAGCTATTTGAGACTACATCATGAGGGAAAGATAGTACTTCAGATGCGGAGTTTAAAAGGCGATGCAGACTTGTATGTATCTGATATGACGCTTCACCCCAGCTTTGATGAGTACGAGTTACAGTCTGTAACATGCGGCCAAGATGTTGTCCATGTACCTGCACATTTCCGCCGCCCGGTGGGAATTGGGATTTATGGTCACCCCTCTCACCTGGAGAGCGAGTTTGAAATGAAAGTGTACTATGATCGAACAGTTGTACAGTATCCATTTGGTGAGGCTTCTTACAACCCTGAGGAGATGGAGGCAAACCAGAAATACTCTCAGTCCACAGAAGATGAATCTCAGGATGAGGAGTCAATTTTCTGGACTATACTTATTGGAATCTTAAAATTAATACTTGAAATTCTTTTTTAAATTGATATATGCTGGACTAAGCCACACTTCAGCCTGTGAAACTGAACATGAATGACTTACTGTAATATTTAATACTCTTTGTTTTGTTTCCTGAAGAGGTATTCAGGTTACCTTTCCTAAACCAGAGAGGAAGTGGAGGAAAAAGCCATATTTAATTCTGTGTTGTAAATCTTCCCCTAAAGTGGCGAGCACAGTATTTGCAGTGTTCTTCAGAGATTAGGGTTGAAAAACGAATGTATGGATGGGGTATTGATAAACTGACCTTAAACAGGTGCTTAGAAAAATCAGCTCAAATTCAGTATTTTCTATTGTTTTTATAAAGTGAAATAAACTGCTGCACTTCCGTGTCCCATTTCAATTCAGAGCATATTTAAAAATCTACTTCTTTCCTGTGCAAGTATCTCCAGTAGAACAAAGGTTTCTGAGTTTGAGTTGAGTGGCCTAGGATGAAGGAAGGAAAGAAAACAATCACCCAAGGGGATAGATGATCTGTATTTTGACTGCTTGTGCTCTGCATCACAGCTACCATCTGTCAAGTAGAGGTCAGTCTAGTTACTCAGCACCTCTACAAATCTGTGACCTGAATCAAGTGCATGTTACTTCTCCACTATTACTGCAGGGAGAGTAAAGCCTTCAGCTGTTGTTTGTTACTCATCATAAGACAGCTGTTGTTACTCATCAGTAAGGCATTTTAGTTCCTCATTAAAAGCAAGGCAACGTGCAGTATCTTAAACTTGAGAGGTATTTTCTTAATACCTCTATGGATTTTTTGACTGATTTTGTAATACATTTTAATAAGTCAGTGACTTGCAAAGAAAAGGAGTTTGCAGTACAGTGTAAGGTCAGGTCATGCCTACACTTCCTTCAAAGTTAGGTTTTTTTCTGGAGTAATTTTTTCTTTGGTTGAGTCTCTCAGAATAACCAGTTGCTATGCAATTAGTGTATATTCAAATTGCTCTGTAATTTACTTTTCACAGAGCTTACTGATCAGTGCACTGAAATAGGAATGTTACTAGTATTTTATACAAACACTGCTTGTACAAATTAAATTGCAGTACTGAAAGCCTTCACTTTTTGAGTGGGAATCTGGCCTGTCTAGACAGCTGGCAGGACATGATTAGTGACTTGTACCACAACAACAACAAAAAAATAATAATTATATAGCCAAAATGAAAATTTTATTTGGTAAAAAGAAAGGGAAAAAAAGAAAGTGGTATTGTTCCTCTTAGACTAGTGGTTGGTTAAATAGCACCAAAGTATCACTTTAATTTGTGCAGTTAAGTTTTGGACAGCAAATTTTTGGGAGGTTTTAGCCCTCCTTGCTGTTTTTCCCCCTTCTTCCTCCTCTTCTGGGTACGGGAGGGTCTTTCTGACAACAATCACAAATCCAGCGACCTAAGAAAAGAAAGTTATCAATTATTGGGAAACTAACTTTTTTACTCACTCATCTAGTTTCACCATTCTGTAATGGGTGCTAATCTATTTGTAGCACTTCCTTTAAACAACCAAAGCTAGTCTTTAAGTATCTTCTCTAAACTGTGTAGCAAGCAGCATATAAAATTCACTGTCCCTTGTGGACTCGTAACAGCTGGCTGCACTAATCTTTATGAACCTTGAGAAGTGCCAGCACTGCTGAGGAAGTGGTTATTGGGAAAGAACTTGACAAAAAATGCTTGAATTTGCAAGCTATGTTTCCATGGGAATGACCATGAAAGGTTCTGGGTAGTGAGCCAGAGCAGAAATGAACAGCAGTTGAGGAGTATTGCTCTCCTGCCACAGGTACAGGGTCCTACCCCCCAAGCCAGTGTCAGTTATGTCAGTGCAGTCAGGCAGCACAGACTAAACTAATGGCAGGGATTCATCATCAGATCTAAAACTCAATTTGTTAAAACTCAATTTTCTAAGGGAACAATAAAGAAGTGAACAAAGGGCAGAAGTGTTTAACTTTTTCTATTACTACATCTGGAATCAAAGGCTGCTTTGGTAACTTGAGAGTTTTGTAGGTACATAATCCATTTTGTTTAGATTTTGTCCTTAGGTCAGCCTAAAAGTTAAATTAGCCATGGAACCTGTGCTAAAGTGACAGCTAGCAGCAGTGCTTCCCATAATGGCAATGTACAGTATATCTGAAGCACTTGTTACAGGGAATACTTTCATTGCAGCACTTACAGCCACTGAATACTTATTCACAAACTTACTATGGATTTAGTATTACATGAAAAGCAACAGCACCACCAGTTACTTTCTTTACACAGCCTTTGGATGGTCAGGTGATATGAGTGACCAGGTAATTTAAAGGTGTAGGCTGCCTCGCATCTAGGTACATCACTTTGACATTTAAGAGAAAAAATGGGAAGGATGAGGTTGAAAGAGGTGTTTATAAATGTTAAATTGTACTTTTTAATTTAGAATAATAGCACAAACACTTTATTAATGTGAAAGCTATCTTCCAGCATTATGCAGCAATACAGCCTCTTTACAGGTTTCTTTTATAAAAAGAGGCAATTATTCTCAGTGATCTGTGGATACGAAAAAAAAACCCACAACACCCAGTTCTGAGTGAGTTTGGTCAGATTCTGTTGTAAAAGCCAATTATATTTCCTACACAGGAATTGCCAACTTAAACTGTGCACAACCAAATATAGAGAAATAAAGATTACTAAAAAAGTTGGGTCCTACAGTGTGAATGCTTTACTGCAGTATTGCTTACTCCTACCCTTGACGCTTATTTTAAACTATTCTATCAAAAGCATGCATATATTAATTCTGCCAGAAACAGCCCAGAACTCAGAAGAGGTGGGAAGGGAACAATTAACTCTATTACCTGAAGGGATAGCATCAAGCCCCACACAGAAAGTGTGATAACCACGGTCACATACATCACAGAACATCATTTCTTCTTCATGGTGAGGCTGCCCACATATAATGCATGTTTTACACTCCATACATTGCCAAGGGTAAGTCTTAATCATAGCAACAAGCTCCGGGGTCATATCAAGGCAAGAAGGGTGGCCTAGATTAAAACCAATATTATTACTTCTGTGTCTGAAATGAAATTTGAAATTCATTATTCTGTTTGATTTTACAGAAGCTGAAGCTTAGCTCACCTTTTGGTGAGATCCTACAGTGCATTGAATGTGCTAGTGTATGTAGCATTAAATAATGATGGATCCTTAATAATGGACATAAAAGTGAACTGCACAGCTGGTACACAAGTGCAGCACACTAAGTATTTCCACAAAAAGATCTGTCAAACTCTCTGAGGAATCTGCTTAGTGTATGCAGATACTTACCGCTGTTGTCACACTGGGAGCAATGTATAAGAGCTTCAGCTTTTCCTTTCTTGTTGGACTCCTTACCCTTCAGACAAATTCCACATATAGCATTTGGAATGACCTTTGGCTGGAAGGGTAGAAGAGGGCTATAAATTCATTCCAGAAGAATTTACAGATTTTTAAAGGAAATCTCTTATATCTCCTACACTCGTATCAACGAACAATTGGTTAGAATGTGTGAACCTTAAAACATACAACAATAACTGACAAGCAGTGGCACTGAAAAAGTTCACAGACCAGCTACATAAAGTTTTATATTTGGCACATGTAGCGAGTTATACGCAAATCGAAGCAAAAATTTGTTACTTCTTCCTATGAATTCATCAGCTAACACTCCCTTCAGTGTAAATAAAATGTGACATAGCATTGGTTTTCTTCTGATACAGAGAACTTTTGTGAATCTCCATGCAGATTTCCTGTTTATGGAAGAAATTAAATACAATTTTCCATCTGCATGGAAAATTAATTACAAAAGCAATAAACATAATATTTAGATCTTCAAATTATCTGGTTATCTATGCTGTATACAGCAATCTCTTTTGCCATTCTTTCTTGTCACAATTGCTGTAAAAATACACACCCTTGCATTTAGCTACAGTTTTACATTCATCATCTTTGTTAATGATCATCTGGAGTGTATTTGGTTCCATGAAATCCATTTAAAAGTCAAGAGAGAAACAGCAGGCTGTTCCATCGAGTAACATTTGTGTATGTATTCTATGTTCCCAACTCAAGAGATACACAGTTTTATTCCAAAAAGGAACCTTTAAAGAAGTAAGGCATAATGGATTTCAGAAACCTTTCTTCTGTGAGTATAAAGCTTTGACGTCTGCATAATGAAATCTGTGAGAAACAGGGTTTAAAAATTCAGTATTCACTAATAAATCGACTAGTGCCAGGGTTTTAAAGAAATGTTGTTGTAAAGACACATGTAAGTATTGGGAGTTGAAGGCATATCACCCTGCTGTCTAAGGAACTGAATGGCATGTGAGTAAGCAAGAAGAGTGCCAGTCAACTACCAGCCACATGGGGAGAATGAAATTTAATTTCAAAGTAACTAAAAATGAAAGCATAAATTTGTATATATAAATTACCGACATCTCTTCCAATACAACTTATTTTTAAGTGTGTCTATTTCCCCAGCCAGTCTTTACTAGCACCTAGCAAGACAGTAACTTGACTTATTTTTAAGCTGTCACAAAGCACTACTTTAGGTTTACTGAAGTTTTCAATCTGCTTTGTGAGATAAAATATGGCTACAGTCTGCTTCAAATTGTCTGGTCTGAAGAGTTTCATTTACAAAATCAAAACACCATACCAGATGTTTATAGGCAACTTCCTTCAAAAGATGACAGAGGCATTCATACAGACTTTTTTTTCTTATTTATTTTAAAAAAGCAGAGTCAACCTGTTTGATACATAAATATAATAACAAAAGAAGTCTAACATTCACAAACATCTCTACAAAGTAATAAATATAATGGAAGCAAACCCACACAAACTCTTGTTAACTATCCTACATGTCCTACATGTATACCTTTATACCCTGCTCCTCCCAACCAAAGTGGCACATGCTTAAACCTTGTCAGTGTTGCAGCATTTACCCTTCCATTGTTTCCTGTTGTTTCAGCTACATTTTATTTTAATTGGGTTTTTATCTATTTCTACATAAACCAACCCTTTCTAGAATAGCAAGAGCACTTTTCTAATCAGACTTCGTTTGTTATGGATTTGTGCCTTTAATGTAGAGCAGCACACTCCTTGGTACTCCAGCAAAACTAAAGTGAGCTGCTTTTCAGTCACTATTCCTGCATTAGGTATGTGCAGTTAACACTCCGACACATAAAACTCAAGTTAGACACTGATACAGATGCATTTACTAACAATGCTTCCATCTAGTCTTACTTAACTAAATTGTGTTCATTAAGAAATTGTGCATGTTAGGGGGGTGAGAATCACAGCCTACTAATAATAAAGCTCCAACAGTATGGAAGTATTTTTACAAAAATGAAAAAATAAAAATACAAAATGTAAGACTATTCACATTTCAAACCAGTTCAAGTTCTACTACCATAAATGGCTTTTAGAAATGCTATCAAAAGAGTTTATCAAATCCAAATGGGAACTCACAATATCCCACCTGATTACACTTTGCTTTCTAGGTCCTCATCTTAGTGGGATGAGGAAGAAAGAAAATGAATGCAGGGCCAAAATGATGACTGCCTGCTCTGTAAGTTTTCACTTCCATGCTGCTGTGTTACAGCTCTCAAAACAAGCATTGCAACTACTCCATTTTTATAAGGTCCTGTTCTGAATGTAGAGAGTTCCATTTTCATATACAGTAACCCAAAACAGAAGTGTTGTAAAATATAGTTTCTCAATACATTTCAGTTTTATGTGCAAAAAAATCTCCTGTACTTTTAACAGTACCCTGTGTGTGCAATTGCAGTAACCAGTCCTGCAGAAGACTTGCTACTTGTAGCATGACAAAATGTAAAACACACGCTAATTGTTCTTTGTTAAAAGAACTAACAATAAAAACGGCTCTATATAAAATACATTATTTCTTTCACTCAAAAATAACTCAGTGAAAATGTGTGAATCCTGCAATACTCATAATGTGGCTATAACTATACATTTGCATGATGATGCCATAGCAAATATCCTTCAATTTTAACTACATGTAACCAAAAGATTACTGTCCTACAAAAATAGTCAAATATTAGAGAGTGATACAGAACAAAAGTATTACAAAGATTTAGAATTCACAGGGACAATATTTTAAGTCAGTTAAGCCTTCAGCTTGAAGTGCCTTATTAATTAGGCATGTATCATTATCTGGTGTTTTATAGACCAACAAACAAGAAACTTTCAGTCTTACCAGTTAGTACAGCCTATGTTACTTGGTTTACCGAAAGTGTTTAAATGTTCCTTCAAACGAGAATGCCAATCCTTCCACCCCCCCAGCACAACATCACCACTTTTGACTTATCAACAGCCTGATGGCTGATGGAGGCAGGGGATGCTGACACTGCAAAGATGTGGCACTGTAATTTTACAGTAATACCTTGTTAACTAACACAATCAATGATTTTGAACCAATAGGTAATTGCTATGGGAATCAATTTTCAAAATGCAGTGCTGCAGACTACTACTACTCTTCTACAATTAGAAGTTCAGAACTTTACAGGAAGTTCTGTTCCACCAGTTTGCTATGCATTCATAAGGCCATTAAATGGATTGGACTGATCAAACACTCGAGCATCTCACAAGCAAAGTGAGACTTCTGTAAACCAGTGGCACACAATCTCTAATACCATGCCAAAGAAAAAAGTAAATTTCAAGCTCTATCTTTGGATTTAATGTTCATGGGAATATTGGTATGCATTCTGTATTAACAACAATTTGCAAAGTTACATATAAAAAAATACACATATAGTACCACAGTCTAAATCTCCATAGTTTGCATATTTTCTTAGTAGGTTCCTGAAAAGAAAACACAACCAGAGCTTGTTGTCTGTTATGAACTTGTACAGATACTGTATGTAAATTTATCAAAGCTGTTGAATTCTTGGTGGAAATTAGCTTAACATAAGTTATAGTTTATTTACTATTAACTTGGTAAACACAGATAGTAAATATTTATGAATATAAAATGCAAGCCATCACCAGCTCATGTATGCTGAGACAGTTTCTCAATATGTATGATCTTGTCACTTGACAAGTGTTCTTTTCTCTGTAACCTCTTGTTACCAAGCATTCCTGATTGCTAATACGAAACCATGTCTTAATGTAGTGTCTTCCCTCTTTATGGGTCTATTCCTACTCCCAGTTACGTCAATGTAAAATTCTCATTACTTTCAGGGAAACAGGACTAGGCAGTAATGTGTTTTGAAAGAGTTCCATTATATTCAGATCCTCTCTTAGTATGCAGAATAAGAACATATAAATAATAAGTGCCAATTGGGGGGGAAACTTCAACCCACCACACTTCTGAAAGGTATTTTTATCTTAATTTTTGAAATAATTATAAATTAATATTGAAGATCTGGGTCTTAGGTTCAGCAATCACTGCTTGGCAGCTGAAATGTCTTCACATCCTTACCAGGTTTTTAGCTTGGATAAAAGCATATTGCTAACAAATATTTCTACATAGTATGAATTACATAAAAAGCTATTTTCTATATACTGTTAAAGTGGTTATGTAGTATTGCCTATACAACTGCAGTAAGCTTCTTGCCTTCCACCCTATACATCTTAACATCTCAGGATGAAAGGCTGCATTTAAAATTAACATTGTAATAATATGTTTAGCCACATAGCTGCACTTTACAGAACTGACCTCTTGCTATGCTGCCATACTAAATAGTATTAAAAAAAATACTGGATACTGAATGCTAGTTTTTAACTGGCAAGTAATTCTGACTGTTATGTTAAGGCAGACAGAAAGATGTAGAGTTCAATGATAAATCCACAAGGGATTTTTCTGGTGTTACTGCCAGAGAATCTGAGAAGTCAACAGAAACAGAGGCCACTGTATAGCTAAGATAAAGGAAAGCCCCACACAAAATAAAAGCAAAAAAAGACAGTAAGGAAGCAAACAGATGAATACACAACAGGAGAGCAGCTAGTGAAGTACAGCAAGCAGAAGTTTTGCATTATTGAAAAAACAAATATTTCAGCGAGAGGCTGGTCAGTAAAGAAGTTCAGTCAGGGGCTCTTTTCTTCTACCTTGTACCCAGGAACTGATTTGGATAATACAGAACGTTTGGAACCATCTTTTCTTGGAGTAGCACTTTTGTCTCTTGTTTTTTGTCTTCCCTGAAAAGAATCCTCCTGGTTGTCTGTGGCGCAATCACCTTCAGATACATTGCCAGACGAATTGTCCTATAATAAAAATACCATAGCTATATTTTTTATTTTTTTGGATAGACAGACAAGTCTTTCCTATGCCCCTTAGAGACAACTAAGGTAAAAGAAGGATACATCTTTCCTTCTGCAAAAGCATGGGGTATATCACAGTCTAGAACACCTTTGCTCATAATCTTCATCATCTGTTTTTTCTCACACTAAGAGACTGGCATCAGCAATACCAGGCACATTTTCCAGCTGGTCTTGATACCAGAGTGGGAAACAAAACAGTCTAATTCTTTGAACCGTTGCTCTTTAGAAGTCATTGACAAATCCACTATATCCAAGACATTGTTTACAAAGTAAAGGGCCAACAAAAAGTTAGAAGTACCCTTGTACATTTCAAATGTACTGCCAAATAGCACTTCCTTCAATTAAACACATGGAGGTTTTATCTGCCATCCTCATCTACTATTTTCACCAGGAGTGATCTGAATATTTAATTTGGATTGCAGCAGAAGAATGTCAAAGGCAAAACACACTTGAGTATTTAACACAGAAATAAACAACAGAATTTATGCTGCAGTTAAAGCATTTTTTTGAGAAATGAGGAGGTGAGAAAGAGGGGAAGAGGTTCAAAGAGGGTGCAATATCAACGTAAGCATAATTAAGAGCAGCAGCACAAGATTTTTCTCAGACAAGTGTTAATATAGGCCTCCAAAACCCTCCAGAAGATAGCAATACTATTATTTATTACAATAAAACCCAAAAGCCAGATTAACAATAGTGCCCTACAGTAAAACATGCTCTATGCAAACATAATAGTAACCAGCTACACCACAGAGCCTAAAATTAAACCAAACGAAACGGATATAGGGCAAAGGGAGAAACACAACACAAAAGCAAAGCAAACCATGTTGCAACAAGAAATGGTGAGCTTTACCATAATTTCAGGGGAAGGGTTACTTAGGCCCGGCCCATCAAAACACTAGAGAACAGGAAAACTGCTACCTGACTCCAACAGTGGAGGGGGTGAAAAAGGAAAAAGCACAAAGCATATCGTAGGACTCACCAGGGAGATCTGATGAATAGTAGGTAGCCAAAAGAGGCCTGATAACTGCCCACCTCTGTGTTCAACAGGTTATTTTTTCCCAAACAATATGCCCCAAAGACCAGCAAAGATCCCCTGCTCCCATAACCAAACCCACTTCACAGGAATCTCATTTCAAATTTTCCCTACGCTTTTCCAACACAAGGACATTTTCCTTTCTGCATTGTCACCAAGAAGGCTTCTGAACTTCTGCTCAGTACAGTTACTTTTCTTTACTATTAAGGGGAATGGAAGTCAGTGGAACTGGGAAAAAAAGGTTGAAAACCAACTATAAAAAAGCTGTGTGATTAAACCAAAATGCCAAGCTGATTTATAGCATGCTAAACTTACATAATTTCTTTCTCTCTCAAAACCAACCAACCAACCAAAGGCAAGTAGTAAGGGTGTATTAACAGCTGCATCTCCCTTGTTACACTGCAAGCTTGATGCAAGTATCACATGAATATTCAAAATTAATGCTTATATGGCAAAATTTAGCATTATATATACCTGCCATCTAACACATTAATTGACTAAACTAAATGCACCTGCAGTTTTACATTCTCTTAAAATTAGGGTAAAAATTCTGGGAAGTGGCACCAACATACTGACTGCAATATACCAATGCTTCAGTTGTACTGACAGTTCATCTGAAGCTCAGCTGCTTTTCAGCACTTAAATTACTATCCAGGGAGCTATGTGAAAGTCTCTCTTAACTTCAGTTAATTTTTCGGTAACAGTTAACTCTGCATTTGTATTAACAGAGAAAGCATAACAATCTTTTTAAACATGTATTGTAAAATAAAACTGCTTTTTACCTTCTCTTGGAATAAAATAACTGTTTCTGCACTAAGTACTTCCTACTGCTGCATCACACAAATAAAAAGATATAAGGCTATCAACACCATTGCTTTAGTAACAGATTCTGTGGGAGTTAAATAGCAAAACATGCTGCAACCTGAACTTCAGTGCTCACTCTCGTCAGAAAGCTAGCAACTTCTCATCAGCGAAAAGGGCGTAACAAACAGCTGAGGTTGGTAAGATTCCACAAGAGTTCTTTAAAAAGAAGGGAAGAAAGGGCATGAACTTTTCAATACCTGTTTTACTTTAAAAATGGACATCGGGAGAGCAAGGTTACAAAATAAAGATAAGTACTAAAAAGGGAGTACATTTTTAATTTATGATTCTTCATTTTGCAATTATTAAAAATTCTACTAAGAAACTGTAAGAACTAACAAGCACGAGGGAAATGATTTTGAAGAATACTTTCAATTTGTCTCACCGAACTGCCTTTTGTTTTCCGTTTTTCATCACCTCGTCCTTCGTCTGCATCATCTGAATCTCCATCACTGTCTAACGCAGGCAGCTCTGGATCCAAAGGAGGTTCATAAAGAGCTGTGTTTAATGGCAAGTAACGAAGTTCATCTGGAGAGTACCTAATGGTAAATAAATACACAAACGAATAAAATTAACTCATGTGTACCATATGCATAAATATTAAGTTACATAGCATACAAGGACTTCAATAAGTAAAGCTCCCTTTTGTCAGGACAGCACATAAAAAGAGTCTGAAAACATAGTAAGCATACTAGTTTCTCCTCCCAAATATGATACTAGATACTCATTGGTTTTGTATAGCAGATATTTGTGGAACACTAGAGTACATTAGCCATGTTCCAAATGTACATAATTTTAAGAGGCGAAAGGACCCCTTGCACATTTTTAACCAATTCACAGTGCCCGCATCGCATGTACCCAACAATTCTAATCCGTGCACACAAACAGCTTAAGTCCAAAGCAAAGGAAGAATATAGCTGTGTATATATGTATATAGACACATATGTGAGTTCCTTGATTACTGAAGAACAAAAAAATGAATATAAAAACATAATTTCAGGAGAATATGATGATCCAATCATGTTGCTTGTAGCCAGATAAGAGTTTAACATGCATAATCTACTTTAAAAAACCCTGAAACATAAACACAAAAATAATCCCACAAACCAAACACCTTAAATACTAAGAAAAGGGAAAAAAAAAAGGTGAAAGTTCTCTTACTATTATGGACAAACATAATAAGAAATAGGGTTCTACTATGATTCATATTTTGAAAGGTTGTGACCTTCATTAAGGATAAGCAGTTTGTAAGTGCAAAATAAACACAATATCTAGTATTTTTAATTCATTAATTTAGTAAATGTGAAGTCCTTCAAGAGTGTCCTGTAACATGCCAATTTAGGGTTGACTGTATGTGCACATACATGCTGAGATGAGGAAGGTATATGCAGGTAAAGAGCTTCTCTATAGAAAGCTTTGCATATATACAATGAGTACCACCTCTGTTTTATAGATGGAAGACTCAGGCAACAACTTTCAAATCAGTATGTATTTGTCAAATGGGAGCATGCCACTGGTAAAGTCTTAAATTTGTGCAGGCAGTCAAGCACACATTTTTCATGAAATATAAGCACACAACTGGCAATACCTTTTTCTTTCACAAATCCAACACTAAACCCAGCTAAAAGGACCAACCATTTTCCTTCTCTTAAATTAAAAGCTTCCCAAAAATTTTTAAATGGCTGGCAAGATTGGCACGCAGAAAACGTGATCACAAGCCAGCATTACAACATTTTGATACAGGAGTGTTGTCTTTGCACACATGCAGAAGCAGATAATAAGTAAACACATGAGGGTGGCAGGAATTAAATCAGTGTCTCCTTTTACAACAGTAAACATCTGAGCAGGCCAAATCTCAGGCACTGCGATACATCAGCAGAGACAGCACACTTGCAGCCAATACTGTCTTGTTGACGAAAGCTGTCACACTATGCATCTACTTAGACTAACAAAGGTCTCCAACAAAATTAATTCAGAAGCTTGTAGTAAATACACTGGAATGTTTTCCACCTGCCAGATACAGAGAAAAGAGATCACTGCAACAGTATCAACAGTTAGGAAGCTTGTAAAATACCTTTTGTAGTACTCCTGGAACTGGCCGGGTATGAGAGCCACCGGATAAGGACTGACCTTTGTTCTCTCTGTAGGTAAGATTTTGTACTTTCCTTGAGGCACCTGGATAATCTGTATTGTTTAGCACAAAACAATCATGGAAAATATTTTTTAATTACACAGTTTTATTGAGTTGGAACAGTTACCCAAGTTCTCCCATGGGAAATTCAATTCAGTAAACACTAAGAGATCCTACTCACGAAACACTGAACTGAATGATACTAGGTACACCTACCTTTAACAGTATATTGTGTAAAATACTTAAAAGAAAAAAAAATCTAACAATTGAAACACTAAACATTTATTTAACTTTTGTGACTGGCATCTTTAGCATGAATTGTCATTACTGATCTGTATTGGTAGAGGGTAGTAAGAACATGTCCATCTAATTCTGAAACCAGGCTGCACAATAATAAAATTCCATCAATAACTGGAATATATGAAAAGGAGAGGCTTATATAGCATTCTTCTTTCCTTTAAAAATAAATAACTCATTATCCACTATCTTGTCTCTAACATAGGTCAATATGTGAAAAATCTAAGCTTTCCATAATAGACTGCCATGTAATAATTTGCATAGAGAAAATTTTCGATAGACTACCTTTACATAAGCAGAACAGTCCTGCTTCACAATTCTGATTTTTTTGTTTATTTTATTATAGAAGCATGGAATATATCCAAGATAAAAATTATACACACCTAACAAAAACAAGGACATAACACTGACAGCCAAAAAGAACTATGGCATCCTGGGATGCATTGAGAAGATTGCAGTCAATGTGTTGCAGGAGGTTAACCTCCCTCCTCTATGTTTTCCTGGTGAGGCCTTATCTGGAATACTTAGTCCAGTCCTGGGCTCCCCAGTCCAACAAGGAAAAGAAACTACTGGAGAATCCAGCAGAGAGCCACTAAAATCATTAGAGAACTGCAACAGCTACCTTTAAAGGAAAGGCTGTGAGCTGAATCTGTTTAGCCTGAAAAACAGGAGACTGAGGGGGGATCTCTTAATGTTTATAAATATCTAAAGGGCATGTGTCAAGAGGATGGTGCTACTCTTCCCGTTGGTGTCCAGTGACAGGACAAGGGGCAATAGACACAAAGTGGATGACAGGAGGCTCCCTGTAAATGTAAGGGGCAATAGACACAAAGTGGATGACAGGAGGCTCCCTGTAAATGTAAGGAAAAAATTCTTCGCTTTGAGGGTCACAAAACACTTTAACAGGATGCCTGGAAAGGCTGCGGTGTCTCCTTCTCTGGAGGCATTCCAAACCGGCCTGACATGTTCCTGTGTGATTTACTCTAGGTATTGTTCAGACAAAATTTTGGAGGTGCTCCAAAAAAGAATCAGCCATTTGAATTAATAGATACAATAACAACAGAAGTTTCTAAGTAACCTAAAAATCCTTCTAATTTTATGCTACTAACAGCATACTAAAGACAACACAAAGTAAGAATGAAATTTTTAAAGCTTCCTGTGACAAGTAGTTTCAAGTTAAAAAAAACCCAAGTTTTTACACTACATCTATTTGAGATTACTTTTAGCTGTATTACTCATTTAATAGCAAAACTGTTTGAAGTCCCTGCATGACTGAAACAAGACTAATAAAAATCCTAAAATGATACCAAAACTACAACAAGCAAGGAGCTACCTATTGACATTGATAAGAAACTTAAATCTGCCTACATGTGTCTGTAAGTCAAAGTAAGCTCTTCTTTCTTCCATTCGTTCTCGGTTTAAATTGCTGTTGAATTCTGCAGCTTTCTTGGCAGCTTTTTTAATATATTCTGGAACTTTACTGGCTTCTACTTTCTGTGTGTTCTGCTGCTGCATTTGCTGGAATAAAAACAATTTTATTAATTCACATCAGTTTGAGAACAGCCTTTTCTTATACTCCATATGTTACAGATCTGGTTTACCTATACGGCAGT
Source organism: Dryobates pubescens (assembly GCF_014839835.1). NCBI lineage: Eukaryota > Metazoa > Chordata > Aves > Piciformes > Picidae > Dryobates > Dryobates pubescens. The sequence goes on from NC_071617.1 coordinate 29,171,235, forward strand.
TACTTACAGAGTACTCTTTATAATGATCTGTTATTCGCTGACGTTCTTTCTCTTGCAGTATAACAGAATACTCAGCATGTTTGGCAGGGTATTCTTTAATCATAAGATCAATTACTTCATCACTACGCAAGGCTGTTAGACCTAAAATAGATAAAAGCAATAATGACGCTCTCTGGCAAATCTAACTGCAGGTTATTTATATCCCACAATCATCAAGTCTAGTTTTTGAGCAGCTAAAGACAACAACCTGCTATGCACAATGCTTCTCTCTCTTTCAAGCAGGAGTGACCTTAGGCCATTTAGCTTTCAAGGCTGATTAGGAGTTTGCTTCTAACCCAAAGAGCCAAGGCCCTCTTCTTCCTTACAGCTACAAACCCCCTTCACATCAAATCAGCTACCTACTCCCCAGGAAGGCAGAACCTTTGTTCCTTTAAAGGTTCCAACAAAATTATATCCAAACATTGACAACAGAACAGAAGTTGACTTCTGTTACTACCACTGACTATAAATATAACCTTAAGAAATAGGGATAGTTAACTCACACATCTCTACTGGACACATGAGGCAGAATATAGCATTTTGCTTCTATTGATAAAAATTAGATACTGTTCTCTCCTGCATATTTAAGTTGAAAAAAAGATAAAAAATTCAAGTGAGTTGGCAATTGAGAAATAAATGTGGCATACCAAAAATTGGCAGTATATAAAACAGCATTACATTTACACAGACTCAGGATATATGTACGTGAGTGTGTGTGTGTATACATATACACTAAAATGAGACAGGCATCATTTAATCTCTAACATGTTACAAGTCACAAGTATTAGCAGAGGAAGATAAAAAATATAAGTATTTTTAAAATATTTTTATATCCAAGCTATTTCAATATAAACTACATGACATCATTCCAATTCAAGTAAAATGCTTTAATGCACATGCTTCTAACATATAAGTTGTAGGATACTGTTTGCAGAGTTCCAACTAAGTTAGCAAAAATAATTTACTTTTTCATTTTAAAAAACTATGTTCTCTTTTCCAGAAGGAGAAAAGGGTCCCAAAAATTTAGTTGCAAAAGAGAAGAGATTTTGCTCATTAGAGCAGATCCAAAATTTATTTTTTAGTCATCAATCTGGAATACTGAAACTCCATGGCAAACTTACTGAAATTAATAATAAACTAGTTTGCATTTCAGAATTTACATTTTAATTTGAGAATGATGCAATTCTTCCGTCAAACAGAATCACATTTTCAGTCTGTCATATTTTTAATCTAACAATTTCTTACCTAATGTGCACTGAGTCTCTGTGATAACATTTAGTTCTCTGAGGTAGAGCTTCTCCTTGTGAGATAGATCTCGTCTTTCTAAATCTCAAAAAAAAACAAAGGGGAGCAATAAAAATGTGCATTTACCAACTCTTCCACTGGCATTGTCGAAGTATTTTGACAATTTTATTTTCAGTCAGTAACAGCATGTATTATGCTACTATTCCTATTAAAACTATAATTTTATAAATTAATTTTAAATGTAATATACACTGTAGGAATATGGTCCATTTTTCTGAGTACCCTGACCCTAAAGAATCCTGACATATAAGCTCAGAGGCATAAAACACTACAAACCATTAAAGGAACCTTCTTTTTTAATTTTATCATGACTTTTTAAAAATAAACTTCAGGACAGAACCATATTTGATAATTCTGAATAATGAAGGTTCAAATCTTAGAACTTCCCAGATTACTCTTTTTTAATTCATCCATGGTGTAGAATTGTTGCCATGCTTCAGGAAACAGAATATAGGGATACAGCTATCAAGTAAGAAATCATCGACAAAATATTTAAAACTGAGTTCAGTTTTCAGAAAGTACTTACTGATCTAACACCCAAATCAGACCTGTTTACTAATTTCCAGTGGCAATACCACAAAGTCTTAAATTATCTCAAAAACAACAAGATACCTTTTCAGTATGCCAGTAACAAAATGAGAAGCACAACAATTACAATTTAGGTCTGGTTTTGACACGTCATTTTTTTAATCAATTGGCTTATGCTACAGTCAGAGACACATCCAAATGGTACAAAGATTTTTATAGAAAATCTTTAAAAACAAATACCTGGATATTTTCTTTTAAAGGAAGTGACACCCAAATATTCACTGACTTGTTCCTGAAGCATATAGTATTCCCCTGTTTCATCTGGTGGCCACTTGTATTCTATCAAGTTTTCAGCAGGAAAATAGCTGTACCTAAGTATAAGAACAACACTAGAATAAATCCAAGAGTCCTTAAGAGAGATACTTACAGTTTCAGAAATTCAGTAATTCCTATTTATATGTCAATGAACAGCATCAATAAAGTTGGACAAGTTTAGGAGACTGCATTCCTGCTAACCCATTTCAAACCAGCAGTCATCAATGTTCTGAGGAACAGAACATGAAGAAAGGGAAATCCATGACAGCAGGCAGGGGACCAGGAAAAGCAGGTCAAAATTCACTCAAAAAAATTGCAATGTTTTGAAAATACAAAAATATAAATTAGATGCAGCACATTTTGTGTTGTCTTAGAATAAAGTCTTAGAAAGCTGTGAGAAAAAGACAGCTTCAATTCAGAAAGATAGAAGAACATACAAGCAAAGAAAGAAGAGTGTACTGAACAATACAGTAAGACTAGCAACAAAATAAGTAAGAATTGTAAAACATGGTATTTACGCAAGGTCTTGACTAGAAGTTTCACAGCTCCGAGAACTGTCCCCTGAGCCCATACGTCGTCTTTTGGATGGCTGGCTGCCATCATTGGAATTTTCTTCTGTGTCATCCTGAGATGAAAACAAAGATAAATCTTTTAAAAAGTTAAGAGTATTCCACACAGTACGTAAAACTTCAAAATATAATGCAAGGCAGCCCCTGGTTTAAGTATTCTGGCACAGAAGGAGATTTGGGTACTTCCTCAACGGTTGCGTAAATAGAGTACTGAATTGGCAAGAGCTGTGGCACCGACCACCAAGTTCATTGTTCATGATGTAAACTACCCACGGTATCAGCATGGCCAGACAACAGTAGACCCAGCAAACATCCCTCACTGGTGACAGTCAGGGACAAAACTACTTCCATTAATCAGGCCAGCTCTCAAAAGCAAGGGCAGAGCAAAGACACCAGGCCTTTGCTGATGGTTGAAAGGAGGGAAATATTAACAAAAGCAACATGGGAGTTTACAGACATATGTTTAAAATAAAATGAATGCTATACAGCTTACAAAAATACATTATTACAGCAAGTAGCAAAAACTTGTCTTTTGTGGGAAATAAATAAAATAAAAATGAAAGAAAGTTGTATTGCAATAGATACAAGACAAAGCAAAGTTATTACAGGGAACATCTATAAGCTAATTTACATGTATCACTATTTAGATTTCATGAGATCTATGCAAAGGGATTAAAGGTTGAAGACAGAAAAAAACCAAAAACAACCCTACCCAAACCAAAACATTCCATAAAATCTAGCAGAACGATTCCATACATTTCCTTGCATTTTTCACTGCTTCACTGTTCAATAATAACTCCTACCTAATCAACTTTCCACGTATTTAGTAGCCACCCTTTCATGACTTTAACTGAGAAACTGAAGGCAGAAGTGTTCAAGTGAATCATATATTGTCACCAGTAGTTAAGCCAAGCAGATAGCTAAGTAAGTGAAAGTCTAACATGAAGGAGTATGAAAGAATCACATTTCATAACTTCTGTGAAGTTTAAAAAGAAGTTACCTGTCAGAGTGAAATGGATAAAGCCCAACTATACTTACTTATTAAATGACTAGCACAATTATTAGGTCTGCCTTAGTGTCTTTCATTCCAGTATGGTCTACCACATCGTATTATATATTATTTAAAAAGATTCCAGCAAATGTGAATACATTACTTTTGTTATGTAGCATTTCACAGTACTATAAATAAAACAGGCCACAGGGGAAAAAAAAAAAACCTGTCTCCTGTACTTTTGGTTTAATTGCTTTCCAGAGTTTATTTTATTTTCTTTCTTGCAGAGTAGCAAGGAAGACAAATAGAGATGTAAAAGAATACAAATATAACAAAAAATTAAAAGCAAATTTAATTAAACTGTGATTTCTTTATGCAGCTATACTTAAAGAACCAGATAACCAGCACTTCCCCTAGTAATACAGTTTCCTAGTAGGGTGCAGAATACCCTATATAAGCTCAATTAGACAAATCAAGCAGCAGTTCCCAATTGAAACACTATCATACAAGTATTCTGTGACACTGCAATGTCCCACCGGTAATTCATCCCTACTTACCATGTGGAACATTACAGCACTCCAAATCTTTTCAGCTACTAAAAACATGAACAGGGCCAAAGCCATGCTTTACTATATCACAGCTACCACAAGACTGCAAAACATTTTTTAAAGACAGGTCGAATCTGACAGTTAAGAGGAAGTGCCTCACATCAGTTCCTCCCTTTGCTTTTAAATTTCATTTTATTAAATCCAGCATTGTTAAAAAATACAAGCACCCATACCACAGGAGAGATAAATGTCGTCCCCTTCTGATTTCTCAAGTGCTGAAATTTTCAGAAAATTCAATCACACAGGCTCCCAGACTAAAACACTCTAAGAAATGAGGCAGTCCACAGCAGAGGACTTTGCAGGAAAAGTATTTGTATTGCAATCTAAGACATACTGCGGTTCAACCACTTTTACCTGTCCCAAAAATAACAGGAAGAGTCTGGTGGCTTTCTTTACAGGGGAAGCCAAACATTGCCCCCAAAAAGCCACTTCTTTCCTTGAAAATGCAGGTTTTTCTAAAACAGACAGCCGTGAGACCTTGCAAAATAAGGTTATATTACGAGCTCCTGGTATATCTAACAACTACAAGACCTACTTAACGATCCTTTATTAAGCAGTTACCAACAGGTCTTTCAGAAAGTAACTGCCAGTGCACTCCGAGCGCGGGTGCAGAAGCAGCAGCAATCGCTTGGTGCTAGATACCCAAGCAGCGTTAGAAAAAGCGGGTACGCTTCAGCAGGCCTACACAGAACAGCCTGCGACTAGCCACGAACTTTGCCGGGCGCAACGCTGGGACGCTCCTACGGTCCGGAACGAGCTGTGGCGTGGCACCCAGCAAAGATAAGCACTTTTAGGAACAAGGACGGTCCCCTCCAGGCACCCAACCGGGCCTCGCCCTCGCAGCCCCGAACCCGCACCCATAGTTCAGCCCGCGGCACGGGACAGCGTCAAACCCCTGCAAACAGGCGGCCTGCTGACGCCCGTCTCTCCTGGGAGACATAAGTCGAGACCGGGGGAGACGTCGGAGGGTGAGGGGGGTGTCACAGCGCCCAAGTGGGGTCCAGCCGAGGCCTCCCGCCGAGGCGGCTGTTGCGCTGCAGCCACAGGCCGCCGCGCTGGGCCCGGAGCCCCACGCTCGCCGCCCGCTCTCACCTTTAAAGACTGGGTGCCGGGCGTGGCCGGGTCGCTGTCGCAGAGGCGCGGGGACAGGACGGCCGCCATGGCCACCGCGGGGGCCGCGGCCGGCTGGGAGAGGAGCAGCGCGGCTGCCGCGCGACCCGGCCTCGCGCCGCGCCCGGCTCCGCCCCCCCTCCCCCTGCGGGGGGTGGCAACGGCCCCTACCGGCCAGCTCGCGCACGAGCGCGGCGGCTCGTGCAGCTCCTGCTCCGCCCCCCTCCGGGCAGCCCGCGGCGACCCCGGCCCGCGCCGCCGGCCCGACACCCGGCCCACCCCGCCAACGCCGCCGCGTGGGCCCAAGGCCAGGGCCCCGCTGCCGCGCCCTCCTCCCGCCGCCGCCGCCGCCCTGGCTGCCGCGCGGCCCGGCCGCGAGCGCGAAGCCGAGCCACCGCGATAGCGCTTGGTCAGCAGCGCGGGGCGCAGGGGCAGCATCCCGCCGCGATGGTTAATGCCGAACGCCTCCGCTGCCGCTGACCAGCGTGGGAGCTGGCACTTTGCAGGGCTGGGCTGCTCCACCGCCAGGCTCCCGTCTGCGGGAACGTCAGCCGGGGACGAGCTACGTTTGTGAACCATCAGCCCCCGCAGGAGGGGTGTACGAGGGGGCGGGGGGCACGCTCGCCCCTGCGAGGAGGGCGCTTGAAGCCGGCCCCGCCGCTGCGCGAAAGCGCCCAGCCAGCTGCGCGCCGGGACGAGTCTTGGTCCCACCGTTACGGCCGGGCAGAGGCGGAGCGTCGCTCTCCCTGTCAAGAAAGACCCCCGGTCCCACCGGGGCGGCGCGTGTGCCTGCTCGCCCGCGCGCAGCCAGGCTCCGTGGCCGCGCACCGCTCCGGTGAACAAAGCGCGAAGCCGCGCCCCAGCAGGAGTCCCGGCCACCGCCCCCAGGCGCTGGCCCTCCCACTCCTCGGGCAGCTCCCACGTCCCGGGATGCTGCCCGTCTCTCGGGCCTCGCTCGCACGCGGCTCTAAACAGGCTCGGAGCCGTGCAGGCCACGGGGCGCACAGCAGCAGCACCAGCCGGGTATGTACCCGCACGCGCTCATTTTCAGCTCTTGACAACACAACAGACACTGAAAAAGCATCATATTTGGTGTCTGCACAGAGGAGTTCCAAAAGCTGGTATCTATGGACTTCACTGGTCTGCCAGACTCATGTTTTCCAAAATAAAATAATTGCTTCTCTTGCCAAATACGGACCTGTTATCAACAGCCTTGTTACTGACCCCATCATCCTCCTGCCACGTAAGAAAATGACCAAACTTGCCCAATTCAGTGCTTAGCCACCAGCCTGAGCACAGCTGTCATTTAAAGTGAGTTTAAGGCCCAGAGATGCCGGTGACTCGCACTTACAATTCATCAAAGGCAAACAAATGGAAATTTGCACAAATTTCTAAGTGCAAAACATAGCTTCATTCTTTGCAGTGTTTCCACACAAAATGGCATTTCAGAGATACAACTAGATAAAAACCTGACTGCTATCCTTTTTTTACAAAAAATCCCAGAGTTTTACAAATGCTGATACCTGCAGTTTATTGTAAGCACTCATTAACATCCCAGGCAGGCAACAGACAACATTCAAAATTTTTGCAAAGTTTGGCCTTACACCAGCTGCTTCAACTTCCACAGCAGAGAATTACGACAGATGAAACCCATATGTACTCAACCATATGCATTTCAAAAGCGTTTTTTAGGGGGGTGTAGGACTTTCCAACAGATAAAAATGAGCACAATTCTCAACTGTGGGCTAATTTCAGTGTGCCAACAGTATTGGTACAATAAATTAGTAATAATGACATTCTAAAAAGTTTCAAATGCACCTGGTACTATGATGCACAAAACCAGGTGTGTCTTCTAGAGTGCTAGTCATAGTAACATGCCATTATCAAAGCCAGTGCAATAAATGTTTCAGACTCAAATTTAGCTGAAACCCAAGAGTCTCTCTGAGCATCCCAGACCCATCTGCTGGCAACCTAAAGGAAAGAAAAAGAAAAGGCATTTATTAATCTAGCAGCACAGTGTGTGTGTTTGCCTAAAAAGAACACAGATTATATAAATACTGGTAACTACATGAGAGTTACAAGTAGTAACAACAGCTGTGAAGTTAAAGTGAAAAGGAACAAGTTTCATTCAATGTTAAAATGTATGTTCTTCCTTCACAGTATAGCTCCCACCTCAACATAACCAATGTGCTGTTAGCACTTTAGCTTATTCTAACAGCACCCTTTCAAAAGCAACACAAACACACACCTGTATTCAGTACATATACAACTAAGAGGTCATATCCCCCACCCCTCCATCTTGCTCCAGACTACCTGTGACCTGGATTCTTTTTTCTTTTTTTTTTAAATAAAACTGTTCTCAAAGCTAAAATGTGGCAATTGACTGATAAAACATGTTCCACAGGACAACAACAAAAAAAAAAGTTTACCTGGACCATTTCTGTAATGTCTTAACCTATGGATCCTCAAAGTACAACTTCAAAGGCAGCAAGCTGTGAGGCAGCATCTGATAAGCAGACCTCTCAGACTTCATTACTGAAGCCAGCAACCCTTGAAACACTAATTCACATGAACTACTAAAACCAGTTATGGTTTATCAGGTTTTAAGAGCTCATGATAAACACTCCTAAATAAAAGTGTTCTCTGATACTTGGCAAGGTACATTAAAAACATTCTGAATGACAATAGGAGCTTGCAATACATGTACATTTATATATGACACAGGAAAGTCTAGAATACTTTTCTTCTCAGTGCAAGTTCAGGTCACTCTTGAATTTGCAGTGACAATCTGTTTGATGGCAACAACAGTTGAAACAGTTTCCATTCCTTTGCTCACCCCACCTTCCTTTCCATGTCATCCCACACTAATACTACATTGCATTTTACACTGAATGTGACAACCCAACTGAAGATCAAGGTACACTGGAAAAAGGAAATTCACTGCAGTCATGCAATTATACCGGCACAGCACACAGAGAAAATAATTGACAAAGAAAAGCAGTATCAGGCTGCTTACCACTGTTACTGAACTCAGAACACAACCTCCAAAAGGTTAGAAAGAATCACAGGATTACCTTAAATGGTTACCTGGCATACTATTTCCCAAAGACTTCAAGACCACCTCAAACTAGTTAGGCTACTGAATACCTTGGAGATAACATACAGTTCTAAAAATTGTTTTCCATTTGCAAAAGATACCATGAATAATTTGTTTGCTCACATTCATTGCCTGACCTGCCTTTTCCACAATCAGTACTGACACCACGTACTTATAGCGGTCGAAGTCCAGTTCTTTCACAGCCTTTAATATTTCTTCTGAGACTGAAGCACACAAAGAAGGACTAGAAATTCCATCATATTTGGCCTGCTGAAGTTTATTCTACCAAAAAAAAGTTTTGAAAGATCTTAATTTTCATCTTGATAGTCTTTTTCCAAAAACTTGTAGTAATTTTTCATTACAAAACATTAGAAGAATTAATTAGTAGAATAGTGACTATAGATAATGCTATCAAACAGGAAAGGCTGCACTATTTTTACAATAAAATGTTTTATTTTTTGAAAGTGACAAATATGTCCAGCCAATCTCCATTTAACAGGAGAGTATTCTTCTCCATCATTTGGGATCAAATCACTGGAAAATAGCGCTACTAATACCTGTTCCCAAAATCCAAAGCATGTCTTCCAGGAGGCAGAATTACAAGAGTTGGTTATGACTATTCAAGGTGTCACAAACAGCTACATAACATCTCAGATTGTTCTCCTTTACCTTTGCTTAAAGTTTGTATGTGGCACTCAGACCAGCAAGGACACCAAGAATGTTTTATGCAGGTCATGTGATAGCAGTAGAACAAATTGAAGTAAAAGAATTCCACAAATTCATTCAGGATCTTTGGATGACTGGATATTCTGCAGATTAATGTGAACTGTGCTCTTTCCCAATTTGATTTAGAAATGGGTAAGAGTTCAAGAAGCCTAAACTCCATCTGAACAGCACATGCTCAGTGGTGACCTCACAGGGGCCATTCTGCATTTTGCACAATGGAACATATTCAGGTCACATTTCTGTGCCAAAATTCTAAATCTACAAAGATTTAACCAGATGATTATTTTATGCAACTCACATATTTCCATTAATACAATCTTTGCCAACTTACTTTAGCAATAAAATGGGACAATTTTAAAAAATACTATACCATTAGTATTGCTTGAGCTTTGTCTCTTACTAAACAATCTCGAAATTTCTTACGTGACTCCAGTCTGTATGTATTAACATATCTTATCTTTGCCCTGTTAGCTCTTAATGCCAGTTCTGCTTCCGTAGAATCATTCAAATTCTCTTCTTCCATTGGAACTGGACCCAAAGCTTTGTAATTTGATTTTATCCCTTTTTTCCTTTTGTCTGGGCAAAATAAAAAAGTTCACATCATATGTCAGTATTTTAGCATTTAACAGACTCAATAATACTTTATTATATACAGTTAAGAGGGAAAAAATGCAGAAAAAATAGGGGATATCCTTTATTCTGGCTAAATGCTATAACAGAAAAACAAGAACAGTGGTTAACTTCCTCTCAATTTTAACTTCTTTTTGACTAAAATCCAAATAAAACAATTCTATGACGACTCTAAGTTTGCATTTAATCAGAAACACCATACAAGCACTCTGAATGCACTTTGTTTTCCAAGTAAAAACACATAGATACTAACATGTGTCCAAGACACATCAAGCTTTTCATTCAAACAGTCTACACAAAGTCCAAAATATATGCTTGCTTCATTGACTACATAATTTTACTTGTCCTCATTTTGCTGACTCTTCAGTCCCTTTCTTCATTTCTTGACGACAGCTAGAACTTAAGAGAAAATCATAAATTCCGTCTTGGAAAAGCAAAAAAGAGCATAAAGGCTATACAAAACCATAGAACAAGGCTTAGTCTAAGAAGCAGAGAAAAAAAATCATACATCTATGGATAAAAGTCCAGTGAGAAGTACCTGAAGAGATGCATTACTCAGAGGCTCACAAATTTTTCCATTCAGGAGTTTGAGAATAAGGGAAGCAATGCATTTCCTTCTCTATGAAATCCTTTATGCCTTAGCCTTGCTAACACTGTGGGCATTATCTACATCTCAGCTCTGATTCCTTACTGTTAGATGATTCTGATAAAAAAAAAAAAAAAACAATGATGCTGGTAACTCTTGTGCAAACTGGCTGCAGGTGTTTGCTGATATCATGCCAACAATGCAAACTGCATAACACTTATACTATGCTAAAAATGCATGGAGCAAACACATTTTCATGTAGGCTGTGGACATTCATTACCTTCTAAAGAAAACTCATATCTGTAAAGACTATGTTACCAAAAATCTCAGATTCAAACTCTCTAAGACCAGCTTGAAGGTTTTAGGGAGTAAAAAAGGCATTTATTTACAGCCGGGTACACGAGCAAATCATTCTGCGAATTCCATGCATACCAAACAGCATTTGCACACATTCTTATAAAATATAAATCAATGCATATTCATAGCTTTTTCGAGAAGTCATTAGCATATTCATTAACCTTCTGGAGGTCGTGCTAATGTATGGAAATATCTCTTCTGCATGCGCACTTCCAACCTCTGGCAAATTTTGGGGAAGGGTCCTCAAAGAGAATCCCCCTGATCTCCTCCCCCTCTGACGCTCCAGTGTTTTTCATCAGCCTGTTTGCTAGTTGACCTTGAGGTTCATGCATGCTCAGAGAGGTGTGGGCTTATTAGTGAAAGTCTTAGTCCAGAAGAGTCTCTGTGCTTTCAAGAAAATTTCTGACTTGACAATTTAGGACCTTTCCTTCCAGGATTCATCATCTCTGTATCTGAAGCCTACAAAGATGGTCTCTCTTTCTACCTGTATTCTGTGTTACCTTAAAGAAGCAAGCTAACAATGATGGTTTCTTTCCTGTGCTCTGATTATTTCATTGACCTGTTCCATTTCATATTTATTTATTTCCCTATTTAATTTCATTTTCTACTTACTTCGTCCCTACCTGCTCATCGACAGTCTCCTAACAATGAAAAACACCTCAAAAGTGTGCCAACTGAGTTGTTCAGGTGAGAATTATGTTTCCATTAATGTTTCCACATTAATGGAAACAAATCTGTGGAAAAGGTCACAATCCAAAAGACAATTCGTTGCTATCATGGTTTATTACAAGTTACTACACCTTCAACCTGAATCATTACAGATAGAAGAAAATTCACACGTACATCACGACTTCAAACAATACTGTTATTTACAAGTTTAACTGCTAATTAGCAACAGAAGTTTTCATAACCATTACCTCATGTGCAAGAAGCCATTTACTAACAAGGCAGCTAAAAACCTTATTAACATCTCTAGACAGCTACTAAATAAACTTAGTTCTGTGTTTCTCAACACAAATACTGTGATTACAAGTTTTAGCATAATATTGCAATTGCCTTTGCATTCCTTGTGAAAAAAATCCTTCAAAAAAATCAAGAACTGACTTTGTGTTTTACTACACAAAAGCCTGTTCTTATTGCATTCTAGTACACTGGCTTAACCTTAGACACAGGTGAGATATGCTGAGAAAAGAAAACTTTTGCTATTTAGAAGTACTGCCTGCAAGTAAGTCTGTTTTAAGAACCAAGGGTTGCTTTAAATTTGAAGATAAATAACCGTTTCATTAAGTGTGTACATCTCCTAACTTAGAGTACTTAGCACAGCACCCTAAGTTGGAAACACCGCACCATCAAAGGAAGGGCCATACTTTCCTTTTCACCTTCAGAAGGCTTTATCAACTTTATCTCCCACTGCCTAAGGTGGCACACCAGCTGCATGGTGGATGCAAACATGGCATCTGATCAAGCAGGAAGGAGAAGAGCTATCCCAAGCCGAACGTAGAACAGACGGGTATAGCACTTCGGACACCAGTTTTCACAAGATCATACACACTTTTTAACCACTCACCAAGCACCAAGTTATTCTACGCAGCGTATTGCCTTTTTTTAAAGATCTAAGCCCCACTCTTCCTTCTCTCGCCAACTGAAACGCTTCGGTGCTAGACCGGCGCTCTGACCCCAGGCGAGTGCCACAGCGGAGCGAGCGGCCAGCGCACCCCCTGGCGCGCAGCAAGGCCGTTGTAGCCGTTAACCACTGCCCGTAGAAACATAGTCGTTGTGGCTGTTACCCTATTCCCTTCCCGCATAGCTGACGTGCCCAACCGCAGGGCGCCACGAGTCCCAGCCTCTAGCAGATAAACTGCTGGGGCTGCCGCCTCACCCCCACGCGGGCGCCCGGTCGCCCCATCTCTGTCCAACAAGTTTTGACGCCGTGTTTCTTCCTCTGGTGTGGCGGCAGCGAGCTACAGCATCTTGGAGCGCTCCTCCACGAATTAGCGGAGGGACAGGCAGGCACAGCTCTCCTACCCTCCAGCTACCAGAGACGAGCCGCGAAAAGAAACCGCCTTCGCGCCCCGCGGCGTGGAGCCCACTACGAGAAAGAGCTCTTCCCGCGCGAGCCAGGCGTGACGCCGCGCGCCAGCCTAGCGTCATGACGTCAGGCGGGCGGAGCCAGCAGTGACAGAGGTAACAACAGCGGGCCGCCATGGCAGGGTGGGGCGGTAGTCGGTGCCGCGAGCTGGGGGCTTTGGGTTGGGGGTTGCTGCTGCCCTTACCGCCCCGTATCTGTGGGGCCTCCTCTGGCCTCTGTCGCCCGCAGGACAAAGCTAGTGCCGCGGCTCGAGGGCTGGGTGGGGGTATCCCGGTTTCTGCCGCGCTGTCGCCGGTGAGAACCTGCGGTCTTCCTGAGGAAGTCACCTACCTGCACCGCGTCAGTTCTTTTTTAAACAATCAAGGGTGGCAGTGGTAGTTCAAGTTTTACTTGGCCTCCAGTCTCGTAGCGAAACGTAGGGGCCTCAAAATAACGTGAAGGACTGAATTACGTGTTTTACAAACATTTTAGGTGTTTGGGGTTTTAATAGCAAATAGAAATCTTACAGGAGCAGTCCTACTTGCTCAGTGCTGTTACCCATATAAGTATTTTGTCTCCCCTTGAGGCCATGAATTAAAAAATTATGTACTATGAGGGCAAATTCCACCATATAAGAGGAAAAAATCGGTTTTAATTCAACTGTAATGGAATAGTTTTATATTTGTTATGGTATTTTATTTTCAAACTGTTTCTTGTCTGTCTCTTCTGTTTTTATTAAATCGGCGTTTTTCTCCTTGTTAGCACAAGTGGTAACTTAAATGTATGTTTCTGAATCAGTCTGTCTTTCTTAGTCTGTCTTTCTTTAGTCTAATGTGCGAATAACATTTATGCTTACGTTGCTTTACTATTGCTACAAGTTCAATCAGAATTCATGTTGCTGCCTGTCCTGTGATTTTGATGGTCATAAGGGCTGGAGTTCTTGGTTTTACTTCAAGTGGCATTTGTTTCCCTGCAATTTCAGAGATTGGGTAGAACAGTTATATTTAAACAGATCTTTTGCTTTGATCTGTCTTTGCATCGGATCAGTAGACATAACCATTTGGAAATCTACCATCAAATAGTGCAGTTTTTCTGAGTTTTCTACAAGGTAATTCTGCCCAGAGTTCTTTTTGTTGTATTCATCAATGAAAGTAGCGCTGCTAACCTTAACAGCTTGTTTACAAATGCTGTATTACTACCTGTATATCTGTGCTCATGTGTATGCTTTTATAATAACTTTCTTTGTTCTCATTTATTTTATTAATTCAAGGACTCTTCATGTGTGTTCTAGATGGCATCTGACTCAGTCACTAGTTGTCTTTCTCCACCTGTGCATTATATGATTTGCAAACTTGGATTTGAGAAGAAAGATGCCTATGATATTAATAACATGTTATCTGAAAAGGGTGAAGTATGCTGGCAAGCTGTAACAGAGCATGTGTGTTACCTTGAATCAGGTTGGTGTTTATCTACTGTAGTAGTGATGCATTTAAGATGGATGCAAATCTCAGTGGAGTTTGTAGCAATCCTATCTTAGTTATAGCATTTATTACAGTACAGCATTAGCTTTGTAAATTATAATATGTGCTGTCTGTATCTACAGGGGGCTTTAATTTTTTCATCCACATTCAGTGTTTGGTTGTTGTTGGCTCATAAGATTCATTTAGTCTGTGCTATCTAAGTAGCTGTTTCTGTACTTCCTCATTCATCTTGCTTCAGTTTCAGTTCTGCTTCTACCTCCTAACTGCTTTCTCTGTGTTCTTGATATCGCTTTTGCAGTAAATTAAAACGCACTGGTGCCATCAGTATTCCTGCTATTGCTTGGTTTTGTTTCCCCTACTTTAGCTTAGTACAGGAGCGCTATTTAGTTTCCTTCATGTATGTAGAGCAGTTTATAATTGTTTTTTAACCAAAACAAAACATTTATGCCCCTATGAACTTGTTGAATTTTAGTTTGCCAAACTGCATCAAGCAGCGCTGTTACTCATTTTCAGAGACATATCATGCTGAGCCTGCTCTAAGTTCCACTTTGATTATGTGGAATTTGTGTGCTATAGTAGATTTTCCCCATTTCAACAAACCAGAATGAGGGAGCCAGGATTGTACAGCCTGGAGAAGAGAAGACTGGGCAGACCTAATAGTGGCCTTCTAGTACCTGAAGGGGGACTACAAGAATCGCAGAATGGTCTGGGACAGAAGGGACCTCCCAAGGTCATCTAGTCCAACCACCCCACAGTCAGCAGGGACACTGCTGACTAGACCAGGTTGCCCAGGGCCTTGTCAAGTCTCACCTTGAATGTCTCCAGGGAAGCGACCTTAACCACCTCCCTGGGCAACCTGTACCAGTATTTCACCACCCTTATAGTAAAGAACTTGATCCTAACATCCAATCTAAATTGGCTCTCCAGTTTCCTGTCACTGCAGGCCTTTGTAAACAGACTTTCCCCATCCTTCTTCTAGGCCCCCTCCAGATACTGTAAGGTCACTATTAGGTCTCCCAGGAGCCTCCTCCAGGCTGAACAACCCCATCTCCCTCAGCCTGTCCTTGTAGCAGAGGTGTTCCAACCCCCTGATAATTCTTGTGGCCCTCTTCTGGACCTGCTCCATCAGGTCCATGTCCTTCCTATATTGAGGGCTGCAGACCTGGACACAGTACTCCAGGTGAGGTCTCACCAGAGCCAAGTGGCATGATCACCTCTCTGGATCTGCTGGCAATGCAGTTTTTGGTGCAGCCCAGGATGCAATTCACCTTCTGGGCTGCAGGTACATTCTGTCTAGCATCTCATCCATCAGCACCCCCAAGTCCTTTTCTTCAGGGCTGCTTTCTAGCATCTCATTTCCTAGTCTGTGTTAATAGTGAGGATTGTTCTGGCCCAGGTGCAGAACCCTGCACTTGTTGAACCTCACGAGGTTCACCTGGGCCCACTTCTCCAGCTTGTCCAGATCCCTCTGGATGACATCCCATACCTCTGGTGTATCGACAACAACACTCAGCTTGGTGTCATCTGCAAACTTGCTGATGGTGCACTTGATCTCACTGTATCATTGATAAAAATGTTAAATAGCACAGGTCCCAGTATGGACCCCTGAGGGGCACCACTTGTCATTGCTCTCTATCTGGACTTCAATCCATTGAGCACCACCCTCTGGATGTGACCATCCAGTCAATTCCTTATCCACTGAACAGTCCACCCACCAAATCCATATCCCTCCAATTTGGTAAGCAGGATATTGTGGGGGACTGTGTCAAAGGCCTTACAGAAGAGCAGATAGATCATATCCATAGGTCATCCCTTATCCACTGATATAGTCACTCTATCATAGAAAGCCACTTGTTAGGCAGGACCTGCCCTTAGCAAAGCCACACTGGCTGTCTTGAATCATATCTCTGTTCTCCATGCGCTTCAGCATGGCATCTAGGATGATATGTTCCATGATCTTCCCAGCCACAGAAGTGAGGCTGACAGGTTGGTAGCTCCCAGGGTTCTCCTTTCTACCCTTTTAAAAAATGGGTGTGATGTTTCCTTTCTTCCAGTCTCCAGGGACTTCACATGACTGCCATGACTATCATGGAGAGTGGATTGGCAACTACCTCAGCTAGTTCCTTCGGGACTCTGGGATGCATTTCATCAGGTCCCATGGGCTTGTATATCTTCAGGTTCCTCAGCTGATCACACACCCTGTCTTTGCTTACAGTGGGAGGGACTTTGTCACCTTAGTCTCCAACTTGTGGGCCACCAACAGGAGAGCTAGGAGGAGAGGGGTTACTAGCGAAGACTGAGGCAAAAAAAGTTGATGAGAATCTCAGCCTTCTCATCCATTGATACAAGTTCCCCACTGTTGCTCATCGGGGGCTATGTTTTCTTTAACCTTCTGTTTCTGGTTAATGTACCTGTAGAAGCCTTTCTTGTTTTTCTCTACATCCATTGCCAAGTTCAGTTCCATGCTGGAGGGGGACTGTTTACAGGGCCTGTAATGATAGGACAAGGGACAATGGTTTGAAATTAGACTAGATATTAGGAACGGGTTCTTTACCATGAAGGTGGTGGAACACTGGAACAAGTTGGTCAAGGAGGTAGTTGAGGCCCCATCCTGGGGATACTCAAAGTTAGGCTTGACAAGGATCTGAGCAACCTGATCTGTGGAGGATGTCCCAGTTCACTGCAGGGGCGGGGTTGGTCTAGATGGCCTTTGGAGGTCTTTTCCAACCCAAACCATTCTATGGTTCTATAATAATCCTCTTTACTTTCTTTTTTTTTGTTGTTTTAATATGGATGAGGCATACAATCTTAGCTCATTTCACACTGCACTTTATCTTATCTGCATGGTCTTTTGGGCAGTAAATTACAATGTATTAGTTATGCTAAAGTAGTCTGGATAAAATTCTTTTTACAGAAGCTGTAGCAGGTTTGGTACTAATCACCCTCTGTTTTTCAATGTAAGATCAAAGTGTGGATTACATCAAAAGCATACGATCATTAGGACCTGTATGTGAATCTGTTGATTTGCACTTCAAATCTCTGACCAAGGAGCAATTTGCAGTTCAGTATGCATTATGGTTCCACTGGACAAATTGCACTGAGGTATGAAAATGTCTGCTGACAATTTGTCTTTTGGCATGTGAGCCCTTGGTAGAAGTTTAATGTGAGACTACACAAGAAATATTAATGAGCCAGAATGCCTAGACTTTGTGACTAATTGTTGTTCTCCGATACATAGTTGCCTCTAATTTTCCTGTCTTTGTAATTAAATTTTATGTAAGTTAACAGAAGTTTTATGTAAGTTACATGAGGTGCTTTGGGCTTGTTCTAACATTAAATGGAAGGATTTATTTTTTATCCTAATAATGTGTGCCTAATACCAGAATTTACTGTGTAAATTTATTGGTAATAGTTTTTATATATGTAAGGTGGTAGATGTATTGCATTTAAAAATAAAAGAGGTGCTCTAGGGCAGTTCCTTTTCAGACATCTACATTTTTATCTCCTTGTCATGGTTTTCTTTCTACATTTCCATCTGTCATGAAGGAATATTCAGGTTTCTCCATGGGTTGGATTTGATTATTTCCTTTCTGAATATTTAACACAACTTTCTTCCTCTCCTCCATCATAACAGTTATTTCTTGAAATATTTGATGTTCTGCAATATGCACAAACAACAGAAGTTGCTCTCAGTTTAATGAAACTAACATCATGCTTGGAGCGAGCCTTGGGTGATGTAAGTGCCTTAATTGTTTGACTTTTTGGTTTTTTTTCCCCACCCTGAAAGAACAGAGCAGTACATGTAGAGACACTGGAAAACCTAACTATGGGAACATTAAGTAGGATATCCACTTTTCCCTTCCTGATACTTTCTTTAAATTTTAATTTGTCATGAAATTACAGAATTTGAAGCCTTTTAAAGGATTTGGTGGGTTTTGTTTCATTCCTGACTTTACTGTGATGAAAGTGGTTACTGGGTGAAATAGTCGAGCTGTATGTTTGAAATAAAAAGAAGTATACTGAATTGCTCATATTACCTGTTTTGCTTCTTTGATACAGGTCTATTTACTGATTGGTACAGATTGCCCTTTTCTTCTGAGAGACTTGCTTGCTTCTGAGCAGCTTGCAGTTGTCTTTGGAAAAGCTGTAGTAAGTGCATAGTTTTGAAATAAGTAGTAAACACTGATCTAATTTTCTTCTTGCCAATGGCAGGTTTCCAAGCATAGGCTTTGCTTGTACTATTGAAGGGTTTGCAAATTCTGTAATATATTGAAAAAACTGTCATTTTATACATGTTACAGTCTGGGGGTTATAGATCAAAAAGAGTGAATATTGTAAATGGAAATATTTGTAAGGGTCATAAGGTTTTACTTGCTTTTCTGCATGAAAAACCTACACACATAAAATTTCGTGTATTGTTAGGAGTCAAGTAGTATTACGAGGATTATTTCTTGAATTTCGATGGCATGTGGAATAGTTCAATTCTTACAGTTAAAAACTAGAAAAGTTTCCCCTTTTGCTTTATCATGATCTGAGAATACAGCTTTGAAAGAAAATTCTGTATTTTTTCTTATTTTGTATTAAATTGTGGTATATTTATACTGCAGGAGCTAAGAGCTAAATTTGATTTCATTTGTTCAACTGTCATGACTGTTTAGAATGTCTAACAACTAGCTTCTTTCTGTATTGTATTCTATAGCATGTGCAAGTAAATGGAAAGATTTCATTTCAGAGAATACTGGGAGTTGCAAATAATAAGTTGCTGTTACTGTGACAAGCTGTGGCAAATTAACTTGACAGTAGATATTGTAGTTCCTCAATTACTTCTGAAATTTTCTGTCAGGAAAAGATGCAAGGTAATAAATAATAGTTTTCTTTGTGCACTAATCACTTTATTCATTAATTAGATGAATGTACTGAGAGTATTCATTGGATCTCCATATGGTCTGAATCTTCGTAATGTTTTGTGGCATGGGTTTGCATCCCCACAAGAAATTCCTGCAAAGTAAGTTACCAAAATGAATCTCTCTCTCTTTTTTTGTTTGTTTGGGTTTTTTGTTTTTAGCAGTCAGACATGGGAGCACTTGAAAACCTCTTAGCAAAACTTACTGTTCTAATTAAACAAACAAACAAAAAACCCCACAACCCGAGAAAGAAAAAGGAAAAATGACCAAAGGCCTCTGGCAGCAGCCTGTTTTCTCTTGCTGCTGCTTTTGGAAAGGGGCATCCATGGAACAATTCAACCATTATAAAGCTGGTCAGTTTTAAGACCAATTGGGTTTTTATTAGCAGGAAAAGCAAAAAAAAACTACAGGTCTTTTCTTGAAAACCAATTCCTTGTCTGTCAGGGCAATTAGAACAGTAACTTAGAACAATAGGCAGAGGACTGGAGTAGGAGGAAGAGAAACAGATAATGTGGAATACAGTAATGCTTTTTTTCTCAAGTCTACATTTATTTTTATGCTTATAAATGCAACTGATTATTGTATGTCCCTACTCAAAACAGTTTGGGAGCGTAGGTTTTAGATGCTTTTTGAAAGAGCGAGAAGCCCCTTCATTCCCAACTCACAAATGTTGTTTATTTCTGAAAGATTTACTTGTATAAGCTTCTTTAATAATATATTGTGGTATTCTCTCTAGATACTGTGCTATGCTGCTCTTTTTAACTGCAGGATTAGGTCAGTTGTTACAGACCTATCTTCTGCAAACTAGATGTACTTTGGTACATCGACCCTATGTGATCTTCATGAGTTTAGATGAGCTTGACGTATTTCCAGGCAAGTATCTAACCATTGGCAACTTTTTGTTACGCTGTATTTGTACTTGTTTCATCGTCCAAAAGCACTGTTGAAAATCATCCCTTTTCCACAGTTTTAAGACTGGATTTTAATTAAGATGCTGGCATAAACTGTAATTAGATTAATCACTCATGCTTGTAGGGCAATTTTTCTTTTTTTAATATGCAGACAGTTTCACTGACTTATGAATGAAAAAAATAGGACATTCTAAAATAATTCTGACACATTGAAACATATGACATTGCTTTTAAGACTTTGACTGAATGTTCCAATTTTTTGATGATGAGAGTCCATTTCCTGTAAGAGTCAATTACTCTGCCTTTACAAAATGTAATTCTTTCCAGAATCAGTGTGTACCAGCCGCAAGGGTCCCTGCAGGAGTACCCTGCATCTTACAGGCAAGGCAGTGTTAAAACAGAATAAAGAATGGTAATGTATCTTCAGTGTCTTCAGCACACTGATTTTCTTAGGGAAGAACCTGGAGTGTCACATTAAAATAGTCTTCTGTTCCCTGCTACAGACCTCAATTTATTCCTACTATTTTTAAAGTATCTGCAGCATATGGGCATTCTTGGTGTCAGCAGTGATCATGGTCAGTTTGTGCTATGTAATCAGTTTGCTAGTTGAACATCTATTCATGGAACAGTGCTTTTGGAAACCAAATCAGGCTGATAACATTCCAGTCATCAGGTAGTATAAATCTTACAGCTCTTGATTTGCTTCATAAAACCCACACCTGCTACAACCATGCAGTTGCCATTTTAAGCTTTCTCTTGGATAAGATATTTATAATGTGAATTCATAAGTGTTGAGTTGCATTATATGAGGGCATTGAAATGTTAATTTATTATGCTATATATAAGCACAGAAAATTGATAAAGTAGGAACAATGCTCCTACATTCAGATGTTCACACTATACTGTTTTTTAATGAATAAAAATGATACTTTATTTTAAAGTATTGGAAGTAGGTAGAGATCAACTCAACAGAACTGTGTTCAGTTGCTGTGTAGTCTTTTGATCTCAGTTAAGAGCAGCCACAACTTTTAAACTATTTTAGTCTACAATTTTGTTATCACTAAAAGTGTAATGTACAAAATTGCTTTCTGATCTTAAATATTACTACCATTGTACTTGCATAGTTAAAATAAATTGTATCATTTTTAAGTCTCCCTTTACAAATACAGAAATAATCTTATATTTTCAATTAAATGTATAGAATGAAGAATGAATTAGCAAACCATACATTGTATGTTGTTTATCAATGTTGTTTTGCTAACCTGCAGATCTTAATCATGAAACGCTTTCCATAGCTGAAGAGCTAGTAAAACTGTCCAGCTTTGTATTAAAAGCAATGTTACCTTTTTGGATGGCTGCTCTAACAGCTTTCAAGCAAAACAGGTAACAGTAGTTGTGGTTTTTTTTTACTATTACTTTTTTTAAAAATAGAATAGAAAAAGAATATCTTCTTAATTTATAAAACAATAGTAGCATTTGCAGATACTAAAGCTTTTTGCTGTATCTGTTGCTTAGCAACATATAGTTATGCATTGTTATAGTGGCCTGTCAGAAGGACAGATGAGGACAGATTGAAGGAGTTGAGGCTGTTCAGTCTGGAGAAGAGAAGGCTCCGAGGTGACCTAATTGTGGCCTTCCAGTATCTGAAGGGGGCTTACAAGAAGGCTAGGGAGGGACTTCTCAGGATATCAGGTAGTGATAGGACTAGGGGGAATGGAATGAAGCTGGAGGTGGGGAGACTCAGGCTGGATGTGAGGACTAAGTTCTTCCCCATGAGAGTGGTGAAGCCCTGGAACGGGTTGTCCAGGGAGGTGGTTGAGGCCCCGTCCCTGGAAGTGTTTAAGACCAGGCTGGATGAGGCTCTGGCCAGCCTGATCTAGTGTGGGGTGTCCCTGCCCATGGCAGGGGGGTTGGAACTAGATAATCCTTGTGGTCCCTTCCAACCCTGACTGATACTATGATACTATGATAACTATGATTATCAGCTATTATTTTGGAACTTAAGAAGAACTATTGCAGATGTAACCAAAAAGGAGAGCTTGTATCTTGAGTTAAAAAAAAACAACACCACACCAAAAAAACCCCAACATTTATTTTTCTCTCCCATGTTCCACAACTTGCAAGCTATTCTTGCCATGGGTTAGTTGTTTAGGTGGTGTTGGATTGGTTGATGGGTTGGACGCAATGATCTTGAAGGTCTCTTCCAACCTGGTTTATTCTATGTATTCTATGTATGTATCTTTGAGCTGGTTTGAATTCAGTGGTCAGCTTCTGTTGGGCACAGGTAGCCATTTATTTTTTGTTCACAAAGCGCATTACAAAAGATTTTTGCTCTGGGTTTTGGCCTGCAAGTGTGACTCTGAGATGGCTCTAATTTCTACTTGGATAATGTTTATAAGGGGGGAAAAATCCCCTTTGGGTATCTCTGTTGTTTTTTCAGGTATGCTGACTGTGTGATTCTCTTAATTCCTCAGCTGGAAGCTGGACTTAGATTGCTCTTCACCACAACGAATAAATGTCCAAATCGATTGCTAACAGCTGAGGTAAATTTTCTGTCTAAAGTAATTTATGATACAGTGCTAATGATATTTGCAAAATAATTATTTTAGAAGCATGGTGGTTTTCAATCAACCATGGAACATTAATCACAAATTTGCACTCGAGTTTCATGGAGAGATGCCTTTTCCATAAAAGAAGTCTGAAAAAGTACTTGAAGGTTGGTGTACAGAAACAGTAGTTTAGGGTGGAAAGTAAATCATGTTATATTTATTTAAAAAAAACTTGGCACATGAAGTCCCTTTTTTCATTTGTAAGGGTGGGGTTTTTTTGCTGTTTGTGCACCTCTAGTATCTCATGTAAATGAATATGTTTGGTATTCATGTCTAGTTAATTGGTTTAATTTGAAAATCAAATAACATTAATTGTCTTTTTGTTCTAGTCTTCTGCTCTCTATACCACTTTTGATGAGGTAATTGTGATTTATTTTATTTATTTTTAAATATATACAAATGTTGGAATTTAAGACATGCATGTTTCCCATTACTAGAGACCAGAAAGTGCTTTCTTGTGTTGGCTAAGGTATTCTTTCTGATTTTTTTTCCTTGTAGAAGATGGTGGACAGTAAACATTTTAAATTTGGAATCCCCCAGAAAACATAAAAATTAACAGAAATGTTAGTAAACAGCCTTTACTTTTGTCTAAATGTTTTTATCCTGAAACTCTTCATCTCACAGAAAGAAACATTCTGTCATTTTCCTAGATTCAGTTATTCGTAGTAAATACAAATAAACATTGCAAGCAGAAATCCTCAATTTTGTAACTCTCTTGAATTAGCTCAGATTGTCAGTAACAATTTTGCACCTTGATTCTTAAGTGACTAAAGTAATTAGTTCATGTTAGGGAAACTAATTAATTTAGTTGCTGTTTTTTTCTTTAATTGTTTGACTTTCAATTAGTTTTTTCCATTGGAATTACTTTTTTTCTAGATGCTAGCAAAGCATTTGCATAATGAAGAAGTCAATCAGCTTCCTGCAGTTCTTGAGGAACCTGCCATGGCAAGTGTTTTGAAAGTTTTGTTGTTTGTTTTTTCACTCCCTCTGTTTCTCTCTCCTTTCCTTGCAAAGTCCTCTCCTGCTTTCCTTCCTTTTTCTTGTTGTTTTCAGAGAATGTTAGGGCCTGAAAGGACTTTGAGAGATCCTCTAGTCCAACCCCCCTGCCAGAGCAGGATCACATGTTATTTATAAACATGCCTAATAATCTTTTATTTCACATAGTTTATCTCCATCAGTTTAGAACCAGAAGCTTGTTACTCTTTTCATTGGGGTGGATACAAAGTATATTGGGCTAGGATATAACACTGTCTTTCCTTGTCAGATATAGAAGTCTTAGAGATATTTTTTGACGTCCAA
This sequence comes from Dryobates pubescens, assembly GCF_014839835.1. Lineage (NCBI taxonomy): Eukaryota > Metazoa > Chordata > Aves > Piciformes > Picidae > Dryobates > Dryobates pubescens. The sequence goes on from NC_071617.1 coordinate 29,195,368, forward strand.
AGATCAGCTGAATAGAGCAGAAGAAAAACTAGTGCTTCATAGAGGGAAGGTTAAAACTTACTCCTTCCTAATTTTTTCTGGGGCACATCTTATACTGTCTGGGCAGATGGCACGAAAACATAGCTGCCCAGAGTTCATCCTGCATCTTGCCATTCATAGTGATAGTGAACATGAAAAATGGAAGTGCTGAATTTAGATGCCTTTGAAGACTGTAGGGAAGACATGGATGTATTGGCCTGTTGCTAGAGGCAGTGGGGCTGCAGAGGGCTTGGGAGGCAAAACTGAAGGAAATCTGGCTTTACCTCACAAAATAGCAGAAGCTACAAAGATGGGCACGTTGCTGTTTTGTTTGTTAGGTTGTTTTTTCCTACAAGCCTAGTTTGCATTGTTTTTTCTGACCATCTAAATGGCACTTTCCTATATACATGATCACATACTATCTTCCAGAGAAGATGTGTATTTTATATACACTGAATATATTCTACTCTATGGGAATACGTGTAGAAGAGAATCCTATACATTTAGTGTATGTTTCCACAGGAATTTCTTTGGGATTTCTTAAACCACCAGGAGGGTCCACGTATAAGAGATCGTTTGAGCCACGGAGAGATCAATCTAGAAACATTTCCCAGGGAAGTAGCTAATCAGATAGTTGCATTTGCAATTACTCTTCTCTGCAGATTCTCAGATGAGGACATGTTTGCTTTTAAGGTAGGGATCAATATTATCCCTATTATCTCTGGCGCTTTGTTGTTTTTTTTTCTCTTTTTGTGTTTTGTTGCTGTTGTTTTGGGGTTTGTTTATTATGTCATGACTTTAGAGAGTCATATAACTAAGTCTTGACAGCAGCTTTTTTGTGGAAATGAAGTATTCATCCAAGTAAAAAATTGTGGAAGTACTTTTTTTTCTAGTTTTGCAGTGAAAAAACTAGAGAAAGTTTTTTAAAAGATTCCCCTTTCTTATTGTACCTTAATATGTTTCTTTACCCACTCCTTATTCACATGGTTGATCCATAAATTTTAGTGGTTCCACCCTATTTTGTCAAATTTTATCAATGCCTAACTTGTTTATCTGCTGTGTTATCTGCAAGGTATGTAGAACAGCTGTAGCTCAGCCACTGAAATAAATACTATTTCAGATTTTTTTTCTCTGCAACAATATAATGATGGCTCATTAATGGACATGTGATTTGTATCCACACTCTATACTACACTGTAAATTCTTGAACACTTTTTACCTGTTGTATTTGCTTCCCACAATATTTGGGGTTACTTCTTTTAATATCATAAAGCAACCTGAGGTAAATCTTCCATTTATTAGTTGCAGCTGCTGCGTTTAGTGAACACCTGGTTGCTTCTCTGTCAGCTGCCATTAGGTTTCATATTTAAAATATGTCAAAGAAACACCCACTATGCTGATGACTGCTTTCAGCCCTCAGATATTTGGAAGTCTTTATTGACTTCAGTACTATAGGTGGCTTGCATAAAATTAAGTATAAGTCTAGATCTGCGCATCATTAGGGCAGTTTAAAGAAATGGTTGTGTATTGTCTATGATTTTGTAAATCAGGAACACATGGTCATTAAAACACTGATGAAGTGTGCAAGTTCCTACCGTTCTCGATTTCATCCAATTTCCCGGCTCAAGAAACAGGTAAGTTACTTAATTTTGTATATTGGGGGGCAAAAAAAGGAACAAAGAGTAGCAAATTAGTTTATTCAGATGTTACTTTAGCATGGAAGTGTACATTAAGACTTTTTGCCCTAACATTAACCTTAGCAATTGATGTTGGCTTTACAATTATGAAGGCTGAACAAGTAGCTTACTACTTATTGCAGTTTTTTCTGAAATAGACACTAAAAAAATAAATATGTTGTCCTGTCTGTCAAAGGCTACACTTCACATAACATTTTTGATGGTGTATTTTTGAGGTGTTGGAATGTATGAAGAGCATTTATTTATGGCCTGACTTGCCAACAGTGCCTGAGGAAGATGTTCAAGCATTTAAAGGGTATGTATATACTATCAAAAAAGATGGTTCAAACAGTTATGAAGTATAGCTATGGGATTTGAGATGAAGTGTCTCATCAAATGCTTGATGATAGACATCAGAGGGGTTGTGAGAAGACCTCTTTGTATTTTTTTAGTATATTCTGTGCTGTATGCATTAGTATAGATACTATGAAAACATAAACAGTGGGCTAACTTGAAAGGAATGTGAAGATATCTGAAATGTATAGAGGTGTTCAAAAGACTGCTGAGACTAAGAAAAGATTTGGTTTAGTCAGAGAAATAAAATCATGCTTATAAGGTGGAGGGAAAAGAATTATAATATCAGAGTGAGAGTGGGCACTGAATACACTGCTGTCCAAAATCTCTGTGTCTTGATCTATGCTATTTGATATGTAAGTGCTACATTGTTTTATTATCTCAAATTTACTTTTTTGTTTGTAAGGTTTCAAGGAAATGATGAAGCTGGTACTTTAGTTTTGATGTCATCTGAAATTGTGTCTCAGTTGCAACAATACATGCCTCGAAACTGCTGTAGTTCAGATGATCCAGTCAATAGCATCCTAACAGAGAGGTGAGTTTGGTATCTTCCTGCTGTCAGCCTTTACATGCAGCTCAACACAAGAGCTCTCAAACTTAAGTCACTCTCTTTTTTCTAGAACAATACTTGAAATGTTGCATGCACTTTTATAACACTGCTCCTGATTTAATCTAAAAGTCTTAAGAATGCAGCTGAACATTAGCTTCAAAACAATGACACATTGTAGATTTGGCACATTATTACAGTAGAGATTTTACTTGGAAATTAACATTAAAAAACCCAAGCAAAATGTTTTAAGTATTTATGTACTGACTACATTAAGTTGTTTTTTATCTATTTTGTATGGTAAAACCATCAGAAATTAATTTTAAATTGCTTGGTGTTACAGCCATGCTTTGCATTTAGTAATATGCTGCTACATAATTGTATTCTTTTATGCTTTAGACTTAAGATTCTGAAACAGAAGGCATCTCATTATACTTGTTGTCAGATGTGAAGATATGTTAGTCCCAATTATTTCTGAATTGGAATAATGATTAAAATAATTTGATTTTTAATTGGCCCTCTTACAGCAATCTTAAGAGTCCCATGACTCAATTAATATGTTGAAACAAAACTTTCCTGATCAAACCCGTTAAGCATGGGCAGGACAGTGTAAAGGGGATTTTATCAGTTATTTTACTTATGTATGATGTCTGCCTTCTGTTTCCTGATACCTTTTTTAGAGTTTTCTATCTTTATCACTTTCAGTCATTAATGTTTTGCTGTCTCAGAGATAATTTGTGCATAAGGGAGATTGAGACATTTGTGTAAGAACAGAGTGTTTAAAGTGATGTGTGACACATTATCTTAGCGTATGACTGCAGAAAGGTATTTGGAGTTCTTCAATAAACTATAATCTGGAGTGACATTGATTTAAACAATGGCCTTACCACATGGGTTTTACAAAATGTTAAGTCTGTTTCTTATTCTGTCCAGAAGAAAGACCACACAGTAATGGGAGGACTAATTAATATCATTCATTTTAGTGAATGTTATTGTGATGGACATTAATTCATTGTGAATTGAACTATGGCGGGAGGTTGCAACCACAGCCCTGCTGTGATTTGATGCATTGCTGTGTATCATTTCAGCCAGGCTGTTTTATTTATTGTGGTTGTATTTCTTTGATCCAAAATGGGAAACATACTAATCACCAGCAGTTTCTCATTCATTCTCAGTAAAGTGACAGAGAACACAATCGCTACCCCTACTACGTAGATCCTTGCTTTTTTTCTGTTGCAAGGTAAATTTAATTTTTCCAGGTTTTTTGCATTAAAACATTATGAATCAGACCATGCCAAATATGAAATGTATCTCATGTTAAATTTGTCTAACAAAAGATTGGAATTAACAACTCCTTCCTGTTTTGGAGGCTATTGATTGAACTCAGCGATACACATATTTGCACGCTTTATTCTCCAAGACCTGTTCTGGAAATACTACTGATACTCCGTAAAATAAGCACACAGTGCCATCGAGTGTCTGAACAAGTTATTGCCAGCACCAAGTTGAGATACAAACAGTGGATGAGCAAGACTTTACGTTCTCGGCAGAGGCATAACTATCTACGAATGCTGAACAGGTTGGCCAGTGCTTTCTCCTTAATTCATAATTAGGTTAATGAGAGAGTGTCTGCATATTGCTGTTGCTAGCTTTCTGTGATTGGTCCTAAAAGTTTAAAGCAAACAATATTTATGTGTTCTTGTTAACCGTTTAAGAGTTCAGTGTCAACTCATTTCTATTATGTAGTAGTGTTGAAATAACAAGAAAATCTCAAATTGGAGAATAATTTAATGGGGTTTTTTTTAGCATTGCTAGATTACTTCACCATATATCATAAGCTTTCAAATGCCTGATTGTATTTTGAAGTCGTTAGATTTTCCTATTCAAGCATATGAATACCATTCAACTTTTCATAGAACCATAGGATTTTTTTGGTTGGAAAAGACTTTTAAGATCACCAAATACAACCATTATCTTAACTCTACAAAGTGCAACACTAACCCACATCTCTTAGCACCACATCTACGTGGCTTTGAAACATCTCCAGGAATGGGGATACTACCAGCTCCCTGGGGAGCCTATTCTAGTGTTTCAGAACCCTTTCAGTGAAGAATTTTCTTCCAACACCCTATCAAAACCTACCCTGGTGCAACTTGAGGCTGTTTCCTCTCCTCCTATCACTTATTATTAGGGAGGAGAGATTGACACCCATCTTGCTGCAACCTCCTTTAGGTAGTTGTAGACAGCAATGAGGTCTCCTCAGCCTCCTTTTCTTCAGACTAAACAACCCCATTTCTCTCAGTGGCTCTTCATAGGACATGTTCCCAGACCCTTCACGAGCTTCATTGCCTTTCTCTGGATCCACTCCAGCAGCTCCATGTCTTTTTTGCAATGAGGGCCCAGTATTCAAGGTGTGGTCACACCAGTGCTGACTACAGGGGGACAATCAGTTTTTGTCTGAATGCAATAGGTTAAAATGATTTCAAGACTCTGCTGCTTTTTATCATTATACCTGGGTTAGCATTTTCACAGCTAGAAGAGAGATTTAGTATTCCACTGATTTTGTTCCTCTTTAGAAATGTTTTCAGGGAAAGCTGTAATGGGAAAACTGTAAATACTGTCTTCTTGGCCAGGTTATGTTCCTAAAAATGTTAACTATATTATTTTAAGATACATATTTGCAATTCAGCTGACTCCACTTTTCTTTCTCTGGAATAATGAGTGGTGATGAGATTTCCTTTGGAATCTTAACTAGATATGTTTCTATTTGTCCATCTTTTGCTGATGTTCTGCAATACACAGTCTCTGAAGTTTCAGCATTTACTTTGAAGAATGTTTCATAGTCATTTTTCTTTTTTTTTTTTTTTTTTCTCTCCACCACTATAGCTACCCAGCTATTTGGAGTGGATAGAGAAGAGTAAAATGTTTTTATTATTATTAATATTTTCTATTTAATTTAGGTTTTGTTTATTTTAAGATATTTTTGTTTGTTTCTAGCATTAAGTTTTTGTCTCCAGTGTTGCGGCTCATCTTAGTGTTAATTACTCTGGAACTAGCCAATGTCCATTTGGTTTGTAAGAAGAATCCTTTTGATTACCAGCAGTATCTAAAGTGAGTATGTAAGATTTACTTTATGAAAACTGATCTGTAATATACATCTCATTGGGGTGAAAAATAAAGAGCAGCATGATTTTGAATACACAGTTGTCCTTCTTTCCATCATTATAGTCATTGTATCTCAGTGTTCACTCAAGAACTAGAATAACTTAGCTGAAAATGTATAGTCCAGTTATCCACATGAGGAAGTATATTAATTATCCTGAGGGAGATTGGGAAATTGGGAGATGTTACCAGCTTTAAATCAGGCACTGAGATATTTTATTTATTTATCTTTTAAAATCCTTTAATGAATTTTTCTTCTTTTTCTTGTAGGTTTTTGAAATCAGTCTTGCAGTATACTGAGAATTTGGTGTCATACACAAGCCCTGAGAAAAACAAGTGGGATGAAACCATGGCGCTTACAAACAAAGCTTTGATAAAAATAAGGAGAATCAGTGAAAGAAATCTAATGTTAATGCAGCTAGTTACATAAATTAACTTGGGTTAAAATTATTTGAACATTGTTATATCTTAGGAGTTTTGGTGTACTCAAATTTGACAAGTCTCATTCAAAGACAAACGTGCAAAATTTGTTGTGTTTTTTTATTCAAAGGTGGATGTTTACACTGGAGTTGAATGATCAGTGTGGTAGTTTTGCCTTTAAATGTTTTTCACAGATCTTGAACAGAAAAGTGGTAAAATGTAAATAGATCACTGTTGGGTGTAAAAAGGAAAATAATGGTAATTCTAAACAATCCCATTGGAAAGATAGCAGCCTTAAGCTATCAATGTAAATGATTTTATCTTCTCGCTTCCTTGGGCTGGGAGATACTAACTTGCTTCTCCTTGACCTTGGCTGCACTGCTTTTGTTGTGACTGGTATTAACTTCTTTGCTTCTGTCTCTTGTCCCTTTTGTACAGGGGTGCAAGGGAGAGGCAGGGAGGGAGAAGCTAGTAGCTTCCCCTGGTCCTTGGCCAGGGAGTTTCTTGTGTGGTTTATTAATTGTACATATGTGTAAATATTGTAAATACTGTATATTTTCTACATATTCATTGCATGTCATTGTAGAATGTAGTTTTACTTGTAAATACAGCTTTCATTTGCTCCCCCACTAAGCTGGTCTGGCAAATTTAATGTTGGAGGGGAATTTTCAGCCCACCACAATCAGGCTTCCAAAGGATGGACTGTTTACCAAATTCAGTGAAAAAGATTTACTGTGAGCTACACTGGAATGATGCAAGTTCTCCTTTAAATATGTTATGTGTTTAGTAGCTTGATGATTTCTTTTTGTAGTTTTCTATTAAACTAGAAATATCTAAGAAAAGAGTGTGAATAAAAGATACTGAAAATAATGTCAGACACTGTGAAACAGCATGTTAAGAAATTCTGAATATTTAATATAAAGTAGTACTCAGTGGCAGCTCTGATTGTTGTTATTAGTTCAAAACATAGCCAGATCTTTCACTGGCATAGAGCTACTAACAATAACTATTTGCTTATATATGGGGATTTAAAGGAGACAAAATATGGGTATTGTGTTTAATTTCATCTACTGGTTCCAAATATATATCTAGTTAGTGAGTTAATTTATTTTTTGTGGTTCAAAAAGTTCCCCTCTTGTTTCATGCAATATTAATTTGAATAATTTATTTTCTCAAAATCAGTTCTCCCACTTTTCATCCCCAAACATTAGAATTTCAAAGTAACACATCAGTTGAAGAACGGATTCACCGAAGGTCACTGATGTCTCCGTTTGCTGATAATGTCTGGAAAATGGCTAAATAATTAAAGGTTCAGGTTACATTTTAGTAAGATTATTTGCAGTGATTCTCAAGTGGAAATCACAGTGAGATAATTACTAGTGGTGTGTTTTTCTCATTGTGGGTGTGGATATAAACTAAGCTCATATTGCTTCCTTTATGCTAATCCTGCAATATGTTGTGTGTGTTTGAAATTTAACTATGACATTTCCTAAGGTTACTATGGGGCTAAACAATATGAAGGAATACAAACTAGGCAAACAGGATTGAAACTAGGAATAGGAAATAATCAAATTTGTTTTAGGAGACACAGTCTGAAATTCCAGCATTCTTTAGCACCTGAATTAGTTGGCAAATCTTAATTATTTTTTGGAATGCTTATTTTGTACCCATTGACTTTGCTTGGGTTTGTTAACTTCTGCTAAGTGTAGCTTGATCATGACATTTATCATGGCTCTTGCTCTGATGGTGATACATACTGGGATGGGGGGAGGGTGTGATAAGTATGTAAGGCAAAACATAAAAGCTTTACATATTTTTTTATTGGGGAAAGATCAGTAAATTAAACCAGAGTTTTATGATTTCTTTAATAAATGTTTAATAAATAATAGAAGTATATAAGTAGCTCATGCTATCAATGTATGTTTATGTACTGAAAAGCACCTAACAGGCCATAGTTGCATATTTTCAACAACACAAATTATCCTTTCATTCCTGTATTTGAACTTTGCTAAAATGATTTTGCTTGCTCTCTATATGCTTTACCTTTCGATGGAGCACATTGACATTTTCTCCTTTACCAATTAATGCCGTTGATGTAATTTGCTGCTTTTAAGTCTGCAATAAGAAGCATGATGGACTTCTGGCAATTTTGTCAAAGATTCTTTTACAGTTTGTTTTCCTATCTCTGAAGTTCTCTGATGGGAACGCTGTTATCATCTATTGTTAAACAATTCTGTATCAGACTGGACAATCCAATTTATTGTGACTTAATGCTGTCATTTGCCAGTAGAGCTGCATATGGGGCTTATGGTTTCTTCCTGCTATTAAAAAACTTGCAGAATAGAGTTTCAGAATAAGTCTATGATCTACAATATGCACTCAAGATCAAATGGCAAATGTGGTGAAGATAGGGTGGTAGTTCTTTACCAGTTACTCAAAATTACTTCATCACTTCAGTTGCTCACCTTTTCCATCTGTTTGGAGTTACTTTGAGTTTTAAGGTGTTAGAAAAAATTTTGATACTGAACACTCATAATTCTTGAGAGCAAAAGAAAGTTTGAATAACCAAACACATCCAGTGGCAAGACTAATGCTGACAAACACATCACATTGAAATGCAAATGTTCTGATTTTTGTTGTCCCAAAGAGAATTAATTCTACAGCCAAGCTGTCTGAAACTGTATAGTTATACATTAGGCATTCAAGTAGTTGTTCAGTCTTTTTTTCACAATTATTTCATTCTTGAAATTTCAAATATCTGCAATTGTACCACAGAATGTTTTCTTGATGTTGTGGTATTGCTTCAAAGTATTACTTGCATCTGTTTTAGTTGTGGCCCTTGCTCCCCAAGGTCTGCATTTTCCTGGAGCTAGTATGCACTCAGTGAATCTGTATGTGCATAGATGTAGAATCTTCCTCAGCATCTTCTTGAGGAAAGTGGTTGGAATTATTTTGCTTACCTGCATAATCCTGATGACAGAGTGATGATTCTTTAGTCAGTTCTTCCAATTTTATTTAATCTATTTATATATGTGTGTATTAATTAAAAACAGCTGAAAATTTGTTTCTAATACTTGCTGGTCATACAAGCTAATATTAGGCATCCCAACTCACAGCGTTTATATTAGAAGTTTTGAAAACGTGGAAGAAAATCAGGTATTCATCTTTTGTGCTACATCATTGAATTTCTTTGCATCTTCTTGAATATCTCAACTAAATGAGAAAAGGAGCATCTTAATCATTTTACTTATTCAGTACTAAAATGCAGTCCTACCTGCATTCTACCTCAAGAGGAGTTTTCAGGTGAGAGATTGTAGTAGTAAGAAATTGAATGTTCTTAATTCAAACTTGAATGGGTTTAGTTTTCCCATAAGAGTACAGGTCCTTTGGTGTTTACTTTAGAACTAGTGAAAATTAATGCCGAAAGAAGTCTTCTGCATCCATTGGCGCCATCATTCTGTGAATGTTTTTGTTCATACACACAAATGTTTGAAGAAAAGCCAGTCTCTGAAATAATTATGTTGTAGTTGTGTGAACATCTGTGGGTTTTGGTACCACAGGTGGCACCATCAAGATGAACTAGAAGTTTGCTGGGCTGAGCATTGCACAAACACAATGAAGCATCAATTGTGGTATGCAGCTCTCTGTGGAAACAAAGCTTATCCATTATTTTTGCCCTAGCATTCTCCAGTTAGTGCTCTCCAGAATGACGTTAGGAGAGGTTAGTATCAGATCTCTGTGTTCTTTTATAGGTGTAACACAAGTGGCTAAAAATACTTAAAGCTTTTTTGTGGTTGTCATCACTATTATATAGAGAGAGAGCAACACATTTTATTTATTTTATCTTTTTTGCACTTAGCATCTACCTGTTTTCAAGCAGTCTGGTAGTGCTTGAAGGGAACGCATGGTGGCAGTGTTTGGTAATCCAAAGCAGCACTGCATCCTGAAGTTTATTTTCTTCTCTTTTCTTAGAATGTGTATAAAGAAATAAATTTTTTCATATGATTTCGTCAGCTTTATTATATGTCTGTAATTGTAGCTGTTGCTTCTGATGAAGCTTTTTCTCTCATTTGTTTCAAATCACTTCTGGAGATATTGAAGACCTTTCAAAGGAGGGTTTGTGAACAGTATTTTAACAATTAGAAGTTCATCACATTCACTGTGTTACTTTCTGAAGACTTTTCAAATTTGCTAGAAGTTCATCAACTTCCCCTCAGGCAGTTTAAAAGTTACTTAAAACTTAATACGTAGTTTATTTTAAAAATTGCGTATTACAAAACAAGAAAATATTGACATTTCTAAAAGAAAAAAATCAGGATTGACCTTTGTTAATTGCTGTGATATGACCAAAAAACTCCTGTCTCAAAGCAAAGCACCTCTTTTGAACAAAATTAATCATCAAGGAATGTGGATTTCGAGAATATTTCTCTCAGATCTCAGCCCTATTGCTGTGGTGATGATTTTTCAGTCTGTTAAAACTGAAATGTGCTATTCATATGCCTCTCAGTGAAGAAGATACAGTTGAGCATTGCTTCTTCTTGGGTGGCCTTTGAAAACCTTGTCCACAGTAGCACTTTCAAGCCCTGTAGAGAGGTTGCAAATGAAAAAAGATTTTCATTCGCATTAAGTCATTTCTGTGTGCTGTGAAGTCTTGTGTAGAAATGTTGGAACATCCCCAGCAGAGCTTGGGTTTGCCTCAATACTACGTTAGTGCATCTGGTCCATGTATGGTGTATCATCTTTTTTTCATGTATTAGTCTGCAGATGCAGAGCAGATTCCTGTATGATGTAAACTGTTCCTCTCCCATCTACTTCATTAAGGATCTGCCACATGCTATTTGGGTTTCCTTTGAAGTGGATTGGTTGCTATCTGCGCTGCTTTTCCAGGTTTACGTATTTTCAGGGGGTTGGAAGAAAAAGCTATCTATGTCTTTCAAATAAAATTACTGCAGAGTAAAGCCTAATTAATTTGGTGGCTTACTTTGCAGGGAAGTGGGGATCATGTATGGGATTTCACAGCTGTGTACCAAATTCTGAAATCTTCAATATTTTTGTGCTTCAAAAAGAATTTCATCCAGAGTAGAAATCAGTTTTCTTTTTGAGGCTTTCTCAGGGCCAATGCTGTAAGTTAGATCACCTGCTATTTGCTTTGTAAAAACAAAAAAAAAAAAGGATAAATACAGATTTGTTATTTAAGAAGTCTTTCAAGCCATATAGATTTTCTGATGGAAATTGACTGAAAGGAAAATGCCTGTTGTTTGCCTTCCCTGGGCCCCAGGCAATAGGATGTAAATATGGGTAGTGAATACTGTGTGAGATCAAACTGGCGTTTTTTTCTGAAGGTGAGAATCCAAGACAATATATACAATTAAAGCCAATAGTCTTGCCTACCAAAAGAGTGCATGCCTTCTGGCATTCTCCACTGAATACCTCCTCTGTTTCTCTCCCATGTGTATGCATCTCACAGCTTCTCTACCAAAAAAAAAAAAAAAAAGAAAAACCCCCCAAAAAAGGGGAAAAAAAAAAAAGAAAGGAAAAAAAAAAAGAAAAAGCGTAGCAGAACCAGCCAGCGCCAGTTTGTTTTCCATGTTTTCTTTTCTCTGTAAGGGATTAGTTGTAGTAACAGATTTCATGTGCCAGAAAGTGGGTGAACATTAACTATTTTGTCATGTACTGATCCTTCCCACAGCCCTGCAAAATTTGAAATGCAGGAATGGTTATTCATTAACATTTCTTTGTGTCTGCAGGAAGTACGTTTACTATGTAAACATGTTTTATGTAGAACATACAGCTGTTTTGAACGAGCACTCAGTGAAACATAAGAGTACAGTGCCTACTCTGCCACTTCAGAAACTCTAAGTTGCCACAGTATTGTGTTTTGGAAGAGTGAGCACGGAAAGTTTTTGCCTGGAGAAATTATGGGTGGAAGTCTCTTTCTAAATAAATATCTTTAATTTGTTTGATTGTTTTGTATCTGAATGTGCAGCTGATATTTAGAAGTGGGGTGGGTGGTAGTGCTTTTCTGAAGTTCCTTATGCTGACTTTAGGAGAGATCACATCAAAGAAGGAAAATACAAGCACCAGTAGACAGTCCATTTTTAATAGACTGTGGAGTATATTGTCACCAGGAAAAAGCTTGTGGCATGGAGCAAATGTGCCTAGACGAGCTAGAATGAACATGGGCCTCTTGTTCTGAATATGTGAATCTCAAGCATGGGAGGGGCTTCACTAATAACTCTACTTCCTTGTGTAATAGGTGGAATTGTGTCTGATACATCTCTGCCAGCAAATCCACTGGCTAAACTTTGTCTTAAGTGCATTTTGTGGTGTGAAGTGCTTTCTGAAAAGGTGAGGAACATTTCTGCTTCCCGGAATAGCAGTCAACGATGTTTTGTCTGGGCTTGTTAACCCCTAAGTGACTGAAACTGGCCGCTTCAGAGCTGTAGGGTGGTGCCTTTGACAAGGTACTTCCCAAATAACCCATACACTGTAGGCTTTCCCATGTAAAGAAATGATAATTCCTAGGGATCAAAGGACCGAGTAGCATAGATGTGCTATGGATAGCACACATAGTACAGCATATCAGACCCTCACACAACTTTTCACTGCACAAGAGCCAGATAACTGAGGTACTCAGTTAGCCAACATTTGGACCATGGGCTAGTATACTGTGGGTTTGTATTTGACCTTTAGCTGAAATAATCCTTGCTCAGAAAAGCCTAAGATGGGAAAAAGGGATCTTGATTGTCTAACCAGTCCTGTGTGTATGTTCTAGGTGTAACTTTTATTAAATATTAAGGAAGGGGAGGGTTTCTAATTGTTTCAGTGGGAAAGTAATAATACACGTAAACCAGCAGGATAATACAATGATAGCAGAAGACAGTTAGATGAGCTCATAAATTTTGGGCCAACAGCATCTGTGCAAAAGTGGAAGGTTAATTCTACACAGCTGCTAAAGAAAATGTAATTTTTAAAAAGAGAGAGAAAAAACAAAAAAAAAGGAGAGAGCTGCAATTGACCCTTCAGGATATAAGGCACTTATGTCAACATGGACTCTGCCCAAACATTGTTCTGATGTGGAAGCAGCTGGATGCCCTGCCCTCTGGTTTATATAGCACCAAAGGGAAGGGGTAAAGAGAGATGAGGTGAAGGAAGAGGGAGGAGAAAAATAGGCAGGAGGGAAACCCAGTTCACCTCTTCAACACCATGCTCTGAACTAAGAATGTCCTATGGATGACCCTCTTGGTGCTTATATCTTGATATTTAGGAGTCTGTATCAGCAGATAAGGAGTGTCTACCTCCATGTCACAGGCATTATTACAAGGAAGCAATTTTTCTGCTTCCTCTACTGTATTCTTCTTCAGAAGGGTAGACAAAGATGGAGAAAGTGGGGCAGGGGAGAGAGTAATAGCTATTTTGGTCTGGCATATTTTATTCAAGGACTAATTTATAGTATTCCATGTAGCATGATAGTGTCATTTTAATGGTGTATTAACACTAGAGTCCGGAATATTTATTTGGTTGAAAAATGTATCTGATACTAAATACATCTCTGGGGGATGGTGCTGGGATGATTACAGAACTGATGGCTATTAAATTGATAGTGTTTCTCTGTCCTCCTGAGTCTTCTGCTGTAAAAGTGGAACAGGGCATTTTCTGGTTAAGATTAATGATATCTGTGCTATCCTCTGGGGCAGATGTGGCCCAGCATCAGCACTCTGGATCCAGGACAGACAGAGCTTTTACACTATTATTTTACAGTTTGTTGTAATCTAGTTGCTTGACATGAAGAATCACATTGTGAGCTTTAAAGCTTTACCACACACCACTGTTGTTTGTTTATTTACAGTCTATCATTCATGCTAGAAATAGGAAATACTGGCCAATGTAACCTGATTTGTAATCTTCCTTCTTTCTTTTTGCCTTTTTTTTTTCCCTGAGATCTCCCATGTGACTTGCATGTGTATAATCCCAGGGTGGGGAGGTTATTCTTGGGATGCAAGTTTATTGGTGGACTGGCTGTAGGAAACACACGACAATCTTAGCATCCCTTACTTTAAAGCAGGTTAATGTCCTGAAGCAAGAGGGACATTACCAATCTCAGGAAGGGGACTTTTCCTGAGCATTCCAATTGCATTTATTATTTACTGCATGAGATTATAAATAATCTGGACTGAACTAGATTTCTCAGGTTTATTGTGTGATGCTAGGTGCATATCAGGAGTGAGCAACCACCTCTGCAAATACATGTACTTGATTCATGGAGATTAATTTACATTAATGTAAATTGTACTGTGTCAAAGCTATACTGTGAATATTTTGATAGTTTATTTTCATTAACATTCAAGCAAACTGTAGTCCTCTCTGTGGGAAAGACAAGATATGTGCTGGAGGGAGCCCAGCATCTGCAGCACGATGCACCATAGCTGTGGCTTATGCAGACTCATAGCAAACAGGGTGTGAGCAGGAGTGCACCGCTCATTTACGTTGTTGGGTCTGTGACAGTGGGGATTCACTTGCCAACACCCTTGCTCGATGGCAGGGATTGCAGCTGTTAGTAATCAAGAGGAAGCTATCGTTTCCTTTTGACTTTTACAAACTGGCCTAGTATAAATTCTATTTATTCAGGTGGTTTTATAGAAATTTTCCTGAGTTTGACCTTTGTATATGTAGTTTCCCCTCCAATTAGTAAAACGCATTTAGAAATGTCAAGGATGGAACTAGAAGGGGCCTTCTAGGTGCTGTACTCTGCTGTTAACAGCCAATCCAGATTACACACTTTTCAGCTATAGCAAGTACCAAAACTAATGTGTCTCTCCTACTCTTCTTTTTGTTGTACACTGTATCAGAACCTTGTTCAGAAACCCTCCTCTACTATCCTTTTTTTTTTTTTCATGGCCATTCATATTAACTTGTTCTTGTGCCAGTATTGTGCCCTAGTTAGGTAGCTCTTCTCTCCACCTGATGTTTATGTAACACTTCAATGTACTTATAATAAGGAACTGTATCCTTTCTCTGTCTTCATATGTTTAGGCTAAACAAGCCAAACTTTTTAGTATCTGCTCATAAAACAGGTTCATTATTTCCTGGATATAACCAGTAGCTTTTCCCTGCACATGTTCTGGTTGCAGCTCCTCATCTATGGGGCTAGTGTTGCACAACTGTCCTAGTGTTGCACAACCATCTGGCATAATAGCAGAAATATCTGCCTGCCTGTGTCCCCTGGCTTTACTTCATATACTGCACACTAGGACCATGTGACTTTGCAATGTCTCCTGTTGATGAGTCCTGGTTGTTCTATGGTCATATAATAAATAAATGCCTTTTTTTCTCTTGGTCTTCCTTGCAGGATCTGTTTATTTTTTTTCCTCTGGAGCGATGCTATGCACTTGTTTTCGATCTCTCTTGCCCACTTGTCATTGGCAATATTTTTAACAAATATTTCAACTGATCTGGCAGATTCCCATGACAGATTCCGCCCCCCCCCCCCCCCCCCCCCCCCCCTTTTTTTTTCCCCAGGCTCTCCTACTTGGACCCTTTCTTAGTTTACAACTTTTTAGGATACAGTGGCTTCTATTTCCACAGTCTCTATCTTACCTTTGCTTCCACCTTTTACATTACCTTCCCTCATGAGGCCTGCTAGTGAAGCATTCATCTACAGGTTAGGTCATGCTAAAGCACTTACGATGTCTTTAACTTCAGAAAAGCCTAATTTTCTGTAGTTTTATTACATATAATGCTTGACTTTTTGGGTTTTTTTACTTCTTCTGCTTGTTGGGTAAGGTCAAGCTCAGATCAGTAGGAATAATTTTGACTTTGTTGGTTCACTTTCTCTAATATGAATTCTTCAGAGCCTGGTCCTAATTTTCAGAATTTAGGTGATCTTTGCTTAATCCAACACACTTTTTGAGGTGATCGTTCATCCACATGGGTTTGATGCTAGCCTTACAGACTTCTCCGTTTTGCCAGCAGTTCGACATAAATTTTGTCTTGAAGACATTCCAGGTTTCTTCTGAAATCCAGGTCAATGAGATTGCCAACCCGGCTCACTACAGTAACACATCTCATTAGATTCTCAGATTTTAACTAAATGCTAAAATTTAATTCTAATCACTTTATCCCATAGGGCAGAAGAACAAATGAGAAATTTGTGTTGCTTCTGTAAAAGCTTCTAAAGAGTCTTAAATTTTAGCCCAGCGCCCTTCTCATGGGTAATGCAAATGGTAATGGAGCTTGGCTGCTGCTGCCGTGTGCTGTTGGCCCAAGCCAGGGCAGGTGTTCCCACACAAGTGAGGATGTGCAGATAAAGGGCTGGGTGCTTGTCCAATGTGGGACTGACGCTCACCCTTGGCTCCGTCCGGCTCTTGCAGCGGTATGTTTGAACAAGAAACAATAACTTGCCTGGTAATGGCACAAGTAAAGTTTTACAAGGAAAGCAGGTGTGCCAGCTTGAGAGATAAACTCTTCCCCCATGCAACAATAAGATAAATGATCCGAATCTTGTGATTTAGTTAATGTTTCTGTCTTTAGCCTGCTGTGTACACAGCACCCTGCTGGATAAGCTGCCAGAACTGTGTGCTTCTGTATGCACAGAGATATAATAGTCCGCAATATCATTCTCTCACCTGGTGTCCTTAACTAAACAGCCTTTAATCCTTATACATCATTAATACATGCTCCTTATTGTACAGTGCAGCAGCTATCTAGTATTAAAAAGAAAAAGCCAGTGACAATATTAAATAACAGCATTGGCTGTGACTGGAGGATCTTGTTTCATTGCTCTTTCAGGCTGGAACATTTCTCTGGAGCAGCATTTAAATTAGGCAAATGGTTTTTGTTCAGTTGCCTTGAGAATTAGAGTTAATCCATCTTTCTCACCAAGGGAAAATTCCTCCAGAGGCTTCTTGCTCTTGTTTCACTGCTTATTGATTATCACTCCCAGTTTGCACGTTACTTGCTACAGCATTCCAGCTGCATTTGAATGAGCAAAAGAAAAGCCAGCTGGTGCTCTGTTGTTCTGATTTTTATATCAGCGTTTTGGTTTCAAAGACGTTTATCTAATCTTATTAACTGGCTTTACCAAGAGGATTTCCTCACAGACTTAACTGGGAGAAAACAAATAGACAGTGAGGAGGGGCTGGTGGAGGATGTCTTCTGTTACTCTGCACAGAAGCACATTCTTACTTACTGGAAGAAAAAATACAACATGTTTGCTATTGAGTCAAATGCTGGCACATTCCAACTAAGGCAAAGCTTCTGAATTTCCCTCACGTGAATGGCCTGTAAGGGGGCAAGGCAATGGGCATTTTCTTTCCATGCAGGTGCACAGAAAAGGCCAGAAGGCACAACATGCTGCAGAGGGAAATGCAGCCAGGGGGGCTGTGGCTGTGTCCTCAGCACCTCCCTTTCTCCCTTTGTAGTGAGAGCTTGCTTATTATGTGTGGGGCTGTATGTGTGCCTGTGAGTAAAAGCCACGAGTACACACAGACTGCAAAAATGGAAAAAAAAATTGGGAAATTAGTTAAAATGATGCCCCTCCACATTTGGAATCTCTAAAGTTGAGGGCAGCAAGCGTGCAGCCTAAGGTCCAAATTCCTGATGAGACACATGCACAGGTCATGATACTCATAAATTCAGAGTGTGATTTGACATAAAGTAAAATACAGTCACATGAATGTACAGTATACATATTGCATATACAGCATACATTGGTTGCTCCTAAAACAAGATTTCTGCTATGAACAAAGAATCATATCTTTAGTCAGTCCTTTGTTAATGTAGCAGTTCTCAACTTCACCAAACAAGGGCCCTACGTCCAGAAATTCCTCCCACAAAGGGCACCCCAGAATCTGTAAGATTATCTGTATACAATTTAAAGAAACTTGCAACAAGGATGACAGACCAAAGAGGAGTCTCTGAGAGCTTTAGGAAAAGAGAAAGAGCGAGCAGAAAGCTTCACTTTCTCATGAATCAAGTGAGAATTATGCCTTTGTGTCTTGTGTTGGGTGTGGTCAAGGTTTGAGACGGACTTGTTTCCTCCATTCCTTCTTTTCTCCTTCTCTCTCTTTCTCTTGCTGGATACAGACCATATACTTACACACAGAAAAACTTACATTGATTCTTAAGAAGTCTTTTTAGGTTTACTTTTGTTAGCAATTTCTTTCTTTTTTTTTTTAACTTAAAAGTTTTGTATGGAGTGTTACTGACAGAATAAAGGATGTCTGTTAGTCCCAGTCAGTCATCTCCTAAGAACAAAAGGGAGGTGCCAGGATGAAGTTCTCTGTATTATTCAACTTTGCTTTCCAGTTGGTAGTTTGCCTTCAGAATCATGGCTAGGTAGACTTGTTCTCTCTGTTCTTAGGGGATTCCCTGATTCAGCTGAATTTTTTTCCAGAAAGTATGCCCATGCTTCCTGGTTTCCACCTGAAGCTTATTATTTAGCAACTGTTAAAGCAGTTTTGAATCCCTCTCCTTACCAACAGCAGACTTCTTTGCTTTACTGCTACTAATTTGCCTCTCTATAGTGGTACCACATTGAACTATTTTCTTGCCTAAGCAACTTCAAAATATTTCCACAGTTGGGTCAGTGCACAGTTAGTAAGACACTGACTCTTCAGGAGAAAAACACTTTCTTTTCCACAATCAAAAAAAGCATTCCAGTACATCATAGGGTCTTAGGAAATGCCTAACTTCTACCATAATTCAATTGCACATAGGTAAGTAGAAGAATGTTATAATGTGACACCCTCTGTGTTAAAACTCATTTTCCTCACTGATAAAAACATATAAATATACATTAAACATAGAAATGTCATACCCATGTGCTGCAGTTTGATCCCCATAATAAAGATTTCTCATTTCAAATTGCATTTTGAGAACTGTCATTTAATTCTAATAAATTCAATCAAAGAGGTTTTATCTTCTTCTGTCCTAGTTTCTTAATTAAAATGCCATATGGTACAAGGTGAAATGCTTTGTGGAAGAAATCTGAATCTCCTATGTCATCATTTTGCCCTTATTAATCAAATGTGTGGTCCAACAGCTGTTGTACAATATTTTCTCTACATTTCATCATGTCAAAGTACCCTCCTTCAGCCTTGAAATAACTGTAGGAGTCAGAGCTTAGAAGGAGCCCTCTATGTTTGTACCCAGGACCTATTTCTATTCTGACTTTTTGTACATATCTTGTCAATTTTGTGCAAGTATCCAACCAAGGTAGGTGTAATCCATTTGTAGAGAATCCATTCAAAGTTTTTCAGTCACTTGGGTAAAAGCCATAAAGTGACTCTGCTAGCAACATTTGGCAGGTGTCTATCTGCACAGTAGGTTGGAAGAAGCACAAGTTCACGACTCTCTTTTTTCCCAGGAAATATCATGCAAAATAATGGCATGTAGATGAATGCTTATGCACACCTCAATTCAATTTCTGTGGGATTGACTATATATCTGGTCCACATCTTTCATCTCATCTAGCAAAGAAGTAATGCCAGAATTCAGGTCCAACTTCACTTTTATAGACATCTATCTTTGGTTCCAACTTAAATACCAAGCATTTACTCTCTTCTGAACTTGGGTACTTCTATGAGTTTTGCTCTAGGCTGTGGATATTTACAGTGCCTTTTGTTTTCTCTATTACTTGTGTCTCAGAGACATTCAAAGCCACCCAAGCTTTCCACATATGTATTCCCACCCTTTTTTCCCCCCTTTGTTCCCAGTTCCCAATTCTACTGCAAACGAATAGCTGGGGAGCATGGGTTGTGGTCTCCACCGGAGAGAGCTAGAGTAAGAGCACCCTGCAGCAGCATCTCCCCTCCTCTGAGGCTGGGCTGGAGGAACAATTCCTTCATCCCTCCACCCATACTTCCTTTGAAAAATTGGGGTTTGTATTTGTAGAAAAGTGTCCTGAAGGGACAAACCCCTAAAATACCCCAACCCAGACAATGAATTAAGCATCTGTGAACGTGCAAACCTGGACAGTTCCTGGGGTCCAGATAAATGTGTAACCTGGTAACACAGCTGTGAACAGTGTGTGCCCCTGGCCGTGTTTGGATATGCCCCATCCTATAGGTTCAATTATCAAGGTTCTCTGTTACCAAAGCTAACTGTCTTTGGACAGCATTTAAACCAGCTGAGAAGGTAGGCAACTACTTCTTACCCAGAAAGTATAAGAGCTGAATGTGCTGGAGTTGCAGCTGAAGAGCCTGGCCTAACAGGCAGCCCACATCTGGGCCTTGCACCTGGACCAAGGCAACCAACACCGCTACAGTCCAGCAATGGAATACATAGAATACATAGAATAAACCAGGTTGGAAGAGACCTTCAAGATCACCGCGTCCAACCCATCAACCAATCAAACACCACCCAAACAACTAACCCACGGCACCAAGCACCCCATCAAGACTCCTCCTGAAAACCTCCAGTGATGGCGACTCCACCACCTCCCCAGGCAGCCCATTCCAATGTGCAATCACTCTTTCTGTATAGAATTTTTTCCTAACATCTAGCCTGAACCTCCCCTGGCACAGCCTGAGAATACAAAAAAGAGCCAAGACAAAGCTCCAGACTGTGAACATGGCAAGAGATGAGAGAGGTCCCTTAGCCCCCTCCAAGCCAAGAGCCGCTTGAATTATCTGGGAAGATAGCAGAGGAGCAAGCTGTGAGTCCCTGGCTAATCTGCCACAGGATCCCCCTTGTGGGAAACTGTAGATCGCAGCACCTTTATTTCCAACTTAAATTGCTGTATTGGAAATTCCCAGATTTGTGCTTGAATCATTTAACTGTCTTTGCATATGGAATGTATTACAACCGAATAACAGAACCTGTAAACATACTTTGTAAATAAGTTATGGCAGTGTTTGAAGACACCACCGCCAGAAATATTAAATATAAAATATATAAAAATATACATTTTATGACAAGAAGACAAAACCTGAAAGCCAGCTGGCCAAAGAGCGTATGTTGTTGGATCAAATACTAATGAATGAGGACGGCAAGTCCTCCCAAACATTTTCTTTGCTATATTTTCCACTGATTTTCTTCTCTGTTTCTATGTAGAGATTAGCTTAATCATTTAAAGTGTTTTTTGGTGGTTTTTTAATGTCATGTAAAGCGTTACCCTGCCTCTTAAGTTACTCCCTTGAAGTGCTATTGTGTTGTGAGAGTCTGAGGGCAGCCATTTGCTACAGGGTGAGACAAGAGCTATTGCATACAGATGGGTTAAGAGGGACTCGGTTGGTACCTGCCCTTGAGAGAGTACCATTCCTATTTCTGAGGTTATAAAGTCTTTCACTTGTAAAACAGAAGCTGCAGTTTTAAGGTGGGTTGCAGCCAGTTTATCCAGATGCTTGTGGGTGATGCTTTTATACTCAGAAAGCAGTGACTGATGACTTACTCCTCTATGCAGCTCTTGTGCATGACCAGTTGTGATATCTGAGCATGGCTACCACCCTGCATGAGCACTGAGAAATGTGAGCCTATTTTAGTGAAGCATTTATCTCCTGCTCCTGATCCAGCTTTCTTGGAGAAAACATGAAACAACAAGCAGCAGAGGTTTGCATACTAAAGTTTCATGATTTTTTCAACTGACTGGTTGCCCAAATTTGGCACCAAATAATGACACAAGGTTTGCGTCTGAAGACCCACCTGAAAGACAAGTCCACTGTGGATGCATCTGTTTTCTGATTTTGAGCATTGTGGTGGATTTGTGGCCTTCTATTCTATGAAGTAAAAGAAAGAAATTGCATCTGTTTACATACATGAACTCATAATTTGTCAGAAACCCAGATGTCAAAACACTCACGTATCCCCGCATTAAAAAAAAACAGCAAATAAGGACAAGGTTGCTGAATTTAGGATGCCTTTTTAGTGCATGTTCCCAAAGGATTTTTCTGACTATAAAGTGCAGTTTCTTTTGAAAAAAGAAAATCAACATGCAGCATAAATGACAACTTGTTATGGATGTAAATATTAATTATACATTGAAATTCTGGAACTGTTTTTACTAGAAGCTTGTTAGCTTGTTAATTATCATAATTATCATACAAGGGGAAAGGGAAAAGAGAGAGGGAGACTGATTAGTGTTGGTAATTTGCCTCATCCTTTCTGTGCTGTTGCCTTTTCTTTTTTTTTGCCTTTTTTTTTTTTTTTTCCTTTTAGGAAAATTAATTCTGTGAAATTATCACGAGGGTGCTGCGTGCTCCAGGACACGTCTGTATGATGCGGCATTGTTCTGTTAGAATGCAGACTTAATTCTTGCTTGGCACCTTTCCTGTTTCTCTCCTGCTTGCCATGTTTCAGTCTGCCACTCCTGGGCGATGCCATATTGGGCACTGTTCTCAAGATAAAACAGGAGAGAAAAATAGGGACACACAGTGCACCTGAAACTTCGAGCAAATATGGGCTGACAGAGGAATAAAGGAAAATGATAGTGCTTTAATTACAGTAAAACAGAGACATTACCCCTAGGAGGTATAGGGCTGCTAGTGGATACCACTGGGAACCGCAGCCATCCTTAGTGCTTTAGAGTGGTCATGGGGAAAAAATTCTTCTTGCTGACCTTAATAGATTCATATTTGGTCTCCTCATACCTGTATGGGTGAGACAGCCCTGGATCCTAAGAGGAAAAACCCCAAAAGTCCCATAGAACATTCGTTCTCAGAACAGTTATAATTGAGGTAGGAAACAAAAAGCAGGTTTAAATAGCTGTCTTTCATAGTGGCAAAAATTTGCTTTTCAAGTTATTTAAGGTTCTATACCGCCTCATGGGTTGCTCAGGATATTTAGGAAAGATCTGGAAAAAAGGTGACTGAATCCACCAAATCTGCAAGGAATACAGAATTAGTCAAATTCTGAAAAGACTGTGAGAAGATTCAGAGGCACCTAATACAACTAGATGAATGGGTGACACAGTGTCAGACAAAGTTCAGCTCTGTTCAGACAAAGTGTTACACACTGAAGGGGAGAAAAAAAATGGACGTGCTCATATGCCTTACAGAGCTCTCAATTACCTGCAGTGGCTTGAGAAAGGCAGCTGAGTGTCACTGTGAACAGCTCAGTGATCATTTGGATGCAGAGCACAGCTCTAATTTATTGGTCAGGCAAGATGTTAGACTGCAAAAGGAGCAGATAGAGAATAATGTCTAACATACAAGCAAATAATGTAAGTTGATGATGCATTCATGATTGGAATAACATATGCAGGACTGGTCACCCAGTACTCCCCAGTTTGACAAGAAGCCTGAACCAAAGCAAGATAGAGTTCAGAGAAAGGTGACAAGAATGGAAAAGGACATGAAATTTCTCACATGAGAAGAGACTGAAAAGACTGGATAGTTTCCCTTTTTTAAAGGGTGAAAAAGAGGTAATATGCTATTAATATTGCAATGGTACATTGTGTTATATAGCTAGCAAATAGCCTATTTGGCCTGTGTTACAATTTGGGAGCGAGAGAGGAGTGAATGACTTGAAAAAGAATCAGTTTCAGAGTGATAAAGATTACAAAATGCTTTTTGGACTTATCATTTGTCTCAATCCCACCAGTCATCAGTTGCTAAGCATGTAGCAGCAGGTGAATTGGCATGACAGGATCACAGAATCACAGGATCACAGAATTAACCAGGTTGGAAAAGACCATCAAAAGATCATCAAGTCCAACCTATCACCCAACACCATCTCATCAACTAAACCATGGCACTAAGTGCCTCATCTAGTCTCTTTTTAAGCACTTCCAGTGGTGGTGACTCCACCACCTTCCTGAGCAGCCCATTCCAATGGCAAATCATTCTTTCTGTGAAGAGTTTCTTCCTAACATCCAGCCTAAACTGCAAAATTGTTTTAGAATCATAGAATCATCGAATTGCTGGGGTTGGAGTGGGACCCCAAGGACCATCCAGTTCCAGCACACTCTGCCATGGGTGGGGACTCCTCACTCTAGATCAGGTTGCTCAGAGCCACATCCAGCCTGGTCCTAAAAACTCCCAGGAATGAGGCTTCTACCACCTCCCTGGGCAATCTGTTCCAGTGTCTCACCACCCTCATAGTGAAGAATTTCTTCCTAACATCCAGTCTACCCATTTCTATTTTTTTTCCCATTCCCCCTAGTCCTATCATTACCTGACAACCTAAAAGTCCCTCCCCTGCCCCATTTTCCCCCCTTTTCCCCTCAAATCCCAGAGCACCTGGGCTCTGTTGGAGTCTCCTCCTACCCCAGGTGTGGCCACTTTGCCCTCCCCACCCACTCCCCTATTTAATTCCCCCCAGGAAGGGCACAAGCCCCAAGCTGAGCCCATCTGGGCTGAGGGATCCTCCTCTCATCACCGGTGAGTGCCCATTGTGCACACTGGGTGATGGTGGTGGTGACAACAAAGGCCGGGGGGCCTGGTGGCCCCCCGGTTAGGTAGGGCAATGGTTGACAACTCCTCTAATATTGTTCATGGGTGCTGGCTGGGTGTCCTTACTGGGGCTGAGCTCCTCTCTGTGGTATTTTGGCTGGTGAGGGTGCAAAAATGGTGGTGGTGAAGCAGGAGCTATTTAGTCATATGATATTATGCTAATTACACTATTTTTACCTGGAGGCCCCTTGAGTCTGCACTCATCATTCAACAAATCTCTGCTTTTGTGCCTCATGTACAGACCATCTCTTCCCACCACTGCTCCTTTTCAGAAATAAAGAAGGAAAGGAGGAAAAAGGCAATTAAGTATATCTGGAAAATGCATTCACTTGTCAGTCAACTCTGAACAAGAAGCCTTCAGGAAGAGGGGCAGGTTGGAAAGTGGTTTTCCTTACTTGGAAAAAAGAACTACAACAATTTATACTAAGAAATTACACTATAACAGGACCTACTTTAATTTTTGCCTGATTAGATATTTCCAAGAAAAATGTTGGGCCTTACCAAGGGCAGCTGATGTTGTCATAGAATCAACCAGGTTAGAAAACACCTCAGAGATCAAGCCCAACCTATCACCTAATACCTAACACCTCATGACTAACTAAACTATGGCTTCAAGTGCCACATCCAGTCCTTTTCTGAACACCTCCAGGGATGGTGACTCCACCACCTTCCTGGGCAGCACGCTCCAATGGCCAATTACTCTTTCTGTGAAGAACTTTCTCCCACTTCAAGCCTAAACTTCCCCTGGTGTAGCTTTGAGACTGTGTGGGCTTGTGGAGTAGCTTTGAGACCAGAGTGGGCTTGTGGAGTAAGCAGCTAGTACTGAGTACCCCACCATGCATGCTATGTGCTTTTGAGTCTTTTACACTGGGTTAAACCTACTCTGATCCCACCAACCAAACATTCATCATCATCAAGTCATCACTGCCTCTCTTTGAGTGAGTACTAGGGTTTATTTTCATCCAGTAGAAATGCATTAGTTAGACATGAACATTGACACTGTGGAGTGGTGTGGTATGTGGAGGCTACAGGGAGAAATGATTCAAAAGCACAGCTGAGATCCACAATCAAATGTTAATGTATCTTTTGGAGCCCAAGAGATTCAAAATAAGGCTTGACATTTATCCTGTTACAAGAATGCCAGAATTATACTAAAGAAACTTGGAAGCTGATAGCTATTTTATTTTACTTTTATACTTTCAATTGTTGCCATTCATTATGTGACAATAAGGATGTAATATTGAGGGTTAAGTACCAAGGAATACAACTCAGAAGTCTCTGCTGTCTCTTCATAGCCAGCCAATTATGGCATGAAATGAAGTTGTAGAATCATAGAATTCCAGGCTGGAAGGGACCTCAAGGATGACCTGGTCCAACCTTTGGACCAAGTATGTTTAATACAAAGTATTTGACAAACGTGTACATGCTTAACATGCATTTATTTAGATAAATTCCTAGGGTGTTTCTTGTCCCACTGTTTCTGTATTAGTCGTGTTCACAGTGCACACTCTGGAGTAGCCTTTGAAATGAGTGCAGTCATATGTTACACTCAGTCAAGCAGACCCATGTTAAGACTCTGCCAGGAAACAAAAGGTTTCTCCTTTCGGAAGAGGGGCTGGGACCTCTTGTGTTAGGTTTAGATGTACAGTGCTGTGGGGACTCAGGACAGAGGTGAGACATAGCAGCGCACAAGCTGCTGGGTGGTAGCTATCCCCACAGCATGCCGGCATTTGTGTGGCAGCAGGGAGAGGACACACGCATCTGCCCTCACACAGGCACTGGGCATGGCTGTAGGTATTACCAGTATAAATAATAGGGGGTGGTCCAGTCCAGTTAGCTGTAAGGTCAGGGAGAGCAAGTGAAGGCCTCTGGACTGTATGCTCTACAATGGGTCTCAGCAGTGCTCCCCGAGCATCTTCCTGCAGTGGGTAGATCCAACAAAAGCTTTTGGGAAATTGCCCTGTGAAGACCATAGTGTGACATCTGGAAGATGCACCTATCTCTGGAGGAGAGTAGCTCTGGTATAATTACACACATCTGATAATTAACCAGGGTGTAATTAGATATAATCACCCTGACAACAGTGTGCACCTTTTTCAACAGACAAGGAGGAGGCCTTGTTGTCCACCTGTGTCTGATCAAAAGGGATAATAGAGAAGAAAGCCATTAATGCACACGTGGTAAGAGAGCTGGGCCAGTGCTCCCCTTGAAGGCCTGATAAGTGATACAGCTGAGCATGAGAGAAAATAATTAATTCACAATTTTTTTAAAACTGTTTTTGCCATCATGATCTCTGTTGTCAGCAGCCAACCTGTTTGAATAATGCTGCTTTAAAAAAAACCACAAAAATCAAAAAGGCCAGGGCAACTAAAAGAGAAGAGAAACATTTTTTTACACTATCAGCAGGGTTCCATGAAATTATGGTGTCCCTTTGTTACAGCAAACAAGGGAACAGCTGAAATATTTTGTATCCATCTGTACATGGCACCTACCCAAAACCTGCTTAAAACAAAGGCACCAAGACACATAACAAGGGCCCTGTCCCCTGCTCATCCAGAAAGACCAGGATCATGCATGGAAATCCTCAGTCCATGGAAGGAAGGATTAAAACTGTGAGTTGAGAGTGACTGGTGCCTTCCTGAGCTTCTCTCTGAGGGGCAGAGGAGATCCCTTTTCTTTAGCCCCAGTGGGGCTGCATACAGAAAAGAGCAGCAGTGGGGTCATGAAACCATGTCAGGGATGCCACAAGAACCTGTAAAGCTTTAACTGAATTGCCAAGAGCAGCCACTTTCTACTGCATGCCATCGACAGCAGCCCTCTGCTGTTGGCTACTGTCATGGCCATGTCATTTTCTCCAGGGCAGAAACATGGCTTGCCTCCTTGCCACTGAGTCTGTCAGGCTTTACTGGAGGGCAAAAGGGTAAAATGGCCTGCAGTCATGTGCAAGGGGATTCCTCAATGCCCAAACCAGATGTTTTACACAGTTCCTCTCAGGAGGGGCTGCTGCCAGCCTGCTCACTGAGGTTCAAGCCTTCCATCCTCAGTGGCCTGAAGAGAAAGTGTTTCCCAAAGGCAAAAATGCATACACCTTTGCTGCACCAGACCACATATCAGAATGATACCTTTCCTTTCACAGAGGAGATAGAGCAGACCCAACCTCCAAATCTTTCTAAGGATGAAGTTCACACTCTGTTCCCAGATCTGAAGGCTGAAATGGACTCTGCTCTTACACAGGGTAAAAGCAACATTCTTAATGTTCTGCTTTAGATCTTAGGTTTTCTTCCTGAGCACCGTGCATAGAACAGCAGCTTTGTATTATCTTTCAGGATGCCAAAACTTCATTAGTTTGTACCTGAACTGCAGTCCAAGGCTTTCTAAAAATCAAGGTCTCCTGAAGCAGAAATTTTTTCATATGCTTTACATGAGAAATAATTAGAAAATAAAACATCAAAGTAGAAAATGCTGCTACCTGGCTTTGAGATAGATCCAGTCCTATATTGTCATGGACTGCTGCAAAAAGACCACACTGAGCTCAGAGTCGGAGCACTGACACAATCAATGCTCAGAGCCAAAGATGACTAGCCAGAAGTTAGTTTCTGTCTAAACAATCCAGCCACTGAACTGTAATGTTCTTTCTGCTCACAGGGTTGAACATGTGGATCTTAGTCAAGTTCAGTGATGATACCTGCACCTGCCTATACTTGATGCACCCTGTACAGAACAAATTCTAGATAACCCCCAGCTTCCCATAGCTGTGCAACCTGCCTACAGTCCTTTCAACCAATTATCTCAAGGTACTCAGTCTTCCCCCATTCACCCTTTGACACATTGTTACTGTTTCTCATTCATTTATGTGCGGGGTTGCACCCATCCTGGGGGCAGGGGTGGTGGTGAGGTAGGTGGGTTGCAAGAGCCCTGCTTCCCCCAGGGGACAAAAGAAACCTGATTCAGGTAGACTTGGCTTCCCCCTCCCAGGAGGAGGGGTCCCCCAGATCTAAGTTGGTCTGTTCCTCTCCCCCTTCCTTTCTAGCAAGACTAAAGGGGAGGGAGTAGTACTCATCTTTTTCTTTGCTCTTGCCTCACCTGTTTGAAAGGACCACAGCTGCTGCTGGCCTCCTGGTTCTGCCACGTGGTCAGATCCGCTCTTCTTCCTGCTGCATCCACACTTCTCTAAAGGACTGAAATCCACACACATTGAGGGAGATACAAGGCCATCCAAATTTAGTTTTGTATATTTCCCTATTCATCCTTACTCCTTACCCTTGTAAACCCTCCCTGTTATTGCTCTCTCTATATATTGTTAAAAAATTTACTTCTACTTCCAGACCAACTTCAGATTATTGTTTTTGTAGATTAAATTCCAGTTAAGGCTCAAACCACCACAATTTATTTATTTTCATTTTCTGTTTACTGTGGATTCTGCTGCATTTTCATCCAAAGCAGACATGGGTAAATCCTATTTTTATAAACCCAAAGACAGACTTGTATCTTTGTTGTTGAAATTCTGATTTATTTTTTTTTTTTTTGCTGAGACTATAAGCTAGGCTATGTTACTTATAATTAAAGATCCCCTATTCCCAGATTCACAAGCCCTTTTCAGTGTCTTCTCCACCTTGCCTTTGCTGGCTCACTGTCGGACCCTGACATGTACCATTGTGAAAACACTTCAAAGTACCTTTGGAAAGGCTCTTCATTACATTAAGCAGAAATATCTGTTAGAATAGAATTAACCAGGTTGGAAAAGACCTTTGGAGATCATCAGGTCAAACCCATCACCCAATACCATCTAATCAACTAAACCATGCAAGCAAGTGCCTCATCCAGTCTCTTCTTAAACACCTCCAGTGGTGGTGACTCCAACACCTCCCTGAGCAGCCCATTCCAATGGCCAATAACTCTTTTTATGAAAAACTTCTTAATGTCCAGCCTAAACTTCCCCTGGTGCAGTTTGAGACTGTGTCCTCTTGTTCTGTCACAGGTTGCCTGGGAGAACAGACTAACTCCCTCTTGCCTACAACCTCCCTTCAGGGAGTTGTAGAGAGCAATAAGGTCTCCCCGTGAGCCTCCTCTTCTCCAGGCTAAGCAGCCCCAGCTCCCTCAGCCTCTCCTCATAGAGCTTGTGCTCCAAACTCCTCACCTGCTTTGTTGCCCTTCTCTGGACACATTCCAGCAACTCAACATCTTTCCTAAACTGAGGGGCCTAGAAGTGGACACAGGACTCAAGGTAAGGCCTAACCAGTGCTGAGTACAGGGGCAGAATGACTTCCCTGCTCCCACTGGCCACACTATTGATGATCCAGGCCAGGATGCCACTGGCTTTCTTGGCCACCTGGGTACACTGCTGGCTCATACTCAACCAGTATCCCCAGGTCCTTTTCTGCCTGGCTGCTCTCCAGCCACTCTGACCCCAGCCTGTGGCTATATTTTTCCCTTTTATAGATACCTTCCAGCATATACTGTATTTTGGCAAGCAGTGCTGCATTCATAGAAAGCAGATACCAGAGCAGCATGGATACAGTTGAAGTCCTGGTGCTTTAAAATACCATAAATAAGTCTTCTAGCAGTTCTTCGGAGATTTTTTTTAATGCCAGTTCTTGGGAGTTTGGGGTATGTGTAAGTTTGGCTGGGGAGTCAGTCATGTGTGGGGAGAGCAAGGTGGCCAAGCCAGAGGGGAAAGCTGGGCTCTGCATGCTTAGGTGCACAGCAGAAGCCACTCTGCCCTGCTGGGATCCCACCTGCACCCTGGTCCCTCTTCCTGCCCACCTGCTGCCACCCACCTCCTTCCAGCCTCTTTAGGGCAGGGATTGTCCCTCTCCATGCAAGACTCACCCTGCCACAGCTTCTAATGTAAAAGCACTGAAGGTGCCTGTTGGAGCTATTTAAACACAGGCATCATTTTATTTCTTTCTGGAAGCAGATAAGCCTCATTTGTTAGATCTTGTGCTCACCAGAGAGCCTCCTGCTATGTTGCCCACAACAGCTTACATTTCTAAGGCATCCTTGCCATCTCCAAAAAACGTATCCCAGCTATCGCTGCTTTGTAGCAATTTAGTCAGAGCACTGGAGGGGATAGTCATTTCCACTGCTATCTCTGACATTATACAGATGCCCGATGAAGCACGGAAGAAAGCAAGGCTTAACAGGAGCCAGCCCAATTAGTGCAGCACCCTGGGCAGGGCATTTCAGCTGGGCCCTCCATACCGCCTGCTGGGCTGGGTACAGATGTGCGAGTGGTGAGTGACAGGCAGAGGCGCAGGGACCTGACTTCATTCAAAATCTTTCCCTGAGATTTTTCCTGCTTCCTTTTTCTCTTTCTCCCCTTTCACTACATGAAACGCGTGGTGGGCTCTATGTGCAAACACTGACAGATGGTGACACTCGGCTCCAGCTCAGGCAGATTAGAAAGGGAACTCAGTGTTCAAGGGACCAATTACCACTCTGTCCCCTCAGGGAAGTGCATATCAGATGTTTACTGGGGGTTAATAATAAATGAATTGAAAAAAAGATTGCTCTTCGAACACCATATTCTGTGTATTCATGTCAGCAGGTTGTAATTAGCTAATTAAATGCTTGGACTGACAGAACGGCCCCAGTGGGGGTTGCAACATTGCAGACCGTTCCTGAAATATGAGCAGGAAACATCTTGGAATATGTAGGCAGGAGAGCAGTTAACACCTCAGATTTAATGGGACACTTCTTCCTGCAAAGGTTACTGGGAGAGCTGGGAGGAGGACTTGAACAAGTCCTCTGTCTGCAGAGCTCGCTGCCAAAAAAGCTGGTAACAGCATGCAAGTAAGGCAGACATACAAAATAAGGAAATAAATGGTTAAGGGCTCTCAGCAGTGAACAGACATGGGGAAAAATGATGAAGCTTTTGAAATTATTATACAATTGCAAATGAATATCAGCTAGCTGATAACTCCTAGCTCCTCCTTAAAAGAGTAGAGAGGCTCACAGTGGTGAGAGAACTACCAGGAGACACAAACTACCATAAATATGGGTGTCCAACCATGTATCATTAGTTGGAGTGATCAAAACCAAAGGTACACTTAAGGAACATGAAAGGCCCACCTTTAACCTCCCAAAGCAGAGGAAATGAGAAATCGCATTCAACATTCTGGCTGCTCTTTGGATATTAGCTCATGCTATACGCCCCTGCCCTTGCTGCTAGCCTTTGGAAGTGAGGTTGTTTTGTACCACTGGCATGTCACCGCTGCTTGTTTGCTTTCCTGGCTCCTTAGTAGCAGTGGGGTTG
The DNA here is from genome assembly GCF_014839835.1 of Dryobates pubescens. Taxonomy (NCBI): domain Eukaryota; kingdom Metazoa; phylum Chordata; class Aves; order Piciformes; family Picidae; genus Dryobates; species Dryobates pubescens. Next base: position 29,227,189 of record NC_071617.1, read on the forward strand.
GGTTCACCACCAGCAAGGCACCTGGCACACCACACAAATAGAGGAACACAATCTATGCCAAATTACAGCACAAATAATACATCTGTCTGGAACATATAAAAGGAGGCGTTTGCAGCACCAGCAGTGAAAATGAGAGTGTGTCAGGATTTTTCAAGTCTCTTTCTTGACACACTGTTTTAGAGGCAGAACACTGCTCATAAGGAAGCAGCCTGGAAGTGTACAAGCTGTCCTGGTAGTAATCTGAGCTCATGCTTGATGGTCATCTTCCAATTGTTCAAATTAGCTTTAGCATCATGTCCTTGGACCTGCACAGAATCACAGAATACATCTGGTTGGAAGAGACCTCAAAGATATTCAGTTCAGCCCTCGACCCAACACTGAAGGGTTGAGGGTTGGACTGATGATACATTGTAGACAAAAAAGATGGCATCTGTCCTGCACCCCGTGGTCCCAGGTTGGGTAGAGTGGCTTGACTCAAAGGGAATGTGCCCTCTCCCAACTCCATCCTGCTTCCAGCACAGCTTGGAAGTTTTGAACAATGATTTCTCACAGATGAAAAGCTGTATAGATGAAAGGGGTGAGAAACACATGAAAGATGCCTCCAAAGTGTAAACTGTGAGATAGCTACAGAACATGAAAAATCAAGGCAAACATGCCACTTTGCACCTGTCACTCATTATTGTATCAGAAGTTCAGGGTGCAAAAGGCAGCTTGTTTGAAAAGCGTGTTGAGATGTGCTTTACACCATATACCAAGGCAGATGAGGAGCCAACAGATAGGTGCTTCATGATCAGTGATGTGGTGTGTGCAGGACTAGGACAGGACCATATTCTGCCAAACATGTGTGCACGAGGATTGCCTAGTGTAAATAAGAGAAGCCATCTGACTCCCAAAGTCAGGAATACTCTTATGAATTCAGGAGGTCTAAGCAAACTTTTCTCTGCTGCAGCTGTGATGTTTTCCTGCTAGTGCTCTGCAAACATGTCCATCCAAAGAACCTGAGAGAGGATAGCTGTGATGCATTGCTGCCATACTGGGATACGTTTGGCCTATGAAAGCTTGCTGATCTTCCCTTTTCCCTCTCCTCAAATGCTTATTAAGATTTCAGAGCAAAATCACTACTGTCCCAAACATGCTGATCTGAACCTCATGCCCTCTCACCGTTCCAGGGGCAATTGTCCAGCCTCAAGGATCAGTTTAGTAGGGAAGTTGTGAGAATACCAGTGCTCTTTTCCTCTTGCCCCTGCATGTGAGGGAACAAGGCAGGTTGCTTTGCCTGTGATTCATTTTTAAAAGCCTTTCCCTTTGATGAACCATCTTCACAAAATGCAGTTGTTCAGGCTCCTTTAAGTGCTTTCCAGCACTGACTTGGTGGGAAGATTATGGAAATAGCCTTTTTCATAGTATTTGGACCAGCTGGGGCAAATTCAACTCTCTTTTCTAGGCCAGTAAGCTCATGAATGGCAGAATGGGTGTAATTTAACCTGGAAATGGCAAATCTTGGTAGGTTGAAGGCTGCATGTGAGGTGTCTTTTCCATGCCAAACAGAGCCTCATCTATGGGCAGCCTTCATAGCACAGAGATGCTTGGAAATAGTGGGGTCAGATAAGATGCCTCTATGTAGCTGACCGCAGGAAGATGGTCCTGATGGATCTGGATGTGGATTTGTTATAGTCCTTCCAAGATCCCTCTGCCATTACACAAAATCTGGGGACGAGTGTCTATCCGGAGCCATCTCTGAGCCTGCCCTGGGTGTGCTCAACATCTCTACAGCTGCATGGGCCAGGCAGGATGCTCTAGTCACCAGGAAAATTAATGGACCTGAAACATGCAACATCAGGGCAGTCTGTCACCCTGCTAGTGACCACTTTACAAATTGCTCATGAGAACACCTCTACCAGAATAAAGGCTTGGCTTCTGATTTTCAGTTCCATATGTAGTCATGATCAGAACAACTCTTTGCAATATCCACTGTAGGAGTTCGAGGTGAGTTTTTAAAACCTTCCAGCAGCTACACCATAAAGGCAAGAGTTGAGCAGTGAGTAGACAGCCTCAGCTGCCTGGCTTCCCTGCATAGGGAGCTGCCATGCTACTGCTTGTCACCTGTCCATCACCCATTGCTGCTCTCAGCCCTACTGAGATACCCTGCAAATATGTTTTTTGGTTTTTGACTTCCTGAGGTCAAGGCTTGTTATTATGGATAGCAAGTAGCACTGTCCTTACATAGCTATGGGCTCAGAACCTTAACTTGTGCTCTACAAAACATTTTTCATGTCTCAGGCCTCATCCTGCAAACCTTTACACTACTCCTACTTCTATACCCATCCCAATGAGGCAACCAATGCTTAAAGTTCAGTGTGTTACCAAGAGCTTTTCCAGATACTGGCCATATAGCTTGACTCTTCAGATATTGTTTACAAGTACAGGTATATGTTGGCACGGTTGGGACTGCAGGCATTATGACATTTTCTTTACAAATACGCAACAGGAAATGTTGCTGTTTATCACACTCACTGAACCCAGCTCCTGGGAGGATGGAAGGAAAGCAAACAGCACTCTCCACTGGTGAGGAAGGCCTGGTGAAACCAGCTCCTCGTGAACTGAGGTATGACTAGCTAGTGAAACTCTTCCCAACCACATAATATTCTAGAATTGTAATTGCCACATCAGATAACAATATAATGATTCTTGAGGTCACTTCCAACCCTAACAAATTCTATGATTATATAATAGGCTTTATTGATATTTATTACAAGATGTTAATAAGGTGTGTATTTTAATGGCAAGCATGGAGCTAACGAGCAGGAGATGGAAGAATTATGCCTTTTGCCAACAAATTTGATTTCTTTGTGGGCTTTTGGGCAACCACATATCCTGTCCACAAATGACAAGCAGCAGAATAGTGGGATCAGCCTCAAGCATGCCTGAGGTTGCCTCATTTTTACAGGGCACCAGGAAAAAGGAAGCTATGTAGGTCAAGGAGGACAAGAAAGGGCAAACATGCCACTTAAAGACATGGCCAAGAGTGATGGGCCCCACATGAAATGATTTTCACTCAGCAGCCCTCCAGCCTGCAAAGGCCCCGTGCCCCCACCACAGGAATGCATGGGGCAGGCTGTCCATCACTGGCAGCCATAGGATTCTGTGGGGTACATCTGGTGCCATAGCCACCCTGCACAGGTGCCACTTAGCTGCTTTACATTTTGCAGAGTGTTTCAAGAGATACGTGTCTCCCCAACACCACCATCACATGCAGGCACAACCATATGGAGCAGAGATCCCAGCTGCCTGATGCTTGGAAGCCCATCTGGCTTAGCAACCTGTGCATCAGAGGGGCACCTTTGGAGTCCCACTTACTGGTGGGACATTTTCCCAGTACAAATTTTAAGCTTGAAGCAAACCAGATCACAGGATCACAGGATATTAGGTGTTGGAAGGGACCTCTGTAGATCATCAAGTCCAACCCCAAACAAAGAGAACTTCTTGACAAAATTTCAGCTGAAGCCAGATATGCAGGTTGTGGTGACTGAGCAGGTGTGATGTGGGTACAGTTTTGTACTGCCCCCTGCCCCCTGTGCCAGCAGTGTAGTTCTTCTCCCTGCCCCCACCCCCTGTCCATGAGGCAGATTATATGGGGTGTAACCTGGGCCCCCTAGCTTCCACCCTTCATCCCAAAGGCAAAGAGAAGGTATTCCAACGATGGTACCTTCAGTGCCCTCCTGCCCAGGCTTGCCTCCTCTGTGCAGGAGGAGATGGGGACGCTGGGGTAGGACAACATGCAGGATAAGGTTATGAGTGGTGCAGGATCAGTGTGGCTGGCAGTGGCTGGCCTCACCTTGTCTCTCTGTCAGGGAGACACTGGCGACAGATGTAAGGCAAGCAGGAAGAGTGGAGGCTCCCATTATTTTGGCCTTGGGCACTTTAGGAGCGTGGCCGTCTAGAGAGTCATCCGGCATTTAGCCAGATCCCCGATGGCTTTGCACATTCCTTTTCTTTCCCTGAATGAATGGTCTAATCTGGCTGGAGGGCATTGCAAGGCCCAATAGCCAGTTTGCTGCACCTGCTCATCAGGGATTGAAACACCTGCCGTGGTTGGGGGCTTAGCATTTAAGTGCTGCTATTTGAAGACAAATCTTGTCTTTTGTCTCTGCCGGAGCCTCCTCCCAGACCCGTCCCCCCTTCCCTAAAAAAAATAAAATAAAAAGAAGAAGAAGAGAGAAAGGCTGTACTGGAAAGCCCTTGCTTTCCATATTAGGTGCATTGCTGGGAAAAACTATTCAGAGAGGCAAAAAGAAGCACGAGCACTTTCAATTTGCTTGTGGTAGTTTTAAAGACCTGTGCTGATGTTAAAATGTTGGAGTGTAGTGTGGTTGCACTTCTGTATCATCCTGGCAATCAATACTATGTAGTAAATGGATGCTTTTTACTGATAACAGATGTTCTTCCATCCAACCTCCTATCTACATTTGACCTTTAAAATTTTTTGGGTAGTTTTTCTTGTGACAGCAGATACTACAGAGTCGATAGCTAATGTGATATTTACTTAATGAGGAATTAGAAGGGAGTTATATAGTTTACAGCAGTAAATTAGGTAGCAAGGAAAACATATTCTATCAAAGCAATGTGATTTCTATGCTGTGTTTGTTTGTTTGTTTTGTGAATTTGTGTATTTGGGTGACTAAGGCACTTGGGCTGTCTAAGGAAGCCTTGATTTTGAAAAACTTGTTAATGCAGAGGCCAGAAAGGTACAAAATGCACTAAATGGATTCAACAGGAACCAGCTGACACAGCTCCAGAGTTAACAGAAAGTGAAAACATGTTTCTAGTGGCTTTGAAAAGATGTTCTCTTGACCAAAATCTGTAACACCTTAATCAGCATTCTAGAAGACAAATAAAAGCCATGTTGTGTACAAAAATCAGCAGAGCAACATTCATAAGGAAGAGCAGGCTTTAGGAAAGGGAGTCAGGCAGAGCTACAAGCCTGAGCTAAGAAAGGGGAAACATGTCTGTCTGCAGTATAACAAGAAAGGATCCCCATCCTGCCCAAGCAGCTACACTGGGAGAGTGTGGTAGGTTGAGAGAGGGCTTAGCTCTCCCTCCTCCACAGAGTAAGAAACCACAGCTAACTCAGTCGAAGAGCAAAAGCTATATATTTACAAGCATATATGGAAAGCAGGTTATATATAACACAATATATACAGGTATTTACAATATATACACAGAAATACACAGCAAAGACAAATAACACAACAAAAATCCCTCCCTCAGGGAGGGATCCCCTCTTTGGAACCCCCTCTCTCCCCCCCTTACCTCCCTTTTTCCCCAAAAAGGGGTTAGAGAGAGAGAAAGGCAAGTTACTAAGGAAAAGAGTTGTTAGCAAGCTTCAAAAGCCCATGCAGGATTAGTGTTTGCTTATCTGAAGGCCAAGTCCAGCAGTTCGCAGAAGAAGCAGGCAGGGAGAACAGGCTGAAACACCCAACTCCCCCAACTCCCAAACCGAACTGAACTGAGCTGAGGAAAAAATTTTCCAACCGCTTCACAATCTACAGCTGAATTTTTGTTTATCAACCAATGAAATTCGTTTAGAATATCAGAATGTTTTGGTTCTAGTACCAAAAACATTAGCCAGTGTGTTCCAGCAGTGTTTGTTCTTAAAGGCACAGCCTCAAACGACCACAGTCCACCCCTTTCTAAACAATTTCATTGGCTGTTCGTACTGTCCATCCAATCCAGAACAATATTTACAGTTCGTAAGTTAAGTTCATCGTCCATTCCGGCTATACTCAGATGTAGATGATTCAGAAGTCCAAGAAAATCCAAAATCAAGAAAATGGAAAACAGTTTGTCTCTCCGCAGACGAAGCGAAGAAAAAGGGAAACAGGGACTCAGGGACTCTCAGTTGACTCAGGGCTCTCAGGGTTCTCAGGGTTCGTGCACCGTAGATTCCTCAGGGACTCTTCCTTTGGACGCGCTGTAGCTGTACAACATTCTGAAATTAAACTCTCTCAGCTAAAGTTAAATCTCTTTGTGGAATACACTGAATTTCACCATTCTCTTGCATTACCCAATAAGTGTGACCCGGACCTTCTGCTGAAACCACCCCTCGGACAGGTTTAGCCTCTCCTGAGGGCGAAAATACCCAAACAGTTTTACCTAACAGATTCTTTTCCCTAACAACAGGAACTCTATCACCTTCTACTTTCTGTAGCAGATCAGAATGTGCAGGTCCAGCTCGGTTCACTGAACCTCTACTGTTCACCAGCCAGGTTGCTTGTGCTAAATGTTTCTCCCAGTTTTTCAAAGATCCACCTCCCATGGCTTTGAGAGTGGTCTTCAACAAACCGTTGTAGCGTTCAATCTTCCCTGCAGCTGGTGCATAGTAAGGAATATGGAAAATCCACTCAATACCGTGCTCTTTTGCCCAGCTCTTTACAAGGTTGTTCTTGAAGTGAGTTCCGTTGTCTGACTCAATCCTCTCTGGAGTTCCGTGTCTCCACAGGATCTGTCTCTCCAGACCGAGAATGGTGTTGCGTGCAGTTGCATGTGGGACTGCGTAAGTTTCCAGCCATCCAGTATTTGCCTCTACCATAGTAAGCACGTACTGCTTACCAGAACGAGAACGTGGTAGAGTGATGTAGTCAATCTGCCAAGCTTCACCATACCTGTATTTGGACCATCTGTCACCATACCACAAGGGCTTAATTCTCTTTGCCTGCTTAATAGCAGCACAAATGTCACAGTCATGGATGACTTGTGTGATGGCATCCATGGAAATGTCTATGGATCTGTCACGAGCCCATTGGTATGTTGCATCTCTGCCTTGATGTCCTGACGAATCGTGAGCCCACCGAGCTAAGAATATCTCACCTCGGTGTTTCCAGTCGAGATCAAGTTCAGAGTCCTTGTCTACTTGAGAAACTCTTGCAGCTAGATCTGCCTGATGGTTGTGCTGCTGTTCCTCAGTAGCTTTGCTCTTGGGAATGTGAGCATCAATGTGTCTCACTTTCACTGGAATTCTCTCGATTCGATCAGCAATGTCTTGCCACAGTTCAGCTGCCCAGATGGGTTTTCCTTTCCTCTGCCAGCCATTCTTTTTCCAGTTCTTTAGCCAACCCCATAGAGCATTGGCTACCATCCATGAGTCGGTGTAGAGATAAAGCTTTGGCCATCTCTCACGTTCAGCCACGTCGAGAGCTAGCTGGACAGCTTTTACCTCTGCAAACTGACTGGATTCTCCTTCTCCATCCTTCGCCTCTGCAACTCGGCGTGTTGGACTCCACACGGCAGACTTCCACCTTCGCTTGTTCCCGACGAGACGACAGGAACCGTCTGTGAACAAAGCATATTTCTTCTCATCATCAGAAAGGTCATTGTAAGGAGGAGCTTCCTCAGCACGAGTTACTCTCTCCTCTGGAGGTTTAGCACAGTTGGTATCTTCAGGCCAACTTGAGATCACCTCCACCAGACCAGGTCTTTCAAGATTTCCCATTCGAGCTCTCTGATAATCTGATAATGCATCAGTCTCCTGTCTGCCAAAGTATAACAAAATCTAAGGCAAGAATCACAGACTCACAGAAACACTCAGGTTGGAAAAGACCCTCAGAATCACCAAGTCCAACCAATAACCCTACTCTACAAGATTCACCCATAAACCACATCCCCAAGCACTATATCCAAACAACCTTTAAACACATCCGGGGTGGTGACTCAGCCGCTCTGGGCAGCACATTCCAATGCCTGACCACTCTTTCCCACAAATTTTTTTTTCCTAATGTCCAGTCTTAACCTACCCAGTCATAGCTTGTGGCCATTCCCTCTTGTTCTATCACTATTTAACTGTGAGAAGAGGCCAGCACCAGCCTCTCCACAACATCCTTTCAAGTAGTTGTAGAGAGCAATAAGGCCTCCCATCAGCCTCCTGTTTCCAAAACTAAACAGCCCCAGCTCCTTTGGTCACTCTTCAAAGAAGTTGAAATTGGGTAGATTTTAGCTAAAGGGTAGTTTTGTAACAGGATGATGAAACAATGAAATTACTTAATGAGGGCTGTGATGGATTCTGTGTTACTGAAGACTTTAAAATTACATCACAATTTCCTTACCTCTTTCTCTACCTTCCAAAAAAAGAGAGATACTTTACTTAGAATCATAGACTCATAGGATTGTTATGGATGGAAGGGACCTCAAGGATCATCTAGTTTCAACTCCCCTGCCATGGGCAGGGACACCTCACACTAGATCAGGTTGCCCAGAGCCACGTCCAGCCTGGCCTTAAAAAACTCCAGGGATGGGGCTTCCACTACTTCCCTGGGCAACCTGTTCCAGTGTCTCACCACCCTCATGGGGAAGAATTTCTTCCTAACATCCAATCTGAATCTACCCATTTCTAGTTTTGTTCTATTGCCCCTAGTCCTATCATTACCTGACACCCTAAAAAGTCCCTCACCAGCTTTCTTGTAGGCCCCCTTCAGATACTGGAAGGCCACAATAAGGTCTCCTCAGAGCCTTCTCTTCTCCAGACTGAATAGCCTCAATTCTTTCAATCTGTCTTAATAGGAAAGGTGCTCCAGCCCTTTAATCATCCTTGTGGCCTTTCTCTGGACACATTCCAGCATGTCCATACCTTTTTTGCAACAGGTGCTCCAGAACTGGATGCAGTACTCCAGGTGGGATCTCACCAGAGCAGAGTAGAGGGGGAGAATCCCCTCCCTCGACCTGCTGGCTGTGCTTCTCTTGATGCAGCCCAGGATGTGATTGGCTTTCTGGGCTGCAAGTGCACACTGGTGGCTCATGTTGAACTTCTCATCCCCCAGCACTCCCAATTCCTTTTCTTCAGGGCTGCTCTCAAGCCAGTCGCTGCCCAGCCTATATTGGTGCATGAGATTGCCCCAACCCAGATGCAGGACCTTCCACTTGGTCTTGTTGAACCTCATGACCTCATGAGGTTGTCATGGGCCTACCTGTCCAGCCTGTCAAGGTCCCTCTGGATGGCCTGCCTTCCCTCCAGTTTGTCTGCTGCACCACACAGCTTGGTGTTGTCAGCGAACCTGCTGAGGGTGCACTCAATGCCACTGTCCATGTCACCAACAAAGACTGCTCCCAGGACTGATCCCTGAGGGACTCCACTTGTCACTGGCCTCCACTTGGACATGGACCCACTGACAGCCACTCTTTGGATGTGGCTGTCAAGCCAGTTCCTTATCCACTGAATGGTCCATCCATCAAACCCATACTGCACCAGCTTGGAGACCAGGATGTGGTGCAGGACAGTGTCGAAGGCTTTGCTCAGGTCCAGGTAAATGATGTCTCTTGATTGGCCTTCATCTATTAATGTTGTGACCTTGTCATAGAAGGCCACCAGGTTTGTGAGGCAAGATTTGCCCTTGGTGAAGCTGTGCTGATTGTACCAAATCACCTCTTCCTTATTCTTCTGCCTCAGCAGTGCCTCCAGGAGGATGTGCTCCATGGTCTTACTGGGCACAGAGGTGAGACTGACTGGTCTATAGTTCCCTGGGTCATCCTTCTTTCCCATTTTGAAAATGGGAGTTATGTTTCCCTTTTCCCAGTCAGTGAGGACCTCCCCAGACTGCCAGGACTTTTGGAATATAATAGAGAGCAGTTTAGCAACCTCATCCACCAGTTCCCTCAGCACCCCTGGGTGTATCCCATCAGGTCCCGTGGACTTGAACACTTTCAGGTTCTTCAGATGGTCACAAACCTGATCTTCACTCACCATGGGCAGTTCCTTCTTCCAGTCCCTGCCATTATCTTCTGTGACTCCCAAGAGTTCAGCTGGACCCCTTGCCAGTGGAGACTGAGGTAAAGAAGTCATTGAGACCCTCAGCCTTCTCCATGTCACTTGTCACCACCTCACCTGTTTCCTTTCTGAGGAGGCCCACACCTTTCCTAGTCTTCTATTTATCATTAATATACCTATAGAATTTGTTACAGTTCCCCTTGATATCCCTGGCTAGATTTAATTCTAACTGAGCTTTAGCTTTTCTAACCAGGTCTCTTGCTGCTCTGGCAGCTTCCATTCCAGCTGTTCTTTACTCCCCTCCTTGTGGAGTTTGTTTTTGTGTGACAGTGTATCCAGGAGCAACTTGTTCATCCAGGCAGGTCTCTTAGCATTCTTCCCTGCTTTTCTCTTTGTGGGTATACTTTGCTCCTGGACACAGAGGAGGTGATCCTTGAACACTGACCAGCTGTCCTGGGCCCCTCTTCCCTCTAGGGCTTTGTCCCACAATACTTTGGCCAGCAGATCCCTGAAGTGATCAAAGTCTGCATGCCTAAAGTCCAGGGTTGTAAGGTTGGGATACATCCTCCTAGTTGCCCTGAGGATCTTAAATTCTATTGCTTCATGGTCACTGCAGCCAAGGTTATCCCTGAGCCCTTTAGCAGTTGCCCCAAGGTCCTGAAGTCTCTTTTGATTGATTGTGAGCCTCTCACTGCCACATCGTCACTACCCACCTGAAAAAACTGAAGTGGGTAATAGTCTGAAGGACTCACAAGGGTGGGAAGTTTACCTATGAATGACATCCTTTACCCAGGCACCAGTGGGTTAGGTCTGCATATAGGGCAGGTTTTTATGGCTGGCCTGAGGCGAGTTGGCCTTGGTGGAACTTCAGTTTCATTTATCAATAAATATTAACAAATATGTAAGGAAGGATAGTTCATTCCTTTTGGACATATTTTTGGGGCAATAATAACATCAGGTTAAATAAATGGGGAAAAAACTTATGCCTGAAATACAAGGCTCATTTATATAATGAGGGTCAGCCTGTGAAATTACCTACATTAAGAGCAAAATCATCAAACAGGTAATTTTTTGGGAACAGATCCTAATAAAAGAAAAGCAGGAGATCTGGTGTTCATCTTCACAATAAGCTGAACCTGTTTTAGAGCACAAATGAATTGCTAAGTTTTAAGAAGAAATTTCTCCCACAGGTAGTTTAGACAGAGTGATAAGTGCTCCATGAATGCCTTGAGAGACAGGAGGAGCTCACTTCAGTTAGCTGGGAGCTTAGCCTAAGCCTGATTCATGAAAGGCACAAGGAATTTGATTAAGAATTTCAAGCAGCTGAGTCCTCATGCAGTTTCTGTACTGGTGCCTTTGATTTCTTTGTGATCCTAGTATTTTTGTGGCTAAAGGATGAGGGACTGCCTACCAGGAGCAAGGTTTGGGTTGGAGCTTTCTGTTGTCATCTTTGCCTGGAGTATGTAGCAGGAAGCAGCTGCTGGAGGTGTGATGTCAGCCGTGATGTGATCTGGCACAGGTTTTACTGTTAAGAATTCCCTTGACTGTTACCTCTTAGGCGTTATACTAGTTAAAACATAAAACGAAAGAAAGATCAGAGACAGCTCTATTTACATGTCCTTAGCAGTACAGAGATAATTTCTTCAGTACTTTTTGCCTGTAAGATTAATCATCCCATTGCCTATGAGTTTTAAATAGTGTTGTCTTGTAGAAAATAATTAAAGGGAAGAGAAATTTCATGTAGCTTTAGCTAGAAGTGCCTGTGTCTTTGTCCTCCACGTGGTGTAACTCCTCTTTCTAGAAACATGGCAGTAGGACAGGTTGTGTCCAAGATACACCCAACTTGCAGAACAGCCCATAGTGCCAGACTGACACCTCACTGACACCAGTTTGAATTTCCAGAGTTAATCAGGTATGAGTTATAAGGTATTTATTAACATGGGGAGTCTAAGACTAGGTTAATTCTCAATTAAAAGAGAAGAAAAAGAAAAGGCAGCAAGAAAAAGTGTCAGTGGCACTGAAGCAGAGGGTGCTGTTCATATAATGTACCGTGGACAGTTAGTGGCCGCAGTGCAGTGGGTAGAAGTAAAGCCACTGCAGGTGTGTTTCTTAATGAGGTGCTAATTGGACAGGTGCAGGCAAAAAGGGGACAGGAGGTCTCCCCCAGTCCTAGGGAGTAAAGAGGATTCTGTTCTGGGGAGGGTAATGTTGCAACTGAAAGATTTATTTGTATTTTTCTGTGATGTTATCTTTGTGAAATCAACAGAACAAAAGGACATTTGCTTTAGTAATAAGAAAAGAGGTTTGCATGCTGGAGGAGCATATTGGGTCTGGCAGGTTTTTGGATGATAAGATGGGAGGGCAGAGAATGTGGGACCAGAGCTTGCAAGCTTGCCAAAGAATGCAAATTAGGTATTTGAGGGGCTTCTGGAAAAAAAATATAAAATAAAATGAGAGGCTTAATGGTAGAGGTGTTTGAGTGTTAAAAGGTGCTCTGGGGCTGGGGAGCAGTACCTTTTGTGACGGAGTTCTAAGCCCATCAAATTCAGTGGTGTTTCTTTCCTAGAAAGGAAAAGTGCCTAAGATAAAAGAAAGAGTAGAAAATAAGATGTACATTAAAAATGGGAGAAGAGAAAACAGAAAAGAATATTTTCCTGAAGCTTTCATATAGTCATAGAGTTTTTTGATTGGATAAGACCTCTGAGATCATCTAACTGTAAGCACAATACTACCATGCCCACTAAACTGTGTCCCAAAGTGCCATGTCCACAGGTTTTTTGAATACCACAGATGATGACCCCACCACCTCTCTGGGCAGCCTGTTCCAATGTCTGAACACTCTTTCAATTTTTCCTAATATCCTAAACCTCTCCTGGCTCAATTTGAGTCCATTTCCTCTTGTACTATTGCTAGTTACTTGGGAGAAGAGACCAACACCCATCTCACTCCAACATCCTTTCAGGTAGTGTGCACTTTCAAAGAATGTGTTCTCTCTTCTCCTTGGTGAGAGAAGACTTGTTCACCTTAGTCTTCCCTGGCAAGGGCTCCAGCCACACTCCCAAAATCACAGAAGATAATAGCAGGGGCTGGAGGAAGGAACTGCCCATTGTAAGAGAAGATCAGGTTCGGGACTGCGTTGAGTGTACCCTCAGGAAGTTTGCCAATGACACCAAGCTGTGTGGTGCAGCTGACATGCTGGAGGGAAGGGGTGGCATCCAGAGGGACCTTGACAGGCTGGACAGGTAGGCCCACGACAACCTCATGAAGTCATGAGGTTCAACAAGACCAAGTGGAAGGTCCTGCATCTGGGTTGGGGCAATCCCAGGCATCTACATAGGCTAGGCAGCAACTGGCTTGAGAGCAGTCCTGGGGGTGCTGGTGGATGCTCAATATGAACAATCAGTGTGCACTTGCAGCCCAGAAAGCCAATCACATCCTGGGCTGCATCAAGAGAAGCACAGCCAGCAGGTCGAGGGAGGGGATTCTCCCCCTCTACTCTGCTCTGGTGAGAACAGGTTGCCCAGGGAGGTAGTGGAAACCCCATCCCTGGAGGTTTTTAAGGCCAGGCTGGATGTGGCTCTGGGCAACCTAGTCTAGTGGAAAGTGCAGTTGGTGCTAGATGATCCCTGAGGTCCCTTCCACCCCTGACAGTTCTGTGATTCTGTGAAGATGAGCCCCTATAATATCCTGTTTAGCTATGTACTCCTTTAAGTTTCCTCACTGCTTAGAGGAGAAGGCTATTGGCAAGAAAAGACGAGTGAGTGTACTGTTAACACTGTCTGTTACTACAGGTGCTCCAGGAGAGAGACAAGTATAAACACTATCCAGCATAAAGCTTTTCTGTGCTTTGCATTGAAGTAACACCCTTCCCATCCATTCTTCCTCTCCAGAAAGCTTACTGGTGAACTGTGGTTGCTCTTTTTCTTTTTTTCTTCCCCCTTTTTTTTTCTTAAGAAGCTCTTTGTAGTTAGTTTTCCTCTACCATGCCCCCTCCTTGCCAAATCAAACTTGTCAACAGAGGTCTGATGTTTAGATGCAAAAAAAAAAAAGATGTAAATTTAATTAAATGTGAAGCTGTTTTGTCAGAATGAAGCATATAGAGAAGCCAGTAAAGAGTGTCACACAGAGTGTAAAGAGCTGGAAGCAAATGTTTGAAGAAAAGGAATAGTGTGGATATTATGATTTCAAGCCACAGATACTGCAGAAATGGTAAAGCAAGTGATTTCTGGATAGTTAAAAATAAAATGCTAGGTGCATCAAATTAAGGCCTGAGGAAAAAATTCACAAAACTTGAGAGTGCTGTACTTGGGAAATATATAGAGAAGTAAATCTGCTGGATGAGGTCCTGTGTGACTCCATGCATGCAGTGTGTTATGAGAAGGCTCAATTTTCAAGCCTTTGTTAGTTTTACTAAACAAACACGTATTCTTGTTAAACACTTCTCCTGAGATGATAACTATTGACAATACCTCTTCCTGAAGCATGTGACAGTTATCAAACAAATAGATGACAGTTTGCAAAGTTTCAATTATTCTCTAGTTGCTGAAAAAGTTTGAGGGTGCAATGGGAAGCTTGGTTTTGGGAGTGCTTCAGCAGTTACGTTTTGGCATTGTTAAGTGGCTGGTCTCAAACATCAGAAGTGTTGATTCAATGGAAGTTTGGGGCCAGCAATCTGTGGGGTATACACTCTCTGTGAAAACTGTATGCATCAGCAGCAATTCAGTGTCATAAAACCTAATGTTAGGAGTCACATTCATTTTAGCTTATGGGGTGTACCATGCACTTCTCATCCCATGGTACTAAGGACAGACAATACTGACTGTGAAAAGATAAAAGATTGCTAATTTCCATGCAATCTTCAATTGCACAAAAAACAAGAGGCTCTATTTTGATGTGGAGGATGCTGTTGTGAAATGCACGCAGTCCAAGTGTTGCTCTGATGTAGTATTTCATTAAGCTGAAGTCAGCACAACACATACACAACAATGAGGATGGTAAAGCTGATTCTCTTACTTTGGGAGAATCATATAAAACATCTGAAAAGTGAGGAAGGTTAAAAATCCTCCTCAGAAATGAGAAAATTCATAAAGCAGTCAACAGCAAGAAAATAACTTTTAACAGAGATAATATTTACCCACTACTACATTCATCTGTGGATGGAACACCTCAGCAAAACTGCAGTCAACAGTGTTGCTGTGTGAAATGTTTCCCTAATGTTGAGGCAAACCTGTTTTCTGAGGAAAGGAGAGTACAAAGAGAAGCATTGGAACAACTTCTCTTTGGCCACATCCATTTTAAATGCTTTTCTGGAGCAGAGAAGTGTGCCAAATCATTTAGTTAGCTTGCTGTCTTTTATACTCGATTGTCTAAGCTGATATAAAGCCCTGGGAAGACTTCCTTTGTGTTTCTTTCCAGGCTGCAAATCACAGCGGAAGATAAACAGCCTTCAAATTGCCTCTTTCTAAACACAAACAATTACAGTAACATAGACAAATTAGAGTGTATGTATGAAAGTAGTTTAATACATGATGGTGTATATATAATCCATCAAAGAAGACTGTCTCGACACCATTTTCCATAACAACAAAATACTGCAAATTTTGTTCTTTACTGGAATACAGTACTGATGAAAAATATCAATAACCCAAATATGTGAACTTTGGCTGTGACTTTTTCATTACATTTGTCAATAACTGCCACCATTCCTGACTTCTGCTTTCTCAATCAGAAGGAAAATAAGAATCTTATGCTAAAACCCCAAACAGAGTTCCTCTTTCTTTCTAGATCTCACCCACAGGAATGGGCGGATGAAAGGACATTCAGGACCCCCAGCAGTGCAGCTCCTGGGAGAGGCCACTTCTGCTCCCCTGACACCACACGTGTTTGCCTGACCCTGTTTCTTAGACACTAGTGAGGAGGATTTCAGTCTCACAAGCTACCCTACTTCAATGGTGTGACCAATGACTGTACCAAACTTCTGCACTGCTTTTAACTCCTTTGTTACTTTATAATGCAGTTCATCCTGCCACACTGCTGGGGGAGATGAGGAATAACCAATCATATTAACACAACATCGTTTTACACACTGGGCAATTCTCCTTGTAGCATGTTTTGCTCCCTCCTCCCACACAAGGCAGACCTATTTCTGCCAGCCTCTCCCTGAGGCCTTTTGTGGTGTCTCAGCTTTGTCCTGACTTCTAGTATCTGCCTTCAGAGCCCAAAACCAGGCTCACTACCCCAGGTGAGACCTCAGAAGCATTTGAAATAAGTATTTTCAATGGCTGTCATAGGATGACTGTATTGATCAATCAAGGATGTATTTCTTCACTTTCTGAGAGAAAAATCTGGAAAGGAACATTGCACTGTAACTACCATGCATTTTCAGGAATGCTACTTTTTCCTAGTTTGTTTACTCCATTTTTTTCTTTTCTGTTTCCAACAGACATTTGCAAAAGACCCACTTTTTCGTTGTATAAGCCAAAGCAGGTTGACTCTCACCTCATCTTACTCTCCGTATTTTGCATCCTGATTTGCAATGACAGCGATAGCAAGGAACCACCGAAGCTCTGATATTTCTGCGAAATAAATGCTGCTACATGGGAAAGAGAGCATGGGTTGTGTGCCTGGCATATGACCACGGCTTCCAACTCCCTCAGTACCACAAAAGCCGTAAGATGCAGAAAGCCTTGGCTGCCCTGTGGCAGTGGAGTGGAATGCTAGTCTTTCTGCTCCTCCCTGACCTGAACCCAAGTCCTGGAGCCTGAAAGCAGTGTGCACAGCAGGTACTTGGCTGGGCTGGCCCTGTAATGCTTGATTTTCTCCTTATGTTGTTGCTGTGTGGCTCTTGCCCAGTGCTAAGGTATGGCTGGCACCACCAGCCCATTTCAACCCTCTGAGCTGTATCTCCAAGTGCAGAGAAGATGTTTTTCTCTCATACTGCACCACAGACATGGTGCAATGTGTTAAAAAGCAGATATAACCACAACAGATTTATTTTCTTTTGTATGGCTCAGAGACTAAACCACAGCTGACAGTTGTTTTGCTGCAAGCACTGCAATTACAAGGCAGGAGGTTATACCATGGTGCCCGGTTTGCACTCCTGCCTCCTTGTCAAGCTTTCTAGGTTCATGTTGTCAAGCTCCAATAACAATGGCTCATTCCCATCCTGGGCATCCTTGTGCCACTTTTGTGATTACAGCATGAGCTTCAGTAGCAGCCTTTTCCCACCCAGGCATTCCTGCTACAATGATGATGTGGGGTTCCAGGGCTGCAAAGAAGCACTGGCTGCAGTTGCAGCCAGCTCAGGAATTCCAGAGGCACATCAAGTCCATCTACAGACAAGAGCAGCTGATGCTGAGGATCTGACCTCTACCATATACATGATCTGGAGATTCTTTTGACTATAGCTTTCATCCAATCCCACGGATTAGGTTATGCTCTTGCAACATGTATTCTGGTTTAGATTTGCTCAAAAGGAATCCAGTTTGGGATCAATAGGACTACTCTCTGGAACAAACTGAAGCACTACAGATATGAACTGAAACATGAATGTGAAGATTTGTGTAGAGTGGAACTGTTATTTATTTGCTTTGTTAATAAGAAGATGAAGCTCAGAGAGGTGGCTTGGAAACCTGATTCATTACAGCTACCTTGCAAATGTTGCCAGCCACATAGCAAGTAATTGGGGACTACATGAATTTTGAGCAAAATGAGAGAAGGGTAACATGGATAAACCATGGATGAAATGCTAATCTCAGGGTCAATTTCAGCCAGAAAATGATTACAGGTAAAATCATGTGTCTTGTGAAGTATATTGTTTTTCAGAACTGTTAATATTTTCCTGTTTAAACCTAAAATACAAATGTTACTTGGAGTGCTCACATCAACCAACAGTTTAGGAATCACCTGCTTCCTTCAGGAGACTGGTCAGAAGCTTGTGCTCTCTTAAGGAGTTACTTATTTCCAGAAATGATGTAAACATTTTATATGGTTGTCTTCAGAGCCATGAATAATTTGGCCCCTGAAAGCCTGTCAGTGATGAAGAGGTTCTAACAAACTAAGTTCCTTAAGGAATGTCAATGTCAAGTCTGAGATGTGGTGTTTTTCCTCTTAACAGATTGACTTGTTCCCCAACAGCCAGGTAACAGTAGCAAAGCATTTGCAGCTATAAAGAAATTATTTTAGAAGAATGCATTTCACTGGCTATCAAACTAAAACAGACATTTTTTTATATCATTCATTACCAGAGGCACTATCACTGATATTGCTTCAACAGATTAAACTTCATTTGCTTTCTTCATAACCCTACATAGAACTATATTTCTTATTTCAAGCACAGTTTTCCACCAATTTCAGACACACTACCTTCTGCATTCCTCAGTTCCTCCTTCATTCCTGACTAAACCATCATAAGGCATTCAACTCAGTGGGAGTCACTGTATCATCATCATCAGCCCAGAGTCCCCATCAGAGGAACTATCAGCAAAGGCCTGATGACATCCAGGATGCAAAGAACAGAGACAGGCTTTTTGTTTACCTGTTGCTTAAGGGGTACCAGTCCTCTCCCTGTCATCAGTGGCCCCATAGAAAATCCTGCAGCCCTGAGCAGCTAGGAGTTGCTGACATTTTTCAGCTTAGGAACTTCATCCTTTCAGTGAGTCTAGAACACTCAAAGCTTTTTTGTAACCTCTCTGCCGTGTATGAGCATAAATAGAAAATCAGAATCGCCTCCCAGTCTCCACTCAATAAAGCACAGCAGAGCATGCCAGGTAGCATGAAGGGATGTCTCTCTGCTCTCATGTCAGGGTACTTACAGGATGTAAACCTTACCCTCAGGTCTTCACAGTGCCCAACTACTACTAGTACACATCTGGAGTGTATCAGGTGTGCACTCACTGAAACACCTGGCCTGCAGCAGGAACCAATGCCCCTCATAATGACTGTGAAACTACAGGAGTAGATAGGCAAAGCCATATATGGGACAAATCCCACTCTCTGCCATCCCACTGTTGTCTCCATCTGAAAAACATTCCAAATAGTATTAGAGTATGAGTTTAGGGATCAGGAAAGGCATAGCTTCTCAGGGTCTACAGCAGCTCCCTGCATGGACACTTTCATAAAGAAATGTTTTAACGCTAAAAATCAAACAAAGAAGGCAAAAATATGTCTCATTTTTAGTATTTTGTGACTGAAAGCTTAAACACTGTGAGCATGAGATTTGACAAACACAGATCTCAGCTTGGGTAGTTATTTTCCCTGTTCTGAAATGTAAAATAACAGGAATCTGGTACTCTTCCATCAAGAGCTAATTTTAAATGCCATATTTAAAATTTAGTTTCAAATCCATTTGTTCTGTTTAAACTTATAAATATAGATAGTGCTATTTGAAAGAGAAGATTGAGCAAAGCATCAGCAGGAGATTTAGCCTGATTGTTGGGCATGTTTAAAAGAAAGTGCTGTACATGTTTAAAAGAAAAACACACTTAAGTGCTGTGACATTCAGTTTTTAAGAAACCCAGTTTAATTATATTTTCCCTAATTAAGGATTTCATTATATGGGATCACATGATTTAATTATATCAATACCCAAAAGACTTGATTGTGAACATAAAGTGTGGATTAAAAAGATGCCTCATCACTTAATTACCTGCTAGATTGGAACAGATCCATTTTGTAGGTCAAAAGGGACATAAAATGCAGGCTTCTGCCTCCCTCTTTGTTGTGCATGAAGGGCTTTGAGCATGGGGAGAGAGGGAGGGGGGAAGTGCTCTTGTGTGTGTAATGAGAGTGATAATTACCTGTGAGCAGTTTCCTAAGCATTCACTGGGATATGTATTTTATTTATTTGTTTGTTTGTTTGCTTGTTTGTTTGTTTATTTTAAACTCCTGGTAAGTCTGTAGCGGAGCTGAGCTGTAAACTCCAGCTTGCAGTCTGGTGAATGCTTGCATATTTCTTCTTTTCAATATATTAAATCCTGTCTTTCAGAGGCAAAATGTCAAGCAGTGGGAAATCTTAGACTGGGGGTTTATCTCCAAAACTGAGCATATGGGTACTCAGTGCTGTAGCAGGGACTGAGTCTATCTCTCTCTGTGTCTCTCCAGCACGAGGCCCCTGAGGTGGCCACACTTCTGGAGGTTCCTTGCCTCTGAATTGCTTGGGCCAGGGCAGGGGAAGGAGGGGAGAAAATCTTTTGGGATATCAATAGAAAGTATAGTGACAAATTATAATCTGTCTAAATCTTACTTTCCACATACCTCTCTTCCCTACCTTCTAACAAGCTCCCAGCTGCCATTCCCAGGAGGGAGCTCCTGGAGGTCTCTTTGGCAGGAAGTACTGAGAACACATGCATCACTATCCATGATCTATTTTTTCCCTGTCACTGGAAATCCCTTCCTACCTCCTTCCATGTCACTTACAAGATGCTCCCTAGTAAAGCTAGAAATCTGGCCTTTGTACCTGATGATCCCACAGAACAGAGCATGTTTTCTCCACAAGAAAAGGTCCTGTGGAAGCTAAGAGTGATTTTGTCAGGTCCCATATAAGCACTGCATGCTGTGAGATGACCCTGCTGGAAAAAACTACATAGCTCCCTTTCACTTCCTGAAGGGGCTGAAGGATTGCAGGCTATCCACACAAGGGTAGGTTTTTCACTTCCTACATACTATAAAAAGGAAATGTCTCTGCAGCACCACCACAGAAAGTATCCTGCTTCTTACCAGTGCCCATGGGGCCAGCAGTGCTCTCAGGACTCTGGCAGGTATAAACTAGGCAGCAGGTCTGTGGTCAGCTTGCTGCTCCTGACACTGTTCTGCCCTGAGAGCCATTTTTGCCTGAACCCAGACTTTGCTCTGATGTGAAGAATTAGTCTTGAGGGAAATAGTACACAGACACCAGAAAGGCTGGTCTGGAAAGAGAGGGTAGGGTGGTCCTTTTCTTAGGGAAGACACTCCCAGGCACACAGGGTTGCGGCCTCCCTTAAGCAGGAGGACAACCTTCAGTGTCTCTTTACTCAGGGCTGTCTGGTGGCTGAAGTATCGTCAGACATCACCCTGCAAATCCTGGCTCAGTGGTGGTATCCCTACCTGGCATAAGCTAAGAAACCAACTCCTGAGCCCAGTTTGGGTAGCAAAGCTAAGTAAGAACAGGAGCTCCTGGCTGCAAAGCAACTCTCTTGAAACTGCTGCTAAAAGCTGCTGCTGCTATGTCCCAGATCCTTTATATGGCTTTTCTAAAGGCAGCAGGAAGGACATAGAATGATAGTCCAGTCATTTAGGGCTGTTCACAACTAAGCCACCTCGTTATGGGAATGAACAAGATGTGTGTGCCACAGCCCAAGCCAGCACCTCCCTGTGGACACTGCCACCTGTCCCTCCATCTCTGGGCATGGCCACCCCCTCCTTCCTTCCCTGTGCTCACAGCCAGCCCATCTCTTGTCCCCTAGGCATAACTGCCTTGTCCTGCCTGCCCTGTGCACAGACCCCCAGAGAAGGCTTTGTGCACTCATTGGGGCAGTCTTCCTGTGTGATGTGAAGCAAGGGCGCACACTTGACTGTTAAATTAACATCTGCAAGTGACACAGTGCTATGGGACCAAGATTTGTTTCCTTTACTTTGATTGGATCTTATTTTCCTAGCAGGGAAATGCCACAGTGACAGCATCGCTGCAGATGGCATCACAAAGCCCTGGCTGGCACCAGCTGAGTTGGTGCAGTCAGATTATCATGTTTGAGTTTGTGTCTGTCTTTTCTTTGCTGTGCTAATAGCATCTCTATTACCATATAAGCCTCAGTCAGCCCCCTCAAAAGGACAGAGACCAACCTAAAAAGTAAATTTTATTATTACTACCAAAAAAAACCCCAAAAACACCCAAACAATGGGTCACAGAAAAAGCAAAACAATGCTAGTCTGTTTTTCTAATTCTTTCTTTTTTTCCCTCCCTCCCTCTCTCTCTCTCATCTGAGCTTAAAAGGTGGCTGAAATTGAAGTCCTGGGGTCTCCAGGGCAGTACTGTAGAGCAGCTCTGCTTAATGGGGCAGCTGGTGGAGAGAGCTGAGCACACGTTTCCTTTGCAGTTTTCATCTTCATATTTCACAGGGCCTAGGGACTGATTGATGGAATTCTTTTTTTTTCCTTTTTTTTTTAAACATAGCTTTCTTGAGGCCTAGAGCCTGCTTCTCTCAGCCACACTGAACATATGTCCACATATTCCCTTGGGCAGTATTTAAATGTGTGCATCCATGTGGCTGTATTTGTTTAGTGTGTGCTCCCACTGATCTAATGGGACCTTTCCCATGACCCATTGCTTCCCTAGGTTTGCCACTTGCTGCTGTCAGGCGAGAGAGGCTTTAACTTGGATGGCTGTAGCTGTAAATGAATGAGATTTTTTTTCCTCCTTTCAGTCCTTTCGACTGAACCCTCTTGCTGACAGATCATCTAATGCAGTGTGGTTGAGAACCCTTCCTCGTGCTGTTAAGAGAAAGCCAAACCTAAACAGACTCCATCTGTTACAACCCAATGTCGATTTATGTGAATGCAAAATTTGTGGGGCTGCTTTCTACTTGTTAATAAACCATCCTCTAAGAACAACAGTAATTCCCAGGGAATGCTCAGGAAGATATGCATTGCTTACTACTCTGGATATCACTAATGCTAACCTTTCCTGGGAACAAGAAAAGTAGTGGCTGCATGTAGAACTCACTTTGAGGATGCACCATGTAGTTCTGCATGGTATTTAACTTTCTCAAGGTAGGCAGCTCAGCAACAGCTGAATCAGAATAAAACAATCTCTGTGACATTTCTAGCACACACAACTTGTTTTGAGTAACAATATTGCTCGGAGAAAGAGACTAGAAGCAGATAATTGACATTTCCAAGTATTGCAGCTTTGTGCAGCAGTTTGATCATATCATGCCTTTGCTCTGTCTTTCTATTTCAGCTAAAATCTTGAAGAATTCCCATATGATACAGGTTAAGGAGGTATTCAAATAGGTGCAGAACCCATGGATGGTTTGATAGAGCTGACAAAGTCAAAAACTATCTCTATTTTCCAAACCCAGCATTTGCATGTTTAGGGCTGTGCTAGTAGATACTGTAATGTATTTAAAACAAACAAACAAGCAAACAGTTATACAGTGTACAATTTGAAAAGAAATTATATTGCGTACTAGAGTTCTGTTCGGGAGTGAAGTTTTCTGTCATGTCCTGTTTCTGTCTCTGCCCTGTAGAACTTAAATGAAATGTTGGAGAGCAGAGACAAACTGCCTTCACATCTCTGCAAAGGTGCACTTGGGATTCCTCTCCTCTAGTCTTCTAGCAAGTGCTCACAGCATTACACCAAAGCAAATACTGCTCAAGTTGAGGTTGAGAGCAAGCCTTTCACCTCTGTGCCAACAGCATGTGCAGGGCTTCCCCTTCCAGCACTCTCCACATGGGTCACGCAGGCAGCCAAGAAAGCATACAGGAATTCACTCTGGACATCCAAATGCCAGCTGTGAACCTTGACTCAGCTATCTTGTTTTAACTTGACATACATTTGGGATAAAATAATTTGAAGAACAGGAATGAATATACAAAATGCAGAATGTTTGTTAAACATTGTATTTTCTATCAAGTAAAGAACAATTTTACCAGCAATATCAGTAGGAAATGTGTCACAGGCTGAGAAACAACACAAGAGAACTCAGCCATCCTAAGACTAAACTGACTTTTTGTAGGAGAATTATTTACTAAACAAGAGGACTGCAGCTATATTCCCACACAGGAGGCTGACTTCCCAGCACCGCCTTGCAATCCTTCCTTCCTTCAGCTTTGACTTGTGTCTCTCCATGCAACTTTGTACAATGGCAGCCTGTCCTGAAAAAAATTTGGAAAAGCATCTGAAGCCTGATCTAACAACATTCTTATGCCTGGATCACACAAAAACTCAAAGTGAATAGAACCTTTGCAGAAGGCCATTGGAAATAATGGAGCAGTTATCCTGAAGTCTCCTAGCCTTTTGATGTATATTTGTTCATTGTCCTCCTTGGCTTTGTTGTTCAGCTACCTACACTGGTAAATACTTAGCATGTCTTCTGCTGGGGCAAGGTGTTGGCCCAGTCCTTTTGGAAAGGGCAGACAGACTCTGGGTACAGCCCAGAACTTGGCTGGGTACACAGGCCATTTCCAACAGGCAGCTCAGATGGAACCCTCAGACAATCAGACTTTGCTACACTGTATTAGCTGGCCTCATGACCAGGGAATGGGCTTTAGCATCCTTTAAATGGCTAACATCGTGCAGCTATTGTGGCTAATGGTGTATCAAGTTTGTGCATTAAAAATGTGCATAGTCCAGATCCAGTGCCATCTGTAAAAAGAGCAGGGGTAACACACAGGTTCACCTCTCACAGAGTTTTTCTCCAAAGTGGTCACTCACATCTCCCCAGTTGCAGTCACATTGTCTCCTGCAGGAAGATTTTCAACAGCTTTGCACAATAAGCCATTGTTGAACAAATTCTGAATACAACTGCTATATCTGAAGTGCTTTAATACTTGGGATGAGAAACATAATTAAAACATCATCATATCAATTTCTAATATGCCTCTATATTTTTAATGTCAAAGTCTGATTTCTCTATTTAAAACAGCAAAAATTCAGAGGAAGCAGAGTCATTGCCAAAAGCATCAGCAACAAAAGCCATCAGTTTACCTCAGGCTGACAAACGACAACATGTTATTATGCATATGGTAAGTCTGTAGGGATGCTATCATGTGCTCTTGTGCTGGGATATTAACCACTGGTGGTTTTGTTAACTCTCAAAAGGAAGAGTAAGGTGATGGATTAGCTTATTTACTCTTCCAAGAAAATATTTCTTGTCAAGCTGATTTTTAGTGTTACTTTATTTAATCTACTGAACAGTGCACCTGCTGGAAAATACTCTGGGAATGGGTGGCAGTTTGTTCTGGTTTTTTAATTATTCTTTTTTTTCCAGGATACTGGCCTCAGGAGTTTAGCAGCCACTGTTGTATGCACAGGATACCCATCACTGCTCATTCACACTGCTGCCTTCAAGGATTTGAGATTATTTGAGATACCAGTTGGTGCATGCACTTTGGAGGCTGTTAGAAAACTTCACAGGCACATTCCAAATACTGCTATAATGTCTTCATAAGGTACGGGGGGGAGGGGAAATTCAAGAATCTATAACCCAGCTGGGTTTTGCAGACTAAAACATAGCCAAAGAAACAAAGCAGTCTCCCGATGGAGGTAAACCTTCCCCTTAGACTATGATGAGATAGTAACATGAAAAAGGAAACATCAGCACATACCACAGCAATTTCTTCAGTGAAAATGACATCATAAAATTAGGAAAATTAATTATTCATTTCATCAACACTTTCACCCTAGGTGCTTAAATCTGAATGGTTGCTTGAAAGGCATCTAGTTGTCTATCTGAACTTTGATGTCTAAAAGTTGACTAGTTAGGTAAAACCTGTCTCCTGTCAGCCCGTGTTGATAGTGTTAACACCAGCCGTGAAGTTTCAGCTCTTGCTTACACCTTACATGAACTATTCCATTATCTCACGCCAAGTTATCCAATTTAGATTTTTAATATGGAAGCAGTATGAAGATTTTCCCCAGTACATCAGAGTGTCTCCTGTGCATCAAGATTTATTTTACAAAAATCAGAATGAGTAAAGTGAATCTAGGCCACTCCTTTGACAAGTCTTGAATCCATCTGGCTTCTAACTGTCATACCCACTGCTAAATAGCTTCCTTAATTTCTTTCTAATAACATAATATAGTGAAAAATCATGCAGTTACAATTCTAAATTTTTATAAGGGGTTTTCTCAGTTGCTTGGATCATGAAGGAGAAAATATGTTTTCAGCAGCTAGAGAAACAGCTGCCTTTTGCAGTTTAAATAATGTTAACTTCCTCATCGTTGCACCAAAGTACTTTGTGTGCTTTTAAACGTGTTAAACAAACACCATTGTGTAAAATGAAGCAACACCATATACACTGCCGCAGTACTGGGTGTGCTGTGGGAGCTGACTGTGAGCTGAAGAACCTGATTATGAGCATCTGTATCCCAGACCCTGAGATGAACTATTCAAAATGTTGTTCTGTCCTACTTTTCTTGGCTGTCCTTACATGCATTTCATACATATATCTGAATTCATCCAGATCTAGTGATTTTTTTTCCCTCTGTTGATAACATGAGATTAGTTCTACAGACTGGTATGTGGAAGCACAGCAATCCGTCAGTGCTGCTGGACTCTACATCACTCTTTGGTGGAGGTTTCTCTCGCACTACCACGTTTATTTCCTGTGATCCTTCTGTACAGTGGTGGCCAAGATCAAAAACAACCCTTTTTTAGGCATTTGTTTTGATGCCAAGTGAGTCTTTCCTCAAGTCCATTTCTTTCAGATCAGTTTCAGGAACAGGATGTCTGCCTGTATCTGCTATGACCCCAACACTGACTGCCCACAGCCATCTGCCTTCTCCCTGCTGAGCTTGCCTTGACTTTTCTGCTCACCTTTAGATTGGTGCCCCTATCTAAACTGAGAAAGGAATAAGAAATGCTGTTAAGCCACTATAGAGCAGGATAAAACCCAACTGCCAACCTTACATCCCAGTCTCATCACAAAATGGTATGTTAAGAGTTGTGAAGTGCCCAGGACCCTACATAAGCCATAGTTTAGTTCATCTGCAACCAGTGTGATCTTCTTCTGGCTTTCTGTAAGGAAAGGGTAATTTCTGACACAGAGGAAGCCTTCTTTCCAATTGGTAATGGATAGTTTTGTTGTATTCTTGTAACATGAAATATGAAGTACAATGGGACTGCTTCACATAGCAAGGCAAGCAACCTAACTCTTCTGTGCTTGAAGATCTCAACTGGAATACTGTGTCCAGGCAGGGGCATGACAATTCAAGGAGGATGTGGGCCAGCTGGAAACAGTCCAGGGAATAGTGATGAGAAAGCTCAAAAACATAATCTAAGAGGGAAGGCTGAAAAAAATGAGGCTGTTTAGAATAAAGACAGGACTAAGAGGAGATATAATAACATAAATGCAGCTATGTAAGTGGTTGCTACGAAGAGGAAGGAAACAAACTCTTCTCTTTATTGACTGTGCACAGGACAAGAAAAATGGGCTGCAGTGGAGGACTGCAGATGGATGCATCCTTAGCTTTCTGGTGGAGTAGCAGACTGAGTTTGCAGGAAACAATTTGAGCAGCAGGGAAAGGAAAATGCACAGCTTGGACCATCCCTCATCAGTGCAGTCCACACCTGTAAAAGTAACATGTTCAACCCAGAACTGAGTAGGACCCTGAGGCTTGAAGGAATGATGATAATCAGTCCAGCTGTGGAGAGAAACAAAATGTTTGTTTGGACAATTTGCATCTGTTGCTTTTCTTAACCGGATAAGAGAGTACACTATGTAATATACACACACCAGCCTCACTTACCGACAGAGACTTAAAATATTTATATCACAGACAAACAATGCCAACGAACTCCCTACAAATGCAGTGATTTCATAAACACAGTACTGCAATGTAGCATTTATCTTTATTATATATAATCAGCTGTTGCTTTTACTAGGGTAGAAATAATGTCAAACTGAGCCAAGGTAAGATGAGGTTGGAAGGTTCCCATTTCCCCAGTCCCAGACACACACACCTTTTTGACTTTTGCAAGTACATATGGGATTTGAGACTGTGAGGCATGCAGCTAAGCACTTTCTGCTCCAGCTCCATGAAGGACTGTACATCTCACAGATATAATGTGCTCTCTCGCAGCACATAGCTCCTCTCGTCTGCCTCCAGCAATCAGTAAGGATAAACATCTTCCATAACATCACTGAATTATGCATGTATGTATGTATTTAGGCAAAAGACGTACATTGCTTCCCAAGCAAAGCTCTTGATGAAAACACAGGTTACATAGGCCTCAGATAAACCCAACCCAGTGCTCACAATTCACAGCCAGGTGCTATACAACATGGGGAAAAAAAAGAAAGAAAAAAAGAAAGAAAAAAAGAAAAGAGGAAGGTGTTACACTGTGACTTTAAAGCTAGTTAGTTCCTAATCACACGCTAATATTATGTAAATCCTTTAGGGAACGATTGGCAGAATGAACTATCTACCTTGGATGCCTTTTCTTCTTGAACAAACACTGTTAGTACAAGTACACACAAAGAAAGTCCAACAAACATGGGAGTTTAAGTGATGGATATTTGTCAAAGGTATTCGTATTCTCTGTAAATATAAGCGTTTCTTTTTCATATGCTTGCAAATGTGATCCAGTCTGAAGATCTATATTTTTTCTGTAGCAGTAGTTCTGTGGTCTTCATATTGAAAATGGAAGATCCTTGAAGAGCACTTATTCAAGAAACCCAGTTTTTAAATGAAGTTTTGCTTATGAGGAAAGAACTTTACAAATTACTCCAGCGTCAGAGCAGGACTTGGCCCACTCTGCGCAGACTTGTGAAAACATGATGCCAGCAGACTTGGAGAGTGCTATGAACAGTCTCTGTGCAGTCTGAAGATACAAATGGATGTAGATATATAAACATTACACATAAGAAAATCTTACCCCTGGGCAGCATGATGCCAGATTGTGGTTTTAAGCATGTTCCACATGACTTTATCACGGCTCACAGTAAACACAGTGGGCACTCTCCACCAGGTCTCCGTTACCTCCATACCCACTCCAGCTAAGCCCCATATAGATACACCCAAATCACAGTGGCCTGTGGGTTTCTTAGTGCTTTTAAAGATTATTTAAAGTTTATCTGTTTGTTTGTTTTTCCTTCCGATTGAGTGTTCACCTAGAGAGAAACTTGTTTCATACCAAAGCCAGGATAAAGTTGCCTAAACAGATAGCACTAGGAAAAGCATCTGCTAAATAATACTGAATGCCAGTGTATTCTCATCACAAATTAACTTAATTGAAAGCAGAATAGCCTCCTCCTGATGAGTTGTTTACTTTCTCTTCCCTGATCTGTGGGGAAAGTACCTGGCTGTAGTGTCTTCCAAGTACTGGGACAATGAGAACCGTGAAGGGAGAAAAGGGATATTTTGAACAGTATGTGGATAATCTGAAGTTAAAAAACATCTAGGAGTAGGTGAGCTTCTTGAGGAGACCACTAACAGATGCTGCCATTGGCTCCCACTTGACAGACTCTGTCACAGGATTCATGTCAGGCAGTGATGGGTACATGGACAAAGGTCATTAAACAGTCTTTCCACCTGCCTCTGGTGATTTTCCATAATGGTATTTTTATGTCACCTCTGCCTGGGAGTCGTTTGACTGTGGGGTGTGAAATATGCCCTAAGTAACATCTTTGGGCAAGTGTCAGGATGACTTATCCAGGTTGTGCCAACACCATGGGGATAATATTCCTTTTGATGTGCAGCATAGAAATGGTGTCTCAGTCATAAGGCAGGTGGAAGCATATGCCTTGATTTTCTTCCAGAGTAGACAGGAATGTGCAGGGCAGGGACAAGAGCACGCTGCATGAAACACCCTGAGCACGGGAAGTGCAGAGCAATCTGCACTGCTCTGCAGACACAGGTGTCCTGCAGTTCAAGATGCACTCTTAATGCTTCTCAACAACGCCATTTACAGCAATGCAAAAGTGCTATCAGGAAAACTGAAGAAAATTGTCATCAATGTGTCAAAGCTGTATCACCACACCTTCTATAAAACTCAGATGATGTTCAGCATGAAGGTACAGAATGGCCTTCTGAAGGTACAGAATGGACTTCTGCTTCTTCTTGAACATCCTGGATGCCTGAAAAATCCATCATACTCCTGGCTGATCTTAAGAGGGCCCTGAGACAAATCCATGTAGCAACAGGGAACACAAAAAGGCATCCTTTTCCCTACAAAATTTAAGACCAGAACTGAACACCACAAGAGCAAATAAAGGGCTATTGAAACAGAGGAGAATAATCCCATATCACCAGTGGAACAGCTGAGAAGAAGCTCCAAAACCATCATCCTCAGTCACAAGCAGAACAGAGGGAGTCGATGAGGCAGCTTTCGGGCACCACATTGCTGAAGCAGGACTTTCAATTCACACTAGCAACCATCAGTAAATACCTAGTTCCTCCACTGCCCTAGCAGGTGGGCATAATTGACTGACAGGAACTGCAGCACTTACACCATGGGGATGGACGTGTGATATGAAGAGCCATGGCCACTGTCTAACAGAGCAGTCACTCCATAAAAGGGGTGACTTTGAGGTCTGGACCCTGTGTAGTGCTCCCAGGTTCTGGTTACTTCCTGAAGACTAATGAATGTCATCTCCTCTGCTGTTTTGTGCCCAAAGGCATTAAGGTAGTAACTCCACTGCAGCTCCTTAAACCCGTGTTTTGATCATAGATGTCAAAGACACCTAGACTAAACCAGAGAGAAGGGACAACTGTCAAGGAACTACAGGATGGAGGAAAAGGATGTGGGGGCAGGCAGGGGGCCTGAACAGAGACAGGTAGCCAAAAACTTGGTGCCTCCTAAGCATATTCACACAGTGCTGTGGTGCAGACTGGTGATTACCCCCAAAACCCCATTCATATGCTCCTTGATGTTTTCACTAAAAGTCCATTGTCATGTCTCAGCAAAATGTGGGCTGTACCTCATCAAGGCAGAAATATGTTTCTTCCTGCTTTCCTATTTTGATGTATTTCACTTCCATATAATCTCCAGAGGGATGATTTAGCCTGTTTAAATACCTTATTGAGGAAGGACTGCATTGTTCTTCCAGTCTTTGTGCAGCATCGGAATGTCCTTCTTCCTGAGAGCCCCTGCTCATGGCCAGCCCTTGATAAAGCAGAGGCAGCTTTTCTCTCAATGTTTCTCCTTGCTTTTGCCTTTCTGTTCCCAGCTTTGTTTGTACAAATACTAATTTGTGTTTATAACATGAAATAGTTTCCATACCTCCCCTTTGTTGTTTAATTGAAGGGAAACTGAACAACAGGTGGATCTCAGGAGATATTGTTAGTCTCCTTCAATATTTTTGGCAATTCTTTGAAAGAAAAGTTCAGCTCAATAAAATGCTATTCGCTGTTTCCAGGCTAATTATTGCAGGACCTGAACAAGGAGCGTTATTGGAACACATCTGATGTAAAGAAGGTGAGCTGTTTGTCTGACTTGGGATTGTTTGTGACTTTAGAGTTACACAAGTAGTTAAGGACTTTGAAGAAGGTGAGCCACATAACCAAACCCATATAGGGAAATTAACCCCTTGAGTATTATATAGCACAGAAACACTGTTTGTGCACAGAAACACAGCTAGCCACGAACCAGCTTGTTCATGTTTATGCAAGGCCTTCCTTTTAACATATTATTTTGTTCATAGAGAACAGAAGCAGTGCATAAGGACACAAGTATTCTCATGTGTTTGATTTTAATAGGTGCTTGCTAATGAAGGCTGCAACAGAAAAAGAAAAGCTGACCAGAAAGAAATCTACTTCAGCTTCATGTCCCACAAACCTGAAAAGTCACAGAGAAGGGGGAAGGATGCTAAAGAAAACAAGCATGATTCTCCAGCATGTGGTTTTATCCCAGTAATTCCCAATAGAACAAAAGAGGCAAAAGCTCACATTGTGCTCCTTCTATCACTTTGTAGACAAAGCTCCAGTTTCTGTTATTTGTAAAACCAGAACCCCAGGGAATATTTCACCATTGAAAGTCAGCCAAATGCATTAACAAACCTCTCCACCTGTTACAAGAATGATGGCAGCTCTCACTTGATGGCAAACAATCAGAATATTCCTTACATATGATTTACAGTGATTATTGACCAGCTGAAAATCCAGTCATGTCTGTGCTTTGTAGTTTGAGGTGTGAACAACTAGAAAAGTCAGAAGAAATAAAAGAGGCAACAGCACCTTCTTTAGTTTCAGTGTTAGGATGGTAGATACACAAAACCTAATAAAGAAAGTTCTTTAAATCTTACTGACTTAGTGATGCTGAGCTTTTGCTTTCATCATCTGAAATGTGGCTGCTTCTTGTTCCTCTCTTCTGAGAACCTGGGATGCTCAGCATAGAAATCATCTGGCATGCAACATGTCATGGGCTGTTTGGGGTAGGAGTAATCAGAGGGTGTTGACAACAGCAGGGCAAGAGGTGATACAGTAAAAACACACACATGCTCAACTACAAAAGCTAGAAAGCCAAGCAGAGTGAAATCATCATCGTTAAATAAGTATTTCTTCCCTTGGGATGGGAACAATGATGCAAGCAGAAAAGCCCTAGCTTTTCAGAGATGCCTTTATGGTTTTAGAACTGTAAATACCCGCTTTTTAAAAGGATGTCTTTAGGAAGCAAAACTGTTCCCTTTTTGTGAATGATCTGTTTTACAGAGCTTAAAAATATGTCAAGGTTTGCTGCAGTAAATCCTCCTCATGCTGTAACTGAGTAATGTAAGCAACTTGGGTTGCCGTTTAAACAATTCCCAGTGTGTGGCATGGCCAGTGCAGTTTGAAATGCCTCTGTCTATCTAAACAGAAACAGATGTTTGAACAGCAGAGCTGTGCAGAAGTCATTCTTCAAACAGTAGATTAAAACATCTGTCAGGACCATTGGATGGGACCAGACAACCAGCAGCAGTATCAGCTGAGCCTGCCAGTCACATATACTGCACCCTGGAGGTGGAAGGGAAAGGACAGGGGGATTTCATCTGGTCTTTGTATGTGACATCTTCTTTTGCCATGTTTCTCCAGCATTTGAAAGATTACAGACCTGGCTGTATAGAACAACTCACAACATCTCACATCATTGCCTCCTGTAATTGAGTTCTTTCCCCATTAATGCCTTTTTCTGCTACTGCTGGCAGTTGGTATGAAAGCAGTGAAGTGTTGGTGACATGCCAGGTTACAGCATTTTACAGTTATTTCCATCTGTCCTTCATGTTTCAGCATTTGGCCAGTTTAGTGGCATTGCAAGCAAATTCTTCAGGCCTTACTGGGTCAAATATATGTCAACCAACTAATTTTCTGCAACTTGCCTGCAGGAGCTATGCCACTGGCAGAGTATTAATTTCCATCTGAACAAGAGTCCAAATCAAATCCTAGGATTAACACCTCTTTTGAACTCACCCCCATCCCAAAATCAGAGCCAAGAAACTGATACAGAGTCAAGAAACAGTTCCAACCTTTTTGGTGAATCAAGTCAAAGCCCTAGATTCAAACAGCCCCTGAAGGATACTATTTTTACAGTCTGGATTTGAAATTTGAATCTTGAATCTACCCTCTGTTTCCAGCCCAGATTTATTCTTACTTCTTGGTTTAGCATCCAGCAGAATAAGCAGTGACAGCCCTACCTTACAGGCTGCTCATTTTGATATGGAGCCACTATGGCTGCATTCCCAGGCCCTTCCTCTTTCGAGCAAGATCCAGCCTTGTGTGCTCAGTTTGAAGTTGGGCCCAGGTCTGCCACCTTGGCTTCTCAGGCAGTCCCTGAGGTGACCCTCACCACTGTGGGTGGACCGCTGCTGGGACAGGTGGCACAGAGTCCCCTGCAAAGCCAGTGGAGCTCTCCTGTCCCTGCAGGCGAGTCACTCTCTTGTCTTGTTTGTCCCCCAGCAGCCATTAATTGTGGGCTGTAGCAGCAGCAGATTACCTCACGACAGCCTGGCAGATGTGCTCTCACTGAATAAATAAACTCATTTATATGGCTGTAATGACTGTTGCTTCTGTGTTCTCATCATGAAAACTCCAGCCTATCTACAGCAGTTTATAAACAAAGCTGCTTTGCCTTTATGGAAAAGCAATTTGTGGCTGAGAAGCCTCAGCAACGACTCGTGCCAAATAGAGCTGAGGCCATTTCTCAGGGAACAGGTGTCCACATCATTAAAGCCACCACCCCCCTTGGCATTAATTGCCATCTCTGTTGGCACACTGAGAAAAGAGACTGGGGTTTGTCTGGGCTATGGAAACCAGATTCCCAGCTCCCTCCTCAAGGCAGTCTTTCTCCCTCTGGCTGTGCAAAGGCAGGAAGAAAGTTTCAGTCCCATTGCTTGAGTGATACATGGTGGATGGACCTTGCTCTCCAGCAGCCTGGGCAGGGAGCACCCAGAAAATGTCGTTTGCATAAGCAGGTGAAACACAGCATTCACAGGAGAGAGGGAAGGAAACCAGTTATTAGATGGAGCAAGTTTGGCCTTTTCCGCTCTTTCTATCTTAACCATCTCCTTACTTCGCTCTCTTATAATTTTGGTGGTTTTTTTAACTCCTTTGCCTCCTCCTGTGTGCTGTGTTACATTATGATTACAAAAAGGAAAAAAAAAAAAGAAAGCTTCAGCTTGCATTTTCTTAGTCTGCTTGCAGCTTTAGAGAAATAAACTGTGACTGAAAAAAACCCACATCATGCCCCAAAAGGCAGCAAGGTACAGGCACACAACCTGCAGAAATAGACGGCTGCTGAGCAAAACTCTGTTAGGCAGGTTTCTCTCTCATACGTTTCAACTGTTGAAGGTGAGACTATTTGTCCTATGTGTACCCCTGCCTGAGGACTTTCTTCCACTTCTGTGGCCCAAGTATCTGTGTGAGCTATCTACTCATCAATGCAAGCACAGAAATAAATGGGAAGCTTGAAAGTAATGGCACATCTTCCTCACAGACAGCATGGTGGTTAGCACCACACATGTGGTGTGTGCCCCGGGGAGAAGAGTCACGCCTCAGAGCTGCCATGTGGTTGCAGTGACTTCACCCTGCTAATTGTGGTAAGGCAGGAGTGCACTGGTAACATTTAGGGTTTTAGGTTATATACACACTACAAAGCAAACAGGCTGAGGGTGATGATTTAGTTTATAACCAAAGACAGAATGACTGGCTTAGTTAAAGGCACTGGTAAGCCTTGAGTTAGGAGATTTGGGGCATGAGTGGCAGTTGGGTTAAAGTAAACCAGGGTTCATCCTGAAACACAGATCTCCTCCAAGAAGAGGCATTGGTCTCTGAACAGGGTTATTTTCAAATCCCCACATTAATCCAGAGAAACTAATATATTCACAAGCAAGCAAGACGTCACTGCTCTGACAAACTTTGCCATGAGCACGAGGCCTGGGGAGCAGAGTCATGAATACACAGGAGCAGCAAGGAGCCTTTAAAGGGCTGGAGGAAGGACAGCCATCCCCAGCAGCTGCTGGCCATTCATCTGCTTTACACTACCAACGTCCACACAGCCTCTGTGGGTCATTAACAGGGCTTTGTCATCTGTCAGCCCACTTCTGCACAGCAGCTGCTCAGAGCAAGGATACCTGCCCAGCTCTGCCCATACACACCCTCGCTTGCCAATGGGCTGTGGCCTATTGTGCCTGTGGCAAGCATTTGCGCAGCTGCCTAAAGAGTCAGAGATAATTGCCTCCTCTCCCACTAGTTCCTCTTCAGTGATGGATACTGGTGGTGAGACTAGCACTGTGGTGAGCCTGCAGCAAGACCAGCATCAGCAGCACACAACCACTTGGTGCTAAGTTCATCCCAGCCCCTCTTGCTAGCCCTTTGGGGTTGCTAAGGGGCACAGAGGAAAAGAGGGACCAAAACAGGTTTTAGGGGCAAACACAGCATGTGGTATTTTGCTTTCCATTAATTCTGCTGGTTTTACTCTCTGCAGAGTTAATTACAAATCAGTTTAATTGTTCTCTCACTTGATAACTTTCTAATCTCCCAGAGACTTGCTTCACAGCAGGCTGTAAGATTACATTTTATCACTTCTCTTTCCATTAACCCCACTGTGTTAGTCTGTGGTCTGCTTCCTCCCTCTCTCCCCTGAATGATAATAATTAAATTGATTTAAACCAACTTCAGCAATGGCTTCATTGAGGACCTTACCTCTGCTCCCTGCCAGCTACAATGGCTGCTACGTTCTTGGGGCTGGAGCAGTGACACATTTACTCCCCACACCTTCCCTCACTGTCACACCACCAAGCAAGGCAGAAAAATTGTGCAGCAATGCATGAATGCACAGGGAAGGGAGGGAAAGGAGCAAAAAAATCACTTTGAGGATAACATAAAAGCCCCAGTAGCTTGCAAGAAAATCATAAAACCATCCCATCTGCCAGGAATTCAGTCTTGGATGCCTTCCTAGAGCCACCACTGACTGGCACCTCCTGATCACCTCTACCTTTCTGATATGAACATTTGGTGTAATAGTAACAGTAGCTGCTTGTTTTACAGCCTTGCTGCATGTAAGAAAAGGTGAAAGGATGATTCATTTTTCCTACCTGTGTTGCACTTGGGTTAAAGAGCATTTAGATCATGCTTGCAGTATATAGAGCACCTGGGACACTACCAACTGTAGTTCATTCTACTTCTAAAAGCAAATGCTATTAGTCTATTGACTGGATTTGACCAAGACTAACGTTTCTTTATGAAACCAAATAATGCAGAGTTCTCCCACAAAGTCCTCAAACACAGCACTGAATCACTACTCATTGTTCTGGACAATCCTGGTATCTCACTGACTGTGATTTGTGTATAAATTTGAACACAGTTGTGTACTCTGTATTTTTCAACTCTGCCAAGAATCCATCTCTTCTGTCTTGGAAGATCTGGTGGGTCCATTGGTCTGTTTCATGGGAAGGAAGAAATCATATCCACGGACTTAATGAACAGAATTATTTTCTGGCTTCTGCTTTTCTCTCTGATGGGATGGGTGCTACGTTCACATAGTTATATTTTTTTCCTTTATCTTAGCGAGCACATCCACCTCTTACTGAGGCTAGTTTTGTTTCTGCAGGCAGGGACATCACTATCACAAAAAGACTCCAAACAGCTTGTGGTTTACATATATAATTTAACCCTTGACTGACGCAAAGCTCATAGAGAATCTTGCCACTACTGTGAGCTTTGGATTAGGCCCTGAAAGTTTGTTTTGTCCTCATCAAGGCATTTTCAGGCAAGAGTAATATCCAGAAACTCCCAGTCTTAGTCATAAGGAGGAAACACAGGGCTGACCGGCTAGCCTCACTACACACAGGAAACTCAACTACCAGCAACCTTCCTATGATCTAACAGCCTTAGCCTCGTGAGCTGAACTGTTACAAAATGGAGGAATGCTGATTGTGACCTGACTCAAGCTGTTCTATTGGATGAGATCAATGGTACAGTTCATTAGCACCTGAGAATGTTAGCTCATACCAGACACAGGGTCTTTCACCCTAAACAAGGTTATAATTACAAACGAAACTGCTGTGTGTTGCAGACATGGGATGGGAAGGAATATACTGCTGTATGGCATGAAGAAGGGGAGTGTTGACAGGACACAGAGAGACGCATAACCCCCTTCTCCACAGGGTACTCCATCCAGCTCCGA
Organism: Dryobates pubescens; assembly: GCF_014839835.1. Taxonomy (NCBI): domain Eukaryota; kingdom Metazoa; phylum Chordata; class Aves; order Piciformes; family Picidae; genus Dryobates; species Dryobates pubescens. The sequence goes on from NC_071617.1 coordinate 29,264,239, forward strand.
ATCACTTGATGACATGTTGACATCAGAAAACATTTGTGCAACAGAAGCTATGGGTCAGATGTAGAAATTTATATAAGAACTTTTCACTCTGGAGAGTTCTGTAAAATCTCTTGCTAAATGATAGTAACAAGCCCTTCAGATTGCCTTAACTGTGAGTCTGAAAACGTTTTGTTCATTGGCAATTGTACATGTGTGTGCCCTGCAGAAGTTTGCCAATGTCTTTTTCTTTAACAGCTAGTATGTTATTTTAATCCATGTTTTTCAGTCCAGTAAGTAATTTAAATGGGCACATGGTCTTAGGACATGCCAGATCAAAGCCATCACATGTTTCTGGGAAATCTGGATCCAGATTCTAACCTCACAAGTTGTGACAATAATTGTAAAGGATAAAAACCAGGCCACTGACTCAATCATTCCTGAAATTTGTGTCTATGTGGATGTGAACTCTGGCTGAGATTTTTCAACAGCATTAGGTGGCTTGATTTCAGAGAGGTCTTTCTCAGCATTTCTGAAAATCAGGCCTGAAATTAGATTTGACACTGAGACACAGCTCATTCCCAACCATCCATACTTTCTGAAATTCTTAATTTCTGCTTCATTATGAAAGCATCATGGAAAAAAACATTTGCCAACCTTGTTAGAAACAGAACTGCTAATGATAGCAACAGCTGTCTTTTTTTTTAATGTTGGTTGGACTTCTAAGAGTGATATTTTGCTGCTTCTGGGACTTCAAGTTTTGGAGAAAATGCCTGTGTGGTTAGTAAATCACAAGAGTCTTCAAAGCCTGAGGAAGGCACTGAATTAGTTTAAAAATGTTTTCTTCAGTCAGAAAATAATACACTGGAATTGGTGAACTACCTAACTTTTATATTGCATCAGGTGGAGGTATCCATAATTTCTTAGACTACGGATGTGTTTTCACACTTGGGAGATAGTCCCCAGTCTGACTCCAGCACCAAGCCTACCTAATGACTCTCTTCTGGTTGAGATTTGGACACTAGCTGTCATCCTCTGTCAGATTGCTTTTACTGCCATGCCCCCTGCACAGCTGACAGTGTCCAAGACACAGGACACATTGTACTGCACGTTGAACAGTGGCTCTAAATAGGACTGTACAGATTAATTCAACACTCATTTCAAACTACTTGTATGTCTAGTCAATCTGATGGCATTGTATTTCATGGATTTGTTCAAAAAGTGTTTGGGAGGATTTTTGAACATATTGTATTTTTGGTCACCCTCTGGTAACAGTTTCAGTGATTATGAAGATGGAAAAAACCAACACCAAACAATTTCCACTTGTTACTGTTCCAGACAAGGCCACACTGTATACCAATATCAGCATGGTTACTGGAAGAGTTCCTCCTGGGAGCAGAGCAAGTCATTTTCTACCTTGCTGAACTCAGCATCACTTCAACCTGTAATCCAGAACCTCTTAGAAAAATCCACCATGAAATGTCCAAAGTGACTTTTAGCTTACCAGTTACTATTCATACAGGATGAAAATACCTGCTAAAAGGAGGATCTTTTTATCTCATGTTCAAAACTGTGATTTCTGTCCTAGCAGAGAGACAAGTTTTCATGCATCTGTTCTGACTGCATGCAATTGCATCATTCCTTAGAATAATCTTGCTGCTATTAAAAGAATGTCAGTGGGAGAAAAATCAAAATCCAGGGGAACTGGGTTCCCAGGGAAAGACATAGGACTGAAGTGGAGAATATGTGGAAAGGGAAGGTGAGGGAGCAGACAGTTGCAGATACCTGGGAAACTCGGCATCAGCCACGCTTTTCTCATTCAGATTGGGCTAAGTGACAATTGTTCTGAATTCCACAGGAGTATATTAATCAGTGGCAGTAAGCAGCACACAGCTGAAACTACTGTCTGACATTGTGAACTTCCAGCTGTTAAAATCTTATTCACAGCTTTTATACCATTTTCTGATTAAATGTCAGAGATTTCAGCATGTCTTTAGCAGCCATGGTAGCCACCTTGATTTCTGGCAGTAATACTTAAGGGAAAGATTCTGGAAAAAAAAAAAAAGTCTCTACAAACATACCTTCATGGAATTGTTTTCTGGGAAAAAAAGTTTATTTTGGGCTGATTGGCCAATGTAAATGTCAAAGAATAAATATTCTTGATGGTAAATATCTTGCCAAGAGTATTTTTCTACCTTTTTTTTTCATGGATAATTTTTATTTTTTCTGGCCAATTCTATTAAAAAGTAATGGTATAAGTCCAGAATAATTCCAGCAGTGTCTACTGAGCTACACAGATTTAAAACATGAGTAGCAAATTGGCATGGTCCTGGGAGAGCTGGAACAAAAACTTCATTCACCCCAGCAGAGACTTTTAATTTCCAGTCTAGGGGACTCAAAGTCAGTCCTGGCTCCTGCCTCCGCTACCTATCTCACATCAAGGCGTGCAAAAACTAGTTGTGTTAATGCAAAGCTATCCTTCTCATCCCTGTTTGGCCAGTTGCAGGGTTTGTAACTCAACTTTCACCAGCCTTCACAGGCTCCCACCTGGAGCTTTGTTGTGCCATGTCGTGACCTGTCCCTCCAGCGGCATCTCTGCTTTAGTGGCTGCTGAAATGATGCCTGTCTACATTTCTAGCCTATGGACACTTTTGAGAGCAGCAACTTTATATTAGAAAGGGAGGAGGAAAATAGGACAATCTCACTTGATACCGCTTTGTTTTCCTAGCTTGTGATTGTGGAGGGAGATGAAGAAAATGTTTGCTTTTTCTTGTCATTTATCATATTACATTTTACTTGCCTTGGAGGATCATGAACTGAGGGTTTCCTCCTCTCTCTGTGCTTCATATATGGCTGCTTTACACGGACTTGGTTGTGAGCTGATTCCTTTGTAAGTACTCTGTGACGCACAAGAGCCAAAAGGGGAAAGAAAAAAATTCCCACCCACTCTGAGGCAGTCTATTGAACTTTGTTTTCCAATTACTTAACAAATTGCTGACTAAGGACAGGATAGGGCGGTGGAAATGTAAGACCTAAAGGCACTGTACATTCCTCATCTGTAATGACCAGAAAAAGTGGGTGTTTGTTAGTGGTTTTAGCCAATTTGCAATTTATCTTGGTTTTAGCCCAAGCAGGCTTGAAACCAAGATAAACATTCTTTGATGTAATCTAATTGTGACTAAGACCGTTTGCATAAAGGTTTCACAGCTAGGATAGGAAGAGGAAAAAGACCTTGAAAGCATTCCAGTGGAAAAGTCTTGTGCACTAGACTTTTGGCTGCACCAATGGCGCCCAACAGCCCATTGTTTTAGTTGTGGCTTAAATTAATACCTGACAGCAAAGGAATTAAAGCCCTGTTGAAGTAATTTATTCACTTACTCTTGATTTTTTTTCCAGTCATGTTCGTACAATGATAGCCTCAGGTGAAGAACTAATAGTAAAAATGCCCTTACCCTGTTTCTATTCCCAGTCTCTTCCAAAAATATATTTAATAATCCAACTTGAAAACTGTTCGCAAATACATGAGCCAGACCAGGCTAGCCTCACACATTAATGAAATTTTGTGTTGTTGGCTAGGCTGGAGAGAGCCTGGAAGGTACCATCAGAGGTTCTGAAGTTGCACAGTGCAGGTACGAACAGAGCCTAATTTTTCATGTTTTTGTGGGTCTCAGTCCTATGAGACTATCCCAAAAGCAGAATCAATGACACCATCTGGACCTAGCAGTAAGATGTGTGTTTTAAAGATAGTGGAGGTTTCTCTTCAGCAGTTGCTCTTGACCCAGCATCTGGAAAGACCAGGGTCTAAGGTCAGTGAGGACAGGCAAACCTAAGAAACACTCTAATCTGGACAACACCAAAGATACAGCAAAGGCATACATTCATCAATGCAGTTTGCAGCTTACTTCTATAATTGTCCATGTATGCAGCAGGAGTGTCAGGTCTGGATTTTGATTCTCCTTTCCCGTCCAACCTGTCATCTCTACAGTACACCAGCATAACTGTAATAAAAGATCAAATGATTATCATTCTGTATCACAGGATTGAGAGCCTGGTAGCAGACCACTATTTTGCTTGTCACTGTGACACGTTTACTGCTAATAATCCATTTTGATTTATTTCCCAGTCTTTCAAACACAGACTCCTTCAAATTCCCACTAGGGACTGTGGCTAGTATGGTTCAATAAACAATTTCTGTACTAGGTACTGTAATTCAGCTTTCAAATTGACCTGAAAATTTACCAGCCCAGGCATAAAATCTGCTCATTTGACCTTTATAGTGAAAATAGTGAAAACTCTCAATAGTATTTTACCATCCTGACAAAATGCCCTCTCCTCCAGGCCTGCGTTTGAGTTATCATTTGCAATACAGCAACGGTAATTCCCCTAAGAAAGCATCCATATATGCCCATTACTGCACCAGGTTTGCATAATTAAAACCAAAATATTAACAGTTCAAAACTCATTCATGCTATTTAGAGGTGGGTCACTCTGTACTGAACAGGTGGCATTTCAGTCTACAGGACAGAAATGTTTCTTAAACAGGCTGATGAGTTTTATGCTTTCTTGGATGACACTGTCTTTTTAATGATTTTTTTTTTTTCCATATCCTAAAGCATAATCTAATTTTTAATTTAATTCAGAGATTCGTTCTCTTTGCCTTCTTCATGGAGACCTGCAGATAGAAAAATTCCTTTCCTGGGTAGTGACTTGTTAACCAGATGGCAGAGCAGAGGAGGGTGTGTAACAAGATATCAAGATCTCCACATTCTCAGTTCTTAAGTCTTTGTGAGTAAGCCCATAATGGGCTCAGCGATTAGTTCAGGAGAATTTCTCTGGAGATCAGTAGATGACTAATACATACACTGTGTCCCCTAGGTCAACTAAATTGACAACTGAGGGAGAGCATCTTAACAGCAGTGAACAGTACAACCCTCCAAAAAGGCAGTATTAATTAAATTCAAGGGATTCTCTAGGTGTTACAGTTCTCGTAACATTCTCATCAAATTCTGAAAAGCAGCTCTTTTTTGGAATAATGCCTTTATAGATTAATGCTGCTGATTAATAAGAGCTGTTATTTATGGTGAAAATCACACAACTACTGCATCTAAAGGCTCCTTTGGGACTGAAAGCTTTCTGTACAGAAAGTTGTTGTTGGGAAACAAGGGACTGGTGTGTTACTGTAAAGGATAGGTTGTAAAAGGGATGCTTAAAAGGGGCCCAATATGGTTTGGACCTCAGCCAAGGTCTTGCATAACAGGAAGCCTCATAAAAGAAAGGCTTAGAGGGGTATGGTTAAAAGACAGACATTTCTTTTGAGCATAGATGTGCCAATGGGAGGATCACTGACAAATCTTTGTTCGCTATTATATGTGCATATAATTAAAAAATGTTGGTGTTTGTAGCCGTTCCCAGATAATGTTGACTGGTTTGGGGAATCATAGCCATAAAAAAAAAACAAACATAAAATAGAATAAGACACACCAAATGCAGCTAAGCCAGGGGTATTTTCTGTGGGTAACCGGTCAGATTTTAATGTCCTTAAAGGACCAGAAGCAGGAATGTCATCCAAACATTGTGCAGGAATGCAGCATTGAAAACTAGACATGGTTGCAGATCTGGGGCAACTGTTTCACAAAAACATATAGGAGCATGACATTCAACCTTGGGTACTCAGACAGGAATCCAAGGGCAGCCATTTGCATCTAATAGCCAAGTCAGGAAATTACTAGGTTGTTAGTAGAGACTTCATTGAAAGCTAGAGAAGATTACCTTTTTAATGACAGTAGAGGGGAACTTCTAACTCCAGCCTAATTGTATAGCAAGTATTTGCATTTTCCTGCTTTACTTTTAGAATCCACTAATAATATTTAAATAAAAGCACCATTTTGTGCTCCTTTCCACTTCTTGAGGCAACACTTGGTGTCATTATCCAGAAATCACACAATGGAAGTGTAACAGGCTGACCCAAAGTCCTTGCCCCAGGGCTCAGGAACTATAGGAAGAACACTGCAATGGAAATGTTAACACAATCTCTTGAAGATTTCTTCCTACCACTATTATAATACTTCATCTTGAATATACTGCTGGTTTCAGTGGAATATATTCAGGCTTCCCCCAGCACCTAAGGGAAAAGTCCTCTTCCAAAGCCTTGTCCTACTCCTTTCAGTAGCTCCAGAACTAGGATCAAACAATACAAGAGCAGTGATGCAAGCCTGATGTTTCATGGTAGCTGTGGTGCAAGCTGCTTCCCAAACACACCGAGCTTTTTGATCAATACATTTGATCACTGCATCCAGTGGCTCTCTCAGACAGGTTTGGTCACCAGTCTTTCCTCTGGTCTTCACTGCTGGAGGGGAGAAGCTACAGCTCATTACAGAAGTTCACACACATATGAGGGGTAGCCTTGCTGACAGTTTTTGCTAATAGTAAAATATTTCATTGGGCCACTGCCCTTTGTAAAGACCCCTGTTGCCTGAGTTTTTGAAATGGATTGAAGGGTAGGGCTACTGGGATTTTACCCAGATTGCAAACAAAATCTCTGCAGCTGCTGCTATTAAAAAGATAATGGCTTAAAAGAAGAAATCAAGTATACTATGCAACACATCCAGCACACTTTTTCCAAAAGAAAACTTAGATGTTACATGAAGAAAGCCAGGAGATAATACACCAGGTACTTCTCTCAGTACACAGGACACCAGTCACCAGCTCCATGGTTAAACTCTTCACTCACTGGGAACAAATATGGGCACGGGTATACACAGACTAGACATGGCTTCTTCACTCCATCAAAGAAACAGTGATTTTAACTTTGCCTTACTCAAGTTAGTTACGGAAACATAAAGGTTTCATGCCCTACTTTCAGTCTGGACCCTCTAATAACTTGTGTCTTTCAGTCCAGAGGAGCCTCATGAGTAAACAGGCAGTGGCATTGCTATCTTCCCTCATGTTTCTTGCTTAATATGCTGGTGGGACAAATGACTGGGTAATGTGGCTGTAGGCCATTTCTTCATTCACTGGCTAAGCCAGAGCTCAGGGGAAGCTCCACTGAAGGAGCTGGGGAAAGACAGATGTTCTTGAAAAGAGCAACACCAGCAACAGATGTACTCAGGGTCAGCTCCTGAGCTGTGCCTCTGACTGTCGTGGGAATCCTTTGCTCCCTCCAAACTACTGAGTGTGGTTTGACATGTCTCTTAGAGGAGCAAGTTAAAAATTCATCAATACTGTATTTACTTTATTTTCTGAGGAAAAAGCAGCTGTGAGTTTAAGAAGAATTCATACACACTCAAGGCTCTTCTGCATGTGAGCGTAACATGGAGACAGGACAAGATCTTCTCCAGGACAATTCCCTCCTCAGCTGCAGCTTTGGAAGTATAAACCCAAAGCAGATGCCCTTTCAGCAACCTGCTCCTCATTTACACTGTCAAGAATGAGACAATTAGAGTGTCATGTCCAAAGATATGCCCTGAGTTCCCAGTGTGCTCTCAGGGAATAAAAATCTAAATATAATTTTGCAATAGCTCATGTTTTAGAATATGTATGCTACTGGGTGCATCAAAGGACATGAAAATGTTGGGCCACAGCATTAGAGTGAGGAGAGCAGTTTGCTGAGGTGAAAAGAAGCAGGAAGAAATCAGGTGAGTTATTTGCCTCTGGTGCCTATTGAATGTTATGGTTCCATTTCTAGAAGCAAAAGAGTTTCCTATGAGCTCCAGGAAGCACTTTGGTAGAGTTAACCAATACTTGACAAGTAACAAAAAATCTTCTTCATAAGGTGGGCATCCAATAATAATATGAACCTACTATTTTAAGTGCACCCCTCTAATATCAGCTTTTTGTTTAACTATGGAAATGTCTAAGTGATTATACCACAAAATGCAAAACATACTCTCTCTACACAGCACTCTTCCAAAATGTTATGTTCCCATCCTATAGCTTGTGGGGTGATGTAATTTTACTGAACAGCCCACGCTATGATTAACTGCTTGATGAAATAACAACATGTGATGGACAGAAACGGTTTATTGGGCTGCTGCAGTGGGAAGGAGAAAGCTCACTAGCAGAGTAGTCAGGTCTGATAGAAAGATTGGGAGCCAGATAGCCTCCAATAAACATTTTCAGACCTAGCTATGAGTCCTCTTCAGTTAGACGTCTGAAGACAGATCTAAAAATGGCCTGGATTCACGCACTGTATTTACTAACCTTGTGTAAAATAATTGAGCACTGTCTTACCCCATCTTTGACACACTGGGTTCTGAAGGTAATCTTGCTGATGTCTCATTGAATTAAATGCAATTGATTCAAATCTTAGATTAAACCAAATCAAAACAAAACAAAGGAAAAGTAGAATTTGCAATGGATAACAAGTGGGGAAGGAGAACCGTGCTGGAGTTCATGTCAGTGCAATTACAGATTAAAATGTTATTGCTCAATATATCTGCCAATGTTTTGATGTATGCTACTGTATGCCATCAGTTTCATTACACCAGAGACATTACAAATCAAATCAAATCAAATCAAAAGTTGCCCCAATGCAAAATGCAAGTAAAATTCTGACATCACCATATGTTATGTTTTTTTTTTTCTTTTTATGTATATATTTTTGTATAGTTTGGAAAGTAACCATAGCATATTGTAGCAGGAGTCAGACAGGTCAGCCTCTGTGAATTCAAGATAAAGCTGCATGCCTTGAAAAAAAACCCCAGGTCTGGAGGCTGGGCTTGAGATAAACAGCCATCTGAAGGATAATAGATTTGTCTGACATTGTTGTGTCCAGTAAATCATAACAAAACTTCAGAATACTGGAGAAAGGCCAGGAATTGGTGGCTTACATTATTGCTTTATCATCACACTTTGGAAAGGTAAAATCAATTGCGCTGTTTACTTTAACTAATATTAAGTAATTCTTAACTCATGACTGCCCAAAATTATCCTGTTTCAAACCACAGCATCTTTGCTTTGCAGCTATGCTAAGAAAATAGCCTACTGGCTCTGCTGAAGAAAAAGGGAGCTGAGGAAGAAATGAAACAGCTTTCAGGAGGGCAATGTGCACCTGCCTGGGCTTCATTTCAATCTCACTCTTCTTTGTCCTTTTGCTGTAAGACAGTGATTCCTGTAGAAGCTTTTTACTTGTTAAAGATGAATATAAATAACACTGCAAGGAAAACAAAAAAGATTACTGTTTTCATGTCTGTACTTCGCAGCTTTTTCTATTATAGAAATGTCCACTTTGTGATACGGTTTAATGGCCATGACGGTGTTAGGTCAATGGTTGGACTCAATGATCTTAGAGGTCTTTTCCAATCAAAATAATTCTATGATTCTATGATTCTTCAATATCTTTTCCCCAACATGTGCATGGTGAACACATGCAAAATCTGCTGTGGTTAATGTGAAGTGGTGAGCACCTGTGAAAGAACCTGCTTGTGGGTTCTGGTTAGCTTGCTTAGTTTCTTTGGAGATATCAAGCTGCCTGGAGAGTGGACAGCTGCAAGAATATGATGCATATGGAAGCGACGTGGAAAGCTGGTGACTGTGTGGAAGACCTCTTACTGGTTTCTTCTGCTGTCAACCTAGTCTCAGCTCAACTACTTTCAAGAAGTAAGCCCACTAAATGGGAACCACACCCTCTTGCTGGGGTTCGTGGATGTCCCGCCACAGCCAGACACTGAAGTATTCAGACTGTTCATAAAACACTGCCTGGGATGCTAGTGAGGTGGGCCCTCCTTGGTGAGACCTCTGCATCTCTGACCAAGTTATCCCCCATGGTTAAATATACCTTCCCCACAGCAAATACCAGAGAAGAAAACCCTTGTCCTGAATCCATTGCATAATGAGAAAAGGAAGAGTGACTAATTCTTGAGTGCTGATATTAGTGTATATCTAAACTTCTAACCAGCGCACTGTAAATAGATCTAGTAGGTTTGTATCTAAACTCCTAAAGAGCAAACTGTAAATATTTGCTTAGTTTCTTGCTTTGCAGGGGTAGACAAAACTCTCTGCAAACCACTAAGTTTTTACTATACTTTTGTTCTGATACCTTGTTTTAAAACATTTTCATCAAAGAGATACTAGAACAGTTTGAAGAATGTTTCTGTGTTAGTTCATAGGGTCAAATTCAGAGGTGAACTGTTTATTAACTCTATCCAGCTCAGATCTAGACAGAGCTGTTAACGGCTGCCCTTTCTGTGCAGGAGGGGAGTGCCTACCTAGACCTCAGAGAACAGACAGAACTGAACCCTGTGCACCTTGCAGGCGGGATATGGAACAGCATGGGCACAGATCCAGTAAGGACAGGGTTCTGTGAAGAACAAGCTAGCTCTGCCTATTTCATCATCACACTCATACCAAACTGAACTTTGTAGAAAGTTACCAGCTGGCTCCCACTTTGTTGCAGCTCTCATCACATTTTCATCCCGCTGTGCCTGCTTTTGATGTGAAAAAGAGCACAAAAGAAGCCCCCCAAAAAAGTTACACTCACAAAATTTCAAAACCTTAGGGCAATATTTTGGAAACCTTACTGGGAAACATTCTTGTGAGACACCTGGCTTGCTCAATTAGAAAAGATTGTTATTTATGCTAAATCAGTGAAATAAATGTGTTCATGCCAGCTTAATCCTTCAAAGGAATAAAAGAAGGCAATGTGTGTTGCAATCATTGATCTCAGGGGTCTTTCCCAAACTAAATGATTTTATGATTCTATATGATTCTCCTGATGAAAATTTGAAGTGATGTTATCTGTCTTTGCAATGGGTGATGACACTGTCCTTGGTTTATTATTTCTTTAGAAACTTTGTCTGCTTTGAGGCAATTCCTTTTCCTGGAGCACTTAACTAAAGTTTGGACTTGACCTCAGAAGAGAACAGAAATCACATACCACAAATGGTAAACTTGGCTATCTGTAACCTGTGTGACAGCCCTGCTGGGACTCTATATTAAAAGCATTTACCTTGCAAACAACAATTAGATTAATTGTATGGACAGGAATGTTCTCCACCTTAGGGGATGTCAGGACATAGAACCTGAACACAGCAATTCAGAAACACCTCTGTACTCTGGGGAGTTTTTAGCAGGGCCTGTTGTAGCAGTACAAGGAGTAACGGTTTTAAACTAAAACAGGGTAGGTTTAGACTAGATATAAGGAACAAATGTTTTACAATGACAATAGTTAAACATTGGAACAGGTTTCCCACAAAGGTGCCCATCCCTGGGCTTAATTGGCACAGCCAATGATTCAAAGGGAGCTAAGGTGATTTAAATAACTGAGTAGTTGGCCCATTATACAGTCTCAAGCTGCACCAGGGAAAGTTTAGGCTCAAGGTGAGGAGAAAATTCTTCATGGAGAGAGCTGTTAGCCATTGGAATGAGCTGCCCAGGGAGGTGGTGGAGTCACTGACCCTGGAGGTGTACAAGAGGGGATTGGATGTGCCACTTGGTGCCGTGGTTTAGTTGACACCCTACTGATGCTATGATTCTATGACTATGCCAAATTAGTGTAATACTCTTCATGTAAGTGGGCAGAAGGGCATACCTGAGAAAGTCAACCTCCCCTGAGTTGTTGTAGACTGTACAAGCTGAAGTGCTCCAACTCTGGTCACTGTGATATCCCAACAGCCTCCTGTAGGGCTAAGTGTCTTATGCCAGTAGTGATATACACTAGCATCACATGGAGGTTAGCACTGCACATGACAGGCTTGACTACAGATTTCCTGAAATAGTGCTGGGTTAGTGGTGACTCAGCTGCACACTGTTATTTGCATTGCTAATGGCAAACAAAACTGATGATTTAATCATCTGTCTACAAAAATAGAGCCCTGTGGAAGCAGCAGTGTTCCTTGAACAGGTCCTCTATTTGCTGGCACTTCCGTGAGAAATTGAGACCTTATCCAGGCGAATAAGAAGAAAAGGTGATCTGTTGAAATCCTACTTTATGATTTTCAATTAAAAAAAAAAAAACTAAGCTGGATTACACAGACAGTCTAACAAGTCAATCTTTCAGGAATTTCACTTGAAGTGGCAGATTTTTCAATTTTCACTCCAAAAGGTTATCCTTGTGTTTTTGTCAGGAGTTAAGCCTGAATGACTCTTAAAGGACCCAGCCTGTTCAGCTTCCAAATGAAGTGCTACTCACAATAGGTAAAGTAGCTCTTTACAAGACCCTTGCATACATTCTCTACAGCTCTGATTCCATTAGCTGAAAGGAAAACTCACTGATATCTCCTGTAGACTTCCCTGTTTCTTTCACTTGGCAGTGAATGACAGAGGGCAAGTGTACAAGATGATGTGCCTCAGGCTGGTCCAGTTTCTAAAGGTGTGCTGGTGTCAAAGGTGGCCTGTGATGGGAGGTAAGACACTGTCCAGATCCTGCCTTTGAACCTCAAGCTCCTTAAGCTTCTCTGGCTACCATCAGGACTCCGTGCTGGGAAAAGCTATACTAGGGGTACACAAGATAAACCTTCTCTTGAGTATCCACATTTAGGGATTTTTAAAGCAAAATGCAGAATTATTTTTTTTTTTTTAATTCATCATTTACTTCCTGTTCCTGGCATAGTGCATGTGTGTGCATGCCTGTGCATGTGTGTGCACCTGCACAAATGCCTGACTTCTTGATAGGCTATGAGTGAAGATATTCACAGGTCAAAACTACTGATGTCATCTGATCTCATGAATAAACCTGGCCTGTTATGTATTTCTGCCCTGATATGAGTAAGAATAGCTATTTTCCCCATAAGACACTTGTAGGTGAAAGTAAAGCTGGAAAACAAGGGCTTTCAAGGCAAAGATTCAACTTTTGTCATCCAGGTATTTCAAATGTTATTTTGCAGATGGAGACTGAAGTGTGTAACCTAATGCAATTCAATAAAAAATCCAGACTTACCACATGGAGTCCTTCACAACACATTGAATAGGTATCAGGGTATATTGCTCACCAAAATGTTCATAGCAGCAGTGACACAGCAAAAGGCAGTTACACAGAGAGGGTGTGGTAGAGCACTGGCCCAACAGGATCTTCCAAACATTGAACTGAACATTCAACAATTGAGAAAACATCACTCACAAATCAATGGACACTACTGAGGCTTCCTATTGTCCTCTTCGGCTTTGAATTCTTACAAAATAAACTCTTCTACCTTCATTTTCCTAATCTGTACTTCATGCAAATGATTTAAAATCAAAGTGTTCCTGTGAAGTGCTGAGAGTGATTCAGAATAATCTCCATTACTGTGATGAATTAGGCAATAGGTAGATATATCAGGTATGAAATCCACTACTTTAATCTGCTAATGTAGTATCCTTCTGTTGCTGAAAAGTAACAGGCATAGAGGCATAGTAAAGAGACAACTCTGTAGCTTCAACTTTTCCATGCTTGATATTCTTAGTGATATGGAAGAGTGGTTGGGGTTTACATCAATGGTAGGGGTGTTAAAGCATGCTTAGGTCATCTAATCTGTAATCAATCAGAAGTGAGATCTGAGTACATCCTAAAGTCTCCCATAGTTCAAGAACTGCTCCATGAGTCACATTTTGGATCACACCCTATGGCAAGATTTCTGATTGCCCCAGACCCCTGCATGTTGGAAAAGTGACACATCAGAGTAAAGATCTCCCTAGCAGAGCTAGGAGGAGAGGTTATATTCAAGGGATTTCCTTCCAAACAAGGGACTTACTAAGAGAAATACATTAGTTTCTAGAGAGATTAAAGGATGCACCCACTTAATGACATGGTGAAATGAGTCCAGTGAAGGGCAACGAGGCTGGTGAGAGCCCTTGAGCACAAGCCCTGTGAGAAGAGGCTGAGGGAGCTGGAATTGCTTAGCTTGGAGAAGAGGAAAGGAGGTTGTAGCCAGGAGGGGGTTGGTCTCTTCTCCCAGGCAATCAGCACCAGAACAAGAGGACACAGTCTCAAACTGTGCCAGGGGAAGTTTACGCTCGAGGATGAGGAGAAAGTTCTTCACAGACAGAGTTGTTTGCCATTGGAATGGGCTGCCCAGGGAGGTGGTGGAGTCACCGTCCCTGGAGGTGTTCAAGAGGGGATTGGACGTGGCACTTGGTGCCATGGTTTATTAGTCATGAGCTCTTGGGTGACAGGTAGGACTTGATGATCTCTCAGGTCTTTTCCAACCTTATTGATTCTATGATTCTATGATTCTATGAAACGTTACCAACTTTATAAAAATACAAGCAATAGAAGACAGGTTGACTTGATTAACTACTTCCATACAAATAACATCATTAAGTACATTGTAAGGCAAACAAAAAGCAGCCAAAGTAGAGAAAATGGGCCTTTTCAGGTGAAGCTTAGAAAAAGATGAGAAGTCAGCACAATTATCCAAAGGTTTGCCCTAGTGCTGAGTTTCACTACCAACTGGCTGGTTGTATGAATAGGCATGATGGAGTAGGCTGAGCAGAAAGGCAAGGATGTCTGTGCAGGCTCCAGTAACAGATCATAACAATGACCATATAGGATAAGGGCAGGGGCCTATTTTCACAGCCCCCATTGGTCTACTCCTATGAGATTTTCAGATGCAGAGCCACAATTTTTATGTTCAAGCTCCCAGGTGTGAATACATTCCTACAAAAGGAGGTCTTTCAAAAACATCTGATAATTAGAATAAATTTTGCCGGTTCTGTGCTCCTAAACAGACTGATCACTCTGAAATCTCTAGCTATCTCCTGAACTCCAAGTCAAAGCTAGAAGGTCTACAGTAGGTCTGTACTTTTTCCTGGGATTATAAGGGTCCATTGAGTACAATAAGTTAACAATTGACTCAGCTGCAAACACATTGGTTGTTTTTGTCGACATAAGTCATTGTGACACAGTTTTTGCTTGCTGGAAGCAGAGCACTCCCATGCCTGGAATTCCTACTGGTGCTTGGGCAATGTTGGACTCGAGAATCAATTAGTCACTTAATCTGTCCTGAATTACAATTATATTCAGTGACTAATTGTGTGTGCTTTGGTCATCCTTCCTCTCCATTAATGTGTTCCTCCTAATTAAGGATCCTGAGAAGATCTCTTTCAGCCTATTATATGGATGCAGGTGGGAAAGAAGGCTCTTGTGCAGAAGTGAAGGAAGAAGGAATTAAGGGAGTTTGTAGCACAGCTAATTTTTACCATTCATTTAATCTGTTACTAAGGGTCATTTGTCAAACTGTGGTTGCTCTTCCTGCCCCTCCTCCTCTTGTTCACAGTAATGAACAGCCTGGGAAAAAATAATCTGCTTTCGAAAGGATCACCAAAGAGGAAGAGTTGATGGTAATGGGCCTGAGAAGTGAGGGAGTTGTACATGGATCACTTCCCAGGACACAAATTCTGTCTGCACACTCTGCACCCAGGAAATGAGGTTAATCAACACCTGCTCACAAGGACAGTGAAAAGATCCTTCTCATGATGATGGCAAGATTGGTGTCTTTCCTGCTTGTTTCCTGTGGCAAGTGGCTGGGCATCAACACCCAATGTTGTGAGTGACTGTCTCCATGGGACTTCCTAAAGTTGGTGGAAGAGTTTTTCCTCCAAGGAATGAGGATGTGAACCTTAAATTGTTTGATACAAAACTGACTCATTGGTCAGCCAAGGGACAGAGAGAAGGCAAGGTGACAACATCATGTTAAAGTTGCAGAGAAAATTCTCACAGTAGAAACTTCAGGTGGTGGGAAATGTGGTTTGTGGGACTACTTGGTGAGAAAATTAATAAACTTGCCAGCTAGATGGTAATTTGGTGTTTTATGAGATATTTGAGACTTAGTAGTCTGTCTAGCAGTTTTGGAAAAAGATGGAAAGTAGTTTCTTTAAATTCAGTTCGATCATCACACTTTAGATGCAATTAATTTATAAGTACAAGCATGTAGGCCCATTGTTTTGGAAAAAATGGAGTGACATTATCTGCAGCTGAATAAAGGATGTGTCACATTAAATATGAATAGTCAAACCCTACTTTCAAAACAATCTTTCATTTTCAGCTGGTGCGATTTCACTTGACACAGTAGAAGCTGTTGCTGTGTCTTTTGTATATAACAAATCAGTATATGTAATTAAGGAGCTTTTACAGTGACAGGATAAAAATCAAGTGTAACAAATACTCGAGCAGTGATGTGTCATCTGGTGCGTAAGCACTCTTCAAAGAGGAAAACTCATACCAGTGTCCCAGTCAAAGGATCAGATCTCTCCTGTGGTTCTGCAGGTTGTTGCAGGGTTTGCAGTCAGGTGTTCAGTTTAATAATCAACAGCAGTTTAATTAAGTCAAGATTAGTTATTTAGCTGTTGGAATGATAGAAGAGACTGAAATGTTCATAGATACCTTCTATGGTTGAATTTCATATAACTTGCATGCTTATTTTAACCTAGATTCAACAATGGACTAAACCATGTGCAACTTTAAACCTGTTTATTATCCCCATGGTGTTATTTGAATGTTCATTAAGTAACAAGGAAATAGAAGTGCCTCAGTGCTTTGGAGATGTATCACCCAGCATATTTTAAATCATGGAGTTCAGTTTCTGTGTAATGTTATCCGCTTTGACAGCTTAAAAATTAAACCTTGGGCTACCTTGCTCAATAAAGACATATATAATTTTGCCAGTGTCAGGTAACAATATGAACTGTAAACTTAAGACAGACTCATTGCTTGTTTCAGTAGTTTATAAACCCAGTTTGATCTATGGTAAAAGCCTACATCACTCCAAACTCTATCCTTGTGGCAAAAGGGTATCATCTTACTTGCTGTGAAAAATTCAGATTTAAGAGGAACAAGAAACTTTCCAGACTTTTATAAAATCTTTTACTTTTGAGGTAATTATACATGGAGTAATTCAGACTTCATTTATTCACAATGTGAGTGGAGAGACTGTATTCCTAATATGAAAGTTAAAGCCACAATAAGGGGTGAGGTGTGAGACAGGAGCATGTCCACCACCTGTCCAAAAAACATGTGGTAGGTAGGGACTGCTCTGTCAGGGAGTTCTGTGTTTTCAGGCCAGAAATGTCACTATCTTCTGTTGAGGTGGTGGTTTATATGAATTCTAGACTAGGGAATCCAAACCCAAATGCCTATACAGAAACTTTAATTCTTTTGGGTAATATCTCTGCCATTTACATGGTAAGAGAAAGAATTAAAGGAAGGTTAATACTTGGGAAATCCATTATAAGAAAGAAAATCCTAAAATGCCCATGGACCCTAGTCTGGCAGGGGTACTTGGGCAATATGTTTAGAAATATGCCTGCTCTTAATTTAACAGTCTGAACTCTTTCTCAAAGTTCTCTTCTTTTTGGAGACTCAGGATCATTTGCTTATGCAGAAGAGGAGACACATTCACAACTGTACTGAGTTTTAAACAAATTTTAATGTTGCATGTGCCACTGCAGCCTACTTTTAAAAGTATTTAGCCCCATTTTTTCCCCCTTTGATCCATGGGGCCCTGTGGCTCACAAAACCTCACTTCCTACAGTGCGTTTATGGGCAGCAGGAACAAAACAGCGGGTATTACAGGTCCTCTTCAAGCAGAGGAAAAATCTAGCCATGAGATACTTAGGAAGCAGGTCAAGCTTTTAATCTTAATAGAGAACAGGAAGCTAAGCAGAGCATCTATAAATCATTAAATCTTCATTTTTCTGCCTCTTCTTGAGGCTTCTGCTCATTCCACTTGGGACCGCCAGGGAAATCAACCTCAGTTTAAATGCTTCATACACTTGAAGTAGAAAATGTGCTGCAGAAAATGGGTGTGGGAAAGAAACAAATCCTTCTCTCATAGAGCCAGGCAAAACTTGCCAAAAGCCATAAGCTTCACTGCAAGTTGGCTTCTCAGTGCCATGGAAAAGAGTAAGGCAAACCCACCACCCATGACAACATCACAACTGCAATGTCCTAGGATGCAGTGACTCCTGTAACAGACACTGATTCTTCCAAATGTCTGCCCATCACCTATGAAGTAACAGTGTCTCACACAGACACTTCCCAGCAACCTTTTAGCCCTTTGAGAAATGAAGTACAGCCACACCAAAAGGCAAACTTAACACTGCACATCTGCACTTGCTTTGCAGCACACAGAGATCTGCCTACCCACTGCATTTAGCTAATCTGGGCATAAAAAAACAAGAAGGCAGTTGCAGATTGAGAGTAACCTACCAGCAGCATGCCCTTTGAGACTGCTGCTATGCCCTGACCTGCTGGACTGAGGCACTTTTCACCCTCAGCCAACCACTGCTACTGGTTGTCAGTGGTGATGTGCGGGTCAGGTTCAGGCAGGAGAAGGAGCTGAGTCACCCAAAAAGGGTGAAGTGGAAAAAGTGAAAGCAGCCCAAATGATAAAGTAAGATCAAAACCCTCCTGCTGGCAGTGCAGTGCTGGTAAGTGTGAGTCTGTGGAAAGAAATCATTGCCTCATTCTCCATCTATCCTAATTATGAACGTGCCATACCTGGACATTCTTAACCAGAAAATTGTCTAAGGTATGATACTTGGTCAGACACATGCTAATGACTCATCATGGGTAGACAGGTTTAAAGCTGTAAGTTAACAAGCTGTATAATGCTTTGCTGTTCCTTAACAATCCCGCACAAGCTGAAGTGTTACTGTGCTTCTTCAGTGTTCTCTTGGGCCACCTCTTCTTTTTTGTCCTGCATTGTTTTTCCAGCTGCCATATTGCATTTTGATATCTGAGATTCCTGGCAAATATGGCTGCCATGCTGACAGAGATCCTGTTCTTCCATACAGGGATCAGACACCATCTTACCTCCCTTTTTACACTCCACAAAAGAAAAGCTACAGTTTCCTCCCTCTGCCAGCTTCTGCTATGCCTAGCAGTCTTCTCATCTGAATCCCAGGCCAAGGTACTTTCATGAATTTTGATTTTTTTTTTGCCTGCAGTTCATGTTGAAGCAGCACCTCAATGATCTGCCTTTAAAAGTAAACCCCTTGGGGTTTTTTTTGGAGAATTTGAGAGGAGACTGCTCTGCTACTATGCAGCAGATTTTGTTGGGAGAAACCCTATTTCTGGCTATTGATCTCAGTATTTCATTTCAGGACATGACGGTTTCACTTCCTGAGCTCTTTGCATTCTCTGGGATCTCTTCTTTCTCTTGCTGCTTCTTGGCAGGCACCATCTTTGCTTCTGCTTTTTTGAGTTCATTGTCAGCTTAGGTTTTGATCGTGTTTTTATTTCTCTGATGTCTTTAAAGTGACCTTGGTTATACCTTGTACTGCAGAAGCAACCCTATTTTGACCAACTTACTTCTCTGTTGGTTTCCCCATTTCTATTGCTTAATGTTTCTGCCAGTTCCTTCACCCTCCTAGCTGATTATGCAGAACCCAAACAACAGGCACTTTGCAATGCTCCACTTGACTCTCAGTCAACTTCCCTGTCACCTCCTTTTCCATCTCTGCTAATAGATTTTATTGTGCTCTCTCTCCTCCCTTTTCAATGCCTTGGCTTGTTACTGAAAACTATTGAGTATTTTCTTACTTTCCAGTATTTTATTTGCTTTTCTTCCTTTGCTTACTGTGATGTCCCTTGCCCAAGCATTGATTAATTCTTGCTTTACTCTTTGCTCCTTTCTCATGTCTGCTGTGGAAGAACTTCACACAGACTATTTCTACCAGCCATACCCATCCCTTCTTCTCAGGTACCTCATTCCCCATGTGAATCTTTTATACTCTTCCTGGCTCCCCTGTGCAAGGTTAAGTCTCTCTGAAGATTCACACAGCCCCCCTCCAGACAACTTCTTTGCTTTTGCTTTGTTTAATTCCTTGTCCCATTTGAATACCTCGGGGATGGTTTCTCATGGCTGTTCTCATACACAATATGCTCTTCTAGACTTAATATACTTAAAGAGCCTTCAAGATTCATGTATTCAAATTTCTTTTTGATGTTAAGGCTTGGTGTTGTGGCCTTGAGCAACCTGGTCTAGTAAGAGGTGTCCCTGACTGGCAGGGGGGTTGGAGATAGAAAATTTTTAAGGTCCCTTACAACCCAAATGATTCTATGGCTCTGATTTCATGTTGCTCATCTTTGGCTGGGCTTAAAACCAGGACACCAGATGCTAGCACAGCCATCTCCATTGCCCTCCCACGGAAAGGGGCCTCACTCTGCAACAGCTAACAATTGCCATTTCTTAATGGCAAATGCCACTCAGCTAAACCAGAATCCTGAGGATAAGGAATTTTAGTTTCACTTCCTAGATATGAAAGAAAATTTCTTCCTATTACTGGTTCTATGAAGGAAAATGAGCTAACCTACAGTCAGATGAAGTCAGCCCTCTATTTCAATTCTGGCTGTGGGCTATGTTAGAACAGAAGACAGGAAGCTCACAGAGGTTTAATACAGGAGACATAGAAGAAAGAAAATTATTTGGTTCTCCCACTCCCCTGAGGGTAACTGTCTTTTTATTCCAGTACTGAGACTGCAGTGATACTCCTGATGATCCTCCTGCAGTGACTGTAATTCATAACTCGCTGGGTAATTCACTTGGGAGAAAAAGCATCTAAGGTTTTGGATTCTCCTAGCAAGATCTAATGTCTTTTTTTCACTCACCAGTGTTCCCCCAGCCATAGGTGTTTGCTCAGGGAAGGAGGTTGAGACTCTGGTTCATCCCTCCACTGGTAGCACTGCATGGTGCTCCCCCTTGGACAAGTGTGTAGGCCAGGGCAGCTTCTGGTTCTTTGTTTGCCCAGCTCTGTCAGTATGCACAGGCAGAAGGTCTGGGTGTATGTGCTGTTTGATAAATGAAATACATTAACTCGTACCTATGCTTGCAAACATGTGGACATAAATGTTACTCTCTGAGCATCCTCCCAAGTCCCCATGGGCCTCACATCATAGGCAGTTTTTGGAAAGTATGTATGTACTCTGCTCCCTTGTTCTCACCATTGCTTGTGACAGTGTTTGTTTTAATTTGCTTTGAGCTTAATAATTGGCAAATCCTGGAGTGGCAGTTGGGCTGACTCACCATACACCCAGCCAGTGAGGGAGACACTGCTGAACAGCAGTGCATTGCCATCAGGGTGACGGCGTGCTTGAAAGGTGGTGACAAGTGCTACAAGAGTGGGAAATGTGTTTTCCAGATACCCAGATTTAAGCGCTTTCCCTCCTTTCTCTTTCAGGTTTTCTTTCCATCTGGCTCATAGGAAGAGTCATGCACATCAATACACAAGTATAGCAGGTGTCTTTGCCAGATTTTGCACAGATAAACCCTCAGGCCTTCATTAATTGTTTATATTTGCAGGTTTTTTTGTTTGGGTTTTTTTGTGTGGTTTTGGTTGTTTGGTTGTTTGTATTCCCACAAAGACAAAGGGAAAACATTCCCATGTATGGATTTTGCAGGAAATGGGAAGTGGGTGACATGACCAGGGCTGTGACCTGGCAGACCTTGCCATCTAATGTAACGCGATCTTGCGGCACTTAGGAGAAAAAAGGGAAGAGAAATCTGGCCCTAGGACCACAAATCACAGGCTGTGATGACGAGGGGGCCTAATAAAACTCACCACCCTTTGCTTTTAAATGAAATGAGTGGGGAGAGGGAGTGGGGAAAGGATAATTTATTGCCTAAAATATCCTGGGGTATCGTTTTCTTACAAATGCCTTTCACTGGCCTGTAGAGATTCGGTGACGGAAAACATGAATATAGCTTTAAGCAGTTAAGACCTTTATTTGAATTAATTATAACACCTACAAACCCAAGATATAAGCAGTGGAAGATGGGGGCAAGGTCTTGCATTGCCCCCAGTCCTGCCTTGCTACAGAATCCCCTGAGTGCCACCTTGCTGGCGGATGCCAGCACTCCCAGAAACGAAAAACTGGAATTGTCCAGGTGGTTCAGATGGAATGAATAGCATAGACAGGTGATGCTGAGAGAACATGCCATGGCTCTAGCTCTCCTCTAATCACTGATTTCTGCTTTTGTGTCGAGGAAGACACAGGAGCAAGTGAATGTTACTGAACCATGCCGCTATTTATTGGCAGGTTGCTCTGGTTTTGCAGTGACTATGATCAAAATTAATTGACTTTAAACTATTCTCTTGCAGGGATGTAGACTCACTAAATGAATTCATGTGATGGGAACCCATGCAGAGTCCAAGAGCAGCTTGGTGTGCTGTGATATTCCAGGGCTCTGGGAGGCTCCTGACATCCTTTTGGAGGAGTTGTTTGGCCCCTTGTGTTTTATCGTTTAATTTTGTTGGACTTCAGGAATCTGTACTATAATTTTTAAACAAAACCAAATCCATAGTCATAAACAAACTTTGGGAGCTTCAGAAATTCCACTGGTATAGACACTTGCAGTACTGAGATATCGACATCTCTTTGTAATTGTGAAAACAGACTGCAAGACACAAAAACATGAATCCCCACCCAAGCTTCTGTGCAAAATTCTTTCTCCTCAAGCTGGAAATGGATGTCTTTCCCAAAGGATGTTTACAGCTCTACTTCTGGACCCAGAATATTTTTAATTAAATTAAATAGAAGGGAAGATGGAAGGGAAAATCAATTAAGATCTTTTTGTTTGTTTGATCTTACTAGACAGTTAAGCTCCATTTTTATTGAATCTTTAGGCAGACATTCTAGTTTGTTTAATCTATCTGTGTGATTATTATTATGTTTCTGGTAGGGTGAACACCAAAGAGTAAATGAAAGATAATGAAATAAACAGAGCCAAGTGTGGCTGTGCCCTAGAGCTGTCCCATCTCAATATATGAGCATGTGTTTCATCTTTCCAAAGCAGAGATTTCAGGACTCAGCTGGCACCAATAAAGAGGTATCACACTGGGAGAGAGAGCTATTGCTTTGCTGGGCTGCTGTCTGCCCCCAGCCCTCTGTACAGGGACGAGGGAAGAGATCTGAATATCCACAGAGCATTTACCTCCTGGACATACCCTGGATAAACCTGCTCACCACATCACATTAAATCAAAGCTGCATAGCTTTTTGCATGCCTCAGTAATAAAACCTCTGGTACAGCAAGCAGCCCAGTTATTTCAAACACAACTGTTTTCTAAAGCACCTGTTAAAATCTGCCATCAGCCATCACAACTCTCCCACATGGCTACACATCTCCTCCTCTCTCTCCCTGGCAGTGCCCTGTGAGATCCTCCCAGACTCTCCCCTATTCTGGCACAGACCTGCTTTTCAGCTAGTGCATGAGACAGGTAGCCTACAGGGAAGGAAATATCTGTCTATACATTTGCAGTCCCATGGAAGAGGGAAAGTTCCTTGTTCCCTCACCCATCCCATTGTGAATTTACACTTGGTTGGGTTGATTCTCTATCTGACAGCCTCTACTCCTGGGAAAATCCAGGGACCAAGATGAAAGCCAAGGTGTCCACCCTGCCACGCTGGTCCCTTCCAGGACCTCCCTCTGCACATAAAACAAGCTGTCTCTGCTTGTGTGGCTGTTCACAACATCTGCACTCTGCCTAAGCAAACTCCAATACTCAGGGTAGCTTTTTGGGTATATTTTAACTGAGGCAAAACATTGTGGACTTTCCCCTCAAATCCAGATTTTGGGAAAAGGGTTGAGGACTTTTACACTCTGAGAAAGTTCTGCTCAGACTGAGACAAAGTCTTCAAAATTATATCATTCTGGATTTTCCTCTACACATCAAATTTGGATCTTGCTTCTTTTTGTGATACTGTGGGCTGAATATAATAGAGACCTTCTTTCATCTATATGTACACACATTCTTAATAAAACTTAAAAAGAAAAAGAAATCCTGAGAAGCAGCAACAGAGCATGTCACATACATTTTACAGATGGAAAACTGGACATCAGGTGGTCTCAGATAGACTTCATCCTGTAGTTATCATATTAACTTTCCCGGATGCCATATAACTTCTCAAAGAAAATCCGACTCTTCCTCAAATGAAATGCTCATTGATTTTAGCCAAAACTCACCCTTACGTATTATATGCTCCTGATACCAGCAGAAAATAATAGATATTGCTTTTTTTGACCATCCTGTTTACTGATGGACTATTCAGGTTTAGGGGAATCATATAGATGTCTAAATAGAGAGAAGGAAGCGGCAAAAAGTAAAAGAAGTAGGGAAGTGGCATGGCAAATGTTTACTTGTAGGAGTGAATGTGCTGAGGGTGGGATCCAGCCTGGAAGAGTTCATGTGAAAAAAACAGTTTTCTCCAGTGGATACAGCCCTTGTCACCATGAGTATGTTAAGAGAACGTATGTCAGTCTAATCAGCAGTGAGTGAATAGATTCAAATCCTCAAAGGATGAACAGGCAAATGTGGTGTGCTTAGCAGGACTGCATAGAATTATTCAAATGTTTTCTAAATCTGTGAGATTGCGCCAGAAAACCTGAGTTTGACATTTCTGATAGATCATTGACACATCCTGTTTCAAGTTGGGACTTAAAAAATACCTGGAGAGCAGCCTCTCACAGGAGCTCTGTTCCTTCCACTCTTGGCTGCAGTCCAGAAAGGTAGCAACCACTTAATGTTTGAACACTAAAGTTAAACTAAACAAGAGCAGAAGTCTTCATCAGGTTGGGTTCATGTTGGTCAGCCGGGTTGGTGCTGTTAGTGAACAGGGCAGTACTTCTAGAACAGAAGTTTCTACTGCATCCTATATTAATACAAAATACCTTTGAAAACTAGCAGGAGTCTTCCCATCAGGTATATTAATATTTTGTGCTGAAAGTGTTCTTTGGAACTGGTGTTATTGAATACCAGAACTGTTCAGAAATACAATGTGCCTGCAGATCTGTTCAAGGGGTGATATCAAAGAGCTGCCAGGGTGGAGTTAGCATCTGGTTAAACATTAACACAGGGCTTGGTTCCATCATTTTACAATGTGTAACCTGCTGCAGGTAAATGATAAACTGTTCTGCATGCTGCCCTGGTTGCCAAGTACGTATATTTCATGTTGTTACTATTCAGAGGAAAAGCAAATAACTGCCTTTTGAAAACAGGTAAGCAGAAAAGATGCTGCATATTTTACTCTCCTAAAAGGGCAAGATTATCATTGCACTGGAAACTATGTTGCCAGGTTCCACATCTTCTGTTCCAAACCACAAACTAGAGAAAGCTACATGCTGCTGTGGGACAGAGTCTGTAAGGCCCTGACTCTCATTCTTTAAATTATACCAGCCTGCTTCTTTTCCTCCTCCTTGCTTTCCCCTCAGTCCCAATAATGTGTCAAAAACTTGAGCACAGAGCCTAGAACTGCCTGCAGCTCAGGCTCATCAACACAAAGTGTCAGGCTCCCAACCCGGCCACTCACCTCTCCAGCCCACATTGCAGCCAGGCACACTGAGTGAAGCTCTGCTGTCGTACCCAGAGAACAACCTATGTGTGTTCAGACTTCATGTGGTGATATGCCAGATGTGCTATATTATGATGCACTGTGTTAACTCTTGATGAATTCTTGACTTGATAGAGGCAGGGGGCAAAGACAGCCTGGTTTCTGTTTGCTCTCTTGAGACAAAAGTGTGAAAAGATTCAGAAAAAAGATTAAGTATTCATACAGAGAAAAGACATTTTGCAGTTATACTGGCTGGGACAGATTCTGTAATAGCCATTAATCTGTATGTTCCAGACTGGAAGCTCATCATAAGCTGAAGTCACTGTCTGGCCTCCCTGAGCCCTGTGGAGGCTTGTGCAATCATTGGCCACGTTCATCATCGGAGGTGAGAGGCAAGGGCGTCACCTTCCTCTGATACATCCGGCACTGACTCTGGTCAGCAGCAGGATGCTGGCTGCTGTGGACATGGCTGTGCTCCAGTACAGCAAGAGTAACATGCCCTCCACTGAGTTAAAACAACAGATGGAGCCAGGTATCACCTCTAGCCAGTTACCCTTTTACAAACACACACCCCATGATTACCAACATCCTTTCACCTTCTCCAGCCCTTGAGGAGAAGTCCAATACTTAGATAATTTCTCCCCAACCTTGGGGTCCTGCTGTGATTCCTGCAGACGGCACTGTGAATTTGCTGCTACCATGTCAATGAGTTTGTGATCCTGTTTTCAGATTCTTTAAGACACAGAGTCAGGCAATCGGATACAGTGTCTGCAAGGCTGCAGAAAATAGCACGCAGTTCAGCACTGGTGACAGGTGCTTTCTTTCTGACCTAAATATGAAATTATTTCATCAGTCTCTAATACAAAGGGGGCTTATGTACTTCATTATTAGGGTACTATTTTTCCTGTGTGTGTCTGTGCACACATTTCAGTTGTCATCTCCAAACCCTGTCTCTCCCTCCACCTCACATCAGTGTATACTGCAGACTTCCTCTGGCATTTTCATAAGCTGCCAGAAGGGAAGTGAACCTGGTTGCATATCCAACTCTGTAAGCTGCCTCAGCAATGCTTTTCCTCCCTCTCTGCAGCATCCCTGGGTGAGCACAATGCCCTCAGCCTGTCAGTGCATTTGAAGCTAGAAGGTTATGGTCTGCACCACCGTTCGTCACCACAGTTCACAAAGCTGATGCCTGCACTTACTGGCTTGTAGCAACTTGTGGCAACTCTCTTGAGAAGCCCATAGTCACTGACTTCAGGCAGAAGCCATAGAATAAGAAGATAATGATTTATTGTTATTATTGTTGTTATTATTGTTGTTGTTATTTTTATTGTTGTTGTTATTATTATTGTGAGCTGCCTTTCTGGAAATAGCTCATTCATCATGAAAACTGCCCTCAGGAGGAGCCGCCCAGAGCCCTGATCCGGCAGCACTTACGCAGCAGGATGCCTGTGTTATCAGTGAGGAAATCCATATGCTTGACTTTGCATGCACAAGTGTCCTCACTAGTTCCTGAAGGCAGCAAAAAGAGAAAGTCCTACCCATCCTTATTCAGTGCTTTTAGTAATGTTTGCTACAGTAAGAAGTTCCTGGATAGTGAGAAGGTCAATTTGTCCTCACTGAGACTCAAACTGACCCTCCAGCAGACCCTCTCAAACTTTCTTCTCTTTATTTTGTCTCTTTCTTTCAAATGTCTTAAGTAGATAAATTTCCCTAATAAACTACACTCCTGGTTGGTTAGGACTACAATGCAAAACCAAAAGCTTCAAAGTAACTTTCAATATTTTTAGGGAATTTCTTGTTCCCACCTTAATATCATGGGTGTTAGAAAAAAAGAATGAAAAAACATATCATCTAGTCTGTTTCGTGGACTGGTGTACAGTTGTATTTCTATGATCAGCCTAGGTCTAATCACTTGGAGGCTGATAGAAGTATAGCTTGGGAAGACTGACAGATATAGTAAAAAACCAATTCTTCTTTATGGATTTGTACCTAAATTTCCTACTGTTCAATTTTATTTCCACTCTTTCCAATATTTTTGTGTGTTTTGGGGTTTTGGGTTTGTTTTTTTTTTTTGGGGGGGGGGGGGGGGATGTTTTTTTGTTTGTTTGGGGTTTTTGGGTTTGGGTGTGTTTTATAGCTTGGGTTTTATTTATAGCTTCCCAGACCAGGGTGACTGCAGAAAGGGAGGGGGAGAAAGAAAAGGTGTTAGCAAGGAGGAAAGGTCAATCCCATCCATGGTATGGTACTGAGAAGCAGATAAGCATTATAACTGGGGATGTGTTGGGGTTGTTACCAACTCCTTTTTAAAGGAAGAGGCTTTCTGCACTTCTTTGCCTGGAGTCGTTTGTTCTTTTGGCCACGGATTTACAGGGTGACATTGAAAAGCTAAGAGCTTTCTCTTTCCATAGCACAGTACTGCCCACCTGCTTCTCTGTATCTACTAGTTGTGAATTGAAAACAGAAGAAGCAGGGACAACATCAGGCCAGGTGCTGGGGGTGTAAGTGCCCATCTCAGGCTGCAGGAGGGGTCACTACAGGCAGTAACCTACTATCCATCCCATCCCAGTCCCTTGTGGATGTTCAAGTCCCTTCTCCATTCCCTGAAAACACTCTGCCTCAGGTTTACTTGTACTCCTTGAGGACAGAGGCTTTGTCTCATGGTCTGTAATAAAGCCATGTTTATTGCTCTTTTTCCGTTCCACATTATAATTTTCTCTGACCCCTGGCAGACACATTCAATTCCCTAGAGGACTTCTCACATTATATTGGAACTTTATAAGACAGCATCGTGTGTTCTTTATTTTAACCAGTAGAGATGCCATCTACTAACTACAGACATTGCTACAGTCCTCCCTAAACACCATCAATCAGCCATTCCACACCAATTTTTTGAGTAGGCTGTTTTGCATGGTAGATGTTACAAGTGTGGATGTTACCTTTGATGTTGAAATACACATACCATCCAACTTAGCTTTTCCTTTCAGGAGTCTGATTTTCTATGGCTATCTTTTCCTTTTGACATTTTTTCTTTTTGACATTTACATTCTATTGTCAATTGAGAGGTGGTGACTGACCCCCCCAAGCAAAGTCCTCAGTCTGTAAATTTTTTCTCATTATTGAAATAACTATAAGTATTCTAAGTTTTTTGGTTCAATATGCCCTATGCTTTCCCTGGCTTGCACATACAGAGTGCATTATCCCACATTCTAGACAATACTAAAAAAAAAGTGGCCAAGATGTATTTTTTTTATACATATTATACCCTTTCATTCATATCACAGAAACCAGGTTGGATGAGACCTCCAAGATCATCAAGTCCAACCAATCACCCCAAACTATCTAATCAACTAAACCATGGCACTAAGTGCCTCATCCAGTCTTTTCTTACCTCCAGGGATGCTGGCCCCATCACCTCCCTGGGCAGCCTATTCCAATGGGCAATCACTCTTTCTGTGAAGAGCCTCTTTCTAAAATCAAGCCTAAACTTCCCCTTGCACAGCTTGAGACTGTGTCCTCTTGTTCTGTTGCTGGTTGCCTGGGAGAAGAGACCAATCCCTACCTGGAGACAGCCTCCCTTCAGGTAGTTGTAAACAGCAATAAGGTCTCCCCTAAGCCTCCTCTTCTCCAGGCTAAGCAACCCCAGCTCCCTCAGCCTCTCCTCATAGGGCTTGTGCTCCAAACCCCTCACCAACTTTGTTGCCTTTCTCTGGACACGTTCCAGCAACTCAACATCTTTCTTGAATTGAGTGGCACAGAACTGGGCACAGTACTCAAGGTGTGACCTAACCAGTGCTGAGTACAGGGGCAGCCTTCAGTTTACTGCAGCCAGTACTTCAAAGATTTCATAACAAAGGGCACCTGCTTCAGAAAAATAGAAAACATTAATTTACCAAAGTATTATCTTTGCCAGTTACTAACAAGTTTATCTGTATGTTTTCCTCGCTTGGCAGCAATATTAGCCTTCCACTGTGGCTGTGTGTGGGACTCTTCACCAACAGCCACTAGTTAGGCATTTACATTCTATCGTATCTCATTGAATACTCACTGAATACACAGCTCCATGGACACAGTTACAAACGAAGCCTGGTTTCTTGGGATCACTTAGGTGGGAACAGACCTTTGGAGGTCTCCTGTCCAACAAATCAGGCCAAGTACAATTTACTTAAAAGCTAGACCAAGCCTTCAGGGCCTTGTCTAGCTGAGTTTTAAAACCCTCTGTAAATGCAGAGTGCACAACATCACAGAATCACAGAAACATTCAGGTTGGAAAAGACTCTTGGTATCACCAAGTCCAACCGATAACCTTAAGGTTCACCCCTAAACCATATCCCCAAGCACCACATCCAAGTGACCCTTAAACACATCCAGGGTTGGCAACTCAACCACCTACTTGGGCAGCACATTCCAACGCCTGACACTCTTTCCATGAAAAAAAATTTCCTAATGTCCAGTCTAAACCTATCCATGATTACCTCCTACCACCATGAAAATTTGATCCTACAGACCTGTTTCTCATGGTTGTTTAAAACCTCTGGCTAGGGATATATCAGCTGCAAACAAAGATTCCCCAGCGCTTGGGGCCAGGATAAGGCATTCCTCCCACTCCCACTCATGAGTCTGCTGAGAGTGGAGCTCACATTACTGTTTTTCTCTCCATCAAAATACTTACAAGATTCACATACTGGTTATCCCTTGGACTTTGTTCTCCTGAAATGTGGGTGCATTTATTTTCACAGCCATCCTTATTATCTTCATCTCTCTGCTAAATTTCGTTCCAGTAAAGCATCAGCTTCACAGACTACCAAGCAACATGCACACATTTCCACAAATGCATATATGAATAGAAATATCTGCAGAAAGCAATTGTGAATATTTTAATTTTCACAGTATTTTAAAGCACCCTCTTATGTGTTTATTTATTAGCTATTTGTGCTTATTATGCTTTAGTATGCCTCATAATTTTTCACATGGAAACAGTATTAACCTGGCATTCAGAAGGTAGCTGGCAAGACAGCAGACCCAATTGCAGCAGCATTGTCCTGTGGCTATGGGAGTTCATTTCACTCAGGGCAGAGAGAGCTTAAGCCTGAAGGCACAAGCTGAAGCCAGCAACAATTGCAACCCCATGAGAAGCAGGGCAGGGGAAACTCCTTGGAGCACAGCCTGGTCCCTGCTGAGGCCAGAAGAACTACACTATGAAAGGCTGTTGGTTTTGCAGCTCCCAGCTTGAACCTAGAAAAGAGGGGAGCAGAGCAGCATCTTTGGCTTTGCCTTGCCCACTTAAACATGGAAAACATCTGAGTGTAGGGGTCTGTCCTTCTTTTCCCACCCGAAATAGCAGATAGGGCTGAGCACTGCTGAGGAAAAGATGCTTGTTTTTCTGCTCTGCAGGGCAAAACCAGGATACAAACCAGCTCTCTGCAAGCAGGCAGCTTCAATTCATTGGATAATCTGCTGCAAATTATTTGCCCAGTTCTATTAATTAATGTGTGTGAAGCACTTGGAGGGTTAAAGGCCCTTGAGCCATCGTTCACCTAAGCTTTGCCCCTGAACTGACATCAATGAAAAATCCTTAATGGTGGTGGTAGCAACAGCAGCACTGAGTTTTCAGACCCTCCTGAGGCAAGAAAACATGATTTTCCCCTTCATTTTATGGTCTGTTGAATCTTCTGTTTTTCTTGTTGTATAGCAGGAATAATGTTCATGGCCTTGGAATAATCTTGTGGTTTTCCAAATGCCTCAGATTTAATTTGGCATCTTTACCCCCACAAAAAATTTATTGCCTTGTATACTCCTTCTCTGTGAATGTTATCCCTTCTTCAGTTCTGGGGAGGGGTCCTGGAGCCTAACAATGGTCCTGCAGAGCTGTTTCTCAGCTGGTGAGGAGCCCTGCCTTGTGCTTTGGCAGGCAAGGATCACACAAGAAGACAGCCCTTGATGGGGAGGAGAGGTCAGCCTGGACTTTTACCATTGACCAAACACCCGTCCTAGGAAATAAGTAAGTAAGAAAACATAATAAGATGCACACACAGGCTCTTTGTTGCCACATCCAAACACCAACATGTAAGAATAAGCTTTGTGCACAGGGCAGTCTCCTTGGTGAAAGGCGCCCGAAGCAGGCAGTGGGGACAGGAATTATTTTGGCTGATGTCCAGTTTTTGGCTGGGACTCAGCAGGGTGGTCTGATGTCAGGTCTTCATGTCCAAATCTCTCTAGGGGTTGGTGTTTGGGTTACTGGCTCTCCAAAAAAACAATGTGTTTGTATCATTCAATGAAAAGAAAATTAACCAGTCTGTTCCAGATGTGGAGGCTCCTGCCTATGATCCTAATGGACTGTCATTAAGATCCAGATAAGGAGGATCCTGTCTGTTATGCCACTGGACTGAGATTCAGATCACTGAATTCAATTTACCTCTGTAGAAGCCTTATGATGCACTTTTAAAGCGGGCACATCGCTCACCTAAATGGAGAGGGATTGTGCCTGTCTCATCCACCCAAGCACATGCCAATTTGGATGAAGAAAGGAGGTTTCCATCTTGCCACCCTTTGCACATGCCATGTGGGTTGCCACAGTACCTGTGGTCAGGGGATCACATAAACTTCAGAGTGCTCTGAGGCCAAAGTGAAAGGCATGACAGAGCCACAGCAGCCCTTTTCTCCTTGCACAGCCACTGCAAAAAGGCTGTAGAATATCCTACTGCCATGGCTATTTGTTGCACAGATGTATGTAGAGGCTGTGGGTGTTTGACTACCAAACATCATGCCAGTGCTTGCAACTCGAAGTCAGAACGTTTGAAGCATACAACAAGTGAAAAACACCTCTGTGGGATCAAATGAGGAATAACTTATTCAAGGTGCTGTCACAGGGCAGTATCAGAGCTGCAACCTTGAAATCCCAGACCCCATTTATAGGAGCACCTTGAAGCTTCATAGTCCTGTTGAAGCTCATTACATTCTTCTTCATGTGAAGCCCATGCTTCAAGGCCCTCTTGCGTGCTCTGGAGCCCCTAGAGTTATCTGTAGCATCATACAGTTCTTCATGTAAGGCTATTGCTATAGACTGCAGAGCAGAAAAGATTTGGTCTGCAACGACTTTACAGAAGAGCAAAATTATGACACTCAGCTAAATGGAAGATTGACTCAAAGTCAAAGACTATAGAAAGACAATAAACAGCTGCTTGCATCTTTCTGCCATATGGCACAGCAGTGTGTGATAAAGGTCACTGATATATCTGTATCAATTCAGATACATACCTGATGATACTGCATTTTTGGACAATTTAGCTTATTTTCTCATTAAGCATCTAAAACTAAGGGAGTCACACAACCCTACAAGTGTTTCTGTTTAGGAAATCCCATTAGGGTAAATTGCAAAGAAGAATAAATGAGATTATTCTGTTTCCAGATTGGGATCAAGTCAGATAACTACAAGCAACCTAAAGGATGTTAAGAGGGGCTACAAGGCACTGGGAGCAGCAGGTAGTCTTTCCATCAGTCCTCCCAGTTAAGGGGAATGGATTTAAAAGAAGGGAAAGAATGCCTTTGGCCACAAGCTTTCCAGTCTAGCAAGAAGGGCTGTAAACTAGAGTTGCTGGGGGAAGGGATCCTCAATCCATCCCACATCAAGGTCAATGATGCTAATGGACATCCTGAGCCTGGAGCTGGGCCACAGGCTTGGAAGAGAGCACCTGAAGAGCAGGGTAAGGGAACGCCAGTCAGTAAATCAGCTTCAACAGGAGCCCTCACTTAATGCTTCTACACTAATGCAGGGAGCATGGGGAACAAGCAAGAAGAGCTACAGATGTGCACATCCCTGCAGGGCTATGATGTCACTGTCATTACGGAGACATGGTGGGATGCCTGTAGGATGAGGTGGGTATAAGCTCCTCAGGAAGGGCAGGCAGGGGAGAAGTGTGTGTGTGGGGGGGGGGGGGTGTTTCCCCCTGCGTCAAAGAGCAGCTGGAGTCCATGGATCTCTACCTGGGAATAGATGAAGAGGTGACAGAGCGTTTATGGGTGAGGATTAAAGGGAAGACAAGGGAAAATGACATCATAGTGGGAGTCTGCTATAGGCCACCTAACAAAGAAGACCGAGTGGATGAGGCTCTCTTTTATAAGAGACAGGGAGCAGCTTCGCATTTGCAAGCCCTGATCCTCACGGGAGATTTCAACCCCCTGGACATCTGTTAGAAAGACAACACAGCAGGACATCAGCAATCTAAGAGATTCTTGGAGTGTAATGATGATAATTTCCTCCTCCAAGTCGTAAGGGGACCCACAAGCAAAGGTGTTATGCTGAATCTTGTCCTCACCAACAAGGAAGGGCTGGTGAGTGATGCATCCTTGGCTGCAGTGACCACTAAATGATACAGTTTTAGATCCTCAAGGTATCAAAAGAGGATGTGAAGCAAGCTCACTACTCTGGATTTCAAGAGAGCACACTTCATCCTCCTCAGGGTTCTGCTTGGCCCTGGAGGAAAGAGGGCCCCAAGAAAGCTGGTTAATATTCAAGGACCATCTCCTCTCAGCCCAGGAGAAGTGAATCCCAAGAAGGAAAAGGTTAGGCAAGAATGCCAGGAGGCTGGCATGGATGAACAAGGTGCTCCTAGATTTACCTGGGTAAAAAAGGAGTCTATAAGCAATGGAAGCAAGAATGGTCCAAGTGGGAGGACTACAGAGAAGTTTTCTGAGCAGCCAGGAATCAGGTTATGAAATCAAAAGCACAGATAAAGTTAGACTTGGATAGGGACATAAAAGGGAATAAGAAGAATTTCTTCAGGTGCATAAGTGACAAAAAGAAAGCTAGGGAAGATGTGGGGCCTCTCCAAAAGGAAAATGGAGACCTGATCACAAAGCATATGAAGAAGGCTGAGGCGTTCAATGACTACTTTGCCTGAGTGTTCACCAGCAAGGGCTCTAGCTGCACTGCCCAAACACCAGAAAACAAAGGTGGGGAGAGGGAAAAGATCGAGACCATCTAAAGAACCTGAAGGTGCACAAATCCATGGGGCCCAACCATATCCACCCACAGGTCCTGAGGAAACTGGCATATGAAGTTGCCAAAACACTGTCCATCATATTTGAAAAGTCACGACAGTCTGGTGAAACCCCTGCTGTCTGGAAAAGGGGAAACATAACCCTCACCTTCAAAAAAGGGCAAAAAGGAAGATATTGGAAACTATAGGACAGTTAGTCTCATCTCTGTGCCTGACAAGATCATGGAGCAGATCCTCCTGAAGGCCTTGTTAATGCATATAGATAGAATAGAATAGAATAGAATAGAATAGAATAGAATAGAATAGAATAGAATAGAATAGAATAGAACATAACAGACTAGAATAGAATAGAATAGAATAGAATGGAATGGAATGGAATGGAATGGAATGGAATGGAATGGAATGGAATGGAATGGAATAAACCAGGTTGGAAGAGACCTTCAAGATCATCATGTCCAACCCATCAACCAATCCAACCCACCTAAACAACTAAACCATGGCACCAAGCACCCCATCAAGTCTCCTCCTGAACACCTCCAATGACAGCGACTCCACCACCTCCTCAGGCAGCCCATTCCAATGGGCAATCACTCTCTCTGTATAAAACTTTTTCCTAACATCCAACCTAAACCTCCCCTGGTGCAGCCTGAGACTGTGTCCTCTTGTTCTGGTACTGGCTGCCTGGGAGAAGAGATCATTATCCATCTGTCTCCAACCTCCCTTCAGGTAATTGTAGAGAGCAGTAAGGTCACCCCTGAGTCTCCTTTTCTCCAGGCTAAGCAACCCCAGCTCCCTCAGTCTTTCCTCATAGGGCTTGTGTTCCAAACCCCTCACCAACTTCATTGCCCTTCTCTGGACTCGTTCCAGCAAGTCAACATCCTTCCTGAACTGAGGGGCCCAGAACTGGACACAGTACTTGATGATGAAGAAGTACTAGATGATGAAGAAGAGGTGACTAGTGGTAAGCAGCATGGCTTCACCAAGGGCAAATAATGCCTGCCAAACTTGGTGACTTGCTATGATGGAGTTACAGCATCAGTGGATAAGGGAAGAGCAGCTGATGTCATCTAACTGCACTTGTGTAACGTGTTTGACAATGTCCCACATGACATCCTAACTGCCAATCTGGAAAATCATGGACTTGAAAAGAGGACCACTCTCTGCATAAGGAATTGGCTGGATGACTGCACTCACAAGAGTTGTGACCAATGGCTCAATGTCCAAATGGAGACCAGTGACAAGTGACATCCCTCAGAGATCAGTAATGGGACCAGTGCTGTTTAACATCTTTGTCAGCTATATGGACAGCAGAATTGAGTGCACCCTCAGTAAGTCTGTGGATGACACTAAGCTGTGTGGTCCCATCGACATGCTGGAGGGGAGAAATGCCATCCAGAAGGACTCAGACAGGCTTGAGAGTTGGATCTAAGCCAGCTTCACAAAGTTCAAGAAGGCCAAGCTCAAGGTGCTACACCTGGGCAGGGAGTAGCTTGAGAGCAATCTTGAGGAGAACTTGGGGATGTCAGTTGATGAAGAACTCAACATAAGACATTAATGTGTGCTTGCAGCCCAAAAGGCCAACCATATCCTAGGCTGCATCAAAAGAAGCATGACCAGCAGGGTGAGGGAAGTGATTCTCCCACTCTACTCTGCTCTCCTGAGACCCCACCTGGAATATTGAGTCCAGTTCTGGTTCCTCCAGCATAATGACATCATACTGCTGGAGCAGGTCCGGAGGAAGACCACAAAGATAATCAGAGGGCTGGAGCACCTCCCCTATGGGTTATGGAGAAGAGAAGGCTCTGGGGAGACCTTATAGCAGCCCTCCAATACCTGAAGGGGGCCTACAGTAGGTAAGCCAGGAAGGGCCTGATGTGATGGAATGAGAGGGAATGGATTGAAGTTTGAGGAGGGGAGATTTAGACTGGTTATTGGGAAGAAGTTTTTTACACTGAGGAACAGGTTGCCCAGGGAGGCTGTGAATGCCCCTTCCCTGGAGGTGTTCAAGGCCAGGTTGGATGAGGTCTTCAGCAATCTGGTCTAGTGGAGGGTGTCCCTGCCCATAGCAGGGGAGTTAGAACTGGATGATCTTTGAGGTCCCTTCCAAACCAAACCATCCTATGAATCTACGAATATATGAACTGTCACCTCCCTTCCTTTGCCTGACCTGTAGTTCCTAACCCCACTGTCAGCTCTTGTAGTGACAAGCAGTGTCCTTCATGTGTTGCTGAGCCATGTGAAATGGCAGTGAAAAGGCTTCCTGCAACTGACTCTATTTCCATTTTCAAGTGCAGTACACAGCAGGGAGGATGTAGGAGGGAACCCCTTGCCTGCTTTTTCCTAAGCTTCCCACCCAAGGTCACTTCTGTCAAACTCTGTGCTCTCATCAGATACGTGAAGGGAAAATTGGCCTCTTCCTGACCTCCACCCACATGGACACTAACTATAACCCAGGGCTGTACCTGGAGGTGCAAGTGTGCATCCAATGGGAGGGGGGCAGAGCCCAATATCTGTACTGCCCAGCAATATGTGTAGAGGGTGCAGTACCCAGGAGGTACAGCAATACGTGTAGTGGGTGCATCCACACACCATGTTTTCTTTGTGTTGTGACTCAGGATGCTTATCAAAAGCAGCTGTTGACGGATGGCTTCCATTAGCACCATGGATCACTGCAGAGTTATTTCTCTCTGGCCTATTCTCGATGCAAACATCCAAGGTTCATGCCTGTGCTTTAGCACAGGACTTTACAGCATATTCAGGCTGCCAGAATGTCCTCACAGCCCTCTGACAGGAGTGTCAGATGAAAACATGTCAGAAATAGCATCTCATCTGATGTAACTATTCTGCTTTACAGACCTTCATTTGTATTGCATGAAAAATGCTCCTTCCACTGACTACCCTCTTTGAAGGTCCATCTTCCAGTATACCTGTTTTGCTGTAGCATTATGCAGTCAAAAATGTGCTTTCCCATCACTTCTTCCTTTTTGCTTTACTCTGTCAAACCAGAATGGCCAGTTGTGGTGGGTTGCAATGCAGAGGTGAAGTATAGCAATCACTGCTGGGGCATGGCCTGTCAGGCTCAGCAGTGGCTGTGCCAGAGCTGCAGCTCCCTTCCAACTTGACAGTATTCTGACTGGAGCCCAGGAGTCCTAACAGCCTGGCTAACAGCTCCAGCTTTCCTTTTTCCTCAGCGAATATGGCTAGGAAAGAAGGAGAGCAGTCTAAATCTCCTTCTGCTCCTCTTATTTGCACACAAGGCTGGTGAGTGTGCATGTGAGTGTGTGTTAGTTTGAGAAGCGCATCGATTAATTACATGATGGTGAGAGCAAGAACATTCTCAGGGCTCTGGTTCTGATCTCTACCAGATTTTACTGGCATATTCTGAACATTTCTATTAGCTCAGTGGGCACAGCTTTTATGCAAACAAATACAATAATACTCAGTTATTGTTTGGCATGATGGAAGCCTGGGATTCTTTTTTTTATATATGTAAGTATTGTTTCTATTTGTCATTAAGGCTCACTTTCTAATCTATCTTTGTGGGAGATTTGTCTTTTTTGACATTGTCAGTTGCATTTAGCCAGAGCTCTATTCTGTGGCCTGAAGAGGCATTTAAGGCTAACTGGGTGTTTTTTTGTGGTTTCTTTTTGTTTCTCTTTTCCTTTTCAGAAAAGACAACCAGAAAACACAGGGGGAGGGGGATAAAAAAAAAAAAAAGACAAAGAAATAATTAGCAAAATAAATACATCATTATTTGATGGCTTTCATGCATGTTACTGTTTTGACTGCTCATGAACTGTAAAATATTCATATTTATATGTTACTCAAAAGGAGATGTGATGGCCCAGAGAGGCTAATTCTTGATTTGCAGATTGTTTACAAGCTGTCAATTTCTGTTTGAATATATTTACAATTCATAGGGTTGGTAGCTAACATTAAGTCACATGGCATAGTTTCTACTCTTGAGATACAGTACATCCCTTTGTAAGTAACATCAAGGTACGCAAACACTTCTCTCCCCATCTGCCTCTCAAATCACACATTTAATGGAGCAAGCAAACATAATACCCAAGAGGACCTCTGGGATCTCATAATAGTGTTCCTGCCTTGCCTGACTCCTGGAAGGGTCTGGTCTCATGGCATTGTTTGTGAACACCTTTTGCAGAATCCCGTCTCAGTTGTAGCTCACACATGAGCCGGATGGAATGTTCTGCATGTCTTCTCTATGCAGCACCTAGGACACTGTGAGATAGACAGCCAGAAAGGGGCAGAAAGAAAACTGGCACAGCAACTGCTGGCTTTGTATGGGAGTGGGTGACAGAGAACTCAGGGCTTCTGGTTCATTATTCTGGACATGTGGGGGTAACTCTGTGCTTTGGGGGATGATTAATGCAATTATCAACACAATACAAATTTCAAATTGCATTTAAACATAAAAATATCACAAACAAGCCATTTAATTCTGCCTCCTATTTTTTCCTCCTTATTTGAAATGAACTTTCTTAAATGAAGATAAAATCTTCGGATATTGGTGAATGGTGAGGTTAATTTTTCAGGAAGTATGGCTGCTTTTCATTATGTTTCTCGTTGGTATCAGTTTTGCTTAATGGAACTGACCTCATTGCTCACAAAGAATTACACTAGAAAGTCTTTCAGTTCATCTCCTGGTGGAAATGAAAACCTGTCTCTTGTTCTCCTAAACCCATGGATTTTAATTTGCATTGTGTGTGGCTTTACATGTACATTAATATGTGTAGTCAGTCTGAACATCACCAATTAATATTTTCAGATGGGCATTTTTTTAATCTACCTTTAAAATAACTTCAAATGATTCCCTGTCCTTACATTTAAACTATTTTTCATCATTTTCAAAATCTCTTTTCTGTGATTTACCCTCATTACTTGTCTTCCTCTGTGGGACGCTATGAACTGGGAGTACCCTGGAGACAGTCTCTCTGTGTCTAAAGGGTGGGATAGCACCTACCCAAGAAAAATGAAATCAAGGGTCTCTGGGCACTGAGAATGAGGATAGGAAAGCCATAGAAAAGGGACCCCCCAAATCCCGAAGCTGACAAAATCTCCGAAACTGGTAATATTTCTGTCACAGAGGGAACTACTTACTGCAATTAACAAGTGTTTTGTGTCGATGCAGAATGTTTTTAAGAAAAGTAACCAGTTTAATACAATACCTCCATGCAGATCATCCCCAAGTCTTTCCCACTCTCATTATGTGAAGCTCTTTGAACTGTCAACCCACCATTAGAATTTGCCATGTGTACACAG
Organism: Dryobates pubescens; assembly: GCF_014839835.1. Classification (NCBI taxonomy): domain Eukaryota; kingdom Metazoa; phylum Chordata; class Aves; order Piciformes; family Picidae; genus Dryobates; species Dryobates pubescens. Next base: position 29,303,733 of record NC_071617.1, read on the forward strand.
TCAATTGTAACACTGAGGAATGGGATAGATGATGACGTGGTTAGATAGCAATGCTTTAAATTAAGATTCCTGTATATGCCTCTGATGTATAGAGGTTAATTAAGAAACTATTGTGAGCTGAATTAATACCATTTGCTTATTGAAAACATAAGTCATGAGAATTAACAACAAAGTCATAAATATATTTCCCTAAGGGCCAAATTCTGCAGCTCTTACTCATCTGAGCAATCCTTACTCACTTAAGTAGTCTCATTGAATTAATTGAGACTACATGTATGAGTTCATTTATCTGTATCACTAAGAAGTTGCGTGGTTGAATCCCACACAAGCATTAATCTAAAATGAATATGTTTTTAATAATAAATTGATATTGAGATGGACTATAATGATTGTTTGTATCCAAGCCTTGTTTTAATAAGATTGGTTTAGCCCTGCCAAGTAAATAAATCCAATTTTTTTTAGTAATAACCAAGTGAGAGAGAACAAACAGCCATTAAAAGCAGAGTTCTGACACATACACAAAACAAGTGTGAGGTTTCATTAAGTCCACTAAAATGATATACATTTTTTACTTATATCTGAGTGGAAAGTTGGTACATCTTCACCAACAAATAGAGTGTCGTGATCCCCAAGCTACTTCTGCACTAAGTTTGCTTCAGAACCAAAAGCAGGAAAACAATGTAGGTGTGAGGGAGGGATGCTTAGGCTGGAGGACAAGAATCCAATCCATCCTGCTATTGCAACACGTTTGTGCTATGTGACATTGCACTCCACCATGTGAAAATACCATCTCCCACTGGTGTGCCGGATCGTGGATCTCCTTCTGCTGCATTGCAACATAGCTGGCAGCTATGAAGACTTGTAATCTTCCTCCAGGATTGTGAAGAGGAAGGAATTGTTCCACTGTGGCTCTTCTATCTTGAGTTCACTGGCCAGTGTTGAATGATCAACAGAGGTCTCCATCTTCTGAAAGAGGCCCTTGGTTCAACCTTGCTTTGCTGCAGACAACAAATGGTGCAAAAGTAAATGTTATTCCCTCTCCTGTGAACTCAGTCACTTGTGAGATACAAACACTGCTTACGGTCAGGGCTGGTGACTTCAACAGTACATATGAGTAGTTATGGTACTACCTGATCCTTAGAAATCCCATGAAACCTCTGTAACTGGGGACAGACACAGCACAGTTTTCTTTGTACCTCCAGCTGCATGTGATTATGACCTCAGTGGAGACCCTTCTGGTAAGAAAAAATAGTGAGGGCTTCCTTTTCCAGACTTAAGCCTAGTAAATTTTAGATTTTGGGGAAAGGGAGAAAAGAAAACAAAAAAAAGGAAAAAAGAAAAAACTGGGAAAAGCCTACTGAGTGTTGGCAGAAACAGTTCAACTAGCTGTCAATATCCACAAGTTCTTTTTTCTTTCATTCTTCTCCCTGACTGTCTGGATCTTTCCAAACTTCACCTTGCACTCTTCACACTGAACTCCTGGCTCCCATTTTCAGTGCTAGCAGCTGCCTAAGGGTGCTGAGGGAAAGGTTGTCCTTACACTGTTTCATCCAATCAGGAAGGAAGCACCACCACATTGTCTCATACCTTCAAGGCTTCCAACCTCGGGTCATGTGTTTCGGGAGATGAAGAAGCTGTTGAAAGTCAAGATAATGCCTCTTTTAAAGACCAAAACAAACCAAAGCAAAATTACCTCAAACTTCTACCAGTTTAACCACTGGAAACTGATATTAATGCACACTTTGACATTTCATTTTTCACGTTAGGAAAGGAAATACAATTTATCATTGCACGTTTCCATTCTCTGATGCCCTTTAAATCCCTTGGATCCACCTGAGAGATACAAACTCAATAAGAAATAAAAGCTAAGCAATTCCTGACCTGACTTAATAAGCATCTGTGATAAAAGGGAAGGTTGTGATTTGGGAGAGATGTACTATTGTGCCTTTGCAACATTTACTTACTCATTCCCACTAGTTACATTGCAAATGTGGCTTTTTTCCCCCATCCTACATCAGAAGTATATAATAAAAGAAAAAATCTAGAAAAGCAAATTAAATAGTAGCAATAAAACTTCCCTAATGAATCTGGGAATCTCTGTTATGTTCTAGGATTCGGTATTTATCTGAAGGAGCATTTTGTTTGTCTGTTTGTTTGTTTGTTTATTTGTTGGCCTGGCTTTCTTTTGTTTTGTTTTGCTTTGTTACTGAAGTCATCTCTCACTTGCAAAAATCTGGACCTACAGAGAGCGTGTCCTGGGCCAGTCTCTCCCTGGGTCTCTCACACCCACTTCCATGGTGGCAGGGAGAGAAAAAAGCACTCAGCATGCGTGTGATCTAGGGTCGTGCTTGACAACAGGGTTCCCACAGTTGACAGTGCTCCCTGTGCAGGCTCGGCAGAGGAGCAGGGGGACTTGCACATTTCTTAGTAAAGATCCTCTTCTGCTTTTAATGGAGAAGAATCAAGAAAGGGAAGGGACAGAAAGAAGAGATGGGGGGGCAATGATACCAAAAGGACCAAACAAAACAAAACAAAAAACCCACAAAACCAAAACAAACAAACAAAAAGGCACGAGAGAAGAATAATGAGGCAGAGAGTGTTTTATGAAGGAAAGAGTCACACAGCCAGAGAAGATGGGCCATAAATGCTGGCATTTGCATTCATCTGTGAGTTAAGTGCTAAGCAACAGGTCTACCAGAGAGGCTGGCCTATCAGGAAATACTGTGGGAGCCAGGGCATTCCTCTGCACAGGGTCCTGGCACCTTTTGTGCCCCCCCCACCTCCCAGGCTCCACACCTCCCTTTGGGAGCTGACAAGGTAGATGTTTGTGACAGCAATTAGCAGGATAGATAATCAGATCACGCTGCCTTTGGTCCCACTCCAGGCCCCCTCATAGCAAGCAAACATGAAAGGCCACAAACTGGAAGTGTGTTCTCTGGTACTTCCACAACACAAACAGTGCGGGAATGGAAAAACAGTCTGTTTATCCACAGAGTGTTAGCAGATGGCATCTCCTTCCCTCTTCCTCTCTGCTGCAAGCCAAGGTCCCCAGTGCATCCCTGAGGCCAGTGCACGGAAACAGACATTCCCCAAATCTGGCATGAAGAAAGGTGAGTCCTATCTGTTCTTCTCAGGTACTTCTTCAAGAGTATCAACAAGAGAAAGGGTGCATAGCGATTGCCTGTAGATACATCTACTCTATGTAAAGTATTGCACACATGCAAAATGCTGTTGCAGAAAAGGAGCACCCTGGACTTCCTTTAGAGTAAGCAAGCAGCTGGCACGTGCATGTCCTGTTACAAGTGTCCCACAAGGAACAGAGCAAATGGAGCAGCTCACACTTCCTCTGTGTGCCTCCACATCCCAGCTGGCATCAGATGCTCTCATGCGCACCCAAGGACCACAGTTAGCACAGCCAGTCTCCCCTGCTAGCTAACTGGCAGCACCATTTCAGCTGGTTCTGAGAAGATGAGCAGAGGTGGTCATAGCCTTCCCTACACCTCTCTTTGCTGCATCTCTGGAGCCCACAGGTGAACAGTCTCTCTTCCTGGTCCAGCTGAGCTAACTGCAAGCCCCACTCTGGACACTTGCTGCTGGTGGACTATTGCCCACCTCAGGCCATTCCTCTAGGGTGTTTGTGGGAAGACTTCTCCACTCAATACATTCTAAAAGCTGTTTTCTAAGTCTTCAGTTGTAACCAGAATGAGTGTTAGATATGGTCCCCACCAGCCCCACCTGAGAGGTCTAAGAGATCATGGCTGCTTCTGAAGCCCCCTGTAAGAGGCTGGGAGTATGTTTCCCCATAAGACCATGTCCTCTCAAAACAGGATAACTAACAGAACCACAAGAATGGGTCAAAAAGCATCCAAGTCGCTCTGGGCAAGGTTCACTTAGGTGATTAATGAAGATATACTTAATGGATGCCTGAGTTAACCTAGTCTAGGACTACAATAGGATCTGATTCTGCCTTCTGCAAGTTATATAAAGGCTTTGACAGTTTATGGATTTGTTATGCTTAAAATTTTGCACCATCTATATATAAGACTTAGGCCCACAAACAATCGAGGTGCAGTTCTGATTATATCTGTGGACTCACAGCACCTTCTGTTGTGAAGGTGGAGATTGATAACTACTTAAGTTAAGGCTCCCTAGTCAGATAAAGTGTGAATTACCACAACATGAAGGATGATTAGCACCCTGCTGAGGGCCTTGACACCCAAATATCCACAGGGATCACTGACTGCCTGCTACTTGTTCTTTGACAGAGACCTGATCACATCCTTGGCAGGAGTTCAAGCAGAGGACAGCTGGGCAAGACCTGCAGTTTGCAATTGCAAAGCACTGTGCTGTTCTCTGGCCTCACAACTGGGAATCATGTCACCTCATTCCAGAAATCTCATCTTGTTCCAAGAGTAGTCACTCCTTTTATCATCAAAAGAGGGAAACACATATTTCCACGGAATGACTCATCTAATGTACATTAGACACCTCCTTTAGAAAGAGGTGAGTTGCACTATGGCTCTTGCAATGTCCAGGCTAGAAAGTAGGTACCTGGTTGTGTTGCAGTCAGTACAGCTCTGCACCCTTTAACCACTGAATCCTAGATGTCTTTAGCTGGGCATCAAAAAAAGTAGATACTTCAGAAAGGTTGTTCTTATGTATTCTTCAGCTGTGCTTTTATGCGGAGAAGATTATCGGCACTTGCAAAGTGCTAGGATAGTACAGTTTTGAAACAGCGGTGCCCAGAAAGGGCTTAATTTGTCTATATTCAGACCCAGCTTTGTATTTCTTCAGCCATATACGACCCATGGCTAGATGTTGAGAAATGGCCATAGGAAGGAATACTGGCTAGCCTCCATTTGCTGCCATGTCTTCAGGGATGGACACAGAAATAACATGTGTGGGGTGGGATGGGATGAGGTAGGGCGAAGCAATGTCACTAGTGTGTGGTAAGAAATGAGCATGAATTCTATGCAGGGCTGGTGAAGACAATTCTCTTTACCTTCTATAGTAAAATACACTCTTGGTATCATCTACAAGCACCAGAGCTATTTAGGATACATAACAGCTTCTTTGCTTTCGGAACATTGCACTCTGATTGATGTCCGTATATCCCCAGGCAGCCTGGAGATATAGGACACCCAGTTACTTCTGGCTCTCTTTTCTTCACTCTTTCCAACTTGCCTGCTGATGAAGCTACCAAAACCTCTCAGAGGCAGTTTTGCCTCAGTTAGTATAGGATGGTACTTTTTAAGTCAAAGCTAATTTGGACTTCTGCTATGAGATATGCCAAAAAATATACTCACATCTGAAAATTACCTCAAATCCTGAAATGTTAGCTAGCTGCTAGCTGCAAAGAAGAACAAGCAGGCTCTTCCCAGATTATCTTGCTGCTGCTCATCACTAACAGTTTCTTTTAGCCTTCCAGTCACTGAACAGGACTTCATCCTCAAAAGGCACTGATGGTGGGAATAGCCTCTCAGAAGTAGCAGTCAAGACAAGAAGAGAAGTTTTGCTACTGTCCACACAGAGATGAGAGTAAAGAGCAGTAGTGGTGACATGGATTCAGCTACTCCTTGCACTTTCCTTTCAGCTATGACAATTTTCTTTTCACCTTCTGTTATGAGGTAAAGCCCTCATTCCTCCAGCTGCCTTCTTAGTGCATGTCCTCAGTGCTACCCCTCAGATATTTCATGGGAAGAAGAGTGAATGAAATTAAGCAGATGCCAAGCCCACCTATGTGGTTTACCTAATCCTGACAAGTAAAAACAGAACTGGGGGGCTGTATCTTGCTCAAGAGGAAGTGATGGTTCCTGAAAACCATGTATATTTCTCCAGGAGGTTTTTTGCTTTTTGTTGTCAAAGTCACAATTACTCATTCAGACTAGAGCAGCAGCATGTCATCTCTTGGTAATGCAGGTATGCAACTTCCTCTTTGGCGCTGGGAGAGGCATCCTGCCTTGTTCTTGGCACCCTACAGCAAATCTGACTGTGCTGCAACAAGTTTGTGGCTATTCTTTGTCTCACCACCCTGTCAAAGGAAAGCAACATGAGATCCCTCACAGGCATATTTTAGATGTGTAGTACTGATATGCCTCATAAAACATATCAGCACAGTTCAAAAATTATTTCCAAAATTTAAGCCCATGAGTCAAGCAATTCCAGGGAGTGGAAAGTGTGCCCCATGCCAAGCAATAACCATCACACAGCTGAAAGCCAGTGAAAGAAAAATGGAGCAGCCAGTGACAAAACAGGAGCTGGTTTTCCCTTGTCCTCTCTTGGATCCCATTGCTTGCAAAACCCAGAGCTCCATCAGGAAACACAGAGGGAAGAACGCACGTCATAATATACTATGAAAGGGTGTGTCTGTATGTGCATGACTTTCACGGCAATCAGGTTCACTCTAAACTTTCCATGGAGCTCTGGCACCAGTCTGACTTGAACAATTTATGGCAGAGCTGAAACTCCCTTCTAGGTCTCTCAGATCAGAAGGTAATTCCTTAAGCAGTTTTGAGGATATGAAAAAACGGCAAGCCCAACCTTCCCTCCACTTGGAATACACATGCCCTCACGACCATCAACTTTCAACCTGCACATGGCAGGGTCTGGCTGCCTTGTTACTTCACAGTTAGTCTCTCTTACCTCACCTCTGAAACAGTGCAAGAAGAAGGTCACAAAGGACTTACTACATTTCTTGGTTCTATAAGGGATTTATGAGGACAAGGCAGGTCTCACCTTGCTATGCACAAGCTCACAGATGCAGACATATGGTATTTAACCTGCTTTATGATAGCTAGGCTCATACTAAGAAGCTGCTGTACCCAGAGGTCTGTGTCCTACTTAACTGTAAACGCTTCATAAATACCAGCTGTGTTTTCTCCAAGCCAAGAGTTTCAACATCAGCCTTCATTGGTTCTTCAGCTTGTCTGTCACAGTATGGTGCAGCTGAAGCATTGACCTCATCACTGACACTCAAATGGATCATTTATTCCACTACATTGGTTTGTTCAGCAAATTATGGAATAGAGCATGTTGAAGGTAGGGGTCCTGCGTTTCCTTGCTAACCTTCCAAAGTTGTGTCAAACATTAGAGAAGACAGAGAGTACCAGCAGCAGCACACTCCACAGGAGGTCTCTTGTGCCGGTAGAGACATAAACTGACATAAAGAACACAGTTCACATCAATCAAAGTGTTTGCATAAATTGGGTTGGGTTTTTTTTGCAGATCTGTGAACAAGAGCAAACTAGGTCAGTACTAGAAGCCCTTTGGACTTTGCCCTAAAAATCCAAAGAAATCTCTTTCTCTTAAGGCCATCAAGGATGAATGAGTTACTGGAGGCAAGACAGACATCCACCTTTAGCACGGGAAAGACTGTGATACCAATACAAACTCAGACCAGGAAACAAGAGTCTGTAAAAGACACAGAGGTGGTTGCTAAGCAAAGAGACTTCCCTTCTCACTATGCAATAGCTCATATGAAGGAATCCTACAGATGCATTTCACAAAATCACACAAAATAGATGAAAGTGGGAAGGGACTCCTGGAGACTGCCTAATCCAACTCCCTGTTTGAAACAGGAACTGATAGAGCAGGTGGCTCAGGACTGTATCCAGTCATATTTTTACTATCTCCAAGGGTGGAGACTACACAACCTCTACAGGAAACCTGTAGTAACATTTGACCACACACATTCATTCTTCTTTGATCCTCCCCATCAGGGGGATTGATATGATTCCCTTTGAGCTTTTTCTTTTTCAGACTGAACAGCTCTAGTGGTCCAAATACTACTTTGGATATGCACCATTCATGACTGGACTCCAGCAGTGCTTCATGCTACTGATCACAACCTTCTGAGCCCAACAATTGAGTTAGTTTTCAATGCACCCCACTTTACATTTGTCTAGTCTTTATTTCATTGGGGTTTCTATGAGGATTTTAGTATAGATAGTGTTGTAAACCATACTAAAGTTAAGATAAAGAACTTCTACCACTCTCACCTCACCCATTTTATAGTAGAAGCCTATAATGGTCACACATGATTTTCCTGTTGCAAATTCATGTTAAACATTCCCAAACACCTTTTGGTCCTTAATAGCTGAAAATAGCTCTTATTTCATCACCTTCTCAGGGATCAAGGTAAGTTTTATTCATTAGTTTCTGAATTGTTCTTCTTCTTACCTTTCTATAAGTAACATTTACTTTCTTTACATATATAGGAACCTCCCCCAGTCACCAGGACAGCAAAGATTGGCCTCGCAATGACATTGGCCTTTTTCTTTTGCAGGCAATGTATCTGCAGAAGCCCATCCTATTAATGTTTCATGTCTCTCAAGCAGATTCAACTTCAAACAGTCTTTCACTTTTCTAACCTCATCCCTACACACTCAGTGTTTCTACATTCCTGTTAGGTCACCGGATTCTGCTTCTGTGTCTTGCACAAGTCTTGTATATGTCTTGTTTTTCTGTCTGAGTTTGTAAGGAACTTCTCAGTCATCCATGCAGGGCCACTGCCACATTTGCTTGATATACTGTACATTGCCATGAATCATTCCTGAGCCTGGAGAAGATGACCCTTGGAAATCAATCAGATCTCCTGGACCTCTCTTCTCTCCAGGGCTATTTCCCATGGGATTTTTCTAAGGAGATCCCTGAAGAGGTCAAAGTATGTTCTCCTAAAGCCCAAGAGGATGATCCGCTTTTTGTTCTACTTCTTCCTCTTAGAATCCTGAACTCCACCTGGAATCCTGAATTCCACTCTAAGGAATCTTGGTCACTGGAGTCAAGGTTGTCCCAAAAATTTGTTTGAAGGTACAAGGTTCCTCTGCCCTTGTCAGCTCCTTAGTCACCTGTGTCAGACAGTTGTCATCAATGTACTTCAGAAAAATCTTGAATTCTTGTGCACTGCTGTGTTGTCACCCTAGCAGTTTTGAGGAAGGCAGTTATCTAAAAAACAATGGAGAAAAAGCATTATAGGAACAACAAGAAAAAATTATACACAGATTGGTGAGCTAAGATGAAATGGTTCCAAAATTTAAGGGAATTAAATGGACTTGCACTGAATGACCTTGGGTAAATATGTACACAGAGACAAAGAGGTCTTGAACTACAAATAGAAGTTGAAATGGAATTAGAATTGCTTTTAAGGAAAAAGTAAAGTAGTGAGGCTGGTGATGGTCTTCAAAGTTTAGTTTATTTTGGACTAATGCACTGTGGACTTTGAGATGAGAATGATGAAAGGACTGGAATCTGAATCCTTCCACACTATTAAAGACTAGAGAATTCAAGCATGAGTGCATTCACTGGGTTAAGGACTTTGACTCAAATAGAATGTAAGGAAGTAAAATAACAGTGTTGCATATTTCTTGGGTGTTCAACACCTTTGAGAAACAAACAAACCCAATACTTCTCATTTTATAATTTAGTTCCTCTTTATTCACCTTTAGGGAAAAGAGGTAGGGAAGCTGAATGACTTGCAAGAGCAGATGTTAGCATGTAAGAACTGTTCATTCAAGACTCATCTCAGATCACATTCCTCTCTGAGTAGTTTTCCATAAATCCAATTATACCTGGCAGAGGATGATATTTTTGTAAGCTCTAATTACAATAGAAGAACTGTACTACAGTGGATGCATTTTTCTTAAGCACTTTAAATCCTTGCCTGGTAAAATCAGCTTGCAAAACTGAAATTCAATTTAATTACAGCCTAAATAAAACCACTAAAATCTAGGAATGGATGTATACAAACAGCAGGTAACCAGCAATGTCCTGAGCTGGGGGTGGATGAGATAAACGGTACATTACATATGCAGGTCATATTCCATTTGTGGTTATGCAAACACCAACAAAGGCAGAAGGGGGTAAAAAAAAAGGTAAACTGAGGTAAACTCCAAGTGTTTGAAATGTGTGAAGTGCATAACAAATAGGAATCTAAATTGTATAAACACACATAACATTTAGAGAAGACACAAGAGACATAGAAAGCAGAAACATCAGCAGTGAACACTAGTAAACACTTAATAGTAAGATCAGAGAGTAACACCAGTGTACTTTGGCAGCATCAGAAAATGACAAGCATAACTTACGCTGCATGATGTTCTGCATGTTAAGCAGAGGGGAAGATGAGAATCCCTTCCTATGTATGAGATACTGCTGACATCCCTCTTCTAGTTGTAAGTTCAAGAGAGGAATAATCCATCCTGACACTGAACTATTAAAGAAGGATGTTATGAAACTGAGTGAAATAAAGGATTTGTGATTAACATCAGGCAAAAATGTCCTAACATTGGATCCTGTGACACTCATTAAAAGTTTGCCATGGGCTTGATTGAAACATTCAGAATCAGAAAATGTATCCCTATACATTATACATTGCCCTCTACAACTACCTGAAAGGTGGTTGTAGACAGGAAGGGGTTGGTCTCTTCTCCCAGGCAACCAGCACCAGAACAAGGGGACACAGTCTCAAGCTGTGCCAGGGGAGGTTTAGACTCGAGGTGAGGAAAAAGTTCTTCACTGAGCGAGTCATTCATCATTGGAATGGGCTGCCCAGGGAGGTAGTGGAGTCACCGTCCCTGGAGGTGTTCAAGGGGAGATTGGACGTGGCACTTGGTGCCATGGTCTAGTTGTAGGGTCTGTTGGGACAGGTTGGACTTGATGATCCTTGGGGTCTCTTCCAACCTTGGTTATACTGTGATACTGTGATACTGTGATACTGTGATACTTATACAGGAAGGACCTTTGCAACAACTTCATCATGCAACTAAATATGCATTACGCATTTCTCTGCTGTAGGCTGGATTGGGGGATAAACTCACTCCTTGCAATTGAATAGAAGACAGATGCTCCATAAAATATTGGATTTTATAACCATCTAGGCAGCAACCAGCAGGATGAGTTATTGATGGAATATGAAGAGTTTCTTTCACAAACTTTCAGGAACAGCTGACCACTGTGACAATCCCTGTTGTGGAAGCCATCATCTCCTGAAGAGGGTGGCAAGGGAGCAGTCTCAAGGATCAGAAGTAGACACTTCTTTCCTAGATGCCTACATCCTGGCCTAAAGAGTCAACACATATCATTCATGTGTTGTCTTCACTCAAAGAAAAGGTATGGTTCCCAAAGGCATCTGGGAAAGGTATGCCAAGGAGGGGAAGCAGCCTCATCTCCAATGCTGGGAGCATAGCAAGAGATGGAGCCAAAATGTAGACCAGCAGAAGGAATCAGGTCAACTCATGGATCAAGCCTGAGAGATGGCCAGCAAACTAATTCTGAATGTGCACATGAAAAGCAACCATAAAATAACATTACAGCAGCTGCAACCCTTCAGCCTCATTTTCCCCACCCACCTTCCCAAACAGATTTCTTCTTCCCATTTTCCTTCTGAAATGAACAGTGCTGTGTTAGTGTTAGTTGTGTTGCCAGCATTCATGTGGGAGAATAAAATCATAGCCTGGCTTCCTTTTTCCAAACCTTCCTCCATAAGGAGGAGTGGATACATCTGAGATAGTCATATTTGCAGCCTGATGTCTTTCATCAGACAAATGAACAAACACAGAGGCTTGTTAAGCCAACATGACTATAAAAAAATATTATCATCCTTAAATTTCTAATTAACAGAAAGACCAGAGAGTAAATTTCACATACTTTATGCTAGCAGAAATATGGCTTTATCACTTCACTTCCTTGCTGTTGTGTGACACATCACAAGTAAAAGAATGAAAAAAGGACACTGCTCACAGCAGCAATTCAAACCCCAGGACCCCTGAGCATGACTGCAACAGGGGTAAATGTGTCTGAGACCAGAAAAGTGGCAGATGGCAGGATTCAGGACTTCAATGCCATGCTAGATTTCACACAGATGTTTTGTACCTCTGTATCACATGACAGAACTCACTTGCTCTGTAGAAGACTGGTCCAGAGGACTCATACTGCAGACATTAACTAACTCTCAAATTTGCTCCAACTCCATTTTTCAAAGTCTTCAACTAAATACAGTGCTGGACTTCACCCTTAACTTAAATTCAAAATACTCAGTTCCTCCTTCCTTTTGTATGCAAATTGGCTCAGATTTTTCACAGTCTCCCCACCCTCCTCAGCCCTGCTTGAACTTTCCAAAAGTAAAGACATATTTCTGTGAGGCTTTAATTTGGCAACAAAGGATCTTGTTGTTAAATGTACATTGGGAACTTGTCCCAGACAACACTGTGAGATGTGCTTTGACATGCATTTTGAAAAGTTTCTCCTGAGTGTATTTTGTTTTGCTTTGAATTGTTGAAATAAGGCTGTTTCAATGATGGGTTGTGCCCAATTCACCTGGGTGACTAATAGAATGGAAGTCAAGGTGTTCCCTATCCTTCCTTGCTCACTGTTGGGGCTGGGCCCCAGAAGTTGAGTTCCAGGCTTGTGGAAGGCAGAAGAGCTGTCATATAACATCCCATCTACCTGCAATTAGAAGGAATCAGCCTTTGTTTTCCAACAAAGATAACAGAGATTGAGGTCCCTCAAAATAGGTGGAAATCCCTCTGGATTTGCAATGAAACTTCTGCTGATGTGCTGAACAGCCTGGGCTAAGGAAAGCAACAAGGTAGGAAATAAAGTGTAGTTTTGGAAGCGCTTATATGTGCTGAAGCTGAGTTAACTTTTCTAAAGATCTTTTTGTTTCCCAATCCCTTGTGTTTTTGGAGATGCATCTCATTGCAAAGAACCACATTAAGCTGGTTTCATATAACTAGGCATCCCAAACTTCGGACAATTTTTATGCCAAAGTTCTTTCAGCTTTAGCTGTAATTTGAAAAGGTTAATAGATATTAAAAAGATGTAGCTAGGTTTATTATTAAACTTAATATTTTGCTGTGTAAATATGCTTTATTTCTTAAATTCAACATAAGTTAAACACTAATAATATTTGGAATGATATCTAGGAACAACTAAAGGCAGGGGCACGACAGATGATGACCATGATCGAAGCCTGAGATTACACATTATTTCTGCCTTTTCAGTGGACAGCTATATGCTTCCATAAAGATTACAATTTTGACATTGAACTGGGAAGACAAGATCCAGCCTCTAAGAAGAAGGCATACATTGTAGGATGAGCAACAAATTTATTTGCATGGAGCAGGAAACTCAGTAATATTTGCCATGAAATTTGCTGAGGCGTATGTAGAATTTGTCATTTGCATGGGGTACACTACTAAGCTGAAGCTTGTAGCTGCAAGAATACAATTAAATATGTAAAAGAGAAGTTATCACTTGATCATTATGGTCATTAGCTGATATTTTGCTGTTCTTCCTCCACCAGAAACAGAACACAGACACACACACACAAAACCAGACAAAGCAAACAAAGCAAGCAAACAAACAAACAAAAAATCAAAACCGTAGGAGATGTTTCATTTAGTTGGTCTTAACATAAATTCTGAGTCCTCCAAGCCTAAGCTTGTCTATGTAGTGAAAGAATCTTAAAATACTATTGAACTACTAAAAGTAATTTTTCTGCAGTAGAGTCTCCTGCTGAAAGCTTTAAGTTCTGTAAGGGTGATGTTGTTGATAATGAAGTTCAAAAAGAATGACTGAATTATCCATAGGGGTCTTCTGCATTATGGCATTATGGTAAAAGTAATTTTTAAAGTAAATTCCAAATTAGAACAAAATTGCTGTTTATCATGGAAAGATTTCATCCAACGCTACATTAGAAGCAAGCATTGCCATCAATGACTACTGTCATGAAAGTAATTCCTGAAAACATATAATATCAAAGCAGAAGAACAGGAAAGGGATTCTGCTCCATAGCAACCAGTTTTATTTGACCATTCAATTTCAACAGACAAAATTGGCTTCACTTGGTTCAGTCTTTTTTTGTTGAAAGAATGCCAACTTGCCAGACTGTTTTAAATATTATTAGAGAACTGAGAATTGCTGAATGTAGTGGGGTTTATTTAGATCAAAAGAAATATCAGACTCCAATGTATTTAGTAGTGTTTGTGCACATTTCAAAGGACAAATATTAGAAAACAATCCAATATTTTATCTTCAGATTGTCATTATCTCAGCTTTTTCAAGGCTGTGGTACTTACTGCATTTACTCTTAATTTGAATGTGCTAATGAAAGAGCATTTCCCTTGTATAAGGAAGCCTTAAATACATTTAAGTCAACTGGAAAATATTGAGATTGCTGGGGTTTAGTTTCAGATTGATGTTATCTTCAACTGGTGACAGTAATTGTTATATGAACTGATTTAAAACCCATAACTGTCTTTTACAATATTCAAATTATTCTAATCACTATTTCAAATAATAAATTTGTGCATCCATAAATAATATTTTAAATATAACAGCTGTAGAAACATACTTTTGAAAGACAAAAAAATGTCAGGCTGAGAGGAATGGCATTTCTTAGAATGTCCCTGAAAACAATGCCTTTGCTTTTCATCACAATGTCTCTTATTTTCTTTTCTTTACTTTTACCTTCTTAAGAGAGGCCACTCTTGCTTCTTCGACTGATTCATATAGTATGGGAATAGGTACTGTGTTCTATTTATGGTAACACAGTCAACGATTTCTGACTTAGCATGGTGCAGCACTACTTTCTGACCCAACATCATAGGGAAGGACAAAGTTGCCATGAAGCATTTAATATTCAAATTTCCATTAATACCTCCAAATCTTCTATAATTTGTCATCAGGACTCCACAGTTTAATTTTATAGGGCCTCAGATAACCATATGTGATTATTTGGTTAGGCTTTTCTGCAAAGGGATGAGGTCTGCACATGACAGCCGGTTCCATTTCACAGGCAGTAACCACTTGAAAATAAAGGGATTCCTAGAACCCAGGACTCTCAGTCCAGGCAGACATAATCATTGTGGTGACAACCTGAGGAGTGCTGCCACATGTTGGTCAGTGCTCAGTTATGTACAGAAGAAAACCTCAGGTCGAGGATGGCACCAAAATATGCCATTTCTTGTGCAATAACCTGTTGTGGTTTATCTGGAGTGTAAGTGAGTCAGTCCTGAGTTGTGTCTCCCCTGTTTCATGAACCCTTCTCTCTAAAAGTAATGAAAGCTTGTCTTTTAGCAGTTCACACAGTTGCGAGCTCTAGCTCCATCAAGAAATGTAATAGTGAAGAGCAAATGACAGTGAATGTTTCATCCTTGTGATCTCTGCAAGAGGAGGGATCCTATCCATTGCAGTAGTCTTGGGCTCTTTGTGATACGAAGCGGTATACACCAGGTCAACCAACACATGGTCCTTCTATAAGCTGTCTATAAAAAGCCTGTTCTCTTAACTATTCTTCAGACAGATGTCTTTAACTGGACTTCCTCCACAGCACAACTGGTCTTCAATAGCCAGCAGATGTTGCTACTGAGCAGCAGAAAGGCCAACACACACTTTTTCTCCAAAGCTGGAAGTGACTCATAGATGGGTCTGTGTCTAATTGGTGGCGGGGGGGAAAATCTCAACCCCAAATGTCAAGCTTCAGTCTTCTGTGATTACAGTTGTGTGATGGAAGCAGGGAATACTGCACCTATTGAGGCATGAAGAAACTGAATGAATAGCAAAGTAGGTCTTGGAGCAGAAAATTCTCTCTAGTATGAGGAGTTTTCTGATTGTTTGTGCTTTAAAATTCATACCATATTAGTGCTACACCAGTGAATTCAGATACCTTACTTCAGCTTTACCCCAGTGTGCAATCAGCACATTTAAGTCTTTAAGTCTCTCAGATGTTCAAAGACAAATGCCCTTTTAGACATTTTATGTACCATTTTAGGTTTTATTTCAAATGACGTCCTAGACCACTCAATGGAAGGCCCATCTGTAAATTGTACCTCCCAGGAAACTTCACCAAGAAATTATAATTGCTCTAGAGAACATCTTTTCTATAAGGGACACTCAAGAACGTAAATACAGAGGGACTTTCTTAACTTTTACTCTTCTGGACTCTTTATATTGGTCTTATTAGCAATTATAATGATGATTTGCATAACAAGATCATCTTACCTCCAGCAGGGAGGGTTTCAGTGCAGTGGTTATGCAGGTAGCTGCACCAGGGGAATTTTCAGTTGCTGTGGAAGGGGTCAATACCATAAGATGACACCTTCGTAAAAGGAAGTGATTGTGCAAACTCAATGGCTTCAGTGTCAATGTTACCCTGTTTTGAAAGTACAGTGTCAGCAATGGGGAGAGGAGGAGAGGTGAAGTTTCCTAGGGATTTTTTTTGTTTGTTTGTATTCTATTCTTTCTGGGGGGGGAAACACCATTGATCTGGCACCTTTTGCAGAGGAACAGGAAACTGACTGTATTCCTGGACAACTGAAACTTCAAAATGTAGCTCTGCCTTTTTTTTTCCACACTACTTAATTCAGAAATTCCCCTGAGATTCCCTCAGGGGAGTGAAAATACCTGAAAAAAAACATAATCTCTCACTATTTAACTCCATTTCTAATTAGCCACTTGTCATCTTTCAGGTCAATGGTCATGGGTCCTTATTATTCCTTCAACTGACATATGGATTCAAAGAAGAAAGTACACCATTTAACAAGGAACTTTGGATAACTTTGGGTGGTAGTATGTGAACAGGTATTACATCCACATTACTTGCTCTGTCTCTCAGCTTAAGGCTTATTTTGAAAAAGAAAAAGAAAAAGAGAAGTGCTCCAGACATGCAGTATAAATCTGCTTGAGAATTTGACTCTTCCCCATGAAGGTCCCTTCTGAACCTTGCAGGGAATTTTTTTTGCCAGTTTGAGTTGTCTCTTTCCATCAGCAAACGGCAAATTCTGAAGTTTTCATGCAGAAATATCCCTTTCCTTATCTTCCAGAAATAAACCATGTCCTGTAAGACTGCCAGCCTGCAAGATGCAAGAAATACAAACAGGGCAATAGAGTGTCTCATCTGGATGTATCTCATCAGATGCATGCAGCAGGTCCTACGGGAGTGTCATTTCCAGTCATAGGTGGAACAGAGATACCGTTTAACCCATTTTAAAAATAAATTGTCTTAATACTTATGTTGTTCAATGTTGTAACATTTTTATAGGGAGGTCAAACAAGAAAAATAAGCAAATAGGAGACATAATTTCTAAAAAGTTCATCTACCTTCTTTACTGTTTAGACATACAGATTACTACCTCTCTAACAAGCTTAGCTGCTAAACAACTGCATTGATTTCCTTCCTAAACTATAGGATGAACGAAAATCCAAAAGACACATGTATTCAGGCAGAAACAAAGATGGATTGCATCATGAAATATTACAACACAACATCTTTACCAATGTTTAAGAGTACAACATTTACATTCAATATCTCATTATTATTTCTAATTCAGTCAGGGCCTGAGACAAGGGGCCTAGTGAAATCCTACAGAAAAAGAACAAGGATGGCTGATTCCACGTCTCCATGGCAGCACGGCTAATTTGGCAGGACAACCAAGAGCACATAAAGAAAAAGAGGTTATTTACAAAGATATCTTTGATAAAAGGGGCTTTGAGTACAAGAAAATAATCGGGGGGGGGGGGGGGGGGGGGGGGGGGGTATTGGGGTGTTGGGGGGGGTGGAATTAAAAATCACAGAAAACCAAACCTTTAATATAAAATCTTTAGATGAGTGAGAGAAAATAAATGGAAGACAAAATTTCTTGAGTCAGTAAGTACAGTGAGTTTCATCTTTGTTGTACAAAGCTATAAACCACACTGAATAGCCTAGAATAACATTAGTGGTTCTGTGTATTGTAACCACTTCAGTCAAGGCCTTTTGTTTTGAATCACCTGCCCTGCTTGTATTGGAGTTCCTTTTATAGCCTGGTTGCAGCACAGAAATCTAATTTAGTTCCACATACAAAAAGGAGTGAAGAAGAAAAATAGAGTCACCTCCTACTTCCCCTTGTTTGAATCCACAAGAGAAGAGCTGAGGCAACAAGTGGAGTGAAATACTTTAGGGAATATTTTAACATTTTTCAGCCTACGACCCTCAATCAATTTGTAAGTTATATTGTTACAGCATTCCCCAAGGAGGCAGGTGCCCAGCTGGCCACAGGTGAATTGGTGGCCTCGGGCAGTGGGCACGCCGCCTGTGTTCCCATGAAGAGGAGAGGGTGAAGGGGAAACTGTGAGGAGATTTCTCCCTGAAGGATATGCAGCAAAGGGCACAGGATTGTTATTAATTCCTGCAGAAAGACGAAGGGCAGAAGCACCACAGAGTATTCAGTATGGCTAATGTTCTCTAGCAGAGAGCTTTTCTGGGCCCTGCTCAGGACCATGTTACAAGCCTTTTCCAGTACCTTCTACAAGCCTGTACAAAGGCCTGTAGTGGTTAGTAAAGCAGCAGAGCAGCCTTTCTGTTAAACATAAACCCTGATAGACATCAAAGTGCTGGTTTCAGATTGTAAGACCTTCTCACACCTAGGAATGGAGACCTGTGTCTGCTACTGTATCCATGATTACCTTTGTTTTGGCTTGCCCGAAGAAGGGTGATTTTTTTTCCCCCATAATTTCTCTGGCATGGAGTTGGTCTCAGTCAGATACTGAATACTGTGGATCTTGGGAAATAGTTCCTCTCCCGGTGAAAAGCCACACAAAGACTGAGAGTGAGAACCCAAAGCACCAGATGACCAAGCCCCTGTACAATACCACCAAACACAGCCTGCAAAATCAAACAAGAGAGATGTCTTTCCAGCATAACGTTGTGTCCGGTGTGTGCTAGGGTGATATCTCTCAGCACCATGAGTACAAATTGTGCTCTTTTGTGTTTTCATTGTTACAGCAGTAAATTTGACATTGTTCTAAAGGGATCATGGTTGCATCACACACCTTGCAGATGCATACATAAATGCAGGGCTGATGCTAGTGAAAACAGTCATTCAAGTGTGTCTGTGTGTATGTGAACTCTTTAGATTCAGGGTATAAATTAGCTAGATGCAACTAAAGTCTTCAGAATATACACTTATGAAACATAAGCATGAGATCCCATTCATAAAACATCTTCTGAGCATCCTTACCTTGAATCAATCTCTCACCTGGAGGAAATTATTTTCCATTTATAAACAAAAGAAAGAATAAAAAGGACTTTCCAAATCACTTATCTAGTTTTCCTCATTGATTTCAAATGTGATATTATCATACACTAAAGATACAATCCCACTGTTTTTCAGTCTGCTTGATACTTTCTATTTTGAACTATCAATACATTAGAAAATTAGCTTGCAGATGAAAGAAGAGCAGCATGTGGAAGGTGAATAATGACCTCAAGAATGTCCTTTGAATAACCCTCACCGCTGCCTTTTACACAAAGGGAGGAAAAATTATACACACACATTTTTAAGGTCTATTTTTTAATTGCTGATGGAATTGTTGGTGTTTTCCCAAACTCTGTGCAGAAGAAACAGCAGAAGCAGGAGTAGCAGCCAGCAATATCAGCTAGAGATTGCTGTCTGAGTGCTGCTGTTTTGCAGTTCAGAAAAATTAGCAAGTCAGATTACAATTAATAAACTAGAAGGAAATTAAGATAATAGAGGGTGTGTTTTGGAAACAAATGAGCTTAACAAATATAGAAAACACAGCTTTATTCCAGAGTTGGAAACAATTACTCATTGCATGTTGATACCTTACTCAGCAAACCGGTGGGGATGTTTAATATCTACTTCTTGAGGGGACCAAAGAGGTCTTATCACTGTATTTCAGAAGAGGAGCCTTTCTGCTTTAGTAAATGAATCACCTGGGTCCTCTCTTACTCTCCTACCGCCAGGCTGTCCTATTCTTGCACTTAGGTCTTGCTGGACACTTTTCAGCACTGTCTACCCATGTCTACAAGAACCTTCTCTGCTGGCACAGAAAGTCAGTAGAAGGGTAACTCTTCCTCTGCTGAATGTGGATGCTGAACAGGCTGTGGGACAACCATCAGTACCTATTCAACAATAGATTTCATGTATGTCCTTAGTTTAGTAATTTACTTTTCTCCTAACTCCTGCATCCTGTTGTACTGCTGTTTAGAACTTCTATAAATATTGCAGAAACTATATTAAATGTGATGTAATAAATGGTTTGGTTTAGTAACTTCTGTTTAAGTTTCTTGTCTAGAATACATTTTTCATGGACCAGCAACCTTGAAAAGTCACATAGCTGTTAGGGCTCCATCACCTGTAAATGATCACATCACTATTGACCTTCCAGGGAACAGCCAAGAGTCATCATTCAGTGATCCTTGCCCACACATGTAACAGAGAAAAGGGTCAAAAATCCTTTTCTGCTTCCTTTTACATCCTGTCCAAAGACAAGGAAGAGTCACAGTTCAAGTGTTCAGGAAATGAAAAGGTTGTTCACTTTATGAATTACCTTGAAACCACCACAGTCACGTTCCCAAGCTCCCCTGAGCTTGCCTTGAAGATGAAGAGGAAGGCAAGAAAAAATTCTAGGAGACCTGCCTGGATGACCAAGTAGCTCCTGGACATGCTATCACACAAAAAGAAACTCTATGAGGAACGGAAGAAAGGACAGCTGGAATGGGAGGCATATAAGGAAGCTGCCTGAGCAGCAAGAGAAAAGCTAAAGCTCAGGTAGAATTAAATCTAGCCAGGGACATCAAAGGGGAACAGTAACAATTCCTATAGGTATATGAATGGTAAAAAGAAGACTAGGAAAGGTATGGGCACCCTCAGAAAGGAAACAGGTGAGCTGGTGACAAGTGACATGGAGAAGGCTGAGGTTCTCAATGTCTTCTTTACCTCAGTCTCCACTGGCAAGGGGTCCAGCTGAACTCTTGGGAGTCACAGAAGATAATGGCAGGGACTGGAAGAAGGAACTGCCCATGGTGAATGAAGATCAGGTTTGTGACCATCTGAAGAACCTGAAAGTGTTCAAGTCCATGGGACCTGATGGGATACACCCAGGGGTGCTGAGGGAACTGGTGGATGAGGTTGCTAGGCTGCTCTCCACCCTATTCCAAAAGTCCTGGCAGTCTGGGGAGGTCCCCACTGACTGGAAAAGGGGAAACATAACTCCCATTTCCAAAAAGGGAAAGAAGGATGACCCAGGGAACTATAGACCAGTCAGTCTCACCTCTGTGCCCAGTAAGATCATGGAGCACATCCTCCTGGAGGCACTGCTGAGGCAGACTAAAAAATATGTGATTGGGTTCACCAAGGGCAAATCCTGCCTAACAAACCTGTGACAAGGTCACAACATTTATAGATGAAGGCCAAGCAACTGATATCATTTACCTGGACCTGAGTAAAGCCTTTGACACTGTCCTGCACCACATCCTGGTCTCCAAGCTGGTACAGTATGGGTTTGATGGATGGACCGACAAGTGGATAAAGAACTGGCTTGATGGCCACACCCAAAGAGTGGCTGTCAATGGGTCCATGTCCAAGTGGAGGCCAGTGACAAGTAGAGTCCTTCAGAGATCAATCCTGGGACCAGTCTTGTTTAGTATCTTTGTTGGTGACATAGACAGTGGCATTGAGTACACCCTCAGCAGGTTTGCTGACAACACCAAGCTGTGTGGTGCAGTAGACACACTGGAGGGCAGGCAGACCATCCAGAGGGACCTTGACATGCTGGAGAAGTGGGCCCATGACAACCTCATGAAGTTCAACAAGGCCAAGTACAAGGTCCTGCCTCTGGTTTGGGGCAATCCCAAGCTGCTTGAGAGCAGCCCTAAAGAAGAGGACTTGGGGGTGCTGGTGGGTGAGAAGCTCAACATGAGCCACCAGTGTGCACTTGCAGCCCAGAAAGCCAATCACATCCTGGGCTGCATCAAGAGAAGCATAGCCAGCAGGTCGAAGGAGGGGATTCTCGCCTTCTACTCTGCTCTGGTGAGATCCCACCTGGAGTACTGTGTCCAGTTCTGGAGCCCCTATTACAGGAAGGATCTGGATGTGCTGGAACATCTCCACAGAAGGGCCACAAGGATGACCAGAGGGCTAGAGCACCTCTCCTATGAAGACAGATTGAGAGACTTGGGGCTATTCAGTCTGAAGAAGTCTCCAAGGAGACCTTATTGTGTCCTTCCAGAATCTTAAGGGGGTCTACAAGAACGCTGGTGAGGGACTTTTTAGGATGTAAGGTAGTGATAGGATTAGGGGGAATGGAGCAAAATTAGAAATGGGCAGATTCAGATTGGATGTTAGGAAGAAGCTCTTCACCATGAGGTGGTAGAAGTGCCATCCCTGGAGGTTTTTAAGGCCAAGCTGAATGCGGCTCTGAGCAACCTGTTCTAGTGTGAGGTGTCCCTGCCCATGGTAGGTAGGTTGGAACTGGATGATCCTTGAGGCCCCTTCCAACCCTAACAATTCTACAATTCTGTGATTCATAGACTGCAAGAAGGATACGTAGGCTCTCTTCAAAGGCAACATCTCCATGTGTACCTTGAATGGTAGTAAACCTGCTGAGGATGTTGTTGCCTTCTGGACTAGGTTGCCTTAAACTTCTGAATTACTGTAACATGCTTTCAGGGTGGGCAAAGAATTGCAAGGCACTTTTCTTAAGACAAAAGATGCTTTACTTCTGTCTTTCAGATAATTCCTCCTTTAACATCTGTAAATATTGGAGACTAAAGACCTGACTTTGTAACTGGTCCTGGCATTGTAGCTGGTCCTTCTCCTGCTTGTCTTTGACTTTCAGCAATTCAGTGTGTGTATATTTTTGGTTGGTTTTTGTTGTTATTGTTGTGGTTATTTTTTCCTATATCATAGAATCATAGAATGCACTGGAAGGGACCTTTAAAGGTCATCTAGTCCAACCCCACTGCAGTAAGCAGGAATATCCATAACTAGATCAGATTTGTCAGAGCCCCATCAAGCCTAACCTAGAATGTCTTCAGGGATAGGGCCTCCACCCTCTCCCTGGGCAATGTGTTTCAGTCTGCCACCACACTCATAGCAAAGAGCTTCCTCCTAGTGTCCAGCCTAAATCTACCCTTCTCTAGTTTAAAACCATTGCCCCTTGTCCTAGT
Source organism: Dryobates pubescens (assembly GCF_014839835.1). Classification (NCBI taxonomy): domain Eukaryota; kingdom Metazoa; phylum Chordata; class Aves; order Piciformes; family Picidae; genus Dryobates; species Dryobates pubescens. The sequence continues at coordinate 29,326,681 of NC_071617.1, forward strand.
GCTCCATGTCCTTGTAAATAGTCTCTCTCCAGATTTCTTGTAGTACCCCCTACCTACTGGAAGGTCACTATAAGTTATCCCAGAAGCCTTCTCTTTTCCAGGCTGAATAACCCCAACTCTTTCAGCCTGTGTTCGTAGGAGGAGTTCTCCAGCCCTGTGATCATTTTTGTGGCCCTTCCCTGTACCCACTCCATCAGGTCCTAGTCTTTCTTGTGCTGAGGACCCCAGAGCTCAATACAGCACTCCAGGTGAAGTCTCACCAGAGCAGGGTGAATAAGTAGAGCTGATATTGATACTTGGACTACATCATTTGCTTGATGGGGGTTGTAAGGGTGTATGTTCTTTGGGATTATTCAAGAAAAAAACACTAAACCCAAGCACAATCTCAGCTACACTGACTGGGAACAGATTTTCAGTTCACAGACAAAAATTTCATACTGAATTTTTAAAATGTAGCTCCAGATGGTCTGTACATACATGATGAGCAGTTTTATCCATGGTTATATGGATGGATGGATGGATGGATGGATGGATGGATGGATGGATGGATGGATGGATATATAGATGGATGGATGGATGGATGGATGGATGGATAGATGAATGAATGAATGAATGAATGAATGAATGAACAAATGAATGAACAAATGAACTCAGAGGTCAGTGAATAAACTCCTTTGACATGCTATCTTATTCCCTGAAGATATCTCCCATTTTCCTAAAAGAATAAAACTGGATGACAAATTAAACAACCTGTTGGTCCTATAAGCTACCTTTACTGTGGTATCATTTTTCATGCCAGTGACCATGTCAGATCAACGTCCTCAGCAGAATTTGTTTCCAAATGCTAATGCAGCACAGAAAGAATATGAAAAGTTAATGTGTGCAATGAAAGGAATAATTTGTAAGACATCAGAGGAGGACTCAGCAGATATAGATAGGATTTCAAGCTTTGTCCTAGGTTTCCCACACAGTCTTGAGCAAAAATTGGTCCATGCAAGCAGTAATGAAAACAAGACCAGGGCAAGAACTCAATCACTGACCCACAATTGTACACTGTTTAATTATTAACACGCTCACTCACATGGCTATGGCCCACAAGGACTTGATTTCTCTTATACAATGTCAATGCACAGTCCAGAGGACAGCCTGCACTAGGGACTGCCTCAGCAGGCTGCTTGAAGGGAGTTTCCCATCCGCAGTCACCACTGGGAAGTTTTTAGCCATGTGGACACAAATCACACCATAACTGGCCTGAAGGGCCAGAGAATAGGTCTTCTCCTATTTGCTTGTATAGATGTAGTATTCTTTCCTGCATCCCTTTGTCTGCCTTATTTAGACTGTAAATACTTTGGAATGAAGCAACCTTTTAATATGTATTACAATGATGCCTGGGACAATGAGATGCCAGCCTTTGCTGAGGGTTGCCTTTGCTACTGAAAGGCCTATTAAAGAGAAAAAGAAAAAAAAAGTAGAAGACTATTCAGCTCTCAAAACAGCTCTCAGTTATTCTTCTCTTTAATCCATCCATGTCAACAGCATATCTTCATATTATAGTGGGGCTTTACAGCTGTCAGAATTTGTAGTTTCAGAACCACAGCATGTGTTAACTCTCACAGGAACATGTATTTGTCTGAATACACAGCAACAGGGACGAAGAGGACAAGAAAATTGTCCCTGGTGATCTCTCAACACTATCAGGAACATTCTCATGGGTCAGTCCCTTGACGATCCTACACCATGTAGCTTTCACAAGGCCCATGAAGACAACCTTACACCACCAGCACTCCTAAAAAGGATCCACATGCAGAGAAAAGCCCTTGTTTGGGCCCAGACTGTTCAGTTTGCTGACCCCAGGTCAGGACAGCAGCATGGTTAGTGTCCTGGTAGAAAGGCAGTATTAAAACCAGGCATTTGCTACTTGTCTTGACTTGCCTTTCATATTGTTTCTTTGCAATTTTATATTGAGAAATAAATTTCTCATCAGAAGTAGCTCATTGAGACAACCACATGAACAGGTGAAGAAACTAAAAATCTGGAGAAAAGGGCTCTATCACTAATAAAGTGACAAACAGTAGGTCAGGACTGGTTTTGTTTTTCAGTTCTATTCTTAACCAGACTAATTTTCATCAGTGCTCATAGTGACTGTCTCCCCTCAAACTCTTGTCTCAGGAGCCCTTAAACTCCCTGTTACTCTAGCTTCCTTGCTAGAGACGCAAAGAGGCAAATTGCCCATTCCTTATAGGTCTGGCTTTTCCAAACACACATCTATAGGGGTAGGTCCAGTCTTTCATCCTCAGTAGAAGGCAAGATACTACAGATGTTTGCCTATATATATCTACCTCGCTTAGGAGACAGTGATTCTTGAGTCCGCAGGTGACCCTCTCAGGTACCCATACCGAAAGGTGATGTCAATGCTCTGAGGCAGAGTGACAACAAGGGCCCATATGCCAGTTTAAGGGCAAAAAAATCTCTGTAGGAGTAGATCCCAAGAACAAACTTTGCATGCTAAATGGTGCTTTGATGAAGTCTATCATCTAATTCCAACACAACAGCACTACAGTGATAGTATTCATGTATAGGCTACACTTTATTGCTGAGAAACGCTGTGCTGGATTGCACAGAGAGGCCAATGAATTGTGGCACTGAGCCATATAAACCTCTTCCTCTAAAATTTTGAAGAAGGGAAAGTCCATCATGATTAAACAGCTTTAAAAGCAAATCCATGGTGCCTGTAATCATAAAATGGATTAAAATGAAAATTTTTAGCAGCTGGAGATGGTCAGCTGTGGAGAAATATCCACTGCTTTTCCTCACACCAAGGCATTCTAGCCCTTTTCTCCCCATTCCACTCTATACTATGGCCTCTCCACTCCACAGCCTGTACCTCTTACTCATTACTTCAAAAGGTCTCATGTGCTAGACTCCCTACTTTTTTAACTGTTGCTGCCAATGTCTTAGCAATATCTTTTAGCTGTTGTTGTCCTTAGGCTCCTCTCTTTGTACACTACTTCGTCATACCCTGAATCATCTCTCCTGTGTGAGGGGATGTTGCATCTGTCCCACTGCACCTATTTTTTGCATCCTGGTAAGCTCCCCAGGGTGCTTATGCTTTGTAAGGAAAAAGGAGAAAAGATGTTATCTCAGAGACAATGTGTGCTTAATAGCAGCTTAGAATGCCCTACAGTGCCCTCAGGCTCTAATCACAGAATCACAAAGGTTGGAAGAGACCTCAAAGATTATCAAGGCCAACCTGTCACCACAGACCCCATGACTAAACCATGGCACCAAGTGCCACATACAATCCCCTCTTGAACACCTCCAGGGATGGTGACTCCACCACCTCCCTGGGCAGCCCATTCTAATGGCTAATGACTCTCTCAGTGAAGAACTTTCTCCTAATGTCCTGAACATCTTGGCTGTGAAGCATATAAGACCAGACTACTTATAAGAGTGACAAGAGTAACTCAGGCTTTCAAGATGACATCTGAGGGCTTGACTACCATCTGGGTCTGCACCATGACAGCCACATTCTTGTATCATATCAAGCTTGTGCCATTGTCCGGATTTGCAGTGCTCTGAGTTGGGCTGTTATTGTATTTGGGGAAGTACAGTGGTTTTGGAGGCTTGGGTCTCCTGCTCATCTGATGTATTTCCATAGTTTAGTGTCAGCATTTGCAGCAGAAAAAGCAGTAATGAGTTTATGGCATTATTTAGCTATTTTATACCCAGAAGAAAAAAAACAAAAGGCACCTCTTAATAGCATAAGAGGCACTTGGTACTCTTAACTCTTGCTTAACTGTGCATTACTCTCATACTTTTTTCTATTCACAACACAACTAACTGTTAAGGAACCTCTCCACAGCCTACATCAACTCTTGATTCCAGCAGATCTTAACTTTGTCTAGCTTTAATAATCTGGGCTAAAACTCTGAGGCTGGCTGATCCTGAATATTTATTTTTCCTGTTCAAACACACCAGTTTCTGAGAAGGAATATGGGAATATTGTTTTCTTCGTGTTAGGGAAAAAAAATACCGTCTTTCATTTGAAAAGATTAACTACCCCTGCTTTGGGGCAGAGACTTCAGATCTTGAGATAGGGGATGGAGAGGTAAGAAGTTCATCAATAACCCACATAAAAGCACTGTCCAAGGTTGGTGGCCTGTTACCAAAACAGCAGTTTAAGGCCTTGCAGAGATTTCTGCAGTCTTAGCCATCACCTTCCCAAAAGACTGTGCCTGCAGCAGCTCAAGCCAGGAAAGCTCAGTGGGAGGCAAAGCAAGACCATTCCCAGCTCTGCAGCTCAGAACCAGCTGCACTTTGAGCCTTTGAAATATGAATTAAGGAAGAAAACTTCTCCCATTTGTCCTCCAAACAGCTCAACTGCTGGGCTCAGCCTGCCTGTGGAAGACCAATTTGTAGTCAGACAAATTAGACCTAGGAATATAAATAGAACTAAGGACTATAGGAAGGAGTGAGAAGACTACCTTGGAGAGAGGTTGGTAAGGAGAGGGTGCAGAGACTGGTTGGGACAAAGAGCCATAGCTGAGTGAGAGACTAGTGCTGCAGAAGAGAAAATAAAGTTTCATTCTCCATCAGCACACTAAGGGCTGAGACTTTGTCTTCTCAGATATACTTACTACCTACTCCCAAATTCCTCTTGAATTGTTCAGGGCTCCACCTTCAGTGACTAGGGCATAGAGTGTGTCACTGTTAAACAGTGACAAATCCTTCTCTCTCCCCTTGGCCCACACTGGAATCTCTCCTTCTGTTAAATGCTGCCAGATCAGAAGCTGATGGACAGAAGCCAGCAGCCATGGCTACCTGGAGTCAGTAATCCCTGGAACACATCAGCCTACTTACATTCTGGAAACAGTTCCCTATGGCAGATAGGAACCATCTGAAATTCACTGCACTTGCAAGTCTTCCAAAGTAATCTCTATTACAAATTTTCATGTCACCACAGTGAATTGTAAGTTCCTGCCTTTATTTCTCTTCTGTTCCAGATACTTGATCAAAATTCAAATCTAACCAGGGGTGGGGGGGAGGGGAGAACACAAACAACCCCCCCCCCCCCCGCCCACCTCCCCCCCATGTGTATTTCAATCAATTGGAACAAATTCTTTTTTCTGTGACACTAGTGCTCATTCAAGAAGAACAGACTTGGGAGACCTCGACTCAAGTTTTAAAGGGCAGGCTATCCAGTATGCTTCTCCATTATGTTCTTCTGTGAGAGGGAACACAGCAGTGTGGTTTCAGAGCAGCTGAGAGCAAAGGGCAAGACCTGTCTTTCTCCTGTACTACAGCATGAGAGACATACAGCAATAATTACTTTAAAGTCACGCAGGAGTGTCTGCAGGCATGACAGATGTTAGATAAACTTTCTTAATATTTGCTAATTTCAGATTAAAGTACAAAGCAGTAAGATTTTCTGAATGAGTCATATGGAGGTAAAAGATGTCAGTCTTATTTCAAAGTCCTTTATGCACTGTGATTAAAAACTGTCCCCCAGTAATGCCTCTATAAACTCCATCAAAGGCATAAACTTCAGAGCCTTTCTTCATTATGATGATGTTTAACTATAAGTCTATAACAGCTATAACTGAGCCTATTAAAAATGTCTTTTTGTTTTTTTCTGGTAAGTCTGCCAGCTGTTCTCCTATATTCAGGAAAATATTTCTCACAAATGTTGGATTTTAGGGCCACATGACACCTCAGTTTAAACTGGCATGGATGCTCTGATGTCAAGAAATGCCACTTCCATGAAAGTGATTGAGATGGGAAGTGATCTCAGGAGATGGTCCAGTGGCAGTGCTCAAGCAGGGTCAGCTAGAGCAGGTTGCCTAGAACTGTGCTCAGTCAAGGTTTGGTTATTTCTAAACCTGGAGATTCCACAACCTGTTTGGTCAACCTATGGCAGTGCCAGTGACCGTCACAGTTAAAAAGTGTTTCCTAATATTCAGAGAGAACCACCTGTGATCACATCATGCCCATTGCCTCTGGTCCTGTCACTGGGCACCAGTGGGAAAAGTCTGGCTTCAGTCTTCATACTCCCATCAGATTTTATATATATTCATGAGCTATTCCTCTAAGCCTTTCTGGAAAAGAGGAGGCTGAGGGGAGATGTTATTACCCTGCATAACTACCTGGCATCACCAGTGCTGACAGGAGAAGGATCACTTCCTTTAACCTGCTGGTATTCCTCTTCCATTGTTGTAAAAGACAATGATTGACAGTTGCCACTATTACTGTAGCAAATTAGTTAGCAATTAGTTAGCCAATGGGTTAGGAACTGGCTGGAAGGTCAAGCCCAGATAGTGGTGGCAAACGGTTCACTTCCAGCTGGCAGCCAGTCACTAGTGGTGTCACCCCAGGGATCAGTGTTGGGCCTGATCCGGTTCAATATCTTTATTGATGATCTGGACGAGGGTATTGAATCCATCATCAGTAAATTTGCTTATGACACCAAGTTGGGAACACGTGTTGATCCGTTAGAGGGTAGAGGGCTCTGCAGAGGGACCTTGACAGGCTGGACAGATGGGCAGAGTCCAAGGGCATGAGATTTAACACATCCAGTGCCAGGTTCTACACATTGGCCACAACAACCCCATGCAGAGCTACAGGCTGGGGTCAGAATGGCTGGAGAGCAGCCAGGCAGAAAGGGACCTGGAGGTACTGGTTGACAGACAGCTGAATATGAGCCAGCAGTGTGCCAAAGTGGCCAAGAAGGCCAATGGCATTCTGGCCTGGATCAGGAACAGTGTGGCCAGCAGGAGCAGGGAGGTCATTCTGCCCCTGTTCTCAGCACTGGTTAGGCCGCACCTTGAGTCCTGTGTCCAGTTCTGGGCCCCTCAGTTTAGGAAAGATGTTGACTTGCTTGAACGTGTCCAGAGAAGGGCAGCAAAGCTGGTGAGGGGTTTGGAGCATAAGCCCTATGAGAAGAGACTGAGGGAGCTGGGGTTGTTTAGCCTGGAGAAGAGGAGGCTCAGGGAAGGCGTTGTTGCCATCTACAACTCCCTGAAGGGAGGTTGTAGCCAGGTGGGGGTTGGTGTCTTCTCCCAGGCAACCAGCGACAGAACAAGAGGACATAGTCTCAAGCTGTGCCAGGGAGGTTTAGGCTCAATGTTAGGAAGAAACTCTTCACAGAAAGAGTGATTGGCCATTGGAATGGGTGGAGTCACCATCACTGGAAGTGTTTAAAAAGAGACTGGAAGGGGCACTTAGTACCGTGGTTTAGTCGATTAGATGGTGTTGGGTGATAGGTTGGACTTGATGATCTCGAAGGTCTTTTCCAACCTGGTTAATTCTGTATTCAGTATTCAGTGTCAATAAGATGGTAGCTAGCATGATAGCTGTCCTGTCCTGCAGACTGACAGTCTACAGCTTGGCTATTCAGATGCCTCATGTGTTAGAGTAGAATTAATATAATCAGTATGGTGAGTAGCCTTCATTTTAATCTACTTGTAGAGATACCATCAGCACAGATTGTGAGGAGCTGGGATAACCAAGAATACAAAATGCTTTTGGCATAGAGTTCTTGGCTTCAATCTTTGCTTTTAACTGGGCAAAAGAAAATTGTGCCTTTTTTCTTTTTTTGATTTATTTTATTTTGGTATCTCGCTGTGGTCTCTGCCATCCTGCAGCTATGACAGACAATACTTTTCCTCTCCTCATCTTTTCTCTTTGGATGACCCAGATGAGGGAAGCTGTCAATAAAAACTGATGCATTTATGGACTTAAGCTGATGTGAGCCAGGGAGAAAGGGTAGTAGGAAAGAGAAAGGCTCTCTGTGCACATCTGTAAAGGATTTTGTTTGTTGGCTCCTGATAGAGGGGCAAACACAATGCTATAAACCAGTCAGAAAACACAAGTGATCAGGATATGACAAGGGAGCAGAGTCTTCATTCTGAAATTGGAGAGAAAAATACAGCATTTTGGAAAGGAGGATTTGCTGATTTTCATCAGCAGATATTTTCATATTCCTCTGGGTGCCCAGCGACTTTGAGAAGAGCTGAAAGGAGGACTAAGGTAGCAAGAGCTGGCACCAGCACCTAGAAGTGGGACATTCTCTGAGATCTCACACAAAGCAGACAGCAAGTAGTGAGATCTCAGGATTTTGCCAGTAGAGGACAATGGTGGCCCTAGGCTGGCTGTCCAGAATGATACATGGTAGATGTCCACTCACAAGGGAGCTGATTGTCAAAATGTTGCAACTCGACCACTTCTTACTCTCACCAACATAAAATTAAAAGGTTTCCTGGAGACACAGCCTCAGGGAAGCAGGGCTATTAACTTGCCACAGGACCTCACACGCTGGTTTCCAAACTGAATTTGACCATACAGGTAGTATGCACCTTCTCCAACCAGAAGCACGTACCACCTTCACCCACCTGTGTATTAGCTGTTATAGCATACATGAAGCCTACATTAGCTCAACAATATCACCAGGAAATGGGATATTCCTCCATCCAACTGCACCACAGAGTCACTGCAGGAATCAACCGCTACCTTACCTGGTGTGCAAACTCCCAAGTGAGGTTACTACCAGATGGTTATATTCCAGAGTGCCACATGAGCCTGGGAAGAGAAATTCACAGATGATTGCCCTGTGTGGAGTTGATTTGGGGGGGGGGGGGGGGGGGGGGGGGGGGGGGGGGGGGGGGGGGGGGGGCGGGGAGGGATGTTAGCACAGTTCCGTTCAGAAAGCATCTCCAACTGCTTGAATGTTCTGCAGAAGAGCTGGCTGGGAGAGCATGGAATCATAGAAATTCAGAATATTAGGGGTTGGAAAGGACCTCCAGAGATCATTAAGCCCGATCCTCCTGCCAAGGCAGACTCACCTAGGGCAGACCACAGAGGAACACACCCAGGCAGGTTTTGAAAGTCTCCAGAGAAGGAGACTCCACAACCTCTCTGCACAGCCTGTTCCAGTGCTGTTACCCTGCATCCACAAGCCCACTTTTGGTGGCCATCTGTTGATATGTTCATCTATATCTATATCTATATCTATATCTATATCTATATCTATATCTATATATAGATATATATTTTTATATTTTTTTTTCCTCTTGGCCAGTGCTGCTCCACTAGACCTAATAGTAGAGATGAGTTTGTGAGCGTGAGGCTGCCAATGCACTGAGCAAGACAGGACTCACGCCTATGTGAGATGACAAGCAAACATCAAGGAGAGCTTCACAGGAAAAGTCCCAGCTTTGGAGGCATCCTAAACCTTTCACTAATTCAGTGCAATGCAGGGGTAAGCTATTTGCTAACAAAGGCCATGGTAACCTTGATTTTCCTCTGTAAGCACAGGCTAGAGGGGGGAAAAAAGAGTTAAACAGACTGCTGGGAGCTAAAGTGCCATTCGAATGTCAGAAGAAATACATGAGAGGCTGAGAAAGGTACAACAGCCCTAAGAGTACTTCCGCATCTTGCTTTCCAGAGGGACACCTTTCAGAAACTGAGAGATATTTGGTCATCCATCCATGCAGGGCAAACCTTTCAATGCTCTTTATAATGACATAAGATGCCTGTTACTAGTATATGAACTCAGATAATCACCCCAAGCACTCCTCCCTTTCCTCAGAGTGTGTCTTGCAAAACAGACTGAGCATTTCTGAACTGATTCAGAATCTAATTTTGGTACCATGGAGCTGATATCACCTGTTCCTTGAGTGTCCACATTTGAGCTAGCTGAGAAGTGTTTTGAAGGATGCTTTGCTTCCAGGAAATGTCACTTCTGTGGAAGCAAAATGCTCTATAAAACAGGAGGTTTTGCAGAACCATCTTGCATATGGCAGGCATTTTTTTGAGGCTGGTTCTACAGACCTGACAGTCTGTCTTAGTACACTGATATCACACCCCAGGGACTAATCTTAGGGAGCCCTGATGCATTCTCATTAGTTCAAAGGCATCTGGAAACCCTAGGTGACCAGGAAGCTGGGGCAATCATGGAACATCCAAGTGCAGTTTTGTTTTAAAAATTTTAAAATATTGTTCAGAATTGTTTTGCATTATTTATTCCCTACAATTTTGGACTGAAGGGAAATTTTGGTGCTTCTGCTTTGAGTTCTGTAACAGGACAAGGTACTTCTCCAGAATAAACTCTTGGTTTTGACCTGTGATGCACTGCTGTTTTCAACCCAAGCAACCAGAGCACTGGGCACTGAAATCTCACATCTGGGTTCTGCTTACATTTGGATTTGTTTCCTGATCAGTTTGCACTGCGGATGCACATCTCAAATTATTCGAAGTCTACCACTGCTCTTCCCTCATTTTCTTATTTTAAACCTCCTTTCTTCTTCTATGTCAGAAAATATCTAGAGCAAATAAGCATAATGTCAGCATTTGAGACCTAAACCATACACATCTTACTACCATCCCAATCTGCTTCCACAACACAGAGGGAGAAATACTGTCTGTGAAAGAATTCTCCTGGTGCAAATTTGTTGGAAAAGCAACTTCATTTATGACACTGTAGGTATTAGGGGCCTTGCCAGTACCATTATCAGATAAATGATTTACTGGTTTCCAGTTTGGCTTCCTGTTAACTTGACAATAGCCAAGTGTTTACCTGTTTGAAATGGACATCTTTTCTGCTTGATGCACTTGCATTGTGCATTGTGTAAAATACTGCATAGGAGAATAAGCTGCTCTTGGGATTACAGCTCTTCTGGCTTGGTAGCATCTCACGCTCACTTTACACAAAAGTTAATTACTACTAGAAGGAAAGTGCAGGTCAGAAAGGGCTGGGTCTGGAAATGACATGATGTCCTTCTGCATTTTCTGCACTAGTTCTCTGTGTATAATTTGTATGATTTTGAGACGAAAAATTACATTTCCTTCTAGACCTTATGGAAGTCAGGCCAGGACTTCCACTTATATTTAAAACTCACAGTAGTGGCTCCATAGATGGTGTGGCGTTCCCACCAGTGCAGCACAGTCACTGCCATCAGAAACAGCAGTATGAGGTCCTTAGCTGCTGATGCCTCTGCTGTGGTGTGTGGGAACAGGTAGCAAGGCTAGCAAGGGCTCTCACCCTGTTGGTTACACTGTGTGAGAAGGTAGACATCCCAGCTTCTGCTTATCATGTGATGGGGGATTATGAGCAAAAAGTATGTTGTTTTATTAATCCATTCTTTACTCTGTTACCTCTGCACCTAAAAGGTACAGCCACAGGGTGCAGACTTTGAGCAAGGAAAAGTGCATTTCTTCAGCTTGTAAACTTGATTGCTGTTTGTGTAAGATTTGCAAGCCAGGAGGTCTCAAGATAAAACTGCAACTGAATCTTTTCTCTGAGGGGAATCTTTTTTCTTTTTTTTTTTTTTTTTTTTTTTGTTTTTGAGTGTGAAGCAGTAACCGCTGGGTAAATGAACCCAGAACTTCACTGCCTTCAGAGCAGAAGGTCTATCATGACCCACCTTGATGATATCATGGTCTAGATATTAGTCATGGAATGGTTTGTGCTGGAAGGGACCTTTAAAGTTCATCTAGCTGAAACCTCTTGCAATAAGTAGGGACATCTTTAAATAGATCAATTTTGAATGCTTCCAGAGACAGGGTACCTACTATCTCTTCAGGCAATCTGTTCTGCCATAAAAAACAACCCACAACACAAAACATCTCCATTATCTCCATGAGATGTTTTGTTTTATTTTATATTAGAAGTTATTGCATGGCAACCTGTTTTCTAAGAGTAAAACAAATGCTTTCCTGAACAAAGCAAACCTGGCTTCCCATGTAATCTCTGCATAAGGCCTCTGTTGCTTAGTAACCCTTGCAGACTATAGAGCTGAGGGTTAGCACAGAAGAGACACAAGCAGTAAGTGTCAAATCCCAACCCCTGCCACCAACAGGCATGAAGAGCAGCCAAAAGAGCAGCGGCCTTCCATCGGGCAGGCACTCTGTGAAGCATGAGCCTTGTCACCTGCATCACTTGTTGGCAACTGTGTGGCTGTACAGTTGCACCACTTCCCTCACGGGCAGAACCTATGAATCTGCCTCTCCTCATCCCTTGCACATTGCTGTGTTTTCCATCCCTGATCCCTGCTTGGGAATGGCAGTCCTGAGCAGGGAGCATTCAAGATGCTCCACTCACACATGTCACTCCTTCGTAGTCAAAATGAGAACGTAAGGGTGGTGGAAGAATCATGCTTTGTGGCACTTCAAGACAGTTATAACACTGGAGAAGGTGCAATCAAAGACTGAACCTGCATGAGCAGGAAGAGGGACTAAATGAGTAATTTGGTCCATCTCTGATTTGTTTCATATTTTCTTAAGCATTTTTTAAAGCCATTCCTTGCACTTGTCTTTCCTTCAGACACCCAGGCATTTACCTCCTTGTTCTTGTTTCTGAAAATAACAGCTGACAAATGAAAGTAATTGCTTTGGGGAAGCCAGAAAGCACCAGTATTCATGCTGTGGTTCCATTTTTGTGCCATGTGAGACGTACCACAGAACAGTGCTTTCACACCCTGTCCTTGGGGACGGCTGTTGAATGTAAGAGCTGGGGATGAGTGGGACAGAAAACATTTTTGAAAATCAGGCCTATAGGCAGCCTCTCCAAACCTCTGAAATAAAGCACAAAGCAATGGGACTTCCTTCAGGCACATGGGGTGAAATGTGTGGTAGCTGTTTGACTGAAGATGCAGTATGCGAGGAACCATTTCAGATGAGTTTAAAAGCATCTACGCAGCCAAAGGTACCCGGCTAGACAACCAAATGCCAGTCAGATCAACCTCCTTGCTGGGGCTGGTATCTTTGGAGCAGAAATACATTCCAGAGGCTGCGGGGGGGGGGGGGGGGGGGGGGGGGGGGGGCGGGGGCGGGGAAAGAAAGTGTAGAAAAGAAGAGAGGGATTGTTGCTCTGTATTATGTTAGTGAGAGGACTCCAGCCTCTGGCACTGTAAGGATGGAGCACCCAGAGATTAATTCTTTTCCAGTAGAGGCTTTCTCCTTCAGTGACTGAGGCATAGCATAGAGAGGTATCTTAGGAGTTCTGTCCAGCTTTGCTGCAGATTTGGATGTAACAACATAATCTAGAAGAGGAAATAATGTTTCTCTGTGGAATATTTTGCATTCTGTTGATATCAAAAATCCAAGGATTGTAATTATGATCCAACCCACAGAAACCTTTTACATATGTTGCCCCCATAACCCAGCATGGTATCATCCTGTGATTCTGGCCAGCTGTTTGAGGTGAGGGAGTGATGGTTGTTGTAAAATTCATTATTAAAAATTCACCAATACCTCTTTTTCCTTCCTCCCCTGCTTCACATCTTCTATTTGTACTTCTGTAGCCTTGGAAAGCAAAGCTGTCTGAGGAAGCTTCTCTACTTTGCATTTACTCACTGAGAAACTGACCCATAGAGTATAATCTATACTCCTGTCTAGCCCAACCAAAACAGTCCCTTATAAGCAAAGGGATTCCCATCTGCCATCAGGTGAGTTGAGACTTTATTGTCAGGGATGCCTGAAATATAGCCTGTCATGGTAAACTGGTTCTTACCAATTACATAAACGCTCTCTGACGGAGACTTGGGCAAATCACGGTGATGTAGTGCAGATGGGGGTTTATGCTTCCTCTGTAGGAGTACCTCTAGTCTCTTGTCCCAGTAATATCTACATTATTAATTTCTTACAGTAACCAAAAGAGCAAAGACATTCATCTAGCCACTTTATTTAACTCTGTGAGGGGACAGATTATTGATTAAGAGACCCTTGAGACAGACCTCTGCATTTTCCATCCCAAAGTCAACCTGTGAGCACTAAAAATCTGGTGTGCATTTTGTGTGCCTTCCTCACTGAGCAGGAGAATCATTACCAAAGGCTGGAGGTGTACATCCTCTGTTTACATGGTTGACAGAGCTGGGATTTCTGAATGGTGAAGCCCTGCCTCCCTTGGAAATTACCTGAAATACTGAATTATGTGCAAAGGCTACAAAACTCATCCTGTGCCACCAAACAAATAAAATAATACTCATATTCTGGGTATTACATGACTGGATTCTCAAAGAGCTGCTTCTAGTGCACATGTCACATTATAAGACACTGAGATCACAGGATCAGTCCCTGAGGTTTATCATGTGAAGTCTGCTTGACTAAATTATGAGGTTGTGTAAGTCAGGGGCACTCCACTGATGGAAATGAAATCTCATTGACTTGCACTATCTGAAGAGCTGAGATGACAGTCCTGCAGTAGTCAGCACATAATAGCTTAAGAAAAATGCATAAAACACCTAGCTATGAAGCTGCAGTCATTTTGTTGCTTGTTGACTTCTTGCCCCACGTATAGAATCATAGAATTGCAGGATTGTAAGGGTTGGAAGGGACCTCAAGGATCATCTATTTCCAACCCCCCTGCCATGGACAGGGACACCTCACACTAGCTCACAGCCACATCCAGCCTGGAGAACCAGTGCTGATGGCCTCTGAGCTGAGCTGGGCTGAGCACAGCTAGAGATGAAGGGGTGCAGTGACTCTCAGACAGTCACTCTTTTCCCTTGCTCCTGGAGGCAAGGCAGTGCACAGCAGCAATCCATCTGGCTGGAGGCAGGTCTTACAAATGCCCTGTGGTAGTCACACCGACCCAGCCATGTCCCCTCAGTCTCTTTTCCAAACTAAACAGCATCAACTCCTTCAGCTGCTCTTCATAAGATTCATTCTCCAGACCCTTCACCATCTTCGTTGCCCTCCTCTGCACTGGTTCCAGAACCTCCACATCTCTCTTGTATTGAGGTGCCCAAAACTGGACAATAATACTCAAGGTGTGGCCTCACCAGCACCAACTACAAGGGGACAATCACCTCCTTGCCTGTGATGGAAAACAAGATAGGAAAACAAAAGACTCTGTACATCAGCGTGCTTTATAAACAGCTGCTCAGACAGTTCTCTCTGTGCAGCAATCTGAAATTACACCCGAGCACCACATACACCATGACAGCAGAGGAAGGATGATCTTTCCTGAATTGACTTTTCATGTGAATAAAGGAATTCTTCCACCCCAAGAGACTGGGGAAAGGTGATTTCTGCAGCCATGTCCTTCCTCTTCACAATGTAAAACAGACCAGAGATTGTTTTCAAGCCCTCAGGCACATCTCCATGGCTGAACTGATGAAATTTCTGACCCCTCTCCCACTCCTCACTTTGGATGGGTGGCTAGCACAGGTGGAAAGTGTGTGGGGCAGCCATGGACTCAGAGCTTTGACACCTGCCCTGCCTCTGCCTGCTGGAGTGGGCACAGGCTGTGGGTCTCTGCTCTCTAACCCTGGGACTAGCAGAGACATCATGCACCATATTGAGGCAGTTTACTCTGGCCTCTCCAGTAGAACTGGATACCTGTTGCAAGAATCCTGAATACAAAATACCAACGTAGAGACTGATCAGAAACAGGCAGATTATCCACATGTCTCTGTGTGGGACAGGGCTGGCAGTTTCACTTAGGTGGGTATGCCACCTGTGATCCCACAGCCGTCTTACAAGTGCTTTTATGCCCTGATGTATTTTCACGAGAGAAGGAATGAAAAAAAAAAAATCACCTTCAGCAAAATTCTCATCCTGAAACTCTCCAGAAACATTCTGCTAGAGTCTAAATTTAAATATTATGTGTAAAGTATCATAAACCTTTAAATCTGTGTTTTGACTGTAAGTCCAAAAGCTATGCAGGCTGGAGCAGTTGGGAAGCCCTACAGCCCTCAGAGGAAACAGCACAAAGCTCACATTCCCTCTACTGTACTGGAGCTGCCTTTTGACACTGTTTTCAGGAACTTGCCAGCTCATTTTCTAACTTGTTTGCGAGACATCAACAGCCTCAAATTACAGCAAGCTGAACAGCCCAGTAAATATTTACACAAACCTGCTGGTGATGGTTTGAGCTGACATGAGCTACCTTTTGTGCTGGGGGGAGGCTGTATTTACAGCCAACCAGCTAATGAACATGATCCCAGCCATGGTTTAATACAGATGGCTCTTTCAGCATTTGCGGCTTTCAAGTTACAGGGAGCACAAACTTCAATAGCCTTCGTTAGAAGGCTCAGTCTCAGCTCTCTCTGTTTTGTTTACAACCAGTCTCTCTTTGTGCAGTCAAGGGTTGACTAACATTCAGCTGTTTGCATCCAGCAAAGCATTTGTGCAGGACTGGCGTTGTTTCTGCTCTTTTTTTTTTTTTCCTTTTCCTTTTGACACTGATGGTTTTTATTTTGAGTCTACAATACAGGCAATTTTTGTAATGTAGATTTATTGTTGTTTGAGTGGCATTGCTCTAGACTGTCTTCCAGAGTCCCGCCACGGCTGAAACATGGCATGGAGTGGGAAAGGCAGCAGGAATCAGTGCCCATCTGTGGGACTCAGTGGAGGGCAGGAAGCCCTCCTCTAGCTGACACTTAGACCAGTCACTCACCCCTTCTCAGAGTCAACCCTCAGAAGCACATTTTACCAGCATTCAGGTCTCACCTCCAGAGTATCTGTTCACTCCATATATGACAGTGGATTTCAGTCTGTCCAAAGGAAGATGGCTAAGCTGCTTGTTATTGTAGTTACAGTACAGTTATATATATATACAGACACACAGAGTTATATACACATAATTATATATACATGGTTACATGTAGGGTTTTTTTATATATATAGAATAGAATAGAATAGAATAGAATAGAATAGAATAGAATAGAATAGAATAGACCAGGTTGGAAGAGACCTTCAAGATCATCGCGTCCAACCCATCAACCAATCCAACACCACCTAAACAACTACCCCATGGCACCAAGCACCCCATCAAGTCTCCTCCTGAAAACCTCCAGTGATGGTGACTCCACCACCTCCCCAGGCAGCCCATTCCAATGGGCAATCACTCTCTCTGTATAGAACTCCTTCCTAACATCCAACCTAAACCTTCCCTGGCGCAGCCTGAGACTGTGTCCTCTTGTTCTAGTGCTGGCTGCCTGGGAGACGAGACCAACATCCGTCTGTCTACAATCTCCCTTCAGGTAGTTGTAGAGAGTGATAAGGTCACCCCTGAGTCTCCTTTTCTCCAGGCTAAGCAACCCCAGCTCCCTCAGTCTTTCCTCATAGGGCTTGTGTTCCAAGCCCCTCACCAACTTCGTTGCCCTTCTCTGGACTCGTTCCAGCAAGTCAACATCCTTCCTAAACTGAGGGGCCCAGAACTGGACACAGTACTCAAGGTGCAGCCTAACCAGAAGTCCCTCCCCAGCCTTCTTGTAGGCCCCCTTCAGATACTGGAAGGCCACAATTAGGTCATCTGAGAGCCTTCTCTTCTCCAGACTGAACAGCCCAAACTCCTTCAGTCTGTCCTCATAGGAGAGGGGCTCCAGCCCTCTGATCATCCTTGTGGCCCTTCTCTGGACACGTTCCAGCACCTCCATATCCCTCTTGTAATAGGGGCTGCAGAACTGGACGTGGTACTCCAGGTGGGGTCTCACCACAGCTGAGTAGAGGGGGAGAATCACCTCCCTCGACCTGCTGGCCACACTTCTCTTGATGCAGCCCAGGATGTGATTTGCTTTCCAGGCTGCAAGTGCACACTGAGAGTTCATGTTGAGCTTCTCGTCCACCAAATATTAGAAGAATATCTTGTATCCTGCTGGGGTGTTATGAGCTGAGAGAATCCAAGGTGGCAGACAAAATCCCACCAAACCAAAGACAAAAGTCCATTTTCGAAAAAGAGGAAGAACTATAGACCAGTCAGTCTCACCTCTGTGCCCAGTAAGACCATGGAGCACATCCCCCTGGAGGCACTGCTGAGGCAGAAGAATAAGGAAGAGGTGATTTGGCACAATCAGCATGGCTTCACCAGGGGCAAATCCTGCATCACAAACCTGGTGGCCTTCTATGACAAGGTCACAACATTAATAGATGAAGGCCGAGCAAGAGACATCATTTACCTGGACCTGAGCAAAGCCTTCGACACTGTCCTGCACCACATCCTGGTCTCCAGACTGGTAAAGTATGGGTTTGATGGATGGACCAACAAGTGGATAAAGAACTGGCTTGACAGCCACATCCAAAGAGTGGCTGTCAGAGGGTCCATGTCCAAGTGGAGGCCAGTGACAAGTGGAGTCCCTCAGGGATCAGTCCTGGGAGCAGTCTTGTTTAATATCTTTGTTGGTGACATGGACAGTGGCATTGAGTGCACCCTCAGCAGGTTCACTGACAACACCAAGCTGTGTGGTACAGCAGACACACTGGAGGGAAGGCAGGCCATCCAGAGGGACCTTGACAGGCTGGAGAGGTGGGCCCATGACAACCTTATCAGGTTCAACAAGACCAAGTGCAAGGTCCTGCATCTGGTTCAGGGCAATCCCAAGCACCAATATAGGCTGGGCAGTGACTGGCTTCAGAGCAGCCCTAAAGAAGAGGACTTGCAGGTGCTGGTGGGTGAGAAGCTCAACATGAGCCAGCAGTGTGCACTTGCTGCCCAGAAAGCCAATCACATCCTGGGCTGCATCAAGAGAAGCACAGCCAGCAGGTTGAGGGAGATGATTCTCCCCCTCTACTCTGTTCTGGTGACATCCCACCTGGAGTACTGCATCCAGTTCTGGAGCCCCTATTACAGGAAGGATCTGGATGTGCTGGAGCATGTCCAGAGAAGGGATACAAGGATGATCAGAGGGCTGGAGCACCTCTCCTATGAGGATAGGCTGAGAAAGTTGGAGCTGTTCAGTCTGGAGAAGAGATGGCTCAGAGGAGACCTAATTGTGGCCTTCCAGTATCTTAAGGGGGCCTACAAGAAACTGGTGTGGGACTTTTTAGGGTGTCAGGTAATGATAGGACCAGGGGGAATGGGACAAAACCAGAAATAGGTAGATTCAGATTGGATGTTAGGAAGAAATTCTTCCCCATGAGGGTGGTGAGACACTGGAACAGGTTGCCAAGGGAGGTGGTAGAAGTCCCATCCCTGGAGGTTTCTAAGGCCAGGATGGATGTGGCTCTGGCCAGCCCGATCAAGTGTGAGGTGTCCCTGCCCATGCAGAAGGGTTGAAACTAGATGATCCTTGAGGTTCCTTCCAATCCTAACAATTCTGTGATTCTATGATTCTATTGGCAGCAGGTCTGATGTAACTTAGAAAATCTATTTGCTCCAAATATCTCTCCCAGGGCAGAGCAAAGGTACCAGCATCCTAAATATACAGTATGTAGCCTTTGCAAGCTTAGGCATAGAATTTTCCTCATAAGTCTGGTGAAAATACAATACACAGGCCTATCTGTGACTGCATAGAGCTAATCCGGAATCATTAATGGAAAATATGCTTTTCCCCCCCTGAGAAGAAATATCTAATTCTCAAATGGGTGGCTCTTCCTTACCTGCAAAACAAGAAGCTCTTCACATTGAAAGTACTATCATTTAATTTATATGATAGGATGGGAGAAACTGGTATTCCCATGGTTTTGGTAACTGTCAGTCTGTTTTGGAGGACAGACAAACAAATGGCAGGTGACGCAGCGGGTGGAACAGGAACTGGGCTTCACTATCCCCTTCCCGATACATGCCAGATCTGTTCTGTTAAGCTGCACATTGAACCAGACTCCTATATCTGTATTGAACTTTTTGCTCCATTAAATCTCTTCCAGGATGGTTACACAGGATGAATATTACAGCTTAAGGAAGCAGCAGCGTTTAGCTAGTGTTTGCAGAGAAGAAAAGCCTTGGAAATAACAGCTGCTTAGTAATCTTTTGACAAAACATTTGTTGTCAGAACACAGTTTGTCAAGAGCTGTTTCCAAAATAGCACAGTAGCTGGCATACATACTAAACCAAATTTTTTGTTGTTTTGTTGTTTTTTTTTAAAATAAAAATATTTTGAGTGTAAGACCTGGAGTTTAAGATGCTGGTAAATTTACAGAAAGGAAAAGTGCTGATTAAAATAAAACATTTCTAAGTGTTGTAAGGAAACTACTGGTCCCAAGTGGAACTGGTAAGTTTTTTCCATCTTTGCTTGCTCACAAATGTTTTGCTTCATGTTTTCATTTACCTTGGTTAGGAAACACCAAATTTTTAGGTCTCTTCATGGAATAATAAGCATGATTTTGTGCCAGGCCTCCTACAGATACATGTCTATGTACAAGATTGTCTGCTTCACATTTCTCTGTGCCCATTGTGTCTTACTTGTCCGCTTTGATTATCAGTACTCCAGGATAGGCAACTTATCACTGTGTCTGGCACCTACCATGTTTTTTTCTCCTCTCTCTGGATGTTCTTCCACAAAAGCAGTAACTCAATGATACATGAGAATTAAATCTCACTGAAAGGAAAATACATCGTCCTGGGAGACCATGTCACTTATACATACTTCCGTTTGCTAAAAGTAAAGTCATTTGGGATGGAAGATGGTGATTGTGGCTGCTTACCTAATTTTGGCATGGATGCAACAATATCCTCTATGAAGTGTTCAGAAAGATTTTGAAGGGTTACATCTGATAAGATATTGACATGGGTGAATGGGTGCTACAGAGAGAACAGCAGGGCTGTGGTGAGAAGAATCTGCACTGGAAGATGCACTTTCAAGTACTTTTCTCACTCTACTGTTGTGTTTCCCCTTTGGTTGATGGTGTAACTTGGCAAGAAATTCCCACTTGCTTGGTTTTCTCATATTTTGTTCTGGTGAGGAAATGGTCCATTTTATGAAACCTCTAACATGCTGATTTGCTTCTGTCTTTGGGGTTGAAGCAGAGAGTCTCTGTTCACTCCATACATGAGAGGAAGTCCTTCCCTGGAATCTCCCTGCCTTGGATTACCTGTTGGCCACCCAGGAAGGCTAGAGTATACATGGGAGATTTGATTTTAGAATCACTGAAGAAATTGCTTGTGACCTGGAAAGTCCCTTGTCAGTCTTTGGGAAGAGCCCTTTGTTACTGGGCAAGCAGTTCCTACATGACCATTCTGCATTGGGGCTACTCTGTTAGTCAGGTCTGGAAGAAGAAAAGGGAAAGGAATCAGAGTCTGAAACAGCCCTAAAAGCTCTTTTGAGAGAGAGCAAACTCCAGTCTAACCCACACTACAGAAAGTACAAAAATTGTGCTTGAATATCACATTTTTTCCATTAACACTTTATGTTATGCATAATGTTTATGCAGAGATATCATTATTTCTACTTCTGATTATAATTGTTCAGAATATTATAAGCTTGTGAAGAAAAAAACCCAACACACACACACACACAAAAAAAACAACCCTCAAATATAATCAATGCATTGACACAAAGGTAAAATTCATGCAAAGGTAGAACAGGGTATTAACACATGTTCCTATATAAGCTGCTTTATTTAAAGCAGCATCACTTAAAATTCAAGGATTTTTTTGACATTTGTTTTTATTCTTCCACATAACCTCCTTCTACAAAAGAAAAAAAATGGACAGAACTGCTTCAAATTTTTTACCAACTCTTTAATTCATCTTCATCACCATGTACAAAACAAGCCACTGAAGAGGGAGTGTACTGAACCACAGTGATGACAATTCTGCTTTGGCTGAGCTGTAATGGACAACATGCCTGTCCCATATGGCTTCAAAAAGAATATGTTCTGATTAAGGAGCAGTGGGAACATTTTCCAAGGACATTCGGGTGCCTTTTATAGATTTATAAGGCAGATGCTGCTCCTTAAAAGCATCTGCCTCCCAGACCTTTTTTTTTCTTCACTATACTCAGTCATACAGTAGGGATAAAACTCATGTGAAATGGTGACTCCTTCATGGTTTCATGTACATGCTAAGCCAAATTTTATCACCTTCATGATGAACAATACTCTTCTTGAAGAGATTAAATAGGAGAGGGGTGGCTCCTCACCCCACAGGGGATGTGGAAATGGGGAGATGCCAGAGAAAAGTGAGATCTGATGGGCAAGATTTTCCTGTAGTCATAAACAGTACCTAAGGGCCTTCTGTTGGTGGGAGAGAGGCCACTACTCTAGCAGGGTTATTGTTTCTCATTTTATGAGATACATTATCTTCTGTATCAGGCTGGGCTATTACCAGGCAGGTACCCTAATAAAATCACTTCTGGCACACAGAGCATGAGACTGGAGGGGTTCTTCAGAGGCTGTTTGGTACACTGACCTGGAGGGAATCCCTAGGCAATCATGGAAAGCCAAGTCAAAGCAACTAACTCCTATGTAACACAGTCCATCCGTAGCTGCTCAAAGCATGTAAATGTTGGTGACTGTTTTACTTGGACACATCAACTTTACATTGCAGAGTGAAGCAAGCAGAATGGGCCAGTCAGGGGTCCAAAATAGTCAGGGTTCCAAAAGAACCAGTGATGCCATGTGAGCCCTGCAGGATCAGCACACCATGCAGGAATGGTCAGAGGGAACCAGTTTGTAGTAATAGCCACAGGATAAGCAGGGCTGCAACTGCCCATTGTACAGCCCAAAGCATCTCGCTCAGCTCTTACTGACAATGGAAAAATGAGGCTTGGGTCCTCCTCGGTGCCAGAGCAGAGCTTCGGGTAGAATATGCCAAGTGAGGAAATTTCTCATCCCTGGGAATCCTGCTAGCAGTCACCCTCACTGGGGTGGACAAGGGACTGGTGAGGAGTGTAAGAGCATCACAGGAGGCAGCATCAAAGCACAGATGCAGTAACTTGTTAAGACAGTAGGAACCAAGATGCAAAGTGTACAGGGTCACAGAGCAGATCAGCTTGAAAGATGGGCTGAAGATTTTCATCCTGCCCACCAAGGCACATTGCCTGCTCATCTGTGTGCTACCACTGGGGAAGCACAGCTTTCAGGGCCCATCATTTGCAGTGCAGCATGCACTAGCCTTTCATTTCCAGAAAGTGGTAGTGCTTGCTGAGACTACTGAGAACTCACTGGGAACCGATATTGGTAACAACAGCTTCCCACAGGCAGTTATCAGACGCAGGAAGATTTCTGTGTATTTATGGACACAAGGGTGGGTCTTTGCTCAGGAAGGACCCAGAAATTACATGGCAGGGAGGCTAAGCACTTGGCAGGATGTATGAGAGAAACCAAAGCAGTGTTTGCTGGTGCCCAGCTTCTGCCTAGCTGCATCAATTTAGCAATCACTCCTGGTCTGAACATCAGGCATACTCACAGAAAGTCATGTACCCTTGGATTTCAAATAGGTTGGGAGTGTTGACTTTCTCAAAACAAGAAAGTTCTGTAAATGTGAGAGTCCTTCTTCTCTAAAAGTTGCACAGGAAACCATGCATGCATCTGTATTTAATCTGCACATGAGTCTGACAGATCAATTAAAAAAAAATCCTAAAATTAATATAACAGATTTGCCCAGAGAATATTCATATGATCAAAGAGTAGATGTTTAAGTCAAGTGCAGGGATCAAATGGTATCAAATTCCAAAGCAAAAATGGCAGTTTGGGACAATAGAGTTTTAATTCTCCAGGAAAACATTTTGTTTCCCAGTCCTACTACCCAGCAGCAGAAAAAGATGTGCAGCTCCCTTTCAGTATTTCTTTGCTCAGCAAGAGAGCAAATTTATCTCCTTGGTCCCACCTCAGAGCTGCTGTGTTCATTCCCACTTCTGCTGAGACTTCCCTTGTGAGTTTGTGTTCCAGTTGGGCTGTGCTGCTGCCCCTTTGCAGTGCAACAACATGCTTCAAAGAGGCCATGTCCTGTTTGGGAGCAGCGGAGATGGTTATGCCACACAGATGCTGCTTTAGCACTCCCTGCACCCTGTGCTACCAACTCCAGTTTCTCTATGCTATAGACGCAGTAGAGGTCAAAGGGGTGTTCCCCAGAACAAGTCACAGCTCCACTGTAGAGCAAACTGATGGCCTTGCCCTGAACATCATTGTTTCCTGCTTCTAAAACACAGATGTGTTTGTACTTCTGTGTCCCAAGGTGGCTCTGGGAAGTTTTGTGTCATGGTTGTTGACTCTGAGTGAGCCCTTTCTGAATGATTATTTTAAAACAGACACATAGAGCTGTGGGAGCTCCTACTACTGACATGCTCTAGCCAAGGTTGATGGTAGCTTGTAATGACTACCCATAGGATACAGCACAGCTCTTTTCCCAGAAAAATATTTCTTGCTTCTGCCAGCCTTTCATCCTTGCCTTATACCAACCTTTGCACATGCACCTATTTCAGTTAGAGATGATTACTGACCTTTCAAACCTTGCAAGAAGCACTACCTATGATAACTCATGCCTTCAAGGTGGCAGATGCTGTCAATGGTATACATGCTGCTACCTGTGCTGGTGCTTGGTAGATGCAGAAAGCATTGGGGTACACCCAACTTCCTGTGCCAGATGGAAGTTACTTTTTCTTCCTATACAAGGCAATGGTTTTTTTCTCTTCTCTTCTCTTCTCTTCTCTTCTCTTCTCTTCTCTTCTCTTCTCTTCTCTTCTCTTCTCTTCTCTTCTCTTCTCTTCTCTTCTCTTCTCTTCTCTTCTCTTCTCTTCTCTTCTCTTCTCTTCTCTTCTCTTCTCTTCTCTTCTCTTCTCTTCTTCTTCTTCTTCTTCTTCTTCTTCTTTTTTTTTTTTTTTAAATTAAAAAAATATGTGGGTGCCTTCTGCAGTTTTTGACTTGATAGTTGAATATGACACACTTCAGGCAAGGAAGTCAGTTTCTTTTGTAATTCTGCTTCTTACAGCCATATCCTAGTCTTATCCCCATAGCCTTCCCTTGCACTGTTGTTTCACTAGCACTTCCTAGGTTGAGACAACCTTCAAGGAGATGACCTCAAAATACAACTACAAGGAGGTCACTACTTCTCTCTCTACTCCTCTCACTCCTCCATAGAATACAGTCTCTGGTGTTTCCCCCCTAAACTCCTTGGGGTGGGAATGGGATCCTATTCTGTACACAGCAACAGGCAACACAGGGCCAGGGCAACCAGGGACAGCTGTCTGCAATGCAACACAAATAATGGAGTTTTCACTACCATGGCAAGAGAGGAAAGTTCCACTGTGAGCATTCAGGATCTCGGGTCTGGTGTGATAGTGCCCCGTATGCAGCTAAAAGCTGTGGATGAAGCAATTAGTCTAACTCCCATTGAAGACAGGAAGACTTGTGTCACAGATGATGGGACTAGGAGTAGGAACTTGCTGAGTCCAGGGGATTCCCTTCCCTTCCTGGACCTCTCTCTCCTCCTTCTTCCAGGCAAGAAGCAGCTCATTTTTATGAATTGGAAAAGTCCCAGGGCAGCCCAGTCTCCAGCTCCTGCTGTCTCTGTGGCTCAGCACACAGTACAGAGGAGGAAGAGGTCATAGAGGGGAGTGGGCCATGGGCTGCTGACACACTAAATGCTGCAAATTTGCATCCGCCTGGGGCTTGCCAAAAGGAACTGCCCAAACCGGGAAGTTGAGTAATGCATGGAAATGTGCTTCCCCTCCCTCCGCATTTCTGAATTGCATTGTCATATCTTTTTATTTTTAAAGCCCTTTGCTTTTCTCCCTGCTCTGTCCAAGGCACTCCTTCCTCTCCAAAGAACAAATAGCAGGGTGTATTGGAACTCTGCAACCTCAAAACCATCAAAATGGGCTGAATTCAGGAAAATCAGTCATCCTTCTCTTACAGGATGCAAACAGCAGAAAACTGAGCCCTCAGTCACTGCTCAGGGCTCTTCCTACAGCAGGGGTGCTGTTACCAGCACATACAAAAGGTACTCTTGCGGAGCATAGTCAAGCTCCTGTTCATTATTGGCTAGAGTGAACTGTTTCATGCCAGCTTCAAACATTTGTCTTCCATCTGCCCTGGAACAAGAACAATATCTTTCACTAGCAGTTCAGCTGCAGAGGTAAGGAAGGATCTAGTCAAAGCTGCAGAAATTCATATCCTGTACTTCTGGGTCTGGGACAAAGTTTTTTCTCTTAGATCACTCCTGACTGAGGAAGTAAGGGATTTGTACCTGGACTTCCCTCTACCATTATCACCACCATAACCAACCATGAACAAACAAAATGTGAGTCTCTCCTTTCCTGCCTCCATCATGGTCACAGTGTCACGCACCTACAGGGATGGGGAAATTCCCACCTGAATGCATTTTACAGATTCGGAAAGACAAGAGATTGAAAAGGGAATGGTAAACCTGAACCTTCTTGGTTATTTGCACCATGGTCCCACTCCTGGGAAAAGAGCAGGAACCGAAAACTATCAGGTGTAATAAACTGCTTTCAAGAGCACTAGTCAGCAATGTTTTAATAGTGAACATGAATCTTATTTCCCTCAAATTCTCTCAAAACCCCTCCTACCCCCCCAGATCTCAGTCCCTGTCCTTCAGAATATTAAAATAAAAAACAAACCAAAACAACAAACAAAAAACCCTGAGGTTTCCTGTGCAGTGAGTTCTGCATAATAGATCAGGAAATGTTTCATGTAACATGGGGAAGGGAGGAACGTGGAGCAAAAGTGAGAAGAAGGCAGAGATGAAAGCATCAAGTAGTGCAGAGAAACACCAACTCAACTGAGTAGAAAAAAGAAGAGCCTGCACAGCAATTATAACTGAGAGCAATGGAAATACAGTGGGAATTGTTGAGGCGCTGCAGTGGAGTGACAGAGGACAGTGGGAGAGTGGTAATAAAATGTTGTGAGGTCTTTGTAAGCACAGGGTGAAGGCATTCAGTGCAAAGATAGGGTGAGGCAGGGCTGGTTAGACGATCACTTGCCAGGGTAGAAGGGCAGACTGGCTCACTGACTGGTGTGACAGATCAGGCAGTTTCCTTGCTGAGTTGGCTGAGCTCTACCCAGAGCAAGGACACATTGTTGGTTTGGGGGTTTGTTTTTTGGTGGTTTTGTTGTTGTTTTTTCAGAATGCTTCCTGAAGTAGAGACTGCACTTCAAATATTGATGGACACAGTCAAATAAGGGGATCAAAACCCAGAGAAACTATACTGTATCAAGCAAAGAAGTCAAAGTACCCCATGTGAAGCTGCCTCTCCTTTACTCTGTGTGTTACACAGTTATTTACACCTGTTCAAAAGGGAAACAGCACTTTGGACCAGTAGCATTTTATGTACATCCCACTTAGCCACTTTGAGCTGGCACAGACAACAATTCCAGAGGGTGCACAACAGAGGATTAGAAGACCCCTGCAGGTTCCCAAAGCTGAGTGTCCCCAGGATGAGAGTCCTGCAGACATGCCTGCACAGGAGACAGGGATATTTCATGTAGTCAGGAAAAGTAATGACCCATTTAGCACCACCTGACAGCAAAAAAATGAGCAGCAATGCTGGATGGTGTGCCATTCTGCTCAGTACTGCTGTCTCCTCCTCCCAATCCACATCTGCCACACCATGCACGTCTGTGTGCTTTATCCACCTGACATGTCGGGTTTCCGGCAGCCAGACCTTTGGCTACAGCAAATCAGAGCCACTTTGCTAAAATCCACAGGCCTACAGAGCTATTCCAGCTCACCCAGGACACACGGCCTCTGGAGTGCAAACTACTGAGAGGAAGGGCTGTCTTTGTTCCATATCTGTATCCCGATTAGTACACTCTGACCTGACCCCTGCCTTGGTCTCTAAATGTAGCTGAAGTACAAATAATGGCATTGTTGGATTGGTTATCAGCAGTTCACTCAAGGATGCAAAGAAGCCTTCTGGGCTTTGCCCTTTTGCTTTAAAAGAAATGCATGTCAAGCAGGGATCACCATAAATACAACACTGCTGCTGCTGTGCCAAGGTACAGAACTGCAATGCAGTCATAAAAAAACCCCAACCAACCAACCAACCAAACCCCGAAACAATTTCGGTGCCTCCATGGGAATGTGGCAAGATAAACTCAAGGAAAGTAACAGTTGTTGGAAATTAAAAGAAAAAATAATTACAGTCCAGGATAGCAAACTTTCCAAATGATCTCTTTCTCATTTGTAGTTTTTCCTAAAACAGAAATTTAAACCCACAATTTGTTGAATTATGGCAAATAATTACATTTGTGGATTTGGGATTTTAAGCCCAGATTTGCTGCAAGTTTTATACTTGGTTTGTACCAAGGCAGGTCCAGTGGCTCACAAATAGCTGCTCACAGCTATTTGCACCAGGATAGCTTGAGTAGAGAACACATCCTGCTAGATCAGCCAAAGGGGTACTAGCTTTTGCATTCATGCAGTGGCACAGCAGGAACCAGCCTAGGTGTCAGCCTAGGGCTGTGCATTGTTGGTGAGTCTGACAGTAAGAAGTGAAAAACCTCAACGGACTCATTTGACCATCTGCAGCACTAGGAGCTGTTCTCTTGCCCTCAGGTCTTCAGACTGCTCCTAAGCAAACCTCCACTCAACCCCAACAGGGAATTTGCAACCCTTTGTGCTATGACCAAGTTATATCACTGTTACATCACTGTTACATCACTGTTACTCAGGGAGTGTGGGCTTTCTACAAGGCCAAGGAGGAGGGAAGACCCCAAGTAGAATGGTGTATAAGCAAGAGATTTGGCTCCATATTATTGTAAGTAAAGATATTTGGAACTGAGAGTTGTGGTCTCTAATTCCCTTACAAATACGTGACACAATCTAATGAGTCTTTCATGTTAAACACCAGTCTAAGGACTTTCATTTAATAGCTTTTCTTTCCCACTCACAGCTCCCTCTCATCTCTAGAGCTTTTCACTGTGCAGTGACAGAGCCATAAAGATCTTACTATAAAGGGGCCCCCCAGCCTTTGTCTTGCATATCACGACATCATGATTCAAATGTTACAGCACTGCAACACAAATGTAACATCAATGTACATCCTATAATGGGCCTTAATCCATCCCAGATTTGGTTCAGTGTGCTCACTTGCTCAGATCTCCTTGGACCACACATTGTGTGCCACTGTTTGTATTCAGTATAAACGAAGCATCAGTGTGGAAATCTCATCAGAACAACAGCAGTATGGTCAGATCAAGAGGAGCTAGCAGGAAGCCACTCTGTGTCTTTCCAGAAGACATGCCAATGAGCAGATTTTATGCTTATGGTACTTACCTCATAGACACTGAAGCTCAGCTGGGAAAACTATTGGCTGCACCTCCAGGACAGCCCAAATAGACAGCACAGTGGTGGCTGTGTCCCTAATTGCCACCAAGGGATGACAGGCCTCACATGGAGTGGCCAGGTAGTGCTGCTGGCCTCAGCAGCCTCTGGTAGTTCCCTCAGGCTTGATCTGAACCGACTTTGCTGCTGCTTCAGCCATCTGCAAGGCCTGGGCTAGATCCACCCCTGCTGAGCAGCGGCAGGCTCCTGAAGGCCCATTGCCACCTTCCTGGGCACCTGAGAGGCACCCCCTCTTTATCTGCCATCTGAGCCCCTTTTCCAAATTGTGCAGGTTGCTAAACAGTCCTTTTGACATAAGAGTGATGAGAGTCATTCCCTCACCTTTTATTGTTGATTATAAGGAAACCAGTAACAGTCAGGACTTTCCCTTCTGCATTTTCATGCACTATTTATTTTATTGGGAGAAAAACACATTATGTGCAAAATATCACAAAGACAAGACAAATATCAGGTCTATATTGATATTTAAATTGATGAGTATTACAGAGTAAAGAAATAAAATGAAAATACACAACAACAAATCCTTCAAACCATCTTGATCACAGCTGCCGTGAAAGCCACTCAGCAGTGCTGGAAAAGATTCCTCCCATCCAAGTACTGATCGCTGGAATTATTCCCTGCTCATGATATTCGGTTTTGAAAGGGTAAATGCTCTGAAAATACAGCTGAACACTTTTTCATTTTTTTTCCTTCTTCTGCCTTTTGGGATAAATGGAGTTTTACAGATTTATTTTTTCCCCATTAAAGTACACGTAGTCCACATTACAGTTATCTGTTGCAACATACAGTTATAAGGAGTCATCCTCTGCACGTTTAGCACTCAGGCCATACGCACTATTACTAAGATAAATCTAGGACAGCCATATTGTTCTCCTCTGGCTTTGAAAGGGCACTGTATGTGGTTTGCTCCATCTAACAAGAGAAGCAAACCATGTGTTTGAGCAACAACATGCTGAATCAGGGAGGCTTATGTTATTGTTATGAAGATATTGTGTTGTGGAAATACAGCCTGGAGACCCTCATTCCTTCCTGGTAGCATACTATGTGCTTGCATAAGTCCTTGTCTCAAAGTGTTATATGTGTGATCCCAAATGCCTCAGAAGCTTTGGGGCAAACATGGGCTTGCTAATGCTGGTTTTGCAAGCATCACACAACTGGCTGTTTGGTATGTTTTGATCACGAAACTGGGTAAAACAAACTGAGTTTATCTGATGGCAGATATAACAGAGTAACTGCTACATTTTATTCCAATACATTTCATTCAAAATTTAGCTGTCTATGTGATAAGCTTATTGTTTGTGTTTAAACATGAGTTGGATCTACAAAGTGAACCATCAAGCACACTGCTAAATAATATTTTGAGCATGAGATATTGTAGGGGAAGATCTTTATCTTTATGGTCAAAAAGCCATGAAACTTTTCACCATAACCATATCCTGGGACACTGAACAAGAAGAAACAATTGCAGCACTGGCAGAAAGGGTTGAAGAGAGCGTTTGTGGGCCACCAGGAACATCTGCTATGTCATTTAGCAGCAGCATTTGGGATTGCCAAATGTTACTCTGTACATGCAATTGCCAGTAAAGAAGGAAGAGAGATGAATGTTCACATCTAATTCCACCTGCTAGTTATCCTCTAGCTTTCACAGTGCTGTGTCTTTCATATCCATTACCTGGTTTGCATCTTTAGGTCCCCCTGCCTGTTCACAGGATCACAGGATATTAGGGGTTGGAAGGGACCTCCAAAGATCATCGAGTCCAACCCCCGCTGACAGAGCAAGATTGTAGAATCTAGTGCAGGTCACACAGGAACGCATCCAGATGGGCCCTGAAAGTCTGCAGAGAAGGAGACTCCATAACTTCTCTTGGGAGCCTGTTCCAGTGCTCTGTGACAGTGGGGAAGTCCCCCGTCATGTTGAGGTGGAACCTCCTGTGCTGTAATTTCTATCCATTGTCCCTTGTCTTGCCACAGGGCACAATGGAGAAGAGCCTGTCCCTTCCCTCTTGACCCCCAGCCCTCAGATATTTATAAACATTTATTAAATCCCCTCTCAATCTTCTCCAGACTAAAAGGCCCCAGATCTCTCAGCCTCTCCTCATGGGGCACGAGCTCCAGTTCCTCCATCATCCTGGTAGCTCTTCGCTGGACTCCTTCCAGTAGATCTCTGCCCTGGTACTTGGTTTTGTACAGAAGTTTAAATTTCTGATCTCTTTGCAACAGAAACTTTGTTTTTCAGAGATTCATCTCAAAACACTGTATCTTGCTAACACAGGTATTAATCTGACTAGTTAAGCTATCCAGATAGAGAAATTTTATCTTCCTTCACCCCCCACACCCCTAGAAAAGTTGCAGAGTTGGAAGCACATTGGTGGCTAAAGTGAGGGTGGAGGCCTTCAATTCTAAGGTGAGCGTTACCTTTGGCATTGTCCATGCCTCTCACTGCATTGCAAATAATGCCCTTGACTGGAGCATGCTTCGGTCCAGGCAATGGCACTTTCCATTCAAGAAACACTGAAGCTCACTCCACTGCTGCTCAAAAGGAAGTGCTTATTTTTCAGATATGGGCTTTCAGGTATTGGCTGTGTAAATGAGATGTATATAAAATTACATATATTAACTCCTTTGAGTGTTTCCTGCCAATTTTAGGTTCCACTGACCTCTTTTTCCCCTCCAGCAGAAGGATTAATCTCTCTTCCCACAACCCTATGAGGACCAACACTCATTTTCCAAAACTATGCTTCAGCCCCACCTGAGGTTTAACAGCTATCTAAGTAATTGGGACACCAGTTCACTAGCTCAAAAATATTTTGTACTGCACAAAAACGAAGGTCCCATTTTCTTAGGAAATTAAAGAAAAGAGACAAATCTGTCTTCAGGTTTGGGGCAATGGGGACAGACCATCGAATGCTACAGAATTCTCATGAAGGAAAGCGTTATTTCTAACTGAAAACTCAAATGATTCCTTTCAAAAAGATCACAGGGAAATTTCTTCTTCTGCAGATTAATTGAATTTAAGCTCAGTAGCAGCTCCAGATCCCACCTCCCAGCACAACTGTCTCCATGGCTAATTTTTGTCATCTGAAGTCCTCTGTCACCTCCAGCTCTTGGGTATAGGATCCACACTGGAGAATGTGTTGAAGGGAGTTTGCATTGTCAGGGTGGAGATACACATGCATTTTGCTGTAGTTCACTTTCCAGCTCTGTTATTTACTGCTCAGATCTCTCTGAGGGCTCTGGGCCTGATCCTGCTGCTATGGACTGGGCAGCAAATGGTTTTCTCTCTGTCACCGTTTCAGTTCCTTGCCCTGTTCACTCATCTGGGTAAAAGCCAGGGGTGACTTACAAAGGAAGCAGGTATGGGCTCAGCAATCCTGCATGTGCTGAAGGACTTCCTTGTGTTTCTCAAGCCTATATGTCAGAGAAAAAGGCCATCTGTGGATTTTGGCACTTACTGCGTTCAGGCCTCTCTTCCTTTATGTATGGAGGTTTTTATCTAACCCAGTGCAATAAATAGCTATCAGATTAAGCATGACCATGCAAATGTTACTGTATCTGCATTGTTGAAGGTCCTTTTTATGTGAGCATCCTCTGAAACAAAGCAACCTTTTCCCAGCCCTTGGTTGTGCTCGTCCCTGCTCTAATCACCCTGTTTTGGATGTGCAGCTTGCTGTGAAAGACAAATGACTGGAACTATTAAACTCTGCCTTGCTGTGAGTGTGCCCAGTGGTATTATTGTAATGGATAGTACATGGCAGACAGGATGACAGAGACCAAGAGCCAGGCAAGGACAGATGTTCTCTGATACCACTGTGCCCCAGCACCTGCTGCTCAGCCTGGGCCACCTTTCAAACAGTTCCGCCAAGGCTCTGCAGGTATTACAAGCCAGAACTCTTAGGTGCTTCTGCTGTGCCATGATGGAGGGAAGCGGTGGAAAGAGCCAGGAGGCCCTCACAGCCAGAA
The DNA here is from genome assembly GCF_014839835.1 of Dryobates pubescens. Taxonomy (NCBI): domain Eukaryota; kingdom Metazoa; phylum Chordata; class Aves; order Piciformes; family Picidae; genus Dryobates; species Dryobates pubescens. The sequence goes on from NC_071617.1 coordinate 29,359,601, forward strand.
CCCCTCAGTGTATTGACCTGGTGCAGCTGGTGGGCAGGGAGGAATACACAGATCCCCTTGCTCTCCTGCCCTGGGAGGGCTTGGGTATGGCCTGCAGTGAGGGCTACAGAGATAGACTGAACCAGGCTGTTTTGTGCAGCAGTCACTGGTCCATGAATGTAGACCGCACTGTGGTTGCTCCAGTCTGCATTTCCTGTGCCAGTGGAGTGAGTGACTCAGTGGACACCCAGACACACCTCCAGTCTGGGTGCGCAAAGCTGCCAAAGGGATCAGGTTAAGGGCACCTAGTTTCCATTAAATCCCTTTTAGTTTTCTCTGAAAAGATTTGCCTTCCTGAAAATGAGATATTCTATGTTGACAAGGTGTTAGCAGAAATTCTTGAGCAAGAATAAATAAGTGGTGCCAGAAACTGCAAATTAGAAGTGATAATTGGAAGTGATATATTGGAGCATGTGTGCCACAACACCCACTTGCTCACCTGCTCTGCATTAATACAGTTCTGCATCCCAGACTCAGTTAGGAAAGAAAAAGGAAAAAAAAAAAAAGATAAAATGCTTTTTAATCCCCACTCCCAGCCCCCTGCCCAAGACTCCCATGCTGCCTGAATCAAGGTGCTAATAACCATCCAGTTAGAGTAAAGCGAGGGCAGTTGCTGCAGTCGGCAGGTGCCTCAATCCCAAGCACTTTGAACCAGATGCTCTCCCCACGCCATGTCCCATCAGGCACTGAGTGAACCCTCAAGCACCTGAGCCCCTTCTGTTCTCTCTGCCAGAGCTCGGGGCCTGTCAGGACCTCATCCAACATACACAACACACATTGTGCATTCATCTTGGTTTCACCACAGGGACTCATATATTTGATCTGAAGAAGTCCTTGGCCTCTGGTTGTCATGAGTGTCAAGGTTGCTGCTGCCAGAGATGGATGCAGGTGAGCAATCTGCACAATGAAATGGAATAAATAAAATAATGGGAGTCTAATATCCATAAAATAAAGGGAAATAAAATACAGGCTAACTTTTACAAAGGTCACAGGTTTGCAATATGGCAAACTAGAGTGGTTGTGTGTGGGCCTTAGCAAGGATTCAATACAGTTTGGAAAACAAAGAAATAGAATCACTTTTGGCCTTCTGTAAATTGAATTGGAGTAAATCTGGGCATGGAAAATCTTTTCTGTGATACAGAGGTATTGTATCATACACATTGGCCACTAGCAGGTTACATTTGTAAACTACTTGAAAGCAGAATCTAACACCTATCTTTACCTAAGCAGCAAATGAGAATGCCTCTTGCCTGGCTTTTCCACAGAAAATGACTTGATATTAAAAAACACAATACACCTCACGTCTTTAGAAAGGGAACTGTTTATACATAAAATGGAAGAGACCATGCAAATGCTTAGGAAAACAAATGGATAAGTATCAGAAAAAGATAATATCAGGGATTAAAGATGAAAACTATGAATATTACTAATCAGAGCATTTCCTCAACAAAAGACATCGAAATGCACCAATATGGGGAGTTTGTGGTCCTAATCACTTGCACCGCGATACAATCGCAGCGTTGCAGCAAGGGATTAGGGCTTCACCGTGTCAGTGCTGCAAACGCCTATCTTTGTGAGGCAGCTCCAAACCTTCTAATGAAAGAACCTCAAGGTCATCGTTGTCACTTCCCTCTATCATTATGAAAGCTGTTGCTATTAAAACTCAATCACCTTAACAGTGAGGGAGCTCGGTAACACACAAAATGCACATAAGAGACCCTTCATTGGGTTAAAGCCAGGATTAGCTTTACTAGATGCTCTCTTTGAACACCACGACAATGACGCACACCCACGGCATATATTTGCTGCTGGATGGGTGCACGTGTCACACCCGTGGCAGAGCATTTTAGAGACCAAAAGCAGCCCAGAGATGCCACACCAACTATGCTAATCTCTGTCTGCTTTCAGTCTCCAGCCAGCAGATCACAGGGCTTTGTGCTTTTCCCAGCCAGGTGAACTATTTAGAGGTGAGCACAGCTTCAGGGCAGCTGTCCTGGTGTCATGGGGCTCAGGCACCCATGGGAATGCCTGATGGATTAGCCACAGCTGCTGGTAGTCCAGAGCCAGGAAACCTCTGTGGATCTGACAGGACACTCTCCCATTAGAGATCTCCTCGCTGTGCTCCCAGCATGTTCCCACAATTCCCACAATTCCTGTAAAATTTCCACCTCCTCTTTTCCTGGGTCACCATGCATTTGACTATTTCATGGGACATACAGATCAGATCCTGCCACAGTTACACTGAGCTAGGTAGTGCTGGAGCAATGGTACAGAGGGAATCTGCAGCTCAAGGCTAGAGAAAACCTGAGCTCTGTTCTGGAATGAAAACCTTGAGAGCCTTAAAAATTTTGCAACTAATAAAAATCTAAAATCAGTTGGCAATTTGACAGATACTGGCACCTGGATCTCAAACCAGGAAGTTATTTTCAGTCATGTGTCTAAGTGCAGAGGCTTCATTCTCTATATGATGTGCTAACTAGAAAATCTGATTAATTGAATGATGGTAATTTAGTTCAGAAAATTAAGGCATTTAGCAATAAATCTCAAGATATTCTTGTTGCACAAACACAAAGGCAATGCAAAGACAGCTATGCATTGTTGATCAATATTCTAGCTGTAGTTTACACTGAAATGGGCAACAAAAATGCATTTTCTTTCTGCTTTTGTTACCACAGCAAGCAGTTTGGAGCAGCCTGACAAGTTTTTCTGTAATTCAAAGATATAAAATTGAGTAACATGAAAATCAGAGGCTGTGGACCAAATTTCCACTCATGAAAATTTTAGCTGTTGACTGAAATCAGGTGACAATTCGGTCCTCTGTAAACAGTTGGACAGAGGGCAAATTGCTGCCCAATGGTTGCTGTACATGTGAGTACCAATAACCTTCACACATCTGATGCATATATCTAACACTCTTGTCATGAGGTAGTCCATCCTTGTGAAAGGGGATACCATGTTGGGGACCCTCACAGGAAGTTGAGTTACTTCATATGAACACAGGTCTGGACTCCTCCAATACAACAATTACTGCACTTTAATTTTGAAGGGAGGAAGAAGTGTGCCCCAACTGCCTGGCAGCTCCCTGTAGGTAGATCCAGCACAACCTCTTCATAGCCAAGGATAATTACAGGCTTGGAAGGAACCAAAGTACACACAAGTAAGGGAGCGAGAGCTGAAGTATTTTTTAGGTCGAATCTAAATCTTCCCATCAGCACTATCATGAATGCAATAAAACAATCTAAAATGCAGCACCTGGTCATATTCCCTCTCTTCAGAACTTGCAAAGATTTTGCTGTATTTTTCCAGAAAAGCAAGAAATAGTAGTCTTAGATTTTCCCCGTGTCAGAAACATCCAAAAAGGTATTTCAATAATCTTTGATAGTTTAAAATCTTGAAGTGGTCTTTGTGCCATAAAAAAAAAAAAAAAAAAAAAGGCTATAGTGATAGTCAGAAGACTTGAAAGAAAACAATACACAGAATCATAGAATTGGTTTGATTGGAAGTGAGTCCAGATGTTGACCTAACATCACCATAGCCATGAAACCATATCTTGAAGTGCCATGTCTACATATGTTTTTAACACCTTCAGGGACAGTGACTCCACCACCTCTCTGGGCACCCTGTTCCAATGCCTTCTCCCCCTTTGAGACAGATGCACCCCATCTGCTGCCAGCAGACCTGGCATCACGTGAGGTGACCCATGGTCAAAAATCCCAAAGTCCTGTTGGAGGGACCAGGCTCAAAGACAAGAATTGATCTGGGGAGTTCTCCTCAGTCATTATGGGTTGGTCCCTGCAATTGGGAGGACAGAAGAGAACACTACCTGTGCCCCCACTCCCTTGACCAGTTGACCCAAGGCCCTGAAGTCTCTTTTGATAGCCCTCAGCTTTCTTTTTTCAAGGTCATCATTACCTATCTGGAAGGTTAATAATGGGTAATAATAATCTGTGGGCTGTACCAGGGCAGGAAGCCTTCTGACCACATCCTTAGCCCCGGGCCCCAGGGACACAGCAGACTTCCCTTTGAAGTGGGTCAGATCTGCATATTGGGCCTTCTGTTCCCATCAGGAGAGAGTCACCTATAACAATGACTCTTTTTTTGGTTGTTTTTTTTAATAGAAGATGTTTGTATGCTAGGCTTGGGCTTCCTTAACCTTGGGAATACTTCCAAGACAGATCTTTCTCATTGTCTGGCTGCACTTGCAGGATATCATATGCAGGACAACATACCTGTTCTGCAAGGGCACCTGGGGGGCTAGGGAAATGACTGAAGCAACACTCTTGCCACGCTGGGCAGGAACTTCTTATCACTCCTCTCTGTTGAGGGGGTGGGGAAAGATGGGCAAGTTAGGACTTTGTTTACTGCCTTGACCATGGACTTGCCTGCACTCCCTCCTTTCCCTTAGGTTACTGAAACAAATGGGTATAGCATGAAAGGAAAGATGGAATAACAACCCCCCATGCATGTCTCTAACTCCATGTTTGTGGCCAGACATTGAATAACCTCTGCACAAGGTTTCATGACCCCACTATTCTGTGTACATGAGAGAGAAAAAGTGTTTTTTAAAAATGGAAATTAAATGTAGTGGAGACCACCAGGCCCTTAGGTAAACATAAAATATGTATCAGAATATTACTACTTAATATTTATTTACATGGTAATAGCAGGATTTATGAGTGATACATGCAGCTGTCAGTGTGCACAAACCTGTATTGATTAAAATAATATCAAAAATTCACTGTGGAGGTGCAGACTTACCCCTGGGATTAATAACCATTTGAGAAGCGTTGATGGCTCAAGGTGCAGATAAGGACCATTAACCCCACTTTGTCATTAATCCCCAGAAAATGTCCTATACCAAGGTCATTACTGCTGATATAATCTCTAAATGAAAAATAACACAGTTGTATGGATTTTTTGTTATAGGTGACGCAGACTAAATTGCTATGTACAAAGCATGAGCCACAAACATTAATAACCTGTCTTGCACAGCAGCCTCTCAGGTTTACTTGAACCATTTCTCAGCATTTCACTTTGCCTTAAATTAATGACAGGCTTCAGCCTTGTTTCTCTGTGTCATGTGCAAGTGAAAGGAGCATTTGTGAACAGCAGATGACATCTAAATTGTTTTTTTTTTTACAATATTGAAGGTGAGATACATTTTCAGTATTCTTTTGAAAGAAAAATCTGTTGAAATTTCCTTTCAGCTGCCTGTCTCAGGTTCACATCACCAAAAGGTGAATATTTTTCTAGCAGAAAGGGTAGGGTTGTTACAGTCTGCTAGCAAAATGTACAGTTCTTTAGCAGGGCAGACTAAATTTAAGAAGTAGCGGATGTTTTTTCAGGGCAGGATACAAGCAAACAAGCAGAAAAATGGTTCTAAAACAATGACAAATGTTGAAGAGGATGTAACAGATTGCACATCACTCTTAGCAGATTACCCCAAGAGAGGAGATGAAGCTTATATATATAGCTGTGTGCATGGCTGTGTTAGTGTGTGCATTTAATGTGGAACATATTTAAAACCACTCTGTGGAGGCACCTTTAGTAACTACATAGCTGAAGTTTCATTCATACTTTAGACAAGCCAGCACTTAAACTTCTTTGTTAGGTATGCAAAAAAAGTACTGACTGGTGCCAAAAATCACCATTTATTGCTACACGAAATGTGGGGTACACAATTTAGGTGTAAGCCTCTAATTTAAATCCACGTGCCAAAGGATTTTACTCTTCTTTAAGGATAAGAGTGAGACTCTAATGTTTGTATTTAATATTTCATGTTTAACTTATCATAAGAGAGGAACTGGATCCTTTGGATTGCGTGCAGACGTCTCTAGGATGCCCCATGATGTTTGCCGAAGGAAAGAGGCAGGTATTTGTCATAAATGTCTGCCTCTCCTGTTTGCCCAGCTGTTTACAGTTACATTACAGTGAGCAGCTGGAAAGACTGCTGCTCTCCAGAACTGAGCGCCTGGTTTCCCGGCTGCTTCTCTGCTCAGAAAAATTATTATCAACAGCCCTTGTCAAATTAGAAGAGAACACCAAGGGAGAAAAGAATGCTACTATTCAAGGGGCTGTTCTGGGATGTCATTAGTTCCTTCGAGGGAGAGATAGGGAATATACTTTAAAGATTCCAATAACTACAGATTTGGGAGGATCTCCAGCTTGTTACAGAGTTAAAATTAGAACTGGGGGGGGGGGGGGGGTGTCAAGGAATAAAGAGGAGTAGTGAATGTCACTAAGACCAGAGACAAGTGCCACCATGAGGGGAAGGGGAGTTGTAATGTGCCTGGCAGCAGTGCTGAAGAAGAAAGCTAAGGGAAGCTGGTGGCCTGTAAGCATAAGCTGAGAAAAAGGTAGCGTCACAAGAAGGATGAGTCTCACTCAGAAGGGGAATCATGTATTCAACATAGTGTATGATCATCATCACCTACCACCTGGCACAGCAGAGGCTGCAGCTAGACTAATGGCACTTTGCAGTAGGTGGCAATGAAGTGGAAGAAATCCAGAGGAAAAGTGAGGCAGGAACATAGAAGTTCAGCAAACAAAACATACTGACTCTCTAAAGAATTAAGTTTGTTTTGTCCAAATCAGCATCTTCTGATATGCAGAAGGTTGTTTACAGCACACAGTGATCTGTTGTTCTTCCGCTTCAATGAAGCAGGAGAAGAAGCTGTCTCAGTTTGCAACTTAGACTAAGATTTAGTATTTAGGGATTTTTCTGAATGGTAAGTGTATATCAGGTTACTTCAGGTTTTAGTCTCCTACACTGGCATCTTTTTCAAACAGAGATCACTACCTGTCAAGACCAACTTTGCTTTGGATGGTACCCAGAGCAGGAAAGTGGACTCCACAACTGCTTCCCCACAGCTCTCTGACTTCATGACAGAAAAGCCAAAACCTCCTTTCCAAGAATAACAAATGCAGACTGTAGGCTGTATCAGTGCAAACCCACTAGATGTAACCCATAAACAAACATGAGACTGAGAATCAGCTACTACTATGCACTGTAGAAAAATTATGTACCACTTGATAGCTACCTGGTTAATAAAGGAAAAATACTGTCCCTCCATCTAAGCTTTTCCCTCCCAGATTGATTTCAATCTTAGGGCTACATAAAAGACTGTAGTTTGAGTTGGTTTCAAATCCATCCTTTGTCAGCAGTAAAGGCCATGCTACAAATCAGCCACATTCATGCAGCTTCTCTCCACTGACATTGTCAGCTCAGAAAACATCATCTGGTTCACAGCTCATGGTCTTTCGCAGAGAGAGAGGAAGTGTTTCTTGACGTTTCAGCTGTAATGTTACTCAGCACAGCTTTATAATTGCCAGAATGGTTTGGTCCCTGGTCAGTGCTTGCAGACCAACAAGTTTTGTTCAGGAAGTTTTAATTCTGTGTCACTTTCCTATTTTCTTAAATAATGTGTCATATAGTAGTTGGATTGCAGATCAGCTGATGCTGGTGTAGTTTATACTTGCACAATTAGCATTGCAGTGAATAAAAAAGTAATTCATCTACAGTAGCTGCCAGCAGTATTTACACAAGTGTCACTGTCAAGTAATCTGACAAATTGTCTCTTGTCTGCGGGCAGAACAACCCTCAATCCAACCCTGCTCTTTCAGTACAATTTCAAATGTTCTGATCCCTTTGAATAGTGGCACTATAATAAAGGTCTGCAGCCCACCCACAATATGCATGTGGTCCAGTTATCATGTGTCTGCTTCAGTTTCAGTATATCATATTCAAGGGCTTGGACTGACATACCCTGGTGTCTGCCAGCAAATTCTCCCTTCCTATTAAACAGTACAAGAGAGTTTGGCATCTCAGAGCACAACCTTCTAAACAGGTTTTAGAAAAAGACTGCCTTTAAAAAAGCAATAAGATCTGAGCTTCCAAGAAAACAAAGCAAGATACTGGGTTTGAGAATGTACTCAAGAAACTGAGTATGCAAGCATGCCGTTATTTTAACATGCACCTTAAGCATATGTCAGGAGAATAACTAATCCATCCTTTCTAATGGCCTATATTTTTACCCCCAGGATTCAAATTTAGTTCCTTCCCCTGCGTCTAAGATCTTGTGACCTTAAAACAATCCTACATTCTGCCTCAACCATGCACAGTTGTTATTACATTTACTATTATTACACATATAGATATATACATAACAAATGTTACCTCAGGAAATACAGTACTGAGCTAAGTCCTCTGTTACTCAATATATCTCAGGTACAGAAATCAATCCACAAACATCAAGAGGGATTTGGGTGGTGTCTATGGCATCTATTGGAGGAAGAGAAAGTGGACGATGCTGCCACACTGTTACTTGTCCCCCTCTGTAGCAGTCGATTGGGTACTCAGAGCCTGTGCTGTTTACGGATGATCAGGCAGAACTGGGATGAAAAGCAGAGCTATTTATGTGACAAAAACACTCCAGATTTGAATCCTGCCTGAAGCTATACAGCTACCTACAGTCCTTCAGCAGCTGAAACTCAAACAGTTCAGAGGCAAAATAACATGCCTTAGTCATCCTGACGGTCTTGGGGCCAGGTAGGGAGAGCATTAGGAGGTCACATTTACTCGAAGTGTTCTGTTGCCATTTTTGCTGTGCTTCAGCTGGGAGAAAACACATGAGCTTCATAATGAGCCCTAATGCTCCTGCCCGTCAGAATCTGTGTCAAGTTTGCTCTGCTGACCTGCAGAACTGCCATGGGCAGACAGCCTTGCACCTTCATCCCTGGCTGCGACCATCAATTGAAGACCCAGGGAAGACAGGAGAAGCATCCCCTCTGACTTCTGGGATGCTGTCTGGGCTGCACAAACTGCAAGAAAACAAAACAAAGCAAAACAAACCACCAAACCCAGGTGGAGACACTGGTTTAAGGTAGTTCCCAAGCAGGCCTCCACAGCTCTGGAAAGCACTGGCATCAAACTGTCTCTCCCAAATGACTCTCACTTCCATTCAAATACCAGATTTTCATTCAGCAAAGTTCTCATACAGTTGGACCTTGATTTATTTGCTTGGGTTGTTTGCCTGAAAGGAATAATCTCACATCTTCTAACAGTTGTGATTTCCCTGCTTCATTGATTAAAACACCTCTTTTCCGCTATTTTCTCTCCAGCCACACACCCCACCCCCACTAATTAAATAGCTCCAACCCTCACAGCCATAAGACTTCAATGGCTCAATAACATCCTGAGTCAATGTGTTGCAAAGCTGCTTTTTAATTCATTCTTCATGCAAATGATATACAATTAGACTTGGTTAATCTGCATTCCTTCTGCAAACGCTATTGTTAATAGGATTTTAAAAAACCCTTCGGCTTAACAAATCAATGGCACACAGAGGCTATCAGATCAGTTACTCCTTAAACCTTTTGGACAGCCAGACATATGGGGGAAGCAAGCAATGATTATAACAAGGCCTTGTGAGAGTACTTTCCAGCAATTGGGATGTCTGACTTCAGAGGCTTTCCACCCTGTTTTTTCTCCCAATGCTGCTTGCCTCTTCAGGTTAGGAAAGGGGAGGGGAGATCCTAGAGGAAAAGGTCAGGACATTTGTTAGGGACTGCCAAGGGGTAGTGGGTTCCCAAGGCTTTCTTTCTAAATTGAGATGAATTTTTCAACTGCAGTCCAGTGCTTAGGACAGATTTTTACATGTTAATAAAAAGCATTGATAAGACAGAGAAAGCAAATATTCTCCTTGCTCAGGCATGTATGCAGGTGATTGTGAGGGACTGCTTCTGCTTCATATCTTGCTGGGGAGATTCTGGATACGCTGACAGACATTTCCAAGTTTCACTTCTAGCTCAGGTTTGAGCTTCTCAAAAGGGAAAATATCATTCTTCTTGCTCTCCAGGGACAGACTCTGCCTTCCTCTGGAGGCAAGGGGGGACTGCATGGTATATTTTTGTAGGATAGATTTGTGGGGAAAGACACTAGGTGTTACCTGTAAAAAAATTATGCCCCCTTTGGTAGCCTGCAAAGTGGCAGGATTGGACAAGTACTGCCAAGGTAGGAAGGGTTTCAGAGCAGGAACAAGTTCACTCTCACATCAGTGTCATTGCCGTTCTCTTCAGTGTTGAAATGCCCATTGTTTGTGCAATGTGCCACATAGATGAAGCTGAGGAGTTAAAATTCTACATCCACAAGGCATGAGAGAAGCAAGGTACTCAGACCTTCTCAATGTTGAGTCTCTCCTTTCATTCAGCTTTGGCTTTCCAGTCAATAAGGGCACCAACTGTGATGAGGGCCCCAGTCCATCTGGAACTATTCATTTGGGTCACCAGATGATATGGACTTTCAATCCCTGCCAAACTTGTCCTGATTTGCACAAGGGACCAGATGCAAAAAGGCTGTGTATCCCAAGACAAATCCCCTCTTGTCACAACCATACCAGATATATTCACAAGGATCTCACATTGGGATATTGCAAACTTCTGCAGCCAGAAAATATTGTTCTTCATTATGCACGTACCTTCCAGTACAAATACAACAACTACTGATGTGCCTTGACAGCTCCCTCTTCTTTCCTTCTCCCTTGGTGTGATGCCGAGCAACACGAAGCAGGCTCTTGGGGGAAAGTTTGCATGAAAACTGATAACATGAAAATATGTCAGCACTCCTGAAAAGCATTCAGGCAGCGTCAGTCAACAGAACTGCCTGCAGGCTTTAAAAAGACACACAGCACTTCTCAGACCTTACAGCCTGGCAACTGTATCTCAGTCACACAAGGAACTCAGGGCCTCACGGGACCTAGCTGTTTTTCCTTTCCAGCCAGGAGGTACGCAAAAGAGCAGGACTGACAGGGCATTTCTGGTGCCATTATTCATTAATTGGATGGAAAAACGCCTGGTATATTTTTAAAGATTTTTTGCCAGCCTTTGAAGCAGAAAAGAGACTCCTCCTACCAGCACCACCTCTCATCACTGCCAGCAGCAGTCCTGCATGGCCCCAGCCAAGGCAGGGCAGGCTCCCTGCATGGAGCCAGGTCCATTCCATCCCAGCAGGTCTGGCTCCTCGCACTTACCCGGAGCTCTTGAAGCTGATTGTCTTAGTCCTGTCAGTCTGGAAAATGTACAGTCTAAATGGACAAGACAAAAAGACAGGCAGAAGACATAGTGGGGGGGTGGGTTTGTAGGAGCTCCAGGGAGAAAACAATAGTAACTTTCCATTCTCAAGCCTTGGCATCATCATGTTACCACATTATATTACTTCTCAATAGACTTCAGGGTTTCCTCACTCCTCTCTGCTATACTCTTGGCCAATTTCTCACTTCCTTTCACTATCTATATTTATTTCCAAAAAGTACATGGTGACATGGCATTTTACATCTCCATAATGTGGCTAGGTTTCCACTTAGAAGTTAGCTGCAATGGATTCACAATGTCCTGGGGCATAGCACATCCCCTACAAGCTCCTGCCATTGTGTTATAGAGCAGAAAGCATAGCAACATCATGACCAGTAGAATCTGTGAACTCAACATTATCTTCTTTGTGTGCAGTCCTGCACTCCCCTTTGGACACAGAAGTGTGCTAATGTCAACTGTACTCGAGCAGAAGTTAACTAGTCCTCTCCAGATCACAAAAGGCCAGCTGTAATTACAAACGTCAAGTGCAAACCCCAAGCAATTCCACTAAAACCAACTGAACAAACTTGATACTCCCTGGCGAAAATGGATGCAAGATGACTTGGTCCCAATGTTCTTTTTTGCTCTTCTCATTGCAGCTGCATGGCAGATCCTCCAGAAGTTTGAACCGTGTAACAAAGTAGAGATGTCTGACTGTTCTGGTTTGAGAGAGCCCACTCTCACAAACAACACCCCCTCTCCCCCACCCTTCATACTGGGAGGGAAAATAACACAAAAGGCCCTGGGTAGAGATAAAGAGAGAGTTAATGGAGATAACACAATGTACAATTACTGTAGCTGTTTCACAGAAAAGCACAGCAAAAGCAGCAGCAGAAGCCAGCCACAAAACAGCCTTCCCACCCCCCCAAGTCCACAGCCAGCCCAGCAGAAAAAAACAACACTCAATACCAGAAACCAGAAGCAGAAACAAGAAACAGGAAGCCGCTCACATTACATTCTAAACTACAAGGCCCATGATACTTTGCTCCAGTCAGCACTTTCTGTTAAAACTGGCCTGATATCAGCATGGTATCAAAAACTCACCAGAGATTCTGTTGGCTAAGCCCATGACACTGACAGCATACTGAAAGAGGCCAAACTACCTTGGAGCCAGACCAGTATTTTTGAAGGTGGCAACTCTCTCTTCCACTGCTTCAGAGCAGGAGGAGCTCTGCCTTACCAAGATTATTTCTGCAGGGTTGTAATTTTCTGTGCTCCTACAGCAGCAACCAAAGGGGGCCTTGGCTCACCACATTGCCACAATCAGTAAAAAGTGTGGTCTGGTTGGCTGTTGAAAGACATCTGTCCTCTATATGTGGAAAGAAAGAAAAATCCCTCCAAAGACCTCTCTACCTGACACTGGCTTTGTCACAGGCTCCTGTACCTACTTTTTGTTACCGTTTGAGTCTGCTAACATTACATCTATGTACGTTTAACCCATGATTGTTAAAGATGATGGGCAATCTAATGCTTCTGTGTCTTGAAGGGTAACACCAGATAAGTACTTAAATTCTTTTCTTCTAGAAGAAAAAAATGCACAAGATCTGGCCAAAACTGGGACAAAACAGATGACAAGCTAAAGGATGGGAGGCCTAGAAATAGATCATCAGCAGAAACCAATCCTGGATTCAGAAGTGACCTGAAATTGCTCTTGTATGGGAATGTCTCCCCCAGCCCATCTCCTGCAATGTGTCCTCCATGCATGTCATCAGCTCTGTCACTTTCCTGCAGGGAATTACTAATGGGTTGAGATCTCTTCTTCTCCTCCCTCTGCCCTTTCAAGCCGGTCACGGCCATCCTCATAAATCTGCCAGGATGCTGACAGCCAGACTGCAGCTCATAGGGGCTTAAGGGACTTTGAGTGATATTCCTTCTGTTTCAACTCTTTGCAAGACAGCCATTGATTTAGATGGATGAGGTTTCTTTTACATGTTAGAATTTAAAAAATAAAAAAGGCAAGGAACACAGGGAGAGGGACTACAGATAGTGCCACCAGGATCTTCTATATTGAAGCTAGTGCAAGTGCAGGATATGCCCCTGGAGAAACAGGCTTTCCAGGCACTGAAAGGAGCAAACAAAGAGCAGTGAAAAATAGACCGGGAAGCTCAACTATTTGCCTGTGGATTTGATTGAGTGTTACACATCCTTTATCTCTAACCAATGTCTTATTAGTGAAGAGTCATTGATTTATTTTAGAACATACTGATAATGCTATTTAATTTAGAACATGTTGATAATGAATGCTCCTAGCAGATAACATAGTCTCAAACTAAAACAAGGTTTTCTGTTAACTCTAATCCCCTTGGTTTTATTTCAGCAAAGACTATCTGCAGTATTTTTTTACTCTCTTTACTAGTGAGCTGCTGCCAACTCTAATCACTCTGGCTCACACCAGACATTATTTCTATTATCTGGATGATTCTGAATGACCCTGTCTTCAGCATTGAAAGGCAGCTTGATGTTATCTGAGGGACCATGAAAAGCCTACATACATAAAGGCAGGCTGAGGAAAAGCCCTGTGTGCCACCAAGGGCCCTTCACATGCAAGTAGCTTGGAAATCAGTACATAGAGCTCTGGTTCCAGAGTGAATTTAGGAGATCACTGCTGCATCACTCATGGAAAATGCCATGATGGCTAAATCTCCAAAGGCCAGGAGGTTATGTGTGGGTGAATTCTCATATGCTGGCCCCTATTCAAGTCTCCTGAGAGTGCAGAATCAGAATGAAATCCTTGTGGAAATATGTACTTTAGAGCACATGGGTGCTTTAGAGATTGTCCACATTTTAACAGGAGTAAGAAGGTTAAGTTTAAACTGATCCTTTTCTAGGCATAGCACTGAAAATTTATGAGAAGACTCACAGGATTAAAATGTTAATAAAGTATTATAAAAGTTAGTAAGTATTATAAGCTCTTTAGAAATGCTAGAAGAGGCAAAGTGAAATGGGAGAAGCATCATCCTTTATTTGACAAAATGTCATTCTCCATGCCAATGAGCCAACAATCTTAAATGACAAGAGATAAAGGGTCTGACATCATTAGTTTAGACAGGGGACAGGAAAATCAGCTTTGTAAGTGTCTATCTGTAACATACAAACAGGTGGGACTATCTGAATGTAACAGAGTAAAGTTCTCAGGACAGCAATTCTGAACTAGCATTTGTGGTTTTGCAAAGATTGTTTAGGGTCAAGCAACAGTGATTCAGTTACCCTTTTTATATGCAAACCACATGAAGCAGTCCAAAAATGTTATATATATATATGTATATATATATGTATATATATATATATATATATATATATACCTGATACATTAAAGGGAACATTTCTCAACATTGACAATGATTATGAGCCCAGCTGACTCAGAGAAAGAACTGAAATAGAAATATTGTTTAAAATAATCAGGAACCACACAAGGATGTTGGATCCTGAAGCTGCAGTCTACATAGAAGGTGCTACTGATTAAAAAAAAAACCAGTGTCTTTAAAGAGAAATGAATGAAGGTACAGTCAAAGATAGATGTGTACCCAAACTAGTTACATATAAATTAAGGGCTAGAAATGGCAGAAAAACATTAAGGAAGCAGACTAAGTCTATCACAGTTGAAGGTATTGAGAAGAAATGGAGATGACTTTTAAAGCTCACATTTAAAAGCTGGGACCCTCAATCCAGAGAATAAAATCTCCCTAAAAGTCTTGAATAGTGAAATCGGTAACCAACCACATGTCTGTTCCCATTGTGGGGCTGAAGAAAGAATAAAAGAGGCTTTAATTTCTTGTCTAAGAGAATGAGGATGGAATTGCTACGTTTGGCACTGTATCCACTTCTGATGTTCTAATTCCAGAGAGACATATAAACCAAGGCTTCATAAAAACTGTGGGTAGTTAGGAATTTGGGGAGACAAGTTTTAATGTGGAGGACTAGAGAGTTATTTAACAATTTAAGCTAGTAATTTTACCAGAAGGGAGGTGACAAATAATTTGTGTTTTACCACCAATTACAGATATTTGCAATAGGAAAAGGCAGAGTGATAATAATGAGCTCTTAGGTCTTAGATCCAGTGGCTTCAGTGTGAACCTGTGCTACTGCAAGCAGTGCTAAATAAGGTGGGGAGAGACATTTTTTAATCAAACACAGCCATTTATTCCAGGGTCTGAGAGGTCACCACTGTTGGCAAAGCACTGTGCAGCAGCTGAAAAGACATAAGTTAAACTTTACACATTGGAGTGAATCACAAACACCTTTGGCACCTCACTTGTCCATTTTCAGTCTGATAGTGTAAACATCAACTGTTCCAACAAGACTGCAAGGCCTTTTAGGTAAGTCCCATCCCTGACTATATGCATAAAACACTTCAGTGAGGTCCTAGGCTTGATTTACTGTATTGCAGGTAGCAGCAACACGCCACTTATTTATGTGCTCACCCGCACCTCTGCAGAGGTGGGAAAACCTGCTCCTGCACTTCCAGCAGTCATTGCACAAGCTCAGGAGTACAAGTTCTGAAGAAGCTAGCTTTCTGCAAATGTCTTGCACAGCACAAAACCAGACAGGTAAGGACTTTCACTGCTTCAGGACTTTTACTGAGCCTTCCAGGAAGCCTTGTGCTAAACGGCAGTGAGGGCAAACTCCCTTTTCCGCATGGGAAAACAACACATGCACACACTGAACATTTCCACCAAGTTCTGCTTGGATTTTTCTAGAGATGGAAACACAGGCAAAATACATCACATTTTTCAGTGTGCTATCTGCTCTCTAATGTTTTACTCAATTTACGCCATGGTAGCCCAGTCTACCCCTTAACAGTGGACAGCTGTTGGGCAGGGGGTGTTTGCTGAGACCAGACATCCCCACGGTTAAAGTTCAGCATTAATATGGCATAGAAAGGATGAGGCTGAGGGTAGGCCAGCTGTAGCACAATCCCAAGCACAAGCTATTAGGATCAGCATAAAGCACTCCAGAAGGACAGGACTCAATGTTCTTCCTTTTGATCCTATTATCATATGACAACATGATTAAAGACAGGGTAAAAGCAAGGCCCTCATGGAAGAAGCACAGGGGTGTCAAACCACTAATGGAAACTGTCAAAGAGGAGACAGAAAGTTTAAAGAAAACATGTCCCTCTCTCCCTGGGACAGAGAGTGAGGAGGATCACAGTGCTAGAAGAAGCTGCACACAAAGGCAAAGAAATAAAAACAAGAACATGGGACAGAACTCAGAAAAGTAAATGCTATGTCATCTCCTTTGTCATCTCTGTGTCTTGGGAAACTAGATGACAGCAAAGATCATCTGCATTGTCCTTCTGGATGCAGCCCTTGCACATAGGCCTGATTTCCCTGGGTCATAAAATCATTTAGTTTTCTTTTGAATCCCAGAAGCCCACACCTCAATCTAAGATCTGCCTCTCTGTGCAGAGGAATGGTCATGCACAGGCAGTGCCTGATTCAGGCAGAAAACTGGGCACCAGAATCTGGTCCCTGGACAATTAAGAGGTCAATTCAGACCCCTAAGAAGAGCATTTCATCACCCCACTGACTGGTTTGGAGACACTCATCTCATGGCAGGTGATACCCACTGATGCGGGACTCCAAGTGCATTGCCTCTCACTAGATGGGATGGGGCTGAACTGACAGGACAGTGAGGCATGTGGGGTGGCAACCTGCAAACACTGTGCCGTTACAAAGTGAATTGACAGCAGGCACTGTAGACCAGGGTAGGCAATCCCTAAATCCTTCCCTTCCCACCTCAGTGCTGTGGCAAAGGCACCCACCTCACACACTCCTTCTCCCCCTCCAATACCTATGCACAACCTGAATTGCTAACTAGCAATGCCTTGTCCCCTCCAGCAGCAAGCACAGGGTCATGCAACACAGGATTTCATCTAGAGACAGGTGTGCTGAGTATAAGGGGCTGGTCTCAGGCCCTCACTTTGCATGGGGAAGATCAGCTGCCGATCATCGCTCCACAGCAGGATGGGGAAGAGGACCTTAGAATGTCAGTGTCAAGGTAAGGTCCTTAAAATCTCAAGACCAGTGAGTACTTGGAGAATCATTAGAGAGAATCATTACAATATGCAAATTTATTAATTGGTAAGGGAGAGTGCATTTCCTCCTCTCTTTCTGTGTAATTTCTCTGTAATGCCTCTTTCCCTTTTTATCTCCCATTTCCTCTGCTACCTATTCCCCATCACCTCTCCTCTCCGAACCTCTCCTCTCCGAACCTCTCTGAACCTCTCCGAACCTCTCCTCTCTGAACCTCTCTGAACCTCTCCGAACCTCTCCTCTCTGAACCTCTCCTCTCCAAACCTCTCCTCTCTGAACCTCTCCTCTCTGAACCAAACCTCTCCGAACCTCTCCGAACCTCTCCAAACCTCTCCTCTCTGAACCGCTCCTCTCCGAACCTCTCTGAACCTCTCCTCTCTGAACCTCTCCGAACAAACCACTCCAAACCTCTCCTCTCTGAAACTCTCTGAGCCTCTCCTCTCTGAACCTCTTCAAACCTCTCTGAACCTCTCCAAACCTCTCCTCTCTAAACCTCTCCTCTCCAAACATCTCCTCTCTGAACCAAACTGAACCGAATCTCTCCTTATCCCCTCCTTCCATCTCTCTACCCTTTTTCACCTTTCTGTCTCATCAGAGTTTAGATCCTACCTCCATTTCCATCCTTTATCTAAAACACTGGATAGATTTTTGTAAGTCCCTGATATTGCTATGATTGCCACTCCTGAGGCTGCAAATACTCAAATAACTTTTTTTTTTCCTGGCTATAACTTCAGACAACTGTATTATAGAAAGCCACTGGGGGTTGCAGGGAAAGGACCACCACAGTGTAGGGGAATTTCAGCCATGTTTCCACTTCTTTCTGCCTGGGACTGCAAGGGAGTCAGATCTCTGCAAAAGAGTTGCCAGAACTATGTCCAAGAGCTCAACACTCACCTTTTCTCTCATGATGAGTTAAACAAACCTGAGTTCAGGAGGACTTTGGCACTGACGGTGTCTTCCTCTTGGGAGGTGAATGTGCACTTCTGTATCAAATACAGTATCACTATAAAGTGATGTTCAGTTCCATGAATGAAACAAGTGAAGCTTGTTATAACAACCTTGCACTACCAGTGGTAGTGCCAGAAGCAACATGGTGGGGGGGGAAGTAAACTTGCAAAAAATGAAACATTTTTAAACAAAGATATTAAATCAATATTTATTTTAAGAATTTTAATAGGATCCTCCCCATTAGCTCCCAAGGGTTTTGTATTGGCTGAGCCTTCTGGAGATGATTAGAACATCTAGGTACTCATTTCCCATTTATTGCCCTCTAGTTGATGTTTAGCATGATTTGGGTAGAGAGTTGAGTAATGTAGTCATGTATGTTTAGCACTTTGTCTATTTGACATAATTCCATAGAGAAGGGTGTCAACTTTAATATTAAAATTTCAGTCAGTTAGGTAAAGGTCTTTGCTCAGGCCCTAGAGCCTTAAAATCTGTTTTGCAGCTGCATGGGTTTATGATTTTTAGCCTTGCTTTACCAGTTTTAGCCAAAACAGGGCCATCTTAACTTCACAAGTTTTCCGTCTTCTGCCATTTGTCAGGCCAGCTTCACAAATCTTCATTTCCAGAGACGACATAAACATCTTTTGGTTGTAAGAGTCTCCACCTTGCTCCTGAAGGACACTAAATTAACTTCCATTTTTGTTCCACAGTAAGCTGGGCAGTTACCCCACAATGCCAAAGCAGAGGTTTCTCCTTCCTGTATTTCAAGAATATTTACTTTAGTTTCTCCTCTGCTGATTGTTGCATTTTCCAAAAGACAGACTGTCATTGATGCTAACAGTGTCTCAGATGCATGGAAGACTTTTATCATGAGAGTAAAGGCCACTGGAGTGCAGAATGGCTCTCAAGACAGGCAATAGCAGGCCTGTGGATGTTCAAGTAGATATCTAGATAGTCACTCAGGGTGAAATAATTTGGCAGTGGAGCACTCCATGAACCTGGAGCACTCCATGAACCAGGAGCACCATTTGGGACACATTCATCAACCACTCTTTTTCCATGAAAACCAAGTGGGAGAGCAGCCAGGCAGAAAGGGACCTGAGGATACTGGGTGACAGCCAGCTGAACATGAGCCAGCAGTGTGCCAAAGGTGGCCAAGAAGGCCAATGGCACCCTGGTCAGTATCAGGAATAGTGTGGCCAGCAGGAGCAAGGAAGTCATTCTGCCCCTGTACTCAGCACTGGTTAGGTCACACCTTGAGTATTGTGTCCAGTTCTGGGCCCCTCAATTCAAGAAAGATGTTGAGTTGCTGGAACGTGTCCAGAGAAAGGCAACAAAGCTGGTGAGGGGTTTGGAGCACAAGCCCTATGAGGAGAGGCTGAGGGAGCTGGGATTGCTTAGACAGGAGAAGAGGAGGCTTAGGGGAGACCTTATTGCTGTTTACAACTACCTGAAGGGAGGTTGTAGCCAGGTAGGGATTGGTCTCTTCTCCCAGACAACCAGCAACAGAACAAGAGGACACAGTCTCAAGCTGTGCAGGGGGAAGTTTAGGCTTGATCTTAGAAAGAAGTTCTTCACAGAAAGAGTGATTGCCCATTGGAATAGGCTGCCCAGGGAAGTGATGGGGTCAACATCCCTAGAGGTGTTTAAGAAGAGACTGGATGAGGCACTTAGTACCATGGTCTAGTTGATTAGATAGGGTTAGGTGATCAGTTGGACTTGATGATCTTGGAGCTCTTGTCCAACCTGGCTGATTCTGTGATTCTAGTCATTCCTTGAGTCTGAATGGAGGTGCAGCATCACAACTCTTGTATTTCTTGGCAGGCAGGCAGGTGAGAAGTAGGGAATATGAAGGAAGGGAGGGAGGGAAATGAGAGGGAAGAACAGAGATATGGAGGGAAGGATGCTTCTGCAATGAGTGGTATTTCATTTTTTTTCTTCCATTTAGCTACATCCCACTGTCAAAGATGGTTTTTCCAATTTATCTATTTGGATAGAATCCTGCTGCAGCTTCAGAAACACACTCTGTACCCACCCTCATTTTCCAGATTTTGCAAGTGTGCAGCTTACTGGAAGTCTCGTTCAGGCTTAGTTGTGTTGCCATTCAAGGAAGAACAGACTCTCCATACAACAAATATTTTCTAACCATCTTTGCAGTAAAGCTTTCAGAACTCCCTGTCAGATTCATAGAAGAGTTCCTTGAAATCATTTGCCAAATAGATATAAATAGTATTAAGAAGACATCTAATTTTGAAAAGACTTCATAATGAATTATGGTAGTGGGAAAACAGGTATTTCAGGAAAACCTGCTCCAAAAGTCACACACTGCCTCCTCAGATGTAGTCAACATGTCTGAGATGACCATCCTGTTAGCAGTAAAGCATTTGAAAATGCATATTTCTTTCTTCAGTGTTGTTTCCTTTGACAAGATACTGCAAACAGGAGATTTACATTTCTAACACGTGCACTGCATAGTTCTGGCATAGGAATTTGGCATCATGACAAAACATAACAAATGTTATTGCATTACTAATACCTTTTTGGGGTGGTATTTTTATGATTTCCTGTTCTCTTCAGTAGGAGCTTGGCATCTGGGGCACCTGTAATGTGGTATAATGTATCTGCTGGTTACTTAGTGAAAGCCCCTATTGAACGCGTGACACTTTAGGTGGCACCAACATGTTCCTCAGTATTATGGAGAACACTGTGGCTGACTTGATGACAAAACAACAGGAGCAACAGCTGATTATATAAAGCCTAGGGAGCAAATTTGGCTTTGCTTGGTAATCTGCTTGTGACTCCTCGGGCACATAACTCAGTGTGCTTGGAGTGAAGAATCAGTGTGGGGGCATTAGGGTAACCCTTCACATGCTTACTTGCAGGATTAAAGGAGAGATGTGATGACAGCTACAGCCAGGATGGATATTTTTATCAAGCCATACAGTCAATACATTTTAGTTCTATTTCTACTCACAAATCATTAATGAGGATTCTTTGGCATTTATGATTGTTACCAGAATCATTCAGCTACTACTTTGAGCACATCCCGTCCAATATGTGACTGGAAAATACAGCCTGACTGTGTACAAGCTGTTTGTTTGCTACAGCTACTGAAGAGGTTCATTATTACAGCCACACTATATTAATCCCACTCTAGATGGCTTTAGCAGCTGTCCAGGGGGATACACCTGGGTCAAAGATAGGAGGGTATCAACAAGCAGTGAGACTAAGAGGAATTAGCCAAGCAAATACTGAAAAACTGAGGAGTTGTCTTGGATTTGAGAGTCTTTGCTTTCACTCTGTGTGCTTGCACAGTCCCAACTGCAAAATGTTCCTCCTCATTTTGCCACTTTCCACTGTCCTCAACCAAGTGGTCTTCATTGAACCTTGGCAAGGGAACCCCTAGAGATAAGTTATCTCCTCTCCCCTCCAAGCACGGGCGAGGAGATCAAGCCCAGCAAATATCATCCTACTTGCCACTTTGAACCTCCAGCTGGCAGCACTCACCACTGCCCTAAACAAGTGCTCCTCATGCCCACAACTAGCAAGCTTTTCCTATAACACTAAGCAACTATTCCTATAAATGATAAATGTAAGCCTAATTGATTTTTAATACATAGATGTAAAATAACAGAGCCTACACATCTATAGCCTGGCTTTTAGTAGGCTTTTTTGTTTTCCTTTTTAATAAGCACACTTGTGTTTGTGCATCTCTGTTTATTGTGCACAGCTAGCATCAAATGCATAAATCCAGTATACAAAAAAAAACCCCAAACATCAGTACAATGCATTCATTTCTTTTTGCTGGGTTTATCCCCTGCAAAAAAAAAAAAATCAATTAAAAAAAAATCTTAAAATACAAATTCTTGCAAAATTCTATCTACAAAAAAAAACCCACATAGAAACTGTCTCTTGCTCACTCATTGTGTTTTCATTCTCCCTCTGCCCTCCTCTTGAACTTTACATAGCTTCCCCCCCCCCTCCACTTTTGTCAGTGATGGGAAATTTCTAATCCAACATACTCGATTCATCCCTATTTGAAAATGAAAAGGAAACACATTTGCACTGAGGGGCATTTGTTAAAGCCAAGGCAGAGTAGCAAAGTTCATCTCCCAGCAGCAAGACTTGTGGCGAGAGGTAACTGCATTTGTCCCTTTTCTCCTAAAGGCTCATTATGGCTGTGCAGGTCAGACCTGTCAAACATCACCATATTAGCCCAGGCTGGGGAGGGGGGGGGGAAGAAAGAAAAAACACCCTGTACTTGGATGCGAGGGCTGTGCATCCCTTGTGCTTTGTCTGGGCCAACCCTTTCACAGAAGTGCAGACATTGTAAAATGGGGTCAGGAAGGTAGCAAGCCAGCTGCCTGACACCCTTTTGGCTGCTTCCTATGACAAGGAAAGAGCAGTGATTTCAAGAACTTTGCAAATACAAGACAAGGAACTCCCCAGAGAAAAGCACAAGCTTGATTTTGGCCTTGCCTCAGGTTGGAGTTTTGTATGTTTGTTTGTTTCAGTGTCACCTTGTAGCTTCAGTGGGACCCTTGCCAATTTCGTGGTGTGATGGAGGAGAGCAAACCCAAGCCCTGTCCACTTCTTCAGAACCACCAAGCCCAGCCCTCAGCTGATGTTCATCAGTCCAGTGCCACTGATTCAGCAGCACAGCACATTGTCTCTCCTCCCAGCTGTACAGCTAGGTCAGACCTTGCCCGGAACCTGGCATCTTTCAGCCCAGGCTAACTCCACCAAAGCTGGGGGGGAGCTTTATGGTGGTCTAACAAAGAAGAGACACTGGCTTGGCAGGCCTTAATGAGCTGATGCTGATCATGTAACTGTCTTATTGAATTTGCATTTCATTAGGAGACTTCATTTGAACCACAGCTGTGAATATTTGAGGGCCTGATTGTGTCTATGGATACTAATTTGTTCAAAGACGACAAGGAGGATACTGAGCTGCAACCCTGACCCTTTTTTGCATTGATCAGACAAGATAGATCCTCCTTAAAAGTAGTGTCAGAGATGTGCCAATGTGTTCAGACCACTACACCCTGGCTGGTACTGAGTTGCCTAAATGTCTCTTCCTGAAACTCATCCCTTCAGGGGACAAGGGAAGAGAGCTGGACCACAGCACCCTACTTGAGACTGCCCGATGAAATTTCTTCTTCACATAATGTAGATTAGTCAAGTTGATGAACCCCATGGGATGGGAATACACCATCAGGGAAAAACACTTCACCTCCAGAAGGAAATGCCATCATTCAAATACTGACTTCTTAGTTGAGCTTTAATTATTATCTCTGTGATCATGTTCTGTAGGAATCCCACATCTTTCAACAATGGAAGAACTGCAGCCACAGGAATTAAACAGTTAAAAGCCAAGACTTGTGACAAGCAGATGGCAATTATTGCTGCTTTCTGGTAAAACCTGTTTGTATTAAAAATATCTCAATGTTTCCATTGGAACCTACTAATTAGGAGATTAAACTGTATTTTATTCACATGCATGTGAGTGTGGGTTCACACACACACCTGGCACTCGCAGCTCCAAATTCTGCCTAGAGGCTAGCTGAAAATGCATCCACTAATCATCTGCTGCTTCTCTTCCATTTACTGGCTGGGAATTTGTAAGGTTTGTTTTGGGGTTGGTTTATGAGCTCTCAGGAACAATAAATTTTCAGCTTATTATCAGGAAAAACAGGAAGATGCTGGCAAATGCAGATATTTTTCAGAGAATTATCTAACTGGGGAGTGGACTTTTAGTAATGAAGCTACTTGAAGCCCAGCAGAACTTGTGAGGTACAAGGTTTGTCACAGGGATTTTTATATTCAAGATGGTCTAAGAGAGACGATTTGACTGGGAATTGCCCTAAGTAAACATGCTAATAGGATGGAAAATGTTAGCCCCTTTCCCTTCTTTGCCAACCAGCTGTTTCCCCTCCGCTGAGGGGAGTGACTATTGGCACTAAAGGGTTTCCTGCGTGTAACTGGCCAGTCTTTTGCCACAATCCCAGGAGCTTTTTTCTATTACGAAGGAAGCCGAACTTCCTTCACGGATGCTGCTTACTCCAAGCATTGCCTCTGTCATTCAGAGTCTGTGAGAGGATCTGGACAACCCACCAGAGTACTCCAATGTTTATAAACTAATAAAGGATCTGATATTGCCAGTTTGAAAGTGAGATGTAGCTACTGCTGGAAAAGGAGGCTTTCCTCTCCCTTCTCAGTTTTCATGTGTGGATGTCCAGAAGGGTTTCAGCAAGGATCTGACCCACACTCCTTATACTGCCATTTGGGTAGTTTCATAGGAAGGAGTAAGGACCACATAAATCACAAGCCATAATTATAAGCAGGTCTTGTGGAAAAAAAAAAAAAAAAGAAAAAAGGAAAAAGAATGCCCCTTGTGCCTTAATGAGGGACAGGGTAACTGTCCAGGTGAGTTGTGTTACCTAGCAAAAGAAAAGCATTGGTTTCAACCACCTCTGCTGGCTGGGTACTGCAGATCTAAATGTATCTAAACATTCTCAGTCTGAAAGCTCTTGTGAAATGTATTTTCCTTGGCCATTTCCACTTCTGTCCGGTACTGCAGTAACCAGTGATGATGCAAATACTGCTTTTGATTTAGCTTTTCAGTGTCCTACCTCTGCTTCCCTAGCTGAAATCAGAAAGTGCAGAGACCCATTTAAACAAGCAAGCAAACAAAAACTTTAAACTGTTTAAACTGTTCCAGTACTCCTAAAAAGTTCAGTTCAAGCCTGATCAGGGACTTGGCAGGAGCTTGGAAATAATTTTTGCTTTGTTTGAACCAATCCCCAAACTCATCACACAGAAAGAACTCTTCTAATGAGTTACTTATGAGCATTGCTTTCTGATGCCTACACATGCTCTGAGACGCAGGCGTGGGGAGGGGATAGAAGAGGTGTCTTAGCATATTTCCCACCCACCCTGCTACTACTCCAGTAGGGTTTCTCAGTTTGCTGTTTGGCAACCCCCAAACAGCTCCCTTGACATACCCCGGGACACCCGGGCCTCGGTGGCGACACCGATGCCATTCTCTGCTGGGATCTGCAGGGGAGGCTAAAGTAGCGCGACCGGCTGCAGAGGTGCACTAGCCTGTAAAGCTCCCAGATCCCCCACCAGGCAAATAAATAAATAAACTAGGGGGCACACCCACCCTCTGCCCCTCGGTCCGGTGAGAAAGATGTCACCTCTGCTCAGGTCTGCTGCTTCTAGAGGCTTACAGAGCAGAGCTGAGCAGGCCTCCTCCTCCCCGCCAGTGCCACCTCCAGCAGCCCTACTGTAAATAGGTTTGCGCTTCTGTTTATCTTTCCAGCCATCCCTATCCCCTCACCAAGGCCTGCTCCCCCACAGCCTCCCTGTGGCCCCTCAAATCAAATAGATAGCCAGTAGTCCCTTAGAGTACATTTAATCTCTCCCTACCATGCTTGCAGTCACAGGTTCAGCTCTGTGCAAACACGTTTCTCTTCAGCTTGGCAGAAGGGTTTTTTGGGTGTTTCTGTTTTTATTTTGCTCCCCTGCTGCCCCTTCAGAGGCACTAAGATGCACAAACAAGCTGCCTCTAGGTAGGCGAGAGCAGAATGCAAGCAGCCTTTAAATAATAATTTTTCTTAAAAGAAAAAAAAAGAAAACAACCCCAACAAAAAACCCCAACCACCCCATGCTACTGGGGGCCCTGTTGGTTAAAGGCTATGGTGCAGTCACTCTGAAGTGAGGGTTTAATGAAGTAGCCTGTGAGAGAATGGAGGGGATGGTCCCCGCTGCACAGATGGCTCTTTGTCACTGCTGACACCTGC
Organism: Dryobates pubescens; assembly: GCF_014839835.1. Lineage (NCBI taxonomy): Eukaryota > Metazoa > Chordata > Aves > Piciformes > Picidae > Dryobates > Dryobates pubescens. The sequence goes on from NC_071617.1 coordinate 29,385,552, forward strand.
CATCTGCTTGTTTGTCTAAATGATGTCGGAGGGGCATCGCGAGCTTCCAATCTGCTGCGCCGCCTCCACCAGCTCGGGGTGACCCCCTGACCCGCGTGTCAGACAGGTCCGAAGAGTTTGTTCTTTCCGCTCAGTGGGCCCATCCCGGCCATGCTGCTGGCCCCTTCTCCACCGCCAGCCCCACAGCTGCCCCGGCCGAGCGCCGCGTTCACCCCCCGCGCCTGCCCCACCGCCCGCCAACCCCTAAATCTCCTCTTCTTCATGCATATGAAAGGAGGAGGACATGGGGAGATTAAACTCTGTGGTCATGAAAGAGGTACAAAAGTTTACACTGCCGACCAGCCATTTAGATCTTTCAGGGATGCTATTTGAACTCCTTGGTGTTTCACTATCATCTCCCTGCGATGCCTGGACTCTTTCTGCGGTAATTAAGAGGCCAAATTACCCCTGATGTATCAGCAATGATATCAGGAGAGGTCATTAAGATATTTAAAGCATACAGCTTCTTTGTTTTTCTCTGCTGTGAAGGAGAGCTGGTGCCTTGACTTCAACTATAAAAATTAAAGCTCTGCAAAAGCTCTATTTTAAAGGTTGGAGAAAGGATCCACTTTCCTGACAGAGGTCACTAGCAGACTTTTGAGATCATGTCCTGAAAAAGGACAAATTAAAGCAAATTGAATGTCTGAGAAACATGTTGAAACAGGAAGTGTGTACCAAGAACCTAATATTTAATTTTAAAAATAGCATTAAATTCTAAAAGAGCCAAAAAAGTCTTGACTGGTTGAGAACCCACTCCTTTATTTTATTATTTTTTTTTTGCACCCTCAACCCATAATGACCCTGAGGGTCATTGGTGTAGCCTCAAAATACTCAGGGCAAGTGTCTAAAAGGAAGCTCTTTCCCTGCAGGACCAATGAGCCCATGTCTAGGGCGCCTCACAAGAGACCAAAGCTTGCCGTTCACAGCACCACATAAATTGCACTTGATGTTATCAGTGATGTCAGTGTACACGGAAGGTGTATAATGGATATTAATTATGACTGTTATCACTTATGACTTGTGTAGTGCAGCCAGGTATGCCTGAATACTTGCAAACACAGCAGCTTTTACACGTGGCAACTCATGAAATGGAAAATGGTCACTCTGCACAGCTCTAATGAGGGCAAGGGTGATTTAAGCTAGCAGAAAGAATCATAATTACTGTAGGTTCAAAGTGATCTTGAAGGAAAGGAAGTTAAAACAGGGCTGGGATTGATCTACTTTCATGCTTTACTCGGTCCATTGTTTTTAATGTCTCACTTTGAACTATAAACAAACGGCTTCACCTGATTTGCACAGTTTTCTGCAGATAATTGCTGCATTTGTCCTGGATAATGATGGAAAGTGTACACAATACAAAAATAAATAGCAGGGGAAGGTGTGACAACTCCCCCACCTTCTGTAGTCTCTCCAAAGAAAGTCCAAATTAAATCCTGAATTCAAAGCCATATCAGAGCACAGGCAGGAAGAAAGGCCTCCAAGGTTTGCTGAGGACCGTGTGCTTCCAGCCAATGCTGAGCCTCAGCAAAGCATCTTGGATGCTGCAGCCCTTCCCTCCTGCAGCAGAGCTGGCTCTGGGTCCCTTTCCTAGCTCCATGTGCAGAGGGGACCACCAGTCTTCTCTCTACTGCAGCCTTCTGCCAGCAAGGCTGCCATGGCCTCCAGCTCACATAGTTTCTTCTCCACTGCAGCCCCTGTCTGTTGGCTGAGCACAAGCACAGTGGGAGGAAAATAAAGGCAAACCCAAGGACACTCATGGAGACACAGAAAGGCCTATAGGGTGTGGTGTCGGCCTGGGAAGTTTCTCTTTCTTCCTGTGCTTAGTGACAGTGAAATTTCTGAGGCCCTACCAAGGAACCACTACTGCTGCTGATGTAGAGAGAGGAGACTTGCTGCTAGGGACTGAGAGTGCCAGGAGACACGGGTCATCAGGCCAGAAACATCCACCTTCCACATACCCACCCAGGAAACAATTCACTGCCTCAAATCCCCTCTTTTCCCAGTAATGTTGCATAATAATTGAGGATGATAATACAGGGAAAACACATCGAAAGAATGAAGTCCTAAAAATCACCCAGTCTTTTCCAAAATAAAACAGAGAGATAACTGAATGGGGGGAGTGGGGGAAGAAAATCCCAGATTTGCTAATTTCTGTGATTTGCTTTTGAGTTGAGCATGGAAAGGATTTTACCTCTCCTGCATCTTGATAAAATGGATTTTTAAAATTGTTTTATTTTTACCTGATCTGCTTTTAGGCTAATTGGTGGATGTAAAAATCTCTCATTGTAGAACTCTTTCCTGACATGGGTGTTAAGTGCCTGAGATCTGCCCAGCAGCCTCATGATGGGTACTTGTCTTGCTGCAAACATCCTCTAAACTCTCTGACCTTCAGGCAACACCACGGTCAATGTCAGAGCCAACACATCATGTTCATCTTGGCAAAGCAAGCCAGACTACATTAAAATGAGGGTCGCTGGAAAACAAAAAGAACTAACAAAAGTCCCTTCCTTCCTAAAATTTGCATGATTTTATGCTTCCTGCCAGTCTGCTAACTCCAGAAATCACTTTGGACATCCCCACCACAGGGTAGTGAGATGCTTCAGGCGTGTTTCCTTCAGGGAATGTGGCAATAATAACCTCTCTGGTATCAAAAAATTTCAACCTGATACTACTTTGATGATGTGAGTTGTGGCCAACTGCCCTTAATTCCTCCCTAGCAGCATCTAAGATTCCCATAATCCTGAAGAGGCTCGTTTTTTCTTCAGATTTCTTGATCTAAAAAGTGACTTTTCAGAGAGAAACTCAAAAAAAAAAAAATGATAAATCCCCTAACCTGGCCCTGCAGAAACAAAGTATGTTTTCCTTGTTTATGGGTAGAAAGGCAGAGAGTATGCAAAGATGACTGTCATGTTTATCTCTGGACCAAGAAGATTTCTCTTATGAGACCTGTTCAACTCTCTGAAAACAGATGATGTCAGTTAAAAAGTAACTGAAACTGCTATTTTGTTTTGCCTCATCACTGTTATTTCAAAGGCAAACCAGCATCTAGCTAGCCTGATTATGGCACACAACCCTTAATGGGACATGAAGAAATGGAAGTTGTATTGTGGCACCATATCCAGAGGCCCTGCCTCCTTAGCCTGAGTCCCCTCCTTCTGATATATGTGTTGGTCCATCCTGTGACAGGGCAGTCTTTGGTAGTAATGGTCAACAATGAAGCTCAAGCTGTGTAGTGTAGCCATGGGAGGGTAGCAGACCTTTCCTGCCACCCCAGTCTTCCCCTCCAAATGCCTGGCTGAACTGAGATGATGTCTGTGCACAGGCTAGGAGAGAAGACAATTGAGTCCAAGCTCTATTTGTAGAACACTGATGTCGAGCCCAGCCACTCTAAATTCTGGAAGAAGCTGCCCCCAAATCACAAGTTTGATTATTTCTTTCATAAAAATTTTATAGATGGAACTTCTTAAAATCTTTTGATTTGCCTCCTTTGCTGAGACTGGAAAAAAGTGGATGTGGATTTGTATGTAAAACTTCCTTTTTTCTAGTTGGAGATAGGATTTTCACTGTACCTTTCCCTTTGAAACTGGACCTTTGAGTATCAATCCCAAACATCATTTCCTGACCATGGTTAATTCAGTCAGTCCTGTGAACAAGCTCATCAGCTCTCTACATGCAAACAAAATGGCCAAATACTCTAAAGCCCATGTTTTCTCTCAGGACCACCATGGCTGGACAGGTATTGTGGCCCTTGATAACTCTGTATTTTAACATGCAAAAAAACCCCAGAACACAAATATTCTAATAGGACCAGGACAGTACCCTGCATTATAAAATCAATGCAAATTCTGATCAGTTAGGTAAGCTTGCACCACGCTGTAGACACCACCTCAATGTCTAGCTCTGCAAGGAGCTGCATTGCCGCACACTTCTGTTCACGGCAATCAGTATCACAGTATCACAGTATCACCAAGGTTGGAAGAGACCTCGAGGATCATTGAGTCCAACCTGTCTCCACAGACCTCATGACTAGACCATGGCACCAAGTGCCACGTCCAATCCCCTGGTGAACACCTCCAGGGATGGTGACTCCACCACCTCCCTGGGCAGCCCATTCCAATGACGAATGACTCGCTCAGTGAAGAACTTTCTCCTCACCTCGAGTCTAAATCTCCCCTGGCACAGCTTGAGACTGTGTCCCCTTGTTCTGGTGCTGGTTGCTAGAGAGAAGAGACCAACCCCTTCCTGGCTACAACCACCTTTCAGGTAGTTGTAGAGGGCAATGAGGTCACCCCTGAGCCTCCTCTTCTCCAGGCTAAACAATCCCAGCTCCCTCAGCCTCTCCTCACAGGGCTGTGCTCAAGGCCTCTCACCAGCCTTGTTGCCCTTCTCTGGACACGTTCAAGTGTCTCGATGTCCTTCTTAAACTGAGGGGCCCAGAACTGGACACAGGACTCAAGGTGCGGCCTAACCAATGCAGAGTACAGGGGCACAATGACCTCCCTGCTCCTGCTGGCCACACTATTCCTAATACAGGCCAGGATGCCATTGGCCCTCTTGGCCACCTGGGCACACTGCTGGCTCATGTTTAGGTGGGTGTCAATCAGCACCCCCAGGTCCCTCTCTGTTTGGCAGCTCTCCATCCACTCTGACCCCAGCCTGTAGCTCTGCATGGGGTTGCCGTGGCCAAAGTGCAGCATCCGGCACTTGGACTTGTTAAATGCCATGCCATTGGACTCTGCCCATCTGTCCAGTCGGTCGAGGTCCCTCTGCAGAGCCTTTCTACCCTCTAACTGACCAACATCTGCTCCTAACTTGGTGTCATCTGCAAATTTGCTGATGACTGACTCAATCCCCTCATCCAGATCATCAGTGAAGATGTTGAAGAGGATGGGGCCCAGCACTGATCCCTGGGGGACGCCACTGGTGACTGGCCGCCAGCTGGATGTGGCACCATTCACCACCACTCTCTGGGCTCAGCCCTCCAGCCAGTTCCTAACCCAGCACAGAGTGCTGCTCTCCACGAGCTGACAGCTTGGCCAGGAGTTTGCTGTGGGGGACGGTGTCAAAGGCCTTGCTGAAGTCCAGGTAGACCATATCTACAGGCCTCCCCATGTCCACCAGACGGGTCACCTGATCATAGAAGGAGATCAGGTTGGAGAGGCAGGACCTGCCCTTCCTAAATCCGTGTTGGCTGGACCTGAGCCCTTGGCCATCCTTCAGGTGTGCAGTTATTGCTGCCAGGATAATCTGCTCCATCACTTTCCCTGGCACTGAGGTCAGGCTGACTGGCCTGTAGTTTCCAAGTTCCTCCATCCAACCCTTCTTGTGGATGGGGACCACATTGGCCAGTTTCCAGTCATGAGACCTCACCGGTGAGCCAGGACTGGAGGAAAATGATGGAGAGCGGCTTGGCCAGCTCATCTGCCAGCTCTCTCAGCACCCTAGGATGGATCCCATCCAGTCCCATGGACTTGTGAGTGTCCAAGTGGCTCAGCAGGTCCCAAACCAATTCCTCATGGATTTCCAGGGCATTACACTGCAGTACTGTCTCCCCTCTACCACACTGCTTCATGTGATGGAGGCCAAAGCTTTTAATGTATTTTCTGAAAGTAGCTATGGCAAATGGTCAATTCAGCTAAACAGTTTTGGCCACAGTACATGTGCTTAGTTTTGGCTCAGCAGACCAGAACAACATACATGCTTCTCCCTCTTTTCCACCCCTAACATAAGATGGTGAGAAAAAATAGCTGAATTACAGAAGTACCTTCTGAACTGAAGTATCCTGTGACAGTGCAAAATCTGCACAACTGGGAATTCCAGCCAAAATAAACTCAGTCTCACATGATTTCCTCATGAGCCGACTTTGTGGGGAGATTTTCTGGCTTAGTTCTTGTTGCTGTTGTTTAGGTGGCTCTTCAGATCAATACCATTCATTGATATCACTTTGTACATTTTAAGAAATGAAAAGGGAGAACAAACAGGAGCCACTAACAGAAAGAAGGACATTTCTTCTAGGTCAGTGCTAGATTAGTATTTGCAGTTTCCTCCTCTGGCCCTTCCTCTCCTCCTGCTGGAAGAGGTGCTAGCAACTGGTGAAACAGCAGTGCTGTGCACCCGGTATCACTGCCACTGCTGATGACAGCAGCAACAGGGACATTTCTTTAACTGCCTCAATGCCTTAGGAGCTGATATCCTGTTTTCTCATGGGATTTAAGAGTTGTCATCACAACTTTTTTTTGTAGGCACATATAGCTTGCTCCAGGGTGTGCCAAGACAATCAAACCCTGAATGCCTGTATTAGCTTGGGCTTAAACCAGCCAGATGAGGTGCTGAAGGCAAGGTCTGCAGTTTCTTAACACAGTCACACCAGTTTGATGAGGGTGATTTCACACTCCAACTCTTCAGGCACTGTCCACAAAATGCCACAGAGATGTGCCAATCAGACTCTGTACATCACTGCAAGGTAGAGGTGCATGGCTGATCCTTGCAAAGCAGGGCAGCATGGCAAGACTCAAAGCACAGCTGGCAGTCAGGGCTTCAAAGCACAGCAGAAACACTTCTACAGGATGCTCTTAACCTAGCTGCTCAACTTTGTCATACAGGCCTCAGACAGTCCTAATGGTTGCAACACTGCAAAGCCATGACTGAGATTCCAGACCCTCTCTCAGAGAGTTCATTAACTGCACACAGTCTTTCTAGTTTCCTCCTATGACATCAGTTACACCAAACTGGCCATCCCTTTAGTTCTCACACTACAGACCAAGTTAAGAAGACACTGATGAGTCTGCATTATATTCTTCACTTAATTTAAATAATTAATGCACATCTCTATCACTTCCGTTGTTGTTACATGAGCTTTTGTTGATAACAGTTAGCCTCTAGGTGAAAGGCTAATTTTTCACAAAAATGTTTTAATTTTATCAAACCACTAAATTTTTATGGAAGCTTCTCTTTGTTTATCCTATTTCAGGCGTGATTTCTAATTAATATATTCCAGCATTTGCTTCTGGTTTTGTTTTAAAGGTTTTTTTCCCCTTCTCTTATATAAATCAGTTTGTCTTTGTGAGTCCAGAGTTTTCTGGAATTAGATATTTCTGATGCTGAAATGGTTTCTTTCCCAACATTGAAAAGTGTCCATAAACAGACTTCAGATGAAAATTTATTTTATCATTCAGAGAAAAGAAGACAGCTTCCAAGCTGTAAAAGCTCAGGCCATTCTAACCACCATTGGCAGAGAGATGATCATATCTGACCCAGAACTTACATCAGCAGCCTAGATTCGGAAGAAGAATTTACTTTAGTTCCCTACTCTGACACAGACTTTCATCATGACTGTGATTTAAGTCCTTAGAGCACTTCAGGCATTTGGCTTTGCAAATCAAAGACCCAAACAACACCGTTTATACAAATTTCCAAATGTCTAGCAATACAGTAAAAATCTTTTAAATCAAAGGAGCAATTAGGCGAAGCAAAGTGCAAGGTGCCCAGATACACAGCAATGCTTGGGCATCCAAGCTGGTTGCTGTGATGAGGAACATGCATACACTGGCCTTGTGGGACAGAGTTGGACTGCCTCTGATCCAGAGTCATGTAATGCCATGGACAAGCATCAGAGTACTTCAGATTTGCTATTCCCTGACTATTAGCCTGATCAGACTCCCGCACATCTGTAAATTCAGGTTCCAGCAAATGTTAGCAAATAATCAAGGTTAACTATTCATTTGCTAGTCTGACAGGTTGGAGCGGTGTTTTCTTTTTCCTGTCTTTAGTCATATGGTTTTTGAACAACTTCTATTTCTCAATCTTAGAGAAAATGACATAATTTAACTGAATTATTAGTATTTCAAACATATTTGTGTGTTTTGTTCAGTGACAGAATGAATTGTGTGCTGTATTGTAACTTTCTTAAAATATCTCTTTGTAGTTTAAAAACCCCACAAAATTATTTTAAGAAACTCATTCCTGGACTGTGTTTGTTTCACCAAAAGTCAATGCTTCTCTGCAATTTCCCAATGCAAAATGAGACCAAAGCGCATATGAAACCAGTGGCTGTGCACCACTCCTCACCATGTGGTGCTGATGAAATGCCTAAGGCACCCAGCAGCCCTCCTACAGGCTCTCTGTGGCTATTGGGCATGCAGTCAAGAGAGCCAGCCCCTGAGAGAAGGCACAGAGGCAATGTGTTTACTGCCCTTCCCAGGTAGCCTTCACCCAGTAGGGCTGGACCCAGCAGGAACCACTCTTCAGCAGCATTTGAGGTTTAGTTTGCAGCAGTTTCTGTAACAGAGACAGCAGATAGACATCTAGCTGGTGCCCACCTAGCAAGGCCCTGGGTGACTCCAGTGCCCACCATGCAGTGCCAGGACCCTCCTCAAGGTGGTCCCCCCCCAGGCAGATCAGTCAGCACTGTGCTGCCTTGTGCAAGGTCGGTGTCCCTCTCCTGGGCCGCTAATTGGCTCGGATGAGCGTCATGCGGCCAGGCGCACACATGTGTCCCATAACCTAAACCATCTGCGAGCATTTTAATTAACCGATCCCCAGCTCCTCTCTGCTGCCATTGAAAAGAACCCACCCTGGCCCCAGCCAAAACTCCCCCATGCAGCCCTGGAGCTCCCCTCCCCACCCAGGAATTTGCAACCACAACTGTACAGCATGGGCCCCCCGGGCCCTCTGCAGCCACGCAGGAGCAGCCTTCGGCAGTCAGCGAGGAGCAGATGAAAAGGGCTCCCTCCATATGTGTCTGTTGATGCAGACCTACAGGCTAGGCTCCACGCACAATAGATAACAGGGGCCTCCTTGCTGCTGGGCTGCGAGGGCTTCCACGTTACATCTTATGCACAGGCATCAGATGCCACTCTGCCACTCGTCAGCACAGCTTACAGGACTGGAGAATAAAATGTCCTTCTGTGAAGCCACATGGATATACATCAAGAGAGGATTTGGCCTACAGTTACTGAGGCAGGAACTGCTGGAAAAACACAGCCATGTCAAGCCCCATATTCTTGGTACTGTCTGTGGATACAACTTTAGTCTCCAGATGGTTTTATATTACAACAAAGTGAAGTCTCCAGTGGAAGTATACAAATTCAGCAGAGTTGCTCTGGAGGTTGGAGGGAAATCCTAAGTCCTCAAGGCCTAATCAAGATCATGCTCTAAAAGAAGGGATATAAGCACTGCAAATCCAAAGGCTCAGAAGCACTGTTTGCACTGGCATGCTGAGTTTACAGTAGGTATAAATGAGCACAGGTCATTAACAAAGAATCTGGTGTTGCCTGTCCACAGGCAGGACATTCTTGCTGGAGGTCTGCTCTTCTGGAAGCCACTTCCCTAGGAAGCCTAGACCTGCAGGGTGTTTTGTGAGATCCCTTGACCACAGAGCTCCCCTTGCAATGTTTAGAGAGAAGTTTTGGTGTGTTCACCTTACAGCAGCAGCCTGAGCTATTACTGATAAAACTACATTTAAGGTAGCTTTTGATACTAAGCCCTTCTCACAAGGAAGTGAGAAAATTAAAAATCTGAAGAGCCATTGGACAGAGCACAAATTCTGTTCTTTGATGATGTAAGCTATGACTCCATATGCAAGAAAGTTTAGATCCATGGTTTTGCTATATCTTAGCAATATCAATCCCCAGTCCTGCAGATTTCCACAATGCAGAATCACTGACTAAAGTATGAGTTTTCCAAAGGAAAAATGCATAGGATGAAGTCCAAGCCTGTGTAAATCAGCTTTTGGACCAGATCTTATGAATTTGCTTAACCTCACAGACCATAACACATTGATATTGAATGTAATGTCTTGTAATAGGCTGAGATGTGTCAGAAGTAGATCTTTAAATTGTAACCGGTCTCTAGTCCAAATATGAAGCTCCAAGTCTGAAGTAGCATTTGTTGTAATTTTTGCTTCTAACCATGGACACCCTTCAAATAAGTCAAATTCTGTAGCTATTTAGATCACTGAAGCAAGTCCAGAGAAGGACAATGAAGCTGGTGAAGGGTCCTGAGAATAAGCCCAAGGAGTGGCTGAGGCAGCTAGGGCTATGTAGTGTGAGGAAAAGGAGACTGAGTGGAGACCTCACCACTCTCTACAACTGCAAGAAAAGGGAGTAGGGGGGTGTTGGTCTCTTCTCACAACTGATTCACAATTTACAATTCACAACTAACAGGACAAGTGGAAATGGCATCAAGTTTTGCTACAAGAAGTTTAGTTAGACATTAGGAAAAACTTCTGTACTAAAAGGGTTATCAAAGATGGGAACAGGCTTCACAGTGAAGTGGTTGGGTCACCATCCGTGGAGGTATTCAAAAGCTATCTAGATACAGTGCTCAAGTATATGGTGTAGTGGCCTTGGTAGGGTTAGAGATTGGTTGGACTTGATCTTAAAGGTCTTTTCCAGCCATAGTAATCCCGTGACTGCAGAGTCTTATTCTTGGCCCTAACCTCAGTGAGGAATGTTTATCCTTCACTTTGTGTCCTGTGGAACAAAAATAACACTCCAATATACAGTTTGTGTGGACTGACTCATTTTCCACCAGTTGTAAAATGGAAGCCTGACAGCAGAATAGTATTAAGCTCCATGACCACGGTAGTTTTAAATTTAGCAGAGCTGGCGGTGCATTTCTTGATTCTCCCTGGAATACATAGAATACATAGAATAAACCAGTTTGGAAGAGACCTTCAAGATCATCGTGTCCAACCCATCAACCAACCCAACACCACCCAAACAACTAACCCACAGCACCAAGCACCCCATCAAGTCTTCTCCTGAAAACCTCCAATGACGGCGACTCCACCACCTCCCCAGGCAGCCCATTCCAATGGGCAATCACTCTTTCTGTATAGAACTTTTTCCTAACATCCAACCTAAACCTCCCCTGGTGCAGCCTGAGACTGTGTCCTCTTGTTCTGGTACTGGCTGCCTGGGAGAAGAGACCAACATCCGTCTGTCTACAACCTCCCTTCAGGTAGTTGTAGAGAGCAATAAGGTCACCCCTGAGTCTCCTCTTCTCCAGGCTAAGCAACCCCAGCTCCCTCAGCCTCTCCCCGTAGGGCTTGTGTTCCAAACCCCTCACCAACTTTGTTGCTCTTCTCTGGACTCGTTCCAGCAAGTCAACATCCTTCCTAAACTGAGGGGCAAGCCCTACTTTGCCAAGGTACACCCAGAAAGCAAAACTTCACAAGTTTGCTAATACAGGGGATGCTCATTGCACAGAATCTAGAAAAGTAGCTTTTAATCATATGAAACCCATGCCAACAGCAGCACTGTGCTTTCTCCAGTTGTCTGCAGACAATTCTTGACAGTTTTTCCCCAGTAGCTCTCAAAATGGTTTTATACAGGAGATAAGCAGTGTTACCATCTTATAGCCAGATAAAAGTGCAGAGTAGTGAAAACAACCTTGCTTAGGCTCGAATATTGACAGAGCTGTGTGCTGCACGCCAGAGCGCCAGCCTAGGGCTTGGAGGGAGATGGGGAGAGAAGAAAGAAAACCAAAAAAAAGGGAAAAAAAACCCCTTAGAGCTACCTGTTCACAACTAAGTTTTTCATGCATATTTAAAATGATGGAAATACCACAGTCTCTCACAGGCAGCAGAGACCATTGATACACAGAAAAAGGAAGGGAACTTTCTGAATAAATGCAACTTGGACATCAGTTTGGCTGGATTTCATGTGAAGTCCAGCCCTTCAGCTACCAGAAGCCAGTATCCATAACAGTGTGATGCCTCAGGGTTTCAGACATTCAACTGGTAACAAAAATGGGTCTGTGCTGCAAAGCTGAGCTTAACTCTTTTGCCATCACAGCTTTCATGCCTTCAGTGAAGCTGGAATATATACTAAGGATCAGATCCTCTACCCCATTAGGATCTAAAGTCATCCCACAGACCATAAACAAAAGCAGCAGTGGGGCAAAGCAAGCACTTCTGCTGGGTTCAACAATAGAAATAATGTCCAAGTGCTATTCACTCATACACTGACAGCCTCTCACAACTTTGGAAATACTTCTATTTTCCACTGCAGTGAGAGCAACAGCTGACCTCTGTGCAAATGTGAAAGGCTGTCCTCACAAAACACCTGGCTTTGACCCCTGAAAGGAAGCTCAGATTGCTGAGGGCAGGCTGTGAAGGGCAATTCTTCTCTGTGTTCAACCCCCACCTTGCCACACAGTTGGTTCTTCAAATCCTAAGGCTTCTCACAATAGATGTTTGCACCTCTCACCAAAATCAGTGGTAGCAGCACACTGGTCTCACTCTTAACAAGGTTTAATAAACATTGCCCTCAAGTCACCAAAGTCTTAGGTTCCTGTTTGATAAACACAGGATACATTTTTAAGATCAGCATTCCCAGTCATCCTGCAGCTGAGTTCTGCATGTGCCTCATTTCTCTCCAGTGAGATTTCAGGAGTGACTCAGAAGCTCTGAATGAAGCTGGAGGACTCTGGAAAACAAACTCATTTTTGTGTTGCCACCCATTCACAACAGCTTTCTGTGCTGTGCTGTTAAAAATATTTCTTATTCATAACCTCTGCCAGAAGCATGATTAGAGCAGCATAGTGACTTGTATAGCCCTCTGGCAACTGAGGAGGGTTCATTTGCCTGCTAATCTAAACTGGCAGATCCTAAACTTCCACTTCCCATTGCATTCAAATGCACTGCTGAGCTATTTGACTCCAGTGTACGCTCAGGAATGACTTTTTTGTCTTACAGTCTTGTACTGACTGAGCTAACCCACAAGATAATTATTAAGGCAAAGAGCTTAGCAGGATTCTAACAAAGATCAAACATTCATATGATTCATTAAAATATCCCCAGTGCCACTAGCTGGGATAAAAATGTATAAGGATTGTGTCATAACACCAGGCTTCTGCCCAGAAATCTCCGTGAAAAGTATCCCTAAAATATGCTGCTTGATGATGGCAGAGCTGCACATGCTGAAGTGTATATTTCATTGGAAACACAGCCTGAAACACTATTAACTGGTACATCCTTGAAGTCAGGCCCATACAGAAGCAGCTCAGATTAAGGACAAGATTACAAACTGCATAGCTCCAACCAGTTGTGGCACTAGCCTGCCTCAGCTGAAGAGACAGTTTTTCTGTAAGGGAGTTTGCTCCAATAATCCAGATTCTCTGGTGAGGGAGAAACTTTGCTGTTACTTTTGTTGCTCAGTAGTGAATTAACTAAAACTGAAGAATAAGTGGAAGACAGGGGAGAGAAGACCAAGGCAGGGGTGGGGGAGAGGTTGAGCAGGGAAGGGGAATAAGTAGACCTTTTTACCCAGTGAGATCTGAGTACTCAATCAAATATGAGTAACATTAATGTGTATCTCTCCATCATCCTGAAGAGTACAAATCTGTATCTTTTTCCTTCTGGGAGAGCACACACACTGCCAGGCTGTGACAGGTTCAAGGGGAAAGATGTTCTCGCTCCCATGCTGTCTCTGCTTGCTTGCTCTGAATACCAGTTCAGGATTAGGATGTAGATAGTCTTCTCAGGGTATGTCTTTAATTCTGAGCTAGAAGTCTTTCTTGTTTCTCCCATCACTGGATAGCATTTTGATGTACTGTGCAGAGTGGGACTGCTCCATGTGGGAAAATCTCCTCCAGCTATTCTCTATCAGATGGGATGTCCTTGTTGCAGAAAACACATGTGGGAAGACAAACAGAAAGTCCAAGACAAACAGAAAGTAGCGTGGCCCTACTCTGGTGTTGCCACTATACAGGAAAGGGCAGGGATACTGAGAAATCTCCATAAACATCTCAGCTTGCAGGAGCATGCCTGCTATTACATCCCCTGCTGGGTAATTGCCTATTTACTCACACAGGCCACATGAATCCTCCTGATGAGGAGAGTAGTTGGTATGTGATCCCACCCCACCCCAGCTTGTGAGGTACATCATACTCATGAGCATACCCAGGAGGAGTAACCTCTGCTGGGACTACAGTCCATCAGAAGCCGAGATGCACTGGGGAAAGCATGTGGATGTGATGTCTCACATCCTTACCTTGTAAAGCACAAGAAGGATTGGTTGGATGCTGATGAATATCCTTTTGCTCAGGTCATGTCACCATACACCAGCATCAGTTATTTTGCACAGAGTGGGGTGACATCTACAAAACTGGAAACTGAACACTTAATAAGAAAGAGCATTACGTCAGATGGGCAGGGCACAATGCTACTTATTTCTCCTGCAAGGCAAAGATGACACTTCTCAGTCTGATAAAAGGACATAGACTGATAGTGCTGATGTTCTGGTGTATTATGCTTGCAATTGTCACAAAGAGGAGAACACCAGCACTGGCCAGAGAGCCTATCCCTTTGTTTTAGCTGAGTTTTCCAAGGAAATAGTGTGTGCAGTACCACTCTGGGGTGTGTGTGAGTCTGTTTGCCTGCATATCTGCACTCAGCTGTTCTTCTCCCTCACCAGTAACTTTTGAATGCTGCTGATCAATTTCATAGCAATTTGACAGACCTCTCCAAGGTATTAAATTCCAACATGTTTTATGAAAATTGGCAGCTGGTTAGTGAAGAAAAACCTAATTAGTGCCTCCATGGAGCTAAGGGCTGCAGTATGAACATGACCTTTATTAGGCAGTGATGATCCTCCTTGGAAAGAGATCATAGAATTCGTTGGGTTGGGAGGGACCCTCAAAGGTCATCTTATCCAGCCCTCCTGCAGTGAGCAGAGACATCTTTAACTAAATCAGGTTGCTCAGGACTCCATCAAGTTTGACCTTGAGTGTCTCCAAGGATTGGGCCTCCACCACCTCTCTGGGCAATCTGTTCCTGTATTTCATTAATCTCATTGCAAAGAACTTTTTCCTAATGTCCAACCTAAATTTCCTCTGCTCCAGTTTAAAATCATGTCCTGGTTTAAGGCCAGACAGATCCTCTGTTGCCCCAAGAGGAACAAAAGAATGACAGTCACACAAATGGATTGAAAAGTGATGGAAAGTTTAAATTGAAAAGCAATTAATGTTTTACAAAAACTACAAAGCATAGTGGCAAAGGTATCCCAAAGCATACAGAGCCTCTTACAGCACACCCAAAGGCCCCCCCCAACACTTCCCTTCTCCTCACCTGAGGGTGTACCCAAAACCACCAGAGCTCTTTCTTCACAGCCCCCCCCACCCTTCCCCCCACTGCTAGGCTAGTCTCAGGCTGGCCCCTTGTCTAGCCTAGCCAGTCCTGAGGGGCCCTGAGATACTCCCCCACTGTTACCCAATAGGGAGCATCTCCCACGGGAGCAGAGAGGGAAGAAAGTGGAAGAGAAAGACTTTGCATATGGATTTACAGGGAGCAGGATTGATGGGTAGAAAGACGCTGTTTCCTGTGTCCACCTTATTGGGTTGGACACTCAGGACACCAGAGGTATAACTTATGTGGCAGCAACAGGAGGCACCCAGCACAAACTGTCACAAACCATTACCCCTAATCTAATCACTACAAGCCCTTCTCAGTTCCTCCATAGCTTTCTTGTAGGTCTCCTTCAGATACTGAAATGCAGCTACAAGGTCTCCCCAGAGCTTTCTTTTCTCCAGGCTGAACAACCCCAGTTCTCTCACCCTGTCTTCATAGGGTAGGTGTTCTGTCTTCATGGCCTTCCTCTGGACCTGCTCCAGCTGGTCCATGTCCTTCCTGTGTTGAGTACTCCAGAGACAGACACAGTGCTCCAGGTGAGGTGTTGTCAGAGCAGAGCAGAGTGGCAAAATCACCTCTCTCAGCCTGATGTGGCTTCTTTTGATGCAGCCCAGAGGTGGTTTGCCTTTTGTGCTGCAAGTGCATGTTGCTGGGTCATATGCAGCTTTTCATCCACCAGTACTCCCAAGTCCTATTCCTCAGGGCTGCCCTTGATCTCATCAGCCCCCAGCCTGTAATGGTGCCAAGGATTGTCCTGACCCTGGTGCAGGACCTCACACTTGGTTTCATTGAACCTCATGAGGTTCATCTGAGCCCACTTCTCCAGCTTGTTCAGGTTCCTCTGGGTGGCATTCTATCCCTCAGTCACATCAACCACACCATAGAGTTTGGTATCATCAGCAAACTTGCTGAGGGTTCACTAAATCTCGCCATCTGTATCTTTGGTGAAATAGTGAACATCACTGGTTCCAATACAGATCCCTGAGGGACACCATTTGTCACCTATGTCTATTTGGACATAGGGCCATTGACCACTACCCTTCTGATGTGACCATCTTGTCCACCCACCAAATCCATATCTCTCCAGTTTAGATAGAATGATGTTGTGGGGGACTGTCAAAGGCCTTATAAAAGTCCAAATGACATCTATTGGTCTTCCCTGAGATATAATGAATGTCCACAGAGAGACAAACAGGTCAATACTTATGTCTTATTATACAGCAGAGAATCCAGCACAAGCTACTGCAAAATCATCAGCTTCATTTGCTCTGCAGCTCACAGAATGACATGTCCATGACCTCCAGTTGGGGCATTTGCAGCCCTCCTTATGCATAGGCAGAGGCAGAACTGAGGAGGAATCGTTAGGGTGACTGGCTAAGAGAAGGCAAAAAGCTTTCCTCCAACAGCTGCTGAATGTCTCCTGTGACAACCTCTTCCAGATCTGCAACTGACTGCTCTCAGCCTTCCTCCTCCAGCTGTCCTGAGCATCCTATAGATACTCACAGCCTTTCAATTTATCTACCTTACTGCTTTTCCCAAAACAAGACTCCAAAACATCCCCTAACAGCCAAAACAGGCTCCAGCTGACAAGAAAGTTCTTCACAGAGAGAGTTGTTAGCTGTTGGAACGGGCTGCCCAGGGAGGTGGTTGGGTCACTGTCCCTGGAGGTGTTCAAGAGGAGATTGGAGGTGGCACTTGGTGCCATGGTTTAGTAGTTATGAGGTCTTGGGTGACAGGTTGGACTTGATGATCCTTGAGGTTTTTTCCAACCTTTTTGATTCTATGATTCTAAAAATCATCACTGATGTACGCTAGCTCTCTTCCCTCTCACCTCCTTAGAAGCATCTTTTGCTGCAATCACCAACTAAATGCACAATTTTCAGGCCAGTTTGCCCTCATTTCTTGAAGCAGCAGAATGCAGGTTTGCCTGCACTGCTGAATAAAACCTTGAGCCAGCTCTAGAATCATGGCACAATGAAGCAGGCAAAGACATTACATTTGTGAATTGGGCTTGTCCTCAGGGACAAATTCATGCTTCTTAAAACCTCACTGAAGACACAACAGAGAAAATGTACCCCTAATTAATCCAGGCTGCTTGCCTTACAAGAGATAACATGGACTACCAAAAGGGATCTGACTCTGATAGACAGGAGGTTCATGATCCTACATTACTTTGCCACTGGCTTGATCGCTGATGTTGGACACATCCTTTAGCTGCCATGTTCCCATTTATAAATGTAAATTACAACATTTATGCTTCAAGGTCCAGATTCTCAGCTCAGGTGTGTAAGCACACGCAGACTACTGCAATTAAAGCTACATTCACCTACACTGGCTTCAGTAGTTTGCTGTTGGGGAGTGCAAAGATATTATGTTGAAAGGCACAGAGTGAATGGCACCCTCACAGTAACACAGATGT
The DNA here is from genome assembly GCF_014839835.1 of Dryobates pubescens. Classification (NCBI taxonomy): domain Eukaryota; kingdom Metazoa; phylum Chordata; class Aves; order Piciformes; family Picidae; genus Dryobates; species Dryobates pubescens. Next base: position 29,403,143 of record NC_071617.1, read on the forward strand.
CCCCCAAAGGCCTTCCTGGCTGTCTTTCAGCTCCTATCCCTTGTCCTTCCCTGGGAAAGCAGCTTCCTTGTTATAAATTATGCAAATCTCTAGCCCTTCCCTCCATGCTCCTGTCCAGGTTTTTCCCTCCCTTCCCATTCCTCAAACAATAAAAACAAAAAATGTTATTGGAAGTGTTAAAACCCATTTTAAATCATAATTTGCCTTTTTTCATATGAGAGAAATATAATTGAGTACTGTGAGGGCAGGAACAACAAGGGAAGGCAAGAGAGGAGCCCCACAGGAAATCATCTGGACTCTCCCTCTCCTGATAAATATCTGATAAATCCTGTCCGCATAAATATTTAGCCAAGTGGCATTTGTGATGGAGATTTGTCTTGTAGAATAGTTCTGATAGCAGGTCAAACAGATAGATAGGTAATTGATCACAGATATTCTTACATCTCCTTAATTAAGTGAACATCTAGTTAATTAAACAGAGAACTATCTGAAAAGTGCAAATTGTTCAGTGAAGTCACATCTGGCTAACAAAGCAATTCTGACATGGTGCTGGTGAGTGCTGTGTTCAGAAACCTTTGGGGATTTTGTGTACTGATGTGCAGATTACCCAGCAGCACCTTGTGGCTCATTATAGTTATCATGAGATGAAACTACAAAGATTTCAAAGAACCTATCTCTGTGGGCCCCAGCAAGCTCTGGGACACAGTTGCAGTACTGATGATCCTGGAGTGAACAGAGGGACTTGTGTAACTCGATAGAGAATGCTCCAAGAAAACGCTGCTGTCACTGCACAACTCTCATGTACCCACCAGCTGTCTCCATTTGGAAAAGACAATCTCCATTTTTTTAAAAAGCAAAATATTTACAATTGTTCCAGTCTGTCTCTCCATAATTCTCCCTTTTTGCGTATGGATTTTCATGGAGATAGAACATAGGGACCTGATCATCCCTCCAACTGTCTCCATCAGTAGCCATCAAATGTTGGCATTCACAACTGTGCATGCTTGTAGATATAGACTGACACCAGTACTGCAGCTGATTGTCTATAAAGTCAAACACACATGGTTCCATACTAAGAATTTGGTGGAGGCCCATATATGATACAGATAAGCATCCTAGGAAGGTACAAATGTCTCCACAAAACTAGTCTTAAAATGTCACAAGGACAGTGGTTCATGCAGGCAAATGTGTTTGTTCAAACTATTAAAAGGCAAAAAGTCTGAATCATCTCTCAAATGGATTTTTCACATTAGGGTTGTTCTTCAGTAATGACGCAAGAGCACACAAAGGAGGAGTGCTTTAGACTCATTTAATTTCCTCTTGGAAAAAAAGAAAAGAAAGAGAAAAAAAGAAAACCAACTACTCGTGCTCACCTTTTCAGAGCTCTGAAAACTTCTGTGTGCCATTCAGTTATGGAAGTAAACCAAGGTTTGGAAACCAGCTTTTTTCTTCTTAGCCATTTCTAATTCCTCTTCTCACTCCCATCACAAAGGTTTCTGGGCAATTACCTCACATTTTCTGTCAGTCCTTCATCATATCTCTATCCTGCCTTGCCAGTTTGCTCCTGTTTTGGCCCTAGGCTGTTTGATATACGCCATGCACCTGAGAGACTGTCTTAGTTTAGCCATCATTTCTACATGCTGTCCATTCAGGAAGCAGAAATGTTGCCACATGCATTGGCTGGCCAGTCATAGGCAAAAAATACCATGTTGTTATTCCTGAGGAGTTCTAAGGGCCACATGTCCAGAAACATTCAGGTTCCAAGGACAGATCAGGTGGAAGGTGTCAGTACCAAAGATAAGCCTTGGGCAGACTTAAGATGCTGACCCCCAAAGCTAGACTCCAAAGCTATCCTTTTAATCTAACACCAAGCTGTTGAGGCACTTCTTGCTTTGACATAGCATTTCTTTGTGCACAGGCTTCACAGAACAGTTTTCTGTCTACACACAGGATAACCACCCCATACAAATGGTTTCTGGGCTTCTTTCTGTTCAAGCCCATCTGGAAGCCATATTCTGGGTAGACTGCCATGATCTTGCTTGGGAATCTCAGCTAGGGTGAGTGAAGAAAATGCTCTCAGGACATAGCATCTAATTCATCACAAAAATATCCATCTGAAGTAGGTCATGGCTACATTCACTGAAAAACTCATATTCAGAAGTTATTTCAATTAAATAAATATCCAGTGATTTCCACCAAATTGTACTAGTGACTTTGAACCCTCCAATAGTTAGAAATGCATTGAACCCAGTTCTTTCACCCAAACAAGTGACCTTATAATCTGGCTGTAATGTGTAAAGCAAAGATTTGAAGGGGGAAGGGACTGAAACCAGTCCCCCCAGAGTCTGAGGGTGGCAAGCAGGAGTCAGGGGCGAAACCAGCAGCCCAGTTGAAGTGTATGTACACTAATGCACACAGCATGGGCAACAAACAAGAGGAGCTGGAAGCCTTGGTACAGCAGGAAAGTTCTGATTTTCCATAGCAGGATAGGTTGTCTTCCAGACAACTGGTCTCCTGAACTGGCAGATGGAGTCAGGGAGCAGTATAGTTCCCCTGTAATCCAGGAGGAAGCAGTTAGAGAGCTGCTCAGCCACTTGGATCCGGAGAAGTCCATGGGACCAGATGGGTTCAATCCTAGGGTAATGCAAGAACTGGCAGATGAGGTCACTAAACCACCCTCCATCATTTTTCAACAGTTCTGGCTCACTGGAGAGGTCCCAGATGACTGGGTGCTAGCCAGCATGATGCCCATCCACAAGAAGGGTCCAAAGGAAGAGCCACAGAATTACAGACCTGTCAGCCTGACCTCAGTGCCAGGCAAGATTATGGAACAGATCATATTAAGTGCAATCACACATCACCTACAGGATGGCCAAGGGATCAGGCCCAGCCAGCATGGATTTAGGAAGGGCAGGTTCTGCCTGACCAACCTGATCTCTTTCTATGACCAGGTGACTGCCTGGTGGATGTGGGGAAGGCTGTGGATGTAGTCTACCTGGACTTCAGCAAGGCCTTTGACACCATCCCCCATAGCAAACTCCTGGCTAAGCTGTCAGCCCATGGCTTGGACAGGTGCACTCTTTGTGCTGGGTTAGGAACTGGCTGGAGGGCCAAGCCCAGAGAGTGGTGGTGAATGGTGCCACATCCAGCTGGCAGCCTCACTACCCGAAAGGAGGTTGTAGCCAGGTGAGGGTTGGTCTCTTCTCCCAGGCAACCAGCACCAGAACAAGAGGACACAGTCTCAAGGAGGAGCCAGGGAACTACAGGCCAGTCTGGAAAGATCATGGAGCAGATCCTCCTGGAGGCACTACTGACTCAGAAGAATAGTGAAGAGGTGATTTGGAACAATCAGCATGGCTTCACCAAGGGCAAATCCTGCCTGACAAACCTGATGGCCTTCTATAAACAGGTGACAACATTAATAGATGAGGGGCGAACAACTGATGTAATTTACCTGGACCTGAGCAAAGCCTTTGACACTGTCCTGCACCACATCCTGGTCTCCAAACTGGTGAAACATGGGGTTGATAGCTGGACCACTAGATGGATAAAGAACTGGCTTGATGGCCGCACCCAAAGAGTGGCTGTCAATGGGTCCATGTCCCAGTGGAGGCCAGTGACAAGCAGAGTCCCTCAGGGATCAGTCCTGGGACCAGTCTTGTTCAACATCTTTGTGGGTGCCATGGACAGTGGCATTGAGGGCACCCTCAGCAAGTTTGCTGATGACACCAAGCTGTGTGGTGCAGCAGACATGCTGGAGGGAAGGGATGGCATCCAGAGGGACCTTGACAGGCTGGAGAGGTGGGCACAAGCCAACCTCATGAGGTTCAACAAGACCAAGTGCAGGGTCCTGCATCTGGGTCGAGGCAATCCCAGGCTGGGCAGCGACTAGCTGGAAAGCAGCCCTGAGGAGAGAGACTTGGGGGTGCTGGTGAACAAGAAGCTCAACATGAGCTCTCAATGTGCACTTGCAGCCTGGAAAGCCAATCACATCCTGGGCTGCATCAAGAGAAGTGTGGCCAGCAGGTCAAGGAAGGTGATTCTCCCCCTCTACTCAGCTCTGGCAGTACCCCACCTGGAGTACTGCCTCCAGTTCTGGAGCCCCTATTACAAGAGGGATATGGATGTGCTGGAACATGTCCAGAGAAGGACCACGAGGATGATCAGAGGGCTGGAGCCCCTCTCCTGTGAGGACAGACTGAAAGAGTTGGAGCTGTTCAGTCTGGAGAAGAGAAGGCTCCGAGGTGACCTAGTTGTGGCCTTCCAGTATCTGAAGGGGGCCTACAAGAAGGCTGGGGAGGGACTTCTCAGGATATCAGGCAGTGATAGGATTAGGGGGAATGGAATGAAGCTGGAGGTGGGGAGATTCGGGCCGGACGTGAGGAGGAAGTTCTTCACCGTGAGAGTGGCGAAGCCCTGGAATGGGTTGTCCGGGGAGGTGGTTGGGGCGCCGTCCCTGGAGGTGTTTAAGACCAGTCTGGATGAGGCTCTGGCCAGCCTGATCTAGTGTGGGGTGTCCCTGCCCATGGCAGGGGGGTTGGAACTAGCTGATCCTTGTGGTCCCTTCCAACCCTGACTGATACTATGATTCTATGATGACACATGGAGGCAACTGTCATTAGATATTACATGCACCATTTGATAAAAAAATCAAAGACATAGTTCTCAGGAAGGTGCTGGGAAAGCTGTCATGGCAAGGAGCACCATCTACATGGACGTGGGACTGTGTATGTGAAGCTGTGACACAGAAGCGGGCAAAGCAATTAAGTGTGATGTTTTTTCCCTCCCTGCCTGCCTTGCCCATCTATTAATCTGCTGTTGGGGGAAGAAGAGCTCCATTTGCCCATCAAAGGGGAAGAACAGAGCTGCTGTATGTAAAGCAAAGTTCCGTGCAAGTGCAGTCCAGCTTCATCAATTTGCAATTAACATTTAATTCTCTTTTATTTTTGGATTCTGCTGAGTAGCTATCTCGCTCCCTCTTTCACTGTTTGCTTCTTCTGACACAACATAACTATTCATCTCAGTAACACTCACAGCTGTAATCTTACAGCAACAGTTAAAAAATAAGTTGCAGTAGCAGTTCATAGGAACTTTAATCCATTAATGAGAGAGACATTGTACTGAAAAGATATAAAAGCTGTCCTTCATATCCTCTCAAGACAATATTTTAGCCTGGAGAAGAGACTTAGGGGTGACCTTATTACTCTCTACAACCACGTGAAGGGAGGTTGTAGACAGATGGTCTCTTCTCCCAGGCGGCCAGTACCAGAACAAGAGGACACAGCCTCAGGCTGCGCCAGGGGAAGTTCAGCCTAGATGTTAGGAAAAAGTTCTATACAGAAAGAGTGATTGCCCATTGGAATGGGCTGCCTGGGGAGGTGGTGGAGTCACCATCACTGGAGGTTTTCAGGAGAAGACTTGATGGGGTGCTTGGTGCTGTGGGTTAGTTGTTTGGGTGGTGTTGGATTGGTTGATGGGTTGGACGCGATGATCTTGAAGGTCTCTTCCAACCTGGTTTATTCTATATTCTATGTAATATTCCTTGAATTAAGCCCCCCTGCCCTCATATATTTCTTGCTTTGTTACCTGTCAAGGAAAACCAAACAACTCTGGGCAAATTCCTAACCATAATTTTACAGCTAAATGATTAAATTAGTTCTTACAAGCTCTTTCGTAAGAAGTCTACATTTAATTTTTTTTGGCAATCATGAAGTTTCTCCAAAGCTGTTAGCCTTTGACTGTAACTTGTGGTGCAGCATGTGATACTCTCTGAGGAAACAGGCTGCAGCATCAGTGGGACTGAATTGAAATTCATTACTTTCATAGTCATGTATAAAACCACTTACAGGTCATGGGATTCTGCATACATGCATATGCTAAATGATGTGATACACCAGCCTTGGACAGGAATTAACAAGCTTTCAGAGAGCAGAGTGATTTCTGTGTATCTCTCTGATCTTCAGAAAGGAAGCCCTGGGTGGAGATTTAATCACATATCATTGTCTGTTATGCATTTGTAAAAAAGATGAACAATTATGGCAATTAAAGGGAACCTATCATCAAATAAGAGGAAAAGACTATTTTTCTGTAGCGTACAAATTCAGTCTTTTATGACAAAATGACTGCTCAAGACTTAAAACTCTAATCATTACCATTTGCTTCCTAAAATATCCACCTCCCTTTATCTACACTTTGAACTCAAAACACAAAGCTCTTGAAATGTTTCTGCTCTCTGAGGGAGTGAACGTATTTTTTTTCCTTATGTCAGAAGTCTGCAACCAGGTAGAGGTGGAAGCATTTGTTCTCTATTAATGCCAAATAAGTCACCCTGGGCACAGCCCAAACCCATGGGAGCTGGCCTATTCTTGGTTGGAGTGCTGGTGCATGGGCATCAGTGGGGTAACCCTCATCCCTTCCTGCACGGCCATGCAAACAGGTCCCCGCCACACCCTGTTCTTCAGGAAGACAGTGCTCATGGGGGACAACTTTGAAAGTTTAATATAGCTTCTGTGACACCTTTCAGGAGATGAAAGGGATGCCCAACTTAGCACAGCTGAAAAACATAAAGAGAGGGGGGGAAAAAATAAACTGTTTTCTCCAAGTTCCTCATTTTCACTACATTTGCCAGCCACAACCAAAGGGTGTCCTGTTGGAGATTGGAAGATGGGATGGAAGGACTGATTCAGCTCCCCCTTGCCGGAACACAGGTTCCCTAAGGGGAGTTCAGGACTCCAGATTCAGGCCCATTTCTACAGTCCTTACTCATGAAAACTGCTTTGGCAAGAAATATCTACACTCGGCCAGGCATCCAGGTGACTTCAGAAAGGAGACTGCAGGCTGGCAGACCTGCCTCCAAGCTCTGCAACCTGGCAACAACATCTGCCTGTGTTTCCTCAAATTCCTCTGCCTCTTCTTCCTCCCTCCCATCCACTGCCTGGAGTGAGGGACATCTGCACATCTCTTTGTTGCCATTAGACTAGTTGGGTCACTTAGAGACAGCCAGGGTGCACCACAGCTCCAAAGGTTGTGTGGATATGAGTATGAGAGCAGGTGGCCCTGGGCTGTGCGGGTGGCTTTTAATTCTTTTAATTCTTCTCCTAAGGCACAAAGGAGAGGAGCTTCAGTGCACATCCAGGCTTCATCCAGCAGTGAGGAATGACCAAGATCTATTTCACAAAGTAATCTACTACCCAGGGATATCTCTGCTGTGCCTGGAAACATCTTCAAGCAGCAGGTTAGATTGGTTTGCTGATGAGCTACATCCTACCTCAGAGCAGAGCTGAGACTACAGATCAGGAACTGGGGCTCAGCCCTTGCCTGAAATCCTGTAGCAGCTCTCAGGTGCAGTTACAATGGGAAGTGACAGTAAATTGTGTGACAAAAACATTACACTAAATGTGCAAGAACAACAGCTACTTCTTCTGTGGGCTTCAAACACCAAAAAATCCTCAGTTACTAGCTGGTTTTGATGAAAACCAAACAAACGAACAAACAAACAAAACCCCCACACTGTATTAGGAAGCCAAGCTCCATCAGGCAGAATTGAAGTTTAGGCAGCTCCTTCATTAAGCTGAGGACCTCCTCAATCTGTGCACACACCAGGCACTCAGGACCATCTCCAGGAGCATGGTAAGCCTCGGCAGTCAAGAAACAGTGATGTAAAAGCAAGTTCTCTCAGTCTATCTGAAGTTCTGCTGCGTTTTGCAGGGACACTTCCACCCCCTCTGCTCCAGACACGGCCAAGCAAGCCCTGCTGGGTCTTCCACGCTGAACTTCTGGTTCAGCACTTATTTCCCCGAGGAGTTTGTGCTGTGAGTAAGATTGGAAGGGTGGGCTCGGGAGGATATGGGTGGGACACTGTGGCAGCAAGGAAGTCCTTGTTCACAGCTCCTTCGGGCAGGAAATGGGCACTGATCCCAAGGAAATTGTTTTGTGTTCCTGAGCAGTTAGGGGGGTGGTGTTACTGGCTGGCTAGCTCTTCCCCGCTGCTGCAAACAGCGTCACTGTAGCGGTGCGCCAACTCAGCCACAGCCACATGGGTCCCAGGCTCTCATGCCCTGACTGCTGATGTTGCGGTGGGCAGTGTTCCCCGAGGACCCAGGGACAAGCAGTCCCTCTCGGGCTCCGTGGTGGCAAGTGCTACTGCAAACCCCAACCGAGTTTCAGCACAAGGGGTAACCCAAGCAATGTCCCGGGTAGCTCTTCTCCTCTCCAAGCGTCTCCCGGAGGCACTGTCGCACACACCAAAGCTGGGAGGAAAAAGGAAGACCTCACCGGAGGAAAGCCTGCACTGCCCTTTGTACAAACCACTCCTCCACCCAGATCGGATGTGGCAGCTCCCATCCCTTCTTCCCTTACCACTGTCCTTGCTGCTCAGAGGTGACCTGGACACGGTCCTAGTTCTGAACCCAGAGATGTCACTGCTACCCCATGCAAACGCAAAGGCTCAGCCAGCTCTCAGAAAATCTCCTGGAAATAAGCCAGGGAATTTATTCTTACTTGAGGTCTGTACCAGGTTGCGGAGGAGCCCTGTCACTTTCTCTGGAGGGTTAAACACAACCTGTAAGCTCGCGGCACAGAGCAGGGAACAGGGTGGGAGCTCTCAAGGAAATATATTGCTGAAAACAAAATTTTCAAAGTCTTTCAACAGCAAAGCACTGAAAATAGACTTCAGACTCCAAGGGGGGGGGGAATGGGAAAAGGTTAAGAGCAAGGGGGAGAGAGAGAGAGGGAGAGATCAAACGATCAACGACAACCCTGGGGGAAAAGGGGGCACAGAGGTTGCCAAAGATTTTTTAAGTCCATTTCCTGCAGGAGCTGGAGACAAGCAGAGCCAGTTTATTGCAGTTTGGCCTGAGCAGAGAGCTCTGCAAGAGGCTCTTCAGGCTCACTCCAAACACAGCCATTCATTACCCGCTGCTGCATCCTTCAAAACAGGAAACGTTGCCAGAGCATTAATTTATCTCTTAATCGCCGTCCTTTTGTTGTCGTGAAAGATGTTTAGTCATAGATTTAATACCTCTCACTCCACCACCCTACATCCCAACTACCTCTGATCACAAACACCACAAAAAGACAGGACTTGATGGCTTTCCTGATGTTTTTACTATAATTTAACTTTCAGGAGATCAGTTAACTTGCTTACAGCTTCTGTTAAAGAGCCCTGCACAGTAACAAGAGAGCTGCCCCTGGCTCAGAGTAGGAGTGTAATTCTTTGGGATTTTGCCTTGTCATTATTCTTTCTTGGTCTTGTTATTGTCTCCAGTATGTCCTCCCCAGCCCCAATTTACTTTAAACAGATGTCTTATTTGTTCATAGTATGATGAGGATTTGAGCTGGCAGAGAGAGCTCCCTTTTTTTTTTAATTTTGTTTTGCCTTTTTTTTTTCTTAAATGTGTTTTAAATTTTGAGAAGAGACCATGAAACAATAGCAGATGTGTTGTAGCTATGATTAATTGGATAATTAATGTAATTCATATATTGCATTTTAGGTTTGTTTTTCTTATGCAAGGGAGCATGTGCAAGAACCCTGGTTGGGCACAAGTGGAAGGGAGTAAGAGCAATATTTTGGGGTGGGGGTGTATGTCAGGGTATCTTGGCAGTGGATCTCCTGGCCAAGGTGCATGAGCAGGCATGAGAAGGAAAGGAAGGGGACATATGTTGCAATGAGGTTTGAATTATTAGAGTTGCACGCAGTGGTGAACACAGCAGTCTGGGCTGTAACATTGTCCTGGGTGTGTGTCCCATCAAGCATGCTCACAGTCGGGTTTGGGGTGTACAAGCAGGGGTTTGAGGGGTTCAGATCCCTTCTTGAAGGTCGGAAGAGGGATGACCAGTACCTATGTCCAATGCCATTGGAGTGTATCAAGGATGGAAATGCTCCCCACATAGCTCACCAGGCCAGCTCAGCACCAAGCTACCCAATGTTTGGAGCTTGTGTTGCAAAACCACCTGAGCTGCAGAAAGGGCAGGCAGGACCTTTCTGCCTCCATGTGCCCTGCCAAACACCCCTTTATCTCCTTGGAAACCATGCATTAGCCAGTGCCCACGCTGCAGACAACAGCCTTAAAACCTCAGCAACCTCTCTGCAGTGTGCTGTCTGCAGAACCCAGGATGCCCACATTGCCACCCAAGCAGGCCAGCCACCCTTGGAAGTGATTATTGTTCCTTGGCATGGAGGCCTGCCAGGTGGCACAGCTCCAACAGGGCTACACACCCTCCCAGTGGGAGGGGCAGGATCTAGCCCTGAGTGTTAACAGCCTTCCATGTCTCCCTCTTGAAACTTTTTAAGAGTTCTCCCATGGCTATTTCATGTTGGTCCTGGCTGTCATCATTCCTTGTGTGCAAATGCTCCCAGGTCTTCAGTGGCAGTTCTGTCTACAAGCCACTGGGGTATATTCTGTGCATCTGAAGATACCTGTTGCATCTTAGCCTGCTTCCACACGCCAGAGGACTGGCGAAAAAAAAAAATCACAACTACAGAGCTCTCAAGACCCAAGGCCCCAAAATACAAAGAAGAGGAAAAACTATTCAGAGCAGACTTTCTGAGACTCTTCCAGCCTGGTGAGATGAAACAACCTCAGGAATAATTTTCTTCCTGCAGTTTGGTGATCTTTCAGCACTTAGCTTTTGTGTAGGGCTCTAAAACAGAATCTTTGAAGTGGGGTCAAAGCAACATGGTGCCCAATGCTTTATTTCTGCCCTAGTTCTAGCTCTGAGTAGCTGAGTGACTCAATCAAGAGCAAGACCAGCACCTTTGAAACAAACCTGTACTGGATCATGCAGTGAGCTCCAGGCAGGCAACATCTATCCAGAGCTCCCCTGACTTCCCAAGGCTGCCAGCACTGTGCACAGAGCAAGACCAAGACTTTGGCTCCGAGACCCAAAGTTACTAACTCCACCACAAACATTTTGGAAAAATAGGCAAGCAGAGTTGCCCTTAGGGAACTTCACAGCATTGGTGGAAGTGTCTGTCTTTTATGCTCTATGACTTACAGCTATCAGAAGAAGAACAACAAAAACAACAAAACGTTTCTATTATAAAAATAGGTGGGATTTGTCTAGAAAATTTGCAGCAGAAATGCATCACAACAAGTCATTTGCAAAAACAAACCACCACCACCCCCCCCTCAAACTGCTCAAACTAGAACAAATGATACTGCTAATTGTAGCATACAAATGCCAGATTTTGGCACTTAACTCCTAACTGTGCTAAATGGAAATGCCAGCTGGAATGACACAGTCCGGCTTTATCACCCAAGGCAAGATTTCCAAGTCAAACTTGGATGGATCCAAATTTCCTACTATTTTTTGGCTTTTTTTTTTCTTTTCCTTCTCCTGTGGTAGCAGATGAGGGCAGAGAATGGAACTATTTAGCTTTCAAAAAGGCTGGGAATGGGAACCCACAGAGATCCTGGTTCATGCTTGGCTAACAAATTACGGTAAAAACACAACATCACTAGTAGGGCTATTGGAGAGAATTACACCCAGAAGAAGGCCTTAGAAGGGGCTAAAAGAAAATCCCATTTGAATTAGAAGGGAAAATGTTATTCAGCACAACATTTTTCTGCTTATTTCCTCCTGCTTGTTCTTACTGTATTCAGTTTCTTCTGTTGCTTTCTCTTACTCTGGGGGCTGCAATTACTGGGTTTTGGTTTGGTTTGGTTTTTGTTTGTTTGTTGTCTGTTTTTGTTTGTTTGTTTGTTTGATATATTTTTCACAACCAGAGCACTTGGATGGATAGAATTAAGGAATACTGGCTGAATTAAGGCAGGAAAGAAAGATGTGTTTAGTCTTTGTGGTGGATAATTGAGCTCAAATTCTCCATGTGCCTTAACAAAATAACTATACCAGTGAATCAGCTACAGTTCATAACGCTCAATAACCAGAAACAAGGAAGAGGAATCCTAATGCTTTAATGTTTTACTATTGCATGTAATGATTTTTAAGGCAGCTGCACCAGTTGGGGTAGGAAGGAGGGAATTTGAGCCATGATTTATGGATACTTAAGGTTCATATTACTGGCATCATTAATCACAACTGCTGATAAATTAGTCCAGCTCCTAATTTGTTTGCAAGATGCTCAGCTTAAAGTAGAGCAAATATCAGTCTTTCAGATATGGTGTTCTTACAGCTCACTGCAAAGCTCCATTTTTTAACCTTAAGCACCCTTGTATTTTCTCCTGGTGAATGAATCAACACCAGCCAACGGCAAGGACAATCACTGTCCAAAAGGGGGGCTAGCAAGACATGAGACCCAGGAAAATGATGGAATCAACCATAGTTTTGTGCTATGGTGGCTAATCAAAATCTCACCTCTGACCCACACTGAAATCTGCACTCTAAACAACCCTTTTGAACTTTTTCCAAACCAGTTTCCTCTAAATCTATGGAGAACATTCCTTAAATTTTAATGAAGGCCACAAGTTTTCATTTCTCAAGTATTCAGAGACAGAATGAAATGACCGCATGTGGGAAGGGTAACTAAAAAGCGGTTGTTTGGCCGGGGTGATTTTCTAATGATGAACATATACAAAATGAGAATTCATTCACAGACCCTTGATGATAGGCTGTGTTTAGACAAAGAGGCACGAGATGGTTTTGAGAAAAAGGCTTTTCAAGCCAGACTTTATCCACAAAGGTAATTTTACATAATTTTAAAAGGTTTTGATAGCTCTGGAAAATTGCATTCGCGGTATCTAAGTTGTCTAGCTGCATAAACAGAAGGAAATAAAAAATTGCTACAATATGTTGAATTCAACCAAGAGCAAACTTTCCAAGGCATCCTCATATGATCCTTTTTTTTTTTTTTCAGTTAACTTGTATCATATGCAGAACACCTGATAATGTGGCTTTAAAAATCCCTTGTCCTAAAACATTGAAACAAGAATGCTCCAATTATTTGCAGGTTGCAGTGGTTTCATACATTAAGTCAGGAATGATTTTCATCCATCTTATAATTCAGAATTCAAAAGTGCTGTGTGTAGAAAGATGAACAGATGCATCTATTCTCAGAGGTTAATTTGAAAAGAAAAAAAAATAATGGTGGCTGTTTGAAAGTGATCAGACTTTTTGAATGGTAGAAGCATTCCCATTTGAAATTCATTAGCAAGCTGAGTGCAGCTGAGGTGATCAAAAGTGCACCATAAATGCAATTTAATTATCAATATAATTTTCATGCATATAGTGTGCAATGTTTGTATACCTATGGGCTGTCCTCTGTGTGTGTGAGGTGTAGAGAAAGAAGTCAAGCTCTGCTTACATTTACTGATACACAGCTATTAAAATTGCTGACTCTCTACAAACATGATTGAAAGCAGAAGTAGATGTGGCATACATCTACTCCAAGATATAAACTCCACTGTGAAACTTCTTGAGAATTATTTTGTATTTCAAAACAACAACTAGCAAGTTATTATTTCAGGGTAGATAGATGGATTGATAAATCAAATAATTGATTTAGTGATTGATCTTGCTTTCTTTTCCTGGATACTCCCAGAAAAACAGAATCGTTTTTCTCAAATATTTTCCATTCACTGATGCCCTCCCTCTTGAGTATGTCAGTGAATTGAGTCTGGTATTTCCTCAATTATCTAAAGTGAAAGTAGAGACAACTCTGCTCCCACTCCCTGATTTTTCTTCTGCCAGCCCAACCTCTTCCCATACAACCCTCCCTGCCTAGCATGGTGGAGCCAGAATTTATAGCACAACGAAGAAGAGTTGAGCTCCTTGGAAATCAAGTGCCCTACATTTCAGCATGCAAGCAACCAGGTGCCAATGAACTCACATGTTACCCCTAGAAGTGAAAAAAAAACTCTACCTTTGGCATGTAATTTGCCCTTCTGATGACAACACACTAAGAGAGTAGCACAGCAGGGCAAGGAAGCGAGTCACATCCATAGTGATGGAATTCTCACAAGGACTCCTCTCTAATGCAAAATCTTAATTTGTCATCATTATCAGTTAAATATTCATTCCTGTTTTCCATCAGCAAAGGAGAGCAGGGGTTGGACTTGGTGATCCCAAGGGCCTTTTCCAACCAGAATATTTCTGTGATTCTGTGATGAGGTTTCGTACCAGCCCTGGGACAAAACAGTCATGGAAATTGTCAAACCCAGGGTAAGACCAGTAAATAACAGATCAGATCTCAATGATCTCTTCCTCTCCTCCCCGTTTCTTTGCAAGATTTCCTTCTTCCTATTTTATCAACCCTGTGCAGCCCTGGGCTTTACTGGCCTTGCCAGGCACTGCAGGAACCATTACTGCATGCCTGGAAACTCCTTCTCAGGTTCCCAGGACCTTGGCAGTTCTTTTAAAGAAACTGCTTTTCATGAAAGTAAAAATAGCCATAATTTTCAATCCCCCCAGCTGCAAAGTTAAGGAGAGTTTAAAGCTTGCTGCTCCTACAGCATGGCTTGCAGTCCATTAGAGTAGAAGGGCATCCCCTGTTATCTGACCTTTCAGGAAATTGAAGCATCTCTTCTGCTGACTCTCTTATTGCCCTCCAGGGAGCCACTGATGAGATTTCATCATGAAACAAGGGAGCCAAGAAGAGCTATGGTTTATTTTATTTTTCCGGAGAGAAGGGAGACAGACAGCAGAGCTGTCACACCTTGGAGCTCTATGTCTAACCACACACACTGTGCATACAATGGCTGGGATGCAGCAGATTAATCAACAGTAGTTCAATCTGGCCAAGGACCTGACCCTCTCCAAGGAATTATAATGGAAGACTGCGACCCAGAGAGAGGCAGAAGAGAAGGGGATAAATGTTGGGAATTAATCTTTGAGGGTTATGCATTTTGCTCTGATTGAAGAGGTTGGCATTTGCCATCTACAAGACTAGTTCTCCAAGCCACACCCATCCTGGGGGCATTTTGACATACTGCTAACTTTTGCTGCCTCTTCTGAGACTCTTCCCTCAAGATAGGAAGTCTTTGCACAGATTTGCTGACTGATATCTGCCTGCCTGAGCTATTCCATTCAGAGGTGAGGGTATTCCTGCCTGTACTTCCACTAAGCTCTGCTGATGTTATGCCCTTCATTGCCCACTCCCTCTCTCATTTTGGCCTGGAAAAGAGACCATTTCTGCCCATGTGGCTGAACTGAAGATCAGGCATAAGAGCAGGGAAGACTCATGTCCCACATTTTTCCTTTGCTTGGATATTTAGGTTGAGCTGCACATCTTGCATTCCATAATCCTTTCCATTGATCCAAAGGGGCTGCTCCTGCCAGCAGATATGCTTTTTAAGAATGGCCTGGTACATGATAATTAATGTTAAGAGGCCATGTTTCTCTTCAGATCAGCAATTTATGTCAAAAGTAGCTCCTTTTCCTGCCCTAGGGACCAAGAGGCATGGAGATCAAGGTGCTGCCCTCCAGGAATAGGGAGGGTCAGCTCCTGGTCTCCCAAGGACCTCTGTGAGGTTGGCAAGGACTTTGTTATGGGACATGTGCACACATCCATCCAGGAATGCTCATTTCTGGGCATGAACTTGTGGAGTGAATTTTAAAACAAGCTTAAACAGTGATTTCTCCTGGTTTATATCTCAGGGACAAAGCTTCCCTCCAGAGGTCAGACTTCCCAGTGTTCAGATGTCTATCATGCTCCCAGGCATGGTAACAGCTTCTTTTAACAGCAAAGGTAGAAAAAAAACAGGTGTGAAGATGGCATGCTTTCATGCATCATTTGCAACATGATTAGCTTTGGTAGCATGAAACCCATTTGTCCCAGGGCACACACAAAGGCTAAGGGAGCGGGATTTTGTGGGACTAAGAATTCTGGCATGTGTATGCAGCACCACAGTGAGCCCCCCACAGCTTGCATCTTCCAGTCTTGTGTGCACATTGTCCCTCCAATTCCTTGTCCAAGTATTTTTGGAGGAAAAGAGATAAACATGTTCACAGAAGATCATCAGCCAGTCACTCTACAGCATTAGGAATTTTAGTTCAGGGTGCTGGGAGATCTTTAAACATCTGAAGCACCATTTTTATCAGCACTAGGCAAATCCAAGGTACCAACTGGTACCAAGGTTCCAATATTCTAACATTGTGCATTGTGGAAAGCTCCAACCAATAAGCAGAGTGTGAGAAGGTAGGAATAGTCAGATGCAAGTATAGCTGTTGCTCCTCTATTATTCTGCTGTATAAACATTTCACAAGGCCTAATACTAAGTATATTAAAAATTATGCCAGGTACCCAGGACTCTGCCATCCCAAATCCTCCTCCCACCCTAACTGGCTCTTTTGGCAGTGCTCACAGCATGGGTCTTTCCAGGCACCACAATGGATTAAAAACACCCTCAAACACCAATGCCTTATCCCACAGGGAGGGACAAGAAGCAGCTAGGGGAGGTCAGTGGGGTTTCATCTGTACCATGCAATTCAGAGCACTACTCCTGCACTGCACCTGCCCAGAGACATTGCCTCCTTTCAGTAGATTAGCCCAGACCTAGCACAGAAAATATTGAGGTTTCTGATTTTTAAACTTAAATACAAAATCATGTGAGAGCCCACAGGGAGTCAGACATTCACAGACTGTCTGGTACTTGCTTGAATTGATGTGAACCTCCACTGTGGAAATTTTTCTGGGACATGCTTTCTCATGAGCATGCCACACTTTAAGTCTGGATGAAAATACCACAAGAATAACCTTTCTCATGGTATTTCAGTATTTATTTTCTGGTTCCTGTCCAACCCTAAATCAGGAAGTGCAGAAGCGTGAGAAAATTTTATAAAAAGACAAAAACAGTTTAATAATGTTTTTTAAGGCTTGAAAAAGTTTCTGTTCTGCTAGAGCCTGGAGCAAAAGTTTTGTTCTTGTTTTATTCCAACAGGTTCATCCATTCTTAGCTGCTTCTGCAAGAGCTGTCCCATCACTGTGAGGCCATCAGCAGAGAGGCCAGGAGAAGCCTTGAGCCTTGCTGATGACTTCTGATCTGCCACAAATTCTTTAGCCGAATCACTTAGGTACTTTGCATGCCTGTTCCCAGCCTCTCTATAAAGACAGATAATATTTATCTTTCTTTCAGAAGTACTTTGAGATTCCTGGATGAAATATCCCATGCAAGTGTAAAGGTCTTTTTTACAATTCATCTTCCCCCTTTTTTACCTGATAAGTATAACTCAAACTGTACGTACCCCTTTAAGTCTTTAAACAGTGGAATCCTTTCATAGTGTCTTAGGATATGATGTAATGCCTATGCATTGTTAACGGGCCCAAAGTGTAATAAACATTCATTTTAATGAACAAAGCAGAGAGATGTAACTCAGAAGACCCACAGGGAGATGTGTTGTATAGAGTTGCCATGTTTGCATACATGCTTTTCTGACCGCAGTCAGTTTTAACAAGGGTAAAATACTATTGACATTAAATCACATGTGGGCTTTTGGGGTGTGTGTTTTGGGGATTTATTTTGTTGTTGTTGTTGTTTTTATTTTAAACAAGCCTCAGAATTGCAGGGGCTTTCCTGAAGACATAGCGGCTACATCTGTACTAATAAGCTAAATGTGTCCGTGACTGTGTGGCAGCCCCAAGGCCAACTGGCACAGAAAAGCCTACCTCCATGCTATTGAACTCTCCTCGTCTCCAAAACAGCAGGGCCACATCCAACTCACCCCCTGGGAACCAGCACTGGCTGGCACTGGCTCCAGTGCCGTGCTTAGGAATTGTTTTGGAGAGCATTAGCTGGCACCAGGCTTGGCCATGCCAGGGATTGTTCAAACAATTAACAGCACAGACATGTGAATGCCAGGGCCTGGCATTACTCTCCAGCACTGCTTGATTTATTAATATCAAGTAGCCATGTGGCCTGCAGAGCCTTTATTGCTGGTGACAGTACCAGGAAAGTAGAAAGTTTGGGCTACTTTTGCAAGACTGGCAGATGGGGGGGGGGGGGGGGGGGGGGGGAGGGGGTGGTGGTGAACCACCAGGCTGCTTGGGTTCTTTTCTTGTAAAGTGCACAAGCTTTATATGGAAATTATTAACAGACAATCAAGGCAGTAGCCTGTGATGCTGCCTAGGCAAAGCTGTGTAAAAAAGCTTCATGCTCAAGAGTGCTCAGTGCTGAAGAATGCCTGATCAAACTTATTTTACTTTTTTATTTTACTAAAGGGATGTAACCAGGACAAAGTACAGTTTTCACAAGTTCCCATGCAGTCACTGGGACCTCACAGTGCCACATTTAAAACTTGCTGCAGTGCAGTAAGTAGCGCATTTGATGCTACCACATGTGAACACTTTACAAATAATATGTCTTGACTGAATTCCTGTGCTTCACTGTAGTCTGGATGATGTTCAGCTAAAAGCTTTATTGAATGGCACTCTGGCAAGATATGTTCTTCCTTTCATGTTTTCCCAGAAAAAGTTTCCAAGAAGTAGTACACTGAAAGCAGGGGATAGTAGTTGTGTCCTCATCTAATTGCTAAGTACCTTTTGCTGAAAATTTCCTAGCATTAGAGAGAAATTAATGGTACCATGTGTACAGCAAATGCATCTGTCTTTGAGGTATGACTTCCATACCTAGTGAGACAATTAGGTTAACGAATGCCTTAATACCTTATAAACAGTTGAATATGAGAAACCTGCTAATCCAACCCAACACTTTACATTATTAGCCTGTAAGAATTTCAGCCTTTCTCTTTCTTGCTGGGAAATGAATCACTACAAAGAAATTGCTTAACTTTCTTTTGTTGACAGAGCAGTGGACCAACAAGCTAAACAGGCTTCAGAAACTTTCTGTGAAAATACTGTGTCAAGAATCGTCATCCAGTACAGCAGTCTGTTTATTTCAATGTACACACACTGGAAGACAGCAGAGTCCAGGGCCCCACCACAATAAGCAGTTGCCATGAGGAGGTCTTGATAAAGCAAAGTGCTGATGCTGGTTCAGAAGACCTGGGTACTTCTCTTGCTATTGTTTAGTAATCTATTTCTCTTCTTCCTTACTTCTAGGCTCAATTTAGCAAATCAGCATGCTTAACTTCTCTGGATTTCAACACTTTAGGCACTAAACCAGTGCTGTAATGCTTTGCTGAGAAGGCATGTGTCGTTGGACAGTCAGAGGCTCTTGTGTACCTGCTGTTTGAACATATATCTAAGCTTGAGCATTTAGCCCTTATCTGGAAGAAAAGCCAGTCCTCTAGAAACTGCAGACAGCAACTCTTTTGCTGGGTTTCCTTTCCCTCTGCATTCACTCTTACCTCCTGCTTTTCTCACTGTAATCTGTTCTGAAAGTGAAAGAGCACGAAGACTGTGAGACCATTTGGTGTTGCTCAGTCCTGGTCCATTCAGTATGAGAAGCCTCATGAACAGGACTGGTTTGAGCCTCGTGCTCAATCCAGTCTCATTTGGGAGCTTCTGGCAATACCAAGAAGCAACTGTCCTGAACTTGGCTTTGTTGCTGAATGCCACTCTGAAACTCAGTTTACTTGAGCTTGCATATCACAGTATTTGTGATAGCCTTTTCCTTTTCTCTTTCACTCAGGGTAGGCTACAGAGCTTTTGCATTAACAAGCTGTTGTCAGTACAGTGTCAACAGGACACAGAAGAAGATTCCTGTCAATAAGGACTGACCAGGATGGGTCCTCTACCTGGCCTCTGGACCAAGGCTTGCTTATTAGATTGCCATAGAGTCTGAGCAGACAGTTCACAAACTCTGCCAAATATGGCATTAACTCTTGATGATGGCTGCTGCTCTGTTCATATGGAGCAGACACTCAGCCTCCTTGCAGCACTTTGCTTTAAATGTGTTTTTTTCCAGCACCTTAACAAGGCTTTGTGGTGCAATAGGAAGCTTAGAAGCCAGAGGAATGTATAAGGCCAGTCCTTGATTCATCCTGTAACCTAAAAATACAGACTGATTCCTGCAGCAGTTATTTTAGTAGCAGACAGCAAAGTGCTTCCTTGAGATGAAAAGGCTCAAATACCGGTGCCCTTCTCATAAACAGGATCTTGATATATATGGAGAAAAGTCAGACAACTTAGACTTCATGGGTTTCACACAAATGCAGACACAAATATACACAAACATGTCAGCAAGGCGAGATAAGCAACACAGCTCTTCACAGAAATTCCTGCCTGTCATTCTTTTTGAGGTAAAATAAGTGAATAACTTTTTTCTTTTTTAAGTAAAAGAAAAAAAATAAAACAATGAAGCTCTCCACCGTGTTTCTGTTAGTCTCTTCCTGCACTTGAGAGCTACCAGTTTAAGCATGCTCTCCCAGTCTCCTACACCTGAAGGAATATGAGTTCATAAGAAAACTGCCAAGATTGTGTGGCACCTTAATGCAGCATCCAATGTTTTCCTTGCTTCTTACCCTGGAGGTTGGTCCCAGCTTGTGTAGGAAGGGAAAGGAGAAAAAAAAATAGCTGAGAGAGGTGTGTTATTCACAATAGATAGTCTATTTTCTATTAGATAGAACAAGAAACCCTGGCTGTGTGTGTCTGAACTGCAAAGTTGAATTTGTAGCCAACACTGTCAGTGGAGCTTCAGCAAGGAACGAGGAATCCTGAAGTAATTTTAGGCACAATCCTTTGGTATTGCCCTTTCTGCTGTCTTGAATCAACTGGTGCTACACTCTCTGAAACACAATAGTCTTCAGAAATGTTTGGAAGTACACCATGCCAGGAAATTTAACACTTCCTAACAAAGAAATAGCCACTGATTCCAAAAGGACTCTTCTGAAGTAAACTTCTCTCAAAGATTTGACTCCCTACTTATTTCCACCACTGATATTTTAAGGGCAGGTTTTCTGTATAAGGAAGAGCCATGTGCTTCTGAAACCTAGTGAATCACCATTCAAAAGCATATTTCTAGGGCCTAGTTACCATTTTGGGCTCTGACAGCGATATAGCTGCCATGCAAGTTCCTCAATGTTGAAGAGGCCAGTAAGAGTTTCCATCAGAAGAAGTCTCTTCTATTCACTCTCAATATCCTTTTGCTTGTTCTTTCTGAAGTGCAAATAATTAAGCAAACTTGACCGTGCTGAACCTGAAAAAGTTGTTATGGAGAACTAAGAGGAGCAGGTGAGATGAACAGCCAACATATGTTACAGGAAGAACAGAGGAATGATCTTCATTGTAAGATTACTCGAGTCACCACAAGTGTTCCAAATGGGAACTAAAGCTGAAATCTTTATTGACAAGTGATGCTATTTCAGGTGGGGATAGCTACCACTGGTGTTGGGTGGGATAACACTCCTGTGGAATGGTCTGGGTTGGAAGGGACCTCCAAAGGTCATCTAGTCCAACCCCCCATGCAGTACGCAGGGGCATCCTCAACTAGATCAGGTTGTCCAGAGCCCTGTTAAACCTCACTTTGAATATCTCCAGGGATGGGGCCCCAACCACCTCCCTGGGCAATCTGTTCGGGGCCCCAACCACCTCCCTGGGCAATCTGTTCCAGCGTTCCAATACCCTCATGGTAAAGAAACTGTTCGAAACATCCAATCTAAATGTGCTCTTTTCTAGTTTGAGGACATTGCCCCTCGTACATCTGGAGTCGAGGAGGATGAGTGCAGTTTAGACAATCACAGATGACTCAGGGACTTTCACATCTCAGTTTCCAGTGTTGGGTCAGAAACACAGTTATGACAGCAACAAAAATTATCTTCTTTCACACCTCAGAAAATGCTCAGTACAAGTTTGTTTTGCTTTTAGGTTAGGTTTGGGCAAATGCAAGGGTGTTGTTTCTGATTTTATCCAAGCTGTTTTATTCCTGATTTGCATTCATGTGCCTGTTGTCTTTGGGAGTGCATTCCTCACAGTAATAAGGTGGCATCTCCCCAGACTGCCTCCAAGCTACTGCTGACATTCATGCTGCAACCCATCTTCCATCAGACTGTGAGCAATAATTACAGATAGTCAACAGCTCCTAAGAGTAGTATTTTAGGCTACCACAGGCTTATTACAAGAAAGAAAGGAAGCAAAGTGTGCAGTACCTCAGCCGATAGCTTCTAACACATGAGCTCACAGAGCGGCCAGAATCTGCTTTCCACATACCCCCACAGCTGGGCAACAGCTCCGATCAAGAGACAGGAGAGCAAAGGAAACTGCCTTGGCTGTTTTCAAGAATGGATTGCAAAATAGTAGCTTTTCTAGTTAGATCTTTCACTGACATTAGGAACAGGCCCAAACACCCCCATGCTGACATCCCATCAAAAGCAGCAGCTGCATCTTACCACTCTGGATTCCCACCCCACACATCTCTCGCAAGAAAACCACTGTCCCTCTTCCTAAAGCTGAATGGGGCAGGGCAAGGAGGCCAGCTATCCCTGTCACCGGTACCAGGGCAGTGAGCAAGCCCACATATGAGCTTATCATTCACGCACGTCATTCAGAACACACATGCAACAGGGCCTGAATGTCATTGGTACAGGTCCCCTCCATTTCAGCTTTTCTTAGCCTATGGGTACGTTTCCTCTGTATTCTGCATATTGCTTGTCCCATGTATTTTCCAGCACATGCATGCAGCATCTTCTCTGCCAGCTGCTTCACAGAATCTTTTGAACAGGCTCAATAAAAACACATTTATGCAATGCTGGCTTCTTTTGTCAGAGCAGAAAGAGTTCAGCTCCATCTCACAGAGCTCCTGCTGCTCTGCATGTGTTAGAGCCAGTTCGAGTGCCTTTGCTGTGCCTTGCCAAAAAGCATGCTCTGCTCTGTTGCTCTCATACCCTCTTGCTTTCCTTACCAATCCCCTCCATCAAAGAAAATAATTAGCAAAGAAGAAATAATAAAGCAATGCAGAGTGCATTTCTGAGGCTTCTGACAGCTATTGGCAGCCACACTTCTGTACTCATGGTGCTGCTTGGCTTCCCCAGACAACCACACAGGCCTTCTTTTTTCAGGTGCTCCCCTGCCTCCACACACCTGGGCTGAGGTCAGATGCAGAGAAAAGCACCCGTGAAACACCAGCCTCTTGCACCCCATGGAAATGGCAGGAGTGGGGAACATGCATTTCCCTCAGGGCAGAAAAAGCAAGCCATTGCAGTGTGATAGTGTCCCACTGCGTAGCACCCTGCCATAATGAATAAGTAGGCTGTAGGTATAGGCTATAAATAGGTCCTATAAAAAGCTATTAGAGCAGTATACATCTGTGGTGTTGCTTGCCTCAGCCAAAAGTGTCATATGTTGCTAGAGCAATGGCAGAAAAGAACATCACAGCCCTCTGAGTCTTGTGAGTGAATTTGCAATTTGAAGCATGATGCAGGGACAAGTCTGCAGGCTGCAGAGCTCCCTGTCACTGCCACAGGCACTTCCTACTCCTCAGGAGAGATGGCCAAAGAGGAAAACATGGCTTCTTTGCTATCCTCTCTCAGGTCTCAGCTGCTTTACTGCCGTTACAAAGGTGTCAGTAAATAGCAGTGACACTGATGAAATTTCCTGTGTAAGTGTCCGCGTAAGAGTCAAGTAGTCGCTGCAAAAGTACATGCAGAGAGCAAAGCAGTACTTTATTCATGCACAAGGCCAGACATAAACAAGCACTCTTAATGGGGCTGGGTAAAGGGCTTTGCAGTCCATTAGCTATCCACTGAGCATAAAAGTCTTTAGCTGCATGGATCTACTGACAGGGCATGTTTCTTGTGTTCTTCCTCTGAATAACAAGAACAGACAGAAATATGAACTGTAGTAAAAGCAACAAGAGATGCCTGTAGCTACAGTCCTGCAAGAACAGGATTTATAGTTCTGGGCAGCTGAGAAGCAGCCTCTCTGTGGGAATAACTTCAGTAGCATTTTGTCTGTGGAGATCAAGATTTACTGACATCTTAGGAACCTCCATGCCATCTCTGCACAGTTTGGAGCATTCCTTCTACCTTGCCATACACATAACATGGCATAAGTTAACCATTTTCTTTCTGATGTCACAGGATTACAATATCCTTATCCAATTAGCAAGCTCAGGTGTGCTTGGCTCACATTGTATCTCAATTAATTTTACCCACAAACATTGATGTACAAAGTCCTGAAACAATGCCTAACTCCCCAGGGCATTGTTTTGATTCCTAGGACTAGGTCACTCTCCTCTTGACTTCTTATCTCTTTCTAAAATTGGTTTCATAAACAAGTCCTTCACTGGCAATAAACAGAATAATCTTCATAAGCTGGTTAAAAATTTAATGTCTCCTGCTAGCTTTTGTTCCAAAGCTTAAAGTACATATTTTTTTTACTGATTGTTGGATCAAGTAGTTACATATGGATTTAATGTCTGAAGGTTACTGCTGACAACCAGAGCACCCTGAAAAACTGAGATGCACAGCCAGAAAGTGCATAGTTTCCAGAAAAAAAGCATGTCTGCATTTGCAGGCTGCCAAACTTACTGGCCTGCTATTGTCTGCATCTCTCCAAAGCACTGCATTATTCTACGTACTACTACAGCCAGATGTCCACATCAGGTTCTGGCAGGTATCTCTCACCAAATGCAACTGGGAAAACCTCTCAAGGAAAGCTGGCTTTCACCATTGCCTAACCTATTTCCCCATACCTCCCACTTGGAGGGGAGGACCACTGATCCTTTGCATGATGTTTTTTCATTCTCTGACTCATCAGCTCTGTTGGTAAAGAGCTCTGAGCTGACCCAGGAGCATGGTATGCCCCCTTGCTCATCCTGCCTGCTGCTTTCTGCACCACCCAGCTGACTCCACTGATACATAATCTTCCAGTGAATATTACAAGCCACCTGTCAGGAGACAGTGATTCTCCAGCCACTTACATCTTCTGAAGCTTCTCAAAGCATCCAGGGGACTAGAAAGGGAGTCCTGCATGCCAGGTGGATGGTGAGGGACTGTGGGCAGCTGCCAAGCAGTTCAGCTCCAGACTTGCTTTCCAACAAGTGACCTGCAAGTGAAATGTGGGAAGAGTAGTATCCAGATCATCATCTGGTATAAATCAACAAAGCCCCACTAAAGACATTAAAGCTCTACTGGTTTACACCATCTGGGAATTTGGCTGCAGGGGAGGACTTCTTAATGTTGAGTTTTTAGCCTTTATCACAGATATACATGGGAGGAAAGCTAGTGCCCTATCTGCTCTCAGCGAGCATTACCAACCCCTACAGAGATCAATAGGAGCTCCCTGCTCACATCAAGAGCAGAATGATGCCCTAAAATTAGCATGTGTTTGAATCAGTGCATTGTATCTTGTTTGCAGATTAGTAGCACTGGGTAGATATTGAGGGCATAGGAAAGCTAGCCAGTTTAAACAAAGTAAGAATTGACCTAAATTTCTGCTAAGCTGAAACTGATCTGTTTGGATGAGAGGGAGAAGAAAAGGTGTCCAGGAGTACTCATGTTTTGGTTTGATTATTTCATATCTTCTCATGCACCTAGATCCAGCAGACAAGCAACAGTAAAATTTCACATACTTACTACTTGGGCTGAATGAGAAGGCACTGGGGTCCTGTCCTTGGAATGAGTGGTTTCTAAGTTATAGACCAAACAGATACTGACAAATAGGCTTTGGATGGTTTATCTAAATCCTCCAAAGCTGTGCCCATCAACTAGCTATAAGCTCAGGCAGCTCCATAGTCCAAAGAGTCTCAAAAAAGACAGCTTACGTTTGCTGATTAGCATTTCATATATTCCTGTGTGTTATCTCACAACCATATTCTAAATAGCAAAACTGAAAGAAATCCTGAGTGAAATGAAAGGAAATATATTTACTCTTTATACTTATGATAGCAATAAATTCCCACAAGGAATTACCCTTTTTGTTTAATGCAAGGAGTACCAAATGTGGGCTGGATAATGGATATTTTATGAATGCCTTGCTTTGAGCAACTGATTGCTAATTATTAAGTAAAAGATTGAGATATGCAAAAAATCAAAAATTAAAATCAACAAGCAAACAAAAGACTCTGGGCAGGCTCTGATTACATACCAGTTCCTGCAGGCTAGTGGCTAAACAGCAGTTATAATAGTTTATGTTTTCAATACACAGCCAACTTCTGTAGCTTACTGTAGAAAAAGAAGGCCCACATTCTGCTTTATAGTTTATATTTTTCTAAACCAGCTGAGATTTTTCAGTGGTTTGTTGTTTTGGTTTTTCACTTGTATATTTCTGTTTCTGTGGATAATATTTTTCTTGCTGGAACAAGGTAGAGGGTGTCCGCAGAGAACTGTTTCCTCTAGGTCCTAGCGCACTTCCTCCCTCTGCATCTAAGCCAAGGGAGGGGGAAAAAGAAAACCAAAACAACAAGCAAGCTACTATTTGACAGTGTAAAAGTGTGCACACTCTTGTTTTCTTACTGCTATTTTGTCACCCAGTTGTGTCTTTTTCTTGTTCATCACAGGATATAAGGAGGTTCGTCATTTTGTTTTGTTTTGTTTTAATTCATCATAGTCGGTGGGTGAATAATTAAAGAACCAGTGAAAAGAAAAAATAATGAGGTGGAGTGGTTACTGATGTGCAGTGTTTTTGCTGATGTATTTATCCCCTGATTCACTGTTATGAATAATAGACATACTCATCATGCCACTGTGTTCTCATCCAGGTCCTCTGTGCATTTTAAGTATCTGGGGCTTCCCTTGAGATCTGGGACTAAAGGACTCAACTTAGCTTTGGTGCAAACTGTACTGAGAATAGTGAAACCAGGGAGACCTGGGATGAATCTGACCCAGGGAGAGAAACTCGCAAGAACTCCATTTAATCTCTGTCGCAGCATGGTTTTCCCAATGCTTTTCCCAGGAATCTCCACAGCCATCCATCTTTCTCACACACATAATAAATAATTTACTTGCAGAAATAAGGGGGCACTTGGCTTCAATCTGCTAATGATCTCAGCACTGAAAAGAGCTTCACCATGCTTAGACCCTCTTTACGTTGCCTGAGAGACTCAAAGCACCATTGCGGTAAAATGAGACAACAAATAAAGAGCAGACAGTACAGTAAAGCATTTTGAATTATACAAAAAGTACTTATGCCCTTCACCTCTTTATGGCACATTTGTGGTGTCTTTTGCACTTAAAGTAGTTGCCAACATTTCCACTGCAATATTCAGGTGTTTCTTCAGCTTCTTAGATTTCCAAATGAAATTCCACACAAGCCACCTTAGCTGTCAAGTTGACGGGGACTTAACAATTCTTAGGGGTCTCTTCCAGTATTATACATGGAGTCTATATTGTTTGTGTAGAGGTTTTGGTAGCTAAAGTCAAACGAGATTAATCCCATTCCTAAATATGTGTCTCACCTTAGGGCTTTCTCATCAAGTCTTATATTCCCCTGCCACTTGCCTTGCATACACCCTTAAGCCATGGTGAAGAGGCAACAGTAGGACCTTGGAGTCTGGCTTCAATTGTCTGCCAGTTCCTCTCTGCAAACACAAGGCCTAGAAACAGGATACAATTGCAAATAATAACCATCATACATATGTGCCACAGCACAGAAAACATTTGCAAAAAAAAATGAAAACAAATGTCAAGTCAAGATAAACTTCAGCTCCTGAGGTCAGCTTCTGGTCTTGCTTATGTCCTGCTCTGAGTCCTGTTAAGTATTCCAGTCTAGAAAGAATATAAGAATTTTTCTAATATAAGAAAGCTTTACTATGTCTGGTTAATTTCCACCTTGATTTGCCCTTTTTTTATTGTCCTAAGTAATTAATTTCCATTCCTGGCTCTGCACCTTTTAGGGATTGATTTAAAATTAATACATGAATAAAACAATATAAATAATGCATGGTTGGTGTATTTAATATTAATAGCCCTTAAATGAGGAAAAATTCCATACCTGCAGATGATTTGCAGAAGGACTGTGGAGCCACATTATTAGAATACAAGGATAGATATTGAAGTTGCCCAATGCTTCCCTTCATAAGAGATTAGTTCAGATGCCTACAGATTTGTCAGACTTCCCTCCTGCAGAGATTCTTTTGAGAAGAGATTTTGCCTCATAGTGAATTATTCACTGCTATGCACATTGTGAAAAACATCTCCTAAGTAGCTCAGATGTTTTTCTGAATTAAACCAGAGGGGGAAGAGTGTTGTTTGTTGATGTAAGACAAGCTGAGTGAGCAGAACTAGTAGTACTGTGCTATGGAGCAAAAACTGGACAAAGATGCAGGCAGTCTCTCTTGTGATGTCACTGTAAAATTACCTTCCTCCCTTCCTCCCCAAAATCTGGCCACATGAATAATTATTTGAACCTACCAGGTACAGACCTTCTGTAACACTTCAGTATGCATTTCATTGCAGAGGGCATGCAACAACCTAGTGTTACAGAGCATGTCTTCATTTCTGTGTATCACTGCAAACCTGAGTTCCTACAGCAATGGTGCTCATAGGTCAGATGAGCAGGGCTGGGTAGAAGGGATGGGGACTAAGCAGGGAAAAGGCTGAGACCAAGGAGATCAGCATCCACAGAGCATGCTTCATTTCCAGCAAGTAAGGGGTTAATATAGGTCCGAGACCTCACACAGGTGTAATGAGCCAGGTCTGGGACTGATGGCTGTCAAGGAGGGAATACAGGAAACTTTCACTCTTTAGGAAGGAAGCAAGCACGGAGGAAGGATTGTTTCACATCCAAGGGTCACAGGGCTCATCTGTCCATTGGAACAGGGATTTTATCTCCTTTCCTAATAAGTCGGTTTTGCATGTATCTATTTCCACAGCTGCAGCCCCTGCCCTGTGAAGGATACCTTGCTGCAGTGAAATCTCTTCTCTCAGTGGCCTCTCCTAACTGCATGTTCAGTCATCATCTCACCATGACCTCACAAACCCCTCGACAGGTTCAGTGAGGAGAGAAGGAACTTCACAATGTCATGGAGGTCCTATTCAAGCTTCAGCAGCATTGGCTGGGTTGATAGAAGCAAAAGATTGCTCTAAATAGACTGTGTCTCTACTGATAGTTTGTGAATCCATTCTTAACCTTTCTGGCTATGTGTGATTATTTATGTGGCTGTGGTAGGAAGGAGCCAAGACTGAGATGAACATGGTAGAGCCCAGAGGAACTGTTTTCATGCTGAGTCCCTGCAGCGACTGATCTGTGGGTGATTAGTACTCTTGCAGTTTGCCTCATCTTGTTCCAGTTGTTTCCATAGTCTCCCTAAGATGAAGGGGTGACTTTCTCAAAAGTAGGCAATAAGGATTTCCAAACATTCCTAGTGATGTCAATAAATTCCCAAACTCAACTGATCTCTCTTACATACTGCTCACTTATGATAGCAGCCTGGCTTTAAAGAAGAATTTCTTTCACTGAACAGCAATCCTTTATCAATATATTGTCTAGCTACATGGCTGTCCTTTGCCACAACTCAGTTCCCATCTCAGCCTCTAGAGAGGCAGGACTCAACACCTGGACAGATGTGACACTCCAACATCAGAAGATAAATGGCCAGAGGCAACATAGGATGCCTGGTTTATTTCAAAATAACACTTAGGACTTAACTGTAGTGCCAGACTCCACAAATGAGTCTGGCTGTGTACTGCAGATCAGGTGAGCAGTCACAGAAACAGATGTTTTCATGAAAATCTTCCACGAGCCTAGGTTGGACCAAATGTTAGCCCAGCTCCACCTCTGGCAAGGTAACTGCTGCAAAAATGCCAGCACTTGTTGCTAGAGAGGCTGTCAAGTTTGTAGGGGGAGTCTGTGGTTAAGGAGAGATAATAACCCAGACTCTGCAACTCCATCTGGCTAGATGGATAGGCAGCTATTTAAGGAATGGCTGCAACTGCTGTATCCAAAAGTCTGACTTAGAGGCCAAGAAACAGTCTGATGGGCCACCAACACAGGCAATCCATTTTAAGTCAAGATGAGAGGTGTCTAGCATAAGGCCATGTATGGGACTAGGAATAAACCCAAGGAGAGTAATCCTGCACTAGCACGAAGAGGCTCCATCCATATCCCAGTAGTATTCTCTTAAGCTTAAGGCCAATCAGCTTGAATTTTAAAAAAAATACACCAAGTCCTAGCTTGTTAAGGATGTGTAACTTGAGTTGCTGCTTCATGATGGAGTCTGAATTTCAGGATATAAATTCTGGTTTATTTATCCCAGCTAACTGGTATTTTACCAGAGCAACAGAAAGCAGAAATGGATCCAAAAATCTGACAGCCAGGTTCTCTTTGTGGTAAGGATCATATTCATCTCCAAACAGATGACACCTTCTACATCACTAGGATTTGCAGGTGGCTTCCTCTAGAGCCCAGATGAGCCAGGATAAAGTCTTACAGCTGCAGTGGGGTCTGCAGATGTGATCTCCAAGGCGGGATTACTGGCAGCCAGACCATCACTCAGTACAAAAACCCATTAACTGTGAGCCTCTTACTTGCTTTTGAATGTGGCAGATCCAGTGTGGGAACAGGCCAAAGAGGGAATGCATAAAACTGAGAAATGGACAAGGGGTTCCTCCTGAGCATTTCTCAGAAGAAATTATTCCATTTTTGAAGCTGAGCTGACCAGGAAATGGGAGAAAGAAGATGACTGGGGAGGGAGCAATTTCCATTGTGTCCCCACCCCATCTGTGTGCACTGGAAGAGCACATAAGCCACCAGTCCCTACTGCAAATTGAACAGCCAGCAACTTTGAGTCCACATCTCCCAAAGTCTCTTTGAGTGTCCTTGCTGTTGACCTACAAAGCATATGGGTTTTATAAGCTTCATTCAGCAAACCAAGATTGCTCACCATCCAGATTTCCTCTGGTTTTATTTAAAGGAATCAAAACAAATTATTTCTGCAGCCTCAAAACAAGACACAGTCTATATTTAAACATGTCAGAAATTCTGAATAGTAGACCCAAAGCACTGTTGTTTCTACTTTTCAGCAAACCTAAGTGTCTGCTATTTGCTCTCTGTACTGACACTTGGGAAGCCCAGGTTAATACAGCAGAAGTAAAAGGTAGCGAGACAGTCTGCTTCAGTTTGTACATCCAGGTAAGAATCACAGATTCATAGAATGGTAGGGGTTGGAAGGGACCTCTAAAGATCATCTACTCCAACCCCCTTGCTAAAGCAGGATCACTGAAAGTATATCGCCCAGGAGCATGTCCAAATGGGTCTTGAATGCCTTCAAAGACAGACACTCCACAGCCTCTCTGGGCATCCTGTTCCAGTGCACTGCCCACCCTCAAAGTGAAGATTTTTTTTTTTCCTTGTGTTTACAGGGAACTTCCTGTGTTTCAAATTGTGACCATTGCCCCTTCTCCATTCGCTGACACAACTGAGAAGAGTCTGGCTCCATGCGGAACAGCAGCACATCCTTCTGGCTGTATTGTCAGCAAACTTGCTAAGGTAAATTCTGTCCCTTCATCCATCATAAGCCACAGGCCACCAACTAGACTCTGCCCCACTGACCAAAACCCTCTAAGCTCTGTCTTTCAGCCCGTGATGACTGCTCTTCTTCCTCAATATGCTTTGAGATGGTGCCAAGAACAAGCTGTTCCATCACCTTTACAGGGATGGATGAGAGGTTGCCTGGCCTGTAGTTACTTGGGTCCTCCTTTATTGCTGTTTTTGAAGACAGGAATACAGCTTTCCTCCAGTGCTCAGGCACCTCTCCTGTCCTCCAGGACTTTTCAAAGATGATGGAAAGTGACCTAGCAATGACTTCTGCCTGATACCTCAACACTCACAGGTGCATCCCACCAGGGCCCTTGGATGTGCGGGTGTCCCATTTACTCAACTGATCTCTAACCAAATTCTCTTCAACCAAAGCAAAGTCTTCCTTTCTTCTGACTTTCTTAGTGATCTCAAAGGTCTGGGACTCTGAAGACTATCCTTAGGAGTAAAGGCTGAGGCAAAGAAGGCATTCAGTAACTCTGCCTTCTGTGTATCCTCTAGGGTGAGAGTATCTCTGTGTGCTGGAGATGAGCTTAAATGTACTGGATAAAAGAAAAATGTACTGCATAAAACCATCCATAGCGTTTCTGTTCAGAGCTAATAGGGCAGAACAAGATAAACTAAGAAGATTCTTCCTAGCCTATGCCCACAATGTATCTGATGTCCAAGTCCAAAACCCAGAAAGTTGAGCTCACTGCTAGCCAGATGGGAGAACAGACTTTTCTGCAGCAGCCTGACAGGGATGAAACGATCACCTGCTGCATAATGTCAGTTCAAACCTGGCAAAGGTCTCCTACTGTTTGCAGAGAGGGACCATTACTGGTTACTCCATAAGCCTAGCTCTCTGGAGTGTGAAGGACAGAGCCATCTTGGGAACACTGGGTGCCCAGGGGCCTCTGACGGACCATGGCTTGTCATGTGTTCATGGAGAATGATGAACTGTGCAGCCAGCCAGAGGGCTGCGACCCTTGACACAGCCCTCCCATGACACAACCCTCCCCAGGCAGCCACAGTTTTGGGGTCCAAAGACATATATGGAGCAGAGAGCAGGTGTGGAGAGCATGACTGTTTAAATGTCTGAATCCTCAATAGCCACCACCTCAGTTGCTAGTCTTTTGTGGAAGTTACGTACTGCACTTCCTGGGTGAGTGGCATACTGACACCCAGGATGCTCATTGGGGCTGAGAAACGAAAGAGAAACTATTATCAAATATTTGATGTGCCTAGCTTTTGCTGCAGTTTGGCAACAAAAAACATGTAAGCATTTCTCAATGCCTACTGCAAAGTGGTGGACAAGGCACCCTGGAAGCAAGATATATTGGGAATCTTCTAATCTGTGAAGTAGAATGGGAGCATGGGAGCCAGGTTTTAACCAGAGATGGGAAATGCTGTAAGCCACAAAAAATCAGGAAAATTTGCAGCAATGGGGTGTACAAGGTCTCAGCTTCCTGCCAGTCTCTGAAAGTCACACTCTTGATCTTCTTACACACCCTCAGTATTCCTGATCTCACTTTCTCCATGCCATTGTGGCTCTGGTACCCCTCAGTCTCCTAGAAACCTCAGAGCTGCAAAAGTGAGGTCTTCTCCAGCCCCAGTGAAGAGTAAGAAGTCCATAGGGAAAGATATTGATGGTGAGGACCAAAACGCAAAGTTGCAGCAGCTAGCAGGGATGTAGCAGGTGCATGGCTGAAGGCAGTCAGGATCTGATAATAGTGAAGGAAACATTAAAATGCAAGGTACCCTGTATTCTTTCCAAACAGAGGAGCTTGGACTGCATGCAATAGGACATGGCTGACCACATCAGTGATGACAGCTAAAGTCGGACAAATGACTGCTGAAGGAGACTCCATAATAGAGCAGTATCAGAGGAGTTACGAAAGCCAGTGCTGTCTTCATCTGCACTGCCATGCCTCACATACAGCAAATGACTTGGGTCAGTGTAAGAGCCACCATGCCATATCTAGGAACTGTGTTCAGTCCCCAAATCATGAGACTGAGATCTATGTGCCACTCCAAATGCAGATCTCAAAGCACACATGCAGCTATGGAGACCTTCCAGACAGCCTGCTGCACAGAGGTTTCCTTCCTTTTTTGTCTGTTATGGGGGAGGAAAGAGGTTACTTTCACAGCCCTCTGTGTTCCTTTCCCCAAACAGCCATCAGTGCCTCATTTTTTAGCCAGCTACTTAATGGAGAACAACATCATTCCAAGCCTAGCCTCACTTTGTGTGTGCAGAGCCAGTTGTTACTGCCAGAGCAAAACAAGCAATTCCTTCACCCTGCCCCCTGGGCTGTGCGTGTCGAGTCTGGTCTTTCCAGCCTTTGCTAGCTCCAGAAGAAATAGGATTGAATGCAAAGATCCATACTTTTGCATTTAGTTCAGAAGCAGTCCTTTTCCAGAGCTGCTGGAGCCTTTACCTCAATGTATGTATTGAACAAATGTGTCCTGTTGATTCTCTTCCCCAGAAGCCTTGTGAATATGGCCTTGCCTTTGACATGACCTAGCCTAGCCTCTTGCCTGACTCCTTCATTGTTTCAACAGCAGAATCTGAGGATTTGCTGGCACTTTAAAGCATTCATTATCCCTCTATAGCTCAGTCATTTTGCCACAGGCTTTAGGGCAGCCTGAGCATGATGAAGCAGTTCAGTTGCCTCAGGGCTGCAGATACAATCTCTCTCCAGCACACTCGGGTCTTGTTTGCGGTCAAACCTCTGCTCGTGCTGCATGCAGATGAATTGCAAGCACCCACAAGAACCTACCTAACATATACATGCCCTGCCAGCCAGGCAGGAAAGGGATTTTGAGGCAGAAAGGCACTGAGCAGCAGCCGTCACATTTCTTAGTGCTGCTGGCACTACAGCCACCCTCAAAGACTGCAGGCAGAATCAGGGGGATGCTGGCTGAAGAAAACAGATTCCACTTCCCTGATCATGGCCATCAGCACTCAGCAGAGATCTTGACATTCACCTGGACTCCAGGTGGCTGCAGACAGCAAGGCTGCAAACAAACAGATGCAACCTTGCCGGTGTCTCCTGCCACATTGGGATTGGGGTGGCAGAGATGCCATAACAAGCTCTCTGTCCTCCCCATGAAGCAACCTCTCACCCACTGGCCAATACCTTCCTCCCAGAAGGCCATTCAGGCTGTTTCTGAATGGCTGCCTGAGCAGCATGAGGCAAAATCATGGCAGGGATGGAGGTGCAACAGCCTGATGTTATTGACTCCAGCCAGCAAGCGGGCAGTGTAATCTGTCTGCTTTTGTTCCGTTCGCTTGGTGGTGTGCTCTCATTAGCCCCCCACCAACAGTCAACCTGTCAGCAGGTCTGCGCTCCAACTGCCTGACCTCTGACTTCAACTCATTCTTCCACAAATTAATTTCTCAAATTGACAAATTAAAGTGCACAGTATGCCCAAGGTCACTAAATCACACTGGGTTCTGGTAAATGTCAACCAGCATTGGAGGAGGAAAAAAAATATGAGGAGGGAAGGAAGGTAAAAAAGGGAGGGGGAAAAGACCAACTACCTATATTTGTAAGAAATGGACTAAATACTTTGAACTGTAGTTTCTGATTTGCAGATGATGATGTGTGAAAGCAATTAAAATGTAGGCTGACAGCTTCCCCAGCACACAAGGGCTGAAACATAGCTGGCTGCAACTCTGTGCCCCAACAGGTCAGCATGGCTACCTAAAAGACTTGGCTGGGCCAGGCAGGCAGTGCCTCCATGGAGCCGAGGCTACATCCCACCTCACCCACCATGACAGCATGCGAACACATCACAATTAAATTTTTCCTTATTCCCATCAGTGGAATGGGAATCATAGCCAGGGGCACTAACGTTAGGTGAGCCAGTGCACATGTACTCAGGGAGCAGGTGGGAGCAGAAATTGGCATCGGGAAGCCCCAGGGAGTGAAGAGAATTTACCACTGCACCAAGCTCCATCTAGCCTCAGGTGCCAGCCAGCAACATGTGAATGGTAGGGACTTGCATGGGCATCAACCCTAGGCTCCCACTTCCACCATTGCCACATCGTACAATCCTTCCCACAAACCAGGTGAATGCCTTTCTGCCGTACCTCCTGCCCAAAAATGACCAAAAAACCCTCCAAGCCTCAGCATGACCACAGTCAGTTTCATTCATGTGACAGCATTGCCTTGATCTGAATTCATATTTTCCTTGACTTTGTATTTACCTACTGGTGTTTATAAGGGTGCCATGGCACCTCTCAGCTGCCACTCACTGAGCAATGGAGGCCAAAACTGATACCATGGTCTTCCCACATCCCTGATGCTTCTAATAGGCCAGCTCCACACTGTTCCAGGAAGGCTTCATCTTTATCAGCCAGAGCAGACAGCAGCACTTCAGGGGAAACCTTGCATCTCTCTGGTGGTATTAATACTTCCCCACCTCTTGGGAATGCTGTGACACATATACCCTACGCTCACATTTGTCTTTTTCATGGTGGCATGATATCTCTGCTTCTTCATTATCCCCATCAGCTTATGCACCCAGGTCTTTCTCTGCTATGCTTGTTTCAAGCTGATAAGCTTTCAGCTTATAGTGGAAATTCATGTTATTAGTCCCTAAGTGCATGGCCTTGCATTCTGTAATATTGGGTTTCATTCCATTTCTATGAGCCTGGTTCTCAAGGTCAGTCAGTGACTCCTGTATCATACCCCAATTGTCTTGCATAATAACTATGCTCCCAAACATACTGTCATCTACAAACTTCATCTATGTACTCCTATCTTTCATGACAAGGCCATTACTGAGACAATTAAGCCAAATCAGTCCCAAGATTACTCTCTGAGTAACTGCATAAGCCGTCCCCTTCCATCTTGATCACTGTCACACCAACACCACCTGTATTCATCCCTTCCTGAGCCAGATCTTTGCACACTGTTTTTCTACCTAACCTCATCATACCCTGCAGGACAAATAATTTCCCATGTGACATGAGGTCAAATGCTTTCTTGATAGCCAGATAGATCAGTTGTGTTTTCTTTACTAGGAAAACCAATTAGCTTTCTTTGATAAGATATCAAGTTCTTCTGGCACAATTCACCTTTGATAAAACCAGGCAGAGCACAATCTCTCTTTCTATTTGTGGTCTTTATTCTTTCCTGTAAAGACCCCAAAGATGTTTTCCTTACACAGAGTGCTGATGAAAGTACACTGGCTGTGTGGGCAAAAACAGTGAGTGCTGTCTCATTAGTGTTTTTTTCGCTGAGGACAACACCATAAAGGAGGCACTACTGTTTCGGTGACTCTTCCTCTGCCCTTCTTTCTACAACCCTTCCCCTTGTACAGTGTGGAAGTAGCAGCATTTGGCACAAACACTGTCCAAATCCAGGAGTGCCAGTACCAAAACCAGCTGTTCATTGCAAGTATTAAAGAGAAGACTAAGGCCAGACACTCCCGTTTCATTCCCCCTGTGTACTACGTGTTGCAGCCCTGCTGAAATAAGTAGGACTGCTCAAGGAGTAAATTACTACTCCATAAACTGGATTCAGTGGCTGCCATCTGGAAAAATTTCATTGCTTGCCTGTGTTGTTTCTATTATCAGTATGGACAGATGTCAGCAAATAAGAGAACCTGGCCTACATTTATTACCCTCATCGTTATTGTTGCTTCTCAGAGCAATGTCCCGAGGAGTTATGCTTTCAATAGGCTCCATTGTAGGTTTGCCCTTTAACAGATATACACTCAGTGCCATCATATCTTTCAGGAAGTCACTGGCAAGCAGAGGACTCAGGATTTTGCTGCAAAAATAACCAATCAGGCAAGTAGTCTTGAGACTTGTATATTTTTATCTGTTTGGATAATAAAAATGGCATCATTCTATTAGATGACTGAGAGGCCTTCTTATGCACTCTGGCTCCCTTGCGCTGACACGTAGTCTGTCTTAAAGACCAGATGAGAGTAAATTCCTAATCATAACTTATCTGAGCATGGCCAGGCAGGCATGAATCTGTGCATGTCACAAGGAAATCACCTACATACATATTCCTTGTCTCTGGATAGTAAAACACAGCATAAAAGCAATTCATCAGAATTTTGTTGGGTTTGTGGGGTTTTTTTACTGTGGTTTATCCTCTTCCCTGTAACAATGACACTGCACCTGTCCAGATAGCAGTTCAGCCCATAAAATGTGCTCTTCCAAGTTAAAAAATGATCATGTCACCCACAAGTCTTAATGTTACTTTTAAGACCACTAATTGATTCTACTGCTCTGATATCCTCTTGCAAGGCATTCCAGAGCCTAGGAACATTAACAGGCAAATGCTCTGGCACCAGCTGTCTTAAGCCTAAATCTAATCTCCACCAAAAGGCTGGCATTAGATGTCTTCTCATTTTACATGTTTGCATTTTTGCAACAACATTCCATAGTTTTGAGGCTACTGTAGGTTGGCTGAAGAGTCTGTTTGGTGACCTACAAGCTGAGTCTTACTCCAGGAGAAGAAAAGAGAAATGTGAACTGCTCATTGTATTAACTTTGGAGAGTGTACATCGATGGGTGAATCTCCCAGGACATGGATGCAAACTTATGCAGCCATGTAATTTATTCTCCTGGGTCCAGGGTCTAACATAAGTAAAGGTGGGGAAGGTTATACATATTGGTTGAAATGTGTGCAAATGCTCCCCACTTCTTTCAGTACTACATGCTGCTTCATTCTTCTTGCTGTTGCTTATGAAAACTATGTCCTCCTGTGCCCTGGTCTTCCACAAACACTGGGCAAACAGGCAAGGCAAACAAAAGGGGTCATGAAATCTATTAAGCCAGCAAAGCTAGAAGACCTAGGGTGCTAACCAGAGTCAGCTTTCCCAACTCATAACATGTCCTGATTTTCATTTAAGAGAGATCAAGCCTCGCTCCTTAGTCCTGGTGTCCTTTTTCACAAAACAGGGAAAGCAAAAACCACAAACCTCAGAGAACACTTCAAAATTCATGTAGGCTACCAGTTTAAATCTGTAGCCTGAACCTGTCAGGGAGACCCTCCAGATTTACACTGGTGCACAAGATCGGCATTTTGACTATTTTCTTTCATAGCAGTCTGCTAGTTGTGATCAGAGTCTACACATGGGAGTTGCTGCTTTCAGTGTTGTAAAATAAAGCACAGAAAAGCAAGTACAAAAGTCAGACACAGAAAAAAGGCAGCCCAGATCATTTAGTGCAACCAAAATATTGCACTTCATGTCACCAAGTGGACTTGTCAGTCTCACATGCATAGCCAAGGAAACCAATCTTAGACCCTAGAAATTATGCTATATATCATATGACCTTCTGGCATATTAATACCCTTTCCTTTTTAAATCTTTGCTCTCCCTTTGGAGCCTGCCCTCTCAGTGGGGATCAGACTGACACATTATAGGCTCAGTTTTCTTTCTGAGCTGACAACTCATCCAGAAAGAGCTGGCTAGGGTGTCAGTCTTTGGAGGATACATAGAAAATTCCAATGTTGAATTTGCATATCATCACTTTAGTGGAAGGTATCATAAAAGGAAATAAATACTTCTCTCTTCCAGGGCAATACCTTCAACCTTTAGGCAGTGTATTGCAGCAGAAATAAAAAAATATTTGCACTGAGTTTCACTGGGTGACAATCTTCTCAATAATGCTGAACTGAGGAAAATCAAAAGCAGAGACAGCCTCTCTGGGCGTGTCCCTTTTCCCTCTCCCCACATCTATTTATGGAAATATTTGGAAATTGCAATATAGCCCTTATTTTAGGTGACTCCAGTTGTTACATTTGGAAACCTTCCTGAACTATAAAACCCTCCTGACTATAAAAAAAGAACTCAATATAAAATGCAGTCTAGAAACATAAAATAGGAAACAAAAAACCTGAGAAATGGATCAGTTGCTCCCACTATCTTCCCAGCATGTTGGCTCTGATTGCAGGAAAACCACACCTGAAGTCAGTATTGAGCAGCTGTGTTGTTGAAAATGATAAGGTTTTTTTAACAGAGCAGATAATTACACAGTTTTGGCAATATAATATTGTCTACTAGTTATACTTGAGTAATTGTCCCATGAGTATTTTTACTGTGCAACAGAGGCTTCTTTTCCCAAATTGCATTGTAAGTATACACTGCATGGAAACAGAATTAAATAAACTCAGAGGAAGAGCTACACCTGGACACCAGAAGTCAGTCACATCAGTGAAGGTAGACTTTTCAAGGTAGTCCTCACAGAGGAGCCCAGATTGACTGGTGTCTGGAAAGCATATGCATCTCTTCTCCACAGCTGGGTCTTTTAATGCAGCAATGAGACTCCAGCCCATATACAGGCCAAATACTACTGGTACCTAATTTGGAAACAAGCCTTTGAGTGATGTCCATGGTCAATAGAGGGATGAGAAAATATCTTCTCTTCCAGGACTGTCTGCCCTCAGCCAAGAGAACTGGTTCTGAAAGCTCAGTAGGTCTAGCGAGCTCAGTAATAAAATCAGAAAAGCATCACCAGTAGCCATGGAGGGAACATGTTCAAATGAAGAAACTTTGATATACCTTTTTGAGCAGTGTCAAGTGCAGATTATGTAAAAGAAAAAAACACCCAGGGCTATAATTTTGTCATCTCCTACAATTCCCTTCCCTGAACCACAATGGAAAGACAAACTGCCCTCTCTTGAAGAAAAACAGATGTGAAACAGGGATTATTTACACCTCAACCACCACCTCAGCCACTCACAATGAGTCTTCAGTGACCTAGCCAAATTTACAAGGGGTAGGCTATAAAAGTTTTTAAAAGCTACAATTTGGGAAACTACCTACATCCTATGTCCATTCTACAATCTACTTGTACACGTTTTGAAGCTCCTTTCGCTGGAAACTCATAGGAAAGATATTGGCTTACAGAGATTTACCAACAGGAGAGAAAGATATTTAAGCTTATATTAAACTTGTTTCAGCAGGACAGATGAAGGTTCAGAAATGTACAATTGAGTTTCCCCACACTCTTGTTGAGTAAATTCCTGTCTCTTAAAAGTTACTTGCAGATGTGATTCTCAGTGACTGAAAAAGCCTGGCTTTGCTTTTTTCTCTGGAGAACAATGCCCACACAATCACAGGAGTCCCAGTCTGCTTAAAAGACCAGTGTGACTTCAAATAAGGAGGGAATGTTTTGCCTTTTGAAAAGATCACTCTTCAAAAATGCGGTGCACACAAAGTCATATCCTTTCCTCTGTGTCCTTCCATCCATCCAGCAGCATGTAAGCGGGCTGTGGCTCCTAAAATTAGCTTTGAATACAGATGTAGTCCTCCAGGCCTGGAACCATCAAAAGATTTTCAGTCCTGCATCTCTGAATCCACCTTTCTATATTTGCGCTGCAGTCGTATTCATGCAGGCTAGCTCATTGAAGGCCTGACTTGTGAAAGGCAAAAGCACTTTAAAATCTTATTTCAGATCACTGCAGCTAACATGGTAAGATGCTGCTGCAGAGGTGGGTGGACAAGAACACAACTACAAGCTGGTGGAAGAATCTCATTCACTGAGTACTAGAAAAATCCACATCTCTTCAGCAAGCACCCAGCTAACTTCAGCTGCAAGAACACTTTTTTTCTCAAAAATTAAATGAAAATTATCTCTAAGTCAATTTACTGACTGCAGCTGAGCATACCTTTCTTACAGTTCCTGTTTCATTATTATTTGTGTCAGAAATAGGCCATGCAGATAGGCAGATTTAATTAGGGAGGATAAAATGGAAATCCCAAATCTATGACATTGCTATTGCTCTCCAAGGAGCCCTTTCAGAGCGAGTCCTAATGTTATGAAGTTGAATTCTTCAGAT
Source organism: Dryobates pubescens (assembly GCF_014839835.1). NCBI lineage: Eukaryota > Metazoa > Chordata > Aves > Piciformes > Picidae > Dryobates > Dryobates pubescens. The sequence continues at coordinate 29,444,198 of NC_071617.1, forward strand.
TTGGGGGTGGGTATCTTAGGAGCACAGCTTTTCTCTAAGATGCTTCTTTCTTCTGATTTATGATTAATCAACTGAAGAGTCCACAGGGGCCAAGATATCAAGGGGAAATCACCCCATCCTGATCTGTCTGAAGATGCTCCAATAACAGGACAAGGTCAGCTCTCTCAGGAGGATTGCTACCAGAAAGAGTCCAGAGAAGCTCTGAGGAGCAAACCATCTATCTTGCTTTTCCTTTTATGAAGAAGCATGACAAAGGCCTGCAGCATCTTAGGTCCTTTTCACTCTTTCTTTAGGGGTTGCTCAAAACAACCTGGTATACCCCACATCAAAAGCACAGTGTATGAGCTGCTGCTTTGTGCCCTTGGCCCTTCCTACACAAGACAAGGCAGATCTCCTATGTATGCACGTTGCTCAGCCCTACTGCCCAGAAAATATGATGCACATGGGATAACACTCATCTGTTACACAACTTCAGTAGGGATGACATGTTCATGGACAAAGGCAGCGTTGTTTTCCTGGAAGTCTAGGAAGAGACCACCTTAAACTGCAAGCTATCAGATTGCCACCAGCATACAGTAGTCCACTTCCAAAGCTGATGGGTGTAGGCCATATTCTGTTGGTTTGGGGGTTTGTTTGTTTTATTTTTTTTTCTTTTTCTCCCTATAGTTCATAATCTGGTACACAGTGTTTTCCCTGTACATTAGGCTTACACCATGATTGAGGAGAAGCTGGGATTTCAGTCAGGAAATCTCTGAACATTAATTAAGTACTATCAGCATCAGCTATGGTTGGCTTTGTAGTTTCATTTACAGATGAATCATCCTCAAGAGTAAATACCCTGGGTGGGGCACAGATGAGTCTCCCTCTTTGCCCCCCATCCTCAGTGCTCTGAATACTGCAGTGTTCTGATTTTCAAAACATATGTCCAATGAATGTAGCAGTGATAATGAGGAACATGCCAATCTCCTGTATTTCCTGTTCACATTTCCGTTTTCCTTTCTAAAGCTCTTGATCTTCACAAGATTGTTTTAACAAGTACAACAGAAGCGTGGAGAACAGGAGAGGTGAGGAGACTTGAGACCCACAAAGAGAACCAGAACCACTGCACAATGCAGATAGATTCTACTGAGGGGTAAGGCTGGCTCAGTAGCTTCATCTCACCTTGATGGACTGGTTCTGGCAGGACCTGTGCCTGATGGTCTTCATTATGTTTAGTGTCCATTAGATTTGCTTTCTGACAACAAAGGGAGTGGCTAAGCTCTTCTTTCTTCTTCCCCTAATGCATCTAAAAATATTTCAAATATATTTGAGCACCAAGAACCAGATAAACTAGCACTTTGCTTATCTGAACTACCTTGTGCTACGTCTTCTGCTGCCCAGAGCCCTGCCAACCTCAGTGGATAATGCTGAGATCTCATGACAGCAGGGTACCACCACACATTACACAAATACACACATTGTCCTATGCAGGAGGAGATATGTTTCAGGAGAGAGACAACAGAAAGACAATTTACTCTCTTTCAAACACAGCATGTGTGCAGCATCTTCCTCTATCACTAGCCACACAGCAAACATTTTCCAGCATCAAAATATTATTCTAGTCTCTAAGCCTATCCTCTTCAGCATAGTATAAAAAGAACACTTTGACTCATTCTTCCCATCACAAGTCAGTTCCTAGTCTGTGACCCAGTTCAAATCAGTCCATCCTGAGAGAGTCTTGTATGATTTTTATTCTAAGAACATCCTTACTGGCCTTAAGATTAGAAATCACAAGAAACTCAAAAATCTTGGGGGGAAAGGAAGAGAGAGATCATTATCTAGGATTATAAGATAAGATTTCAGAGGCTTCAGAAAAGTGACAGAGTTCCAGGAAAGTAGATTGTTTTTTCTGAAAGCTCTACTGAAAACAATATATGGGAGCAAGGACAAGGAGATAAGGCATGTGAGTGTCCTGAAGGGATTACTTTTGAGATTAAATCTAATTCTTCTTGTCCTAGTCCTAAGGAGTTAAGCAATCAAATTCTGGCTATCACCAACAGGCTCATATAGGTAAGTGCAGTTTATCTTAAATATTGTTCATCTGTTCATGGCAAACCGTGAGACCAGCCAACCTACTCTGATAAGCATCAAGACTTGCCACCACAAGAACCACAAGTTCCTCTGAGCTCTTGTCACAAGCTTGCATTTCATCATATAGGAAGGACAGTTCCCCTGACTGCAGTATCAGCCAGCATCTAGAGTTATCTCTTCCTCCAAAGGAGGCTCAACCATTATTGGCAGTTTCACCAGTCCTACCATTTGCATGCAATCAGAGAGGTTTTCAGCTAACCTACAACAGAAAGAGTGATTGCCCATTGGAATGGGCTGCCTGGGGAGGTGGTGGAGTCGCCATCACTGGAGGTTTTCAGGAGAAGACTTGATGGGGTGCTTGGTGCCATGGGTTAGTTGTTTGGGTGGTGTTGGATTGGTTGATGGGTTGGACGCGATGATCTTGAAGGTCTCTTCCAACCTGATTTATTCTATGTATTCTATTCTATGTATTCTATGTATTCTACAATCCTCAGGCGTTCCTCACTGCAGCTAATGAACAGTAAAGCTAAATAACTAACCTAACAAGAGGGTTAAACACATTTGTCTTCTGCTCCAGCTTTGTCAGTGCTATGAGTTTTCTGCACCTCTTAAAATCAGCCCACCAGATTCACTCCAACACAGAGGTGTCCAGTGTCATTTTGGATGTCTTTGGGTGCGACCCTTTGGGAGCAGAAGCTGTGCGTCTCTGTGTAGGCATCATGTTTCTCCCTCTGGGTTGAGCTACCACCCTCTAAGTAACCACATCTGCTCTTGTAAGCCTAAAACCACTGATTTTGTCTTTAAAACAAAACAAACAACAAAAAAAAGGAAAGAAAGAAAAGCAGTTGTACTTCAAAATAATCTTAGCTTATAGACCTTGACAAGCCATGATTAAGCATTTTTTCCACTGTATCACTGTGGGGAAACATCAAATATCAAGAGAAGAAGCATCTACAATAAAACTGCAGAAAGCAGGAACAGGAGCACCCAGATTTCCTATCTTTTTACAACACCAGCCCATTGTTACTAAAAGTGAACATTCCAGTAGCAAAGCTTTGAAATTCACATCGCTCATCATAATGTTGATTACTAATTAGCAATGCACCAGGAACCAGGTACTGATCTCTGCATAGTAACTTGCTAACAGATAATTTTGCTGTGGGAAGGGAAGCATCCCTTAGAAAGCTGGACACTGTGACATTTGGACTGGTAGGGGAGGATCTGACTGTCCCTTGCCTAAGGTTGAGCAGAGAGATCAACTGTCAGACACAAGGTCACCGTGCAAACTCAGGAAGGATTAGAGCACAGCAAGATACTTTGTGACACCCACTCTCGCCCTCTGAAGTACAGACCTCATGGCTCCTCATCAAAATATGACCTTGGGTAAAAATACCTGGTATTGTTTCACTCCGGGTCAATTAGTAATTACAATATAACTACAGCCTGGTCTTACTTTGGTTTTAGTGTGCAGCACAGGTTTTCTGCCCTGCCTATGTTACTTTCAAAATGCTGCTGCTGGCAAAATTACATAGTTAAATTGCTTGTGAAGACCACTACAACCGAGAATGTGCCGAGGCAGCATATATTGACATAAACACACCTCACCGTATCAACACGTTTAGTAAGGTCAGACCATTCAATCCTTTCAGTTGCATCATGAAATATCACTATCAGCCTGAGAGCACAGGAGGAAGCAGACAGCAGGCTGGACTCACTGGAGTTAGTGTCTTTCAAAAAGTGCTGGCTGTGCATCGCAACATCTGCATGTGCGCAGTGAACAGATCGAGTCTTGCGAGCAAGCAACTCAAGGGCTCAGACACACAGTCTGTGTACAGGACTGAGGAGTTACTATATGTCAGACAGAGCTCTGTAACTGTCCATATCTGCATTTTTCATCTGGTTAAAGCTTCTTTCATCAATTTGCACCCAAACAGCATTACTTCACACCTAGGGCAGACCCAGGGCATGCATGGCAGCTACAGAGGTTGTCATGGCTCAGCTAGGACGTGGTGATCTGCTTTGCCACTGTCGCTTACTCATACACATGAGCAGTACTATAGGAGAATCACACAGTCAGATAATGTAAATTGCCTCAGTCTTTTCTTTCTAAAATTCAGAAGGCTCAGAAAATTTCCTTAACAAAGTAGGCTTTTATTAGAGTGAGAATCAAATCTTGTGTTAAATTGTTATGCTGATGCCACTGAAATATGTTTTTAGCATGAAGAACTGGAAGTTTTGATGATTGCAACTAGAAGAATCTAAGCACTGTGGATGAGTAGTGAGACAGTCCCTGCCTCAAAGCAAAGCATTCTTTGAATAGTCTTTAATGTAAGGTGACCCTTAAAATGAAATCACAAACCTCAAGCCTTTGGGGCTCCTATGCATCATCAGTGATTTCCTGCAAGTGAGGAATAACAAAGGCAATTCAAAGCTCAAGAAAAAAATTGCCATCACTCTGACATGAGGAATTCAATAGAAACAGACTGCTATCGAAGGACAAGAGAGCTGAAAGACACCATTTGAGCTGGAAGGAGATTGTTCCACATTTCCAACACAAAACACCTAGGAAACTCAGATGTGGAAGTCTGTTTCAGTTTCATCTCCCATTGGGCCTTACTGCAATCACAGCTCCACAGCACAACTTTAAGCATTTGCTTTTCTTTCTGTACCTTGACATCCTTTCTCTAAACAGAAAAGCACTCAGTCTAGAATTCCTCAGTGGAGGTGTTTGGAGTTTTGTTGCGTGCCTGCTGAGCAATTTAAGACCTTCAGATGGAAGGTGAATTGTTACTAACATGAATGGTCCCCTAGAAGATAATATCTTCTACTATAAAAAATTCTCTGCACTCTCCAATTGTTGTTTCTTAACTTGTGACGTAGTGTGGAGCTGCTGGTTTTCTAAGCAATTAAACCTCAGCTGTTACTGAGGATGTTTCCAAAAACATTATCATGATGTAAGAACGGGTACAAATACCTAGAGCTTCACCAAGGAACGTTTGCAGGCAAGGCTTTGAACGTCAGGCTGAAAATATACTTGATTATGCCAACACACTAAGGTGTGATGAAGTCAGGTGTTCAAAAACTGAAACAAATTGATTTATTTTTTCTTTCTGTTAGAGCTGCAGGCTGCACATTCCTCTGACAAGGAAGGCACCTGTTATGAAAGTTGTCATAACTAGGCCTTTATTAGCTTTGGGTTGCTGACAGGGCCTCCCTCTTTCCTATTCTAGCAGTCTGTTACTCCCCTAACAGAGAAATAGTGCATCAAATATAAGAGCCTGGAGAAACGGGGAACCAGGCCAGCCAGTGAGTTGTGCCACATGCTAAATGCTTGCTCTTCAGAGAGTCTTAGGAATCCTTCTGCAGCAACCTGAGCTAAGGGCTCTGCTGGATCCAGCTGTCCAAGGCATCAACCAGTGGTCTTTTATCAAACCACCTGATTAGTAGCAAGGTGAACCACCTAAATTCCTCAGAAAGGACTCATGAGCAGTAAGAATATTCCAGTATACGTTTCTGCTTGTCAGTGAGGCCACAGCTTCTTTATACTTTGTAAAAAATTTGGCCTTGTGTCATCTTCAACTTAGCATTTCAACCAGGATGGTCCTGAACATGCAAAACACCTCTGTTCATTAACTCTCTCTGCCTCTCCGTGGGGTGATAACCCATCTCTTTAAATGTTTCAGATACATATTAAGTCAGTTCTAGACAAGCTTTGGTATCCAGCTAAACAAACGACCTTTTCTGAACACCAAGTAAAATAAGAGCTTGGAAACAATTGGAGGAAGTGCACCATTCAGATGATTCTGCAGTAATTATCATCATTCACTTCAAGGAGAGGGGGAGCATGGGAGCACCCTAGCTAGGACCACCCTCTCCTCTGAGACTGGGGTCTGCTCGCATTGTTCTCACCAGGAGCCATGCCACTGCCTCCAGCAATAGCAGGATCAGGCCTTTAATCCCCATTTCCTCTTGGCCGAATGAACTGCAGTATATGCCAGTGACAGCTAAATGAAGGATTCCTTTTTCCAGGGGACCGGCAGCAGCTCTTAACTCATAAACTCAAGGTAATTGACATTACAAACAAGCCTTACCCACAGGGACCTCAAAGAAGTCAACAATTGTGCTTTAATGAGTAGGAAGGGAGAAGTGGGCAAGCCTTTGCACACTGTGGTAGGACATTCTAAGAAAAGCTCTTTCCCTTTTCCAGGCAAGGCAGTGATTAAAGTCTGTGCATGAAACTCAGCAAGGAGTTGTTGAAAACTCCTTTCTTCTTAGCTTTCCTTTGGTGGGGGGGGGAAGAGGATGAAAAATGGTTATTAGGACTTGAGAAGGACTAAAGTAGCCAGTTAACAAACCCAAACAGTAAAAGAGGAAGCCAAAATTAGGCAAAAAAGATTCAGATCGCAAAGTTCTGGAGTTTTGCACACAAAGGACATCTAACAAAGTTCAAATACCAGTATGAACTGCCACAGAAGGATCAAATGTGGGGTGGAAGTGTGAACCCAGGTATAACAACCTAACAGAAACTTAAAGGAGTGTCTTGCCCTATAGTCTCTTTTCTGTTTCTCCTTGTGACTCAGCAAAGCCATGCCTGGTCAGGACTGTGTCAGCATTTTATGGAGCTAGTTCCATTTTATGGATACTAGTCCTGGCCAGGGGGGAATTTAACTTAAAAAAGCAGTGCACAAGAGCACCACTCTTCGTAGGACTGCACTTGTCAATGCTTATATGGAGCTGCTCAATTTTCACTTTACTTGCTGAGCACAAAAAGGTACTCATGCTTTCTAAGAACATTTTTGCTTGAATGGCTCTTTCTCCTGAACCTTTAAATCAAAGAGAGCTGATGAAGAAATTGAGAAGACCTTTGTGCATGTAATACATGCAGTGTACTAGTAAAGTGTTGGAAAAAAGAATGGCATACTGAGAAAACCTATTATTCAACTTTATCAAAATGTTATTTTTACTGACAAGGTTTTTAATAGTAGACCACAAAACCAATGATCTATCTATTGTACAGACAGCAAGTAAGAATGGCTACTGCCTAGTAAACTTTTCACTTAGATTGGGAGTGACAGAGAGATACAGACAGAGGCAGGGATGCAATGAGCAGTCATAGGTCTCAGTCCACCAGCTAACTAATGGGTACTGAAGAAAGCTCACTGAAGAAAGAGCTGGGGCTTTTTTTCAGGATTAACAAATATTCAGTCAGGACAAGCTTCACTTAATGACACAAATGAGATTTGATCATGTCTAGGAAGGTGAGGGGAAGAAACAGACTGTGCAGATCCAAATGATATGGATCGTTTTGGAAAGTGGGGAGCAGTCCACAGCTACTACTAATGCTCTGCATTGGCTAATGGTACCAAATCAATGTCAGGCAACTGTATCCACTAATAGCAGTTTTCTCAGCTGATAACTTAGGGAGAATCATTGCAAATAAGTAGCGAAGCCCTGAATGGAAGAAAAGGATTAGTCTGTCCTGAAAAACCTCCGGGAGAAGGCCAAAGAAGAGATGGCTACATATGAGGGCAGTCCTACTCAAAAGGCCTTTCACACTTGTGAGAAGTATCCCAACCTCAGAATTCAGGACAGGAGATTTCTTCAATTTTTTGGCAAGACCTGTGGGGGTTGCTCTCGCAAAGAGTGACAAACCCAGGAGATTTTCAGTTTCTGTATGCCGTTGTTCTTGGTTGGGTGGATGGTTTTCTTTTGACAGATATTTAATGGAAAGAAACCTGAATGCTGTATCCACTCTGCCATAAAGCTCTATTTTGTGCTTGTCTAGGTGAAAAGAACTATTTCTTTCGTGGTCCTGCCACCCAGTCACACCATAATAACAAGCAAACTGAGAGGACTCAACTGCAGAGGAGTTACCCCTGAAACCAGCAACTGAGGAGTTAACACAGTGGCACAGATACAACATTACCTATATTTTGTGATTAGATTAAACCATCTGTCATTTCCAAGCCTTTAGCCTGCTTTATCAATGTTCTCTGTCATAACTAGGTCCCACTCACACAAAACTTCATCAGCCAGGTTGAGTTTGGGACTTTTTATTTTAGTACATGCATAGCTCTCCAGTTCTGCCAGAAAGGAAGGAAAGTCTTGTGGGTGAGTTCACAGGGATAACACGCACTACATGCTGTCTCCAGCTTAGTGCCACATGAACACAGTTATGATTTCCAGAACTATATCAATATGTTTACCATCAGCTCAGAATCTGGAATCAGGACAAGCAGGGTCAGCTCTTCAACTGATGTACATCCATCCTCCGCACTGTACACTACGTGCTTGTGTCAGACAGGAGCAATAGTGCTGGGTAACAGGTTTAGAAGCTTTAGAAAGCCTTTCTGAGAAAGTGTACCATTGACTTTCACAGCAATGGAGCACAGTACTAAAACAGTTCTATGCATCAATAATCAGCCATTCATAGCTTTCCTTATCTTGGGTATGTCCTGTTGTGTACTTCAGTAAATGCTACACTGGCTGGAGGAAGCACACTGATATACTACTCTGCACTCCAGGAATACTTGCAACAGACACTTACTGTGGTGCTTTCTTGTTTATCAATAGTGCACATGAGGGCAGAGAGCTTTTCCTTTAGGTGGGGCTCAGAAGGCATCACCACTGCAGTGAATCCTAGATGCCTATTGCATGGGGTTCCTTTAATCTTACCATCTATTTAGCACCTAACAATACATAGCCTGACACTGGGTTAATTTCAGACTTAGAGCCTTGAGCCCTAAGGATGTTACTCAGACTCCCCTGAGATTCACAGTTCCTGTTAACACCTGGTGAAATAGTGGGCTATAGTCTTATTCCCTCTGTAGCTAATAGTTAAATTATCACTGAGCTAGGGGGAGCCAAATCAAGCCCACCTTACTGAGGAGATATTTAAGACAATAAACCATTTGACAGGCATAGCAGGCAGAACCTGGAGTGGCAGGCCAATGGCAGAATCATCATGTTCACTAGAGGAAGATAGGGCTGATATAACACTGTGTCCTTGCTGTCATTGTGTTCTAAATACTGTAAATCTGTGTGAGACAAATCAGAAACTAATTTATAGAGTACAAACTATTGTACAAAAAAGACTGTGAATTGCCTAGGTCTGTGCTTGAGATCTTGAGCTGAACCCAGACCATATTCGCAACTTTGAAAGACCAGTGCATTTTCTGCTGAGCCACCCATCCTTCTGCAAAATCTCAGTGTTCAGGCAGAAGGAAAACAAAACCTGGGCTTTAAGCCAAATCTGAACCCCCCCCCCCCACAAACTTCCCAACAGGCAGGGAAAGTGCTGCACCAGGATCCAGCCATTATGAAGAGGCACTGATGGTTGCAAACCAGGCTTTGCCACAAAAGTCTTTATACCAACAGCCCTGGGAATGCTCGTTTGTTTGTAAGGAAATGCAGGTACATTTCCTTACTAGTGTTATTGCATTCCTACTGGAAGGGAAGGTAAAGCTGAAGTACACTAACCCTCAGTGGATCAGAGGTATTTGCGAGGAAACTTATGAAATGCAGGGCACCATCTTGCTTGTTCTTTTACTCTTTGCCCTTGTGCACTGTAATCACTTTTCTCTTACAAGAACAGCTACGGAGAGCAGACAGGGACTCAGAACAATGTTTTGTCTTATCTTGTTCTTTACTTTGAAATCTCTGGTCACTGCATACACCTGTGAAGGCTGTTTCCTATGCTCCATCCTAGGAACTTCCACTTAGTTGATGTTCATCTGTTCTTCAAGAGCACATCCCGTGTGAGGACACATCACAGTGTATATTTGTTGCTACTTACACCAGAACAATGTATTGTTTTCTTCCATACCAAAGAAGGGACCATTTGTGACCCTTCTACATGCTAAACCCACCTTGAGGTCACCAAAGACCGTGTCCATACTCAGATGCAAATAAGCTGCACCAGTACTTTCATTATTGGTTAGTAGTGCTGGGCTAGCACATACAGAATTAGTTTACCAGGGAAAATTCCCAGGTTTCCTAGTTAATCCTTGAGCAGAAATCTGAGGACATCTGTAGCTTATCTCTGACTAACAATGATTTCTGACTTGAACAATTGCTATGTTAACCCTGCCCAAAATGCAAGAACAAGGTAAATATCACTCATCCACCCCAGAGCTAGGGATCAGAAGAATGTATTAGCATATTTGGAACTTAAACTGGCCTCTGATGTGAAGGACAACAAAAAGTCCTTCTATAAATATATTAATAGCAAGAGGAAGGGCAGGGACAACCTCCACTCCTTGGTTGACATGGAAGGAAATGTTGTAACACAGGATGAGGAAAAGGCAGAGGTACTTAACACCTTCTTTACCTCAGTTTTTACTAGCTGGAAAGAACGTCTACCAGACAGCTGGCCTGCAGAACTGGCAGAGGGAGCCAGGGAGCTGCATGGTTTCCCTGTGTTCCATGAGCAAGTGATAGGAGCTCTCCTCAGCAGCTTGGACCCCCACAAGTCCATGGGACCAGATGGGATCCATCCTAAGGTGCTGAGAGAGCTGGCAGATGAGCTGGCCAAGCCACTCTCCATTATTTTTCATCAGTCCTGGCTCACTGGAGAGATCCCAGCTGACTGGAAGCTGGCCAACGTGGTACCCATCCACAAGAAGGGCCGGTTGGATGAGCCAGGGAATTACAGGCCTGTCAGCCTGACCTCAGTGCCAGGAAAGATTATGGAACAGGTCATCCTGAGTGCAATCACGCAACACTTAGAGGATGGCCAAGGGATCAGGCCCAGCCAGCATGGGTTTAGGAAGGGCAGGTCCTGCCTGACCAACCTGATCTCCTTCTATGATCAGGTGACCCGCCTGGTGGATGTGGGGAGGCCTGTGGATGTAGTCTACCTGGACCTCAGCAAGGCCTTTGACACCGTTCCCCATAGCAAACTCCTGGCCAAGCTGTCAGCCCATGGATTGGATGGGAGCACACTGCGATGGGTTAGGAAGTGGCTGGAGGGCCGAGCCCAGAGAGTGGTAGTGAATGGTGCCACATCCAGCTGGCAGCCAGTCACCAGTGGTGTGCCCCAGGGATCAGTACTGGGCCCCTTGCTCTTTAACATCTTTATTGATGATCTGGACGAGGGCATCGAGTCCATCATCAGTAAATTTGCTGACGACACCAAGCTGGGCGCAGGAGTTGATCTGCTGGAGGGTAGAGAGGCTCTGCAGAGGGACCTCGACAGGCTGGGCAGATGGGCAGAGTCCAACGGCATGAGATTTAACACATCCAAGTGCCGGGTTCTGCACATTGGCCACAGCAACCCCATGCAGAGCTACAGGCTGGGGTCAGAGTGGCTGGAGAACAGTCAGGCTGAGAGGGACCTGGGGGTGCTGGTCGACGGTAGACTGAACATGAGCCTGCAGTGTGCCCAGGCAGCTAAGAGGGCCAATGGCATCCTGGCCTGCATCAGGAACAGTGTGGCCAGCAGGAGCAGGGAGGTCATTCTGCCCCTGTACACTGCACTGGTTAGGCCGCACCTCGAGTACTGTGTCCAGTTCTGGGCCCCTCAGTTTAGGAAGGATGTTGACTTGCTGGAACGAGTCCAGAGAAGAGCAACAAAGTTGGTGAGGGGTTTGGAACATAAGCCCTACGAGGAGAGGCTGAGGGAGCTGGGGTTGCTTAGCCTGGAGAAGAGGAGACTGAGGGGTGACCTTATTACTCTCTACAACTACCTGAAGGGAGGTTGTAGACAGACGGATGTTGGTCTCTTCTCCCAGGCAAGCAGTACCAGAACAAGAGGACACAGTCTCAGGCTGCGCCAGGGGAGATACAGGCTGGATGTTAGAAAAAAGTTCTATACAGAAAGAGTGATTGCACATTGGAATGGGCTGCCTGGGGAGGTGGTGGAGTCGCCATCACTGGAGGTTTTTAGGAGAAGACTTGACGGGGTACTTGGTGCTGTGGGTTAGTTGTTTGGGCGGAGTTGGATTGGTTGATGGGTTGGACGCGATGATCTTGAAGGTCTCTTCCAACCTGGTTTATTCTATGTATTCTATGTATTCTATTCTATGTATAGCTGGCAACATGGCTTTCAGTCTTTGAAGGTTAATACAAGTATGTGAAGATGCCACTGAATGTCCCTGTCAGGACAACCAAGGAGTTACGCAGCAACAGCAGAGGCTGGTTTCCGCAGGGGAAGATCACAGGGCTTTAACAAGGGCTTTCCTCAGCTTTTGCTTCAGGAAAAACAGCCCCATCACTCTTTCTGGAAGTATGTCCAATGAAAAAGCTGCAGTGGTGATGGATGGCAGCATCCATGCAGTATGATACAGTGCATGGCACTAGGAAAGCAGACCTTTGTAAATGAACTGCCTTCACTGGCACAAGGGGATACATTCTTTGACATTACACAATTACTTCTAATGGGATTTGTTAATTATGAAAAGACTTTTCTGAAAGAGTAAATTAAGTACCTATACAGTATTGGAAGGGAGCCTGCCAGCATCACAAAAGACAAGGACAGAGGTGTTACTTTTTGAATCCATGAATAAAAGCCGAGGCAGACATAGAAAGAATAGGAGTTGTTCCTATCTTTGAAAGAACTGCAGTGCTGTACTGAATTAATCAATACAGGCTAGAGAAGGATGTGATAGAGAGCAGCCCTGAGGAAAAAGGACTTGGGAGTACTAGTTGACAAAAATCTGGACATGAGCCAACAATGCACACTTGAAGACCAGAAGGCAAATCACATCCTGGGCTGCATCAAAAGCACAGCCAGCAGATCCAAAGAGGTGATTCTGCCACTCTATCCTAGCAAGACCTCACCAGCTCTGGGACCCTCAACACAAGAAAGATATGGACCTGCTTGCTGAACAGGGTCCAGAGGAGGGTCATAAAAGTGATCAGAGGGCTAGAGCATCTCTCCTACAAAGATGGTCTGAAAGAGTTGGGGTTGTTTGACCAGGAGGGGATAAGGCTGAAGGGGGCCTACAAGAAAGCTGGGGAGGAACTATTTAGAAGGGCTTGTAGTGGTCAGACAAGGGAAAATGGTTTTAAACTGGAGCAGGGTAGGTTTAGATTGGGCATTAGGAAGAATTTTACTATGAGGGTGGTAGAAGACAGGAAGATGTTACCCAGGAAAGTGGTGGAGGCCCCATCCCTCTAGACATTCAAGGTTAGGCTTAATGGGGCTCTGATCAACCTGATCTAGTTGGGGATGCCCCTGCTTAGTGAAGGGAGGTTGGACTAGATCAACTTTAGAAGTCCCATTCAACCCAATGCATTCTATGATTCTGCGATAATCATATAACATTTCTACAGTGCAGACAGTCTGGGAGGCTTGAAAATTCATGCACAACATTGCACATTGTATACCAAGAAAACTAAGGAACTGAAGTCAAAGTGTTACACAGCATACAAGCCTGATTGGGGGGGGGGGGGGGGGAGGGGGTGCTGAATTTTTCAGAGACCTTTCAAGTAAACCCCCTATGTTTATAAGAAACACCATGAACTGCATGTATCAGCCATTTCTGCAGAGCAAACTGCTTGGTTTATCAGTTTCAGGGTGGTGGAAGGCAGTATTGGTTTTACCTAGATTTATATCTACAGCCTCAGAGTACAGAGCTAAAGCAAATGTGTTTTGACCACTAGGTTAATACCCTTCCTCTCTTCTTAGAGTTATTGGATTTTTTTTACTGCTTAGGCAATGAATGAAAGAGGTAAGCTGAGACTACTTCAGAAACCACTAAAACACACATCAGTAGTGAGTGTCGTCACTGAAGCTGTCTTGTGGATTTCTTATTTGTCAAAGGAGCAGCTTGACACTTTAAGTCTTGCTGGGCAATGTGAGGCACTTCCTGGCCATCTATGCTTGGAAGAGAAGTGAGTTTGCTTCCTAATCCTTGACATTTGGGAAGTTTGACCCTAACCAGACCACTGTTTCTCACTAAGAAAAAAATACCTAGCCTTGGGAATTGTCTCAAACTACTCCACTGCAGCGCAGTTCCCATTGGGAGTATCTTTGTATACTACCTCTTCTGAATTTTTTGCCTCCTTGGTCCTAGGGATGGAACTCACCTGGTCTGCTTATGGCTGCTGAATATGCTTAGGCTGGGCACAGGTCCAACATGGATGCTCTGGGGTGTAAGAGAACCCATTGCCCTTTGGCCTTCTTAGACCTTCAGCTGGTGCCTCCTTCAGCCAGGCCAAGCCACCATCTTGGTACTGCAGGAAACCACAAATGCTGCAAGCCGCTATGCCAGCTTGCTATCTGCAGCAGTATCAGCTTCACAGTGATTCAGCAACATGCTGCTTTAGATGGATATGCTTATAAGAGAGACCTTCCTTCCTTTAAAATACAGCTTTTGCACTGTGACCACAGGCAGAAATAAAGCAAGTTCATCTTCCTGCCCATCACTAAGGGATCCCATGGTTACTGAAGCAAAGCTTTGATTTTCCAGAGTTACTGAACGTTCACAATGTTTGCTCCAAGCCATGGCAGCTGTAGGCATGCAGCACGTGAAACATAGGGATTTAAAAGTCTTAGAGGGGCCTGCAGCAAGTAGGGATCAGGCTTCTGTGGGCTGTGACTCTCACAGTGTGGCATTTAAATGTCTCATCAGCAATGCATGCTATATAGAACTGATGCAAACATTTGGACAAAAATAGAGCAGTTTGAAATCAACATCTTCTGCTCACCAGGCTGGGCCAACACAGCCCTGGTGCACACCCCACCACCACTCCATCAGCCACAAGACACGCATACCGCCTGCAGTAGCAACAGCTGTTCAGAGAGATGGAAAAAGCCATTTCTTTTTCCATTAACAAAAGGCAGAGTGCCTATTAAAAAAGGCATCACAAAACAAACAGAAATGATTCACTGGGATTTTAGGACTCACCTCCAGACACAGCAGGAAGGAAAGAACTTGCCATTACCCATTCTGGCTGAAGAATGGGATTGGCCCAAGAAAAGCATGTTCCCACAGTAGACATTTTGAGCTTTTTTACACTTTACACCGAGTTTCAAATGACCTTTCTGTTCTGGCACAAGAATTTTGGCTGCCTGGCACATACTGGTGCTAAATAACAGTATCACCAGCTTTTCCCTGGTACCACATACAGTAAACAATGCAAACAGCATTTCAGGGACTCCGTCAGGCTGAGTTGTCAGTTGGGATCCAGAAACAGATCAAATTTTGGCTAGCAAATTAATAGCTCCTATTTACTTGTAATCTCTACTGTGGTGGTGGGCAGAGTCATACATGTGAGAGCACTCCTGCAAAAATATTTTTCACCTGTCTTGACTCCATGTTCTGCTTCTTCAAATACCTAAGAAAGACGGAAGTCATCTTTGCAGCTAATGTGTCATGCAGAAGAGATATCCAGTCACAGGAATAATATAGTGAAGCAAATGTACAGTAGTAATGGCTACAGGAAAAGCAAATGCAATTCTACACTGCAGGTTTTCTATCCTCTAGTTGAGTTATTGTCTCTTTGTGTCTCTATGCCAATTTTTTTGTTTAACAACTTTTGAACCCACAGGATATTTTCAACAAATTTTGGCAGAGAGCTAGAGCAATTTTGTACATCACCTTCTCAAAAGATTTGTGAAAGGCTTTGTGAAGAACGAGTCCATATTAAAGTCTGAAGCAGAAGGACCCTGCTGTCTGGAGTCTCTCAGTCATAATTAGCCATCAAAGGACCCAAGCAGAGGCTCCGCAAGCTTCCTTCTCCAGACTTGCCTGGTCTGCATCACAATGAACTGTGCTCCACTCCAAAAGAGTAAGCATGCAGGTATCTGCAGGTATCTGCAGCTCCCTTCAGCTTCCTACCAGGAGCAGACTTCTCAGAAGACCATTAGAAGCATGCACAGACATTTCACCTGGAAAAGGATCAATCCAAACAGTTAAGTAGCATTATCTTTTGATCAGCTTAGCTTTAGATTCATTCTAGGCAGCAGGGCAGAAAGTTTGCTAGGAATCTTCAAAGACAAAAGAAAGATATTACATGGCTAAGTATCACATGGAAAACTTTTATTTCCTGAAAACAATGTACTTCTCAAGTGCTCCAGTAGGTTTGCTTTCCATCTGGCCATGTTCCCTCTGAAGAATTTCAAAATGCCCCCTTACCCAGTTCCTGACCTCCCTGATAAAAGATGCCTTTCCAATTAATCATTTTACACATTATTATAATGCTTAAATGGATCCAGGTGGGAGCTTTCAAAGGAGCCAAAGGTGGAAAGTCAATACCTCATTTCCTTTTAGAGTCTTTGAAAATTGCATCTAATGGGGCTTAAGGGTTTTAAAAGTTGGGGGAAAAAATTAAATCATTAATAGTCCGACTCAGTTCTGCACCCAACAAAGCTATAACTTAGAAGGCACATTTTCAGCACTTGAGTCCTTGACTGAATTAAGGAACGTGTCAGAGGACATGAAGTTACAGTGTACGCGTGGGTTTATTACCCATTACCTAAAGTTTCCACCTGACAGAAGTATCACCACCTTGCGTTTTTCTTCTGCTTCGGATATACAGAAAGCCCCAGAGATGTGGTGAAAACGTGGCATCCTATGGAACCAATACTGGAAACATGAGTGATTGTGAGTGAACTACTCTGACCTCTTCTAAAGAGGGAGCCTGTGATCCCCACATCCATCACTCACCCTCACACCTGGTAAAAAGTTATCTTGGTGACAGTGGTTGTAAGGCAGGTCCACCTTTACAGCAAAAGGTAATCGGCAGTGCTAATCAGTTCTGAACTGGTGTTGATGACCTAATCTATGCCACACTGCCAGAGGTGTTTCCCTCATGCTTCATTCTGGGATGCTGCTGCTTGTAAACATACCTGCACATTCAGGTCTTCTGTGGAACTTGGCAGGAGAGGTTTTCATGTTTATTGAGCGCTTTGCTGTTGGGCAGTCAACTTTATTATTTATTTATTTTTTGTGGTGGAAATATGTAAAAAAGATGTTTTCCAATATGTGGTACTTGGACCTCTCCCACTCTGAATTAAAATTAGCAGAGCTGAGCCCAGTGCCAGATCTCATCTGTCTACTATACCTCTTTGTCTTCCTCTGAAAATTGATGGCACTGTTCTTTTCACGGGAAGCACATATGTGTTACTACTTCTGTTCAAGTGTAACAAACACTGCCTTAACCTCATGGCAGCAAAGAAAGTTAAAATTGAGTCAGGAAAAACTTGCACAGGATCAAACCCTACTACATGCTGTATAACTTCCATTCCTAAGGAAAGTACTTATCTTGTAATGTCAACCCATTTCTCCTTTTCATAACATTATTTTTCTGAGAATAGTCAGTTCCAGGCATTTTTTGTAATCTAACCACAGAGTATCTTTCTGTATATCTTTCTATCTACCTGCCTATGGATCTATGTGGTGCTATTCATACAGAATTAGTTGTGTCTCACCACAGACATCTGTAACATCTCAAACACAAACACAAACTCCTCGGAAAGGTGAGAACATCACAGGCCTTGTCTTGATGAGGAACACCAGTCCTTTTTTGTGGATGTAGCTATTATGAGGAGGATCAATGAATAGAAGCATACAGGGCTCCCACTGTCACTGTGAATCAGAAAAGAGCTAGCCAAACAAAATGATGCAGGAAGAAAAGGGGGGGGGGGGGGGGGAGGAAAAAAAAGGGCTAGAGATTGTCAACTCAGATAAAAACAGGCATTTGATCACCTTAAGTATAAATAAGTCATTTATATTTAGAAATGTAGGCAAAAGGTTATCTGTTCAGAGACTTGCTCCCTTAAATAACAGTGGTGCAGGCACAGTGTGCCCACATAGATGTCAGTGGTACAGATCCTATTTGCTTGGATCTGGTCAGATAAGTCAGGAGTACAAGCAGCAGATTTTCAGGACCAAAGGGGTGCTGCAGGTCAGGTAGTCTGATCTGTGTATTAAGTCATAGCCCATTTAAATGCCAAGAGAGCTGTTAAATATTTTTTCCACCAAACTCAACCAATGCTGCCTCTGCTTTCTCCCTGGGCAAATGGTCATACCACCCAAAGTTAGCCTGATGCTTTCTGCACTACTTTTCCTCAGCCCTGTCCCCAGCTCCCAGGCCTTTCCTCCCCTCTAAAATGAGTTCCCTGCCTCCATCTCTGCCCACAGCAGACTGTCTGGATGCTGCAAGTGATTCTCTGAGACCAGAGCAAATGTCAACCAGAACTCCTTTCTGCTTCTGAGCTCCTGGGATGATATGGCCCATTTTCAAATCCAGACAATGAAACTCAGTACCCTGACCATGCAGCAGGTTCCTCAAGTGTCATTTAGATTAGTAAAACAGGTATTTAGGAACCAGTGCAGTCGTTTGAATGTTCAGACACAGTGTTTTGACAACTAAGATTGAAAACTGGGTCAACTGTTAGTTTCTCCTCTGATATGCCTCTTTACATCAGTGCCAGTCAGCAAAAACTACTTTTCTAATCAAAGGTAATCTCTCACTAATCACTATGGCAGAACATTGTGTGTCAATGTCAAACAACTTACTGTCTTAGGGGCTGCAAAAGCATAGGGTGACTTACTGAAAAGGTAGAAACTAAGAAGCTTTTGCAGGTCTGCATCCTGAGAGGTAGGACAATTCTCCCAACAAATTTCTGAGTCTGACATGAGAGACTTCTAATGTATCTTCAGCACTTGAAAAATTTTCATAGCCAGTGGCTGGATGATGCTGTGAACATGGCCAGGAGGCATAATTTGCAGCTTTCCTTGAACAGGTGATCAGGTACAAGACCATGTGAAGGGCAGCTGGTACGACTGAACAGGGAAATGTTTCTGCTATGGGCTGAGTGGGTACTGAGTTTATACCAGTTTCACTTCTGGTCACATATGTGCAGTCATTTTAATGAGGGCTTGCTGATGATGGTTGCTCAGTTCTATTTTCTTGTGTCAATTCTGTTTACAGAGCTGGTCACAACCTGAAAGCTTGGTGTTTTGTTATCTATTTCAATTTAGGAATTACCAAACAGTTGTCTGGAAACTATCTGTTCACCAGAAGAAAACCAGAGGTCTGCAAAACCACACTAAGTCATTTGGGTCAGCTACTCAAAAAAAACATGCTCAGACTGGGATCCGTGTTTTACTAGGCTGTGGCAATACTGAAACCCAGCCCCCTCTGCAGAGCCTGTGAGAAGGGACAATTGAGGCAGGAAGGTAATCACAAATTCAAGAGGCTTGCTACCCTGGAACAGCCTTTCCATCAGAGAGATTACAGTGTCTAATGCCTTGCCCAGCTTGTCTCATCTGAAGGTTATGAAGGGTGAACACGAAAGTACCATTACCAAGTCCACATGTGCTCTTCTGCACAGAGGCTGCCTGGGAGTTCAAAAGACAGCCTGGTACCCAGTGCTATCTTTTCAGCCTGATTCATATATAATGTCTTCCTATACACCATATTTGGTGGGAATGTTGTATTGAATTCTTTTGGTTGTCTGTAACCTATCATTCCCTCAATTTCATCTTGTGTGAACTTCTGCCAGTTAACCTCCATCCCAGACCAAACTAGCAACACCAAGCCACCAGATTTCAGCACAGTGCTGCAGACACCACCCTTGGTGTCTTCTGGATCACTAGCAGGGAGAGAACCACTTGAAGCCTGTGTGACATCCCCCAGGAAAGAGATGGAGGTGACCAGGGGATTACCTTAATTGTAGCTTTGGGTTGCTACCACAAGCTGTTTACAGTGCCCTTGCCCTGGCTTCTGTTATTCTTAGCATGTTGGACATAATTTCATTAGGATTTTGATTTAGACATGGTCTCTCAGTATCACCCTGTAAAAATCAAGTTCCTGTTCTGAGCAGCACACCACATGTTTATGGTGCTAAGTCACAAGATGCTCATCAACAGACATCAACAGATGCTTGTTGCTCAGGCTGGCAAATGTTGTCTGAGATCATATACTGTGTTTTGGAGATGAGTTTGTTGGGTTTTTTTGTTGGGTGTTTTTTGTTGGCTTGTGTTTTTTTGTCATTTCAATTCAAGACAAGTTTTTGCTAGTTTTGACACACAGTGGAACTACCAGAGGGACTCATGCTTCACTTGAATATATTTACTGTCAAGCATATCATTATAGTTCCCATTTTTATTCTCTCACCTTATGCCTTTTCCTTGATTAAAGAGCACACTCAATTATTTTTCCTTTTTAAAAGGGATGCTCAGGAGGAACAGGAGTTTCCTCAAAGCTCTAGTGAGACCTAGCCATCTCCAAGCCCTGTTTAAAGAAAGTTACCCTAAAGAATCTTCTGGTACAAGCAGAGGCTGGCTTCAGTGGTGTCTCACCCCAGCCATCCCCTCTCAACGGCAGGGCCAAAGCAGAGAGCAGTGAGGGGCAGATGCATGGCCAAGGACTTCCAGCTCACAGCAGGATCTCTCCAGCCACACACATTTCTAATCAACATGGGAGAAATCACAAAATACTGCATCAGCATAAGGGATATTTAAGTCTACCAGAGAGTTCATTTTATTTTGTTACCCTGTAAATAAAATTTGAGGGGTTGACCTATTTCACAAGATTTCCTCTTTTTCATTCTCCTCCTTCCATATTTTATTATCATTTGTTCTTCCCTTGAGCACTGTTGCTGGAGCAGCAAAAAATCTCTTCATTTTAAAAAAAGTCATTATCATTTCTGCAGCCTGAGCAGATTCCTCTCTCTTTGCTACAATGTGCCCCACTAGGAACTAGGATGAGCTCTGTGGCAGGACCACCTCTCCGAAAGCACCAGGGCGTGCATGTGTGTGAGTGTGTGCAGAAAGAGAATGCAAGAGGGATAGAACGTGTGTGTCTTCAGTTTAATTAGAAAATTTAATTGGATGGAGTTTGGGTCATTTCCCCACCCCCTCCTCTCTTCAGAGCTTGCTGCAATAAACAGACTTTTCTCTTTCCCTTTTATCCTTCAGTGGTTTGTAGTTCTGCATCTGCTCCACTAGCATTGTCTCTGGTAACGGCCATACTGATCAGGAAGCCAGAGCCAGGAGGCAAATGAAGGGACTGCATTGATACCGCTGATCACTGAGCCCAACATAACTGGCAACTGTTTCTGTCTTTTACCTCTGGAGATGAGTTGAACAGATTGTGTAAAATTTGGTGGCTTCCAAAGAAGAAAGTGGGATGGGGGAAGAGACTGGAACACCTTACTGCATCAGCCCTCTAGCCACCTGGCACCCAGGGGTCTGTTGGAATAACATCCTCAGCACAGGAAGTAAAAGTGAAAAATTTGTGGAAGTGAGCAAATGCACTGATTTCAGAAAATGTTTGTACAAAAGAATGAGGGCATCTGTGGACAGATGCTACAGGCTCAAATCCTAGTGCAGAGCCCTCCACTTACTGGCTTTGGCTCTACTGTGGCTAGAGAGGAGGCAAAGCTTTGCACCATATGCTTGGGAAAGTGCACAGCTCGGACACAGGGGAAAGAGTGGCAGGAACAGTGACTAGCATTCAAAAGAGTGTGAGGATGTGGAACATTTACCACAGACACCATTCTCCCTTGCTCAGGAGCATCTCATTGCACAGGATATGGGCCATAGTCATAAGGTGAGATGGGTATTTGTCATCTCTACCCAGAAAAAATGGCCTGGGGAAGTAGACTAATGGGGTTTTGCTCCATTCTGCCTATCTTCCAACAAAGACAGTAAAGGACTTCTCCCTCCCCATGTTCTGGGACCTTTCTACAGGAAATAGCAGATCTCCTGATGCTTGCCATGTGTTCGGGTATGCAGGTGAATGTTTGCCCATCCTTGCCTGGATTTGAGGAGGATTATGACAAAATAAACCTCTAACAGAGAACAAATTTTGATGCAAATAGTTCCTTTCTGAATTTTAAGGCCAGGTGAGCCCCCACCATATCATCCTGATGGTTCCTCCAGTGGATCATGTTCAGACAGGCATTATATGGTCCACACACTCTGTAATCTCTATCTCCCTCTCTTTCTTCTTTCTTTCCCTGCCTTCCCCCCCCCCCTCACTCCTTCCCCCCCATTACACAGTCAGGCTGGGATCAAATTCAGCTTACTCGAATGTATATCATTTCCAAGTTGAAGTCTAATCTGCAGCCATGTCCCCAGTGAGATACTCAATTTACCACTCCTGTAACTAAAGCTCATTGTTACAGCCATAATAATCAAATGTATCATTTTCCTAATGTATCATTTTCCTACTTATGGCCAACGTCTTACATTTTTTTACAGTGTTTTTGATAAGACTCCTGTCTTTGTTAGGTCACACGTAGGCTTCCTGCTCCGCTCAACCTTTCTTTTTGCTGTGTCTCATTCATCATGCCAATGTGGATAAAAAAACAAGGAAAAAAAAAAAAGATATTTCCCCTTGGAAGAATCAAAACTGTTCATGTCTATGAAAGAATAATAGCATGACTAGGGGCTATAGATCAATGTTATCCAGATCCGCACTTAAATGGAAATCACTTTGCATGAAAAATTCACGACGCCCTCTATCCTTTACATGGATGATGGGGACATCTGGTTACAGGAGACGGAATCATTTTACCTATGTACATATATGAGATACAGACTTGTGTGCTTTCGATATAATTCAGCCAATGACTGACATTGCCTAAATTAGTTATTTTGTAACTATTTTGTGGAGTCTAATACGGCTTCCTCTGATGAATCCAAGTCCCTGATAGCAGCCTCATAGGAGACAGGATACTGGGCTAGACAAGATCACTGCTGAGATCCTGTAATGATTACCTGCTGATAGTTTTTAACATTTTTAAAATATTGATAAAAGGATCAGTGCCAGTCCTCCCATTCATTTCTCTTTTGATCTCAGCCCCAGTGAGGTTCCCACTGCCCTGGGCCTCTTGGCATCACCTACATGAAGAAGGAGGAAGTGCAGACCCTCTCCATGACGCAGGCACTTTACATGCTTTTTGCTTCCTAGTGTTGAAACCTGTTTATGCTGTGGCAGCTAGTGGAAAACTGGGGAGACACAAGCGTATCTCAAATTTCTGACACCCTACTGAGGACTGTACAAACCACATGCCAACTACCTACAACCCTGAATGCCTTCTGAAGACTAATGCCTCAGTGCTTTACTTCCAAGGACTGAACAGGACCCTCTTACCTTTTCAACAGCTGGAGGACAAGTGCCAATAGCCCTGCTGGCCTTCTGATGTGGTATATTTGGGCCAGGACACCCCATAAGAAATTGGGATATCCTTGGGATATAACTGGGACTTGACCCTGTGCCTTTGCTGGTCTGAGGAGGGAATGCCTTGGGGAATAGGATGGGAACATCTGAGCAGAGAAGTCACTCTATCAGTCCTCTCAGGGGTGGCTGCCACCCTGTGAGAGATGAAGGCTTCGAGGCCTAGAAGGAGAGGCAATGACAAAGGGAGCCCCATGCTGCAGCATCCATCTTCAAAGGCATACACAAGTCTCAATTTCTCTGCCCTACCCCGCTGTGAATTTATACTTAACATGATCCACTCTTTGGACAGAAGTTGCTAATTTTGATTTGCGATGGGGATATCACTGTCTTCAGCAAGGCTTTTGAAAAGAATGTTAGACCTATATTGTATTTCTTCTCACAAAATACTCATAGCTAATTCAGTTTGGCCTGAAAACACATCAGAAATTTGAAGATATTAGTGAGCTTCCCCTCTTTCTCAGGAAAGCCAGGGGTCAGTGTGTGTTGTTGCACGGCAACCCAAAGTCCAAGAAGTATCTCCTGCCTGTGACCACCAGCAGCCAGGCCAGAAGAAGGAGGGCACTTCTGGGGTCTTGGGAAGATGAACAAAATCACCCTCATCCGCATGCAGTAGCATGAAGGAAGAAAAAGTGAGTGGGTATGCCACTTTTAATTGCCAGACACGAGACCAGCATGGAAAGAAAACCAATCCAACTGGTTTCAGGATACACATATGCAAAAGTACATGCATATTAGCATAAGAGATTAAGACAAAATCTGCTTTTTAGCTAGAGAAAAGACATGAACAAAAGACATATAAGCTCAGCAGTTCAGAGACAGAAACTATAACAGCTGAATCAGATTATTTCCCATCACAGAGGAAAATTAAGTTGCATATTAGCTGTTCAAATTGATGATGTATCAGCATATGCTTTTTTATATATGTATTATATAAGCAGATTAGATCAACAGAAAAGGATCCCATACTACGTAGTTATGTCCTGGTAAATATGCACAAGAACTACTTCACACATTGCTCAGGACAGAAGCTGCTCTCTCCCTTTCCATTAATATTGATTACCATTTAAGTGGAACTCACTGTCAGTCCATT
The DNA here is from genome assembly GCF_014839835.1 of Dryobates pubescens. Taxonomy (NCBI): domain Eukaryota; kingdom Metazoa; phylum Chordata; class Aves; order Piciformes; family Picidae; genus Dryobates; species Dryobates pubescens. The sequence goes on from NC_071617.1 coordinate 29,468,499, forward strand.
GCACTAACTCTAATATGACAGCATTGGTTAATGCAGTTTCTGTTTGCAGCACAGACCTTAACCTTTCTGCGCTTACTGATTCCCTCAGTACTCAATGTCTCATCAAGAGTGCTGCTTCAATCAAATGAAGGCCCACAACATGTTTTATGTGAAGGAGATGAGAATTTTATATTAAGAGCATAAAATTTTTCCCAATCATTCACGCAATTTTAAAAATTCAAACAAGGAAATTGACTGTTGAGTGGTACAGACTAAATCTAATCTCATTAATCCAATGATAATTGAAGTACAGGACTTCCCCTGAGGCCATGGATTAATGACCAGCTAGGTGGAGCTGCTGACATGAAGCACAGCCAAGTGCTATTAACCCCGGCCCGGCATTATTTAATCCCAGAGGAAATGTCCTGTGCAAAATTTGTTACTGCTTGGGTGAGAGGAAGAGAGACAAGAGGGGGCACGTGGGCTGAGTCCATGGAGGCCACGCTTCCGTCTGCCGTGCACAGGGCATCCCTGCATGTGCCCCTCACCTCCCAGCATCCTATTCATCTTGCTGCGTCCCCCCAACCCATGCTGACCAGTGGACACATAATTAAAATTAATTAATGATCTGAAGCAGAAACTGTTTTTAATGAAGCCGCACTCAGACTTGTGAGCTAACACTAACCCTGTTTGCTGACAAATATTTACTGATCTTCTGTGCGTAAGGGCTGGGCCACCTGTTCTACCCTCTCATGTCTCCCTAAGTCTAAAGGTAGCGCTGTCTGGTTAGACCTACAATGTCCAAGCCTCTTGAGAGGCTCATAAATATCTCTGACAAAGCTGAGCCAGATCTACCAAGTTCTGTTTTAGTCTCCTTTTTTAACTGCAGACATTGTTCACTTCCCAGATATAAACTCAAGTGAATACTCTCTTTTAGCTTAAAAGGTAATTTCCTGGCTAAAGGTTCCCACAAATACATTTTTTGTCTTTTCATCCAGAAATTGGAAACCCTTTAAGCTGCAAATGTTACTCCCAGCCCTTAACAAAGTGCTTCAAAGAAAAAAAAAAGTAATAAATCATATTATTAGTTGTAATAGTGATACTAGCCATATCAGTAAGACTGGTAGTAGACATAGTAGCAGTAACAATTAGCATAATGTAATTAATAGTAGTAATGGTTTAAGAGCCTGCTCTTGTTTTCATTGAACTTGATGGGAGATTTGGGATTTATTTCAGTGGGGACAGGGTCAGATTCTACATAAGCAAGGGTTAGCCTATCAAAAAAAAAAAAAAGGCAGTATAGGTTTAAGTCTACATCCCCTTTCCACTCCAAGTGAAAAAACATGAGGAAAGATTAGAAAGCTGTAAGGGAGAAGGACAAGCGACAGACAAGCAGAGGTTAAAAAGCAAATAAAGCTGCATGCACAGCACGGGTTGGTGCTCCTGTTCACACCAACAAGGGAATGTCCAAGTTGTCCTGGCAAGAGCAGGCTGGGGAGTCATCCTGCACCAAAGGCAGTGAGTGTCTCCACACACAGTTCCTCTGAAAGAATAAAAACGTGCCTCACTTTTGACTTCTCTGCTCAGCTGCTTGTACTTCAGCACTGCACTGAGGTGTTAGGTGCTCCTACACATGCAGGCTGCCCACTCATCCTGACTCATGAGTGAGGAAAGCTCTGGGATTACCAGAAGGAGACAATGTTCCTGCACAGACAGGTAACTCTTCTCCTTTGGTACACATACTGGAGCTTTCTGCACACAGACAAGCAGGCACAGCTAAGACAGCAACTATAATTTAGACACTTAGGTGGCACGAAGCATGTCTTTCTCTACAGCTGGCCAAATCTGAGCTCACAATAGCCAAAGCTGAACAGCATTGTACCCTGTTGGAGGCCAGGAAGAGCCCTACAGCAGCCTTTGCTCATGCTGCACTGTACTCAGCAGAGTTTTGTGGATGCTAAAGCCAGAGAGGCACCCTTGGCAATGGAGGTGGGCTAAATAATACACTCCCAGTGAGAGAAGGAAAAGTGGTTGTGAGTACAAGACACACTCAACAGCTTTTTTCCACCTCTGCCCCAGTGATCCTGCCATCAGCCACAAAGCATTTTGTTTTACATCCATATTTTTCTGGGAATGGCATGATACAAAGCAAAGCCCCATGGTATTACAAGGTCACAAAAAAAAAATACATATATATATATATATAAAACCCACAAAACAAAGAAACACTGCCTGCTTGTTCCTCCATCTAACCATAGCCAAACATTAACAACCAATTGTTCCTTTGTAGATAGTTGGCTGCTTCCAGTCCTGACATGTGCAATTGCTTTCTGGTCTCCCACCCGACAAAGCACAGTGTGAAAGGATGTACACATGAAAGCCAGGGTAAATTCAAAAACATCAGTCTGGGGCTGCAAGGGGGTTGAATTCAATATCAGCACAACATACAGGAAAGGCCAATGTATAATGGAAGTGGAGGGGGACAGAGGGGGAAGTTTGTGGGGGAGGGGATAATGTAAACATTCACGCATGAAAATATTAGATGATTTCTGTTGCACAGTGACTCGAATTCGAAGTATTTATGTGGTCATTTCCATTTCTTTTCCCAAGAGGATGCTGGGACTGGCATGGCTGTCAGACAAGTGTGAGAAGATGCCAGCACAGGCAAGCAGTTTCCAAGGCAGAACTACAGCAATGCCTGATATTGTATTAATGTGAGTGCTGGCCATCTGGCCATTAGGGACAAGCTGCTGCCAGGGTGTCTCTCTTTTTCCATCTCATTTCAGAAGCTCTGGAGCCTGGGACTGAGACCCCTAGGGAGAATCTGGCTAAAGATCATTCCAGCATCCACTCAGATGTTGTAGAGAAAGGGCTGGAGAGCTGATAAGGCAGGAGAATGTGCTCACACCCACACATAACAAAAAAAACAACAGAGAATAACACTGAATGGGGGTGTTAAAGGCAGAAAAAAATGAGAGCAGATGAACAAGGGAATGATTTAAACAAATAAGAGGGAGGAAGCAAGCAAAGGAGAATAAAAACAGAAGGCACAGCACTCGCTCAAAGAAGCCTTAAAATGAGGAGAGAACAGAGAATAAAAGGAGTAGAAAGAGTTCAGTATGGAGAAATGGCTATCATTAAAGCGGCAGGGGTTATCAAAGGACTACCAGCACAATGCACCTTTTGGGATTTTAAATACTCAGGGCTAAAGTAAGGGCTTTCAATTCACCCTCTTGAATAGTACCTTGTCCCAGGAGCCTGCTGAAGTCAGTGCTCGGTGTAAGGGATTAGGGAGCTGGAGTAAAGGTGCCAAAACTTTGTCTTCTCAAAATAAATGCTGTTCCTTATACTGGTTTATCTACTTCCAATAGTCATTGGAGAGGCTTAGACTATCCCCTGGGAAATTTTTCAGTGTATAGAAAGCCAAGGACAGAGTTGGTAGTCACCATTTCATAACAATACAAACCACTATGTTCCTGGAAATGTCAGTGGCTTTACCAGATTGCTGCTAAACCAGAAAACTGAAAGGAAGAAATGAGAGTACCCAATTCTCTGTAACAGAAAGCAAAGCATCTACCTGCAAAACGAATCTTGGCTAATGGGTAAGAATGTGCCATAGCAGAGAGTACTAAAATAACAGCCTATGAAGCTTCACTTCCTGCAAAGGCAGCTCAAAAACTGACATTATAGTGTGATTTCCTGAGTACATTAATGAAAAGTGGGCATCATACATGACTATTCTTTCAGTTGCTATTATTATTACACCAGTGTTATTTTGATCCATAGCCTCCAAGAGGATCTACAGGCAGATCTGGAAGTCTGAAAACAAGACTCCTTCTGAGAGTTCTCATGCTTCCTCATTATACCTGATGTCTGTCTGCTGACATTTAAAGGATGTTTTTCAAGAAGTTGCTTGTTGTCATGAAAGCTGAGGTATTAACTCCACCTTGAGGAGCCTAAATCTATTTCTCAACAAATCCAAACTGTGGGAGGCAATCTGAATTGCACTGAGGCACAATGGAAGTTGAGGTCTGGGTGGTGAGTCCAGTGTGTGTCTTATAGCTAGGGCTTGTCGGTAGCTTCAGAGGGCATGGATTACAAGAGTCTTTCCATAACAGGATCTGCAAGGCCTCACCTTTCACATCAGTAAGAAGTAAACTTCTATCACATGGAACATGACTGACTATTATTAAAATTAGTGCAGAGGCAAGGAATTCACTGAGAAATAATTTCAGAAAAAAATAATGATTGACAGTACTTGGGATGGGAGTGGCTGAGTATATGTACATGACATTCACGTAACTTTAGAGCAGCAGAAATATGTGATGTCCGTTGTTAATAAAAACTAAACCAAGTTAAGTGCTTGCATAGTACTACTTTGGAGTTAAATCGGTATGACCGGGACCAAACCCAAGGTGTGGTTCCCATGCATGTCACTCCTGCTTACCAGAATGACCCACTTCTGGCAACATGATGACTTCTCTAATTTCCCCTAAGTGAAGCTGCAAAGGAGCATATCCTTAATATCTAAGAAGGGCTTTTGCTGGCTTTTTGAAATTTAGGGCACTTTTTAAAACGTTTTACTATCCATTCCAGCCAGAACTTTCCTTCAGCAGTGCTGGCTATGGGTAGCAGGCATGTAGCTGTGTGGGAGGATGCTGCAGGGCTTTAGAGCTGTGGCAGCTAAAGCTCTGGGTCTCATCCCAAAAGTAGCCAAGAGCCCCTGTCCCAGGGGCTGTTTTAGAGGGAGGCAGCCTGACCAAAAAATCCCAAACAATGCTGAGGAGGGGAAATGGGATGGCCAGAAACCTGCTTCCATCCATGGAGCACAGCTGTGTGTTGTATCACACAGAGGAGATGGAGTTTCTTCAGTGAAGCCATCCCACTTTGCACTTTTATTTGAACAATACATTCAGTGCTCATTTCTTTTAAAAAGATTTTTCTGCCACCTACATAAATTTCAGTGAGAAAAAAATAATCTGCAGGAAATGCACTCATCATTGCTTTCATTTTCTTTTAAAGGTTCCTTTAAGTTTAGAGTCCTTTGCAGGGGTAAGTCTCTCACTAAAATACTGAGAGATTGACCCACAGGTGATCTTGACAGCAGCCTTCAATAGACAGAAAAAAATAAGATTTCAGAGAGCCAAAAGATAATTGAAATAAACTGAAATAAAACCAACCTAAATGTCTTCACTCTCCTGGAGTACTTTCAGTACTGCAGAGTGCCTTGATTCCCTTTATCTTTTATTTTACAATCAAAGTGAAATTGTCAGCAGTAAAGTTTTTAATCCATAATTATTTCTGTGGAAACACGTCCTGATCAGGACAATGCATAAAGTAGGAAGATACATGGTAGTGAGAGAAAAAATCCTTTGTCTTGGACAAAGAGAAAAGTGACGCAGAAGTTCTTTTTCATTTCTACTTTCTAAGATTTAATCTATCTTCTCTACATTTCTCTAGCAGAACTGACCATAATTCAGCAAAAAGAGTTTATGAAATAGGTATGCAATCAAAACTGATTTTGTGTTACAGATTTTTTAGGGCATATATTCTTGCCCAATTTCCTAGGCTATTTTTCCAACATTCTTTTTCCTTGCCACAATTTTTAACAAAGTTTTTAGCTGAAGATGGTTTGGTTTGGTTTGGTTTGGTTTTAATTCTGCATAAAAAAGGTTTCATTTGGTGACAAGTTATCTTCCAGTAAGAAAATCCATTTTAAAAGTCAATTTTCCTGATTAGAAATACTAGAGAAGACTCTTTCAGTCATACCATTTTGGCAGTGACATGAAGTTTTTACTACCTTTAAAAAAACTTTGGAAAAAACATCTAGCACAGTAATTGGAACAAGAGTTTTCCAAAGGTAACTTTTTCAATTCTGCCTTTTTCAATGCGAGAAAATATCTCCAAGGGGACCATGCTTTCTTTCTCTGCTGTTTGAAACAACCACAGCTTAGGAAGCAATGTGTTGTGAGGGAGGGATGTGAGTTATTAACCAGGTGTCTGTGTCACTGTTGATATCTCCTCACCGTGTTACATCACAAGCACCCAGGAAGCTGTTTCATTTGCCAATGTCTATGCAGGATGGCGAAAAACAAGACAACTCAGTGCAGAGGGCCAGGACAAACACCTGTGTGGCTGATGGATTGCCATCTCTGAACATGAGAATTACAGAGGAATTAAGTGGATGAGGACTCCATGCTGTATCTTCTGCACAGGGCTGGATTTCGCTTCTGGCTACAGAGGCTACAAAGGCCCAGGTGAAGCAGTAGCATGCAGGTTGGACAGTGGGCAAATGGGGAGATGGGAGAAGAGAGCTGTTGAAGACAAATGTATGGGAAATTAGACCAGGATCCAGCCAGCAGGAACAGGAATTTGCAATGGGTGCTTTGTAGAGCAGACCTACAGGTAGTCATGAGACCATATCAGTCTGGTCCTGCAATCTTGGCTGGACAGAGATGTGATAACACAGAAATCAAGAACAAAGCTCTCTACAAGGCCAGTTGCATCAAGTCAAGCTCAAAGCACAGCATAAAGCTGAGGATCATTCTGCAGGAAAACACAAGCATCTATATCCCAACTGGTGTTGAGGCTAGCTTTAAAATATTTACATCGCATGATTATGATATTCTTTGGTTAGGAGAACAACCAGCTAACAGATGTGTAAATAATGGACTACATGTGTTATTTGGGACATGATTTTACCCCATCCTGTAAAGGCAGAAAAACTATGCATTTTTATGCATACTTTGGAATTTATTGTTTGGAAACAATATACTTCACACTCAAGGAAAATCAGTCCCAATATAAACACACATAAACATGTCCTTCTTCATAAAATGCACTTTAACATTAGAGCCCAACTTTGGCAAATGCTGAAAGACTGAGTTCTTCAAAAGCCAGAGGTATTCATTACCTTTCATGACCAGCTCTTAACCTCAGTCTCTCCTCAATGTTCATATAGAACTTTCCTCTCTTTTATGCTTATTTTTGTTTTTAACCAAGACCCAATTAGATAGCTCTTCAATAAGGTCGAGGCACTTTTTGTTCAAATGAGAAATTTTTAGTCCCTTGAAGTGTAATGGGTTCTCAATAGAAATTCTCTCCTGCTGTGCATTGATCAGCTATTGATTGGTGAGGGTTTAGACTAAATTATCACTGCCAAATAAAAGACTTTCAGGATGAAGGAACTGAGCTGAGCACAGTGTTATATGAAAGGTAAGCCAGTCCTTTGTGGTGGAATCGAAAGGCCCTAGTCACTCTCGTAGAAAAAAAATGTTAATTGAAAAATTCCTTAAATAGATAGCAGCTTGGAAAGTCTGCTTTACATAAAAGATATGAAATCACAATCAGCCGACAGAGAGAAAAGGATTCTGAAGCTCAAGTGGTTTTCCTTTCTAAATGGTGCTGATTACTTTCCCATTCATGGATGACATGGAGTGATGGAAATTAGTAATTTCAGAAGAGACTAATGACAGCTGAACTTCTGGGCACTGGGGGAAGTTTGACAATTGGCTCCTGGAGACAGAAATTTAAAACAAAAGAACTTCCTATTGGGTGGAAAGATTTATCCCAAATCTAGCAGGAACACAAATACATGAGCTCGATTAAGCTTCAATAGATTATTTATTTATTCCTTTTGCTTTCACTAGCAACCACAAAGGTTTCAAACTTTGTCAAAGACCAATAAAAGAGAACTGTGTGGACAACACACAGTTGGCTATTAATAAAAATACAATCCAAACCAAGCCTTTTATTTACTATTTGAAAATTGAAAGAATGGATCTTGATGACCCTCCAAGGCAGGCGTAGAAGGTTGAAGCTCTGTACAGCTGTTGGAATTTCAACCAAAAGTCTAATCTAAAGAGGTGCTAAAAAGCTTTTGCTAGCCCCCATATATGTTAAAAAGGAGGTAACTATTCTCAAAATCAGGCTGGATCTTTGAGGATCTAACTCTACATTACTGATATTTCAACATGTGCAGGGCTGAGGGTCAGGAAGGATCATAGCCTGACAGAATCACAGAGCACTGCAGTCCAGATCGCTCCAAAGTCTCCAAAGCTACATTCTCATATTCCCACTGGAGCATGGATGTGTCATGTCTTGACCACATCCCTGTCTGCACTCAGGTCTGTATTCATGTTGCAAAGCTCACCTGCACCACCCTGGGCATGGCTCTTCTTTATCTGCTGGGAAACTTCTTTGCTGTCAATCCTCAGAACATGACTGGTTAAGGATCAGATTAGCTTTTACTTAATAAATGTGATCTTTCTTAGCGTGCCAAAAGGGAGAGAGAACAGGATCATCTAGTCAACATACTTAAGTGTGTCTTTTTATTCCAATCACAGGTATTTCAGGAAAACAAATCTAGAACTTTGTTTGCAAAATTACAGTGTCTCAACATTCAGTATTTCTCCAGTTTAGTGACAGTGGTTTTCCATTTCTGAATAGCTTTTTCCTTTAATAAACATGGATTTCAAAACATAATCATTCAAATTCATATGTACATGTCTCTGTCATCTCTGATTCAGGGGTTAGTTTGGTTTGTTATCCACACCACTGGAAAATAAAGGTCTGGTTTGGCCTCCACAAAAATTCAGTTTCAATCTGGCACTTTGAACAACAAAATCGTGTGCATTTGAAGACTTCAAAGAAGTCAGAGCCAATATGGTTGCTTGATTTCCTTCAGTCAGAGGAACCATATCAATCTAGCAGAAGCACTCTTTTACTAGGCTACTCTGTAGGCATTTAGCCGCTGGTAGTTGTAAATAGAGTGTTTGCCTAGATGTTGATGGAAACATTTCATTCACAAGATCCTGTAGAGCTCTGACTTAACTTCTCAGCTGAGCAGGATATCATATCATTAACAGAATAAATATTTCTCTGTCACAAGTTTGCCAGTATTGTAAATACAGTGGCCAATGCCAGAGCTTTCAAAAGAATCATTAAATGCCTCATAAAGCCCTCAGCTTTGTAACTGTAAATACCTTGACATTTAATGTCCCAGAAGAGACTTATTCATAATCAAAGACTGGATGGTATTTGTGTGGGTAATAATTTTATCCATACAGATAGCTACTATTTTTTCTTTATTTTATTTATTAATAATCCAAAGCTGTGAGTTTCATCAGATAATCACATGTGCATCACCAAGCACAAGCTGTGCTTTAGGCAAGCATGCATTAAGCCAGGCTCAGGAGAGAGGTAACTGGGAAAAATGTAATAATTTCTAATAAACAAGAGGTCAAATCAAATTATCCAGTTGTCCCATCTAGCTCAGAGCTCTCTGAAACAAGTTAGCAAAAGGAATAATTCCTTTCCTTTCATTTTACACCCACAGCCTTTGAGAGAATTCCTTTTTCCTGTACTCTGTGCAAGAGTATGTCGGAAGTAGTATCTGTCTTCAGTGTAATCACCTGTTGAATACACAGATTTCCCCCATTTCTGATAATAATTACAACAGAAGGCTATACTGAAAAATAAAAGCTCAGTCTTCTTACCATTTCTGTTGTAATGAGTCACCTGGCTTTAGTAGAAGATCAAGCCATAGACCCTGAGGGGAATGAATCTAATGATACTGAAGACAGCAAGCTGGGGGAAGGAAAACTTAAGTAGCAGAGATTGGAAATATTTTATTCCCCTGCTACCCACAGAATATCTTCTTCATGCTTGCTCATTCCAACATATTTATGCAACAAACAGATTAAAAAAAATTAAATAGTGGCTCCCTAATCCCTCAGTTTATCCCTAACATATGGGTACAATATGCTACAAATCCTAACTTACTGACAATTAGGATGAATTTTAGAGTAAGAAAAACCTTAAATGACAGCATAGAAGTTGATCATCCACGTGACAAATATTTACAAAATCATGTAGAGTAAAATCCAGTGGTTTGATTGGAGGACCTGATTTGGCCCATGGTTGGTTGCCAGATTCCTTGTTAGGACTCTAGGCATTCATTGGCCAGAAATATCCACTGGCCTGGAAAGCTAGGGTGCTGAGGCAATGCTAAGTGTCTTCCCAGAACACTCTAAAAAAGCCTAGGAGCATATTTTCAAAAACAAAGCTCAAGAAGGGGAAGCCATCTCTCACCTCTTCTGCACTTTGGATTTTATGTTTTGTAGAGCTCTTCACCTACATGTCATGTGATAAAGTTTCAGATTACAACTACCAAACTGTTAGGCTTTGGCATCTGACACAACATTCCTACTGGGCGTGTTTTTCAAACTACACAACCTCACTGAGCAAATGAATAATTTGTGTAAGCATCCACACTATTCCTTTGATGCAGGTATTATGAAAACATCTATTTCACAATAGAGAAAAACTAGGAAATGGAAACAATATCATCTACCTAAGGCAAAGAGACCAGCATTGCAGACAATGCTGGAAGGCATTGGTGAACATGCCAATTGCCAAATAAATCCACAACCCTAACAATGAATGATTACACCTTCATCACCATACTGTTCACTGAACAATCTGGTAATAAAACAATGACTGGCAGAAAATATATATTGCTACTGAAAAATTATCACAGAGATTTTACAAGTCCTTACATAGAGACCTGCAACAAGTTCACACACCACTCTTAAAATAAAACTGAAATCTGAAACAAGCTTCTGAAAAGGAATCTGTGTCACTTTCTAAGACGAACCGTTCATTTACATTCCTTTAATGATCTGATAGTACCTAACGCAACGCGCGGGGAAACATGCAAGAAAGCTCATTTACACTTCCAACTTTGTATTTCCAAAGGAGCTGCATTATTTATCTCCTCATTTCCTTTGGAGCTCTTACAGTGGGAGCTATAAGCTAAATGTCTTGAGCAATAGATGGAAGATGAAAGGTGACCAAATATATTCAAGTCGATAATAAACAGAGAGCATTTGTAGGTGAAAACAACCAGCTTGCCACAAGAGAGACAGAGATAATGCAGTGGATTTAATAGGAGGCTTTTAACATTTCCTGTTCAGGATTGGCTGGCTTATTAATGATTTAAGCACAAATTGAATTAACCAAATATTGAACATATGTTCTTTTAAACTCTCTTAAATCTACCAGAGTCTTGCGCAGGAGAGCTATGAGGCCATGGTGTTGAAATGGGGGGAGGATGACAAAGGGGTATTGAGGGTGACTGGGTAAATAAAACATAACCTGAAGGTGGTCAATTTAATGCTGTGTTAGTGGCCTGAACTTTCAGTTCCCAAAGGGAAAGGATGATTAATGCCACTACCAAATGTATACCCATACCTGACCCTGATCTCATCAAATCCTGCTGCCACCATCTGCTGTTTTTAATTCCTCTGCAATATTTGTATTTGCTACCTCCCTCCTACAAAGAGAGGGAGGAAAAAAAAATGTTCCCTGCTTATGAATGGTGTGATCTGGTTGTACTGGCTGAACGCTGGCCAGGAGGCATCTGTTGCTTATAGTCCTGACAGCATCTGCTACTATTTCTCACTTTTCCCAGCATGCTGTGAGATATGGTTTCTCCCAAAGGTGGCCTTTGTATGCACCATTGTCAATTCCATCATTGTCTGCCACAGCCTGTTCCCACGATGCAGTGGTAGTTATTACCACGTCGAAGAACCTTTTCTTGCAGCCTATCTGTAATCTAAGATATTGTGTGATTGAGTTATGCCGTTAACCCTTTTCCTATGCATCAAACCATTAAAATTAAAATACAGGGGGGGTGATTTTTTTTTTTTTAATATTAAAAAAAAAAAAAAAAAAAAGGCAGCCAAAGAGGCTGGACCATTTTTGGAAGGAAACCTTCAGGGTTTGCAATGGATGGGAAAATGGTGGTTTGGTTTGGGTTTTTTTTTAACTTTTAAAACTGATAGATTGGCAGTAAGTAAACTTAAGGTTTAAAAACAAACACAAAGACAAACAATATCTTAACCAGCAGTTTTAATTCCTTTAATAATACTATAAAGGATGCATTGTTTTTTCTCCTGATTCCTGATACGGCTATTAAGCATTGTAACCAAATGTGTGTGAATGCTATTATTTATGTGTCTGATTTTTAAATACCCTCTGCTAGTGGGATACAGACTGAGACTTCTGACGGACATAAGCGTCCCAAGCTGTCATCTTGCCTTGTCCTTCTGTCAAACAGTTAGTGTGTCAAGCACTTCTCCTGGGAACTTTCAGAGTAAGAGACTGTAAGCTCAGAACAGTCCAATCTCCAGAGAGCCACTTTTAACTCAAGACAATATCATTGGTGTCAGCTCAGAATAGCCCACTATGGGGCAAGGAGAAAGAAAGCAGAACAGATGTTACTAGTAAAACCATGTTTGCAATTCTGTAAAGTTATTGCCCTTATGTACCTTCTGACCAAAACCCACTGAAAAGATGGCCAGGTTCCTAGCAGTTGAATTTTCAGTCAGTTCTGTTCGTATAAATCTTCACATAAAGAATGAGCCTGATTAAAACAAATGTTACATTTCTCACATGTATGTGCCTCTCCCATTCCCCCCAAATCATTCATAGCCGTGTGGACTTTCACATAATACAGCTCTCATTTACAGCTGTATTTTTGGCAATTTCTATATCTGTGTTAAAACTGTAAGTATCTCTCCTTAATAAAATACATACAATATGAGTGATGCTTTATCTCCCCAGATGCATTCACTTTTCAGCCTCTTTATTTTTTCCTCTTCTTTTTAACTTTTCATTAATTTAGGGCTACTTACTATCTGTGAAACCACACATAAATCCCCTGATAAAGGGGCTACTGTTTGGCTACTGTTAGCTTCATTTCTATTATAGTTTAGATGAGCTTTCCAAGGTCACATTTTCAGAGGGAGAGGGCTTCTGAGGAATGGGCAAATTGTATTATTTTGCATGGCTGTGATTCCTGTTTTAAGTGAGGACCCAAGTTATTTCAACTGTGATTTTACCCTGTGTGCTCTAAGAATGTCAACTGTAGTAACATCGTGGAGGAAACTTAAAGAAGCGCTGTACAGATCTACTACACTCTTTGGCATCAGTTCATCTTCCCTTCATGCCTTTGCAACATCTTCAATATCATCATAAATCTAAATGAAAAAGTCTGATTTTAACTGTTTTACATTATCTCTGTGCACATAAAAGGCTAGTGAGAATTCCAGGCTAAGCCAGGTACATTAGATAACAGATCTGCCAAGTTGCTGGTGGTTAAGACCATTAAAAATACATTGCTGAATCCAGGAAAAGATTCCTCTCTCCACTCTTTTTTCCAGGGGCAACAGATAACAGAATGAAAACCATGACAGAGTGACTTACTTGCAACTTTTCTATTCCTAAGACAGGGTAAGTTGGACCTCTGTACTTACATCATCTGTTCTCAATCATTGCTGCAAAAGTTACACAGGCAGAGTTGAATGGAGAATTTCATTATTTCTGGAAAAGAAAAAAAAAAAAAGAAAGAAAAAAAAAGAAGGACTCTCTCGGTACAGACTGTGTCACTCACTTTTATAAAACACTTCATATTCATAGACAGAGAGTGATAGAATTATCTTAGCAGCCAGAAAACATGACTTGTGGCAGAATCATTGAATGGGATCACAACATACAAATACTCTGAACAACTCAGGTTGTCTGTAGAAGCTCAGCTCCTGCAAATCTGCCACCATTTCTGTAATTCCCTGAGACACCACCCTATCATTTGCTGTTCCATTAGGATGCAGGATCCTTCACTGAGAGCTTTTTTGCAGGATGAGCTGTGTTTGTTATTTCCTGTTACAAGATGAACCAAGGTAAAAACTACTGTGAAGGGCACTATGACCTTCCTAAGATCTTCAGTAAAATACAGCAAACCCCAGGTTTGACGTAAGGAGGCACAGATGCACTGCATTCAACAGGAAGAGGTTTGCACACTGATGGCATAAAGTTGCCTTAGCAAGATCAACTGGGTATTTTTTTCCTACTTCAGGCTAATCATGGGGACTCTGTTGCCCTTTGTTTTGACTCCTTTCTGCTCATGGTCTGGATGAGGTCAATGAACATCTCCTACGGTGGTGGATGCACCCTGGCCATCTGATACCAACAAGGGGCCCAAGCCTCACCAGGGTTATAAAACAGAACTAGCTTGAGGCCTGTCAGCAGCTTTCCTCACTGAAAAGCAGCACTGGTACATTTACAGGGAAGCATCTGTATAAATTATTTCCTGAAGCAGGTAATATTGCAAGAAGGTAGCAACATTTTCCCCCTGTTTATTTCAGCATCAGGAACAAGTATGGACCACATTCCTTTATAATGGATGAGAATTTAGGTAGTGAGGTGGCATTTAGGATAGGATCTGTTATCTCTTCTCTCCAGCATTATTGTCAGTAACTCAGTTTGCAAAATAGTGAAAAAATTCCTGTCTTGTGCAGGTAGGTTTTGATAGCAGGAGCAAGCTGGAGGCTGCTCTCACTCACTCATTTGTTTTTAGTTTATCCAAGCAGCTGCGGTTCCATCAGTGCTGGGGGACATCAGCCACCTGACTTGCAGTGGTAGCATGATACCCAAGGACTTGCCCAGGCATCCAAGCCTTGAGGGACCTCCACCCAGTGACCTGCAAGGTGCCAGACAGTGGCCTCCACCCAGCTGCCCTGCACCACTGCCAGGCCCCTAGGCTGGCTGAGAACATGGGATTCGATCCTCTGGGATGGAATTGCTGAGATTCGATCCTCTGGCCTTCCCAAGCTTTCCTGGCCTCCTCCAGCCTCCTCTGGCCTTTCAAGCCTTCACTGGCCTCTTTCCAGCCTTCCCCAGCCTTCCTTCCCCAGCAACAGTGGGGCCACAGCCAATGAGGCCAGTTTGGGTCAGGGCACACAGCGGCAGCAGTGTTAGCAGTGGCGGCGGCGCAAGCCTTTGTGCAGGGTGGCAGGTGACCACGGTGGAGGAACAAAGCAGGGTCAGGGCGGGAGCTGGGTCCCTTTTCTCAGGCCCATGTTCTCCACTCCTCACAATCTGTCTGAATTTAACTTGCCATTGAGGCCCCTGGCTGTAGAAAACAGCTTTATGTCGACTAATCCAGGCAGAAGTAAGAGTAGACACAGAGACAGGTTTGAAGGCGGGGACATGGCTATTCTGCTGCCTCTTTTTGGGGGGCTTTTTTTTTTTCCTCCCCCTCCTTCCCCCTCTGCCTCTAGTGAAAAGTTTTCTGAACAAAAAAAAAAAAAAAAGGTGACAAGATTAATCAGCCCATGGAGCTGAAACACATGCTTGACTTAAACAACCTCTTTGCTGTTATTAACAACTGCTCCAGCATTTCTCTTGTTATGCTAATGGTACAGATTAGAGTAAAATCTATTCCTTCTTTTCTGAACAGGCCAATTGATAGAGGCTGATCTATTTTTCTCCTCCATTTTAATTCTTTTTTTCTTCAGGCACAAGTGTTTGCAGCAGAAAGAACAACAGAACATTAGGAAAAAAGTTACTAGCCCCCACATACACTAAAATCATTAATAAATACAGATATACATGGTCTCTTACAGTCTGGGAATAATGTCCGTGTGTTGTAAGAGAGGCTGATGACAAAAGACAGGAAATTCAACACAGCGGCCGATGCCCTACCTTTAATGCATTCTTATTTTGTTCTGTGCAGACACAGAGTGCCTGTTAAAGGAGATGGCTTTGATTAGTTCCAATATGTTCCTGGGATAAAAAATGAAAGAGGAAAGAACATTGCTGGCAAAGTCTGAAGAGGACTCAACATCATACCACGTGCTGGAGTGTCATTCAGATGGAAAGAGACAATCTTGCTGCCAGCACGGGATGTAGGACCATTTGCTCTGTGGCATCACAGGGATAAGGATAGGTGGCTGTGTGTCAGTCTGCCCTTGGTGTTTTGTGTCTCCTGCTAGCCTGGGTCACACTCAAAGTGCTCTTTAGTTTTCTTAAATTTTTCTCCCACCTTTTTAGTAGTTGAAGATTTGGACCTGTTTCACAGATGATGGCAAAGAATACATTACAATCCATGAGGTGTTGATATGCTGAATATTCAAAAGCCTAATATATCTGGCATCTCAGAGAGGAATTTTCAGCAGGTGATAGCCACAAAGTGAGAATGA
Source organism: Dryobates pubescens (assembly GCF_014839835.1). NCBI lineage: Eukaryota > Metazoa > Chordata > Aves > Piciformes > Picidae > Dryobates > Dryobates pubescens. The sequence goes on from NC_071617.1 coordinate 29,484,521, forward strand.
ATGTGCCATCAACTTCCATGCGCAGCACACATACAGTGCTTATATTAAACCTAGTATGATTCCCTCTGGATTTGAATTGTCCCTATATAAATAAGTGGAAACGTCATGATCCTAGTTCTGCCTCATCCTAAGTCAACTTAAGTCAGTGAGACTCTTCTCATTGATTTTGTTGATTTCTAGATTTAAGCCTGCCACTGCCTCTTCATACAGTCACTGCTGAGTGGCAAGCATCTGCTGTTGCCTACCACATTCTCCAGGCTACCCAAAACCATTCACAGTTGGTTGGCAACTGTAAATTTGAACAAGTTCAGTGTTTCATGATCCACTTGTGAAGCCTGCAGTAACAGCAGGCTGATCTGCCTGGGTTCAAAGATGTTAAAGAATCTCTTAGGCCAGGACTGGATTTGGAGGTCAGAACATTGCTAGCAGTAAATTTATTGGAGAGAGTTCATATTTTCACAGTCAAAGACCACAGGGATTGTTAGATTATCTGCTCCAACTTCCTGCATACCATATGTCATCATATTTTGCTCAGTTATTCCCATGTTGGGTCTAATTACCTATACTTGATTAAAACAGATCATACATCCTGTCCTGATGAGATTAAATAAAAAATGGAAAACTACTACCTCCTGCAGTAGTTTGTGCCGGTATTTTAACTACCTTCACACTCCAAAAACACGTGCCTAGTTTCTCATTTGAGCAGGCCTTGCTTCAGTGTTTGTATTTGCCCAATTTGGCTCTGTTGGAGTAAAAGAGCCTTTCTGAAACTGGTATTTTCATCTTGTGAAAATATGTAAACTTCTTTGCAATTTTGGGGTCTTTGTGTCATTTTTTTTTTGCAATATTAAATATTTGAACTCCTTAAGGTGTTCACTGGTAGCCACTTTCTTGATCTTTCTTTGCTGATAAGTAGAGATTGACTACTCTTACTGTGCAGGAATGCAAGAACTGCTTTGACAGTTTGTCGGCTGTGAGTGCCAACTCTTTCCAAAATTGCCACATTCCAGAAGGCAACTCCACTTTCTCAAGAACTGGTCCTCCTTCTTTGCTCCTAAGTATGTATGATTTTGCAGTTTAAAACATGTTGTATTTGCCTGACACGTGATCATATCATGCTGTGTCCTCAACCATTCTATTAATCTTTGGAAGTAAAGGCTTTTTTTTTCACTCCAAGATGAGCAGGATGAAGCTTGCACCTGGCTGCTTTCAAGAACACGAGGAACAATCTCATTGAAAAATAATCACGCAGGGACAACTCTTAGTACAGGCTCTATCTAGCTATGAATATATTTGTCACATGATGTAGAACTTTAATCTTAACTTGTGTCTCATAACAAGAATGCTGTAGGAAATACATTGTATCCCTCTAGTTGCTTCTAAAAGTTGAACTTTTAATCTTATCAAAGGAGTTGGCAGTTATTTGGCAAGATAAGCTTTCTTTTTCATGTCTCTAATCTCAAGATATTTCTATCTTCTATTTTTTTATTGATTAAAATCTATATCAATTTAAACATTATTTTCCCTCAGATAAATGGTAGATTAATTGGGCCACTGTTACCTGGGTCATCCAACTTGCCCTCTTTGAATGCATCAGGCCGTTTACACTCTGCACATCTCAAATATTCATTGCACTCTGAGATGAATTCAAAATGGATGTCAGCAAGCTGAAGATTTCCTCAATCAATGGTTTCTGAGCTTCTGGGTATATGTTACTGAGCCCTTGTGGTTCACAAATTATTATCACTAAAAGATGTTTTCTTCCTTTCAGTAACCCAGTTTGTGAAAGGAGCTTCAACAATCTTCATAAAATAGATCAATAAAAGAAAAGACAGGGGGAAAGTGAAATAGCTATTTTTCCACATCCAGAGAATCCTTTTTCATAATTCTTAGTCTGGTAATATTTATATCCCATCACTAGGATTTCTTTTATTTCTACTGCAGTTAAAAAATTCCTCTTCATTGTCTTCAGCAACTCCTGAGAGGAATTTACCCAGCTTTGTTTTTCCCCTGTCAAATTTCTACTTTTCTTCCCTTATTACATCCTTTGTTACCTATTCAACCTTTTCTTATTTCTGACTGCTGCTTGCAGTATTTTGCCAATGGTTTGTTGTTTCTCCTTACAAGTGCACAGTTACAGTAAAATATCTCTTCTGTGTGGAGAAAATACAAAAATCTACTGCATATTTAGCATATTAACACTGTGATGACTCCCTAAGGGAAATCTAAGAAATCACAAATGAAGAATTCACTGTTCTGTGTGAAGCAATTCTCTTTCCTAGGGGAAAGGAGATAGATACCAGCATGTCAATAACTTCCAATGCATCCTCAGTCCAAAACCACCACTGCATTCTCATTGCTGCGACACATTAGCAAAAGCACAAATAGAAGGCATCAAACACAGTTCAAGAAATCTCAGGCAGAAACATAGATGTGTGTGGCACGTGGGAGGTGTGCAGTCACCAGCACAGATGTCTCGCTATGCTGTGGTCATATCATGTGTGAGCAATGGCCCAAGAGCTGAAAAGAAGCTCTCCTCTGCTTGGGCCAATGGACATTGCAAACCCCCTGAATGCAAAAAGGTGTGAGGGAGATAGGGCCTACCATTGGTTTAAGGTACTGCTGCTCCATCTCACCCACAAGCAAATCTGCAAGTAGGCTTGGATTTTCTGGGTAACTCTGTGTGAAACAAGTCTTGAAGTGTACATGGTATTAGCTGTTTCTTAAACACAGAGAAAAATACAGGCATTTTGAGCCACCTCCTAAGTAAAAGAAGTTCTTACTCTGTGATGAAGAAACAGTGTTCCTGGGAGAAATGTCCTCCCCTGTACTAAAGAACTCAAGAACAAATGGAAAACAGAATCAGTATTTGTATAGAGACTTTGTTGATATGAGTAACATTTTCAGAGAATTGCACATCATCTAGCAGCAAACACTTTTCCAAGCTCAAACTACTCCATCGTTAATTGTGCTGTGCGCTGCCACTTCTTCTGCTGTTCATGTTACTGTAGCATAACAAAGTCTGATTTGTGAACCCATTCAAGAGGTAATGGATATAAATTACAGCACAGGATGTTCACCTCAACATGAGGAGGAACTTCTTCACTGTGAGGGCCACAGAGCACTGGAACAGGCTCCTCAGAGAGGTTGTGGAGTCTCCTTCTCTGGAGACTTTCAAGACCCATCTAGATGCATCCCTGTGTGACCTGCACTAGATTCTATGGTCCTGCTCTGTCAGGCGGGGTTGGACTAGATGATCTTTGGAGGTCCCTTCCAACTCCTAACATCCTGTGATCCTTTGATCCTGTGATTCTATTTAGGCATCAGTAAGTACTCTGTTGAACAGTACCAGGTTTTGTGGCCTTGCAGACTAGCTTCTGGTTGGAGAAGTGATACAAAGTCTGGCAGTTTTCTCAGCATGGGAGTTATCAGGCTTTCTAGACCAGAAACTTGTGGCAGCCATTCACATTTCTTTCAGTCAGTGATATACCTTAAACATTCACCTTTCAGGTGACTGAACTGTAAAGGGAAGATTTTTTTCATAAACCAGCTCACTGGACAGAAAATGGTATACTGAACTCAGGCTGAGACACATCTGGTTAGACAGTATTTCAGAAAAGCTCCAGGGGCCAGAGTTTTTTAGATTAATCAGAAAGTATTAAAGAAATACCTAGGCTCTGAATCACTGTCTTAGGGTTTGGCATAGAAAGTTTTGTAGGTTGACACAAGCTCTCTCTGCCCACACTCCAGGCAAGCACAAGCTCTTTCCATCCTAGTCAAAACCAAGGAAACTTTGTTCTACCAGCTGTATTAGTGCTGTACAGATCCAATTGTCTTTTCTTGTATCTGCAGGTTTTTCCTGCAGTCAGAAGGCCTTCTTAGCTAAGGTTCAGCACTCCTCTAGCCACAGTTTCCAGTTTGGAGCTGTCATGATGAAACTACCTCACTGAACAAGCAGAGTATCACACAGACATTGCACCATACAATACTGTATTCTATATCATATGTATATAAGGGATGGGCAACAAACACTAAAAGGTCCAGTGCTTGAGACATCTCAGTTAAAAAAAATCACTGTACAATTCATCAGAAACAATCCTGTTCCTAAAATTCTTTCTAGGTAGACAAAAACAGAGGTCAAGATCTTCTAGTGCTAGAAGTGAATTCTCCAAGAAAAGAGACAACATGATTTAGCCTAGCAGTTTTTTTGAGGACAGAATAACATTCTTCCCAAGAAAAAAAATCTGCTGCCAGCCCCATGCTGGCACAGTGCCAGACTGCATTTATTGTATTACTCTAGTAACTTATACTGCTATATTAATCTGGTTTATACAAACACAAGAATATATTGTATTTTCACAGATATATGTAATATTATAATATATTTCATATGTATGAATATGACTTTACAGCATGTATTATCACTGTAGGGCAGTTCTGTAGTTAGCTCATCATTGGTGCCCAGTGCAAATTTGAGTATCAGTGCTGAAGCAAGTTTCACAGAAATTGAATGAAACCCAAAGATGAGAGAAGGCTGAACAACTTGAGTGGCCACATTCAGAAAAGTCTGACACCAGAACAAGTCCTCAAAAATACAAAAACCTGCCAATAAAGAAGAGGAGAGTAACCTCTTTGTATCCACAGCTCAGGAGCTCATCCAGACATTAGGAGAGCTCTCTGATAGCCATGGCAGTGAAGTTTCTGACTGAGTCACTGGAAGCAATTGCAGGATCTGTCTCACTGAAGGTCTTAAAGAATCAATAAGAAAGTATCCCTCAGGAAAGACTGTCACATAGGTAGAGCTGATTGTGGCTGAGTGTGGTACTATGGAATTGATGAGCTCCATGTGTGCCTTCCAGGACTATCTTTCTGGGGTCCATAATTTCATTATCACCACCTGAATGAAAAGGGATCAGTCTCAAAAAATGAGTGAGAATTTTTCCTCTAAAGACTATTGCTAGTCAGCTCCAGCTTCTCTGTGGTAAAAGGTTCAGAATAAGAGCTGCTGACTACAGGCTTGTGTGGACTAAATGAAAGTGTCTGGAGGAATTAACTACTGCCCATTCCTGGTCTTCAACCATCACCCATGTGTTGGAAATGCAACAGCAAATATGACAAAGAAGTAATTATTCCAACAAAATCAGTTATTACCAGTCATTCATATGGTAATGATGGTGGTGAGGATGATGATGATACTGCTCAACTGTAGCAAGGATGATAATAACCAGTGTTTTAGGGGACAGATTACAGGTTTAATCAAAATGAATAGTTTATCACAGATAATGAATTTTGCAGGGGAATATGGTCCTTGGAAAATGCCTTGTTCTGAATGCCTTAAAATTACATTGATTTAAGTAGTGGGCTACCATATTTGCACTATTCATTTAGTAGATGAGAGAATGTAGCATTTTTATGCAAATATGCTTTGCCATCCTTTAAAAATGGATGCTAATGTCATGAACATGGTAGGGAGAGCAACTACAGAGTTCCACATGTTTAATGGCATTTTTTTTATAAGCTCTAAAATTTTTCTCCAATTCCCATTTCTCTCCTTCTTTCCCTTTCTTTCTTTCTTTCTGTGTTTTCTTGTCCCTTGCAAGAACTATCCATGTGCCTGTCATGACAGTGAGACTTAAGCACGGTCATGGATGAGAGGCAATCTCTCCCAAAGGATAAATGAGGAAGGTCTGGAACAATATATTAGCACTGAAAACTTTGTTAAGCATATGCATTTCCTAGTGTGTGTCCTTTTTCCTAATTAAAAAAACCCAAAGGTTAGAAGCTTCATTTGTATGTTGCAGGAAAAAACTAGGGAACAAAACATAAAAAAGAAGGCTGTGATAAGAACTAAAGAGTTAGTCATGTTTTTAAAATGGATAGAGAAATTTCAGACTCAAGAGAACATTATTTTATTCTCCAAAAGAAGGAGATCTGGGCTACTGGTGTGTTTCCTTCCCCATTCAACTTTTCCTTGTATGGTTTGCTTGTTGAATTCTTTGTAAGATCATTCCTGATACTGTTCATGCTATTTTGCTATCATTGTTGCTTTCAAACCAGGCTCTGCTTTACTTCAAAAAGTGCCCTCCAAACTCAAACAAGCTGCAGAAATGCTGAAATCAATATGTGCCTCTTGAAGGATAGATCTTTTGCAACACAAAGGAGAGAATGACTAATAGATTACTGAAGCCTTAACAAAACCTCAACAGATCCCCATATGGTGCATTGCAATTAAAAGAGTAGAGGATGGATTTGTAATTTTTGGGGTGGAGAAAAGAAAAAGAGAAGAAAGAGTTTGGGACAAGAAAATGAGTGAGGTGGAGACAGAAGTGATGTGTGACCATACACAAAATAAAAACCCTTCTTTCTGAGCCTTTCATCTCCGGGTCACCGGTTCCAATTGAACCTAGGTCGATAGCGAACAAAAATCATTTTAATCTGATGGCTGTTTGCTGACCTATGTGAAATGAACTGGTTATGTCAGTCCACTTCCCAGCTGACAGTTCTCCCCATCATCAAGGCCATTGCTACAAGTGGCAGTAATTGGTACTTTTTTGAGGCCAGCTCATCTAAAAGGCTGAAGAATGGAAAAAGCAGTAGGGCTGAACCACCTCCTCCTCTCTTTCAGCTGCTCCCTCCAGGTGAGTGCTGGGCAACTCTAGGGGAAACTGCCTGCTGTTACCTGAGTCACTTCCACTCTTTGACCCAACAAAAGACTTTGGGCAAAGGGGAGTCCTCTAAAGTGATAAAGACCTCAAGTGAACATAGACTTCTTGGGGAGGATTTGGGTTAGTAAGGTCCTAGGCCTGCAGTGCACTGCAGGTGGACACCATTGCTGGTTGGCAGCCCCATGGGAGAATATCCCTGCAAGAAAAAGTCTCTGGGAATCACCCATCAGGCTACCAAGCCTAGTCCCCAGAGCCTGAGCTGAATGTAAGATGTTAAAATAATAAAGGAAGAAATAAAAACAAGAGCTTAATAAAACCCAATTACCTGAAGAGGACAGTTTGAATCATTAATTTTATCTGCATTTCTCTGAGCAGCTGATACCTCCCCTATTATAAGGAATTAATATATTATGAAGAGGATAATATGAAGGGGAATTTAAATTACACTTTAAGTCATGGACACCTTGTCTCCCTCAGGTGCTTCCTGGGAACAGTGATTTTGCAATGGAAGTTCAGACATATCAGTATGATCTTGCTAACTGGGGCACCAAAATGTGCTCAAAAGTCTGCCCAGATGTTGCTGACCAGTGATGTTTTCTGCAAGGGAAATCTGTGCCTGCCACTGCATCCAAGAAGGAAAGTGGTGAAGGGGGTCATAACTGCTGGAAAACCTGTAAAACGAGGCTTCACAGAGTGGGAAATACAACTTGTGTGTATCTGTTTCCCCTTCCAGTGATACACACAGAAGTATAAAAGGGTGAGGTCACATCAGGCACTCTCAATGTGGAAGAATCCATACTGCAAGCTGATTCCCTGACACCTGAATGAGCTGCTCCTGAAATTGCATTTCATGAGCAGATTGTGTGATATTGCAGCTATGACACATGGGTGACTGGGAAAGGGGCAACTAAGAAAAACCTGGAAAGATTAAGAATGTGGTAGCCAGGGGGTGGAATTTCAACCCACCACAAGTTAAAACCTGGGTTTTGCAATTTATGCCTAGTGTGACTAAATCTTTACCATATCCATTCCTCTTTCACATATACATAAATATCCTTTAGAGCACCCACATCAAGCATCACTGTTACTTGGCAGACAGGGCACTAGGAAAAGCAAGGTGGACAAGAAAAAGATATGATGCTCTCTCATGTGATGCTTTCCTAGGTCCGTTTCTCTAAATCTAGAGATAAATAAGTGATGTGTCTGCATGACCGCAATTCCTTTTCAACTTTCATCGGTGAACCCCCATATTACTATCAAGAAAAGAAAGCATCTGGAAACATCAAGCAGCTTCAGTCTAGAAAAGAATGAACACTGACCACTAGAAAATCTGTGCTCAGTGAATTCCCTTATAGATCAGGAACATTCAGGACAACTCCAAAATCTAAAATTGATTTGTTGCTTTCCCACCAGCTGAAATTATTTGCAAGGCCACAGGAAGAGGTGATGATCTAAGAGGCCCTGGTCATCTCACCATGAGTCAGTCTTGAGGGACAAGGATGAAGAGCAAACCCTTAGAGGAATGCAATTGAGAGATGTATGTTATGACAACTAAATTATCTGGGCTTTGGCTGGAGTTTCATACTCCCTAGGATCTTTTCTTTGTTTAATCCAAGATCACTTTGCTCAGAGGTCTGACTGTAGAGTAGGTGCAAGGTGAATTTTGCTGCCATGGATGAACATCTGGGGTGAATGTCCTGCCATGGGCAAGGAAGAGAAAGGGTAGACCTAGGATGGAGATTTTGTAGGATAAGCCCATCTCCACAATATGCTGTAGGTTATAAAGTTTGTGACTCACAGAAGAGTGAGGAATTATATTGAGAGGAATGTCATTCATTTAGCATCAACCGGTAAACTAAAACATGCATGTATGTTATATGATAGTCCTCATCTCTTAGAATACAAACCAGAAAAATATGTTCAAGGGCAGGTAGAAACATTATCCAGAGGTGAATTGCACCCATGAGGTCTCTGACCTTCCTCTAAATAATTTGATCTTTTCAGAGATTAGACCAGTGGTGGGAAAAAAAAGGCTCCAAACAAAATAATGACATTTTAGTTGGAAACATGGACATTTCCACAGTGACTTGGACCTCTGGTCCATTTAATTTAGTACCCCAGTAGAGCCACTAGCCCATGCTTGTTCAGAAGCTGTTATACCCCTGTAATAGGCAGTTCTGAGGATATACCTGTTTTGAGCTGTTCCTGTCTAAATACAGTAATATTGTCACCTCCTCAGAATTTGAATGAGCCTCAGTGAATATTCATAAGTTCTAAGCTATGGGGTTTAGCAGATAGGGGTTTTTCAGTAATTGGGAATTACATGAGACCACCTAGTTCATTAAAACAAATTGAAAGACAGAGTCAAAGCCAGGCCTGAAAAGGTAAACAGTGCATGAATTCACTGCCTCCATATTTAAAGCCTTCAAAGGCTTTCAGTTAAAATCCTTTTCCGCTCTGTGTCTCAGCATGAGTCTGGCTGCAGGGAGGTTTTGTGTGGTGGCCTGTCAGCTTCCATCTCCAACACAGTGAAATTCAACTAATTGTAAGTGCACATTGCTACAGGCATACACTGCCACTCAGGTCATGCACATGCACCATGACCCCATCCACCTACTGTAAAATATGGGATTCTCTACCTACACACGCACTTTCCTTTTTTGTTACTTGCCATCACTGGAAAGATGACAGGCCAGAGCACAGAGCAGAGATTATGAGTGTGTTTCTGCAAAAACTGATGCCAAGACGTGTAATCATACCACAGCATATGTGCCAAGAATTGCAGCAATCATTGAATTGTGTCTCCATTAATGAAAAAGGCTTGGCCAGAGAGCACAGTGTGTGGCTGTGTTTGCCTTCAGACTTTGATCTTACCTGCTGAGGCTGCCATGTCAGGCTCTCTGCATTGCAGCTGAGGATCAGAAATTATCAAGAGAAAAAGAGGAATAGAAAAATGGGAAATATCTCACAGCTGAAGACCCTCTCTGACCCATAATAGCCTCTGTTAGTGTTAATCCTCAGATGCTTGTGAGATTCTGCAAGGTCAGGTCTAATTTACTTCTTATGTGAAAGTTTCATTCCTGAGCTTTCATGACAATAGTATAGTCACAGATTACAGAATTACAGAGTGGTAGAAATTGGAAGGGACTTCTGGAGATCATCGAGTTCAAACCCCCTGCCAAAGCAGGTTTGCCTAGAGCAAGTTGCACAGAAGTGTGTCAAGACAGGTTTCTAATGCCTCCAGAGAAAGAGACGCCACAACCTCTCTGAGCAGCCTGTTCCAGTGCTGTGTCACCCCCAAAGTAAAGAAGTTTTTCCTTACATTGAGATGGAACTTCCTGTGTTCCAGTTTGTGCCCATTGTCCCTTGTCCTATCACAGGGCACCACTGAAAATAGACTAGCTCCATCCTCTTGACATCTGCCCTTTAGATATTTATTAACATTGAGAAGATCCCCTCTCAGTCTTCTCCAGGATAAACAGACACAAGTCTCTCAGCCTTTCCTCATAAGAGAGATGCTCCCATCCCCTAATCATCTTTGTAACCCAGAGCTGGACTCCCTGTATTATTTCCCTGTCTCTCTTGAGCTGGACAGCCCAGAACTGGACACAGTACTCCACATGTGGCCCCACTAGAGCAGAATAGATGGGGAAGACAACCTCCCTCAATCTGCTCATCACACTCTTGATACCATTGGCCTTCTTGGACACAAGAGCACACTGCTGACTCATGATTAACTTACTGGCAAACTGTTCCCAGTAAGCATTTTTTCACCATATTCTCATTGTCCAGAACTTGCTGTCTGAACTTCACAGAAGTTATTGGGTTTGTTTCTGTTTCTGGTTTGAATAAGACAGGGTTTATTTCTATCAAAGTAGGTTTCTCTGTCCTTAAACTTTATTTTTCAGCTTAGTTTTTACTATCAGCTTGACCATCACAGATTATTGGTGGCATTCTGATTGCATGAATGATATCATCTTCATCTGAACTCTGTCTTGGGGAGACAATATAAGAGTATGTTTACCTTTTCCTAACTCCCCAGCTGAGAGGATCGTTGTTTCACTTTTGCTGCTGCCAGTTATCGGCAAACTGTTGCAGCTGCAAATCATATGTTCTGTCCTTCTGTGGTCACTTTTTCTTGTTCATCTTTCTGTGCTCAGTGAGATAGGCAGCCACATTCTCCACCACAATTAACATGTTTTGTAAGGGACTCAATGCTCTTGGGATGCATTAAGCGTGATCCAGACATACTAGAAGATCAGCCCTGACAGAGTACTCAGGCAGTACCCTGAGCATACAGGGTACTCAGAGCATAGGTATCTCCAGAGCAAAATGAGCTTGGTCTGGTGACAAGTGCCTGCCCCCAGGATCATAAAGCTCCTGTGGCAATGGAGGAATTTCAGGAAACTTCGTGATCCAAAGCTCAGAAGTAGAATGACGCTAAGTGCCTCCCCCGCAATCAGGAACTGGGTTTCTTTGTGCCTCAGTCTTTTTAAGCTCTTGGATAAGGTTCTGAAAGAGGTCATTTCAATCCCACCACATGCCTTTTTTATCTGTTAGTACCTGATTCTTCACTGGCAACTCCTGATGCTACAGTTGAATGAGTCATATCAATAAGATGAACTTTTGGTTAGCTATTAGTACACCTTTCAGGCTGATCCTGATCATTACTCTCCTGTGCAAGTGTCCTTTAGATCATCTACTAACTCTGCTCTCATGTTTAGACAACACTTTATAATTCAATGCTGCTTCAGTGGGTATAACACTGAAATTCAACCATACAAGAATTTAAATAAATAGTTCTGACTGCTGTCAAAGAACTCAAAAAGAAAAAGAAATCCAAAAGACTTTCACTTCCACCCACCACTGAACTTCAGCAGTTATGCTCACCTAATTTTGCAACATTTTTCTTCTCAAGCCATTGAACCTGAAATGCTGATTGTACTGTCTTTGGAGTGCTGTGTGCTCTCTGAAGGGCTGTTTATAATCTCCATGAGGTTGTTACTTGATTCCTGATAGAAGCAATCCCACTGCTATTTCTGCTTTGTTTTGCAGGCAAGAATTGATGTGCTAATGTTCAGGAATGTATCCACAACACCACAAGAAGTAGAAGCGTGACAAGACTTTTTTAGAAATGGGGATGTTGTAGCAAAGCAGCCCAAAATCTTGTCTTCATTTCTGGGCAGTATGAGAACTATGATCCAGGAGTGCCAGATCTCTCTCCTGACTGTAAAAGTGTCCTTCTTCAAAAATACACACTAGGCAGGGAAGCTCTGAGGGCAGCCTGAGGACTCTCAAAAAATATTTGAAGGAACAATAATAAAATAAAATAGACCAAATAAAAAGCTTAGAGGAGTTATTAAAAAGAGATAGAATACGGCGATGTATGTAGTGTACATGTGCATGTCTGGAGACAGAGAAATACTGATACAGATAAATATATATCTAAATATTGTCAGTTTCCCTAACTGAAGTATTCTTATTACTTTCACTGCTTCATTTCTTTGCTTCTAGATGCTTTCATAAATAATTTTTTTAAAGATGGTCATTCTAAATACTAGAGTCCAGGGAGACTTTGTCTTGGACCTTTTGAGTTTAGAGTGCACAAGGGTTTTCTAGTATATCAAAGACAGTCTCTGCATATATAGCCAGAACAAGTCAGTGTGCCAGTGAAGTCTCATTTTGAGGGTTTAAATGCTATGGATGTATGGGTTTTTTCTTCTGCAAGACATCGGTTTCATCCACAAGGCTTCGTAACACAAGTCACAATCTGCTGTGCCTTCACAGCAAACTGGAAGCACAAGTATACCTCTCCTTACTTGATTTTAAGTGTCTTACTCATTTGAACTCACATTTCCAAGAAGTGACTACAGTTAGGAAGAAGATTAGATACAACTGAGTGGCTCAGGTGATCCTGATATGTATTCTGATAGGTTTTCTCTTTATGGAACTAGCTATTCAAGAGAGTTAAAACTCCTTCCTTCAGTGAAAATTCTAGATCTATCTTATCAGATAGGTTATCTCAAAGCACCTCACCCACCTTGTGGGCAGAGAACCAGTCTCTAACACCAAATCACAGAGGGAAACATAGGAAGCACAGACCAAAGGAATGAAGAAAATAAGTAGCATGTCCTTACTTGTCCCTCCTTTTGTGGGGACACAAGAAGAGCCAGACCCACTATTCTTCTAGATTTCTCAAAGTCCTGAGTTCTATCTCCTGCCTTCACACTGAACATTAATTTTTACCAGCCAGCAAATTCTCAGAGAATGGCTTCTTCTGCTAGCCAAGCCAGGGCTGGGGAGCAAATGGGTTTGTGCACTTCGAATTCCTCAAGCCCAGATTTTGCCTTGAGCATTCTGGATATGAAACCAAAATATTTTCTTCCAGCAGGGCAAATTCACTTGTCAGTTCTCTCCTGCAGTTGCCTTAGGGTTTCTCTGAGAAGCCAGAAATGCCTGGAGTGTGGTTGGGTTTTGCCATATTGACAGTAAGAAGCAGACATTAGTAGGCAAATAATGAATTGTCCATGTTGCATCTTTCTTCTGGAGCTTAAAAACATTATTCATCTCTTTACCTCCTTTCCTGCCATGCTTTTTCAAAGGTAACTGTAAGGGTACAAAACCCAATCATTCTGTCATTCTTCTATTCCTAATCTTAATCTTAACAGTAACAACTGAGGTGTAAGAATTTTTTTGAAGAGTTATTGACAAATCAGAAAGAACTGTTGGTTTGAGATGCAGCAGAAAGTCATTAACCTTCAGCTAGTTGATAATCCCAGGAAATACTCACCTTGCAGTCATTACTGCTCTTCAGGTAGAGAGTGTTATATAAGAGCAGAGTCTTATTATGAGGTGAGAAGGAGGGGGAAAAAAAAGAGTTTTAAGAAGATGTTTTTCTGAGAGTAAGTGGCTGCTGAATTTTATTTGGTTTTGGTTTCCTTTTCCTAGCAGTACTGAACTTCAGCAGAATGAACACTGGGTTGCTTTAAATCATTGCTTCCCTCATATATAACTCCATTTGTACAGACATGTATTTCTTTTTTGTTGTTGTTTCTCTGAATACTGTTTATTTAAGTAATTGTTGGCTCTTTTCCTGTCCTTTGTTGACCCCAGGAAACAAATTTTTTATATGTTTCCATTCTGGGATTTCTATTATCTACAGACTTGAGCTGGGTGTAGTTCTGTGAAAAGGCCCAAAAGAGAGAGATGAAATTACTCATGAACTAAAGTCAACTTGTCTTCCAGTTTGAGGCCCAAGAAAACCGTCACTTGAAGCAAAGCACTTAGATGACAGTTTTACAAGTCTACTTCCCAAGAGCAAACCAGGATGAAGTGTTATCACCTTCATAAAGTTGAAGGAGGCTGTTAATTAATCATGTTGTTAATTAGTCACATTTATTCAGGGAAAAGAAAAAAAAAAATGTAGGGGAGGGTGAATAGGGGAAAGGAAGTTGGGAAAGCAAAACAGAACAGAAGAGAAAAAATCTTTATGATGAGGTGCTCAGCAGGATGAAGGAACAAAAGGAAGGCTTTCTGCCTGTCTCCTGATATTTTCCAACTCAGCAAAAAAATCCATTGTGTAGCTTAAGGGGGGGAAAAAAAGTTAAAGTTGAAAGCTTAGTGTGTGAAAGCAACTGCTCAACCATTGTGTAATACGGGCTCGTGTAATGCCACCGTTTCCCCATGATGTAAGTTGCAATTTTTGTTCCAGTTGCTGTGATCAATGTTACTGTTTTCACTTTTCAAAAGGGGGCATGGAGATGATATTTCTCTTTAGCCCCACCACCCCTTCCCCACCCCAAAACAAACACTTCTGTTAGGAAATATCAGTGCTGACCAGATGTCACTGACTTTTTTCTTTTCTCTCTTTTTTTTTTTTTTTTCCTGCATGTGTCCCTTAACAGCTGGCAAGAATATCAGCTCAAATTATTCACCACAAGCACACTCTTTCTGTTTGTCTCCAGATAAAGGGATTTGAAATCCTGGTTGTCAGAGAGGGATGTGGAAAACTGTGGAATGGATTTCTTTGGACAGAGGGAATAAATTCCTGAAGGTCTTTAAACCAGTCAGGTCTTTTAGAGTTAGCACTTCATGATGTCTCAGAAACCGTTTTAGCCCAGAATGTGTTCTTGGAACCACTGTGAAGTGGCTTGCTCATAACAAGTAGCAAATCTAAATGTAGAGAGACTTTTTTATATTGATATGTGGTTACAGATGGGAAATACAGTGAGTGGATGATAAAAAGAAACTGCTGTACATGGATGCTGTAGAATTGCTTGGAACAATATCCATCTGTCTGTGCTACGTTGAAATATGTTCTCTACATCTCACAAATGGTCTGAGGGCACAACACAGTACTAGGTTTGCAGTGGGACCACTCCATACACAGTCTTGATAGCACAAGTCTCAGGAAGTGGCAGTGGTGATGCAGTGCGTGGCACTGCTACACCTGAAATTACTTAGTCAGTACTGCTGTGTGCAGTGCAGAATGGCAGATGCAGAATGATTGATCTTCATGGACTGTAAGCTAATGGTCCTTGTAACCCATGTCAGTGAGAACTATTACCTTCTGCCTAACCATAACCTTTTCCTCTTCCCCTCATATTTCCAGTCATACCTTCTTTTCTCTTCAAAGCTGTCATAGGTAACTGGTGTTGCACAGAGTTATGGCTCCAGTGCTAAATAAGTATGTTTTCCTTAGATGAGAAAGAAAATTAAGGAGCCTGGTACACAGAAGGCATGGCACTACAGCATTATTTTTAACGTTGTTTCAAAAGAAACAATGCAAAGGTTTTTAATGAACAGTAAGGACAAATAGCCTTGCAAGAGTATGCCACACATGGCATATCTCAGGTATGGTAATGCTATATTTCAGTATATTAAAACTGTATTCTATTACTTATTTTCTCTAATGTAGCTGTAGAGATCCTCGCTACTGATATGACCAATGCCTTTCTGAAACAGGCTAAGATCTTGAAATGCCATTGAAGTCATTCACAGGCACTAAATTCCACTGGTGAACAACATACTGTAGTTTCAAGTTGCCTTATTTTGGCCTTTTCCAGCAGGCAAGCAGAAGCCAATTTGCTGTTTCATGTATTATCATATTCCATCTTTACTTACCTGTAGTAAGGAAACACTAGCATTTTAACATCACATGCAAGCCTTTGCTTATGCCTCATTATGTCTACTGCCAATCTTTTCAGTCCATTTAGTTCTGAGCCTACCTGTTTTGGAATGAAGAGACAAGAACTGGCCGTGGCTTTCTGTCCATTTTAGGGTGCAGGGAGGTGGGGATCTAGACTAATGGAAAGGCGATCTTGGGTGACGTAGATTTCTGTAAGGAATCCTGTCTCTATCAGCCCCAGCATTGCCAGTAACTTTAAAGCAGATGGGATAGCAGCCCCTTGTGCCTTCATTTTTGTGCTGAAAAATTGGATATTACAGTACATGATGTTGTTTCTGAAGTAGTTTTAAATACATATAAAAATTAAATTATTAAATAAAAATTAATTAGAATTATTACTCTATTTTCCATATTGTTTTCCATCACACTATTTTGTTTGTTTCTTTGATGGCCCCAAGGCACAGAGCAGATGCTTTCACTGAGCTGTCCTTTATGACTTTTAAATTACTCCATCAATGAAAAATAGTAAGAGTGACAATCTTTCTTGTAACATTCAATCTCATCATCCCTCAGACGCTTATAAAAAGACAACTTCAGCGACAAATATACATGACGTTGGAACCACCATCTCCAAATGATTCAGGTGAACTGCATGAGGGAAAAAGAGAGGTAAAGAGAGAAAAACAAAACAACACCCCCAAAAAAAAGGAAAAAATAAAATAAAATAAATAACATAAATAATAAGAGAACACAAGATGGAGTGGGAGAAAGGAAAGAAAGAAAGGGAAGAAAGCAAGGAAAGAAAGCAAGTAATTTGTGCAACTGAGAAGCATTATAGTTCAGAATTTCCTCAATTATCAGTGGCCTGAAATGCAAATATTAATTTGGCTGGAATCTGTTTTGCCTTACAAGTAATGGGGGAACACTTCATTAGGAAAAAGGAAGAAAAAAAAAATTAGAATGCCTGGCAACAGAGCATTACTAAAATCTTCTGGTTCCCCTAACAGAAAACCTACTTTAAAAAACACAAGTCATTAATCAGTAACAGTTGCTCACAGCACCTGTTATTTATTCCTGTCATTAACACTTTCTTTAGCATTTCTGACAGAAACTAGTATCTTTTCTAACTGGTAGAGAAGGGCTTTTTGGAACATGCCCAGAATGTGGTGGCTACGATTGATCTACAATGTGTGCTTACAGCTTACCTCAGAATGTTATTAGAGCTTTTCTTTTTCAATTGTGGGTTCTTTCTTTAATCTAAATGTAGGTATAAAAAGCACTGAACATCTCATACCTTTTGCTGAATACTCATGCAGCCTCTAATCTTTGCTATGCCTTGGTTAATTGGTCTCAGAGGCAGGGGCACACAATTACTGTAGGGTTCCAAAGCATTCCCAACCACCACAGCCCTGCTCTGCCTACTTCTCATTGAGACAAATGGAAACTCAGAGGGCTTACAAGCTGGCATTTAAGTGCTACAGGTGTTGTAATATTTCTGTGTCAGTTTTGTCTTCTGTTGAAGCCAAAATTTCCCTGCTCAGGTTCCTCAGAGGAGCTGGTGAGATGGTTCCTTTCCCCACCAGCACAGCTCCATGACCCTTATTGCTCCCTGCTGCAGTCTGGAGGAGCAGGATTCCCCAGGCCAAATGATGCTCTCTGCCTGACCTCTTTTGCAAAAGCCTCTGGCTGGTTCCTACTCCCTCCCTTCCCAATGCAGGAGGTAGCTAAACCTCTTCTTGTGTAGCAGAAGAAAACAGAGCAAATCAAACAGCAAGAACATTGTTTAGAAGCTCCTTTCCTTTATATCCATTACCTGCAGATTCCCAGCACCAAAGCTTGGTGTGAGAAGCTCTGCTTTCCACAATCATCTAAAACCCTCCTATGTATGTACAAAAGTGAGCTCTGCAAGCCTAGTTAGCTTTGGCAATCCTGGTTTGAAAATTTGATGGTAAACACTAATACACAATATAAAATAATAGTTAACAGGTAATGGATAATAGCAAATACCCAAGGGAAAAAAAGTAGATGTAGCACACAGGGACATAGTTTAGTGGTGGCCTGGACAATGATAGATTTATGGTTGCACTTCATGGTCTTGGGATCTTTTCCATCCTAAATGATTCCACAATTCTATCTGTCAAATCTGTCTAATGTTTATTCACAATTTAAACATTGAGATTTGCAGTGGTCTCCTACCACCATTAGGTTATGGTCTGAAAGCCACTGTTTTCATTTAGGACTGTTGAAGTTATGGCAATATTTCTGTTAGTCTTGGGGTTTATAATGTTGTTTTAGTAAAAACTGTGCATTTGGTTGTACTTAGGAGAACATTGTTTCTTTAATACAGATAGATAAGCAAGCAGTGTATTGTGTTTATCAAAAGGAAATGTCAGCAGAACTTTATAGTCTGGTAATTAGATAATGCAGATAAGTCTGCTGAGTTTGTATGCTCACAACTGCCATTCTAGATAACACTTCCTGAAGTCAATTAGTAAAACTTGCACAATGCCATACAGTTTCCAGAAAAAAGACAGATAGACAGGAAGACAGGGAGAGAGAAAGAGAGAGAAAGTGAGAGAAAGAGGGAGGGAGGGAGGGAGGGAGGAAGGAAGGAAGGGAGGAAGGAAGGGAGGGAGGGAGAGAGGAAGGAAGGGAGGAAGGGAGGGAGCTGGGCAAAGGGAGAAAGAAGAGAGAAAAAGAGAGGGAAGGAAAGGGAGAAAGAAAGAGGCTATGACAAGCACCATAAGTAGTTGTTCCATGTCAGTTTTTTCCTCTGAACACTCCTGCTCACTTTGAGCAACAGCACAGGCCATCTGAATTTTCCAAATACATCTGCAGTCATGGTAGCAGCAGCTGTGCCAAGCCATCACCACTGAGGGGCAATGGAGAATTCCACAGGCCCTTTGATTCAAACCAAGGTAAAACCAGACCTAAGCAAGGGGCTTACATTTTTCAGACAGGTGGCCTTTGTAAAGGCCACCACGTTTGCATGCATGAAAAACCTCATAAAGAATAACCTCTTAATGACTTGAAGAGGAAAGGTATAAGTAATAGCCAAATTATATGGGATGCAGAACTTGGATTCAAGTGTTGGAGACTCTCCCGTGTTTCATTTTAAATCAGGGGTATTTTGACTCTATGTCTGTTGAAAACATTATGAAAAGGTTTCATCTGTTTATATTATTACTAAAATATTAACCTTTTATGCAAGGAGTTCATATCACATAATGCTTTTTGCCTTAGGTAATTAGTTATTCTTGAAGATACCAGTTTTTCCTCCTGCAGGTTACCATTAAAAGTATTTTCTGACATATGGCCAAATCCTGTGCTTTGCTTTTGTTAAATACAACTTTCCTCAGGCCACTTACTTACTTACTTAGGGCCAGAAAATGGGATAAGAGGGAGAACTTATCTTTAAAGATGTTCACATTCTAAAGCAAAATCAGAAGTAAAATATACAGATCCTTAATGCAATAAATTTCCTGTAACAATTACATTTGGGAAGAAAAAAAAAAAAAACAAAAAGAAAAGAAAAGAAGTTTTCAGCTGATTTGCCGTCTGGCAGGAAGAACACACTTGTCATTTTGCTACCTTGCTTCACAAATGAAGTGAAACTCAAAAGCGCTTTTCAAGAGGGTATTTCAGGTTAGCACAGCTGAAGACCAGCTTCCCCACTAAAAATACAAAAGTACTGACTTTGAAGTGTTTTGGAAAACATAATTTTCTGCTAGATAAAAATTCTGATTAGGAATTATAATCAGCTGCCTCCATCAGCATCCTGGCTGTAGTGAGAGCTAGGTGCAGAAACAGCTCTGCAGCATGTGTATTCTCTGCACTATGGGCTAGTCAGAGTTGTCTGTCTGCTCTGTCCTTTCCCACAGAAATTGCTGTCCTCACAAAGTTCCGTTCTCAACATTACGAAAGAGAACACAGGATCCCTTCATCCTGATCCTTTCTCCTGCTTAGCATGCTGTGAAACAACGCTGTGGAGATACACAGTATCAGTCCTGAACACATGAAGTGTAAGCACTTGAGCCTTGCGCAAATAGCTATGTATTTTATAAATTATATCTGCGTCTTTATAGCCACTCAGCCATGCTCTGGAGAACACAGTGGTATAAAGTGCAGTTTAGATAAACAAACAAGAAAGGAAGGCATCTGCAGTGATGTACATGACCTTCCTTTCAATACAGCTGCATCCACACTGGTCATTCAGCTGATACAGTTTTATACACAAGAAAAATCACCCTGGTCATACAAAATACATGCAGAGAGCAGGCTTTAAAGTAAGCAATGCCGATTTACATAGTTGCCCCTGGCAGGTGATGTTAGTCTGCACTGACCCTCACAGTTACCCGACAGATGATAAACAGCGCTTCTCTTCTACACCAAGGAGTAAGGCATTCCTGAACATGGCACTATCTGGGGTGTTCTGGTTACACCTGTACTGGAAAATTAAGCATCTCCTGGTCCATAGAATACAATAATCTGTATCATTGCATTGCTACAGCAGTCCCTGTCATGCTTTTACCCCCACAGTTAGCAGTGTCCCAGGTGGTTAGCGGTGTCCCAGGCCATTCCTAGGCACAAAGCAGGAGCCGTCTGCAGCGTGGGTGTAAGCAGCCAGTTTAAGATAGTAAGGCAGTTTAACACTATGTATGATCACTTGCATCACTAACAAACCAATCCACACCAGCTGGCTGCAGGGCCAAATTGCAGCCCCAGCAGTGCTGAATTTGTCGGTGCAGCATATTCATAGATTCACAGAATACCAGGTTGGAAGACACTTCAAGAGTCATCTAGCCCAACCTCTCAGGGTAAGAATATAGTTTAAATGAGGTGGCCCAGCACCCTCTCAAGCTGGCCCTTAGAACTGTCTAATGTAGAGGAATCTACCACCTCCCTTGGAAATTTAATTCAATGTTTAATAGTTTGAGTGGTGAAAAAAATTGTCTGGCATCCTGTCTGAATCTCCCCAATAGCGACTTGTGCCCGTTATCACTTGTCTTTACCGTGTGAGCTTTTGTAAAAAGGGAGTCTCCCTCCTCATGATAGCTGTCCTTTATGTACTTGTACATAAGGTTATGAGGTCCCCTTAAGCCTTCTCTTCTCAAGGATGAACAAATTCCGTTGTCTCAGCCTTCCTTCATATGACAGGTCTTCCAGTCCTCTGATCATGATGGTACAGAAGCAAGAGAAAATAACAAGATGTTTATTACTAAATAAAAGAACAACTTGCCACAAGGATGCTGTGAGCTCCAGCACCTCCACCTCCCTCCATCACTGACCAGGCAGCAGTCCCAGTACAGCAGTGGATCTGTCATCTGCTCTGCCTCACAGTGAGCAGCAGGATCAGTCAGCACATTTTCACAACAGTAGGCCCCATGTTTCATCTGGAATATCTGCCTGTCTTTTCCAGCCAGGCTCTTGGTTTCTCCGACTTGTAATAGGGTAGCGATCATGTAGGCAGAAAGCCAGATATCAATAGCCAGGTTAAAAAAACTACACCTAAAGAGGGAAGGATACAATTCTTCTGACACATGTAGTTGTCAGGCATCATGACAGATTGTTACTCAGTTTGGGATTTGGCCTAAAAATATTTCTCAGGTAATCTGCAGCTTTCCTTCTTGTCCCCCACTGTCATAAGTCAAGTTTAATTTGTATCTATACCTGCAAAATTGTTCTGCTGAAAAAGCCTACTCCAACAGAAAGTAAGCTACAGACTTTGATTGCAGGCACTGATCTTTAAGAGAAGGGCAGTGGCACTGTGGCCACCCATTTTAAGACAACTGTGTGACATCCTTTCTGGGCCACGGGCGCACAGCTGCATTACGTCTCTCACACACACACTGAACACAGAGTTATACCACCACAGCTGCCTCCCCCACCCCCACCAGCTTGTCTCCTTGCTGCCAGTGCTGGGTTTCTGTATCCTCTCTGAGATGATGGATGTTTCAATTGTGATAGGGGTCCTTATTCCATGCAAGCATCTGAAAGCACTTTGCAAAAATAGCTCGCTACCTTGCAGACAAGCAATGTGATGTGCAGAGATAGGAAGTAGCCTTACTCACCTTAGAGGGTGTTTTAACATTCCCCACCACCACAATATCCTCTCACAAGCACAAATGACCTTCTCCTTGTTAGCACAACCAGGAGGCCCCCATTTTCCTAAGGTCTTGGAAAGATTAAGTGACACAGGTCCAAGGTTGCACAGGAAGTCTGGATGGAGCACTGGAAATAGACAGGGGCCCTCCTCAGTCCCTCCACAGTGCCTTGACCACACGACCATCCTTCCTCTCTTGAGGTTACACACCAGGTCTGTGGTGGAGCCAGGAATAGTACCCAAGTTTCCTGATACCCAAGCTGTTCTCCTGCACTACATACTAAGTAAACACAAATATCAACTTAAAGAAATTTAGAAACTCATGTCTTGCAATTAAACCTGAGACATCCTGTCTGAATCCAAAGCTTCCTACATTTCAGAAGCTGTGACACACCTTGTTTAGGAAGTCCACTTCCACAAAGGGGGCAGCTAACCTCTCCTACTCTTTCAGTGTCTTGTCCATGCCAACACTGCAAATGCCACTTGTCACAGAGAAACAGATTTGCAGGCGGAGGCATAGGCTGAGGGGTGCCCTCTGTGGCCACCCTATTGAGACCTGGCACTGAACGAGGCCAAGATCTCCCTGACTGCTGCAAGGTGGAGGGGAGGAGAAGTTGCAGGCTGAGGTGCGGACATGAAAGGATGATATCTCAATGACAGCCTGAGGAGAGATCCCAAGCCTCCAAGGTCCTGGCACAGTGTGCCATTTGGCACTGGGAGGATGAACCTCCCAGGGGGCAGATTTACTTAGATCAGCTGTGGGCTTTTATGTCCCCCACCCATGGGGACATGTGCTGCATCAGTACGTGAAGCTTTCCTGGGAAGAGCCAGAGATGTGCTGTGTCAGGAGAGGCACAGTGCCATGTGCCCCTGCAGCTTCTTGGAGGCTTTCCATTAATTTTAATGGGCTTTGGATCAGGCCCTGAATTCTCAGCTGTCCTGGCTAAATGGCCTTCCCAGGCAGGCTCTCCTTTCATTTTAGAAGGGAAGTTCCAACCACTTTTTTTGTAACAGAGCTCCTGTCATCAGGTGAGTACTACACTAGCAAGGCAGAGACAGGCAGGCACCTTTGCTAGTCATTGCCCACAGTGCACATCACTTGTATGTGCTGCCTGCTCTCTGTCACACAAACACATGCATAAATTCCATCCCCTGCTCAGATCATCCATATATTTTTTTCCCCAGAAAGGCACAGGTACAGATGAGGAGCATGGATTCAGTGCTCCACACTGTGTGTCTCAACCTGCCCTGGTCTGGTCACCAAGAGCTTCTGTATATACATATACAGTCAGGTTTGGGGGGCTTAGCAGTCCAGTACAAGAAGTAGATACAACATGTAGCTGCAGCCCAAATCCTGCTCAAGGGAGAAACAGAAGCCGCCATTGGGCTCATCTGTGCAGACAACATTTCTGAAGGTACTTCAGAAAGTAAAGACCATGTCCTGCTCTTTATCCATAGTTTGTTTTCCCTTGTTTACCAAGCACAGCACCTCTGATAATTAGCACATTTGGACAAACAGAGCTTTATGAAGCTGTTTCATTTTTAAGCCATTAGATAGATGCTAATGCCATGCTTCTTTACAAGAGCAAGGAGCTGTGTGCTTTTCCTGACCTTTGCCTGACACCATATCGAAGTAGTACTTGCTGTAGAACTAGACCTGCTGTTATAGAAGCATTCAACCGTCAATGACCTTCTGTTTGTGACTGCTATTTCTACAGAAACAACATTAAGAGGGCCCAGCTGAGACCTTGGCACTGACTCTGAAAAGTGCAATGCATCATAAGAGACAAGCCTGCTCCAAAAATCTTGGGAAGAAGAAACTGAGAGAAATAAAGTGATTTGCCCAAGGTTGAAGAGAAAATAAGCAACAGGGATAGAAATAAAACTTACCAAGACTCACTTGTTTGTCCAATCTGTGAGATTATGTTGCTATGAACACCTGCTACTATACACAATGTCATGCCTCAGCTAATGTATGATGCATTGACTGGTTATTGGCAGGTTGTTGTGTTATTGCTCAGATTGCAAATGCTGTTCAGACCATCAGTTATATGCTAGGCTCTAGTACTCCACATCAGTCTCCTTATGAAAACTTTCCCTAAAAAGATACTTTGGGGTCAATGAAAAGGATTATTCTTTTGGGTCACATCAGGAGAAGCAAGTCAACAGACCTTGTCTGAAGTTTGGCTTCATGATATCTTACAGACAGACAAGCCCCTGCAGTCAGTGTGAGTTTTCAAGTGACCTCACACCAAAGTACAGTTCTAGTGTTTCACATGCTTATGTACACTAAAATAAGGGAAGCACATATGCACTTTACAGCTATAGAGCACCAGCTGTGATAATTGCTTGATTGGACCTGCTATCCCACTCCTTGCGTTTAGGATAGCATTCCCTTCCCCCAAATTGAATGGGAAGAGAAGATTTTCATCATCTCCCTGAAGCTACAGGAGGTGATCCACAATGATTTGGGTTCAGCTTTTATGAAGCAGAAGAAAATTATTTCCTAGATTTTCCTTTTCTTTATGAAATGTAAGAATACTTGACCTGTTTCTGAAGGGCTTTTGCTAGTTAACATGCAGCAAAACCTGAAAGAGAACTAGGGCAAAATAAGTTGGAGAAATTGCCTGAGCATCCAGGGGCAGATTAGGGGATAGGAAGCCAGCAGAATTGAAACTAAAAGTGCAACTAATACTTTGGACAGGAATCATAGCCAGAAGAGTTGTGGCCAGCAGTTAGCCCAGTGTCACCCTTTAGTGGAAAAGGAAATGTCACCTCCCATCAGGTGTATATGGAAGAGCTCACATCCCATGGATACTGATCAAAGACTTGAGTTGGGAGCCCCTGCTGACGTGTCATGAGTGTCCCAAACTCCCCTGAACTTCAGGCAAGTGTATGAGGTGGTGAGAAATGAAGAGCTGAGTCATGATGGCCCCCACACCTGAATGGCAACAGAGTGCACTTGCATTGCTCTTCCTTGGGAAGTCATGCTGTATGTGTTTATACACAGTCCAACATGACTGAGCAAACATTACTCAAGGTTTTCATTGACATTCGCCTTTGGGGTAAGAGTCAGCACAGCCATGGGGTCAACAGTTCAGAAGGTTAGGAGGAGAAAGAGGAGGGGTCTACAAAGAACATGTTATTCCTCAGTCCTTGTGATACGTCTCTGTCCTGCGCCATCTACCGATAAGTCCACAGACATCTGTCTGATGCCTGATTGTGAGGTTCGGTGAGTTCATCATTGATTATGGAATAAACATAGCACTCTGGTTATCATTAATAGTATTTATTTTGGAAAAATATTTTAAAAATGAATTTCTTCATTAACAAAACGGTAAAAAAACCTCAAATAACATTTGCACAATATTCCATAAATACATTTATATACAAAAAATATAGTCACATAGACCCGAAGTGCCTTTATACATATTTACCAAAAAATTTAAATTATAAAAAAAATGAACATCACAAAATACACAAGCTTTACAATTGTCATGAAAATATTTTTACAGATTCAGAAAAATAACACACTTTTTCTCACCTAGTAAAAACACATTTGAGTATCAAAAAAGACAATAAAGGCAGTGTTTGTGTCTAATTCGAGAACGGACTGGCTCATAAGAATCCAAAATATACACTTCAGGCAGTGCATGCTTCTTACGTAGTAATTAAGTCCATTCATTTAAATATATATAGAAAAGCAACTGACCATAGTGCAATGATAAATTTCATAAAAGGCAGTGCAACAGTAATCTTTGAACACAGACCCTTTGCCTGGTGTCCATCTTGTTCCATTATTTTGCAGTCACTTTGCTAACTTCAGTAGAGAACCAGCTCAAGCCTGAATTTAGTTTCTCAGCAGCAGTCAGTGAAGGAATCTATCTCCCATTCCTCTTTCAGCAGCATTCATCGGGGCATGTCTCCTCTGAAATTGTTCTGAACAACCACCTTGTCATATCACCTCTGGTTTACACCTGGTGAAAGAAAACACAAGCAGAAATCAGGAGAGGTTAATGGAAAGCGGGAAGAGGGCTGTACAGTTGCAGGGAGTTGAGACTCTGTCTTTAGACCAGGCAAGAACAGACTTTGTGTGAAGCACACTAAGGTGTAGGTCAGCAGACCACAACCACAGTCATTGTGCCCGTATCTGCAGAAGTCATCATCCACAGCAGCAAGCCACTGAACTTGCCTTTACAACATCCACAGCATGACAAACTCAAGCTGGCTGGATTTCAGCAGGAACAAATCACTGTGGCACCATCTGCCCTGATGTGTTAGACAAGGGTTGCACACTGAGAGTTCTGACTGATTTTTCAATTGCCAGGCAGTATACTAACCTCAGTTGCTATGATGCACTCATCTTTCTCTTCTGATATGACATACACCGACTGGTACTTTGTGTCCTTTGAAGTGGAATATACTGAATCTGGCCGTTTTCTTTCAGAAGTATCACTACCAAAGACAAAAAGAAACAACACAGGTCAAATGACTGCTGCTTAACACTAGCTGAGACACACACACCCCCTCTTCAGAGTCAAACTGGCCCCTATGCTCATATGTGAGAGATACCTCTTTAGGTGTACTGCACTTTTCTCCTCTGCCTCTGAATCATATGTTTCACACTTGGCTTCACATTTGCCATGTTCCTCTTTAACAGAGTCCTCATTCTTCAGTTCATGCACCAAATTGTAATCCACGGATGGGTATCTGACTTTGTAGCCATTCTTATCAGAGTTATCACTGTGAAAGTCTACTTTCTTATTTGTGTTTTTAATCTGAGTAGCACCAATGACACTTATGGAAATGTCCTTCTCACGCTGGCAGTTTGCCAGGTTGTTCATGGTCTCAGTCTCACTCCTGCAGGCATCAGGCTGGTGGTGCCTTTTCTGCACTCTGAGCCTGACGCAGACAACCACAGCAGCGCACCCCAGCAGCAGCATGAGGACCAAAATAATCCCAGCGCAGACAGCAATCCAGGGGAACTGGGAATTCTGGCCTTCAGTATACTTCTCAGTGAAGTCAACAATGACCGGTCCCTGAGGTGGCTCGGGGAGCAAAAATTGGCAGTTGAGGCCGCCATACCCCCGGGCACATTCACAGACATAGCGGTTGTTTCTTTCATGGCAGGTGGCCCCGTTGTGGCAGGGGTTGTGTTCACATCTGCTCACTGGGGTGCTACAGTTCTTCCCGTTGTATCCCGGGGGGCAGGTGCAGGAATAGTCATTGACACCATCCTGGCAGGTCCCTCCATTGACACAGGGAAAGGAGGCGCAGTCATCCATGTTATCATCACAGTGTCTCCCAGTGAATCCAGCCTGGCACTGGCATATGTAGGAGTTCCCCAGATCAATGCACTGGGCTCCTGCAAGACATTGATGGGGACAAGAAGTGAGTGGTGATCATACAGACCCAACAGCCTCCCACTTGCTGCTTGTGGTGCAGCCATCACAAATGACAGCTGAGAAAAGCTTCCTGAGATGTTATCTCAACCTTTGCCAAGTCTGATCCACCATAAAAAGCACAGAGGTTTTGTAAATATATTTGTCAATAATCAGATTTACTTTCTATACTCTACCTTATTTTTTTAACATTTCACACAGCTTGAACAACAAGATTAGCCCAGATCAAGTTAACACCCCAATCTCATGTTACAGAGTTTGAGTGGCAATGAATGAGGAGGACTGCAGTAAAGAAAGTCTTCACCAGTTTAATCAAAACAGGAAGATTACTGCTACCAGATTACAAGTATTAATATCTAGCACTTGTACGGCACTTTGCATCCACAGACCTCAAAGAGTCTTTGCAAAACATTTGCAAGTATAATCCTCCACATTTTTATGCATGAAGCTTCAGGGCAAGTCATCTGGCTACAGCCATCCCTTGAGAAAATGCAGTCTGCAGCAGCGGCCCAAACCACACCATTACTTTTTAAGTACAGTTCCTCCACCAGGTCAGCTATTGACATGACATGGACCATGACTGATCAGTGGGCCTTGTTCTGAACTTGAGACCAGAAGTCAAAGTAGCTGGATGGTCTCCCTTTGAAGGTCACTGTAGCATGTTTGGCCTTACCATTAGCACAAGGGCTGGAACTGCAGTAATCAATTTTCTTTTCACAGTTGAACCCCGAATAACCCAGTGGGCAGCGGCAGCTGTAACCCCCATCAGGGTTGTCGGTGCATCGCCCACCATTGAAGCACGGTCCATCGGCACAAGTCATTGCACTTAGCTCACAGTTTTTACCATAGAAGCCTGGGGGGCAGGTACAGGAATAGCTGTTCTCAAGATCCTGTGGAGAAGAAATGAGAAATGGTCAAAATATTTATCTGAAGTTGCTTTGGAATCCAATAAGGGATTCTGAAAATCAGTAAAATTGAGATTAACTCCTCTCTTGGAGTTTCAGATGGCACAAGTAACTCAAACTTACAGTGCAGCTTCCACCATTCTTGCAGGGGTTGGCGTCACATTCATTAATTTCAATCTCACAGTTGGAGCCTGTGTACCCAGGTCGACAAGAACAAGTGTAGCTCCCCTGACCAGTGTTGGTGCATGTGGCACCATTCTTGCAGGGCTTGTGGTGAGTGCAGTAGTTCAGATCTGTGAAAAAAAAAGGAATGACAATCAAAATACTTGCTAGCACAGGGTGAGTGAACTGGAAATAGCCTCTTGCTTTCTGTATTTTAAAACAGACACTTGTCCAAAGACTAATAACTCACCCTGGTTACAGAAAAGGCCACCCCAGCCTTCCTGACAGTTGCACTGCCATGGCTGCTGACAGGTACCGTGAAGACAGCCTGGGTATCGGATGCACTCATCACAATATCGCCCCTGCCAACCCACTCTGCATCTAAAAAAACAAAAACAAAACAAAACAAAACAAAACAAAACAAAACAAAACAAAAGTCTTGTCAGATTCAGACTTTTCACAGTTGGAAAACCTGTTGCAAATTCTGCAAACACACTGATGCCAGGGATTAAGTTTCCTAAAAGCCCACAGTGATCCTTCATGTGAGAAAGTCACTGAGTCCAACCGTAACATCAGCTTTCAGCAGTCCCAGCTATTTCTTCTACTTCCTTAGACAGAGCCATGGTTCCAGGTAGTTAATTTGTTTATTCTAATAACAAACGGCTAAACCTTACACACAGTACTGTAAACTCATTAGGTCAATATTAATGGCACTGATGTTTGACATGTAATTTAATACTTTGGCCTGACATCAGCTGGATTTCTCAAATTACCATCTAATATGAAGAAAGGCATTTAAACTGACCCTTCAGATGACCAATGGCTTACTTAACACCAGAGCATCAGTGCTGAAGACAAAGCAGGGACCAGAAGAGAAGTGGAAAACTTACTTGCATTCCCCAGGCTTGTCACAAAAGCCGTGCTGCTCATCGCATCCAGGCAAACAAATCGCTGTAAAAAAAAAAACAAGCAGGGAGAGACATCAGCACTGAGGCTGAACCCTTTTGTAAGTTCAATCCCAAGAGCACCTTGCAGGTGCGGAGTGAGTCCCTTTTACTAGGTCGGGGCAGTTGAGCACAGCTGAGTTAATCTCTGGAGTCTGCAGGAGTATTGATCTCACCCCATAACTGGGCACTTTACTTATCGCCAGGGATGAGCATTCTTCTTAATACAGTTGCACACAGACAAAAGAGGGCTCACAATTGCTCCCTTCCCCACAGCCACTCACCCCCCTTCCCTTCCCAGGGAGGGTCAGAAGTCCTTTTTTCCAATTCTATGCACACAGCTCCACCTCTTAATATCCTCCAAAAGTGTGTGTGCAGATAAGAGTGGACAGCTGGTGTGCAGGGTGCCAGTGCAAGACAGCTGCTCTATTGTCTATTCTCTCCCAGCAGCTGCCCCACTGCAACAATACCCCAGTCCAGGAGCCAATGGGGCCGGCGGCCGGCAGCCAGGCAGCCTATCCCTGCCCACAGCTAATCTATGGCACGCGCGTGATTTCGCTGCAAAGAAAAACTTTTTTTTTTTCTTATTCAAATAAATAAGTCTAAAGTTCTTCCTCCCTCCTTCCCCCCTCCCTCTGCCCCACTCCAAAAAGGGGCGGGTGGATGGGTGCAGCCCTGGTAAAAGAGGTAAGCGGGCCAGCAGGAGGGAGGATGAGGGAAGAGAAAAAAGGGACTTCTGCTCATTACTTTGCCTGGTTATGGAACTCATTAAGCAGGCACTGCAAAGTTTTAATTCAACAAAGCCAGCCCAAGACAATGGCATGCGAGGGGAAGCAGGGCTGGGGGGGGGGGTGGGGGGAGGAGGGGGGTTTGCAGGGAAGAAAGAATCAGTGCTGATAATCAGATCGCCTCCAAGTTAGAAAGAATGGAGCTGGGGGCAAGGCAACGGGAAGCAATCTGCAACTGGCAGCTCTGTTCGCTAACGGCAAAACATTCTTTCTGCATGTACACACAAACACATCTCCCCTGACTAGTAGGTTTGATTTGAGTCACTGTTACAAGCTGTTTTTTTCTAAGAGTGAAAACAGAGTGAAGAACATACACAACAAGAAAGATGGACAGCCTTTTTCTCTGCTATGGAAAGAGCAGCAGCCTACAGGCATCCAAAAGTGCTGACAGCCTAGAAAGAGCTCATTATCAAAATGCTTCCTTTTTCCCCACCCCTTGACACAATATGGGAAAGTTTATAATTCCTATTTAAAACATTATCAAAGGAAATGCAAGCCCCTCTACCTACTCTTTAGTGTGCAACATTGTACCATGAACTGCTAAAAGCATCCTAGCATTCACTAACAGTGTGAATAATCAGTCAGGGCCTGTTTGATAGCAGCTCAGCTGAGACCACAGTGTAGGTGGTCTTTAAGGAGGAGGGGAAAAAAAAGAAAGAAAAGAAAAAAAAACAAAAACAACAGAGCCAAACACAAGAAGAAAAAATTTGAGGCTGCTTTGTAGCCTCTAACTGTTTTCTCCCTGCCTGGCCCTTCAGTGACTAGAGGAACACTCACCCAGCATGTCATCTGCTGCTGTACTTCAGAACCCTGTATACATATACAGAGAATACCATCACATGCTGCAGCAGGAGCTCTATGTGCATGTTTGGGTGTACACTGCTATGTATCTATGAAAGACAGTAATCTTGTACAAAGCTGCAGATATCTGACAACCCTGTCCTCCCTGTGATCTGCTTACTGTCCCAGCTCTTTTTGCTGTATCAACACATCACATTCCTCAACAACTCCAAGCTCAAGCGAAGTTTCAAACTCATGTTCCTCACTGCTTTAAGAGTAGTACTGATCATGGCAATGGCACAGAAGAGAGAGGGGGAAGAAGCTGAATGTTCTTATGGTTCCAGGTGCAATGATCTGTTAGTGACAGTTAATGAATCCTCTAAATGAGTTATGTACAGTTTAGAGATCACAGAGAATACCTTGGACCTCCCAATACATTTTTCAATATAAGATAGGAAGACATCAAAGCTTAACAAGTGTAGCAATAGGTTTGCTGCATGAATGTTACCAAAACCTAGCTCCTTCACCTGAAACCATGTACCCTGTAGATGATACAATGCACCATGGTTGAAGGAATGGCCAGGTATGAAAAGTAGTCATAATCCACTTTAAAAAATCCTCAAGCAACTGCTGAATATTTTGCTATCAGGTTTGATGTCTACAGCAAATGAGCAAGAGTGTAATGCTGGCAATGATTCTTTGTTAGCTGGGGAGGGGGCTGTCTGTGTTAACTTTCTGTGGCAGTGCTGAGGGCCTCCCATCACCAAGTAAAGGCTGTGCACAACACCAGACCTCTACTCACTGTAGTTCGCTTCACCCTTTCCTGTGGGGCCTGATGTCAGAGAAACAACCTCACAAGAGCTCAGGGAACTCTGCTACAACTGGCATCTTGGGAGACAAGAAGTTAGACACTCACGCTCGGTGCAGTACTGGCCTTTCCAGCCTGGGTTGCAGACTTTCTCGCCACGCTCCCCACAAGTGAAGTGACCAAAGGCATCATCACGGGGGCGGCAGAAGACAGAGCAGCCTTCTCCATAGTAGTGCTCGTCACAAACAAAGCGATAGGAGTACTTGAGGTCAGTGCGGCCACTGCTGTGCAGGTCCTGGGACCACTCTTCACCCACTGCCAAGTGCCTCTGGGTGGCCAAGCGGCTGATGAGGCGCTCAGGGTTTTCTGTGTCAAAGTGGAGAGGACAGAATTTGAGAGCCTGAAGCAGACAGGGGTCTAGAAAGACCCTCATCTGAGAAGGGAACTGCAGAGGCAAGATGATAGGGTTGGGTGCCAACGAGTTGCCTTCTCTTCCCATGGTCTCCCAAAGAGAAGCACAGGGAAGGGATGGGAAGAAACACACTGCACACTGCAGAGAGAGGGACCACAGGAAAGGTTTGCAGGACTGGGATTATTCCAGGGAAGGGTCTGTTTTGGGACAGTTACCTGTGGTGAGGTCATCAGGAGAGTCTGTATGCAGAGCCTCAATGATGAGTGAGAAGGTGCCCTGGTGAAAGAGGCAAACACAACCCACCAGGGGCATGTGAGAGCAGGCAGGGCCAGAGACAGTGCCCCTAGCCCCCCAAGACACCCCTAGGACATTGATGGCCCCTTGGAAAGGTGCTCACACAAGTAGCCAGTGGGGAGGGGAGGGGAGGGGAGGGGAGGGGAGGGGAGGGGAGGGGAGGGGAGGGGAGGGGAGGGGAGGGGAGGGGAGGGGAGGGGAGGGGAGGGGGATGGGATGGGATGGGATGGGATGGGATGGGATGGGATGGGATGGGATGGGATGGGATGGGATGGGATGGGATGGGATGGGATGGGATGGGATTCGAGCCACCGCCTTTCGCGCCGCCCCTCTACTTACGGGCCAGGTGAAACCGAAGGGGAAGCGGATGGGATTGGTGAAAGCGGGGTCGGCACCACCCGCGCCGTCGGGGACGCTGAAAGAGTTGGCGCCGAGGACGGGGGTGATGGCGCTGCCGTAGGTGCAGGGCGGCTCAGGGGAGACACTGGCCTGGTAGTGCTTGAGGCAGACGCGGAAGAAGGTCTTGCAGTCGCACTGCTGCAGCCCGCCGCCGCTGGGGCCGCCCCCGCGGCAGCAGTTGCGATTGCTGAGCAGCCCTTTCTTATTGACAAACTCCTGCAGCTTCAGCTCGAAGACCCCGGAGCAGTCGACCTGCGGGACAGGGACATGGGCCGTCAGCCCGCCGAGCAGCCCACTTTCCCGGCCCAACCCCGCCAAGCATCAGCGGGATCAACACCCCGGTTCCTGATGCACTCCGCCCCTTCTCCCGCTGCAACAGGCAGCAATAGACCCCGGCACCTCCGCGGGACCCTGCAGTGCCGGGACCAGTGCAGGTATTTTTACCTCCCACTCCGTAGGCACTTACCTGGCAGCGGCTCAGCAGCACAGAAAGGAGGGCGAGCGTCAGCAGGAACCGACCTCCCATTTTGGAGGGGCAGCTCTGGTGCCCTCGCTGTCCTCCCACTTGTCTTCTCGTCAGAGGGAAAAGGGGAAAGCGTCTCTCGGGGGAAGGGGAAAACACAGCGGCTGAAGCCGGACGCCCCAGCAGAGCTGGAAGTGTTACTGTCACAGTCTCCTTTCAGAAATGTCTCTGACTTTTTTCCCCTCTGTCGATATCTCTTAGGTGTAGCCTGTCGGATATTGACAGCTCTTTTTGGATGGCAAAAGAAAAAGAAAGGGGGAAAAACGAGAGACGGGGGGGAAATAAAAACAAATCAGCAAAAATAAAATAAAATTTAAAAAATGAAGATTGATCTGCTAAATTTTTTTCCAATCCACGGTGCTCCTCCTCTTCTCCAGGAAGAAAAATAAAAATAAAAACAAAAATAATCAACTTAATTCCCAACAGAGGCGGAGAAAAGGCTTCCCAAGGAAGATTAAAAATCTGCGAACTGGAAATCCCTGCAGAGGCAGCGGCGGAGGCGACGGCAGCGGTGGTAATTCCCGGTGCGGTGCGGGAGCGGCTCTGCGCGGTTCTGCGCGGCTGCTCTCGCCCTGCGCACGTCGGGGACGGTGGGTGTCAAACGGCAGCGGGTCACGTCGGAGCCTTGATCCCCTTTTTGTAAAAGAAGCGAAGCTCTCTTTCCTTGTTGTGAGCTTACTTTTGTTGTTAGAGGAATCCCAGCCAACAAAAATACGTTCGTGTCTCAATAGCGGCGCACGAAGCGTGTCCGGGTGTGCTCTTACGGGGCGGGGGAAAGGAGGTGGGGGGGTGGGATGTGTGTGTGCCTGCTCTGCTCTGCGCCGCGGCTCGGCGGCTCTCTCCAAGGGTAAAGCGCTAAGGATCTGCCTCTCCTTGGGCGCCTGCCTCCCTTATATCCCGCCGGCCGCCTGCATGCCTAATGAGATGCAAATGAGCAGCCCCCCAATCTGGCTAGAGCTGTCACAAAGGAGCCACTTTTCCAAACCCTCCTCTCAATGGATCGCCAAATGGTCAGTGAGCTGTAAAATGTGCAATCCCTCCTCCCCCTCCCCTGCGCGTTCACAAAACGTGCTCATTTACATTCCTGAAAATTTGGTAACCGCAAGAATCCCCCTTCTGCTCCAGGGAGAGGGTAACACCCCCGGTGCAACGGAGAGAGGCAGCGCAACATGCTCCGGAGTGAAAACAACCCCGGGAGCGGCGGGCTGTTATTACCTCTTTAAACGCGCGAAGCAGCCGCCGTGCCCCCCAGAAGTAACTCGGTGATCATGACCACTACCAAGAGACCACTACCAAGGGACATCTTCAGTTTAAATGGGACGAGGGAGGTGGGAGCCAGCGAGCCGCAACAAGGAGAAGCTGAACCCTTGAAATTCACACCGCATTTTCCCTGGCATAGTAGGGGAGGGGGCTATGACTTTGCGCGATCCAAGCCGGGGCTCGGTCTTTCTCAGCTCCCCTCACAGCGCTCATCCCGCTGGCGGAGGGAAGGGAGTCCCCAGCGGTCCCGGTGGCGGGGGAGGGCGCAGGAAGATCGTGGAGCAGACCCGCGGAGCTGAGCGTCCTGCGAGTCTCCGCTGTCCCGTCCCCGCCACCACCTCTGCCGGAGAGAGCCACCCGCTCCGCCCGGGTCCCGCAACACTCTATGATTATTATCATCTTCACCACAACCTCTCCCTCTCTCTCCTTTTTTCCTCCTTCAGCTTAGTAAAAAGTGAGTTTGGTGTGTGTCGTTCGCGTGGCTGTCATTAAGGCCG
This sequence comes from Dryobates pubescens, assembly GCF_014839835.1. Taxonomy (NCBI): domain Eukaryota; kingdom Metazoa; phylum Chordata; class Aves; order Piciformes; family Picidae; genus Dryobates; species Dryobates pubescens. The sequence goes on from NC_071617.1 coordinate 29,519,590, forward strand.
TTTGTTATTGTGTGAGGGCTGAATCAGTTAGCTCTTTGTGCTCTCAGCTGTATGGTAATGTAGATAGCACCTGCTCCCTGCACAATGCGAGGGAGAGAAAGAGCTCCCCTCGGCGCACGCTACTGCCTCTACAACAATGTCCGCACATTTTTTAAAGAAATCCCTTCCAGCGCTTCCCACAATCCGGGGGAAAAAAAAAATCCAGCAAATATTACAACAACCGTCACATTATTTTTTATGTATAGCTATCGGACACCAGAACTTAAGAAAACAGAAAAAAATTTACTGGTGCAGTGAAAGAGGGATAGAAATTATTAGCATTTGAGCAGTGGATAGATGGAAGAAAAGGGACAAAAGTTGGAGGGCAACTCTGGCATGTCACTCGAAGCGGGGTTTTCCACTTTGTTCAGGCCCTCTGTTTAAACACCTTCGGTAGGAGCAGGCGGGTTCATTAGAATGCAAGGTGTAACTGTCTCTGTAAATGTCATTTTAATTGTAACAGATCATTTCAGCACAGATTAAGCTTGTGCGCGAAAGGAGAGGATTTGGCTACAATAACCTCACTGTAGGTATGCCGTGCTAAAAGCCTTATTATGGCGACTTTATTGGGTTGAAACGTGCATTTGCATGGCAAAATGTGACTTTCATTGAAGCAGATGTCTTGATCACAAATTATCTTACAATGCACTAGGAAAAAAAAAATCTTAAAGACTTCTTAAAGTAAAAGCATTGGGTAATACTAATTAAAAGAAAATCGCTAATGAGTTCATTCAGACTAGCTCCTCTTGACTGTTTCAGGACTGTAGCTGCCCATGTTCATTTACTAAGGGTCCCTGGCATCTACCCTAAATCCGGGTAGGTATCCTTGGTACTTGAATAAGCATCTGGATTTTTGCAGCGATCCATCACTCGACGTATGGGTCCCTTAAAACTAATTTTTGATCTCACGAGCCATCTACATCCAAGTATTCTTTTCCTCTCTCCCTGCTCCTCAACGCTTAAGTAAAAGCTTAGTTGTACAGGAATGTTCGTTGTTTGTTTTTTTTTTCCACCATGGAGTTATACGAAGGCGAGAGGGAAGCAGCGATCCCGCAGGCATCGTGAGAGGGCGCGGGAGGGCGGCGGGTCCCTGAAGGATGGGCCGCCCTCCCCACGGTGCCCAGCTTCGGCAGCGGGGAACGGGCAACGGAGAGGGGGGCAGGCCCCGAAGCAGTGTCGAGTTTAACCATACATTAGTTTTGCCACCTAGCGTCAACAGCTTTTCAAGAGGCTTGTCGCTGGTTCGCAAACTTCGCTGTGGAGTTATCCCCGGGAATGGGAGAGAGAGAGGGGTCAAAAAATCACTTCGTATTGAGTTTACGAATTGGAGCGGGGGACACACATGACAATATCTGTCTTGAAATTTGGGAGAAGTCCATTGGTAGAGGCGAGAAGTGATATATCACCGCGGATCTTTTAATCTACTAGAAAGAGAAAGTTGGTCCATTAGCATCCCCTTGCTTAGTTAAAAAAAAAAAATGGAAATAAAAGAATAAAAGTTACACGCGCGAGGGCTTTAACCTAATGATAAAAAAAAAAAAAAAAAAAAAAAAAAAGACGCGAAAAAAACTTGCCCCCAAATCCTTAACAACCCCCCTTCGGTACCGGGTATTTGTTAAACTGACGTGGCACAGATTTCTCGATTACCGCTGCTGAGCGTGACTGAAAGGCGCCGTGAGAGCCGGCAGGATCCTGCCCACGGCGCTCATTCTTCTTCGGCTTAATTTATGCCACGCGATTCTGTATTGGGGAAATCAAGCAGAAAGCTCCTTTTTCTGCTTTTTTTCTCCCCTCTCCCTCTCTCTTTCAGATGCTGGGCTAACGGGGAGACTGTTTAACTTAAGTGTTTCTATAGGAGGCTGTTGTAGTTTAACTCCTGCCCACCAGTAGCTGAGGCGAACAAAGAAGGGACTCGAGGTCTAACTATTCATCCATTCTCTGCACTTTAATTTTCATTGATTTCGAAGACAAGGGGAGCCCTTAGGGATTCTCGCTGAAGGGGGATGACACGCCTTTAGACGCGATCAGCCCCCCAGCCAGCCATCTGCTCCCAACCAAATGGCGCTTTTTCCCTCCCAACCGCGTGTCTCCGCACCGCACTCGCCCGCCACCCCCCGCCGTCCCCCGCGCCGCCCCCGCGATGTTAACAGCGCCCGCACACCGCCGCCGAACCCCGCAGCCGGGGACGGACGGTAGGGCGAGCGGCCGGTCCCGCCCGATGCCCTACCCGGCCGCGCCCGCCTCGCCGGGATGAGTTGGCGGCGCGACTCCCCGCGGGCAGGCGCGGTGCCCGAGACCCCGCAGGGGAGCGGTGACCCCGCACGGCCGGGACGCGGCGGGCCAGGCCCCGCCCGTCGGCCGCTCGCTAGGGCTGGTAGAGTATTGTGCTTTCCCTCGCAGCCCTTAATTGATACCCTTCCCTCAACACCAGCCCCCCCACTCCCCTGCCCCGGCGAGGATTTACGGTCCCAGCGGCTGAAAGCTCCCCTCTGCAGCCGCAGCTTTTATTTCAAAACAAACCAGATTATGGGAAAAGCCACTTCAAGGCGGGAGGGTGGGGGGTGAAGTAGGGGTACACTGTTAATTAGGGCGATGCGCTGCCGTCGCTGGCGCGCAACCCTGATTTTTCCCGGGACGGTGGGCTCCGGGCATATGGCGAACGGTGCGTCGACAGAGGGACGCGTACGTGTGGAGCTATGTGTAGCCGACTGTGCATAATATTTTAATTAGGTCTATAGTCCCTACGGAGGTATGTGTGTGCGGCTGCCCCTCCGCTGCAGCCCTCCCCGCACGTCCTCTTGACTAGTCCCCCGGGGACGGGTTGGACCGGGCTGGGCTAGGCGGAATGGGATGTAAGAGGACAAGCGACGCGCCCCGCGGCCTGTCCCCCGCCGACCCCGGGCTCTATGGCATGACCAGGACGCTGTCGCTGCCCACGGCCCTGCAGCCGGGTGCCCTGGCCCGAGGCAGGCAGGCAGACAGACGGGCAGGGCAGGCGGAGTTGCGGCGGTGCCGGCGGAGAGCTCCGTCGGCCTTGCCGTGTGCGAGGAGGGGGATTAAGAAGTTTAGCGTGTAGGTTAGCCCAAAGTTGCAAAGGCATGTGCTGATTAGAATAAGAAAGGCCAGTCGCGTGGCTCAGCTGGCACACTGCGAGGCCAGATGATAGATAAGCAGCTCTGGGTCTTTCCTCCCCCTCAGCCCCCTTTTTCAAATCGCAAATCATCTGCTCCTGTCCTACCCTAGCCCCTCATTTTCATGACAATAGTTGTGTGTTTACCTGTGATCCGGGGAGGGGGCATTCCTTTGTCTCCGAAGGAGATTACCGCAGCCAGCTGCTCTCAAACCCTTTCCTGAGCAAATCCCAGAGTGGCCCCTGTATGTGTTTTACTGCTTGCACACGAGGAGAAAGCGAGCCCCACCACCACCCCTGCCCATTCCCCTGCACTACTTGTTTGTTTGGGTTTGCTCCTTGGTTTACTTCCGAATGGATTTTGCTTGTGGGAAGCTACAAGGGGTAAAATTAGTCACTTGTGTGGGTGAGCTAGAGCTGCCCCCAATGTGGGAAGCATAAATTGCTGCATACCCCTACGCGGTGGGCAGAGCAGAAGGGCCTCCTAGAGACAAGAGGACATCAGGGGCCTCAGCAAAGGAGACATTCTCCCTGCCTTACTTGCCCTTAGGCTCCCTCTCTATTCAGGGCAGAACCTTTCCCCAAAACTTCCCAGGGGTACTCCGGGTCAGGTGAGCCTCCCTTGGTCTCTGCTAGGGCACTTCAAATGATGCCACTGCCTGCATCCCTTTGAGTAGCAGTTCAGCCTCACAGAGAACTGGCCTCTTTGCCCCACTTTAACCCCAAGGACACTCAGGATCTTTGCCAAGCTAGAAACCATGTATCATGTTTGTACTAGATGACATTCCAAAGCCACTTCCAACCCAAAATAGACTATGATCCTGAGATTTATCCTGTGACCCAGCACCCCATTCGCCCCATCAGACAAGCTCTGCACAACCCCATGTAGTGCTGAGGCTTGGCTTGTCTTGGCAGCGTCATCACAGAGCAAGGGCGCTGGTGCAAGCAATTTAGGCTCAGATCATGTATACAGAATTAAAAACCACAATGGCACTTTTCAGAAAAATGTTTTGCATTCCAGCTATGAGATTTTGCTGGATAGCTGGAAAGACTGCCTTCTGCCACCAGCTTCAGTAGCAGTATTTGCTGCTTTCACTGGTTCTGGTAAACTCCCTTCTTTCCCCATGTTTTAGTATCATCACATTAAGCCAGAACAGTAGCTGCAAAATGCCACTCCAGACAGTAGCTGCACAGACCACTCTCTCCTTGTGACAACCAGCACAGTGTGTCGTCATACTGTACTGTTTCATGCATGAGGAGTTTTTCTGTTCTTCTGTGGCCTGCAGCCGCCTTTGCGTAGTGTGCACATCTTGCACATTGTGTGCAGGCTGCACCGCAAAACCTGCTGCTAATATACTTGGAGGGGGGAGCAGTGTGATTGTATGTTCCCAGGGCTTTCCAAGCCACTTCCAATTTGTGTTGATCTTCTTTCTGCATCTCTTCAAGGGCAGGGAAGGCGAGGGTGAAAGAAGAGTGGGCAGAAACTCCTTTGCAGAAGGTGATTACAAGAAAGCGGATGGGTATGGATGGGGCGGGCCTGAGCTTTTGGAAATGCTCTCTCCTTTTCTGAGAGCATCTGCCCGGAGACGAACAGATGTGGGCACCTGCAGTGACAGGCCACATATGCTCCATCCTATTCACAGGCATTCAGGCATGGCTACAATGGTGAGGCTTTGTGCGTGCAGTCACCAAATATATTAATCTGTGCTCCCCTGAGCACCGCTCTTTTTAATTTTTCACTGGCAATAACATCTGATTTAATCCTCCCATCAGCTCCTCCATGTCCCTCTTCACCCTCCTGAAAAGATGTGAAGTTATTCAGTGCTCCACCTGTTGCTAGCGGGGTGGAAAAGAGTGGGTGGCTTTCCCAGCACGCCAGCGCCCAGGCGGTTATGTTGAGCCGTGCGGCAGGGTGCAACCCGGGGAACCCGGGGCTCTCTATCGCTGGCAACTGCCAAATGAAGCAAACTCCACTCCCTCCCCTCTCCAGGCCAGGTATCGCAAGAGCCGCCGGCATGGCCGCGTTGGGCCGCTTTGTTTATCCACCGCCAGCGCCGCTCAGCATGCCGCGCAGCCGAGGGGCGACAGAAATCTCGGGGTTTTTCAGGCGATTTCGGTGCGCGACGCTTTCACACCCTCACGTCCCACCCCGTCCCGGCTTGGTTTGTTCGGGGGTACAATGGCCTCTCCGGCCCCATTGTGACCGTACAAAGCCGGGGGACACCAGGCCGTGTGCGGGGACAGCCGCAGTTCAAACCAGCCCCGCTTCGTCCCCCGCCGCTGTCATGAGAGGGAGCCCTCTGCAGCCGGCTACCCTAGGAAGGGCGGCCAGGGACAGCGCTACCAGCTGGCACAAAAACAAAGGCGGATTCGCCTCAAGCTTTGCTTCCCCCAGCCCCGGCTCGGCCCGGCCGGGCTCGTTGGCTCGGCGCATGCGCCACTCCGCCCCAGCGGGAAGCGGAAGCGCAGGTTCGGGTCAGTGTCGGGTGCCGTTAGGGGGGTGCGGTGTGTTGTTTAATGGCCTACTTGCGCGGGAATGGAGCGGGGGGGTGGGTGTCTTGTCGGGAGTGAGAGCGAGTGGAATCCCAGTTCTTGCTTGCAGCATGGCTCGGCTGCTGCACGGCCTCGCGAGGGAGGGGCTCGGCTCTTCCGGGGTTGCATACAGCCACCCTCACTTCGCCTGGTGCAGGCCTCCGGCCAGCCATCAGCGGTGGGAGGACGTCGCCGACCCTCCATTGGCCTGCCTGTGGCTTCCTCGTTGCGTGCCTCTGCGACAGGCTCTGACCCTTAAAGGCAGTGCGAGGGGGCTGCGGGCCTGCCTGTGCGATGCTGTGCGTGGGAAGTGGAAGACTTTACTCCTCATGCCTTGTGCTGTGTGGGCTTCGGCGAGAGGGCTGTTGTAGGGCCTGGAGCGGTTATCATGAACTTTTCTGTTGACAGACCTTTGCCATACTGTGCATTACTATGGACATAATAAAACTTGTGGTGGTGGTTCCGTGCTAAAAGTTGAAACTTTGATGGTATCATTGTCTGTTGTAGAGGCCACCTCTGAGTTCTTGTGTCTGTATAAAGCTGTGGGGGAAAATACTATGATTGCTTCAGTTTGTGTACAAAACTTTTTTCCCCCTGCAGTACACTTGATAGTAGTACAATTGAGATGGTACGGTAACCTATCACCGTTTCACAGAAGTAGCATTGCAAATAAGTATCCAGCTTCAAACTGTTACTCTGTTGCACAGAATGTGCTTTCCCACTTAGCATTGCAACATAAAAACATTTTAGTCCTGGTTGTGTCAAATTTATTGAGGTTCCTCTGACAAAAGGACCTGTCAAAATACTAGGTTTTACTTGTTCTCTTTTCTGCGATGGTGATGAGTTAGTGGTTTCTGTAGCATGACTGTTTAGTAATGAAGCAATCTATTTTATAATATGACTTCTATTAACATGCTAGCAGTGCCCAAGGAGCTTGCTTATATATTTGGATGTGAACTTGATTAAGCTAAACTAGCACTGTGTCATAGACTTGTTTAAATTGTTAGGCAAGAGGAGTGCTTCAAATACAGGTGTGAAGAGGTGAGGAAATGTTTCCTTCATAGAACGGTTTGAGTTGGAAGGAACCTTTAAATATCATCTAATCCAAACTCTTTGCAATGGACAGGAACATCTTCAACTAGGTCAGGTTGCTCATAGCCCTGTCCGACATGGCCCTCTCCAGAAAGATGGAGGGGGAATTTTTGCAAGGGCATGTGGTGATAGAGCATGGAATAATGGCTTTAAACCAGAAGAGGATAGATTTAGATTAGATGTAAGGAAGAAATTCACTGTGAGGGTGGTAAGGCTCTGGAACAGTTTGCCCAGAGAGACAGTAGATGCTCCACCCTTTGAAACATTCAAGGTCAAGTTGCTCTGAGCAGCCTGCTCTAAATAAATATGTTCCTGCTCAATGCACAGAGTTTGGACTAGATGATGTTTAAAGGTCCCTGAAAATAGGCTTATTAAGTCTTTAATTATTTAACTTCTAGCTAACGTTTGCATCTCAAAATTGCTGTGAAAGTTAGAAATCCCATTTAAAGTATTAAACTCACTATTAATGATAGTCAAACACGTAATTTCATGAAATGTAGGTAAACCTCTAATTCTTTAAACAGGTCTTCAAATGATGGATGGTGAAATGGACTGAATTTCTGATTCAAATTAAAGCATACTTTTAGAAATGTTGCAGAAGTAGAGGTATTGCAGCTGATGCCCTATCAATGGACAAATGTCTATAAACTCAGAAGGTAACTGAGCCTTTTGTGTAGTCAGGGTACAAGACTGATTCCCAAACTTACTCTGTGTTGTTTTTTTCCACTGACATTGATTAAATATGTTGTCATATTTCTAGTATAAAAAATCAGGCTATTCCTGTGTTGTACTGTCAGCTAAGTTGTTATAAAGCTTTGAACTAATTATACTTGTTTTCTAGCAATGCATAACGTTTAAAGGCCAGTACAAGACAAGCTATTGACAAAACTAGGAAACTGCTCGGTTTCCAAACTGCTTTTCTTGGATTGTAGAATTTTGTTCAGTTTCTCAGTACTGCATTTTAGAATGTCCTTTTTGTTTTTCTTCTTTCAGACTGCTGTGAGTTTCAGAGATCAGCCATGGGCATTAGAGGTTTGCAGGGATTTGTGGAGAGAGTTTGCCCTGATGTATGCACAGCAGTAGACCTGAGAGAGATGGCGGAAAAGCATCGCATCGATCATCCTAATTTCCCACCTGTTATCGTAGTAGATGCCATGAGTTGTGTAAAATACTGGTACACAGCAGAATCCTGGGTGTGTGGTGGCCAGTGGCAGGAGTACCTTGTCAGTTTAGATAATTTTATTAAAGCTTTTATGGGAGCTGGTATCAAGCTGGTGTTTTACTTCGATGGAGTGGTAGAAAAGAAAAAGAGAGATGAATGGATCAAACGGAGGATGAAGAATAATGAGGAGATAGCCAGAATATTTCAATTTATCAAGACTCATAGGAAACAGCCAGGAAGAGAAATGTTCACTGCTATTTCAGCTTTGCCTACTTTTACACGTTATGCCCTGAAGTCACTTGGTCAAGAAACAGTATGCACATTGCAAGAGGCAGACTTTGAAGTGGCTGCATATGGTTTGCAACATAACTGCATAGGAATTCTTGGGCAAGATAGTGACTATCTCATCTATAATACATGCCCCTACTTTTCCATTGAAAAGCTCCGTTTGGACAGACTTGTCACTGTTATGTACTCTCGAGAAGCTCTTTGCCATGCATTGGGTCTTAGTTTGACACACCTCCCTCTCTTTGCTTGCTTGCTGGGCAATGATGTAATTCCAGAAAACTTGCTGGAAGGCTTTTGGCAAAAGTGTTTAACCATCAGTTGCCACAAGAATAAGAGCTATAACAGAAGAACAAACATATTTCTAGCTGTAGCAGATTACATCTCAAAAGTTCCATGCTTACACAGTAGCCTGAAACACTTGGAAGAGATGCTACCTTGGGGATCAGATAAGACATTACTTTACAGAGGAGTGGAGTCCTATCTTTTGCCTGGGCAGCAGTCTCCATGGATTCCTCCCAATGTAACAAATTGCCAGATCTCACTTCAACAACAAACAGCTCTGTGTCAAGATAAAGAAGTCTTTCAGGTACCTTCTTGTGAAAAACTTAATGGTCACTTTTTTGTTTTGACTACTTAGTGGAAGTTGGTAATAAGTACACAAAACTATAAATTTACTTGAGCAAAATCTTTTGTCTGTTAAGTACAGCCATGCATAAAACTATATTACATCCAACCTATGAGGACAGATACAGCACATTAATTAAATGTGGTTCCTTTATTTTTGAAGCAACATGTAGGCCAAGTAACGGGGAGCAGCTCCTGTGTAGGCCTATAGCTGTTATTTAGCAATACTTTTGAAATCATCTTGCATTTTTTCGGTACATAAGGATGTGTAGATTATTGGCAAATTGCAAGAAACTAGTATTTTCAAATTATAAGTGACAGTGGTTTGTATGAAATAATTCAATACTTCATATTATGCTTAGAAATACTTTGTTTATATAAAAATAGGGGATTACATTGTTTACATATATCAAGAATACTAAAGTATTTCTTCCAGGGCAACCATTAATTTACTGCTGTAGGAAAATACTCTGTTGATTGGTATTGTACACAGAAGTTTTAAACTGATTTTATACTCTTGAGAATTTCTTCTGAAAGTATGAAATTTCAGCAGAATTACTTTTGATCTGTAATGTCCCAGTGATCAACTGCATCTTTGACCTGCTTAGTTCCCAGGCTGGTAGACACTGGAATTCTGCAGAAATGGTGAACTTTGCTCTGGCCAATGGTCAGGTAATTCCCTGTGAAAAAGACTGAGATTACTGGATGATACAACCCAAATAATACAGATCACATGGCGCATGCAAGGAGTGCAGAGCAGAGAAACTTTAGTGCTTACTGACCATACAGTATATGTCCAGGAGAATTTATTAGTGATGCCCCATGGAAATAATTCACTCTGTGCAGCTGTTTAAATGTCCCCTTAGTTTTGCTGTGAGGCTGTGAAATACAAAGTTAGCCTGCATCTGCACTTGGCCAATCTATGTTACAAGTGTTAGTGGCTGAAATTATGCACTGCCTAAGAGCAGCCTTTTTGCTTCTGCATCTGGGCTGCTCCAGACAAGCAGTCCGTGTTGGTACCAAGGCTGCTTTTAAGTTGTATCTGCACCCAGCGTGTGTGGTTAATATGAGGCCTAGGTGATGCTCTCAGGCGCAGCCTGCAGACTTGATTTTTGTCATTAGAGCAGATTGTATTTGTTTTGTTGTGGAAGAGCTCTTGCAAAGTGAAAGTGTGGTGAATTTAAGTATTCTAATTTCACCACAATGTAAACTTTGCAAAGTCAGCTCAGGAAAGAAATGGAGCTGTTTGTGGTTTGTCATGCCTTCACTCACTGTTTAAAAAGGAAAGATACATTTTCACGTGGCTAAAGAAAGACAGCTCATTCTATGTCTGAATTCAGAATTCATTTCAACATAATTGCTCTTTGAAAAGCTGTCATTAAACCCAAGTTTTAAGAATTCAAGACAGGGGCTAAGAAAGGCAATGATGGGCTTCTTGTCTACAAAAAGATGACAGAAAATACACTACTGGATTTATTTGGAAAGGTACCTGTTCCCTCCCTGGCCATTCCCTCCATTTCCACTGAAAGTACTTTTTCCTCAAATAGTGAATATATTTTGTTATTTTTCAGTCCTTCTTAGTTTTGAGATAATGCCTTCTTCCTTCTTTGAACAAACAGTTAGCTAAAGAACAGCATATCCAATCTGAAAACTATGCAATCTTCAATATTCTGAGTAATGGAGAGCTTGATTGCAGCAACTCTTTAGAAGATGAATGTGATACTGAGATTCCTGGACAGGCGCTTATCTACCGTCCTGCTCGTCAGCATATTTATTCTGTCTTGTTGGAATCTGGGAAAGGTAAGGATTAAACTACTTGCATTACTATTCAAGTATACTTTCAAATTTGAAATATTAAATCTTGAATTCATTGTTTCAGTGGCTACATCAGCATGGTATTTAGCATAAACACTCTGGGCAGCTGAAGTGTACTTCTTAAGGAATCAAAAGCCCATGTGACAGTGAAATTGCATTTTTTTCCTACATGGTGTTCAGTTTTGGTGCTTTTAAAGAAATATTTAAAATTTGGGATTTTTTTCCTTGTTAAATTGAAAGTTGTGAAAGTTGTTAATGATTGAGCAAAACAATGACATTTAGAAGCTGTTTTAAAAGTTAGGATATGAAACTCTGCGTTGCTTTGTTAAGTGTAGCTCCTGAAGAATTCGTGAGTTGTAACACATTTCTGAAAAATGGCTATGAACTGTCACAATTTTGCTTTCTGTTGATTTTAAGTCAACAACTTCAAGAACAGTGGATAGTCAAATATAGTTACTGTTGTAATACAAATGCAGGTAGTTATACCAACTCTGTCATCAAAGCGCAAAAAACCCCTGACTTCTTTATCCAGTGGTATAAATAGATTCTGTAGCAGGGGTGTGTGTGTATATATATCTGTGCTTCCATTCTTCTGCTCCAAGACAGAGAATTCTTTCTTCACATCCTTGGACAAATTTTATCTATTAGTTAAATGTTATCTTTACAGTGACTTCTAGGCAGTGAGTTGAAAATTAAAAGTGTGCTGAATTTTTATTCTTCTTCATATTTTGATGTCTCCTTGATAATTACATTTTATTGCTGAAAGTGCACTGCCGTGAAATCTAATATTCAAACTGTGTGCTTGGAAAGGCACGGAAAGGTAATTAAGTACCTGACTTCCTTCAGTAACTAGAGGTTGAAGTTGCACCTTAACAGAACAGAAAAAACAAACAAACAAACCAACAAAAAAAAAACCCACAGGAAAAATAAATCAGACTGAAGTCATTTGAAGAGTAACAAAACTCTCAGCAGTAATCACGCACATCTGTCATATTTAATTTTTCAGCCTTCTGCCTCTACATTTTGTAGACAATTATAACTTGATTGGCTTTTGTTTATTCCTCTAGGCAGCAGGACATTCATCAATGTTTTCAGGAAATTGCAGACCAAAACTTCTAATTACAACTGTTGTTGCAAGATGTCAGGGTAGTAGCCAGATCTGCATTTGTGTGACAGTATTTGTAGTACTGAGATGAAGAATGTTAGCATTGAAATACAGAAACATTAATTTAGAATCATATTGAAAATTAAATTTGAATATGAAGGAGGTGTTTTGAGAAAGCTTTTAGAAGACCACAGATAACACAGCCATATTATCTGTTCTCAGTTCATGCCTCAAATTGTAGAGATAATTAGAAAAGTAAATCATAGTGCACCCTCAATTCATAACCCTTCTAGAAAGGTAATGTGTGTCTGTGTGGGCACCCCTGTTAAACCTCTGGTTGTAGCGCATGTATCTATCTCTGCTTTAATTATGTCACTTCCTAGTAGGAAGGGGTAGAATGGGAAGAAATAACCTACATTATATGTAGGTTGCAGTATCATACATAATTACTTTGGGTTAGTATTAAAAGTTAGCTTATTGGAAGAAGTAAAACAGTTAAAATAGTGCATGTGGAGTCTGTTGCCATTGTGATATAATCGATGTGACTCTTTCAAAGCTAACTTGGCTAACTATACAATGTTCCAATTTGCAGTGGAGATGTATATATTTTTGATCTTCTCTTTTTTATTCCATTTGATCCCCAAATTACAAGATACCTGTATTGGAAACTGACTTTTTTTGCAGTTTGCAAATCTGCTTATTTATTATTAGGCATAGCAAAGCAGACATCATTTAGAAAACCAAGCAATTACAATTTTAGTAGGAACAGGTTAAAAGTAATGTAAACTGAGGTGTGGGTGTCAAGATGGAGGTGACAGTCCCTTTTCAGTGGTGTCCAGTGATAGGACAAGGAGCAGTGGGTACAAGCTAGAGCACACGTAGTTCCTTCTCAACATGAGGAGACATTTCTTTATGGTGAGGATAACCGAGCACTGGAACAGGTTGCCCAGAGAGGCTGTGGAGTCTCCTTCTCTGGAGACTTTCAAAACCATTGTGGATGCGTTCCTGAGCGGCCTGTCCTAGGTGATCCTGCTTTAGCAGGGGTTGGACTCAATGATCTCTAGAAGTCCCTTCCAACTCCTGACATTCTGTGATTCTGTGATACTCTGAAACAAGAAACTTAGTTTTGAAAGTATAGGCTGAGATTTCCAAGGGTGCCTAATACACCTAAGATTCCACGGGAGCTGGATGTTGCCATTTTCTTTGAAAACACCCACCTAGACCATGCCACTTCCCCTGAAGCAATAGTGTGATTAGCATTTCTTTTGATGTTAGTGCTAGTTTAATTCTCTTGCACAGCCACTCATTTCAGTACCAGTTAATCCTCTCAGTGGTGCTGGTGCAGCTGTTTGTGCAGCTGCATGGTGGCCTAGTTTGTGAAACTGAAAATAGCGCATCTCTTGCTTCCTTCCCTTTCATGCAGTTAGGTAACTAACCTGGTCCTGTTTCCCCATCTGACACTGTGTAGCCACAAACAATTGTGATAAAACAGCCTGAGGGAAGTCAGGGAGTGGGAATGAGCAAATCAGTGGCTGTCTATGAAAGTCAGCAGTGCTGTGAAAGAATTGCCTGTGAAGCTATGCTTTTGGTGTGGTTTGTTAAGTATGTGCTTATCTTTACTCATGGAAATAATACTGGAATCACAGCCATATTTTTTACACTACAAAAACAAGGGTTTGATAGTGATCCAGATAATGTGGCATTTGTTACCTGTGCATTTTTAAAGTATCTTTATAATTAATTGAGCTATTTCTGATCATTACTTGGAATATTGCATATAGCAGTATTATATAGCAATATATAAATCGTCAACTTTTAACATAGGTCCTAGAAAAACAGTATTATTGGAAAAATTAAAGAAGGAGGGGAAGATAACAGTAAATATTGCACCTTGACAGGTCAGCCAAGCTCTTTCTTTTGTGTGTGAAGATTTCAGAACAAAACTGGCAGGTTTTGACACTAGTGCAGTCCATGGAGGCACCTGCACCTCTGTGACTGTTGACAATTAGGAGGTTGTGTAATGTAGGCTAAATCTGTGAACAGCTCCTGGAAGTTTTGGCATCACTCCCAGTACTAACATTAGCAGGCTAGACTGACCATTGCTGTCAAAATCAGTCTGTTAGAATTTTGCCACTTATCACCAGAGAACACATAGGAGGGCTGGCTTTGCTGGAAGTGTAGAGGAGCACACATAAGAGTGTTTCCAGCTAGGTCATGTTTTGCACATAATTTAGATTTTCCATCGGCTACCTGAGCAGTGCTTCCACAGGTCATCCAGACTCTGTTTAAGCAAAATAAGTGCTCTTTTTTTGAAGTTAGCTGGTGAGGTTCTGTATGTGCATTGAGGGGAAAAGTTTGAAAAATCACCATTTTTTCTAGAGATACTTTGATTCAGGGAGGGTTGGTGTTTAGTAGTCATTTCTCCATTTTGCTCTTGGTATGTTAATGTGCTGTTAATGTTTGCAGGACAATGATTTTGGCTAAATTTGATTGGCTACTTATGTGAACAGTAGTATGCTTTTGTTACGAATGGACTACAGGAATGAAAAGCACTCAGCTAATGTGGTTCTTCATTCTGTACCAATGTTTGTGTATACTTAAAAGAACAAAACCAGAGGTTTCCAATTGACTTACCTTTTATTTTGCTTGAGCTCAGTGGATGCTGTGAAACTAGTATTTCACTGGCATTTGGAATCTAGAGTCATTTTGGTAGGTTCTTCCTGCCAGAATCCCCTCAGCAGAGCTTTTTAATATTCCATGTTCCTTCCTAGTATCCTCTTAACTTCTCCCTATGTCTCTGACAGCTGTCTTCTGCAATATGTGAGGTTCTCAAGTATGTTTTCTGTTGCCCCCTGCTCTTCTCAAATCCTATCTACTTTTTTATTCATCTCTAACTTTCATAGCTACTTGTTTGTTGATTTGTCATCCTGTGTGTTCTGATACAACAGGTAATTTGACTTTTTCCTGCCTTCCTTTCAGTTAGTGCCTTAATAGGATCCTGTCAGCTGAGTCAGCAGTTTCAGAAAATGCTTAGGTATTTGACGTCTCTGTCAGATTTAGTTGAAACAGAGTCATGCATCCATGGATTAATTATAAACCAGATATCCTAATTGTATTAGACATTCTTCCTTAAGAAGCCAAGCTAAAATGTGGGAGGCTGAGAGAGTGGAATAAATTGTATAGAGTGGGTAATTTACATAATAATCTTAGAATGCTAAAACATCAGAACATTTCTGAAAGTGAGTTTGGAATATTAAATTGAAGAGGTTTTTTCATCAAATAGCATTATCATAGGCAATTATCTATAATCAAGATGTGGGACTATTCAGCTACTGGAATGCAGTTTTAAGACTTTTTATTTTTTCCCCAATGTAGGCAGTTTTAATATTATTCTTAGTGTCATTAGGTTTTGAACAGTCAAGCATGGCAAACCAGATGAAATGGTGTCCCTCATAGTTCAGCTATTGGTAATTGAGTTCCTCACCTTTGTTGAGAATCTGTTCTGCAGGTCCACGAATAAGGAAGGAAAGCGAAGCAAGGCCATAAAACAGATTTTGTCATGCACTTTTCCCCTTCTTATCCTTGACATCCGAGGACCTGCCCTTGCACTATAGCACACTGCTTGTTCTTTTATTTCAGCATTGAGCTATCAGCAAAAACAGGAAATAATGTGACCAAACTCTTTGGAGTAATGGAAGGAAGGGAAAAAGAGTTTTGGAGAGACTGGTTTGTTTTGGTTCAAGCTAGGTGCAGTGTTTAATTATGGTTCATAATGTGGGATCAGTAATGCTTGGGCAGTAAAGTGTAGTGTCATGTAATTGATGGTAAAAGGCAGGAATTTTAAGAACAGTGCCTTCAGCACTTGGATGAGAGCTGGGAGCAATTAAGAGTTGCAGTTCTGTGAATCTGGAAAGGGAAGGGAAAAGGGGGAAAAAAAGCTGTGTGATTTGCCTGGAAAAGATTTTCAAACACTGTTTCAAGTGCCCAGGGACAACTGAATCTGTGTGCTTTGTGCCCTTTAACAGGTACGGAATTGGGAAATTTGGAAGTTTAGGGCACAGTGAGTTGGTTGCCATAAGCATAATCTCAACAGAACGCAGAAGCACCGTTTATAACAACAGTAATAACTCTAGGGTTTTTTGTTAAGACTTGCATTGGAATGGCTGTGCACTGACTTCTAGAAATTGGTAGACTTCATTTCAAAAATTCTCAAATCCTTTTTTCATTTGTGGTTTTGTTTGGGGGTGTGTGTATTTGTTTTTTAAAGCATCGGGTAGTGAGATGCACAATTAAGGAGTGACATTTTATTTAAGAGGCACCCTGCTCTTTACTGGAGGGCAGGACAGAGTTGGGGTTAGAGGGTTGGAAGCCACTTGAGCTATTATACATAAACAATCTCTTTATAGGATACAGAGAGTCTGGAACAATGGGTTGTAAAAGCTCATCTGATGATGGGATGATTCCGTTGCTGTCAGCTTTCAAATAACCATCAAGGCTATTATAAAAATTATGTCTCAAACCTTGACACAGGAAATGTCAGGGCAAGTTGGGAGGAGAATCTTGTTAAGGACTGCCTGCATATGTGGCAATGTGACAGCTTTGAGAGACTGAGGTAGCTCATGTAGGTCCTTAAAATATGCCAGATGCCTCCAGAGCTTCCCG
Organism: Dryobates pubescens; assembly: GCF_014839835.1. Classification (NCBI taxonomy): domain Eukaryota; kingdom Metazoa; phylum Chordata; class Aves; order Piciformes; family Picidae; genus Dryobates; species Dryobates pubescens. The sequence goes on from NC_071617.1 coordinate 29,536,039, forward strand.
AACTGCCTTGGAATGGGAAGGCCTAAAATGGGCTGAAGCCATTTTAGAATTCTTTCCACACTTTTTTGGCTGCAGTTCCCAAGTCTAAACTCATGTTTATAAGTACATAATTCAGAAACAAAAAATCATTTTGGTTGGAAAAGACCTCCAAGATCATGAAATCCAGGCCTTAACCCAGCATGACCAAGTCCACCACTAAACCGTGGCCCTCGGGACCACATCTCCACTGCTTTGAAAACCCTCCAGGGGCTGGGGACTCCACCTTGTCACTGGGCAGTCTAGGCCTGGGCCTGGCCTTGACAACCTTTTTGGGGAAGAAATATTCCCTTGTGTCCAACCCAGACTTCCCCTGGGGCAACTTGGGGCTGTTCCCTTTGGGGCTGTTAGCATGTTTCCAGCTCACACAGAACTCATCACCCAGCACCTCCAGGTCCTTCTCAGCACTGTTCTCCATTGATTCTCTACCCTGCTTGGATTTGTGCTTGGGGTTGCCTTGACCCAGGTGGAGTTCAAGCTCTCTTAAATTGTTCTGATGATTTGTCATGAAGATACTAAAATGATTTTCTCTTGTTTTCTTTTTAAAGAAGCTAAGCAAACAAGTAATTTTGAAGTGCCTTCTGTTATTTTAGCATCTTGATCGGTACTGCTTCCAGTTTTTACAATAGTGTCAATACTTGCATTGGACTTACTGATCCAATTCTTACTGTTTGTTTGGTGTTTTGTAGGTGGAGCCTATCCTTTCATAAAAGAGTGGTTTGTCTATTTTGGAAATCCTCTGCAGCAGCCGGAGCTGATACAACCTGTAGAACCTCCTGTTCCAGGTAGAATAAAAAGGTGTTTAAATCTGAACTGATACCATCATTAAAATGAGATTATACAGTCTATCATCATATTTTGGTATGGAATCCAAAACAACTGTGGAGAACAAGGAGCTAAAGTAGAAGTGCTGCATGCCTGAAATTGCTTTCAGTTGTCCTATGTGATTATAATAGGAGTGAGCTTTGAGCTACTTTATCACAATGTCTTGTTAAACCCAGTGCTGATTCAAACATCAATACTAAAACACTAACAGTTTCTTAGAGGTTCTAAATACTGCTCTGAGTTCAGGATAAGGAATGCAGAGAGCCTTATTAAAATTATTCTATTAAGCTGTTTGAGAGAATATGTTAATGAGACTGGTGGAGAATGTTAAAAAAGGATCATTTTTTTATCATCTTTGACAACCAGAAAGAGAATCCAGCTTTCAGTGAAAAAATATTTAAGCTACCTGTTTCTGTGAATCTGTTTCTACTGTCTTAAGCATAAAGTGTTTTGTGTGGGTTTATTTTCTTTACTTTAGTAAAGGAAACATTCCTCATTAAATTAGTATTATGAGGAACATGTTACATTTATGAGGAAGTGTCATATACTTCAGTGAAAAGATTGAGCCTTGTATATGTTATTCAGCTCTTTATCATTAAATGTATAATGCAATACAAATTTAGGATAGGAAGCAAACAGTACTGTAGCAATTTTGATTGTTTCAGAAGGAAAATTGTTCATTTTCCCATGCTGTTGTAGTCATAACCCCTTCATCTTTACTTCACAACTCTCTCTGTCTAGTCATCTGCTGTTTTATGAATCAGGAGCTCAGAGCTTTTGTTAGTTATTCATATGAAATTAATTAGTTCTATTGATATACAATACCACTAATATCTTGTTAATTGAAATTATCTACTTGACTTCTTGAGAGTAATTACCAGTGCTGCTTCCCTCATCATTCAGAGCTTCTGTAGCAGTCCTTGTTCTGATATGGTCTAAATACCAACTCAGAAGTTGTTGAAATGCATACACTTTTTTTATTTTTAATTTTTTTTGATCATTTTGGTTTGGGTTTTTGTTGGTTGGTTTTGGTTGTTTTGTTTTGTATCTTTCTGTTAGGGATTGCTTTAGAGCCTACTTGGTTTTAATTTTCTAGGTTATGGTAAGTTTTTCTCAAGGAGGCCTAAGGTTGTACATTTGTCTTCATATGGAGAGTATTCAAATTCAGGCGTGAAGGGAAAGCAGCTGCTTATTTTATATCAGCCCTCTCAACATTCTTTTGAAAGGAACTGTTTGGAAAGAAAGGAGTTTTATATAGACAAATTACAAACAAGGTTTCATTTGATATACATTAGTTTCACTGTCCAGTATCCCTTATACAATATTAGGAGAGTGATTATCTAATTGACTTGATGATAGCATGAAATTGCTCTGCAATTTTCCAAATGGATATGAATATGCAGAGTAAAAGTTGATCAGTGCCGTACAACTGTTTTATTTCGGCATACAGTGTTCTGGGAATATGCATTTGTAAAACAAGCAAACAAAACTCAAAGGAATAACCTACGCAGCTGCATTTCAATTTGCATGGCAAGTATACTGTATTTATTGTTGTGAATTTTTCCTTCCCAAACAATTCAGTATCTTTCTTTCTGGAGAGGAATCCGCTTAATCTCATGTACTCGGGTTCTGCTGCTCTGCAAAATGTGCTACATATACAACCTACCTTCATGATGACAGTAAGCGGGAATTAAAACCACTGCGTTTGTTGGTTTGTAAAAAGAGCAGCTTCTCAGCCATAATCTTCACTAATTCAGTAATGAAAGGCTGTTCAAGTAGACTCTTAAGAGGGGGGAGGAGGACGACTTACAGTGTTTATTTTTAGTGCTCTGTTGTCATTCCTTCAGTGAACAAATGTTTTTCTAAAATTTTTGCAGTCCATATTTGTATGCCTTGCATTCGGTCATGCATCCTTTATTTTCCACAGCATGGCTTTGTAATTCACCAAATAAGGTTCTCAACAGTGCATCACATTTTTCAGACAGGGATCATATTTAGAGCTAAATTTAAAGAAGTTATAGGAAATTAGAGTTCAGAGCTGTCAATCAAGATCAGGTTACTCAAAAAGACAAAAAAACTTACCAGAAACTATTTGAAAATCTGGAAGGGTCCTTTGCTTCATCTTATTTGGAAAACATTATAACCTCATCATCACAACTACTTTAGAAGTGTACTGAGAATATATGGGGAATTCTGACTCTACTGAATTGGATTTAAATGAAAAAGGCTGAAGAAAGAATACCTTGTATGAACTTTGAACTCTAATGAGCATAGCTATCAATATTTTAAATTTTGTATTAATCTTTAAAAAGATAAAATTCCCACTGATATTTTGTGTGTTTATTAAACTGCAGAACTGTCTTGCTTCTGAAAAGCTTGCAGGTGATAAATTGAATGTTAGGGTGGTTTTTTTTTCTTTTGAAATGAAATCTTGAATCCTAAAGGCTTTAAGACGATAGCTTAAAATACATTTAAAATACCATATGTATTATGTATATGCATTTATTTGAGGCAGTCTTCTGAATTAGCATTTGCACTTACTCTCATTCTCTGTTTCTGCTTTCTGAAATGTTTCCTTTCTGCTGAATGAATGTGTTCATGATGATTCCCACATGTTGACAGAGCAGCACTTATTTGATTAAAAAAAATATCTCTTATAAATGAATTTTGGTAGAATAGCTGCGATCCAAGAAAATATTGATAACATCCGTATCTTGTGAAAGCATTGGCTGTATTTGAGATGTATGCAGATTATATGGAACAGGGGAAGTTTTAAAGTCTTTACTGGAATTGTATGGATTCTGCTTTTCATTTTATTTCTGAAAATGTTTAGGATATTGTGGCTTCATACCACGGAGTTTTGATATACTTTCAATATTCTACTCATTATATGTTACAGGAATATATCATGAATACATTTATTTTCAAAGTGCTGTCTCTGAAATGCTCCATTAATGGTCAGATTTAATTGGCATTGGGATTTATGGCATTCTTAAAGTTTGCCACAGCGGTTGGCATGTTGAGTGTTCCCAGCAAATAATGTTTTTAAAGTTACTGCTCAGTATTTACATGTAATACCATAGTATTCAGGCATTCCACAAGTTTTTAATGCATCATGTATTCATAAATCAGTTATTGAAGATTAAACAAATTAAGTAAATATGTATGTATACCCTTGAAGTGTTCTTGTTTATTGTGATGCTTTCTATAGGACAATGTTTCTAAATGTGTGCATGAAAAGGAAAAAAAATAATTCAGCCAATGCTTTTTCTCTTAAGTTGTTGGTTGTCCATTTTTGTGTTCAGGCAGGTAGTACCTCTTGACCTCTGTGGAGGGGTTTTGTGATGCTCTTGGAGTTTCCAAGGACTAGTTTGCTTAGTACTGAATGCATTTTTCACCCAGTTTTGTGCATGTTGTGAATAAGCATACGCAGTGGTTGAGTATCTCTTTGTCGTTCATAGGAACTTGTGGTTCCTATAACCCCAGTAAGATAGACAATTTTCTCCTGACTCATCCTCACAGTAAAGATGTATCAATTTTATATATATGTATTTATGTGTGTGTCTGTATTTTGTTTTGGCTTTATTTATTGCTCAGTTTGGGGTTTTTTTTAAGGATAATAAATACTTACATGTGTCCAGAAAGTAAAATAGTTCTCTTCCCCTTTTGAGTAAATTTCTTTCTTTAAGGAATGTTTTTTTTTAATTGACATAAAGTGTGTAGTGAGTATGTAATTATAGCAGAGATTTTTAATTGACACATGTAGTGAGGATATAATCAGAGCAGAGAATAGTTTGGAGGGTCTACTGTATATGAATCTTAAGCCTCTCGTTGGCTGTATGCATGATGAGAGAGTCATTAAGCTTTAGTGTATTTGTTCTTGTTTTACTTATTTTGCATTTAAGGATTAATATAATGGATCTCTCTTGAGTATTACATGAAATTTAATTACCTGTAGAAGAGATCCTTTTAGGAAAATAAGGCTTTTCATTTGTATGTTCCAAAAGGAGGTAGCGTGAAGTTTTCTTTCCCAGAGTAAATCACTCATAATTCGTCAGTACCTCTTTTTCCCAGGCACAAGTAGATGTTGTTTCTCAAAGTGTAAGAAACTGTTTATGGAAGAAATGTCTTGAATTTTTTGTTGAGCTTTCTCAATATAGATATGTAATCTTGATTATTAATGTAGTTCATGGGTTTATTCTGAAGAAAGGAAGATTTCTATTATTAGGTGTACCTCTGGATACAATTAATTTAGAAAAAAACAAAACAAAACTGTACAGATGGAAAGAGTACTTTAACTGATTCTTGGCATATCTCTTCATAGGCAGCTGTTTTGGAACCTTCTGGAAAGTAGAAACCATCAAAACTGAGTTTATCCAATTGTCTCACACATTCAAGTTGCTTACCTTTGGTAGGAAAAGTTTGTGGGTTTGTTTTGTTTTGGTTTTTTCTTAAGGCAGCAAGTGCCAGTACAGAAACCAGTAATGTGAGTGCTACTGTCTGTACTGGCCCGCTCACTGCCAGTATTTGGGTGATCACTAATCTGCATTTCTAACTCCAGTCAAGCAACTGGTGTATTTTCTTAATATCTCTATTTCCTTACAAAATAAGATGAGAAATCTATACATTTTATGATGTTAATTCATTACATGGCTAAAATTTTGGATGGGAGAGTTAGTCTTAAAATTAGTAAAAGAAACGTCCTTTGGGGAGATTTAGAAAGAAATTACTAGCTTCTAGTATCCCCCTCCCCAAAGAATTAGTACCATTTGGTTAATGGGCTCTCTTGGCTAAATAAACATTGTCTATGTAGATTTCAGCACCTTGTCACTTTAACAATTTATTATCACCAAGTGTTCCTAACTGGACTACAGCTGCTACATGTCACACAAAAAAGGAAAAGGTGTTACCAAATGTAGCTTAATTAGTCCACAGTTAAAATTCACACCTTGTTTTGTTTAACTAGAGGAGCAAGAATACTTTATGGGACAATTCTGTCTTTAATTGGGATTCTTAGGCATAACCAGTTAGCTGTTCTGTTATTTCATGTGCATTAGTGTTTATTTTGATAATAGATTAAATGGAATTTAAATGTGGAGCAAATTTTACATTACTTCACACATGTCACAAGTAGAGAGATGGCAACATTAAGGATTTGGAGACCATGGTGAATGATACCTTAAAGTCTGGAAAGATACCTTAAACCTAACCGTTGACAGTTCTTTTGTGTGCGTTTGCAACAGTGTGTTATACAGTAGCCTGGAGAATGTAAAATACCAGATAATCTTTGGGGTTTCTTCCCAAACTAGAAACTGCTGCAGAGGAGTCATACTTGCACAGTGTTTTGTAGAGAATGTTTGGCCAGCAAATGGTATAACTGACTGGTATGTTCATTAAAATGGGTGATTGTAAGGGAGCAATGTGAAGATCCTTCAAGGAGCCTGATATTCTAGCTCTAGGAGAGAGAGAGAAGAAACAGGTATGCTTGTTTTCTGATGAATCACTGTTTTATAATGAAGCTAACCTCATTTAATGCTAAGGCTCCCTGAGGGAAAGGAAATACTTGTAAGCAAACTTTGTTCTTGCAAAAGGTAAAAGCCTGCTGTCTCAAAGTTTTCTATATTGTTGTAACAGTTTAATTCAGCCCACTCTGCTTATGCGTGCCTGCATTCAGTACAATTTGTTCAAATTACAAGCCTTCATTTTTATTTTATTTTTTTTCCAATGCCAAGTTCTGTCAAATACATTTATCTTCAACTCTGTGGTCCTGGCACGTGCCAAGCACAAATCATTTATTTCCTTTCAGATTGTAATGGGGTAGATACGTTTTATTTTGTTGCTGCCAAGATAAAATAATGTATTTCTTTTGTAGGTGGAACTCCTAATTTGAAAACTCTGTGGTTTGCCAAAGGACCTGATGTGGAAAAGCAACGGTATGGTACATTTCTGGCATGCTTTCACCTTCAGGACAGGATGGAAGAGTTCCAAGCTCTACAAGCACCTGTTGCTGCATTCTGCTGCTTGCTGGCCTATCTTATGATGCAGGTAACTGGGACAGTTCCTTTTTCTTCAGCTGTCAGCCCTGATAGATTAACTAATAAACTTGCTTGTTGAATTTTTCTCTTAATCTTTACTGTAGGCATAGTTATCAAATACAATAATACTGCATTACAGTGTTTTTAATTACTCCATTTTACACGTATCATCTTGTTCAAAAAGTACTTCAGGTTTTTTAAGTAGTTACTCATAACTCTCACATGCCCATGACAAAGCCCCTTGGGCAGTTCAACAGAGAGTAGGAACAGAGATTTTTTGGGACCTTTGCAAATTGAAGCTTCTCTTTTTTTGTTTCCCTTGTGTCATCAAAAGAAGACATTCTTTCAGGTGACTCTGCAGGCTATGTGAGAGACAATATAAGTATTTAGTCAGCTCTCCCTACTGTTTCATACCACATTGTCAATCATTTTCAAGCCAGAACTAAAGACATGGCTATTCTCATTAAAATCTTAGTAATAACAGATCATTAAGTAGCATTTCTAATTCCAAACATTTGGCAGACTACCTTAATTATAATTAAAAGGAACAGAAGATGAATACAATATTGCTTCATTATTTACATTTCTCTTCAAGTATTTAGTATGTTGTTTGCGCTAGCCACCCTTCAAATTCTGATCTCCCAAGCTGATTTTCCTCTCTGAGGATGAGAAAATTATAATGCCTTTATCTAATCTGATAAGTTCTCTTGCACTTTTGCTTACACTGAACTGCATTTTGTCTTTTGTTTTGCTTTTTCAGACTTTACGTTCCTCAATAACAGATTTATACTAGGGTATGATACTCTAAAACAAATTGTCCTTGACTTTACCTTTTTACTTCATGCATGTCTGCTCAAACTTAGAAGATGCACTAAGGAAGTATATATGGGAATTATACAAATGGTTCACATAGCTCTCTTTTTGTTTAATTTTTGTAGAGCAGAATTTAAATGGAAAGTTTTTTGAGGATGAAACTTGTTAAACATAGCTTAATGCTTTGTGGTTTCAATTCAAAAAGATAACATATTATGTACTTAGCTTTTAAAATGCTTTGTGTTTGTTCACATTTGGGTATGAAATCAATTTCATTTATTTATCTGTTTTCACCACTTCATTTATTGTGCTATCCTGTATACCTTTTTGTAGCTTAATTGTTAGATGAGGTTGCCCAGAACCCAGAAATGTGGATTTATTGAGCCTTGATCACAGCATATTAATAAAATGGGGGGGGGGGGGGGGGGGGGGGGGGAAGTGCTCATTAGGGATGTGGTTTTCAAAACTTCTTACCCAGTGTTAAAAATAGATGAAGACTGTTTTGCAAACTCATATTTTTGACAAAAAAATAGCAGAAAGATCACGCAAAGGGTTTAGCTTCACAGAAGGCTTTTCATAGCAGTGCTACTTTCTCAACACCTGTCCCATTTTTGTCCTGATTTTTCTTCTGTCCTCTGAGTTGCACTGCTAAAAAACACCCTGTGAATGAGACTAGGGAATTGATTTGGATTAGAATGTCCTTTTCATTGGTGAGTTATTTTAAACCTTGTCTGATACTGTCCATTTGTTTTCTTGGGGTGTTTGAGAGGAAAACCTGAGAGCAAGAGTGTCAGCGGTCATGCTTTGGGCTGGCCATACTGCTTCCATTTGTTTTATTGCTGAAAAAACAATCCTTGTCTAGATGCAGCCTAGTTCTTTACTTTGCACTTCAGTCTTGTATTTCTATTAGAGAGAGAGGTGATTTAATTAGAGCAATTGTAGGCTGCCTCAAAGAGGGCTAACATCATTTGTGTCGGCTCACGAGAGAAAAGTAACTTCTTTAAGGCTTCATTACATATCATTTAATCTAACCTAAAACTTAGGCTTATGCAGCATACTGACCATCCAGTCTGGCTTCCTCAAAATGTATGCACAATAATTTAATGGAAATTTTAGCTGCATATTTTTAAAGGAAGAAAAAAAATTTCCAATAGGAAAATCTTAACTATGTAAATAAAATGTCAACTTGAAGAGTAGTATTTTCAAATATCCAAATTAAGAACAAAACTTGTGAGAAAAATTGTAAAATATTAAGTCTGATTTTAAAGTTGTGGAAAGGAGTGCATGTGTTCAAACTACAGAGCCTCCAAAGACATGCTCTTAGCATTTTGGAAGGAGTCTGACCGCAAAAGTGTGATAACTTGCCAAGTTCAGTTACTGAATAGAATATTTCTCTAAAGAAGTGTTTTGATATTTGCAAGTGTTTTGGCTCACCTGCTTTGTTAGGGGCATTTGCTTGCTGTTGTACTTGCAAGTGATCTTTGGCTTGCCTTTTTTTTGGGACAAAATGTCACAAGTATTAAGAATTGGTCTTTCTGTTACTGCAGTTATAAAATGTGTAGGTTTAGTAGACCTCTCTTGTTGCTATCTATGCAAAGGTGACACCTGACTTGAAATAAAGGGTCTTAGCTGCAGGGCAGACTTAATGAATGCCAAGAAGTATTTTGAAAGCCTAAAACTTCTCTAGTAGCCCTTACATTCTTGTTCAGGTTTTACCAGCAACATAGAAGGGAAAGTATTTTACAGTGGGACAAGCAAGATGTGATTGGAGGGGGAATCTCGTTAGTAGTTGAATAATTTATATCTTGAGGAAGAAAAAATGTGTTACTCTTCCTATGCAAATAACTGAGTGAAGTAATTATAGACAGCTTCTTGGTGTGTTTTGTTGTTGGGTTTTTTTTCTTTTTCTGTTGATTTACATAAATACTTTGATATTTTTTTTCTCTCCTCTGTTTCTATCACTTTTTGATGTTTAAGAGCCTTAATAGAAACTCTTAACAGACTGAAATGCTCCCAAATACTGAGCTGTTAAATAAATAGGCAATGCAGAGTTTTAGGCAGCCTTTTAACTGTATCATAATTCCATAACGCACATTTCCACGCCTTGCAAGAGAAACCTTCCCTCAAGTTCCAGTTGATAAAAGACTTGTAATTCTTTATGGATCTGACTTAGAGACCTCTTTATGGCTTTAACATTTGCAACAGATATTTGGTCTTGGTGCACATATATAATCTTACAAGGGACTCTCAGGGAATCAGTTCAAATTACTTAGAGATGCTGTCTTTCTCCTGACGTGATCATGTGCCTGTATACAATCTGAGAATAATTTTTCACAACAGTAAATGCCCTCATTCTCTGGTTGGTTTTTTTTTTTTGTTGGTTTGTGGGGTTTTTGTGTTTTGGTGTTTTTTGGTGTTTGTTTGTTTGGTTTTTTTTATAGAAGCGTTAGGGTGAATTGCTACATGAATTTAAGATTTTTCTTCATGTTTCCCCCCTTGAACATTTTAGGTTTAGTTTTCTTATAGTTTTGAGTTCCCACTTCAATATGTAGCCTAAAAAAAAATAAATCTGAATATGTTTCGTTAAATCCTGAAATTTAACTGAAATAGGTAATAGAAATATTTTAGATTATTTTTAAAGTTTCTAAAAGATAACCTTGTAAGTATTTAAAAGAAATCCTAACGATCATCAAATCTGTGGCCCATTGAGGAGTTTTGGGGTTTTTTTGGTTGTTGTTTTTTGTTTGTGTGTTTGTTTGATCTCATGGTTTTTACTATGCTTAGTGTTACTGAGATGAAGAAATTTCCTATTAAGAAACTCCAAGGGAATAGGAGAAGGGAAGATATTTAAGGGTAGGCTTTTTGTTTGGTGTATGAATATACCCTATACACGGATATTGGGGTATGTACTTCATTAAAGTTGTGAAAGTAAGTGTTTTGCTCTCTTAAGTGTCTTTTCCTAGACGATTCATTCGTGGTGATCATAACTTTATAAAGTCACTGGTTTGAGTTTGATGTGTTTGACCAATAGGCATCCATTTTCAGAAAGTTCTTCTTCAAAGCCTTCAGATAATGTGTTATTTATGCATCTGTTTTAGGTCAGTACCCTCTCTCTGGAGGACTTAAATGCGTTTGTGGCACTCATTCTTTGCCTCAAAGGGAAGTCCGCTGCTCAACTGGCAGGTTTGCAGGTATGAGCTGGAATAATTGAGTAATGCAAAATGTTCATGGTAACTTGTGAGTTTACTTGAAAGTAAGGAGAGAAGGCTTAGAAATTGTTGGAACCTTAACATACCTTCATTCTGAATATCATGTTTATGTTTCAAATAAATTCTCTGTTACTTTGAACAGTATATGTTAGAGCAGTAAGCCAGCCATTCCTATTACTCTGTTTCTAGTGTGCAGGGACCAAAATACCAAGACTGGTGTGATACCACGTTTCATTATTTGATTCATTATAACACATAAAGTCCAGTTTTCTATATGATTTTTGCAAATTCATCACATTTGTTCTGCAACTGGTCAGGTGTTAGATCTGTGTAACAAACAGGAAGCAATGATATGAAGGGAAAATTGAAAACAACAAAAACTGAGGATTTGTTTCCGTCAAAAATGTTATTACATGTAGTGTTGCACTTAACATTGAGAGTATTGTTATTTTGTCAAGCCTGTTGTGGCAGTCGCTCAGTAAAAGCCTAAAGGAATTCAAGCATAAGCAGAAAGTGTTGAAACAATTTGTAGGTGCACTTAGAGGTACTGGTAGATTATCTTATATAAATAATCTAAAAATAAGGATCAGTAAAGCAAGCTTCTTGAGCATTGTGATTCAGGCATCTCATTGTCAAGATTCCATCTCGGAACACCTTAAAGTGCTTTTCCTCATTACTGTGTTTATTTAGTAGTTTTACATAATAGAGTTCTGCTGTAATTTTAATAGGTAGATAATAGAGTATCAATAGGTATTGAACATCTTAATTTTCTTACCTTGTTTTTAAAGTCAAAGGATCCAAGTGCAATTGATTACACTACTACAGAGATTTACAATATGAATACAGAAGAACAGAGTTTAGTCTTTTCACCATACTTTTTATTCTCCACTGAGAAGTTAAATATGTTTCCTAGAAACAACTTAATAACAGAACTTTCAAGGAAGTTAAGTTAAATTTAGGCAGCATCTGCGAAATTTTATGAAAACATTTGCTCATTTTCTGTTTTGGATGTAATACTGTATTATTGCTTGAAATGTAGAAAAAAATGTTCACTCCTCCTAAACAGCCCTGTGAAGAGCACTAATTTGATTAAAAAAATGTTGTTTCTGTAAAGGAGTCCACATATATGTTTTATGAGAAGAAAATTTCCAGTGAAGTATGAGAGAAAATGTAAACAAAGCCTGTTTGTCTGAGAGGATGAAGAGAACTTCTGAGCCTTCACTTTTGAATTTGCTTTCTGATATACTATCCATATTTTAACTTTATGGAACAGAAATGTCTGTGGTTTGAATAAAGTGGGTTAAAGCCATAAAAAGATAATTTATCTCATGCTGAAAGTAAGTGCACTGTGAAAATATAACTAAAATGCACGTTAAGTATTACTTTCTGAGAATAACATGTTTACACATGAAGATTTGATTATTTTTCAAGATTGATGGTTTTGAAATACCAAAAATGCACACACAGTAGAGAAAAGATTTTATACATTCTTTTGCTCATAAGGGTTTTTTTTCTAGTTTCCTTGTTCCCCCCTGTCGTAGTTTGGGCTGGGTGCCTTCTGCTACAGGGGTGTTTCCTGTGTCCAGCCCAGTGGGTGGGCACAGGAAATTATGTATTTCTACCATAATCCCTTGCACCATTACAAATTTTGCGGCGGGGTCTGGCTCTTCCACTTTCCTTCCCTCTCCAAGACTTGGTAACTGGGGGAGGGATCTCCCGGCCATGGACCTGTTTAGGCCCAAGGCCACGGGGGGATGGGCAGTCTCAGATCTGGCCAGCTGAGACTAGCCTAGCAGTAGCGGGGAGAAGGAGGAGCCCTGGGGGGTTTTGAGTGCACCCTCAGGTGGGGTTGGGGTCTCTCTGGGTTTATTTTGGTTTCTTTCTTGTCACTATGTTTCGTTTTTTGTACACACTCACTGTTCTCTATTTAAACTCTCCACTACTTTTGCAATCAGTTTGTCTGAGTCATTATTTCTGCATATGGTAGGGAGGGGATCTGCCCCAACCCATTACACCCCCTTATATACTAGATTAACATTCTGATTTGTCCAAACCTCCCATAGAGCTTATACATAAGGTCAGGATTTAATTTTGTACTCCAGGTTGCCTATTTCCCTTCTTTCTACTATAATCTGGTGTGTGGTTTTGGCAAAAAGCCCAGAGAGCCATCAGTCTAGCTTTGAGGCCATTGTAGAGGAAAAAAGGTACCAGCAGCCGTGCTTGCAGTCTTGTATCTCATATTGTGCTGGCCCTGGTTGTTTACAAGTGCTATTATAGATCATCTTTCAGTTGTAATGCTTGTAAAATACTGCCCAAAAAGATGAGGCCACAATGGCTTATAAACACAAGTGCATTTTTTTCTAAGATATCTCCAAAAGTGTGAATATATGAAGAATTTACGTTGGAGATGTAAAAAAGTAAATCACATCCTTTCTGAAAGTTGTGGCCAAAAATGAAATGAGGAAAAATTGCTTAAAAAGAAAAGATACGTGGAAACTGATAAATGAAATTTAGGTCTTGTTAACTGCTTTTAAAAGTGAAATGTAGGTCAAAAAACCTGAACTCAAAAGTTAGTAATAGATGCAGTGGACATACACATCACTGCTGGAATTTGTGGCATTTGCAAACTCTTCATAGCTTTACCATAAAATATTCGGTATTTTATACGTTAGGAAGAGTGTGTCCAGCAGATTGAGGGAGGTTCTCCTCCCCCTCTACTCTACCCTGGTGAGACCTCACCTTGAATATTGTGTCCAGTTTTGGGCTCTCCAGTTCAAGAGGAACAGGGATCTGCTGGAGAGTGTCCAACGGAGAGCTACCAGGATGATTAGGGGGCTGGACCACATGCCCTTTGAGGAGAGGCGGAGAGACCTGGGGCTATGTAGTCTGGAGAAGAGAAGACTGAGGGGGGATTTGATGAATGTTTATAAATATCTGAGGGCTGGGTGTCAAGAGGGAGGGCACAGGCTCTTCTCCGTTGGACCCTGTGATAAGGCTAGGGGTAATGGATATAAACTACAGCACTGGAGGTTCCACTTCAACATGAGGAGGAGTTTCCCCACTGTGAAGGTCACAGAGCACTGGAACAGGCTGTCCAAGGAGGTTGTGGAGTCTCCTTCTCTGGAGACTTTCAAGACCCATCTGAATGCGTTCCTGTGTGATCTGTGCTAGATTCTATGGTCCTGCTCTGGCAAGGGGATTGGACTCGATGATCGCTGGAGGTCCCTTCCAACCCCTAACATTCGGTGATCCTGTGATTTCCCAAATACCTACTTTGGAGTAATTTCATCTTTTCTTTCACTTGTAAAAGGAGCGGTTTGGCTGTGTATGAAATATAAGAAAAGTGCTAAAGTGTATTTCTTCAATTTTTTAAAAAGTTGTTTCAGTTATTAAAAATATATTACTTATACGTAATGAGCACAGTCTTTTTAACTCTTAAATTACAAGCTGCACACAGGCTTTGCAAATGAACTTTCACAAAGTATGTATTAAGTATTACTTTGTCAGGTTTTGGAATAATAATAATTGGAAAACACTCAGCAGAATAGTTTACTGATTTGGACAGGCAGAAGTAACTTTAGCAAGAATTGTAGTTGCATGGACCCTTTGAATGTTTTCCAATGTACAGTGTCATGGAAGCAGAATTAGCTTGGTAATAGTATTAGACCAATATTACACAAGACATTTTTCTCTGAATGTTTATGTGAATGATCCTTGGCCACATACATTAAAAAAAACCCACTATGTTTTAAAGTTGTGAGTAGATATCTTGATTAGAGTCCCACAAATTTCAGAAGGAAGTTGCTAAATCTGTTCACTATTTTTAAACTCAGTCTTGTTTCGTCCATCCATGCAGACAGAAAAGCATAAATAATCACCAGATTCTGAACATTCCAAAGTTTCAGTCTTTTGACCTGTTTGGCAAGCCAAGTTACATTTGTCAGCACCATTAGATATGACGCTTTTCAGGCAGACTCCAAACAGTCTTTATGAGCTATCTGTATTTTTCAAAATGTAATTGTTGTTTAAAAAAATCCCTTCTCCCCCAGTATATCTCTCATGCTTGTGTGACTGTTTCCTACTGAACACTTGCTTGAAGTCTAATTGGATTGAGGAAGAAGATTGTAACAATCTGGAAGATAAAACTCTTTTACATGCTGATGACTTGTTTCTGTGATGTATGCTAGTATTGATTGAAGTGGAATTTGAGTTCATTCCCAAAATGTTTTACTGAATTGGAGCTTTATATTCCCACAAAATTTGCATTTGTCAAAAGTGGTTTTTAAACTATAGGTGAGATTGTAACTGACAGGGGATGGAGCATGGTGGGGGATTTGAGGTAGTTTACTTATCTTGGCATTGCTTCTCAACCAGTTCTTTCATCTGCAATCTTTAGGTTTTCTCCGTGTTCTGAGCTAATCTGAAGCAAGTGTCAGCAGTGTGGGATGTGGTTGAAAGCTGAGATTTTTTCAGTCCCACTTCATCCTCAGAAATACTTCTCATTTCCTCAAGATAATTTAAAATTGTCCAAATAGAAACAGCTCAAGTCTTCCAGGCGCTAAATTAATTTTGGTTTAAAAGGTTTTTGAAAGGTCACATAATTAATCAAGAGAAAGTTACACCAAGTGAGCCTGCTTATAATTATTTTTTTATACTAAGACTGAATGTATTCAGACCTCCATACTTTACTGTTCTCTTGATAACTGTGTTTTGGCCTCCCAGGTTTGCATGCCTAGTCCAGTACTGCAGAACCTATTTATGTTCTCCAGTGACTTTGAAGTGGTGGGTATGACTCTGCCATTCATTACTGCAAATAAAATTACATGTCAAGACCTGAACTTAGTAACTGTTTACATTATATTTTGAAGGTCCCATCACTAAATCTGTTGCTGTTTTCATAATAATATTTTGAAGTTCTGAGGAAATTCTAGGGTTTTCTTGGTCCTGTTGCATGGACAACTGGTTCTACCAGCTACAGGCTGGGGTCAGAGTGGCTGGAGAGCGGCCAGGCAGAAAGGGACTGGTTTATTCTATGTAGGCTGAACTTGAAGGTCTCTTCCAACCTGGTTTATTCCATGTATACTATGTATTCTGTGATTGGCCGTTAGAATGGGCTGCTCAGGGAGGTGGTGGAGTCACCATCACTGGAGGTGTTTAAGAAGAGACTGGATGAGGCACTGCTCTGCTCTGCTCTGCTCTGCTCTGCTCTGCTCTGCTCTGCTCTGCTCTGCTCTGCTCTGCTCTGCTCTGCTCTATTCTATTCTATTCTATTCTATTCTATTCTATTCTATTCTATTCTACCTTTCTTTGCTCCTGTTGGTTCACAAACATATTAAAAATCTCTCATAAGCTAACTTATTCAACTTCCAGGCAATATTGCAGTTCTGTCTCGCTCTCCTCCATTTTCTTCTTTACCAAACTGGGTATGTTTGTTAGTATGATTTGAGCCTGTTTCTCTGAATATTTTTTACATTTGACATAAGCTGAAGTATCAGAATTCACATAACTGTGAATTCTGTTATGTGTCACTGGCACAAATACAAACCCCAGCATGATTAGATGTTTTTCTACCCTCTGAAAAAAAAATGCATTCATTTAGTTTGATGCAGTTTGCCTACAGAAAATCTCCTATAGTATTTTGAGCAAGGGCCTTAAACTAGAACATTTATATTCCTTTTCATGGAATATCCTTTTCCTGTGTGACCTGTGCTAGATTCTATGGCCCTTCTCTGGCTAGGGGGTTGGACTTGATAATCTTTGAAGGTCCCTTCCAACCCCTAACATCCTATGATCTTATGAAGATAATGTTGTCTATTTCTCCATAATTATGAGTTTGCTCTGCTTATCTGTGAGTTTTTCACTTTACTGCCATGGTACACGAGCAGGGTTTCAACAGAAAGGAAACAGAAGCAATGTTTCAGTTATAAATTGCTTTTAGGCAATAAAGAATTTTTCCTTACGTTTAAGGTAAAAGACACTGTGGAATTTGAGATAACAAAATTACTGTTAATTTTTAATCCATGCTCAATAAAACTGCAGAAAGTGAAATGTAGTTATTGGTAGTGAGGGTAATAAACCTCTCCCAAAATATTAAGCAAACTGACAGCTTGGAAAAAGAGATAATTTACTACAGACAAGGAAAATAGTAATTTCTGGTATCAACTGCCATTTTCTTGCCAAGCTTATGTTGATCAAAGTATACATTTACTGTGATAAATACTTTTCACTGCATTGCATATTGTATTTTGGAAGGAACTACCAGTATGTGAGGGTTGGAGGTGGTGTTTACATGGTGTAGGTGGGGTTGTTAGCCATTACCTTTCAGGGCTGACCTGTGTTCCCACAGGGCAGGTGACATGCAGAGGCTGGAGCTAGGGAGGAAAGGGAGCTTGCCATCAGGAAGCAGTGGCACCTGCCTGTCATCTGCTCAGGGCTGCCTTCCCCTGCCTGCATGCCTCTGCCATGCCTGAGAGGGAGTGCAAGCTGCAAATCTCTCTGGGCTTTCTTTGGAGAAGTAGATAGCTATGTGTAGCTTAGGAGAAGAAAAAGTGTTTTGTTAACCTAATGAGTCGTCTATAGTTGGATGGAGAAGCGACATGAAGCATGCCTTTAGGCATATGGCTACATTGTAGGATGTACTGCAAATGTGAAAAGTACTGTAATAGAAATGTTCGCCTTGAAGATACTGGAAACAGCCAGGCTAACCAAGAACTGTTCTGTTTCCTTCAAGTGTATCCTTGATTGACATTGTCACTGCCCAGAGGTTAAAAGTCAAGGCAGTGTCCACTTCCTATCTTCTGTTCTTCCTATGATTTTGGTAAAATGGTTTAGTTCTTTCTCATATTTTAGTTATTACTTGTTAAGAACTCAGTTCTTTAGCCAAATGTGAGGGGGGTTTTATATATTCTTAACGTTACTGTTAATGTCACGCATATATTCTCCTCTCCTTCACCTTTATTTTGGGATTGTTTCATTTGACATTCACTGAGATGTTGTTAACAGAGTTTTTTATAAAGAAATGGAGCTGTGTTAAGAGTGCTGCATGTACATATACCATATAACATTATACCTTAGAACTTCAAGACATTGTCCCTTGTAAAGACAAACGTATCTCAATGTTATAAATGAGGAAACAACACACAGGGACAATAAATACCAGGTGTGTAAAGGTGGTTGGGTGTTACCTCCAAACAAAATCAGTGATTTATGCGAAGAGTTAGTTTATTGTTTAGGAATCCAATCAGTGTGTCTAGTGTCACACCCGCACTAGTAGGAAGCATGTACACGTTAACTAAAAAGATATGTTGCATTCATCTAGGCTGCTATGTATTCCCCTCATAGATTTACTATCAGAGACATTCAGTTCTTTACTGTATCCAAAATTATGTATTTGCTTTAGCAAAGGCAGTTAATACATACCTAACTATTGTTTCCTACTTAGCAGTAGTTTTCTAGTTACTTTTTGTGAATAGGATACAGCAATACATACTGGTAGAAAATATTTCTATGCTAGCATCAAAGTTCCATTAAGTTCCTACTAAAGTCAATGACAGCTTTACTGCTGAATTTCATAAAAGCAGAGCTATGCCAATACACTTTTGAAAAATGGTCCCTCAATCTGCTCAGTGGTGTTTTCTTTTCAGCAAAATTACACAATTACATGTTCTATTTGGCTTCTGAGGCTTCTATTTGGTTCTCTGAGGCTTTAGCACAACAGAGGCATACTTCAACCTAGCAGCAAAGGCAAGTAATATTTTTCAATCATAGGAGGCTCAAAGTATAGTGTAATAGTTCTGCTGGAAGTTTATTTTGGCACCATACCTTGTGCCTCCCCTCCCCCCCCCCCCCCCAAAAAAAAAAAAAAGAAAAAGTACTTTTTGTTTTAAAATGTCTATGGATCAGTTCCTGAGGCTTGGAATGTTGGTGAATGCTTATTTCATCAGCAAAGTACCTGCAGGGTAGGTACTGCTGGCTGAAGTGCTGAGATCCCAAAGTTTAGCATATTACAGAGCATGCATTTTCTTTTAATCAGCATTCTTCCTGCTAAGTACACCTTTAAAAATGGCCAAGTTACTCTCACATAAGCTTCCTCCAAACTTACATTCAATTTGCTGTGACACAGTGCTGGCACAAGAAGATATAAAATATTACATGTAAATAATGTTACTTCCTTTAAAACCTTCACTTGTCAAGTCTTGAATAGCTCAGAAGACTGTCTTTATTCAACAGCTATATGCACCAAACAAAGGCTCTCTAATTTCACTCTATATGTTCATCTAAACTACGTCATAGGGTTCATGTTTTTGTGTTAGAACATAGCAACTTTCAAGCTATTTATGGTAGTTTTCCACTACAGAGGAATTAGGTGTTCTGGAAGTGGATACTCTGTTGCAACTTAATTGCAAATAAGTTCCCGGTATTTTGAACATACCTGATCACAAGTTGCAGGTTGGCAGTTCCTTTCATAGGTCATCTGAGATATTGATGTGTTAATTCCTAGTTTGATTTGCCTTGGCTTTCAGGATTGTCATGAAATAGAAGCAGATAAGTTCCTTTCTTCATCAACATGTGGACTATACACCTGGAAAATTCCTTAGCTGTAGTTGTTTACCTTGAACCATGTCACTTCAAAAAGTGAACTGTACTATCAGCAGTCTTACTGTGCAGCTGCTTTGCAATACAAATAAACCCTTGGATTAAAGAACAACAATGAAATCTATGCTAACCACCTTGTTTCAATGACAATCTTATTTGGAGGACGTATATACTAGACATGACATTACTAACAGTCACCAGCAGTATATGTTTCTGCAAGCTGCAGAGCTTCAGACATACTAAATTTTGCCTAATCTAATTCTGCTGAAGTTCATTGATATTTCTGTTGGTTCAGTGGGAAATAAGTCATGCCCTTAAAAAGTATGTATTAAAACAGGTTAAGAGAGAGGATGGCCTTACATTAGGATAATTAAATAGATCTTGAACACCTACTCTGCTGAGAAAAAACATAACAAATAACAAAGTAATTTTTAAGCTTGTCTAATAAAGTTTTGGACAGTTTTAGCAGTGACCTCCCACCTATCAAAATTTCTTTGTAGTCAGTAGTGTCAATCCACAGCAACTGTCCCACAGTATGCTGTGAAAAATGTCCACGAGATAGGCCAACAGACAGCAGCACACTGGGCAGATGCATGCCTGACAAGCCACCATTTGCCAGAATAGTCTGCAACTGTGAAAGGACACACTGCATTACCATAGGTAGCTAAGGTGGAAGAATTTTTACTCCTAAAACATTATTCCAACAAAAGGAAAGGGCTGTAGTAATGTGTGGATAAGGACTTCATATCAGGTCTGGTCAAGATGCAGGTAGCAGCAAATGAAACCCCTCATTTTAAAGACATTGGTAAAGGAATTTAGGCAGTGTAGAGCAGAACACAGAAATACCTAGTCAGTGTCAAAGGAGTGGCAGAAGTTTGATTTTTCAAAGGCTTACAAACAACAGAAAGTTACTGGAACTCAGAGAGAGGAATGACCTTTTGTATGTTTTAATTCTTTTTTCTCTGTGCCCTCTAATAACTTTTGAATGTGTTGGTTAATTTCAACTGCATTTGACAGAGATAAAGAAGTCTCTGAGAGAAAAAAGTTACTGCCAGTTGTTTTAAATAGACAGCTGGGGAGAAGGGGAAGGCATTCTAAACTGCCCAACAGGAGGAAGTTTTAATGTGAGATCACATTATTAGGACATCCGTGTGAGAGGGAGACATTGCTACAGGCATGGGAAAAACCCAAACCATTTCAGATGCCAGTGACAGAGCATGTACAAGAGCCCATCAGTTCCTGGTGCAGAAATACCAGCAGTCTGACAGCAGTTTGTCCTTCATCAGGCATAGTTACAAGGTATATAGAGCTACCAATTTATAAATATATATATTAAAAAAAAAGAGACAGAGGAAAAAAATGTGATCCTAAGAGATTTCAGAGTCCCAAACAAATAAAATATGGTTTGCTACAAAATAAATCCAGTATTATATACATAAGGAAAAGGTGAGGAGGTTCAAAGATAAATCTGTGGTCAAAACATGAGCATGTGTTTCAGAGAGTAAAACTTAAAATCCTAATGAATCTATTTACTTCTATAGAAAGGATGTGGCTGCTGGCTGGGCTGCAGTCAGATGGTTAGCCTGATGACTGTAACTCAAAATATATGTGACTATTCTGTAAATGTCACATATATTATGGATTATTGTTAGCTCGGTAATCATTAAGATCAGTCTAGCAGTTGTGGCTAAAAGAAGAAAAGTAATGTTATTTTAATTATTTAATTATGTTGCCAGTGGTAGCGTTCTGTGAGTTACATAACTCTGCAAATAAGCAGAAGAGGCTAGATTTTTTTAGACTGATGTTATTCATCAAGACAGAAATGTCATTTATGCTGAGTTTTGTTGTAGATATCATTAAAAGCTCTGCACATTTCTGATTCTTTTTTTAATTAACTAATGAGAACTAGGTGTGTTTTTTGAACTGAGGGAGATTTTTATCTGGTTGCTTTTGTGTTGTTATTTTGTAGGGTGCTTAAAGGTAAGAGCTAGTTTGAAGGTTATTTTTTTTTAGGCTGACTTCATTGGAGTTTTTGGCTTAATGTAAATACCAGTGTTGTTTCACAGAGCTGTATCATTTTACATCAAACTCCTGATAAAACTCAGTAAATAAACTTTTCTCAACATTTAAACACTGAACAATTGGATTGTTTACTGCTAAATATTTACTGTGAATTCTTAAGAAGTGTTTAAAAACAGGTTTTTCTAGTTTCTGTTGCAGCAGATGCCCTAATAGGATCTCTCTTCAATCCTCATTTTTCTTTGCACAAACATTGTTTAAGCAGGAAGAGCTTAATTTAAGCCATACTCTTTTATCAGAATAAACCTTAGATGTGTTTTCAAAATACTGGCGCTCCTCTCTCCCCTGCGTTTCACAGGTCAAGAAAGCAGGTGATGCATCCAGTAGCCTATTGCTTAAACCTGTCATGATGCCAAGTAAACATACTGTTTCACCAGCCCAGCTCTGTAGGATAAGACTCCTTAAATTTACTTCCATTGCACTACTTTAGATTATCTTTGCTCAAGAACGGGGCATATAGTTCCAGTACACAGGAGTTTTAGCATCTTCTGACAGTTTACCCTGGGAATATTAATGGCTGAAGACCAGAAGATCTGGAATTGAAGAAATTACTTGGTGCCTTGGTTGAAATAATTTTAGTGATACTTTCCGTTACAGAAAATTTGATTTCAGTGAAGTTGTCATCAACTGACAGCTCATCTCTATCTATTTGGAACGTAACATGCTTTACCTTTCCCAGGCAAAGCGAAGCCTTACTGTTTTAATGACAGTTCCTGGGACAGAATTTACCTGCTGCTGGGTTTGAGTATAAATTTAATGTGGTTAAATGCTTGATCATGTAAGTTGTAGGTGGGCTTGAGGGAGATGTGGTTAAATATTTGATTATTTAAGTATAGGTGGGCTTGAGAGACTGACTGAGTTCAGATGGATCTAAAAAGACCTAGTTGTACTAGTAAGGTACTCAGATATTGATCCGCAGTTTCTAACGCAAAGAGATCAAAACATTCCTCGGGACTAGCAGAGGGTAATAAGAATCTGAGAACAATGTGAGTGCACGAGAGGATGCCACTGAAACCAGTGAGGAAAGCAGTCCAGAAGAAGATTGTGGTACTTTGAAGCTGCTGCAACAACAGTCAATAATTTGGAACTGTTTGAGAAGTAGCTTGCTGAAAGCATCATCATCGTCATCATCATTGTTCGTTGCTTGGATAAAATTTAGTTGGTTTTTAGTTGTTGTTTTTCAACTGCTTAATTTTAACTAGAAAGTATCAAATGGTAGCCTGTCTTTGAGTATTGTGATTTTGTTTTTGTAACAGAAAGAGTTAGGTTCTTTTGAGGGTGGGTGGCATGGGGAAGCAGAGAGAAGAGGGGGAGTACCTTATGTAATTTTAATGTTATTTATTTATACACTTATATTTCAAAATGTTAGCCGTAGTCAGATCTTCTGTATTCAGCTCAGCCATAGGAAGAAGGAAACAGATTAGAGAAGAAATAAAATGCATGAGAAAACTTCAACTAAAGTAACAGTCATTAATACAGTTGGGGGTTTAAATTAAAAAATGTCCCCAGAATGTTGTTTAAAATCTTACTAAAGGAACCATTTCTTAAATGAAATACAATATTTAGTGCTTTGAGACACAGATGACAAGTAAAGCAGCACAAGTAAAGAATTGTAAAATGATCTTTACCTTTTCCCTTGGTTTATAGAACTTAAGATAGTGAGGTGGCGTTGCCATTTAGTACGGTTCTGGCCTTCATTTGTGTCTGCAGACATCTGGCATGCTCGAATACTTGCCTTTACATTTCAAGTACCATAGAACCTATTCATCCTTTTAATAGAATTGGAACCCTCTAAATTCCATAGAGTAAAGTGGTAAAGGAGTCATGGAGTGTTGTGCAGCTTTCAAAGTGCATAGGATAAAGCTTACACCTCTGTCAAAAAATCAGCTTTGAATCCACAAAGAAGATTCAGAGGACTACTAGTATTTCCCTAAAATATAAAGGTGTTTTTACCTTTTATTATTATTGTTGTTTAATTAAATGCTGTTTGAGCTGGAAATTTGCATTTCATATACAACATCCATGCATTTTTCTTCCTATTAGTGAAAACTCTTCAGCAGCATGTACAGCATCTGGGTCTACATTTGCAAAATGCTATAAGCAAACACTTTCCTTCTTGCAAAGCCTCTTTCTGTGACCAGGGAGTGTGCACAGGAGTCCTGAGATCAGTGTGAACTTGTGGCCTACAGGCTAAAGCCCTGTGTTTATAGAGCAAAAAAAGGCATAAGTCAATGATGATGGCTCTTCTAGCACAGACAGTTCTCAAATTGCAAGAAATAAAACATTGTACATTAGTGATGTGAATATTGTAGCCTTTCTCTCATTCTTTGCAAGCAGGCTTACCCAGTTCAGCTCAGGCTTTCTAAGCATAATATCAGTAATCTCTGCTGCAACAATACTAGAGGACTGTGAACTTTCAGTTCTTTTTTCGGTTGTCAGTTAATCTGGCAAAGAGGAAAGGTAATCTCTTTTCCCAAATGCTGAGAGTGTGGGGAGCTGCTGTTGGTAGGAGCAGCAGCAGGGGCACAGTGCAGGCAGCTGGTGCGGGAGGAGCAGTTCTCACGCACTCCCTGTCTCTCTCACACAAATGTCATCAGTTGGTGGTAGGAGTAGCAGCAGTGGGATCGCAGGGGTATATCTCATATGATTCACTGGGGTCCTGAGTTTATAAAAATAGTTAAAAGGACACAATTTCTAATAAGAAGTAATCTCTAGGGTGCAATGCCCTGGAAGGCAAGCCTTCTTTTCTTTTGGAATTTTCCACTTCTCATCGTGACGTCTTTGCATTGAGACACCAAGCAGTTGTGAGCATTCCCATGGCAAAGCAAGTCTGTGGTTTGCCATGTGCACAGGCTCGTTGTTATACATTCCCTGTGCTTTCATTTTCTTTGTTTTTTCATTGCTAAACATAGAAAACAACAACTACTCTACACTGAATGTATTTCCTGCCTTATTAAAATAAAGAAATCACTGTTGATAGTTCTTGCCATGCGCTTACCAATATTGTTTTTTTGTTAAAAAGGCTTACCTGATATCCACACACCCCACCCCACCCCTGATACTTTATTGCTTTAGGAAAGTTTTGGATTGATATCCCTAGATAGTGAAGTCTTCTACTATAAAGGCTGTCACTGGTAATGTTATTTTATCTGTTTAAGCAGCATGTCTTTAGGGTAGTTGAAAAAAGGGTTGTATTGGTGGCTCAGACTTCATACTCACTGAGGCAGAAGTAGCAATTGGTGTTGATGGCAGTACTACACTGTACCCAGCTTGATACATCACTCAAAGTCCTCATCTGTATTTTGCTATTTTGTGCATCGCCTTATATATATTTGTATAAGGTATATGCCTACAGATTTCAGAATAAAGTAACAATAGAAAATGTTTATTGTAAGATTTATAGCTCAGATTGTATCCACCATCCAGACACAATATTAGCCATCTGTTTTAACAGCTGTTTTGCATCCTTGGTACTAGTGGGATTGAAAACATTTTTGTGACCAAAATGACTGAAAAGTATGAATTAATAGCCATATAATACACAGCTATTAAATCAGAATATGAGAGATTGCTTGCTGCAGATAACAGCACTTATTCTTTTCAGCACTTTAAATACTTGTTGTCATTATTCCTCATGACAGTTTGTTTTCAGCGATTACGTTTTTTGACATTGTCAGTACTTACTGATAGTGACAGAAGATACTGAGTTGTGTGACAGGGAATTTCAGTCTAGTTTGAAACCATTATCATATGTAATAGATTATTGGTGGTATAAATCATGCTGGTATAAACTTGGCCAAGTTCTTTCTGTTCTGGACTATTTTGGATGCTATTCCGTTTCTGATATACTGTAAGGAAAACTGTACTGTAAAGGTACAAGAGCTGCCACAGACTGCAGTATTGATGGCCGCATTTATGAATCCCTCCTGGTTCATACAGACTGTGGAAAAGACATTCCCCACTGAGGAGCTTTGTACTATTTACACAGTGCTTAAAATTACAGTTTTCCCTGTATTGGACTCAAAGCTTTTACAGCTTGCTCTGTTCTGCCACAGCAGGATGTTAAATTCACCCCTCAAGTTTATTTTGTCCGTGAGTTTTAATTGTCGTACTGAGTTTCTTATTTTTCATTCCCTGGGTATTGTCATACCATTCCAGTATTTCTTCAGGAGACATTCGTGTTGAAGTGAAATAAACTGACTTTCAGACCCCAGCCAGAGGAAATTTTAGAGTGTTTAAAATGAAAGCCTGGGCACAATAAATGTTGGTTTGTCATATCTTATAATTTAAATTATCTCTTAAGTGCTGCAGCATTTCCCATTTGATCAAACTGTGGAAGGTCAATGGATCACTGTACACATCATTTTATACTCCCAGTTCATATCTTGCATTCCATTAAGAGAATTCTTTGTGGGAAACTGCTAATGCTTGAGAAATGCTGTGGAGAATACCCATCTATTTTGTGTTTCTGTTTTCATTTTTAATCTGTCTGTCTTAAAAACTCAAACGAGATGCGGTATTTGTTAAAACAAACTTCTTTCACTTCACTGAATAAAACTACAGAATCCTTTGATGAATTCTGCTGTGCTATAGAGGACCATCATTGTCACAGCTCTGGGACTGTTTATCGTTTGCTCTGCTGTTCATGTGAGGCCTACTGTTTTTGGTTTGTGTTAACAGCTTGCGCAAGTGGACTCCAGAGCTGTGCATCTTGGTGCTGTCTTTGTTCGTGGGCTTACAACTTTACTCATGGCCAATAGTGCCTGTGGCTTTCCATTCAGAATGGATGATTTGATGCCTTGGGAAGCATTTGATGGAAAACTTTTTCAAGTGAAGTATCAGCAGTCACATCAAGGTTGCTCTTTGGAGGAGCTTTTGGAAAACAATGTGAGTAATTGTATCCTCTTAGACAGTCCTGTACTCTTTCAAAAAGTGTACCTGTCCATGTTTGTTCTTTAAATATTCATATTTATACTGGTCCCCTTTCTTTGTGTTTTTCCTTTTTTCCTTATTCCTTTTTCATCTTTTCTGGCAAAAAGCTAAGAAGGTAGGAATACTGAAAGAAGCTAGTATTTTTTTAGAATCTCAACAAGTACCTTCCTGTTGTCAGTTCTCCTTTTCAGAAACTGGGGATTTGAGTGCATGCTCTGTTACCAGAAAACCAGTATGACTTAATGTATGACTGCTTAGGCAAATGTAGGAAGATATCAGCAGATGCTTGCTAGGAATGGGCATATCTGATGCTTTCAGATAGCATCCTGTCCAGGCTCAGAGGTGGGTTCTGCTGGACTGAGTGCAAGGCTGTATTAATGCATTAGTGAAGCCACAAACCAGAGGTGGCTGCTGCCTTCCCACCACAGAATACATGGAGACGTGCCTGGATCAACCTGTACTCAGCTGGGTAGATAGCTCTTACAACCATTAATTACTGTGGTTACTTTCAACATGGAACAGAAAATCCTGTATAATTTTTGAAAATGTTACCTTTGAAATGCTTTAACCTGCTGCTACATACATCACTTGAGGTTAAAATAAATAAAAGTGATTATATAGAAATAAAACATTGGGTTTGAATGGTTTTAATCTCATGCATTCAATAGCAGTGTTTGTGTAATGAATGTTCTTTTTTACATTTTTTGGTCCAGTTCCATACCATGCTGATCTGGAATGATGAGTGGAATGTGTCTGGGTGGGTGGAATGTATGTATTTTCAACATGGAGGAGGAGAATAATCAATCATGAGATTAGGACTATAGCTTCTGTCCAGATCCTGTGGTTCCCATTAACTGGTCCACTGACTTTAGTAGATTTTTGGACTGGGTCAGTGTTTCATCCAGATTTTCATGTAGTACTCTTTCAGAATGATAGGGAGGGGTCTACAGAATAAATGGGAAAATATAAAACTCTACAGATCTGTGTGAAATTGATACTCCTGTTTGTGTAGAATTTACCTTAGTGAATAACTTCTACAATATATGTGTAAATCTCTACAAAATTTATATTGGCTGAGAAGTATTTTTAAATGTGTTAGGTATTATGTTTTAGCTAACATTTGACAATCTTGGTGTGATCATGTTAAAGTTTTCTTTTAACCTGTCTTAGAAGGAAGATGCTTAGATCCCTAGAAGAGAGTTGGTAATTTGTTTGTTCAATGGAAATATCTTGGTTACAATTTTAAAAAGCCTGATACTCTAGTGTGAACATACTCCAGATAAACTGCTCTGTTATGGGGAAAAAATAACCTAGCCCTGTGAACATACAGAGTAATTTAAATATACCCTTTTTTTTGTTTTTGTGGTATGATTTTATGATACATATAAGGTAGAGCTAGCTCTCAGACTCATGAAATAGCTTTCCATCTTATCAGTTTGAAGCAAAAATCTGGTTTGGGGAGAATTGCCAAGAGATGCCAGTCTGGCTTTGGACACTGGCAAGGCAACAAGCATGTGATTGGCCAATGTGATTGGCTTTTTCTATTATTATAAGGTCAACTTTAATAAATAAAACTGCTACTTAGTTCCTGGCAGAGCTTAATGCGCCACGAAGAGACAAGATCTTTCAGCCCTTGTTTCTTAACAATCTACCCTTGAGCACCATAAATCTAATCTGATGATAGCAACATCATTGTATTCAGAAAAAAAGTTATTCTACTTGAGGTGTTTTGTTACAGAAAAGGTAAGTAATAGGAAAAAGTTGCTCCTTTTGATATTTGGTGCTTGTGTCCTAACTCCTAAGATCCCTTCTTTATGATCTGGACAGTTGCATTACTTCAGGGTGTTCAGGAGATCTCGAAGTCAGTGCTGTTTTGATTATGATGCACTTTAAAATATAGTTAATAACTCTATGAAAATTGCAGCAGAAATACAGTCTTGGTTAAATACTACACATATACCAGAAATCAGGAACATTTTGGAGTTTACATCCCACCTACTCTTGTACCAAAAGACAAAAATACGTAAATTAAATACAGCTAATATGTTTGTCCAAGTTTCTGTGTGGCTTAGCTCTTCGTGCCCTAGCAGCTGTTAAGGATGAAAAATGGGAACCTTCTGATAAGAATAACAAAGTAGAGCCAGCTTGCTTTTAAAAAATAATAATTTGCTGAGTTCATATTGTGTTAGTTCTCAGGTTTTGTAACAGTAATAATATTAGTTTGTTTATCCACACAGAAAGTTTGATATAATAGTCTCATAAAGCAGTGAGGCAGTGGTATTATCACTTTATTAGCCTATATTAGTGGTATTAATAACACTTTATTAGTGTTATTATGCTTAACACTAACAAGTGTGTTAATGATCAATTTTTTTAAATTAAAACCAAATTATCTAGTGGGACCAGCACAGTGGTATGGTTTATCCTTCTCTGAAGATGCCTTTCACCCAGCCTTCATAAACATATTCTGAATTTATTCTCCCTAGAACACACTGAAGAGTTTTTCTCATTAGCAGGTGTTCTTCACAGACTGTGTTCAGTTTGTGTGAAAAATAATAAAATCAGTGTGGTTTGCTTAAGGATCTGGAAAGTGGTTCATGAAAAAAATGGATTCAGGGATTCAGACTCTAGCTCTAATTTAATTGCTTCTTTCTCCCCCTTCACCTTGGTGTTTACAGAAAGGAATTGTCACCCTGTCAAAATCAGTTTTATGAAAATTACAAAGGATGCTGTTGCTTTAAAATCTGTCTGAATCCTTTTCACTGTGTACTGCTGCCCACGTGCCCAGTACAAATGGGTGAAACAGAAAAAGAGTTTTAAGATCTGACACTTCTTCAAAGCTTACTGAAATCCGTGAAAGTTAAGGATATATCACCTCTCTTAGAATTGCATCTTTAGATAGCTCTAGCTTGTCCTTTTGACAGCAGAAGGTTTAATTACCCAAGGTAAATATTTTTTGAATTTCCTCAGTTCTCTTTAGACTTGGTTATATTTTATCAGCCAGAAATTTTGCTTTAACACTATTCATTTAAGTTTTGTTTCTAATATATGAGATTAAGATACTTTGATTTTCACTGGTGTGTTTTCCATGAGTTCATCAGTCCTCATCTGGAGGCTTTAACTATTGCTGCCTGAGGTATTGCTGATAGAAGTCTAGTTAAGTGAATCTACAGAGGGAAGATAATAGAATGGGAAAGAAAACGATATGTAGATGTGCACAGACAAACAAAGCAAAATACTGAGGAATTGGAAAACATTCCTTCTGTAACCTTGCTCATCCTTCCAAAGATCCACTTTTCATATGAAATGTTTGAACTTAATTTCCTGAGTATGTGTGTAAGTGTGGCTAAGACAAGTCTTTTAGTTGTGTTATATGTGTTTGATCACCTGAAGAGAGAAAAGCAAAACAGTTGTTGATTTTTAAACCTGTTGTCTCCAGGAGTCTTTGTACACACCCTTCCAGAATCTGAAGACTTTGATTTGCAATGCTTGCATGGCTAAGAAAAGAACAATACAGAGCAGACCAAGAGGGAATGGATTTATGACAGGTTGGCATTGTGTTAATTTTTCTCAATAAAGTCTATATATTGATGAGCTCAATTATCCTTCAGCAACAGCTGTTTATATAGGGTGCCCATCAAGATAAGTAAATTGTAAGGTCTTTTTCCAAGAAAACAAGGAGAGGTCTTAGGAAATATATCTGGGTTTTAGGAATTCATGTGAATTTGATTATGCAGGTCTGGATAATGTCTCCATCAAGCTGCACGGTAAGATATATGCAGTAAAAATACCATTGATTGACAAAAACATTGCTGCTCTTTACTCAGTGACTAAAATTGTTCTTATAGAAGGAATTAGATGACTCAGAGGGGCTATTTTAATGTTGATAGCTGGAAGGTCTGGGTGAGGCACTGAAGAGAGAATATTCCTGATTGGACTGACTGATAGAGTTCAAATACAAGAAGGCTTTTGGGCGACCTGCAGTGTGGTAGGGGTTTTTGCCTAAGTCCATGTGCTTTTTTCCTCCAACTTTATGGCTTGGTTTGTGAAAGACATTTGTTTTCCCACCAGATATACCTCACTTTCAGGGTAAAAAACAAACAACATCTAAAAGGTTTTCAGTATCACTCACAGATCAGCCTGAATGTTGCAGCTTTAGAGGCTTTAAAATAATTCATGCTGAATCTCAGTGTTTATACTAGTTTAAACTAGTATTAAGGTTTTTACCTACTTAATATCTGATCAGTTGTTAATGTCAGTGAGGATAAAAATTACTGCTTCAAAATTTCTTGAGAAAATGACAACAGACAGAATGATTTCCTGCTAGTTCAGTACTTCGTATTACGTGATAGCAATACTTCTACATATGATACTACACCATACTGGTGCTGGACATGCAAAACTAAGGGTATCTGTTGGTGATTTGTGATACCAGACCTTGTTAGCATCTGCTGTTCCTTGAGAGCTGTACTTAACCATTTTAATTATAATTTGTGATTCCAATTTGGACAGGTTTTCTGTTTTGTTTTAATGACTGCAGTCTCCAAATCTGTGTCATAAAATTTTGATCTGGTTTCTAAATACACTTGTTAACAGCTTGTAATCATAATGTGCATATAGATGGAAATGAAGACAAGAACCATGCTTATTAGACTTAGTTTAGTTTGGGGAAAATCATAATTCTACATAAGTATTTTGGCATAAAACTAGGGAATGTTGTTTCCCAAAAAAGAACATGATGTCTCTCTTTGTCTTTATTTCATTTTATGTACAATCAGAGTTGCTTAGTAAACAATTTTTTTTCAGGAACACAACAAAGAGAATTTAATCCCAGGTTCCGACAAACACACAAAAGTTCTTTCATTCCTCCATATCATAATCAGGCAAGAGGTTCCCTATCAAGAAATCCTCAACCACAAGGTAAAAAATGTTTGTATGTGTGTGTATTTACAATCATCTCTATCAACAGTATCACAGCACTGTGTCCATATGCTGTTACCCTGTGGCCACAGCAGTCAGTGCAAAACTTGTTACCAGTTATAGCTGGGTACTACCATTAGAAAAACTAACTCTGCAAGCTGAGGTGAAATGCATGACTTACATGATGAAACTTTGAAATCATATTACTGATACCTATTTATCCCAACTTTTGTATACCTTCCTTGTACACTGTTATGTTTCCTGCTCTTGCATTTTTTATATAAATCATTGGATAAAATGCATTAAAAAGTAATGGAACAGTAACCACTGGAGTATACCTAATGATTAGTCAGGCTTTGCTCACTCTTATCAGTTAATGTTTAAGAATTCCATGACAATGTCTCACTATGGAGGAAAGAGTGCCTCTACCCAGAAAGCATAAACCTAAGAAGCACTGGTATTTCTCTGGCATGATGATTTGAATCCCCTCAGGCAGAGAAATAATTTAACTTAGGCATCCCTTGTTTTATGGTGAATACTAACCACTGATCTGTTCTAATTAACTTCTCATCCTCTAGCTGTATTTTGAGAAGGGGGAATTCAGCTGTGGGGTTTTTAGGGGTTTGGGTTTTGGTTTTGTTGTTGAGGTTGTGGGGGGTTTTGTGTTTGATTTTATTTACTTATTTTAGGTTCTCTTATAAATATCTTGGGTATGTGTCCATGTAACTCAGAGCAGGCCATCTGAGCATCACCAGGAGATAGATTTTCATTCAGTGTTTCTTGTTTGTTAATGTAAAAGACTTTTTATTTAACATGCTGACTTTTGTGTGTCCCATTCTGAGTGTCTGTCCATTCTGATGCTTGTTAAACAGATTGTAGGTATCTAATTTAAATCTAAGATTAGCTTTCTGTTATTGAGATATAAAATTTATATGCCAGGCCTTTGCACTCTATGTGCTTTGCATTTAAAATCTTGCCTGAGGTAGGAGAGATTTCTGTCATAAAGCATGACTTAATGGACTCCAGACTTGTGGCAGAAACATCATGTGCCATATAGCCTATTGGTAGACAAAACTTCATTAATTAACAGTTGAGACCACTAGTATGTTGTTGGAACCACATCATTACTTCATTCTACAAATAGTGAAGTGTTTTGACAGTTTCATACTTGAATTTAGAAGCTGTTAGATTCAGAGATCAACTATATTCTGCCTAAGAGAATTATGTTAAAAAAAAAAAGCTTTTTTTTTTTAATTTCCATGCATCTTTGCCTTGTTTTTCTTCCATCTCACTACTGGAAGAGAGAAAAGGGAAATAGGAAACTTTTGTTTTGTAAATCATGTTTTCAGAAGTGATTTATTTTTCCTTAAAAACAAGGTCTGGGTGAAAAACTTTCATGGAAAATTGAAAGCAGTTTTTCAAGGGAAAGGAAAGATGAGTGTCAGGGAATGATATGGGAAAACCAGAATTGTTGGAGCTATGTATCACTCAACAGAAGCTCTCTTGTCCAAAACAAAAGGGAATTACCCAGAGTCCCATTTCTTCATAGAATGTAAGTGCATCAAAAGGATGCATTCGCTTCAGTCTTAGCACACTGTAAACCATGTAGCTGAACATAATACAAGTATAATGAAGAATCTGAGTTTGCAGCAAGTTCGAATTTGCTAGGTATTTAATCAGGGCTTCCACAGTCACGTTGCATACTCTGTGTTCAAGCATATTTCCAATTAACAGGGGTTTGATAGAACTGTAATGCAGGTGGGATTTCATAGCACTTCAGTACTGAAAAAATACTTCATTTACAGTTTGAGTACTGTTTTGCTTATAGGAATCTGTAACTACAGCATTATTGGACACAGGCAGACTTAAACTAATAACAAAGTGTTTGTCAAATATCAATAAACTAATATCAAAGTGTAGCTTATGTCTGGTTCTAAATTTTCCCTCCCTCAATTCACACAGTGTGATCTGCCAACCCCGGTGTATGATTCACTATCCTAAACCATTGGACAAGGTTTCAAAAGCTACAGTGGTCCAAGAGCTTTTAAGAAGAGCAATGGCACAATGAACTTTATTCTCCAATGCCTCAAAATACTAGCCATTAATTCCATATTAACTGGAGAGGCATTTGTTCTGTTTTTGGAAGATGCATAAATACACTTTCTTCTTGCAGACTATCTGAATAAGTTCTTGTTTTATTGATTTAATGTTAATTAAAACTGCTAAATTCCTCTCCTACTTCCTCCAGGTAGAGAATATGGATTGAGACATCCAGACTGGAGGAGAAGATTCCACCTTCCTCCTCACTAAAGAATGCATATGCCCAGGTAGCAAGCTGAGATGACGGGACAATTGCCATTGAAATATTTTTTGTCTATGAGAGACTCTTTTTATGGACTTTACAGAGTAACTGATCATGTGATGGTGGAGGAAATCACTCCAAGCTGTGGTATTCAGTGTGCTAATAACTTGTCATGTTAGGTCTAAGTTTGCTACGAGTCTAGAGTCACTAAACCTCGAGTGAAAGATACCATCTGAAACACAGTAGCATACCAGTATAGCTGAATTTTGACACTGGAAAGTCTGAAGTGTTTTGAGACTTAAACTGTAAGTTTTCTATATTGTTGTTGCAGTTGTGTATATTGCAAGAGTTTGCTCACCATGAATAATGTGGCATACCCATGCTAAATTGTGGTTTGTGTCTTAATTGTGGATTATCTCTGTGCCCGGGAGCAAAGTATATCAACAAAGAGGAAGGCAGAAAAGAATGCTAGGAGACCTGCCTGGATGAGCAAGAAGCTCCTGGACACACTGTCACACAGAAAGAAACTGCAAGGAGTGAAAGAAAGGACAGCTGGAATGGGGGGAATATAAGGAAGCTGCCCAAGCAACAAGAGACCTGGTTAGAAAAGCTAAAGCTGTTAGAATTAAATCTAGCCAGGGAGATCAAGGGGAACAGCACCAATTTCTGTAGGTATATTAATGGTAAAAAGAAGACTAGGGAAGGTGTGGGCCCCCTCAGAAAGGAGACGGGAGAACTGGTGACAAGCGACATGGAGAAGGCTGAGGTTCTCAATGACTTCTTTCCCTCAGTCTCCACTGGCAGGGGCTCCAGCCACACTCCCAGAATAATGGAAGATAATGGCAGGGACTGGAAGAAGGAACTGCTCATGGTCAGTGAAGATCAGGTTCATGACCATCTGAAGAACCTGAAAGTGTTCAAGTCCGTGGGACCTGATGGGATACACCCAGGGGTGCTGAGGGAACTGGTGGATGAGGTTGCTAGGCTGCTCTCTATTATATTCCAAAAGTCCTGGCAGTCCAGGGAGGTCCCCACTGACTGGAAAAGGGGAAACATAACTCCCATTTTCAAAAATGAAAAGAAGGATGACCCAGGGAACTATAGACCAAGCTAGAGAAGGGTAGATTTAGATTAGAAATTAGGAAGAGGTTCTTCCCCATGAGGGTGG
This sequence comes from Dryobates pubescens, assembly GCF_014839835.1. NCBI lineage: Eukaryota > Metazoa > Chordata > Aves > Piciformes > Picidae > Dryobates > Dryobates pubescens. The sequence continues at coordinate 29,570,953 of NC_071617.1, forward strand.
TGAGACACTGAGACAGGTTGCCCAGGGAGTGGTGGAAGCCTCATCCCTGGATGTTTTTAAGGCCAGGCTAGATGTGGGTCTGAGCAACGTGATCTAGTGTGAGTTGTCCCTGCCCATGGCAGGGGGGGTGGAACTAGATCATCACTGGGGTCCCTTCCAACCCTGGCAATTTTGTGATTCTGTGAATTTACAAGACCCAAAAATTACTATTGCTTTTGGTACTTCTAGTTAAGCAACTTCTCTCTCTCAGCTGACTGTGTGGAGTAAACCACAGCACTGATGAGGAGAGAAAGAATCTGCCATGCTTTATTAATAAGTATTAATAAATAATACTTATGAGAACTAAGTATTTTTCCTGTCCAGTAATTCTGAAGAGAAGTGTTTTAAATAACACTTGTTTTCAGAATTATTTCTTTAAAATTATGTATTTGACTTTGTGATTCAGTTTCAGTGATGTGTGTCATTAATTATAAAATTAATTGATTTTAAACAGACCTACTATAAATAATATTTAAGAGCTAGAATAGAATAGAATCTAATAGACCAGACCTGGTTGGAAAAGTCCTTCAAGATCAGTCCAACACCCAACACCATCTAATCAACTAAATCATGGCACCAAATGCCTCATCCAGTCTCCTCTTAAACACTTCCAGTGATGGTGACTCCATCACCTCCCTGGGCAGCACATGTGATTTTTAACAGTACCATAGGGTCATGTATCGGTAAATTGGTACCATAAAAGACCCTGTTCAAGTCATTGCTTGTGGTTTTTAACAGGCTGGTTTAGAGATTACAACAATGTTCTAATGTTTTCCATTTACATACTCATTCAGCTAAAAATAATCAGAGGTACTTTACTTAATTACTGACTAGGGGTTCTGTAGAAATCTAATTTTAAATCATGAAGTGTAAAAATTGCAGTAGAGGAAAAAAGTGTCAGCATCTCTTATGTCACAAAGAAAGCAGGTGACACACTTAGAATTGTGTTTATATGTTTACTCCTCTGCATTTCAGCCTAACAGAAAATTGTCTCAATCTATGCAACCTTCAGCATGCTTTCCTTAGGTTTCTGGCAGACTTTGAATGGGGCTCTCTTAAGTGGATGCTTATGGAGCTGATGAGTTTTCATCTGTCTATGTGCTGTGGAATTAAAGTATCTGTAGTTTTGTACTTAAGCATTTTCAGTACATGATGTTATATAATGACCTCTCTTCTTCTCATAAAGGAAAGTGTATGATGAGAGAGAAATGAAAGCCTGATATCCCATTCCTGCTCTCAAAAGAGACTGAGCAGCAGAAAAAAGAGGATGCCCAAAGACAGAGGCAAAATGCTTAGAGCAAATTTTGAAAACTGATGCAGTTTGCAGATTTTCCTACGCGCCTGTCTAGATCCTGAGGATGTTGGCTGTTCCAAACTGTGAAGTCAGTGGTGTTTCATGGGGACAAAACTTTGTGTTTACACAGAAAACTGTGGCCCTAATGTTTATCATGCTGGAAAGTCCAGGCTTCTGGATTATTGTTCTTTTTTGCTTTGATTTCTATTATTAGCGTCTTGTTAATGTTAATCATTCTAGGTTTTACTGATACAGAAGCTGTATATCAGTCTTGGGCTTCTGCCCAATTATGGTGCTGCCAGGATTATTTATTTTTATAAGCATTTGAAAATCAAATATATGTCTGAAAACTATCTCACAACTCATACTAACAGAGAGTAGGAGATGCTATAAAACTTAATGCTTGCATTAAGACTTGCAGAACTTAAGGTTCAAAACGTAAGTGCTGATCTGGGTAATTAATACACCCAGAATGTGTCGTTCTGGTAGTTTAATCACCTACATAATGCAGATCACAAAATCTTACCTTGCAACAGGCCATAACTTCTGAAATTCTTTCAGTGTGGATTGATGCTCGTGCTTCGTGTTTGGCTTATCAGAACTGTGTCTTTTACATCACCCAGGTGACCTTATTCATTACAGGAAGTGGATGAAAATGGATAAGAGAAACAAGACACACTTCTACAAAATGCTGTGTGCTGAAGATCATAAAAACTTCATCAGCATTTAAAAAATGGTGGGAAGGCTGTAATCAGAAATATGTCATACCTAATTTTCAATTCCATTTTATGTTGTATACCTATGGTTTCTAGCCTATGGCTTAGGGAATTAAGTTGTGAATGTTGTGAAGCAGTTGTTACACAATTTGTAGGTTCCAGACAGTATTGCTTGGACCACTTGCTGACATAACTATGGAAAACAATCATTAAAAAAATTAAGTCAATCCTAGCTGTTGAGAAAGGCTGGAAAATTTTAGTTAATTCATCTGGTTCTGTTGTGAGAAACACTGTGTCTATTCTGTTAAACCTTTATGAAGCTCAGAGTGCCCAGTCTTGAGCAAGAAAAGGTACTTTTGAAGTGTTTAAATATTATAATGGATAAAAAAATACCACTTTGCAGTCATAGCTTACTTTCATAGTTCCTCTTTCTCAGAGAATGATAAAAGGATATATAAACATTCCAGAAAGTTAGTTTTTGGTGTTGGTTGGCTGGTTGGTTGTTTTGGGGTTGTTTTTTTTCCATACAAAACTGCTACAGCTTTAATATCCTATTATTTTGGGGCCTTTCAGATCTGAGTCAAATCTGGACTAACTCTTCTGAAATTCCTTGTATTTTCCTCCATACATAGTGAGTCATTTATGAAACATTTGAAATTTATGCTAAACTTTACATCTGTTCATCTATTTTTATCCTCTTTTTTTTATCCTGTGAGCCTATGGCCAGTATAATTTTGGAGGAAATACTAAATCCGGGGGAAAGTAACAGACATTTTGTATGCATTCTTTCCCCCCTCCCCACATGACAATTGTTTAAATCACAGAGAGTAAAATTTTTCCCTGTTGACATGATGGATGCATCTTATGCAGATATTAGTGTCATCATGGTTTCACTGATAAAGTGGTCTCAAGAGATCTTAAATAAATGGGCAGCATACAGGTAGGGCAGCTGGCCATCTCCTCTGCTAATTTTCACTGATCTATTATTCATCACACAGGCTTTATTACTACTTTGGAGATATATGTGGTTTTAGAATATAAAGTGTACATAAGTACACTTGAAACTAAATGTCTTTAGAAGTGTTTAGCATGAGGAGAAAGCAGTGTTTTTATATTTCGAAAGGAAAATGTTCCCCTAATTTTGAAATCTATTTTCAGAAGAAGTACTGTAGCTATTGTATTGCTTGCAATTTCCTTTATGGTACAGTGATTACCAATTTAAATTCAGTTTGTCTGGTTTAGTCCATTATTGTTCAGTTAATATTAGCTCTTAGGCCTAGTGCAGGTAACTCAATTTTGAGTTAACTGTCAGCAGAATTAGTTCCTATATAGTATAAAAATTATTTCAAAGTGAATGGCGTTGTCAGACATACATAACACTGTAATTTCCTCACATGTATATTTCTGTTTGTAACCCAATAAATCTATCTTTTATACTCTGTATATAGCAACAGTACAGATGAAATAAATTGTCAGCAATACAGGATTTCTAGTTCAATTTTTACACAATATGGTGTCTGATTTGTCTTCCAGGGATCCTGTCATGATAGGGACTTTCCTGCTTTCTTTTGGTATTGTCACTGATTGTAATATTACTACCACTTTATTCTTCTTTTCCTCATAAACTTCTTGGAATAACGTGGTCTGAGTTTTATGAAAAGTTCCCAGGTTTCAGAAATCTCATGATGAGATGAGATGCATGGATGACCAAAGAGTTGCTGAAAAACATACACAGAAGAAAGAAGTTCACAGTATGTGGAACAAGGGACTGGTGACTTAAGAGGAATATAGGAACGTTGAGAGGGGATATTACTAGTATTGATAAACATCTGAAGGGTGGGTGTCAAAAAGAAGGGGCCAGTCGTCTCTTTTCAGTAGTGCCCTGTGATAGAACAAGGGGCAACAGGTACAAGTGGGAACACAGAAAGTCCCACCTCAGTATCAGGAAAAACACCTGGACTGTGAGCTTGATGGAGCACTGGAACAGGCTGCCCAAAGAGGTTGTGGAGTCTCCTTCTCTAGAGACTTTCAAAACCTGCCTAGACATGTTCTTGTGTGGCCTGCCCTAGGTGATCCTTCTTTGGCAGGGAGGTTGGACTCAATGATCTCCAGAGGTCCCTTCTAACCCCTACCATTCTGTAACATGTAATAGAGTATTTTAAAAGAATGTAACTGTGTGCCAGAATGTGTTGGTAATTCCACCCCCTGCCCTTTAATATGAGAAAAGATTTCTGCTCACCTCAGTAAACAAAGTTAAGTACACATAGAGTGGGAGTTTTGCTGTGCTTGTTGTGGTATGTTGTGAATTGTTAGCAATAATTACCCTGACTACTGAAGAATTGTTAGCTTTTCTGGGAGGTTTTTTTTCTCTTCCTAATGTTAGACCATAAGCAAAAGCTGCTTCTTATTATTTCCAATCCAAAAGATTTTATTTTTCCCCCACCAGGAATCACAGAGTGAAAAGAGACACATTAATTTCCTGTATCACTTTACATTGAACTTTACATTGGTCATAAAGTATCATATAGTATCATAAAGCTTATGGACTGTAGAAGAAAGTCACATACAAGAACATGACCTTAAAGATGGCAGTCTAATATAGAGTTTCCTTGGGCAAAATGTGAGTTTGAAGCAAAGGAACCTATGTCTGTGAAGAAAAGCATTCTTATTTCTTACTTGGCTATATTGCTGACTGTCTTTCCTAGCCTGTGTGCTGGATGTCTGCCTTTCATCAAGTACTCACTTATTTACTTATTAGCCTTACTATTGCTCTTTTGGAAGGCAATTCAGAGAACACTGACAAACATCAATGACTGAGTTAACTATGACTCAACAGAAATTATGACGTGGTCATTGTGAGAGAAATAGTGGCCAACAGGAAGACACTTGTCAGCTTTCCTCTTTTTATTCTTCATCTTAAATTACTTTGATAATTTGTGATACCATCTGAATCTGAGCTACAGAACACTGAAACACTGAGTTAATCTTGGGATGCTGTGGTACTGTATCAAAATACCAGTTTTGTAAGGTGGGAAACTACAGTTTTCATTGCTTTGCTGCATGGTGATGCCAGTTTTATAAAGCAGGAAACTACAGTTCTTGTTGCTTTGCTACACTAGCAAACACTGTGCTGAAGCAAAGGGAAATAGCAGTGTTAAAGTTCTTTAAATCTTTTTCTTCCATGCTGTCTGAGCAAAGTTATAATCAGACATGTGGCATTCTTTTGAAAATTTAGTCTTCATTAAATGTTGGGGGTCAGAAGTTTACATGTCCATGTTTAAACATCATCTCTCTCTACTCAGATAAGCTGGGGAATAGGCTAGTATATGCTCCTTCTCTGGGAAAGTTGGTGAGAGATTCGTCTTTAATGCAGAGCCTGCTTCCTAGAGAGCATCTTTTGGTGATACAGGATCATGGGCAGTCCTGCGAATAAACAGAAACCTTGCCTGCTTTGACACATTGATATAGCATCCTTGAAAGTCTAGGATACCAGACGTTTTTGAGGCTGCTGAGGCTGCCCTCTTAGATATATTTTGATGACTTGGTAAGCTTGTTTCTGAATGTAGGTCATTCAGACTTGCTGAGGCTGCTCAGGACAGAGATCAGTGATGGCGAATTTACAGGTCTGGCGTATCCTACTGTCCCAGCTGCAGAGGTGCCTGACAGCCTGTAACCTGAATGCTCTACCAGCCTCTCCTGGCCCCCAAGGGGTTTGGCTGCCTGCAGCTGGGTGAGCTTGGATCCAGCTGGTGTGCGAGAAAGAACAGATGTGAGTGACTTGTGGAATGTCTCATGGCAGGTCCTTTGTCTTGAAATCTACATTTAAGCCTGAGCCTTTGCCCTTGGACCTTGCCTGTTTCAAGTCTGGTATCTTGCTGATTCTGCCCTTGTCTTGCCAGTCTGACTTGGTTTGTCCTGGGACATCCTAATCTTACTACAAAATTAATGACTAATATTTGGGTTTGCTTGTGTCATCTGGAAAATACATCTTTATTGTATTGAAAAAAACAACTTTACAGTCATGGACATTGGTTTAGGTAAGGAATCAAAACCAAGTACTGGCCCTGATCTTGTACTGAATGCTGCTCATTGCATGAGTAGGAATTATGATAGTACACAACTGAAAACTAACACACTTGAAATTGTAGTGCAGGCAGGCATTCAGCTCCGGTAAATTCAAGTTCTGTCTCCCTGTATCTGTATACACTTAACTGGGGCAAAAGGCCTCTGCAGAATTTCAGTCACATGGAATCTTGCATTCTGCCCTGAGTGTTCATATTTGTTATCAAAATTGTGTTTCATCAAGTAACCAAAAGACTCTCCTCTCCTCCTTGATTGTGTTTGCAACTACTGCTTACTTAATTTGCTAATCTCATACCATCACAAACCTCAAGATTACATGGTCTGGGGAAGCAAAGAGGAGACAGAATATGAAGGATGCCTACAACATTTAATATTTTTAGGCTTTTATCTTTATGATTGTTCTTTTTATTCTTCCACAGCTAGTCATTAGATCACATATTGAATGAGCAATTATTAGCAGTGATCATATAGATAAAAGGGATGTATTCAATGTTAATGTATTTAATCTAGGCATTAATTTTGATAGGAAATATGTTGATATTTCAAATGTATTAATCTTCTCTTTTTTATGCCAGAAGATGCAACAAATGCTATGCACAGAAACCAATCCTGGATATAAGCCCTCTGAAAATGCTTGGTAACTGAAGGAATTTCAATAGAAAATGATGCCTCCTGTCTCAAAAATTAGTTAGCCAAGTATACAGCTGGCCTTTGGACTCTTAATAAGAGCAAAACTATACTGTAAGAACTGTTCTGGTCTTGGATGTGATTTCTGATTATGCTGTGGGTAGTTCAAAAGGTTGTTCAGTGAAAGCAGTCATCATTTTCAGAAATGTGGTGAGAAACTTTCTTGTTTATGGCATTTGGAAAATGTAAGTCAAGGGATTAGCTTTATCAGATCCAGCTTTATGTTAGTCAAGGGTTTGTTTTGTTTGTTAATAGCAGAGACTCAGCAGGCTCTGTCTTTACTTTCTAGAATAATTTTCATTTGTGATGATGATGCAGCTCATCTGAAAGGATGTCAATGTATAATGTGCTGCCTTTCGATAATCATCTTTGCCCTCTGGTTTAATTACCCATCAGATCCTTCAGTTCTGATCTGCATTCTGCTGGAGGGTTTTCAGTTTGAATAAAGTTCATCCAGGTTTGAGGCATTCTGGTGATAAAGCAGACCTCTTGTTATGTAATTTGCATAGGAAAGATCAACGCATTTAAATACGGTGATAAGGCTGACTTAGAATCTTAACCATCTTTGGGCAAATTGCAGTACTCCTCTCTTTAACAAAGCCTTCGTGTTAAGGTGTGATTTAATTTCTACTTTACCTTCCCTATGCAGAGGGGAGGCTCTACAAAAGAGCAAATAGAATCATAGAATCTTTTTGGTTTGAAAAGACCTTTAAGATCATCAAGTCCAACCATTATCTGTCTCTGCCAATTCTGGTGCTAAAACATGCCACTCAGCACCACATCTCTGTGTCTTTTAAACACCTCCAGGGATGGGGGATTCAGCTACCTAGCTGGAGTGGTTTCTTCTAATATCCAACCTAATTGGAGACATTAAAAAAGATCCCATTACAATGACACATTTCCAAAGAAGGGAGGGCAGCTACCCAGATGACGTGCAGCAGCACAGAGCATTAAGAAGGCAGATAGTGCATCTACACCAAAAGCTCTAAGTTTCAAAAAATGAAACTAGAGCACACAGTTACTTCCATCTTGGTTGTAATTTCCTGAAGTACTTGACCAAAAGAAGTAATGATAAACTGCAAATTCATCCTTTTAGGAGGGAATTCTTAAACTTCTTTACATTGCTGATTACTGTATGAATTCTTGGCATGAAATAGTAGTGTAAGAAACTTTTGCTCCAAGCACAGTAAAAAATACCATCAAACTACAAAAATATTAAGTGCTAATAGGAGTGGGTTTATGTGTCCTAGTGCTGACTTGTTGGGAGTAGGAAAAGATCCCAAATTTGTCATTTTGCTTTTTTTCCCCCACTAATGTATTACTGTTTAATCAATCCACCATCCCTCTCCCTGATACACACCCCGCGTCTGTCTGTAGGGAGAGCCCAATTTAGCAAGGCTGATAGGTTGTTTCAGAAATTAGAATGGGGCCATGGCCGGGGGCTGGTGGGGGAAGCTTGTCTTCTGTTGCTTATGCTCCAGGAGTGCAGTGAGTCAGGGGGTTAAGTGCCCTATATAAGGCTCACTTTGGGCTACAGCTGATGCCAGCCTGCAGCTTCTAATTTTCAAGAGGATGAGCATCCAGCCTGCAGGAGGATAAAGCTGCATTTGCCTTTTCCGTTCACTGGCTATGATCTATCCATCAAAGGGAAGAGTGTCAACAGTTGTGCTTCTAGATATGTGAGGGTAACATGTGTGAAATTTCTGTAAGAGACTCTGTGGAATTTTTTTCCCGTACAAAAAGTTTCCTTTATGAAGTTGTAAAACAAGTACTTCATTTAAATCTATGAAGGACTTTTCCCCATCCTGATTTCTGTAGGTTTTCAATTGGGCCCACCCCAGAAGGAGGTAAATCAATTTAGTGGTAACTCTACAGAAGATTAAGAGGATGTGTGGCCAGAACTGTTTGAAAAAGTAGAAATTAAGGGCTGTGGTTTTTCTTAGATGGCTTGTGCAACTGCACCCTTTTAGATGTGTTACACTGACAGTGCTGGGAAATTAGCCCAGGCCTTCTGACTGCTGGTAGCTTTCCTGACTGCTTGACTACAAACTCGCATGACAGATTGCATCCAGCACAGTAGGCTGCAGAAAGTAGTTAATGGAAAATAGACTGCTTTGATGTTCACTTCTGGGGGGCTGATCCTCTGGTTTAAAGGCTAAACATCTATTGTCCTCACTAAGAATTTTCTTTATGAAAAACTTTCACAGACTGTGATTTTCCATTTTGTTTTCAGAGACTGTGGTTTGCTCTACTTCTACATTCAGTAGCCGGCAAATAGTTTCAAGAGTGATTTGTGATTTGAATCTCTAACTTCAGATGCTACAGATAGGACCTTATTTCTCAGAAATGGCTAAGAATCTCCCTCTTCTGCTAACGCAGATGTCTCTAAAGTGTTTCCATTAGAGCACCAGAAACGAAGGCACCTAAACACACTGGGTACTTCCCTGAAAAATGGGGGTAAGAACTGCAGAGATGCACCTTAGAAAATAGACTTGGCTGGAATTAAAGTGGCTGGGGGGAGGGTGAAGAGAGTGAGAGCAAATACAGTAACAGCCTATGATTAGAAATCTTAACAATGACAGTGAGTTCTGTTTAATTTCTAAATGCTTAAAAGCAGGCCTAGGGAAACGCTCTGCTTAGAAATGTCATGGAAAGTGCAGCTGGTCCACGGGCTTTATCTTGAAAAGCAAAGGATCTTTCCCATTTTGCAGTAACACTGCCATTTACAGGGCCATACCACTAGCAATTTGCAACAATGGGAGGGGAAAAAAGCTGCCATTTGACCTAGAATGCAATTTTCAACTAATTAATAAAGTGACCATTAGTGCCCGAGGGGATAATAACAGGAATAAGAACAAATTACTACGGGGTGCAAAAGAGGCTTGGGCATTGTATTGCAAATTTCTTATGGCACTATTCTTCTTTTTTTTCTCACTAATACTTTTAAAGTGCCCCCCACTCAACACTTGCTCCTTGTAGGACCCTTGCAAACCACATAAGAATTAGCCCTTCAAAGATCAATCAGGATCTAATTGTTGTTAACAAAGTGCCACCTGGAGAGAAATGTTACAATATACCTTCATTACAAAGCATTCAATCTCTCTCACTCTCACAAGTCCTGGCTACAGTAAAGACAAAAAGAAGCGGTTGCTGACATTAAGATCAGGCACCTGCAATTGCTTGTAAAGCGCTGGCAGTCTCTGCACAAATATGCTCCTAGCATTGCATAAGCCTCGTTAGAACTCCTCCGTTTATGCTTCCTCGGAGCAAATTTTTCTGGGGTCACTCTATTTGCCGTGTTTTAGCATATCACTGAAGTCCTCTTATTGACGGGAGCCTTAAGTGAAGCAACTACACCGTTTGCTGCGCTCTCTTTCATAGCCTTCAGGATTTGTTCCTGGTAAGCATTCTTCTGTATTTCATAGACCCTGCTCTGTGTGTCTCAAAGGCAAATATTCAGGAAGCCATCAGTGACCTGACTTTAAATGACCTGGTTTCACTTCTATGCCCTGTCAGAGATTTTACTTGTAGGTATAGCACATCTGCTATAGGTCTTGCCTTTGTGGCTTCAGTGGTTAAAATAAAAGACAAGACCCACACTGCCCAGTGTCTGCCGCTGAATTCATGGATGTCTTTGTGGCTACTTGTCCACAGAAGTTAAGTCAGCTGACTATTGTCCTCTGTCCTGAAAGTTTCCAGTGGATTACTTTATAGCAAATGGAAAACTACCATCCACAGGCTTACTTTGCTCATGCCTTGTTTACAAAGTCTCACAGCTGGCTTCCCTGAAAGCTAACCTGCTCAAGAAACTAAAACACAAGTTTTTGATCTGTCAGCTGTGGCTGCTCAAAAGCTTGTGCCAGCACAAAGAAGAGGCAGAAACTGGTAACTGGGAATGTGTGAGGGAACACAGGACCTTCCCTTTAGTGGAAGGACTTGTTTCACATGAAGGCAAGCCCAGCCTCTTTTCCCAAAAGTTTGGGGGGGCTTTGGGGGGTTTGTTTGGGGGTTTTGTTTGTTTGTTTGGATTTTTTAAAAATTATTATTGTTTTTTAAGCAGTGAGAGATAGAGAATCATAGAAGTTGGATGAGGTCTTGAAATACCATCTGTCCCAACCTTTCATGGGAAAGGGAGACTAGATGAGACTATCTAGCACCCTGTCCAGTCTCATCTTGCAAACCTTCAGTGACAAGGACCCTGCTTCATCACTGGAAATGTTGTTTCAGTGAATGATTGTTCTTACTGTAAAGGATTTCCTTCTTATAATGAGACAATACCTCTTCCAATGTACCTTGTACCCATTGCCCATTGTGTTCTCCCTGTGGCTTTTTGTGAAGAGAGAGCTGCCATCCTCTCTGTATGTGTCCTTTAAGTACTGGAATACTGTGATGGGGTCCTCCCTGAGCCTTCTTTCCTACAGGGAGAAAAGACCTAATTCTTCAGTCTTTCCTCCTAGTGTAAGTTGGATTCCCTCAAGTCCATGGGACCAGATGGGATCCATCCTAGAATGTTGAAAGAGCTGGCAGATGAGCTGGCCAAGCCTCTCTCCATCATTTTTCAACAGTCCTGGCTCACTGGAGAGGTTCCAGAAGACTGGAAGCTGGCCAACGTGGTGCCCATCCACAAGAAGGGCCAGGAGGAGGACCCAGGGAATTCCAGACCTGTCAGCCTGACCTCAGTGCCAGGCAAGATTATGGAACAGGTCATCTTGAGTGCAGTCACACAACACTTAGAGGATGGCCAAGGGATCAGGCCCAGCCAGCATGGATTTAGGAGGGACAGGTCCTGCTTGACCAACCTGATCTCCAGATCAGGTGACTGCCTGGTGGATGTGGGGAAGGCTGTGGATGTGGTCTACCTGGACTTCAGCAAGGCCTTTGACACTGTTCCCCACAGCAAACTCCTGGCCAAGCTGTCAGCTCGTGGCTTGGACAGCAGCACTCTGTGCTGGGTTAGGAACTGGCTAGAGGGCTGAGCCCAGAGAGTGGTGGTGAATGGTGCCACATCCAGCTGGCAACCAGTCACTAGTGCTGTCCCCAGGGATCAGTGCTGGGCCCCATCCTGGTCAATATCTTTATTGATGATCTGGATGAGGGCATTGAGTCCATCATCAGTAAATTTGCAGATGACACTGAGCTGGGGGCAGGTGTTGAGAGGGTAGGAGAGTTCTGCAGAGGGACCTTGACAGGGCTGGAGAGATGGGCAGAGTCCAAGGGCATGAGATTTAACACATCCAAGTGCTGGGTTCTACACACTGGCCACAACAACCCCATGCAGAGCTACAGGCTCCAGCTAGTGGCTGGAGAGTGGCCAGGCAGACAGGGACCTGGGGTACTGGTTCATAGCAGGCTGAACATGAGCCAACAGTGTGCTCAGGTGGCCAAGAAGGCCAATGGCATCCTGGCCTGCATCAGGAACAGTGTGGCCAGCAGGAGCAGGGAGGTCATTCTGCCCCTATACTCAGCACTGGTTAGGCCACACCTTGAGTCCTGTGTCCAGTTCTGGGTCCCTCAGTTTAGGAAGGATGTTGAGTTACTGGAACATGTCCAGAGAAGGGCAAAAATGCAGGTGAGGGGTTTGGAGCACAAGCCCTATGAGGAGAGGCTGAGGGAGCTGGGGTTGCTTACCCTGGAGAAGAGGAGGCTCAGGGGGGACCTTATTGCTCTCTACAACTACCTGAAGGGAGGTTGTAGTCAGAGGGGGCTGGTCTCTTCTCTCAGGCAACCAGCACCAGAACAAGAGGGCACAGTCTCAAGCTGTGCCAGGGGAGGTTTAGGCTGAATGTTGGGAAGAAGTTCTTCCCAGAAAGAGCGATTGGCCATTGGAATGTGCTGCCCAGGGAGGTGGTGGAGTCACCATAACTGGAGGTGTTTAAGAAGAGATTGGATGAGGCACTTAGTGCCATGGTTTAGTTGATTAGATGGTGTTGGGTGATAGGTTGGACTTGATGATCTTGAGGGTCTTTTCCAACCTGGTTAATTCTATTCTATTCTATTCTATTCTTTTAATGACCTTCATGGTCTTCTTTGGGCCCTCTCTAGTCTGTCAGTGTCTTTCTTGAACCATAGGGACTGGAACTGGACATGGTATTCCTGGCATGGCCTGCCAAGTGCTGAATGGGATGATCATGTCTATCTCTGCTTGCAATGCATCTGTGGATGAAGCCCAGGATCCAGTTTGCTTTTGCTGCTGCAGCAGTGCACTGTTGACTCCTGTTTCCACCAGGGCCTCCAGGTCCCTTGCAGCAAGGCTGCTTTCCAGCTACACAGATCCTGGCCTGTACTGGGCACTTTGGTTATGTTGTCGTAGGTGCAGGACTTTGTTAAACTTCATACTGTTCTTGCTAGCATGCTATAACAGCCTCTCCTGGTCTTTCTGTAAGATTTATCTCCTTTCTGACATATCCATCTCACCACCCAGTTTGCTGTCTTCAGAAATATAGGTTAACCTTTGACAGGTGGTGCCTAGCTTTATGACGGATGGCTACAGTGAAACAGAATGAAGGCAGCAAACAGGAGAGAAAGATTTCAATAATATTTCAATAAACAGCAATGTTCTGCTCATTCTGAGGATTGGGAAGTTGCAGAGTGAAGGAAGGGTAGAAATAAGCTCCTCTCTTTCTGCTTTGTTGCTCATATTACCCATCTGCCCAAGCCCTTATCCGTACTACTCCAAAGAACTAAGGAAATCATTGGGAGGGAGTGTTCAGGTACCTTAGCCAGGTAGATTCTTTAATGGATGTACACAGAGGCAGGAATCTTCTGGAGATCTAGGCAGTGTTAACTGCCTGAGGCTGCTGATTTTACTAGATGAATTATCTCTGTCCATACTGTGTCATACAGATATATACATGGGGAGAAAGGGCACACTTAGTGCCTGTCTTGTTTGATAACTAAATGTCCTACTTGCCTCATGTTTTGGAACTTATCCGGTGCAGATAGAGGCACATAAGATTTTTTTGTGATAAAGAGCATATTATACAGAACCAGACCGATCCTTCTGGATCCTGACTGGTAAGTGTGTACAAGTTTAGCTTATATATGGTGGAGGAAAGAAACAAAACATCTTTTACAAGTGGAAGTGTCCCCCAAACAGCATTGAAATAGGTGGGTTTCTGACAGCATAATCCCAGAATTCCAGGTTGCCTTTTTGACACACTGAAAGTCACTGATAGTGTAATGCATAAAGCCCAGAGCATAAAATGGGCACCTCTCAGCAGTCTGGCATCCTTGTGCTGGAAACTAATCAAAATGGTTCAGCTATCTGGTCTTTTCAAGTTAAAAATGATGGCTTTACTAGAGTTGCAGTGCTAGCTTCTGGAAGCTAACAACGAGAGCATGTGCTTGAGACCCCTTGCTACTGATGCAGAAATCTGCAGTTTGTGTGTGATTGTCTATCTGCTCATTGGCATGCATTGTTTTATAGGGAGTTCTGGCTGAACATGTTTTCGTAGTTGCTGAGTATCTAAACTGGCCTGCAGTAGGAGGATTCTGTCTAATTGGTAGGATAAGGGACAGAGTTAGGAAACTTGACTAATTCCTCTGCACCTTTCTAGACTTGTCATTTACTAACTGTGACCATGTCAAAGTAACTTCTGACACCCACTATCATTTGCTGGAGTACAGCCTGCCACCTTAGAAGTCTCTGTGAAGCTTAGCTCTGTTGGGCACTGATTGCTGTCAGAGGTTGTTAAATGTATTGAACAGTACCCCTGATAACTCTGTAGTGCTGAGGCCAGATGCTGAGGTGTGCAAAACTAGAAACCACGTGAAAATAGCAATTGACTGCCTGTGCTGCTCTCTGCTAAAAGAGAAGGGATGATATTCACCTCTCAGAGAGATTATAGCTCGGAGGGCAGGAGATCCTTGTGTGAACAGGCTATAGGACTGCATAGTATCTAGGTAAAGCTTCACAGAAGAAATGGTATGAATAAATAGGGGGGTATCCAGAGTGCAAATCTCTGATGAAATTCATGCTTTCCAAAGAAAGGCACAGAGGACAGAGGTGGGTTTTCCATTCCCAAAACAGCTTGACAGTCCCCCAGAACTGTAGCCTGGCTTTACTGGAGGCTTCTTCTGCTGACACAAGAGATGGATGTACATACAAATCCCATCAGCATTGAAGGGAGGTGCCTGCTTAACTTTCCCACACATTAGCAAAGGAATAGACTCCTCAAGGTATCTCAGAAGGTAACAGAACTTTGTTGCTGCATACGTTGCACTTCTTTAATATTAGTCTGTGATACAGCAGTATGCTTACATCATTTGGATGTATCTACTTGACATGTTCCTGTTTGTCACAAAGAGACATTTTGAAGCTGTCCAGCATGCTTTCCCATTATCTTCAGTTCAAGTCTATAAATACAGAACCTGTGTGTATCTTGTTTGCATACCGATTGCCTGTGTCCCCAATCAATCTGTTGTTGATTTTCAGGGACTATAGCCTCCTTTGGTTCCTAGTGTTTACTGAATGCTTGTCAGCAAGGATATAAGCTTGATTTTGATTTTTATTTTTTATTTCCTTTTGTGGCTGTTTTTCCTATCTCCTGTAGCAACAACTAAAGTTCATTTGTGAGCTAAGGAAAGTTATACCCTTTGTGACAACATGTTGTGGGGCTTTATTTAATCCTGTGGGGTATTTGGGTGCATGCTGTTGGAGGAAGACTGTGAGGAGTAAAAGAAAAAGCTGTAGAAATCAGTAGGACTGGAGATCTAGAGTCCTGGAAGGTGGCAATCTGTTAATTACCATTCTTGGGAAAACCAAGATGTGATGAAAATAAAGCCCCATCGTTAAAACTCACTGCATTTTCCTTTTCTGCCCCTGAATGTTGCACTCTGGTTAAGTAAAAATCTAAAACTGCAGTGAAGTGTTAGTAATCGGTTCCTGAGCAGATTCCCTAATGCTATTCACTTTTCCCTGCTAATCTTCCTGTGTGAGTTACAACAATGCAGCACCAAATGAGAAGGAAATGTCAGGTTATGTTTCAGGGCCAGCCTCCTGCCCACCCTCCATCTGTGCTGATGTCAGTGCTTATTGAAACATATGCTGCCTGTTGCTCACTGACCATCTGTTAGCTGAGCTGATGAAGTGTTCCCGTTGCTGGGACAACCCGGCCCTTGATTGCCAGTGGCACTGCAAACATTTTCCGCTCAGGTTTCACTTTTATCTGTGCTCTGGAATGGCAGCCCCGCTGTGGTGTGGGTTACCCCAGCCCTGCCTTTTCCCTCAGCTTACAGCAGGAGCGCACTCAAAATTCGAGTTACAAGTTTTAGGGCAAATGTAAAAGCCTGCAGCAGAACTAACATGCCTGTGGTAAACTTGTGCCTTTACAGGCTTGGACACAGGGGCAAGCATAGTTTCTGATGGGAGCCCAGGGTCAAGGGAGCATGTGTGGTGGCTGTTAGAAAGCTTGTGTGACGAGACTGAATTACACACAAACACCTGAAGCTGTGCAAGGTGACCAGAGGGATTTTTGGATCCAAGCAAAAGGCAAGAGCTGGGCAATGTTTCCCTTGGTTAAGTCACTTGTTCTGTAATTGCTGTGTGTTGTCGCTGTGCCTGACAGCCACAAACCTTTCAGACATAACTGAATCCAAATGTAGCCATGCCTCTATGGCAGGCCTCAGTTTGTGGAGTGAAAGCCACAGCAGTGATAATAAACCGTTTGTCCACATGCAGCCTTTTTGAGCTTTGTCTGGTGATCTTTCCCCCTCTTTTAAAAATGTCTACAAACGTTAATCAATCCTCATGACAAGCCTGTGGGGCTGGCAGGTGGTATTCCCATTTTAAAGACGGAGAAGCAAAGTGTGAGAGCTGGCACAAGAAGCATGGCATGCCCACACCTCCCAGTCCTTGCCTGCTGAGATCACTAGACCATATTGCCCTTCGTTACACACCAAGAGCCCCAGCTCAGCCGTGGTGCCAAGAGGAGCTGCATACCAGACGTGAGAGCCAAGTAGACTGTGTCCTGTAGTTGTTTCCATCTTATATGTGAAGGGAATAGAGCAGTGTCTGATAAATGAACTTTGTCGATGAAGATGACTACGAGAGCTAGGGTAAAAAGTGATGGTCTTTAGGATGTGGGAAATCTGGATGCTTAGTAGGATTAAATGCTCTGAAGTTTTGGAATGTCTTGGTCTCTCCTTTTTCTGTGCTGTCATTCCTCGGTGTTTTCTCCTTTTACCCTGGGGTTTTGGTCCCTAGATGACAGCAGTCACTTACATGATATCTTAGCCCCTGTCTCTTGGCCAAAGACTCTCCCATCACCCTTCTACTTTCCTCTGTCCAGCCTTGCCCCTTTCATCTTTTCCCAAAATCTTTTCTCAGGTATGTTGTACCTTTGCAGTCCCTATGTAGTAAAAGAGAACTTTTTAGCCTATCCTTTCTGTCTCCTACCGCAGTCCTCTGACAATCATACCTGTAGCCTGGCCAGTCAGCCATACTCTGGCTGACCTTTCTGGTAGCTGCCTTTGCTCGACATGTTACTAAAAATCTCTTTTCTTCTGTTCCTAGCACCAAAATCCTCTTCCCTTTTCTTTTAACGTATCCTGTCAGACATCTACACCATCTTTCCATAAGACTAAGTTGCGAACTTTTCAGAAAAGGGGCTGTTTATTTTTCATCAACTATTCTTTTAATTAAATGACCGAATAGTACAATAATGCTGCTTGCTCAGAGACTACATGGCATGTGTGGTAGAGCTGGATAAGATATGTAGCGCACTGACATAATTGTAGGTGTTGATAATAATATGCAACTTCATCATGCACTGCTATTTCAGAATGTTCTGGCACAATAAGCTGGGTTTATTTACCCTGGGGATGAGTATGAGAACAAATTACCGCAAAGCCAGCGATTTACATTGCCTCATCTGCTTTGTGGTGAGTGTCTGAGTGTTGGGTCTCACTCTGTGGTGTGTGCTTTTTCCGAGCAGCAAGCTGGGCCTCTTACCTTGCCTTTGTTGTGGTTATGATAAAAGCATTTATCTGCAGTCTATCACAACTACCACAGGGGAGCCTGAGCAATCAAAATGTATGCTCTCTCTTGTGGCAACTCGTTTCATGCCAGTCTGCTTTTAAATCTGCTTTGGTGTCCTTGTGCATTGCCAGAATGGTGCAGATGTGCCAGTACGTAGGTGAAAATTTGGCAAGTATTTTCTCCCCTCCAAGAATGTCATAGAGCTTGGGGATTTTGCTGTCTTTACAGGCCCTGACTACCATGCATTTTGACTCAAAACAATGAGGAATTTAACACTTTGCTTTAAGATCAGACAACTTGATTTTCCCTCAATGAAAAAACATGAAGGAAAAGTGGTAGCATGAGCCACTATCTGCCCAGCCTCCAGCAGGTTCTGCAGTTCCCAAGTGATATTTTCACACAGGACAAGGCTGCATGTTTTGTGCAGCTGAAATGATTACACTGATTTCTACATGTGGCTGACAAGATAGATTTCAGTGTGACTTTACAGAGTGGTACTTGAACAACGAGAGTGGCAAATTAAAGTGTTTCAAAGCCTTGAGAAGCTACTAAGAAGTTGAGATAAGGCATATGCACATAGTTTACCAGAAATTTGTGGTGTTTGCCCATTTCTAGGGGAGTATAGCAGCTAAGAGTCATGTTGGCGTTCCAGATAGCAGTGCCCTTGCCTTCATGAGTAGTTATGTAGTGGTTACTCCACTCTTAAACGGTGGTGAAAGTCCATGGTGCTGTGCCTGTCTATAGCACTGGAAAACAAACTTTAGATGTTTTGTTGCAAGCACATATACAGTTTTGTGAGATGTGTACACATGGCCATGGCTTGCAAAAAGCAGAGGGGCAGATGTAAATTGCCTGTTTAATGTTGCTTAGATGGAGGTTTTAGAACTAGTTACAGAAACACTGTTGGGCTGCCAAGGAAGTTCCTCAGCCAGTCAATGTCTATTGACATCATTAGAGAAATACTGATTTTTAAGAGCCAAGAACTTGATCACTGCTGTGGCTGGAGAGTTAGGCATTCAGAACTCTGCTTAATCATGTCTATAACACATTTCCTGAATCTGTAGGGTTGGATCCTGTACAAAAAACAAATACTTGCTTCACTACTGTGCTCTGAAGTTTGCAAAGCAGAGTGGTTGTGTGTGGTGTTGTGAAAAAATCCTGTCCTCCCTGTGGTGCAGGGGGCAGGCTGCCACTAACATCAGTTGCATGAGGATTTGCTCTGCACTGCCGAGACTCTGGAGATCACTCTCTGCACAAATTAATTAAAAGATGCCTTAGGTAGGTGTCCAGCCAGCACAGAAGGAACCCAGCTCTGTTACTAGTCTGCAATTCTCAGTTTTCCAGCTGTCACTATGTAATACGGTCTCCCCCTCACGTAATTCCTTCCTGTAGTCCAATAGAAGTCCTTTAAAGAAGAAAAAAAGAAAGAAAGAGGAACAACAAGCAAGTAATCCTGTCATACGATCTGCCTCAGTAGTTTGGGGCCTGTTTCTCTTTCAGGGGCTGTGAGCATGCTTTGAGGTGCACAATAGAGATGCCTTCTCCATTGACTGTGGAGCTCAATGAGGCAAACTGGGCAGCAGCCCCAGTAACAGCAGCAGCAGCAGCAGTGGTGCAGCGCAGTAATGGGCCCAACTGTTAACTGATTTAACACTCTGCCAGCTGCAGTCCCTGAGCTCAGAGAGGAGCGGCGTGCCTTTGAATATTACCTTTCAGCCAATTAGACATATGTCACTTTCATAAAACCTTTCGTGTGTACTCCTATCCAGGGGAGGATCTGCTGAGGAGAAGGAAGGAACTGCGTTACCTGCCTCCCTCTCTCCTGGGTGCACGGTCCCTCCCTCCAGCAGGAATTTCTTCTTGTTTGTGGCATTATTTTCTGCAATGCTGCAAGTGCCTGGAGAGGGTTATGAGAGGAAGAGGAGCTCCAGGGTGGGGTATTTTTGACAGTTTTGTGGGTTGCACGGGCTAGGACACTTCTACAGCAATGGTGGGTTCGAGTTGGTAGATTGAAATGAGATTTTTTTCATTACCTAAACACAGAAGATTAACATCATCATCTCAATTGGTCTGAGTTTGATTCACATGTAAAAGATCCTGATTTCAAAGAAACTTTGGATCCAGGTGAAGCAAATGAGCATGCAGGTGCCAGAGGACAAATGCTGAATGTAAATGTTTTGGTCACACAATCAACTTCACAAAAAAAAAAAGTACAAGTGACACTGTCATTAGTGAGCTGCAGCTCAGGGGGCACCACAGGCAGCAGCTGCACCACAGATCTGGGGTAACCCTCACAGCTGCTCTATAGTCAGTGCCGTTAGGGGTGGGAAGTACAGAGGAAATGGATGCTATGGATGCTTATTTTCAGAATGAGTGTGGAAGGCCAAAGTGTTTATACTGGTCATAGAAGAGATGTGCTACTTTTTATTCCTTCAGATTGAATATTTGTATTTCAGTAAGATTAGACTTCTGCCTCCAGTCGTGTCAGTTTCTTTATGCTTTTTATATTTAAAAAATACATTATTAAAAGGCATATTAAGGCACGATAAAATATGACACATTGTGGTAAGTTTTCAAAGTACAATATTTAGTATGGTGTGTTTAAAATGTTTTAATTACAATAGTCTATTCACTTAACAACAAGTGAATTGAAGCTAAGACCCTGAGCCAAAATGAACAAAATTAGAAGAACAACATAAATGAATGTCCAGCTACGTAAAAATCAAAGTGTCCTGGGGATTGGGAGTAATGGACTGAAAAACATGTATTTTTAAATCCTAATCTAAAGCTTTTGAGCAGACACGTGTTGTTGACACCACTGATGAGCAGAAATGAGTGATCTAGAGCTGTGTGAAAGCTGCTTGGTTTTCCCACTGGATGTGAGAGACTTGCACAGGGTTTGCTCTATCAGATTTGGACAACAGACTGTGTGTGGTATGCAAGAAAAGAGGAGAATGAGCAATGGCTGCTCTCTTATATCTTGGGAGAGGAGTGCTTATAGTGGGTTGAAAATTCCCCCCCTCCCCCAACGTAAAATTGCCAGACCAGCTCAGTTAGAAAGCAAATGAAGCTGTATTTACAAGCAAAACTACAATCTAAAATATGGAATAGAATGAATATATACAAAATATATGATATTTACAGGTATTTACAATTTATAGACAACACAAGAACCCCACTGGACAAACCAGGGGGCTACTAATAGCTTTCCCCTCCCTGCTCCCTTCCCTCCCTCCTGTACACCAGACAAGAGAAAGGGCAGAGGGCTGCTGTTAGTTACTTAACCACAAGAAGAATGCATTCAAGGTCAGCAAAGCCAGCAGAAGTACAACTTAGTATCTGCCAGAGCGAGGAAGCCAAAAAAAAATAAAGTTAGTTTACAAAACTAACTTCTGTTAGGTATCTGTCCAATGGAATTATTTAGACCTTATCACGATTTTCCTTTTCTCATCCACTAGTGATTTATTTGCATTCTACTACTTTCTGTTCAAGATCTGTGGGAAATTTTCTAGGCACAGCCTAAAACTACCACAGTGTTAGAGCTAATTTAGTCATCTAGTTTGGTCTCTGAATAAGCGTGGTTGATTTATTAAGTTTTTGATCTCCCAAGATTGTTCTGGGGTTTCCTCCTCAGTCTTTTCAGTCATATTCCCAGTAGGATGCTCTCTGATTTAGACTTTAAGCACTTGGTAATTGGGAAGTAGTCCTTTTCAAGGGCAATGAGGCAATATGTATTTTGGGGTGAGGATCATGCTGGACCTAGATATGCAGGAGCAGTCTTCATGTGTTCAGTCTTTTCCATACCTGAAGAAATGCTTGAAGTCAGTTTTCTAAGAAACTATCTTTTCAAATATATTATTCCCTTCCAATATCTTGATCAGCTTCAGTAAGTGATGACAGGATTATGGAGTGGTAATACAGAAACTGAAATAAGATGCTATTTGGAAGATGCAGTCAAGCAAGTACTTTAGACTGGCATTAGTTGTTAGTGTTGCTAAAAGTAGTAGTTCCAGAATTCCTCTGCTTCTTCTGGCTGCTTGTTGTTGCCCTTGTAGTATTCTCTATCTTTCATCATACTTTTCTTTTTTTTCCCTAATGGTGAACTGAAGCAGATTCAGCTGGAGTTGGGAGAGAGGCATTTGAGTGTAGCTGGATCCATTTCCCCCAGTCTAGTTAATTGCATGACTGTGCAAAACCTTGTGTAAGTAGGCAGGATACGGTGTCACCAAGGATGGAATTGAACATCTAGGTCAGGGAGAGAGCAGGACCACTTTTTTTCTGCATTAACATACTTTATTGTCTTCATTGACGTCTATTTCCCCATTTAATAATGACAGGTGGCCCATTTTTAGCAGCTGGATCACCTGCCAAAAGAAGCTGCTTGATAAGATCTCACAAAGTATAAGTGTCGTGCCCAGCCAAGAGCCAGTGAGCCAAGGTCAGGCATTCCTCTTGCTGATAGTTCCTGTAGTCAGATTTCTTAGAAAGCTCCTTGCAGGTGTTACCAACTCTAGCCTTTGGATCTGACAACTTTCTCAGTGGGGTAGTTCAGTATTGCTAAGCATGGTTTTGATGACGATTCTCACTTCATCTGACCACAGAGTTTGTGGATAAAAAAGGAGACTCTGAACACAAGTTCATGGAACTGAGAAGTTTAAACACACCGTTAATAAACAACACGGTATTTTTTCCCCTGTGGAAGCATGTCAGATATTTACTTCACTGGTCTTGTATAACATTGTGGTTTTTATCTTTCTCTGTCAAATCTTCGCTGAAGTGATCTTGCAAACTGTATTGCTTTCCATCATCAGTCATTCAGTTGGTATGGTTTGGAACTTCCATATGTTTTTGCATTTGAATACATTACAAATACACAAGTACCCATCATTTTGGCAGGAATGAATATTACACATCTGTAACTCATAAGCTTCAAGACAGTTTTGGGTGATGATGACTCAAACATCCACTGAATGTCCAAATTCCCTTTGGCATCAGTTGTTCAGCCATTACTTGCTGGATCTAGCATAGTGGGTTCACATTGCAGGAATCATCTCCAAATTCTGATTAATAGGCTGCATGCAGTTCATGCTGGAATAAGCAATCTTTGCATGGGGGAAGCTGGCTGGAGTCAATTACATCCCTTTTGGCAAAGAAAGCTTGATAATGGCATCAGTTGTTGCACTTTTAGGGACAAACAGATGGCATGTGAATTCTTGTAATTTCTGAAAGAAGCCTGATGAAAGCTCCTGGGGTTGTCCAAACACTGAAAAGTTGTATTGATAATGGCATTTTCTTTGCATGAGTTCTAGAGCTCCCAGGTTTCCTTTGTCTGAGAAAAACCCCACAACACTAACAGCACTGCATCCCACAAAATCGTGCAGACCAACCAGTGCTCTGCCTGCATCATCCCCAAGGGAGCACACTGTTGTGTTGCCGTCAGTGAGTGTCTCTGTTTTCTGACTTTCTCATGCTAAGGTCTATATTACCGTTGGATTTTACCCATTATTTGAGCATGCAGTGTAGCATGCATCTTCATTCTTTAATAGTGCCTTGAGAAGTCCTATTTTCTTATGGTAGTCTTTGGTTAGTAAGAAAAAGAAGATCACAATTGAATAGAGACATAATGTACTTTACCTCTGTGATTTACACACCCAGGCACACCATTGTCTAAGAATTAGATGGAGTTTGACTTGCTGAGTAGAATTTGTCTCTTATTTGGATTTTGTGGCCTGCAGTTTTGTCCTTGAAATAAACACTGGTAGTGGGTCCTCTCGGATTTCTCAGCACGTTTTGTTGTTATTGTCTGGTAAATGTTTAACAATGTATTAACTTTATGACTTTCTGCACCTTCGTCTGGTTCAAATGACCAGAGATGCCTTGTTAACACCACTCAGCCTTTGGACAAGTCTTTGTTAATAACACAGACAGATGGGATAGTGATGATTTCAGGGGGCTTTGGTGGATTATTTTCCTCCCATCTGACTAAATAAACTACATCTTAGTCAAAGAGGTTTATCCATTGCTCTATTCTTGCTGATGGGCTTAAGTCTTCCTTCTATCCTGTTAGCATTGTATGACGAAGCCGTGTGCGTTTGACTTAATTCAGTTCTGAGGACTGAAAAGGCTGCAGCTCACTCTCACTGCATACTTTGATGTCTGTCATCCTCTGTAAAAAACTCCTCTACACAGAACCACTTGGATTACTCTTGATTTTTCACTTGGTTGCTTTCAGATCTGTGTTCAGCACTAAATCACCTTTGGCAAGCATATCCATCAGCAAGTTGTACACATGATCTGGTTTCCCCTTGTCATGCTGGCTGATATGTAACTTAGTGTCTCCAGAACTGGTCTCTTGGACTTCAAAGGTTTTGTTTCTCAGTTGAAATAATATTTATTGGTTTACATTTTTTCTTTAGAACCACTCTTGCTTTGAGATAAAATATTCCATCATAGCTGTATTAGCATAGCTGTATGAGCACTTTCTGATAAACGCAGAGAGCGCTTGGTATATAGAGGGTATTTTTGTGCAGAATATTCTGTCTAGTATTCTTCAGTGCTTTTATTTTGGCTTGCTTTAAAGCACAAATAGCAACACCACCAGTAATTAATGAAGGTCTTTCAGCCACAGTTTCTCTACAGAAGATGGTAAGGATACTGGTTCTTTGCTGTATTCCTTACTTGCACCTCAGCACATAGTGTATTACATCTTGCAAGCAGTTACTACTCCTTTGTCTTTTCAAGCGTTTGCTAGGGTGGGGGATATGTTTTGAGAGCTGGGGGGTTTTAAGTTTTGGGCTTTTTTTGTGGGGTGTTTGGTGTTTTGGTTTGGTTTGGTTTGGTTTGGTTTGGTTTTTTTCCTGGTAGCAGACACATTTGTACTCCTTGGATCCATGTTTCTTCATTTTCCTAGAGGTTTCGCTCTTCTCGGCCATTGCTGCCTTACTCCTTTGACCTAACGACATCCCAAAAGATGTATTTTTGACCATGGTTATTCATGCTTCTCATCATTCTGAATCCGTGATGCTTTGGTTTTGTTCAAGCCTTTGGTCATATCCTGAAACAGAATCTGTTTGCAGATTTATGCAACTTTCCAGAGTTTTTGAAAATGCATACACAGACGTGGCTTTAGGTTAGAGCTTAGTCTTCCAAAACTGTGTGAAGTGTATGTGTTTGCTGTGTTTGCTCTTCCTCTCTTCTCTGCTTGCTTTTATTGATGTGGCATTAATATTTATAATCTGCAATAAAAGATGCATGTATTGGAGGCAGCAGCAAAGTTCATCATTGTGTAAACATAAACAGAATGAGCATATGTATAATGAAAACTGATATTTTGGGGTTCAGTTTTTGTTTGGTGACCACCTTGGAAAACTTAACCATATTTACAGTTTTATTTGTCATCAAACTACTAAAGCACACAGATATTTTCTGTAGCAGCAGCCAAACCACAGGCATAGGGAAAAGCCTGCTGATTCGTACAGATAAATAACAATGTAACCCAAAATTTGGCCCTTCAGATGATACTAGTTAACTACCCAGAGTTATCGATTAAGAGGAAAAGTGCTGCACTTCCACCTTGGTGGGCATTCAAACAGAAATAGGAGGAGGAGTACAGATGTTCTTTACACTGCCCCTGACTTTCCTTAAAGCAGCAGAGGGTGTGAACATTTTAGCAAAAGGTCTGAATCTAGCAACTCAGTAAAACAGAGCAGCAGAATAATCCAAAGGTGAGTTCCTCTCAGAACTAATTGCTTTTATTCAATGTTTTTTGTTACTCAACTCACATAAATTTCTGATATTACTGTTATTTTTCTGGCTCCCCTTCAGAAACAGATGTGTAACTCCCTTGTTCCTGGATTTCCATGTATAGAGCCTTGAAAACTAGAAGTTTTCAGTTCATTCTCCCCTCTCTGTAATAAGAAGTGACTAGACAGATCTGGACCAGAAAATTGTTGAAATGGATATGTCCCTGAGAAGTATTTAATCCTGAGCAAAACAAATTTGCTAAGGATTTCAAAGGCTCCCATCAGCTCTCACCAGCAGTATTTGGTAGTGCCATAAATAAAATAGATACAATTGCCCATGCAGAACACTGTTTGCACAGTTCTCCTACCCACCTTTCTTTGTTTCCCTGTGTTTAGATGGTTAACTGGAAGGAGAAGATAAACATACAGGTGGTAGCAGACTAAATAATCTGATTGATAAAGTAGATTGCCCAGCCATGTAATACTTTGCATTTTTCCTTCGATTTAGATATTTTAAATGGTCCATAATGACCAAAACAGGGAAAACTGAGAATCACCCACCAAAGAAAATATTGAAATGTTAAGAGAAGAAGTTCCATAGCAATAGTAGAGGAGCTGTAAGAGAATGATCTCTGTATGATTTCTGCTTTGCGTCCATATACTCTGGTGTTTAATGAAATGTTGGCTGTAGTGGAGGGTTTCCCCATGCAGGGTCCTTGTACCTAGTAAGATTTAGTTTTAAGTGAGGACTTGTCTTTAATAAGGGCACAAGTGAAACCACCATCCTCAATATAGCCTTAATATCATGAAATGCAACTTCAAACTTCATCAAACTTTGTGCAAAGTGGTGAGTTAACTCAAAGGCCATTAAGAGAGCTGAGCATACAGGAAGATAGGAAAACGTGCAGAAAATTGCTGAACACACCTTTTCTCAGTAAACTTGGCTTAAAACAGAGGTTGAACATAAAGCTCTTATCTCTGTGCAGTAATATTCCATCAGCTCCTAGTGATTTCACTGCAGTTGTGAATCCTTGATGCTTTGGACACTTTCTTGTCTGCTGATACGTGTATTTAGGAAGCTGATGCGAAGGTCACTTTTTCTAATGGCTTATGTCCTTTGAAAATGTGGGATATGATGAATGTTGACATAGCTCTTCAAAGGTGAGATTTTGTCATGTTGAAAACATACACTGCATGCTTCAAATAATTGGTTATTCTTGCCCTTTCTTGCCCTTTAATTTTTTTTTTTTTTTTTGTATTTTAATGCCTCAGAAAACTCGAGAGTCAGACATAGATACTCTACCTTATCTTTGGGCAGAACAATTAAGGTGATTAGCCCATACATCTACTCACTCCATGCATAGTAGAGCTGAGGAAAATGGGAGAAATTTCTCCTGTGAAAGAGATACTTGAAGTTACCTCCAGCTTCTCAGTAACTGCTGTCAACTTGAGAATTCAGCCGGTGTGCAAACCAGAAAGGACAAAGCCCAAGCAAGAGGAAAACGGAAAACAAGACACTTAAGACTATCCCAGTGGGGATTAGATGAAGATCCTTTTGCAGGAACTCTTGACACTCCGGACGCACGCTTAAGAGACTCTCCTGAATTAGATGTGTCAGAAAGCAGAGTTAACAATAGCTGCTGGACCCAGCAGGCTGAGCCATGCTCCCCAGAGGCTGCACTGTCTGTCAGAAATTAGTCACTGAGGCAGAAGAGGTGAATGAAAGGGAGAGTCAGAAACAGCCACCGTTCTCCTGTAAGCTGGGTGAGCAACACGAGCAGGATGCACTCGTTGTGAATGGCTGTGATAAATCCCATTCAGAACAGCTGTATGACAGCCAGTAAGGTGTGCTGCAATATTTAAGATCTGCTACAAGCAAGTACTGATGTAACACCTGAACTAAATCATCTGAGCTGCTTACAGATGATGGAATAAACATCAAAATCAATTGGCTGTAGGGAAGCACTGTGGCAACAGTGAAGAGTTACATCCCTAGCAATTTTGCATGCAATTTTGCATTTTCTATTTCCATTGTGGTGGCATATTCAGACCATGACCATATATGCTTGTCCCTTTCATGGCAGCCGAAGACTGATGGGACATGGGTGTGATGACTATTTTGCCTCACTGCTGCTGCATCTTGGAGAACATGTGGGGTAGGGATTGCTCCAAGCTCTTGTCATTGCTGGTGTTGAGGAATGGTGGAAGCACTCTCTTATGTTTAGAGTCTTCAGGGGATTCCTGGAGAACTCCTTGCAGACAGCACTTGTAAAAGTGCTTCAGTCTTAGCTTGAAAGAAATGAAGAAATGGTTTGGAGCTGCATATTTTCCAAAAATATTAACTCTCAGCTCCTGAAATGTGCTCTCATGTATTGACAATTCAGCAGCAGTGTGTTCAGCTGAAAGGATATACACAGGGAGGCTAGGGCAGGGATCCTGGTAGAAGGGGATTGCAAAATGTATAATTCAAGAGGTAGATGCCATTATGTTCAACTTGATCTATTCCATAGAGTGGTTTTTGTCACTCCTCTAAGGCACACCATGATTTAACACTCAAGACCATATACGTCTTGTCATTAACTCATCAGCTACTGGTTTTCTAACCCTTCCCTTCATCTGAGTGTCAGATTTTTCACTTGCAAATATCTCCAGAACAAGCCTTCTTATCCAGAGGAAGCAGAAGGTAATTGCTCTGCTTAATGGGCATAGACTAAAAGAGGGAGAAACCTTCCTGTTGTCTGTGAACACAGTTCACGTCCATCACAGATACTGTTTGATGTGCCTGAACTTCTCCAAATAAACTGTAAAGCCAGGGTGCTGACTCTTTCTTCTTATGAAATGTTGCCTGGTATTTTTCACAGCCATCAAGTGCCAATTTGCCCATTGCAGCTGAATTCCAGTTTGGAGTAACTGAACTTCACTTCTTTGTCTTCCTCACATGATTTCAGTTCTCTTCTGTGTATTTTGACCTAAACTGATGGATAGCACTTGTTAAGCAAACCTGCTTCCTTGTGCCCCAATAGCAAAGGACCAGCTCATTTCAACAGGTTTCTTTTGCATGGCATTACCTACAGGCGGGATCCAAAGGAGTCCTTACTCCAGCTGGTGTTTCCCTTGATTGCATTCAGTACTAACGTTGTGAGGAGAAGATTTAAGTAAGGACTGTAATTCCTAGGCCTAAATTAAAGCAGGCTCTGGTGTTAATATTGAATTTCATTCCTTCTCTTCAGCTTTGGGACACTGAAAAGGCCATTCTGTCAGCAGTCAGGTACAGCAGCAGGGCTCCAATCTCTATGTTCCTCAGATAAAATAGTGTCATAGAATTCCCAGGGTTAAAGTATCTTGTATATTGATCTTGTCATTGTTGTGCATTATCTTTAATAGGCTGGTGACAAAAATCCCATGGTTTGGGCTTTTTTTTTTTTAAATTACCAATAGGTGCACTTTTAAAAGTT
Source organism: Dryobates pubescens (assembly GCF_014839835.1). Lineage (NCBI taxonomy): Eukaryota > Metazoa > Chordata > Aves > Piciformes > Picidae > Dryobates > Dryobates pubescens. The sequence goes on from NC_071617.1 coordinate 29,599,947, forward strand.
TCAAATGTTTCAATAAGAGCCCTGAGAACAAGGAAACTTCTGAGAATTACAAGTGTGAAGCTGTAAATTCTTCATATGCTAAAAAAAAAAGACTCTTTAGCACTTGAGCATTTGTTCTTTATTCAGCTGTCTTGTAAGTGTTGCTTCAAATGCAGCAAGAGCTGAAAAAAGGCAGCCCCTTAAAAGTGCCTTTTTTTCCCCCCTGTTTAATAAACATACACTAGATACAAATTTAGCCAATAAAAGGTTGGTGCAGCGTGTATGTATGTATAATGCATACACAAAAGGGTTATTCAAAATACAAAGCAACCACTCAGCAGGGTTTAATTTTCCTTAACAGTTTTCCATTTTCCTTTAAATTTGGGATGGGAGTCAGGGGTAGCAATCAGAATCCTTGGCATAAATAGGAAAATAATAATGAAGTTCCTGGTATTGTTGATGTTACAGTTCTTAACAAAGCACACAACTGAATTCAGATAAAAGAAGGTTTCTCCTTAGAGGGGACCTGTATGAATGAAACATTTGAAAAGTTAGTGGAAATCTCTCATAGTTGTTAATCACTGTCATATGTTAATCATACGAGAAATGAAAAACTAGCTAAGGTTTTTGCAACATCTTTTATTAATTTGTTTAACAGTTAAAAGAAATAAAACATAAAAAATGATTAGCATTCTGTGTGATCGCACACATAAATTATGTCAGCCAAACAGTACAGCAGGTTACATCATTGCCTTCTGTGACATTTATGAAGCCAGCATCTGCTGTGTATGATGGGCTGGTTTTTTCCAAAGCCTATCTGAGGGGTTTACAGCTGGCTTCCCAAATATATGTCCTGCCATGTTCTTAAAGTGACATACACGCAGAGAGAAATTGTTGGCAGGTTTAGATTTCCATCCGGTTTTCTTGCTCAGCAGAGACTGCTGGAGTGTCCGTTCTCAAGTGTGCTGGCGGTGATGTCCTGAGAGTTAAACAGATGTTTCTGCTACAATGACCCCTAGATGCCTAGACTGAGACTGTAATCCCAGTTTAGTACAAGTGAAGAATTAGAAATTATTAATAGTAGTTTGTGACAGTGCAATAGTTGAGACTGCAGAGTGCAGTAAAACCATAAAGACTGCAGAGGCAGAAGGGGTTTAAAGTTTTTGATGCCCAATGATACAGGTAAGATTAAAAAAAAAAATAAACCCAGAGGAATCTAATCTTCTAACTCCCACTGAAATCTAGTAGTCAGGTACCTTCAGACATTTAACAGTACAGGATCCGGGCTCTCTCTGCCTTACTGGGGACTTAAATGTGATGATTTAGCCTCTGCATTGTGCGGGGGGGAAGGCTGGAGATGTGCATGAAAGAAAGATAGGATTTTAAAGAACCTGGGACCTAGACAGATGCAAAAACAGGAGTGATGATGAAACAGCATCAATCCTACCAACCTCAGCAGGATGCTGTGTGAGTCAGTCTGACCTGTTAGTTTTTTGTTTTGTTTTGCTTTTGAACAGCACAAGACACCTGTGAAGTGTTAGTGAAACGGATGAAAGAACCATTTGCTTCTTTATCATCCTCTGATACAAAAATAGCTTTTCCCGTCTAGATTGACAGAACACTCTTGTGATACCTGAGTGAAGACACATGCATATCTGCACATACATGTCTGAAATCATGTATATGAAGTGTTCTGCCGATAAGGCCTGCAATCAAACAAAGCTGGAGACCTCTGTAGCACACCAAATCCTCTTGTGTTTCTAATACGTGTGTAAAGCAGGCAACTAGAACTTCTTCCCTATGAATATTTTTCAGTGCCTCTCCATTTAGTTGTTTTTTTAAGAAGCAAGCAAAGGTGAAAGCAATGTTACCAAAGAAGCAAGCAAAGGTGAAAGCAATGTTACCATGACCTGATTGAGAGGATTGGCTTCAGATTCCCCTGCAAAACCCACCAGCCAAACACAAAGCACTTTCTTAGCCTTTTCCCCACCTAAGCTCTTCAGTGGCCTGAGATACCTTTCCTTGGGGCATCAGTTCTGCTTGCAAAAAGCCAATCATTTCATCAAAGCCCCAGACTCTGGAGAACATGGGCTGTGCCATCACGGGGCTGCTTTTCAAGGAGGCATCTGTGCTTAGCATATGGCAACTATTTATTATAGCTGTTGCATTGAGAAACAACAATTCCCATGATAATTGTTTCTCGTATATCAAGATGCTTCAATCTCTGTTTCCCACAACATTCTGCTTGTCTGGTATGTGTGTGCCAATGTCACCATAGTCCTAGCAGACAGTTGTCTACGTTTTGTCATTACTGAGGGTAAACAGACATGACTTGAGTGGGAAGGAGAGAGGGGGAAGTGGACTGCTAATTTAGTCTGGCTTTAATACTGCACTGTGAAAGAAGTACTGAGTGATTTGTGGGCCATATTTACAAACCTCCCCTCCCTCAATCCACCCATCCTTTTTCTTCAAGCACACATTGTTTAAGGGCATTAATGCTTATTATTTGCCAGAATGCAGTGCAGACGCTGCTTGGTTTTGCAAGGGGATGGGGAAATTTTTCACCCCTGCCATCAACTAGTGGCTCTGTTCATTATTCCAGAAGTAGTACTCTGGTGTTCTCTTGAAAATATATAACTTGTATGGACATTTACTCACATGTGCTTACATACACTTTTAGCACCTATTTACAATATATATACTTTTCCTCCTTTTGCGTAAAGTAATTACATACATATCTTTGATATGATAGATGGAAAGGAGAGGAGAGGTTTGGAGGGGAGGGGAGGGGAGGGGAGGGGAGGGAAGGGAAGGGAAGGGAAGGGAAGGGAAGGGAAGGGAAGGGAAGGGAAGGGAAGGGAAGGGAAGGGAAGGGAAGGGAAGGGAAGGGAAGGGAAGGGAAGGGAAGGGAAGGGAAGGGAAGGGAAGGGAAGGGAAGGGAAGGGAAGGGAAGGGAAGGGAAGGGAAGGGAAGGGAAGGGAAGGGAAGGGAAGGGAAGGGAAGGGAAGGGAAAACACAACACACTATAAGGTAGCTTCCCACTGTCTTGTCACCAGCAAGACCTCAGTTTTTACTGTCTGACCTGGCTATAATGTTGCTTTGTGACTTCTGAGTTTTGAGAACATTACAGGGACCAGTTCTGAAAACAGGTATGCCATTGCAACAGTTCAGCATCTAGGCTGTTTGCATAAACCAGTGCAACACCATAAACTTTCAGCACCAGTGGTTTGTCCCGTGCCAGGTGAGGTTTGCATACATTGTTGGTTTGTATTGTTGTTTGGAGGAGAGAAGGGAAAGGATGTTCCTTTTACTAGTTAATGGAAGCACATTATACCTGCAGATGGCTGAGCAAAAGCAACGGCTAAACATTTCCACAGGCAGCCAGATCCACTCCTGAGAATCTGTAAGCATTAAAAATCATTATTTAATTTATTTTTTTTAAATGGAATTAAAATTAAAAACTAGCATTTAAGTGTGATGCAGCCATCAAGTGTTAGGTAGGAAAGCATAACCAAGATTCAAGCTCATCTCAATGTGTATGTGCTAGAGCAGAAAGAAGAATCTATTAGTTTTTGAGAAACTGGGTTCTGTTCAATACACAGCATTACTCCCTTAAAAAGGACCTAACCTCTTCATGCCAATGATACTCAGCATTTGTAACTCTGACTTCTGTTCTTTTGTGCAGCAGTGATGTGTTTACATTACCCAGGAGATATTCTCATGTGCCATGTTATTCATAAGTTCATCTAAGTTTAACCAACTTGTCTGCTTTCACGTTAAAACCTGAGATGAAACAATTTTGGTCGTGTGATGAGGTGGTGCAGCTTTTAGTGAAGTTACATGACTGCTGCTTTATACCCCACTAACTGGGTCCTGTATTTGCATGTAAAATCTGACTTCATAATGCTGCTTTATTTTTGGCTTTGTGCAAGCTGTTTCTAGTTGAATCAATAGCAAATCAGCTCCTTACGGTGGATAAATATGTAATTAGTAGAAATAATGGAGCAGTAGTCAGTCAGCTGCAAAACTGATGCTTCATCTAAATGTGTGCAAGGCACTTTATTTAGTTGGCATGTTGCTAACATCTATTAAGTTAAATTATGAGAAGTGTTTTGAGGCCTTTCACACAGAATGTGAAGCTTTTCATTCCTTATTTACATGTGTGAATATATATGCATGGAGATTTCAACCCATGAATTAACTCCAGAGGAAAACAAACCACCAAATAAACACAAAGCCTGGGTTTGTGTTTGGGTTTATTATTTTTTTCCCCTTTAGAAAAGCAAAGAAGCATCCTTACAGAATTTTCTGATTAATTTATTCAAAGAACTTAATTAATGTATCACAACACAGTGGTATAATTTACATGCCATTAAAAAAATGGAATTGCTGAGTTCCTTGCACTGCCAGCAACCGAGAGAGTAGTGGGAAGTCAATCTTTGATGGTCATTTTTATGACTTTGAAAAAGTGCTTTTATCTACATCTCACCTCATGCTGTTGGGTTTTATAAATATTGAAATGTTATGCAGTGTTTTATTAATACACTGGCAGCTCTGATCTGAGCAGGTGGGCAGGCAGATAGGTATGGTGGGTGGGTAGGTAGGGAGAGAGGGGGAGAGAGAGAGAGATGTACGTAGGTAGTAGGTAGGTAGGCAGGCAGGTAGGTAGGTAGGTAGATAGACAGGGTGTTTGTTCCAGATACTTTTGGAAGTCACCATACATCCCACAGCTTTAACACAAATGCAAAAGCCATGCAAAGCAGTCTCCGGTTTGGATAATTAAATGTTAGCAATCAGAAGTCTGGTAGTTTGCTTCTGAGAGACAGCTATGGAAAAAAGTAGCTTGTCACAGTATCGAAGAAGTGCAACAAGCCACATGCAGGTATGTGAGAGCTGAATGTCCCTAGTGGAAGAGATGTTTTTAACAGTCCACCTGGGCTAAGGGACGTAATTTTGCATCAGACTTGGTAGAGTTAGGTAATGGTTGAACCTGATGATCTTAAAGACCTTTTCCAACTGAAATAATTCTATGATCCTTCAGGTTTTGGATCTGGGGACATCTACATCTCTGCAATAGGGCTAAACAGTGTAGTGTGGGACAGCTGAGAGATACCTAAGACCTGTGAAATGTCATCTCTCAGATAATGGACATCTCTGCTCTGCAGCCTAAGGTGCTTCTCTACTAGCCACTCTGCCAGGAGCTGGGAGGGAGGTGTGAGGTGAGAGGACAATAGACGGGTGAGAAGACAGTATCTCTATATATGAAGATGTTTTACTACTAGCATAAGAAAAGCAGGAAAAAATTGTAGATCTTTGATCTTCCATTTCTCTTGTAAGTACAGTGTCACACCATCTCATAAAAATTTTAAAGATGGTTTTAATACTTGAAACTTCCTACGTCTTCAAAGAACAAGAAGGATTTGAGACAGATATGTGGGAATTGACTTAGCCAAGTATTTTAATTTTTGTTCATCTGCAGTGAGCTGCAAACCACAGACTCTGAAATGAGCAAGGGGTTATGTGAATGTTCCATGTAGGCATTTAGTTTTATTTTCTTTAGCAGAAGCTGTCAAATAAACCATCTCCTACCCTTCATAGCACATAGCAGTATGTGCAGAGCTTCGGCAAGCCAGGGCTTGGCTTAGTACACTTCAATTAGAGTTTGCTGATTATAACAGTGCAAAATACAAGCTGGTTTTATTCTGAGAATTAAAACTTGCTGCATTTTATTCCTGGTTAGCATCAGTTGCTTCCTAGTATCAGCAGGGATTTTCAAGAAATGTGTGTGTGTGTCTGATTCAGGAAAAGGTTGGTAGATTTATCAAGGAAGAATTAAACATTTATTTAATAGAGCAGTAGCCTGGACTTCAGTATGTAGCATAATTTCAACATCTCTCCAGGGTAAGTATTCAATTTTTACTTCTTTTCTTCTTTTTAACTCATTCCAAACTAAATGAGACAGATGCCTCTCAATGCACTTCTTTGGAAAACACACTCTGAGAAATCTCCATCCAATTGTAGGTGATTATGTGGCTAAAAATGCAGTGTAGCAGAGAAAACAGATGCAGTTCTAATTATCCCAGTGCCCTGCATATCAAACATTAACTACTGGTGATGAGGAGAGGGAAAAAAAAAGGCTGGAATCAAAACAAAGTAGAGTTTGCTGTATCTGATCAGACTATCAGTTCAGGTTGCCTGACATCTTCAGATGTTGAGCTTGGCAATTTATAAAGAAATCACAAATGCTTATTATAACATCACAAAGAATGTATAATGTTTCTCACATTCACTGTTGGTTGCTTGCACGTGATTGTTGCTAGGCAGGCATGGAACTCAAAAGGTCTTGGGACATTTATTTATAATTATTTGAGTATGTTAAATCTACAACCTGGAATGTCCGTGTAGTTTTGCTGCCCACAAAAGAAGTAGCCAGCTGTGCTCTGTCTTCAGTGATACAGGAATTGGAATGCTTTGATAGGAAATTTGAGTTTGGATCACTGAAATAAGTTTTGCCTGTGGCCATTGTGGAAAATTCCACGTGGATGTACAAGCTTACAATCTGATCTTCCAAGATGCTGGTGTGCATAGCAACAGCCAGAGTGGCTATTGTGTAATGCAAGATCTTAGCCCAGGATGGAAGGTTTAGTCCTCTGACTAAAACCATTGCAGCTGGTTATGATTGCTCTTGTTTTGCCAACACACAGCTGAAGATGATCCAATTTTAACATACATGTGTCTGATAAGCACCTGCATTATGATCTGATCTCTTCTGTTAATTTTTTTCTGCTTATTTTTAGAAGGGTTTCAATGCTGAAAATGTGAAACTGACAAAGGTATTTGTTCCACACTCCTGTCAACTAACTGGAGGCATCTAACCTGCAGTGCCTATGGATGCTCACCCAGGCTAGAAGCCTGATTTTTTGGTGGCTTGGTTACCTGAGGTGAGTGTTACCTGAGTTAGCCACATTGTTCCCTTCACTTTTACTCAAGATAGAGAAAAGAAATTCTCTCTCAGAGGGTATTTCAATTCACTTGACAACCAATTCTGCCCTTATGGGACCTGTTGATCTTCCAAATAAGGAAGTCTGTGTTACCATCTATGGGACACAAAACTCTTTACCAAAGAGTTTTCTTCATGAAGTGAAAATACAGGCTGTATTGAACAGATGTGCCACCATCCTCTGATGTACAGATGAACGTGCTTATCTCATTCAGTTGTCCTAAAGGTTTGGGAAATAAGATCAAGATGCTGTGCTAGGCCTGTTATTTCAGTTCCTCCTCATCTGCTTTGGCTTGGGGCAGGAGCACACTTGTAGGATAGACTCGCTTATTTGGAGAAGTGTGACCCTCAAACACAAGGTAGCCAGAGGCTAGTGGTTAAAACAGGAAACTAAATTTCTTTTCATTGACAGGTAGGTAAACTTTGGAAGCTGGGTGTGGTGGGTTGAACTCATCTGTGCAAAATGTATGAGAGAGAGGCCAGAGCCATGCTGTCTGTTTACCTGCTTTTAATCTCCACCAAGGCACAGCAATTTATCATCTTTCCAAAGTGAGAGCTCTGTTCAGTACAGACAAATGGGTTGAAGTTTAATGGCCAAGAATGTTTAGAACACAACTGTTCAGGTCAGAAAGATCTAATGGCCTTTTCTGGGTTTGAAATATAGCTGTCTTAGATACAGCTTTTCCCATGATATTTGGCTGTCATTCTACATATGTCAAATACACTTATGGGATGGTCTTCTGAGGGATGTAGGAGGAGGTAGAAAAGGCTTGCTTTTTTACAAACCCCTCCTAAAGTTGGACATGATGTTTCAAAATATCCCAGAATTGTGCTCATCCAGGAGAAAAGTGCAACATGTTAATGTGAAAAGCCATGTGTTCTGTTCTTATTAATAGAAGAAAGACATGAGTGAGAGGGGCTATTGGAAGATGAAGGCAACTCCTGGGGCACAGCTGAGTCAGGCTGGTCCTGAACACCAGACCCTTCTCTATATTCTCCAGCAGAAGCAGCCACTGTTTTGTTTCAGCAGTAATCACTGGGCTAGCCTTTCATTAGTGTCTGACACTAATTAATATGCCATGTGCTCCTCCATGAGCACCAGATAAGTACTCACAGCTTTTGCTAGGCATATGGTAACTTTCATTACTTGACCAGATTTGCTGATCTTGTGTTAGATACCTCACCCCTTGCACAGCTCTGAAACCGTGTTGTATCAGGCTGCTGAGTGTTCCCAGCCACAAACAAGAAGGATTCTGTTTGGTTTTGAAAGTCATGGTCTGCATAAAACGTCATTGCTCTTTTCTGATCCATCTTCTACTGACAACAACTTTTTGTCTGAAGAAGGTTTAATCTCATAATGGGCAGCAAATTTCCTCCCTCATCTTAAAAGCCTTTTGTTTCTCCACAACTTTGTAGCATCTTTTAGGTCTCAGAAGGGGAATTACAAGTTGTAAATTTCTTTACTTGTTGTCTCTTTCACACTTCTAGGAGTGAAAAATAAAATGCTGCCCAACTAGGCCATCCCTCTGCCTCTGAATAAACATTTGTGTGAGGGCTCCCATTCTTGCCAAGGTGTTAGGATAACATTCTCATGCTGATTCCCTGCCCTCCTTCAGCATCACAGCGGTGGAGATCCATTTCCGAGGCTTTGAAATGGCTTATGCTCTCACCTCATCTCATACACATGGAAATCAGGTTACCAGAAGGAGTGAGCTTGAAAATCCCAGGGGGAAGCCAACAGGGCAGGTTGGGAAAGTATGACCTTCAGTATATTAATGATGGGGTGAAGCCTTCAGAGCCTGCAATGGAAATCATAGAAGCATAGAATAGTTTGGGTTGGAAGGGACCTTTAAAGGTCATCTAGTCCAATCTCTCTGCAGCGAGCAGGAACACCTTTAACTTGATCAGGTTGCTCAGAGCCCAACCCAACCTGACATGGAATGGTTCCAGGGATGTGACTTCTACTACCTCTCTGGGCAATCTGTACCATTGCTTCACCACCCTCATTATAAAAAAACAATTTCTTCGTTATATCTAGTCTAAATCTACCCTCCTTTTGCTTAAAACCATTAACCCTTGTTCTGTCACAACAGACTCTGGTGAAAATGTTGTCCCCATCTTTTTTATAGGCCTCCTTTAAGTACTGAAAGGCTTCAACAAGGTCTCTATGGAGTCTTATCTTCCCCAGGATAAACAACCCCAACTCTCTCAGGCTTTCTTCACAGGAGAGGTAGAGTTGGTTGGCGGGCGAGAGCTTGGGCCTCTTTCCTTCCAAGTCCTCTGACCATTTTGGCATCATTTCAGCAAAAATCAGAGCTAAGTATTTAAAATTCTGTTTATTTTATACACTGAGGGCAAAGGATCTCTTATCATTAGCAACTGTTTGTGTAAGGTCTCAGAAACAACAGCTGATAGGGGAACCAAGTCTTATGAAGCACCACACATGCCCAGATCACCCTTGCTGGATGAGAGACGAAGGGCTACCGCTCACAAATAATGTATTACAGCAACACTTTTCTGACAGGCCAGTGCCATCAACCACAAGACCTATTTGTCTCCATAGTAGTTTTGTAAGACACAGAGGAAGCTGACGGGGTGTACAAATATCTCTGGCTTATGCTGCTTCTAATTAAACAGAGCAATATACTGCCATGTTGTGTCATGGAGGCAGCTAGCTCCTGTGGCTGCACAACAAGGAGAACAAGACTTTGTGCTTCAGAGGGAATCCTGGAGTAGTTATTCCCCAAACTGTGTTGGCAAGCCTTCCAGCTACCAACTGTCATGTCCTCTGCCTGCTATCGAACCTGCTCCTTTTCTAAGAAAAATTAGCTGTGAATCCTTATGCTGATTTAATTGTAATTAAATAGAGGGGTTCCTGGCAAAATCATGCTGGTAAGAGAAGGAACAACCCATGGCTGCCATAGCTGGTCTGAGAGGAGTTTCCAGTGCAGACCTGGTCTGCAGGTATGTCAGTCCTTAAGTTTCAAAGCTGGGATTTGGAAACTCTTTCTCTTCATTACCGAATTTCATAGGTAGCTTAATTTGTGAAGGGGATCCTTCATTTGGATTCCCTTCACATGTGTGCTGCTGCCATGTCCAGGGAAGTATATAGACTTGGGTTTGGTTGCATTGTCAGTGCTGCTGATTTGTTTTCTGTAAAGGTGAAGCAGTTCAGAAGGATCTTGTGTGTGAACTGCTGACTGTGTCACTAAACCCACAGGCTCTGAAAGTTAAACTGAACACTTCTGTTCACTCCTGACCTGTAAGCCAGCGTAACTCAGGTTAGGTTTGAAGTGCCTCTCTAGTGACAGAAGATAAGGTCTGTGTTGCTTGTTTAGGGTAAGGCAAATTAGGTACAGTGAAAAGCCTGAGGGGAAGGAGGGAAAACTACTGTGAGAAAGACAATACCTTCAGTATTGTTCTATCTCTGCAAAAGAGAAAGGGGACAGTGACCAAAGCCCTGATCTAGATTAGATCCAGAGGTGTTGTTGAGACTGCAATAAGATTACCTTCAAAGCTTAAACACTAACTTAAATATTTGTTTTCTGATCTTGGGTAGGAGCTAGTTTGAGGATATTGCTTCAGGCACATCTTGAATACAAAATGCCATGAAATTCATATTTATCTGTGATCAAAGGAGCAGACAGAAGTAAGTTGTTTTAGAGATGAGAACTTTAACTAGCACTCAATGAAATTACACAGAAATCCCAAGATTAGTCAAGTAGGATATCTTAATATATTTCACGATGTTTAAATGGCTCTCAGCATGGGCCTTTTGAACAAGTATCTTTTGATACATTAGAAAGAATCATCCAAACGACAGTCCTCATGGCTCTTTATAAACTCCTATATTTTAAAAATGGAAGTAAGAGTTGGATTTCTGCCTGGAATCTTGCATTACAGACTACCTTGCCCAGGTGAAACACATGTGAAGATACACAAGATTTTGCTCTTTATTGTTATGGATTATTTGTTTTAGAGGTACCTGATGGCTTTTAAGTAACTTTCTTATAACAAGGGGAACATAGCACGTGCAACAGCACTCAGAATTGGAAAGTTCCTCTTTCTGTATTACCTGGCACACTCATGAGGGGTGCCTGTTTTGGGCTGTAGGGTTTTTCCCTGTTTTGGGCTGTAGGGTTTTTCCCTGTTTTGGGCTGTAGGGTTTTTCTAATTTGTGTTTGCAGAGCTGCCTTACATGGAAGGAAAAAAAGGAACAAAATCTTAAAACTGTTCTCTTTCCTCTGCCTCTGCCCTGAAATGCGCTTCCAAGAATGAGAGCAGGTCAAATTATTCAGTGTTGGTATAGAAGTGCTTTGGGATGGGTTATGAGGGCATTTCCATTATTTGCTGTGGTTGTTTGGTGGTTGTGACATTTAGAAGGTACTTTGAAGAAAATAGCCCAGCTACTAAATGACAGCAGAGAAAGGGGAAGGGAAGCAAATGGAGAGGAGGGAAGTTCACAGAGATTTCCTGACAAGATGAAAGGGTGAAGAAAACCCAGTGACTTCATATTCAAAAGACAGTTTGGTGGCTTCTGTTTGAATGAGGGAACCACTTCTTATCATGCTTAAGTACTTGGTCCTATCCAGGAGTACACTTAACTTAGCATGTGTTTAACTGTGTTGACTACTGTGTTTAACACCACAGTCAGGTTTGTAAAGTGTGATGAGAATTATTTTTACAGCTGAGCTTCTTAAGAGGCCCATATCTGGTGTGTAAATCCTGGTGGGTGCAATTTCAATTGTACTAAAGAGGGAAATGCTGACCTTCACCAGGATTAATAAGGTACACAAAAGTATTAGCATGCAGTGTTTAACCAAATGAAAAGCAGCCTAGGAACCTGGTGTCCTCTACAGGGAACCCAGTATGTGCATGTGGAAGGGTGGGAATGATGACAGGATGATTCTCAGCACAGTTTTGGTCATGTCATCTTTCCAATATATCCTCCAATATCACAGTCTGCAGAGGAGACAAAATAGTGACTGCTATTCCAGATGTACACTGTGAGAATTCTGTGTTTGTACACAGCTTTAAAGAATCAGGAAGCGTCAGAGCTCTGGTATCAGATAATGGCATAAATATTGCAAAGTACTTAGCAATATGATGAGATTAGAGGTAAAGTATTAGTCTGGCATGAGAGGGAGTCGTGAGGGAGAGCACAATCCCATTTTGAGTATGACCTTGGGAAAATTACTTACTGTCCTCTGTATTTATTGCCCAACTCTAAACCCAAGTTGATGTGTTACTGTCTTGTTTAAAGGACTGCATAAGCAAATTAATCAGCCTTTGAGAGACACTCAGATACTACAGTGCTATAAATAGAGCTTGACAGGAAACTTCACAAATCCTTCAACTTTATTGCACAGAAGATATAACAATCTTTGGTGGGATAGTGATTGGAACAAATACATATATAGAACAAAAAATATTTCTATGGTAAAAGTGCTACTGTGGGATAAGGCTTCACATTAAAATTGCCATTAACTCATTTCATAGAGGAACTTGAACCTGGGGCTTTCCTTTCCTGGAAAACTGATCAGAGTTGGGGTGCTTCATTAAAAAAAAGCTGCTCATGTTAAAAAAAGAAAGCAAACAAACAAACAAAACCACCAAATCTGACTATCTCTGAGCATAGTAAGAACAGGAGGAACATGAGCATTAGTGCAAAATTTAAATATGGGCCAATTCTAATAGAGTCTGCAAGGCACAAGGGGAAGAGTTAAGAAGGGGGGTGGGGGGTGGGGTAAGGAAAGAGAATCTAAAAAGGGCTGCATAGCTATCACCAAAAGTGTCCTTTCCAAAGCATATGGAAAAAAAAGCATAACACAGGGCACAACACACCAGGCTACGTGTAGACTGACTATATAAACCTGTCCCCAAAGCACTGAATGCTGCAACAATATGGGATAGTGAGGTGTGAAATGGCAAATTTAGAGAGGGCAGAGCTATGTCAGCAGCAGCATCAAAAAGTAGAGACTAGCATAGCTGTGTTTAAGAGAAATTAGAGGCTGGGGGAGAAGGGAGGGAGAAAGTGTTGGTCCACCATAAGATTATCACACATTTCTAAAGAGGTCTGAAAGAGCCGACTTCCTGCTGTGGGGTTCCTCTCATATTGGTGTGAACAAGCATCATGCTATCACCTGCAAAGTCTTTAAGTGCAAGTGGTGACACTTCAGTATTCACAGCCTGCCTCAGAAAATCCAAGGGAAGCAAAAGCAAGATGAAAACCATGCAAGTCAAAAGAGTGCTGCTCCCATTGTTCCTCTCACTGCTTGGTTAACTGGCAATCCCTTTGAGCATCAGAGAGGTCACATCTCCCCAGATGTGCTCTGCCTGCATTCCAGGGCAGGACAGCACTGCCAGCGATGAAGCAGCTCCCCACACCTTTCACAAAAACAGTGCAATGAAATCACCCTGCTAGATAGGACACAAGCTCTCACCATGAAAGTGTAGTTTTACCACAATATGTACCTGTGAGCACAACTACCAGTAGAAATGATCATGTTGTGACGTGGCTGAACAGCCCCTTTTACAGAATAGGGAGGACTGAAAACACTTGGGACTGCCCTGAACCGAGCTAGGACGACTTACAGGCACCTGAAACTATGTCTGAGTTACCAACAGCAAGAACAGTGCATCTAGACCCTTTACAGACAGGACCTTGAAGATGCCTGTAAACCTAGGCATGAACTCCTACTGGTCCCAGCCCTTTGGCTTAAGGACCAAAAGTGCTGTCAAGTGCATGAAGAGCTGAAGCTAAAGGTTGCTACTGTAGCTATGACAGGAGGGAGCAGAAGCTTCACAAACAAGTACAATAATCACTATTATGAGCAGGTCATGCAGAAGAAACTGACAAGAAATTAACATTAGCCTGAGTTTTTGACACCAGATAAGATAGTTGGTGAACAGGGTCACTGGAGGACCATGCTGAACTCAGAAAATATGTTACACATGTCCATGTGCTCTGCTGCATGCATTTCCTGCCTTGTAGATGGTGTAGCACCACTGAGCTCTCCAAAAGACAAGTCTTGGGCCTCCAAGGGGCACTTTGCTATCTCTTGCATGAAGCAATGGGTTGCTAGCGCAGTCTTTTTATTGTATTGTGTTACAGATGTGTAGCAAGAATCTGGAACAAGCAGGGCTAATCAAAGTCCTTTATTCAGGAGATACAACAGGAGTAACAAAGCCTGGATTATTTTCCAGGAAGGGATGGACAGGAGTGTTCCTTTTGGAGGTAGGGGGGATGTTCTTTGAGTAGATGTTTGTCTAGTTTTAATACTTATTTCTGGTTTGGATACTGAGTCCTATAAAAGACACAAATAAGGATGAAAGCTAACTTTGTGATCTGTAGGCCTACGACATCCCACACCTATTTTTAGCAATAAAGAAGCCCATTTCTTTGTGGGAGACAAGACATTGTCTATAATCACCAGGGGGTGAAACTAGAAAAAAACCCACCACAACAACAAACAAAAAAACCCCAGCCAAGCAACCAAAACACACAAAAAAGCCCCACCAACACAATACCAAAAAATCCAAACCCCAAACCAAAAAACAAACCCACAAAAAAAAAAAAACCAACCCAACAAACAAAAACCCCAAGTGAACTGCAAATGCTTTATTGTTTTTACCAGCAAGTCAATCTATTTATCTTTTGAAATAGTGAGATAGCATTCCTGGATGACATTTTTCTGAGAGCTGGTTGAGCTTGTCCTCCCCTGCATTTCAAGAAAAAAGGTTTTTTCCTCCTTTAAACGAAAATTCACTTTTTTGGTCCTCATTTATTCATTTATTTTTGAAGCCTTCCACCTCTGTTAAGTGTGGGAAAAAGGCTTCCCTCTGCCAGCGTACAGCATCCATTGTAAAAGTAATTCAATTTTACACCATACCAATGACATGATCAAGGGAACTTTGAGCAGGCTTTGTGACCAAGAGCATTTAACAAGTATGTGAAAAGCTTCCAAAGAGCCTTCATGAGAGAAAGAAAGGTTATAACAATAGAAGAGGTAGTTTGATAGTGGTAAATTAAGAGTCATAGGAGTTACTCTAATCAGGTTAGACTTTAAAGAAGGAGAAGCACTTTTATATCTCTTGGGTATAGGCCTGAGTGCATTAAGAACAGTTGGATTTGTGTTGCAAAGTACACAAATCATCGTGGCACTCAGCACTTGCTCCTCCTTAGACTGACAAATTCAGCCCTGAAAACCCAAAGACTTTATAGGCAAAATAAGTAAAACTGCAGATTTGGACCATTTGGAAAAATAATACTGAATCTTTGCCAGTTTTAGTCACTATCTAGATCTCTTTAGAGGTCATTACCTTCCCTTCTGTTCCCTGTGGAAACCTCCTGGCAGTTTCAATGCAAGCATGGAAACAGTCTTTTGTAGAAAAGCAATGATGAACCATTCACACATGTTACTAGTTTATGGGTTCTGCACAGTCTGAGCCTGATTCTGTCCTGAGCTATACCCCAGTGAAGTACATAGATTCATAGAATGGTTTGGGTTGGAAAGGACCTTAAAGATCTTCTAGTTCCAGCCCAGGAACACCCTCCATAGACCAGTGTTTCACCACCCCTATTGTAAAGAATTTCTAATATCTAGTCTAAATCTCCCCTCCTCAAGCTCCATTCCCTCTCATTCCATCACAGCAGACCCTTGTAAAAAGCCCTTTCCTGGCTTTCTTGTAGACCCCCTTCAGGTACTGGCAGGCTGCTATAAAGTTTCCCCGAAGCCTTCTGAATCAGCCCCGACTCTCAGAGCCTGTGCCCATGGGGAACATGCTTCAATCCTCTGATCACCTTTATGGCCCTCCTCTGGACCCAGTCCAGCTGTTCAGTGTCCTTCTTATGGCGGGGGCATCAGAACTGTACCACAAGCAAGAAAGGCCGTGCAAACAACAAATAACTGTGTGTACACATCTGTGCATTAGAGAGAATGGGTCTGGGCATATCACTAAAACTTGGGGTTGGTAAGGAAGATGTATAGAGACATATGCTTTATAGGAGAATCCAGCTATCTGAAAAGGTAACATAGAATCACAGAATGTTAGGGGTTGGAAGGGACCTCCAGAGATCATCAAAGCAGGATCACCTAGGGCAAGCTGCCCAGGAGCCACATGTGTATACAAACAGGCTACCAAGCTGTTTGGGCTCACACATGGCTTAATCAATACTATTTATGTATCTGTGAAAAATGATCAGAGTTTATTTTGCCCAGGAATAGGGTTGTAACTGGTCTTTTTCTCTGTTAGCAAAAAATAGGAAATTAAAGTTGAGCCTGACTCATTTTTGCAATCAACAGGGACACCTACAGGAAGACAAAATTAACACATTGGCATATTGGGTGTTTTCTGCTTTATTTGTTCACAGCTTGAGCCTATTACCTAATAGAGACACAAGAAAATGGCCCATCTGTTTGCAGTGGGCAAATGTGTGAGTACTACTCTCTGGGGCTGCATGGGAGAAGGCTTGCTTTTCAAGAACGTATTTACTTTATTCTCTGTTTTCTCAACGGTGTGTATAACTCAATACTAAAAGGCTAATTTGTTTAAGAAAACCAAACCTGACTTCTTCAGTTAATTGCTTACAGAAAAGCTGTAGGTGTTGCATAGATTCTGTGTGCTTTGCTGAGTGAACTGGAGTGGCCTCTGCAATGTGACCAGCAAAGTAGGGAGGAGCCAGCTTCATGGCAGCAAACCACTCATTGTTCTGGCCTGCTTGCTCTGGTGGGGCTGCAGCTCTTGGAAAAGATCAAGAATGTGTAAGGAGTGGGAGAGAGATGAAAGCCTGTCTATCCAGGAATGGGGATGAGGCAGTTGGGAGGAAAAGACTGCTCAGGGGCATGTGGGGTTTGAGATATGATTAATGTTTTGGCAACACGTTAACAAGAACAGGATCTGAGGACAGAGGGGAAATGCCTATGTGTTCGCTTGCAACCAGCTTCCAGCTGGAACAGAAGCCTCTGTTCACGCCAAACTGAATCTAAACTTTTGCATGCACATGAGTGGAAACAGGCTGTAATAGACCAATGTGAAATTTGGAGACCCATATTCTGTAGATCTTATTCCACCAGTGGGAGCTACTGGGTCTGTTTCGTAGCTCCTTTTATGAGAAGATGAACAGCGATCAGTTTGATAAGAAGCAGCAAGCTCCAAAGAGCATCAGCAGTCACTGCACCTTCTCTCCAGTTCCTTTGTCACTCAGGCTTTTCAACCAATTTTTAATACTCCTAGAGTCAAACTCGCTGATGACAGAGGTAGTCTTTACTTCTCTGTAGTCTGCAGGGACAGAACTGCTTGAAGGTATTAGCTATGCTAAGCCTCTTAAATAACTATTAAACACATAAAACTCTTAAATCCTGTGTAACAAATGGCAAACAATAAGGAAAAGCTGATCAACCATTATACAGCAATTTAATCTATGCAATTTGCATAATTTTGTCTAACAGAAGGAGGCTGTAAGCAGAATTGCTTTCTGAAGAAATGCAAAAAAAACCAAAAACACACCCTGTACAAAACAGGTAAACAACTGGGAATGAGGGTTTTGCAAGTCTTTGGCAAAATCTTGGCATATGGACAAAGGGAGTGTGATACAGTTGCAAGGGATGTGATGTAGATGGACTGGAAAAGACAAAAGGCAAATTGAGAGCATGAAAAAAAAGTCAGTATTGCAATCACACTGCAAACTCCACCCCTCTGTGTCATTTCAGTAGACATATGTGTTGGCATCCTATACCTGAGCTACAGTCCTAGCAACTTTGACAGGCAAACCGTAGCTATCCACATGTATAACACCTTCACATTTTGAGAGATCAAAGGGTGGTGACTTCTGAGCAGCCTGTTTTACAGATGGCCACAAGGCAAACAAGCCACCAGTTTCCAGGACTCAGGACCACTCCACAAAATATCCTGTGCCTCCTCTGGGGCTCCTACAGAAACTGTTTTCTCTGGTTTACTGTCTGCAAGGTGGGGTCGTGTTCCTGAAAATATGCCCAGTACATTGTGGACTCTGTAACGCTAGTCTAAACTCACATACTGAGCATGCAGGTATTTCAGGAGCTCTACAGCTTACCCACCATTAGATAACAGAGTGCTGCTCGGCACTACAGAGCCACCTGCTTGGGTACAGCCCCTGCACCCAATGAATTTACACCAAGAGCTCATTAACAACTTAGTGCTTGGCGGCAAAATACTGGTGTTTTTTTCTTCTTCTTTTAAAGGAATGTCCCCTATTATGTTCCCAGCAATCTGGTGGCCATCAACACCTTGCTGATAAACTGGAAATCTTCACCTTCTTCCATCCTCACCTCTCAAATGACCCATGAAAGAGTCTTGGAGATCAAAGAAATCCTCTTCCATCCTTATCCTTCTGACAGAGAGACTGATGGGATTTAGCACCGGTATGGGAATATGAGCATTTCTAATTGGGGAGTGGTAGGAGTGAAAAATGATTAGGAGTGATGGTGGTGGTGGAAGAGCCCAGATGAATTACCCAAGGAGAAGGTGCATACTGAATTGTGGTCTTCATAGGAAGTGTGAGAAGACCAGAGAGAAATTACTTCCTCTGCCCCAAATAAAGATCAAGGAGTATTTGCATTCAAAGGAGCTGGGTTTGGCACATATGTCATCTTTTCAGTCACCTTCTTTTAACTAGAAATCCTCACTAATTAATTGTTCTCCAGATTCTGCTTCTGCGCATCGTATGTCTGAAGGGCTTGCTTGTTTTCCTTGACCTTGCATTTTGCTGTCCAAAGCCAAATAAAATGTATAAAGTAGTTAGATGAGAGAACTAGGGGATTCTGTGAGGTTTTTAAAAGATCCTGCAATTCCAATATGTTAAAGTGTAGTCCTGTGAGCTACAGAAACCCAAACAAAATGTCCAATAAGGGTTATCCAGTATTCTTTATTATTATTTATTTCTTTTTCCTCAGCAATTTTAGGCTTTATCTTGAATTCATATTAGCAAACAGCAACCTGGGGGCGTTTCATAGCACCTTAGGCAGACTAAAGTGTTGCTGATGAATAATCAGTGATGGAACAGCTGTTATCCAGAGATAACAGAAGACTTCAGGCTGCAGATGTGCATGGGTCAAGGGAGACAATGTTGTGCATGAAAAAGTCATACAATGGAGTTCTGTGTATTTTCTTCAGATCTGAAGAACAAAGAAGGAATGACCTTTTGTCTGCTGCTGTCATTCCCTGCTTCACCATTTTAAGGTAGTTTTCTTTCTTTCTTTCTTTCTTTTTTTTTTCCTTAATGGGAGGTATTCTGAAACAGAGCCCTGTCAATCATGCCCTGAAATAGATGAGCCCATCCATGAGCTAAATCCTTTTAAAAGGCTTAAATATTGCGAAGGTAAAACATGCGGCAGTCAGGTTAACGTAGTCTTTGGATACCTGTGATTTGGATGTATTTGTTTCAAAGACAGGTTCATTTTTAATCACTGAATATGACAAGCTTCAAAGGACAAATGCAAAACAGAAGAAAATGAGACTCTTGGGTTCACTAAAGCTCTTTCGAGCCTCCAGCAGTGGTCAGTAGTGCTGTGTAAGAATAGGGCTAGCAAGGGGAGACTTTTAATTCTTTTAATCTCTCCTGGTATTGGGCAGTTTGTGATTTAAGGACTTGTGTGTCAAATTGCATTTGTGTACTATTCTTATCTATCTATATTTTGCCCTTTTTGGTTGGTTTGTTTGTTTGGGGGTTTTTTGTTAGTTAATCCAAAGTTTCATAATTGATAGAGGCACCTCTTCTGTTTGTTCTTACCTTGGTATCACATCACTTCAGGTGATGCCTGTTATTATTTCTGTTCTGAGAAATGGTGAGTAACTGTTTCCTGTTGTTTCTCCATATTTGTCAAAATGTTACATCTCACTGTCATTGCTCCATTGGAGATGTTGTCTGCTTAATCTTTCCCTCTTCAAAAGTCCTCCCCTGCTTTTAAGTATCTATCTTTGTATGATATTTTGCCCGACATCCAGCGTGGCCAGAGGGGCAAGTATGGAGCAAGGGCTGTGTTGTGCCATCATCCTCCAGCATATGCTGAGCTTGCTTTGGCCATGGACAGGTTCTTGGCATCTGGAGGGGAGCAGGCAGCTCCTGCCAGGCCCTACTGCAGAAGTGCCCAAACCTCTGAAATATAAAGCCACACCAGGGGAAGGCAGGCAGAGACATTTGTATAACAGTGTACTGTCGGGCCAAGTTGCCCAGAAAGTCAGAGAGCCTCGCCTGAGGCTGAGCATAAGCTCTCTCTTCCTCCTGGCAGGAGCACAGCTGTGAGAAGACAGGAGCCCCAGAGCAAAGCTCTCTGCCAGCTCTGTGCCCAGGAGCAGGGCATGCTGCCACCTGCAACCACTGCAGCCCTAACTTCTTCCCCAGAGATGGCTGCAGCCAACAAGCTGTGTGTTTGGCTGCAGGTCTCTGTCCCAAATGCCCACCACCATGCTATGGTGCCATTATTTATTCCTTTCCTGAGAGCCTTAATGAAATTATTACATTTTAACTGTTGGGAATTTTTTTAAGGAAGGTGAGTGCTTACAGATCACCTGCTCAGCTAGGTAGGGGTGCACTCATCCTCTGTGGATCATCCCTCATATTTTAAAGAGAGAGAGTTGTGTTGGACTGAGTTGAGAAATGTGAGAGCACACAGCAGTTATGTTCCCAGATGAGCTTGTTGTATTCTATGGTTCCCATCCCCAACAGATAGCAAGGGTTGCTCTTACTATCCCTTGGAAGCTGGTGTTTGGAAGTACGCTCCCAACACTTCTGTTTAGTTTTTCTGTTTGGGTCTTTATTTTACTATTGAAGATAGGATTTTAGGGGCCTTGGTTGGTTGGTTTTATTTGGTTTTCGTTGATTGGTCGTGGTTTGGTTGTTATTGTTGTTGTTGTTAACTGTTTTCTCCCCTCCTCCACACTTCAGTCTTTGGGCTGCCACTCACCTGTTTTCACACTGCTTTCACCCCTTTTGTTTTTCAGTGCCACGCTACCACAACACAGACTCAAAGGATATTTTCTTCCTTTCAGGGTGCTTCCCATGCCCATTGAATACATTCAATAAAAATACTTTGCTCTCTCTTTCCTACCATAGAAAAAAAGTTCTTATATATGTACTATTCACATAATTGAGATTAGCCAATCTATCATCCTCAAATTGCCTGGGTTTGGTTTCTTGACTGTTTTCAGATCCTAGGATGACTGATCTTCCTCTTTCCAAAACTGAAAAATTCATCCACAAAGTGAGTACTCAATAAGTACTTTTCAACAAGAAGTTTTACTCATGGACTTACAAATCTGATCTCCTTTCCATTTTGTTTTGTGTGATTGAATTTTTTTTTCAGGGTTGAAACTTGACCAAAAATCAATGTGTTTCCAAATATCAACAAAAGAGGCAAACTGGAATGACATGGTGAAAAACTTGGTTACTGCAGTATCTGCTGAAAGGAGGGAGAAGAGCCATCACTTGGCGAGGTGCAGAGCATGGCAACTGCCATTGTTGCTAGTGGGAGAAGAGGCTGCTGAGCTCCCCTCAGGAATGTACTGGTTTAATTTTTTTCTTGAGTTATTTATTTGCTCATTAAGAACTCATCTCTTAGGGCAGTGACTCCCAAAGACAGTAATGGTGTGCAGACACAAGATAAAAGTTTGCTCTGGTTGCTCTGTTGTTTTAACTTAAACTGTCAAAACTGTGGCCATTGTTAATTTACTGGGGTGGCACATGTCACTGCTGCATGTTGGAGAGTTGCTGGTGAGTCCTGTCTCTCTCTTAGACATTTGGAACAGGATTTCCCAAACTGTAATCTAATGGACGTCAAGTAGTCTGCAAAGCCGTATTAACATAACACATTGACATTCTCTCTCTAATGTTTAAAGTGCTTTGAGAAGGAGTGCAACAGGCTGCAGGAACCACCAGGGTGCTCTGTGGCTCCAGAGGAAATGGGGACCATTAAACTTAAAGGTCAGGTTTGCTCTCAGAGCATGTCTCTGTCAGTCTCCATTCCCAGGTGACTAGTACTTTCTGCTGGTCAGACTCCGTGTCCCTTGGCTTTTGTCTTCCAGATCTACCCTCTGCATGCAGAGCAACATCACGTGCATCAAAGCAACCCCAAAAACTGTTTTCCTAAGGAGCTGGTCATGTCAGACTGTGCACAAAAATGATGCCTCCAAATACTCCTGTTCCAGGAGCCTCCCACAGACATTGACTCAAAACCGATCACCCCCCAAAAAAGATCCTACCGATGAGGTGATTTCTCTTTCATTGCTGGTAGACAAAGATAAAATTAAACACATCAAACATGCTTAGTTTCCAAAGACAAGGTTGTAAAATGTCACACAAAAGACTTACATATATCCATTACTTTTACCACTTTTATTACCTCTCTGTCTTGTCTTTTCTTTGGTCTTTATTCAGCTCTTGGAGGGGCCATTGTCTGGGGAGAATCAAGAGCACATTTCTGTGGTAGGAAGTAAAGGAAAAAATCTTCCCTTTTTTATTGCATGATGTACTGTACTCTTCTCTTACCATAAAACTTTATACGAGGATACTCTTCCTCATATGAAACAACTCTTTCTTGTAAATGATCAGCTTTGTATTTTGTTATTTTTATTTATCAAAATAACATCAAACCCCCTTGTTGTAACACCCTTCCCCTAAAGCCTAGCTTCATAGAAGTATTTGCTTGCATAGCTTAGGATAGTGCTTGATTGTGGTTCAAGGCTTGTAAAAAAAGGAAAAACTAAATACCAAAAAGAGCAAAAGAAACTCAAGTGCTTGGGGTTTAAGAAAAAACATTTACTATAAACAAATATTAGTAAATATTCTAACTAAGAGATAAGAAGGTATTGATTTGCTATTGATGGTCTATAGCAGTGCTTGCAAAAGGTAAATAGAAGAGCCCTGAAATTCCTGAGACATAACCAAGCGGCTGTTAGAGATAATTCTTACAAAACACTGTAGCCTAGGCAGAGCAGAAGCATACAGGAAAGGCTGCAGCTGAGTTGAATAACTGCTGACCAAGTAAAGTCAGTAACAACCAGGTGATCAAGAGCAGCCATGGCAAGCAGGCTCTTCTGGATTAGTGTCACTTCCCAGGGGGAACCTGGGCTAGACTTCCTGTAGCCCTGCAGAAGAGGTGATAACTCAGGACTGGTGAAGCTTGATTAAGGGGACACCAAAAGCTGCCATGAGTTACTTTGTTTTATTAAGAGAGTTTGATCTTTCTGGCCTTATGACCTCTTTCAGTATTCAGAGAGTCCAGGTATATGTCAAGACATGTGCCAGAGGGCTGGATATGCTCTCCATTCACTGACCTGAGGTGTAGCATGCAGGCTGTGTCTGTTGCTGCTCAAACTTCTGTTGTCTTTTCCACAAATTCTGGAGAGTCTCCATGGGTATATGGGGTGAAGGTACCTGGGTCTGCAGCAGCTGCAGTGGCTGGTGGAGATTTCTGCTCTGCCTATGAGTTATGAAATGCACATGGTCCACCCAAGAAAAGCTCCTGGGAATAGAGAAGTGCTATATCTATGGCAGATGTCCTCCATTTGCCAGTGACAGAAGGGCATGCTGCTGGCACCAAGCTGCTGTTCCTGTCCTCAGCTGCTGATAGAGCCCCTCATCTGCTGCCTCTGGTTCCTCTCAGGTGAGTGGTACATATGAACAAAATACACAGGTGATGCGAGTCCCTTGAAGCCTTACTTCTCCCTGGTGTGTAGAGGCTGAGTTCAAGACGTGCATGAAGCTGCCTGTGGCCAGCTGGAACTGCAAGCTCCAATCCTTCCCGGGGATGGGGAAGACAATCATTCCATCTACTTCAGTTTCTCAAGCAAAACAAAAACCAAGGCTTACTCTTTTTAAGGGTTATTCAAGAGCTCTCACTGAGGCAGCCAACTCCATTGTGTCTGGCACTGTAAATTAGTCAAGGAAAATTTAGGAGCTTCACAGGTAAGGCAGATACTCCCTCTAATGCCATTAAGACTCCATGTCTTCTATGTCAAGTCACTTTCAAAGCTGAAATGTATCTATTTTGCAGCATAGTGTGGGCTACTATTTGATGGGTAGTTGCATCCATGGGCATGGAGCTGCAAGGTCAGAGTGTAAATCTTCAACTAAGCAAGTTCACTTTTATCCAGAACAGCTCCTGCTTTCATCAGTGAAGGCAAACTACATATTGTGGAACTGTTGGAGAAAACCCAAGACCAAGATAGGTTTTCCCATAGTATAACCTAAGTTTGGAAAATGCACTATGCCAAGAGCAGCATAAATGGCATAGAGCAGCAACATATGAATGCAATAGAGGGAGTTCAATTCTCAGCTGTGAAATGATTCAGAGGACAAAAGTCTTCTCATTCAGAAAGGATGGAGGTTTCTGATATTTTAAGCCAAAATCTGATTTTCCTTAATCTATTTTGTCACAAATTCACTTTTTTGCACCTATTACTAGCACATACATAACATGCCAATTAGAAGTGACAGCTGTGCTGGAGAAACCAAGCTGCAAAATAACTGCGTCCACTGTTTAACACCAAGCACAAGGGACAGGCATGACAGCTTGTTTCTGACCTTATTCTGTATCCTTTGGTCCTCCATAAGTGTCAGGGGCTCACAGGCAAACTGCTCCCACCAGGTAAGGAGGGTATTGGGGTACAAGGCCAGCTCAGCATTTGCCTTTGTGAGTGAAAGGGTTGCAGTGACTCTCCCCCCAGCACAAGGGCGGGAGCTGGGGGCCAAGTCTCAGTGCCTGCAGATCCATAGCTGTGTACCAGTACTCTGCTTCTGTGGCACATCGGATGTGATCGGCATTGTCCTCAAGTACTGCTGTGGAGATTTGTCATCAGCTTCTTCGACACATCGTCACGCTGTCGTCCTCCTCTCTGCTCCCTGCCCTCCAGCCCTTATCGGTGCCCCCTCCACCTTCCCCCTACTCAGTTGCACTCAACAAGACAGTCTGAATTTTCAATATCTACACTTTTTTTTTTTCTTTTCCTCCTTCTTTTGTCTTCTGGTAACAGCATTTGGCATTTCCCGGACAGCCCGTACTCCATAAGGCCTCAGTGTCTGAATGCGAGGACGGCTTGAATGTTGCCTGCTGAGACTGAAGAAGAACTTGAGTGAAAATAATCCTCTCTTTTGTTCCGCTTGGGTTGCTTTTTGTTTGCCTGACAGATGTTCGGCCCCTGTGCGTGTGCACGGAGCGGCTCCTCCGCCGGGCCCTCTGATCCGCCAGCTTATTGATTTCTGCCTATCTGTGCGGCTTGTCTCCAGCCCTTACAGATGCAAGGGCTGTGGCCCAGGCAGCAGCCCCTCTCCTTTGCACACAAATAGGGTGATCATCTATTGTGAAGGGGCCGGCAGGGGAGAGCCGGCCTTCGCTCCTGCCTTGAGCTGTTGTGACAAATTTGGGCAGATTTTGGAGGGCAGAAGGGAGATGCACATCTAGCACCAAGCTATGATGCTGCACTTTGACACTTGACATGCTATCATGCAGGTGTCTGAGCAAGCAGGAAGGAAGCTTTAGGGAGAAAGGCCTCAGAGCCTTGCACTGTGCCTGTGTATTAATGCAAGCTCATATTTCAGTCACTTGACTGATGGACACAAGGATCAAAGTTGTCACCAGGGAAAGCCTTGTAAACCTTGCTATTGCCCTGCTCCTCCACCATGGTGTTGCTGTCCACTGTTCAAGTTTCATCATCTGACATAACCATGCAGTCATTGCATCCAAGACTTTCATATTGTAAGCCACTCGCAATGCTTTTCTTCCATCTCACTTTTTCTGTTGTGGCTTGCCTTTCTCCCTGCTGAGCAGTGGTGCAAAGACTGTCAGCAGAAAGGAGTCAGGGTGCTCTGCAAGGGAGGCACACTGCAGACCTGCTAAGTTCACTTTGCTTTTGACAGCAGTTTGGCTTTTCTTTAACCCCTGACATCTGCAGAAGTCTGAACTGCCACTGGTTTAAGTGCTCTGGCTGGAGTATAGAACATGAGGTGGTTGTCTGGCTATGCTCAGCTGTCTCCCCTTTCTAAGTCCATGCAGACACTGTATGCACTGCCCACCACATCCCTGTGACTGCAGCCTTTCATTGATGTCTGCAATGCATGCATGGAGTGGATGCAACTCAAGGTGTATCTGTTTCTCTGAAGCCCAGGATAAAGGCTTATAATGGGCAGCTCCAGGGTGTGTCTTCCATCCTGCCAACCCATTACATGCCTTGCACCTCCAGTGAACTTGCTGGCTGCAGACCAGCTTTACTGCTTTCTACCACATTCTCCTGTGTTACCTTCCCTCTCCTAAAGCATATTGTTGAGTGTGTCAGAGCCTCCAGAGCTATGAATGCACACTGGCTAGGAGTGGGATGTCCTTGGATTTTACTGGTGCTACTAGACACTAGGTTGTCATTTAATACCACAGTAGTTGGGGGCACCAGTTTATTGAAAATTAGCTAGCTATGTGTAAATACTGGTTGTGTGATGGGATATTTTACCCCTAGAAACAAATACAGACACTTTTGTAGTACTACAGAGTTAATCTGTTCTCACCTTTCAAGAGTTGAGTAACTTGTTTTGGACTTGTTAAGGCAAAACTCCCCGTGACATGCTGTGTCACAGAATCACAGAATGTCAGGGGCTGGAAGGGACCTTGAGAGATCATCTAGTCCAACCGCCCTGCCAGAGCAGGATCACCTATACCAGGTCACACAGGAACTCATCCAGGCTAGTCTTGAATATCTTCAGAGAGGGAGGCTCCTCCCTGCTGGATCTTCCTGAGAGGCTGTCAGAGCTGGCAGCAAATGCTTCCCATGGTGTCAAGTGATTTATACTAACATGAAAAGCCAGGAGTTTGCAGCCTGTAGTGGCCTGTGTTGCAGCTCCAGCTGTGTTACAGTTAGTGGGTCTGAAACTGACACCACAGTACAGTGCTTCTCAGTCCTCAGTGGATGCTTCCCACCAGCTGCTCACTGGGACAAAGCTCAGTCCAAGCTGATGGCAAATGAGGTGCCTCTTCGTAATACTTCTCTGCATAATGACTAGCAGTAGGCTGGGAAGAGAGACCTTGACAGCATCTGTAGGGCAGCAGATGTTCCACACAGCCGTGTGAGCCCCTGCTGCCTGTATCTCTCTCAGTGTACTCCGGCAGCACCATAGGGGTCTCCTTCACTCCCACGAGTAAGACAAAGAAATGCTCCCCTCAGCACTGGCTCAGGTTTTGAGACACCCTTCTCTGATGCACATATAATGCAGTTCAAGTCGGGTAGGGTTTTAATGTAGGGAAAATAACATTGACAATACCACAACAGTGTCAGTAGCCAGCCAGTTTTGGATCTTTCTTGACACATAAGTAAAAATGAGGAAACGGGACTCATTTGGAAAGAGCTTCATAAAATGCTCCCTGGTTTGACAAGTGGGGTCTTGCCAAGCCTGCTGGACCTTCTATTTGGCATTTCTTTCAGTCAGCAGGGAAGGACTGTAACTGATGAGAATCATTCAATGTGCACTCTGCAAAGACAATTTTGTCCTGGGAATATCACCCAAATACTCTATTAACTGGCCAGTGGCTTGGTGACATTTGAGGTGCTAAAAAAAAAGGGATTTGGGACTAAGCATTCACCTGTAGCAAACTGGGGGAGTGGTCAAAGTCCTAGTTCAAACCAGGCAGGTGATGTATGAATGATTTACAACTGGAAGATGAAGAGTGGATAAAATTCCAAAATGTGGATCTGTTGGCCCTCTGAAGTCAGGAACTGAAGTCAGGAACTGAGTGATAAAAACTTCCTCTGGCTTCCAGGAAATTACTTATTGAATACAGCCTTGTACATCAGACGGTATCTGTAGGACAATGCAACATGCTGCCTGAAAGAAGTGATATTGTACCTGCATATTTTTGCAAAGGCCATGTTTTAAGTCTCTGTTGACACTGTTAGACCAACGTGGTGGGAGCTACATAAAGCAGTTATATTCCATAGATGGCACCTGAAACCCAAGCTGCACCCATGCTGAACGTTAGAAAGGAAAATCAGTATTCAGACTAATTCCTTTGACCTGTTGCTCCCTGTACTCTCATAGCACTTCCCCTTGCTCTGCACAGCCTGTGGATGATGTTGTTGTTTTTAAGGCATGTGAGATATCCTGTGCCTTTTCTTTTAAAGTAGTTCTTTGAAATTCTGCTGCTTCTGTACTGGGGTTTGAGCGCCGTTGCGTCACTGTTGTGATGGTCTGTCAAGCCACCTAATTGGGTTGTCTCATTAAAACTTGCAATCAGCGCTTACAAGGCAGCAGACCTGTAGTCCAACACTGTAGCTAGAGCCACACTGGCTGACCAAGAGCCTGCACATGGGTTGGGATGTGGATGTATAAGTGAGCAAGAAATTGCCTCTCTTGTGAACTCCTTCAATGGCTTCGAAGATGGAACTCGAATGTATCAGACAATCTCTGAATTCACTTTCTCTCTAATGATACTAATTGGAGCAATTCAATTAAAATCAACAAATGGCTTTAAAAGTCTTCAGTTCAGAGCCAAGACTACTTCTGGGATGCCGAACTGGATACTTAAGGACCATCCACTAGTCTCTATTGGATAACTCGACCTCAACCTTCTTTTTGTTAGCTAGAGCATGAGGAGGAAATGGTGCAAGAAAAGGATAAAGTTGTGTAGTCTTTAATAAAAATTGAATCCATAATGCATTTTGACTTTGAATGGAAACAGTATATGAAAAAAGACTTTACCTGTGCAGGTCAAAATATTAAATTACTACAAGTGCAGTCTCTTATGAGAAGTCTATTTTTGCATTGTTTAAAATCTCAGCCAACTAGGTAAAACGACTGCACTTACTGCAGGAGTCTGATTCACTGTCCTTTTTACATTTTAACTGCAATTATGATTTCTAGCACCATAGTTAAATTTATCTGGGAGCACGAATTGGAGCTCAGAGCTCCAGGAATGCACAGGGAGTGAAAATGAGTGTGGCTTTTCTGCTAACAAAGGCCCTAAACTAAATATGGGGTTTAAATTAAACTCTCATAAATGTTTGTGCAGGAATCTTATGGGTTAAATTAGGCATGTGAATACCTGCATATAGATGCTGCTTTGGCCACTGCTCAGAGAAGAGCATCTTGCCTGTTTGGTATTTCACTAAATTTGATGGAGAGTGTCCTTTGATAGAGAAGCATATTAACAGAGATGAAGGGCACTATAGCCCCTGACTTTAAAGGCTGCAGGGCCCACCAAAATACATTTGATGGTTTAGATGTAAGAGCCTGCACTGAATGATGAAACTGTCTACTCAAGGCTAGAAGCTCAACAGTTCTGCACTGAAGGCCTGGAGAGAGAAGGGGAGAAACTGAGTCCTCATATTTCTGCAGAAATGCTTCAGCCATGACCAAGTGCATGTTCTGGCTGAAGTGGAACAGCTTCCAGGAGATATTGGCCCCCCAAGTGATGTCTCCTGTGAGTTAAGGAGATGAACTCCATTATCCATTGGTCTAACAAATGTACAGCCCAAGCTGAGTGACATACCACACTGGTTTTCTCATGAGCTTGTGTGAATTCTGTTCAGAATCACTTAGCACATTTTAAAGAGCAATTTAATGCACTCTGCCCCACTCTGTACAAACTGAACATGCTTTGAATCACCTTTTAAAATGTTTTTACATCACCTTTCGTGGGTTAGCTTAGGGTGAGTACTTCCCTTGCCTTTTGTGAAAACCTGTAATAAGCTTTGTGGCTTATTTTAAATCAGAGAATGAAAAGACACTGCATGGCTCTTCGAAGACAAATTATCTTTCATTCTTTAAAATCTTCTCTAATTGTCATTAATCAAGCCACCCCCTGCACAAATAAGATGAAGGCAGGGAATGGAACGGCATTCCAGCTCAGGCAGCTGTTGCACATGTCAACCAGTTTCAAAGTGCTTGGCAAAAGTTGTAAATGCAGTTCTAATGAGATCAACTTGTCTGCAACTAGCAAACAAATACCAGGCGCACCAAAATGTTTGTTTGCCATGGGACTTAATGGAGATTGTGTTAACCATCCATACATGTTAAGAAAAGTTCAGATCAAGCATAAGACACTAGAATGCAGCTTTCTCCAAAATGATTGCTTACATAAAACCTGAGAAAAAGTCCCCTCCTCCTCTTTTTTCCTTCTTACCATCTCCCTTCCTCATCAGGACTCTTACCTTTCTGATATTTCAGTGCACAATGCTCTTTACAAAGGCTGCACAGGCAAGCTACAAGTATGTTTTCTACTGGACCGTTCAAGGATGTGCTCCTGGTAGGGGACAGAGTCCCAAGGCACTCCACAGTATCTCTCACCTCCCAGGTACACCCAGCTGAGTAGGGCTCCATCAGCAGCCCAGGCAAGTTGCAAAGGAGACAGTTACCTGAACTACCCAGGGTCTGCAGTATGACAGCACAGCATTGAAAGACCAATAGGCAACTTGATCACCCACCAGGTCTGACTGCCAAGCTGATTACAGCCAGTTTTCACAAAGACTAATTAAACAGGCATTGTCCAGAGGAGCTGGAACCCTGTTCAACTAAGCCATCTCAGTGAGCTAGACACTGCACATCATATGAGCATCTGGGTGAGCCCCCAGGTGAATCAGCACATCAGTGGCTTCTTGTAGAACCACCAAGGAGATCACTATACTTGAGTGGCTGGAGAAAGCTAAGCAACAAAAATATCTAAATCTCAGAGAAGTCAGCTCTTAGGTAAGACAAAAGCACTTCACTGTGCAACTGTGAAGTATCTGTAACAGTACAGTACAACTTGCAATCTTCTACATCTTGTTCCTTGGTAAAAATGGGAATCCTGATTTATAACTCCTTTCATGATTCTTTGATGTAACATGCAAAAGACTGTTTGAATTTTCGGTATTGTGACTAGTCCCTTCTAAGTATCCCTTTATTGTGTGTCCTGTGCCAAATAATATTAGTTACTGCAGGCCACAGCAAAGTCCATCCCTACCCTCACTTGAGCCTCTGAAATGAACAGTGAAGTTTGAACTTTGCCAGCAACTGTTAGGAAAAGGGCCAAGAACAGCATAACAGGAAGATACTAAGTATTTGTTTGTTTGTTTTCCTGCTAAACCATGTTTGTGTAATTATGAGTACTTTGCTAAAATTGCTTAGAAAAGAAGTGCACATAAAATGTTCCATACAATTTAACTACATATTAGAAAGAATATAAGCCCAGTCTTACCCTGATGCACCCACACAGACAAAAACCCTTTTCAAAAGGAATTTGGTTTGAGAAGGCAGACCAGGAGAGGAATCTTGGTTAACTTCAGGACCATGTGCCATATTGTCTGTTTTACAACTGCCCCAAATGGCCTAACAGTGAAAGACATTGACACAAAACAAAAGCAGCAGCTGAAAGAATTTGAATGCTGGAATTTAAAAATCCCTTCTAGTCAAATGTTGGTTCCCAACTCTGGATCAGGAACCCTGCACAAGGCAGCAATGACTTTATGCTCCTGAAATTATCTTCTACAAGACTGGAGAGAGACAGGACTAACATATTTCAGATTCACACAAATGCTTCTTTAATTATTCCCCACTTGCTCCTGTCACTTCTCCCCAAGCTTGGGTTGGTAAAATCCAGAATCACTACGTTGAGGTCACTTGCCAAGGCAGCTTTCTCTTATTTTCCAGGATGGGTGATTTTAGGGTATCAAAAAACAAGTGTTTTGAGTGTGGGAAATGTCCTCATAAGTAAATAAAGGAGCGAGTTGAGGTAGGACAACTTCAAACTGTGTATTGCAAATAATGGTTTATGATTTCCATTTAAATAGTTTTACCTAGCAAATAGCAAATAAAATAGCAGCAGCCTGCTCTTGACTCCCATCACACTGAGGCACAGGTAGTGTCACACGGATATCTCACTGTAAATGAAAATCATCAT
This sequence comes from Dryobates pubescens, assembly GCF_014839835.1. Classification (NCBI taxonomy): domain Eukaryota; kingdom Metazoa; phylum Chordata; class Aves; order Piciformes; family Picidae; genus Dryobates; species Dryobates pubescens. The sequence continues at coordinate 29,631,819 of NC_071617.1, forward strand.
TCTAGAGTGAGAAAGCTCAGTATGTGGCTTACAAAACAACATTTTGATTCAGCCTTAAGAACACCTTAGTGTGAGTTAAATTTATCCTTGACTGATACACTAAACATTTATAGTGTATTTGCAATATTTATCTCCTGCCAAGCACTTTCGTTTTCCATAGTAAACAAGCTCCCTCCCCATGCACAAAATGGGTTTGACGCATAAACAGTATTGCTGAAAACATGTCCAAAAATAAAGCAAGGCCTTCTTCATTACAAACCTCATTTTTAGGGCTAATACTGACCTTTAAATAAGCAGCGATATACTGCCATTTGGCCGATGTCAAAATAAAGCCTCCCAGCTACTCAAAAACCAGTACCACAAAGCACGTTATAGTGGGAAACTGGTAAAGGATGTATGACTATTTTCACTCTCAGCGCGTGTAATTGTGTCGAAGCCTGTACTAGCAGCTAACTATTGCCATCTTACGGTGGGCCTTAGCATTGCTGTAGATGACGTCGAGCTGTCACTGCTACTGTGTACTACTCGTTATATATCCCTCACTTGAGAGTTCTTGAACAACTCCAAGATTAGTCAGACCCAGCAATTCAGCTTTCTTTAGAAAGACACGTAACGTGTTTAATGCTAAGAAAAGGCACTGCAAGATCGTTTTCTCTCTCTTCCATAACATTCTATTAATGACACCTAATCCCTGGCCAAGTAGATCTGCCAAACCCAGACTTTTGCTTCTAGCAACCCTAAGTGATATTGTTGCATTTGTTTTGCCTAGTGGTACCTCTACAGCCTACCTGTCTAGACAGGTCTGTAACCAGATAGTGCTCACAAGGTGCTTCACAAACTGTTAATTTACAATGTAGATATGGTGTGAGATGACTACTAACATATCTGTATATAGGAAGTACAGGCACAGAACTAAGGAGGGTTGCAGACAGTCAGAGCATTCCTACCTTTCAGCCCTAGATGTTTTGCAAACAAAGCTAAGTAACTCGGTGGATTAAAATAACCCAGCCTCTCAGTGCCTTTTATCTGTAAGACACATCTGACATCTGGAATTTTCAAGTGTGTTTTAATTCCAATGAGCAAACAACTAACTTGCAGCTGAGTGGCTCATAAACCGGTTTGTATTCACCTATCTTGTGTCACTCCTCAACTCCTAACTCTGAGCGTGAGTGGTGAGGATATCAAGGCAGGGTGTAACCAGGAAGTTAAAAACAAATGGGGAAATAAACCTTCCCATACCACCGGGTCCAAACACATTCACAGAGGGGGTGAATGTAGAGCTGCCTTCTGTAAAAGGAATTTGGTATTTTTAGTCCAATGGGCTTGTGAAAAAGCTGGTTCTTCAGCCCAGCGTACTCCGCATGGAAACAGCAAACTGCAAAGGATACAAAATAGCTATCTTGTCTGCACAAGTGCTCCAACAGGACAGGATAGCACTGATGCACCCTGGCAGGAAAACATGGGTCCCTCATATCTGCTGCCGTATCTACTCTGAGATTACACAAGATCCAAACACTCAAATCGCTTTGTATTTCTCCTAAAATAGCTTAAAGAAACAAGCCCGGATGCCTCAAACTAAATCAAGCAATTCCTCAAACCTATTTGATATGCATTTATTGTGGATGTACAGTTTACCTTTAAATATCAAAGAATCCAAGTTTATAAACATTTTAGTAAATTGAATCACTGCAGCTTCCCTACATATTTGGTATCCTGTAAGAACATTATATTAATTCAGGTACAAATTAGTTAGATCCTTTTGTTTGTTGCCCTTCTATTCATGGTTAAGATCTTGAATACCACAGACAGAATTGTCCCAAAGGCAGGCATGTCAGCTTGTGGCACGCTCCTTTTCTTTGCAACTGAAATACTCTTTAGTTTCACTAGACTTCACCCAACTTTGCATAAAGTTGTAACAATCTATTGTGAAACACTCAAGCAATTCAACACAAGTCTGGTATCAAAGATAGCTGAGCCTAAAGTGCTTTAATTGAATTTTATAGAAGTAATTGAGCATGTATTTAATTTGGTATTGCTGCTTTGTACCTTAGACACAGCTTACTGTTTTTAGTTACTGCACTGTGTGCAGTTTGTTCAGTATAAACCAGCATATAGCTACAGTCATTTATACAACTGATCTTGTCTATTTATTTGCAAATGTTAAGCATTACATTGAACACTGAACGTGCTTAATAGTCTTGTGTATTATTCAGTGAGATGCTCTGTACCTTTCATACTGCCCAACTACTGGGAGATGAGGAGTTACCTCCTTCCTCTGCCCAACAGTGGCACCCAGCGACCAAGTGTTTTCATGAACACTTTGCAAAACAGCTGCTCCAAGTTCCCACTCACTGGATTGCAGCTAGACTGTTTCCAGGGAGGTGGTGGAGTCACCATCCCTGGAGGTGTTCAAGAGGGGACTGGACGTGGCATTTGGTGCCATGGTCTAGTCATGAGGTCTGTGGTGACAGGTTGGACTTGATGATCTTTGAGGTCTCTTCCAACCTTGGTGATTCTGTGAAATGCACTAGCTGTTTCAATTACTGAGCTTCAAAATGCTACCCACTTTTTAAACTGTCTAGAAAGCCAAAGACCACCACTGCTGGTGAAGAACCAGCCAGAGCCAGGAAAAATGCACAGCACCCAAAATGGTGCAGAGAAGGCGGGGAGCCACCTCCCAACAGGAGACAGGGTAGTCAAACACATCAGTAAAATTGTTCTTTGAGAAAACAAGTATACCATCTCAAGCAGCTAGATATTTTATACCTCCTGTTCTAAATAGCTACAAGCTGTGAAAAAATCTCCACAAAAAGAGAGGACTATTTTGTCCTTGAGGATGCATCTCTGCTTTCTCAAGGTCCTACTACTCAAGCCAGTTTCCCAGTTTCATACAGCACACCAGGCACTCTACTTTTGATACAATTTCCCAAGAATCAAATGCAGTAGTAGTAGGACTGAAAAACAAACCGAACCAAAACCAACCCAGAAATGAAAAGGCACTCAAAGACTCTCCATTCTAAGTTACTTTCCATCAGTAGCCAGAAAAGGACAAAGCTTCAGATTTTGAGCATTAACCCAGAAACAGGAACTCACGGAGGTGAGTCCAGATGTAGAGTCCAGGACTAATCTTTGACAGATTAAATTTAACATTTTGTCCCTTTTACAGAGAAACTGATTTCAGATGACTCATTTATAACCTCTGTAAGTAAGTACAGAAGTCAAGTGTCAGGACAGCATGTCAGATAGACCAAGGAGAAGGTATAAAAAGCAAGCTATAAAGTACAAACAACACAAATTCTTTTCTCATTAACCCAAGGCTGAACAGAAAGCACTATTACAAAAGTCTGTGAGCCTGAGTTTTAACACATTTGAACTCCTCCGGACTGTATGATGAAGGGATTTCAAGAAGGGGATTAAACTGACATTGGAATGAGATTGATCAATAGGTTAAGATGAGATGAACACAACTGACTTTTTAACTCTTACTTACTTCCTTACCATGAACAGCTCTGGTTTCTAAAACACCCACTATCACTTCTAACAAAGACAGAAAGCATTCAGTATTACAGTAGTTGGAATTCTTGAAAAAAATTTAATAAGACAAACATCTTCATAATACAGGTAAATTGTACATTACAGATTACAGATTTGCAAGTGAACTGAATTAGTCTTTTCGCAACGGGAAAGTTTCCTCTTTAATTCCGTCTTTTGTGACAATGCAAATCTTAAGTGCGTCCCCAGTGTACACATCTCTCTCAGCAGCAGAAATAAAGACATCTTTAACCAGCTGCAAAGCCTTTTCCAAGGTCAGAGGTACGTGTTCCACATTTTGCATGTTCTTGAAGCCAATCTAAGGAAAGATGAAAAGGTATTTTAAAGACAGTATGATCTATCTAGCATGAAAGCTGTTTCAGTCTCTGCACTAGAATGAGCAGATTTAGACAACTTGAAAGAAGTGGCTGGTCTGTCTTAGAAACCCAAAGCTGCCAAAAGTATTCCTACACAGTTTACAGCTGCATGGATCAAAACTTGCTGTTCTTAGAAGAGTAATCAGAAGCAGATCCAGTACAGAATCAGCATAGCTTCTCCTGCTCATTCAGCATATAAAAGATCACAATGAACATTCAGCTCTGAAGTGATACAGCTATGCAGGAATTCCTCACTGGGTTAGCAGTATGAGAACTGCACACATTTGAAGTCAGGAACATTTTTTAAAAAGCAAATGTTCCTCAGTGTAGCTGGAATTCCAAAGTGACAGTCTACAAGTAACAGGTCCTATTCAACAGTGCATTTTAACTGGTAAGTATCTACTCAAGTATTATAATGGGAAAAGGAAGGTAAGAGTCACTTACTATGCCTCAAGCTCTTAAGAAATGAAAAGCTACTTATGAAAAATTGTTTCTGTAGAGGCCTTTTACTTGTTTCCTATTTACTTCAAAATTAACTCAAAGCTGGGAACTTGGGAGCTGTATAGATTAAAAAAAAAAAGACTATACTAAGCTGGTAAGAACTAAGAGAACTAATGGATTTTTTAAGCACACAAGCTCTGTTGACATCAGGCATACCTGACTTAATACCAACACCAATCTCAGAAAATGAGTAAAATATGCTTTGGTATTTCTCTCATTCAACAGTTAACACTTTCCTTTAAATATGGAAATACTCAAGTATTTTTAGACAGATTAAGTTTCCAGCAGTTCTATGCAAGAACATTCTTAGAAAATGGTGTCCAAATTGTTTCAAAGTCTCAAGTTTTGTATCAGTGTACATTATGTGACAAAATGCACCAATTCTGTCACCTTAATTTAGCATTATTTCATGCTACATAACAGGCACGTTTATGTTATCAGCTAAGGAAAAAAAACCAAACAGCAGAAAAACCTCTAACAGCTTCTATGGGAAACATAATTCCCAACTGAAATACGTACCTGTATTTTAAACAGGCATGTTTAGTGTGTTTGCAGCATACTAAAACCTGAACAGATTCTAAAGCAATGCTTTGCTTTCTCCTGAGAAGGTAAAGCCACACAGTTTAAAAATGCATGGATTAACAGTCCTACATGTAACACATGTAAAACTCCTCCCAAAAGCAGCATTCTCCAGAAGTAATGCTGTATTTATTTTGCATGTTGCTAATGTTTACTGAGACAACAAAAGAAGAAGAAAAAAATAAAAAGAAGGAAAGAGAAAAAGAACTATTTTACCTGGTTATCCAGCAAGGGCTGCAGTATGGCACTTGCTGATCCACCTGCTTTGAAAGAATCTCTCTGGTATGAACCCACTGGATCGAAGCTATATACTGCTCCCTTCCCTGAAAAAGAACCCCAAAAGCATCCTATCATAATCCAGAAAGATTTTCAATATTGGTTAGCATTTACATTACAAACTCTCTCTCCCCATAAGCAGCCTCTAGAGTACCACAGATCCCAGCAAACTTTTAGCAAGTGCCACTGTTCAGACAATGCTTTGTACAGCAGGCTCACTATGGATGTGGCCTTGTACTGCACGCAAGGTTATTTTCAATATTTAAGCTGTAACTGTGCTCTAACAGACATTTTCTACATTATCACAGGAAAAGTGCTGATGCAGAATAATCAAAGCAGGAGAACATGCTAGAGCACAGTGCTACACCAAGAGCTCTGCTGGTTCTAAAGCTATTGCAGCAGAGAGGCAGTTCAGCCATTGTTCTTCAATTAGCTCCAGAGAGCACGCTTGGATGCCTTTGCATTGCCTTGCTCTGGTCTCTCACACGCTCCCTTCTGGAGTCAGGCCAGGCTGTATAAAGCTTATTAGCCTGTGCCAACATCAGACTTGCAGACACACCATAGCTTTGAATCATGAGGGTTTGATGAGGATATGCTAGTCAAAACATAGCACCTGTACAAGCCCAGCCCTTCTGTTCAGACATGCTGCACCCAATTTAATAAACTGGCCACTGCACTTAGCAGCATAGCACAGGTAGCTGAACAGCTCTGATAAAAGCTAGCAGAGACACAGAAAGTAATTCTAAATCACAGCAATTCAACCTTGGACACCCAAGTTAAGCCTATGCATGCAAAACGAAACTCTGATTCTTATCCACTGCTATAGCACCTTCATATTCTGAGATTTAGCACTACCCAGGGCAGACTAATCCCTTTCCAGACTCCACATATCATAGATGTGTCTTAACAAAATTGGGAAAGCAGTATAACAACAAACTCTGGGGAATAAAAGACCAGCTCTGAGCTCTTGCTCAAAGACAGAGAACACGGTACTTCAGCAGTTCAAGCAAATCATCAGTCAAGAGCCCACAGAGTACTGAAAGGGCTGAATGTTAAACTGCAGTTTCCATGCAGAAGTCATGACTATCATTAGAGGTTAGTTAACATTTTAAAACATCATTGTAGAAACCTGTCTCTGGAGTAAATCTTCATATTTAATAACCTCTACCACACTCAGAGGCCCAAGTAAAAAATGTATAATTTTACTCCTAACATTTACATGTTAGCAGTACATAACATCATATACAATTATCAGGTTAGAGGGTGACCTGCTGGAAAGCAGCTCTGGCAAAAGACTTGGGAATCCCAGTGGAAAATAAGACAGCAAAGAGCCAACATAGCGCTCTTGTGGCCAAGAAGCCAAATGGCATCCTGTGGTGCATCAAGAAGAGTGTGGCAATCAGATCAAGGGAGGAGACTCCCTCTACTCTGCCCTGGTGAGGCCTCATCTGGAGTAGTATGTCCAGTTCTGGGCTCCCCAATTCAAAAGCAACAGGGAACTGCTCAAAAGGGTACAGCAGAGCACTACAGAGATATCAGGGGACCTGTCTCTTATGAAGAAAGGCTGAGGGACTCAGGGCTTTTTAGTCTTGAGAGAAGACCGAGGGGGAATCTTACCAATGTTTATAAACACTTGAAGTGTGGGTGTCAGGAGGATAAGACCAGTCTTTTTCAGTGGTGCCCAGTGACAGGACAAGAGGTAACAGGTACAAACTTGAATGCAGTAAGCTCCGTCTAAACATGAGGAGGGTAGTGAAGCACTACAATAGGCTGCCCAGAAAGGTGGTGGAGTCACTATCTCTGGAGTCATTCAAAACCCACCTGGATGCCAATCTGTGCAACCTGGTCTAGGTGAACCTGATCTGGCAGGATATTTGGACTAGATGATGTCCAGGGGTCCCTTCCAATCCCTATCATGCTGTGATTCTGAGATCTCCTTTAAAGACACAATTAAGAAACGCTGCAAAGCTCTTACATAGTGTTCCAGTCTAGACTAAAGTAATGAGAGGTAGGTGATATGACAGATTTCACTTGTAATCAAGTAATTATAATTTCATTTTTAGACTTTCAGACCTTTAGTATTGGAAGATCAAGTTGTTAGTGGTAACTAGGAAACAACTGAGATGCATACTATGCATGTGACTTGTGCAGGCACTGAAATGTCTAAAGGTAGGTATAACGAACAGGAACACAAATGTATGGTTCCATCAGTACACTTGAGATGTAAACGGACAGCTATTTGCCCACAAACATTTAGCTACTCTTTCCCCCCTGCAGTCTTACCTTCTTCATCAAGTCCACCAATTATGTTGTAAACATAGTAAGGAAAGAAACGTCGAGAATACAGAATTGTAGAGAGCATTGCTGCAATAGCCCCAGTAGTCATGGTCTTGTTATTGGAATGCTTGTACATCTGCAAGTGGAACAGCACATCCAAGAAGAAAGTCACTGTATCTTACACTAAAATCAGAATCATATTTTCTGCCACCTCACTAGAGAAAAATTTGATGCTAAGCAAGATTATTAGCTAGTATAACTGAAAACGCACTGCCTAAAAGTAAAGCCTTCTTACAACCCAAAACCTAACATTTCTCTGAAATTTTGCAAAGAATACAGGTTTTCATTAACACTACCCTCTCCAACATTTCCATTCTTTAAATGTATGTTATACTTTGTAAGAACATAGCATCAGTTTCCTAGTCAATTGCCTCATCTTTCACTAGCAATACAGGTACAATATAAACATTTCAAGAAAACCAGCAAAAACTGTATTTGAAACATGTACCAGTCTCCTCTAAGTTTCTGAACACAGCGAGATAGCTACCTTTAATCTTGCTTCAATAATTTTAGTAAGGGTAAGGCAGTCACCATGGAAACCAGTGCATCCAATGACTGTTTTTTCTGTTCTGTAAAAGGTAAAATTAGAATTAGTATGAACTATACCACTTTCTTACACAGCAGGTTATTACGACGCCAGCAAGAGTATTTTCAGTTTCTCCATCAGTAGCTGTCAGTAGCAGTTGTCTAAAATGTAGTAACAGATACTTTGTGTATAAAAGGTAACCACAATGTGCATCTTGCTGAGGACTCCAAGTGCAGGATGTTTTTCTTCAATTCACTGACTTCCACAGCAAGACTGACAAAAAAAATAAAATCCTAATTTCTTCATGCACTCCTAACTCTGGACATTGCCATCCAGTCTTGCTGGAGGATCTGTTTTGTGATGGGAAGCCTGTTACATCCTATCACTCGGCCCAGTTTTACTCTATCATGCCAGAGGTCTGCATTAAGATCTTTTGATGGTTATGTAACATTTATGCTGTGGGTGCTTCTCTACGCCAGCACAACAGCTGCAGATGCACTGTAGAAGATTAGCTCTTTGCTCAATTTCAAAACGTTCTACAAACACTAACTACACCAATGCACATTTGAAATGTAAATGTTAGTAAATTTCCAGAATTTCTAGGAGAAAAACCATTCACACACAGACTAACACAAAGCACTCATTTGGGAAACAGTTTAAATTTAAATCTTCCCTCAGCCTGTCACTAGAATTATAACAGTACACAGACTGTACCACAGTAACTTCCATTTGCACAGTATCAGACAGAGCTAGACAATAAGAACACGAGTTTGTATGACCTCGTGTCATTGTTAACAAACAGAAAAAGGTTTACATAGCTGATGGCAGTCTAGTGACTAAGCACCTGCTACAGTTAAAAAAAGGTAAGCAGCATGTTTTTAAACCAAGGGAATGCTTCAATCTAGGTGAGTCAAGATAAGCATAAAATGAGCATAAACAGTTCAGTAACAGAACTACCAACAAGTTTACCTCTCCTCTTTCAAGTGCCAGATGGTTCACTGGAGATGACACAGTACAACTGGCAGCAGCAGGCACACTTACATGCCAGCATCAGGCATCCCGACAAAGCAGAACAAGCTACCACAGGATCAAGTTGCACTATAGTTAAGAAAAAAGTTCTTCTGATTCTGCAGCCTTGCATCATACTAAAAATGTTCTGTTATCAGCTAACTTCAAGAGCATGAAATAAGAAATTTGGCTATGCTTACACCATCACATCTTTGATTACAGCAAGAGTCACTGTGACTCCAAAATCAAGTTTGTTACAATCCTTTTCTCTGAGAACACTGCTTTAAAAAAGCAATGGATGATTCCAGGCATGTGACATAAGTCTGCAATACAAAATATCTTTCATCCACTTCAATTCTTACAATATCTGGACTTACAGTTTGTAGCATTTTGGACTGTCCCGGCAGTGAATTTCATAACCTTCACTCAGTCGCGTGTCAGAGGCAACGACAGAAAAGTCTTCTCCAGCAATTGCCAACACAGTCCTTAAAGAAAGTATTCATATAATCATGACTTACAGCACACATATTTTCTTAGGCAACAGAAATACAGTAGTTCTATATCCAGATTCACATCTCATCAATCATCTTGTACTCCTTTCTGTGTTTCCAACTATGCACATCCCTACACGCGACTTAAGAGTGGAGGAGGAAGACACTAGACATCCCGAAAACATACTTTAACAGGTATGACAAGGCTGCTTTCAAGCCAGTTGCAGATTTAAAAGCTGGTAATACGCCCGTTTCTTGATCCACTATAAATAAATAGCCCAGCAGGAAATGGAAGGTGCTCATTTTGTCCCGTAAAAGTTTCGGGAGACCAAGTGTGCCAGAAGCGACACGGACATGCAAGAACACCTCCCAGAAAGCTGCAAGAACTCACGGGGCGCTCGGTCCAACGCAAAATCGAGCCCGGAGCAAGGCCGAGCCTCAGCTCTTCCCTCGTGCTACTGCCCTTTCTCTACAAAGAGGCACTGGCAGGGGGAAACAAACCCTCCCACACGGCCGGGAGGAAGCAAGAATATGATAAGGAATACCAAGCCCTACCACCACATTTCTCAGGAAGTGCCTCAGACCACCCCCTCCCCCCCGCAACCCATGCCTGCGACTCCTCACCCTCCGTTAAAGGTGTAGGGCGAGAAGCGGTACTGCTTGGGCGCGCCGAGCTTGTAGTCCATCTCTGGCCTAGAATCCGCAAAACCAGCGGTAGACAACATCTCACCAGACCAGACCAATGCTGTCTCACGGCAAAATGGCGGCACCGGAGCCGGAAGTGACGATCACCACTCTAGGAGGGAATGGGCGCCTGCTCTTGTCTGCTCTGGAGGACTGCGAGCCTTGCGCGGGTGGGCGCGCGCTGGGGCAGTTGGGCTCGGCGCTGGCAGCCCGGCGTTCACCGGCACTCTGCCCTTCTCTGCTCCCCGCCGGTGGGCAGGCTGTGGGCTTCGTGTGTGCCTGTCCACGCACAGCCTTTCCCAGCCTGGGGTTGGAAGTTCCAAACGCTGTCAGCCCTGCTGTGTTCCGAGTGCCTGCCTGGTCGAGAAAGCAAGCAGGTTGATGGCAGCTGTGGAGAGGTGATCGAAAGAGCCCCTTGTGTTTGGGCAGATGAAGAGCAGGGTGACTCCTGCTCTGGAAAAGAAGAGAACACCTTTAGAAGCACTGTAGACTAAGGGTCAGAGCACACAAGGCCCTTGAGGTGAGTCACGGGTTGTGATGCCAAGCGCTATAGCAAGAGCGTGAAGGAGGAGTAGAATCACAAAGATGCCATGGGAGAAGAATGTGGGAACAGGGAAATGCAGGGAACATGTGGTCCCTCTAGAGGAGAACAGTGCCCCTCTGTTCTCGAAGAGGAGAAACTAGAGCACCTCTCTTCTGAGTAAGGCAAGCTGAGAGTTGTTGGTGTTCAAGCCTGGAGAAGGCTCTGGGGAGGATCGTATAGTGGCCTTTCAGTACTTAAAGGGAGCCTACAGGAAAGAGAAACTGAGTGTTAGGGTGTGCAGCGACACGACAAAGGGCAACGGTTTGAAATTGAGAGGGCAGACTTGGGTTAGATACTGGGAAGAAATTCTTTGCTGTGAGGGTGGTGAAACACTGTAACAGACTGCCCAGAGAAGTTATGGATGTCCTCTGCCTGTTGGTGTTCAGACAAGTTGGATGGGGTTTTGAGCAATCTATTGTAGCAGAAGGTGGCTCTGCCTATAGCAGGGGACTTGGAACATGATCTTTAAGGCCTGAACACAAACCGGCCTCATTCTAGAAAGCGTTGCTGAAGTCCATGTGTGGGAGCTGTGCACCCCAGGGCACCCCAGGGCAGCAGCGTTGCAGGTTGTGCGACTTTGCGGCAATGAGCAAGGTGTGGCGATCTGCAGAGCTAGGAAATGTGGAACAACCTTCCAGCGCAGAAGCCTGCGGCTAGGCCTGACACAGAAGCCACGCGGCCCGCCGCTGAGCACTACTACTAAGTACCCCTGGCCGCCGAGCTGAAGTGCCGACCCCCTCCGCATCTTGGCCTAGAAGGCCTGCAGGTTCTCCACCCGCTCGGCTGCAGCGGAAACCTCCTCTCGCCCTCACTCAAGATGGTGGCGAGGAAGGCGGTGCGGGCGCGCAGCGGAAGTGGCGTAACAAGGCCGCGCCAACGGCTCGGGCGCAGCTTGTCTCCCGCGGGCGCTGTGAGACGGTGGGGTGGTGCCGGGAGCGGCAGGTACTGTCTGTGCCGCGCCCGCCTTTTTCTCTCCGGCTGGTGGCCGCTGCGCTGCTTGGGGAGGGGGCGATGGTTTGCTAGCACCGGTGGCCTAGGGGGATGGGGGGTGGTACGAGGGACCGTGCTCGCTCCGCATCTCCTCGCAGGCTGGGGCCCTCCGGGCCGGCCTGAATCGTGGAGGACGGTGGGGGAAGTGAGAAGGGGCTCCAGCGGGGAGGAGGGGGCGGCTGGGTCCTCTCTCGCGAGGGTCTGGCGCATCTCGGGGGCGAGCGGCAGGCATTGGTGTCGAGGGCGGCATGACTGCGGCCGCTGCGTGAAAGCAGTGGTCACCGCTTCTGCCTGTATGAAGGCGGGGGTGGGGGGTGTAGTGCCAGTGGTGCGGCCCTACCGGCGGGAGCGGATTTCTGGGGCCGCTCTTCGGGCGGGTGAGCGGTCTGGGCGCCGCGGGTTCCCATGCCGGAGCTGGCTCTCCGAGCGTTGCTGTGTGTTGGGGAGCGAACGTGAAACGGGGCTCGGGGCCTTCTCCGGGGTGTCTCTGTTGTTCCTCGACTCTTCGACAAAAGCGTTCTCCAGCGTTGGTAGTGGATATACGAATAAGCCACAGTTAAGCAGTTACAAGATGGTCCTCTGCGTAGGTGGTGTCCTAACTGCAGGTTCTAGCATGCCTGGTATCTAGACTTTTTACTAAACAGTTGAGTTGTTGAGGAAGCTACCTTTCATTTCTTCTAAGGTAATGTTTAGGCTTCTAATGTACCCCTGTCTTCAGGTTGTAAAACCTGGATGCTCTGCTTGATACTTTTACCTTGAGGGTAAAGGCAATAATATCTTATGGTCATGGGGAAAAAAAGAGTATGGCTTTTCAGCTGCAGTATAAATAGTGATATAATTCTAAGCCCTCATACCTTAGAGGAGAGAATAACAAAACAAAACCAAACAAACCAAAATAAACCCAAACAAACAAAAAAAAGCCCACAACACCAAAAAAAACCCACCAAACACATAAAAGACTTAAGTAGGCATTCTTCAAATTTTGAGGTGGTCGACCTCTGTCCTAAAATTGCCCTTGAGTATTTCTGGGCAATAGATATCCAGTTAAGAAAACTGTAAATTAATGGGAAAAAATTAATATCAGGGTGTAACATTTAAAATTCTTACATGTGTTATTTCCATAACACAGCAACAGAGGTATAATTGTAAAGAATTGTCATGCATACATTTCCCTTGTGTACCTGAAATTGTGCTTTATTTGCATGGAATGGGTCAAAGAGGATTTCCTAGTTTTGATTTGACCAGCAGTACTTCTACCATAGGAAAAATAAAGAAATAAATTTGGAAGACCAAGTCTTAAAAGTGCCAAGAAATTACTTACAAGTAATGTGACAATAAGCTTGTGAGTTAGAAGTCAGAAAAATTGAATTTCAAAAAAATCAGTGCTTTTGCAACTGAAGCAAAGCGTGGAGTAGAATGAGCATTACCTTGAGTTGTTAGTGCAGGAGCATTCAGTTAGATAGAAGCCTCCTCATGTGAGGTTATCTGCCAGGGACCTCAGCAGAAGCATGCTGTAAAGTTTCTGTAGAACGTGCCTTAAAAGGTGATTTTTTTCATGGGTGGTGCACATCTGTAAGTGTTGTTATATGTATTTGTATGTGGGTGTCTCTTATCTAACTGGGCAGCTGATAGGTTTGCTTTTGGCTTTGTGTTTAGCTATTATTCTTAAGATGCTACTTCTTCTCTTTTCAGGCTTTGATTAGTATTTTAGACACACAGCACACATTTCTCCGGAGCTGATGTTTTGCTAACGCTTTAGCTTAGCTTAAAAAGCTACTTTGCTGAAATGTTTTAAAGGGTTAAAACCCTCTAGATTTTAAAGTTAATTAAAAGTAATTGAAGGAAATATTTCTGGCCTCACCAAAGAAATAACTGGAATCATGGATCAGAACAACAGCTTGCCACCATACGCTCAAGGATTAGCCTCCCCTCAGGTAAGAACAGATTATTTAATACACAACCATAATCTGGGTTTCTTTCTGAAAGTGTTTTCCATTTGTTGCATGTAACTCCATTTTTTTTTTGTTTGCAGATGTGAAAAAGCCTGCTAGGTACTGAATAACAGTAGTATAAAGCAGAATTTTAAACCCACCAATTTATATAGCTAAAGGTATAAGAAACATGTATATAGGATTCCTTTAAGTTGAAACAAGACTGACAAGTTAGAAATATTAATTTTGGCGGTTGCTCTTTAATGTCCATAATGAGCCTTTGCAGTGCTATGACTGCATTTGGTATGATGGCCACAGTCTTTGTTACAACAATTGCGAGTTAAATTGTGGGTCAGAGTTGAGACGTGCTTGGAAGGCAGCATGAGAAACATGTCAGCATCACTGACAGGAGATTAACAATGCTAGAACTGACAGATCCCTAGAGGTAGTATTTTATTCTGTGGAGGAACTGCATTTCCACGGGCTTTCTGTATTGGTGATCTGGATGAGGGCTTTGAGTCCATCATCAGTAAATTTGCTGATGACACCAAGCTGGGGGCAGGAGTTGATCTGCTGGAGGGTAGAGAGGCTCTGCAGAGGGACCTCGACAGGCTGGACAGATGGGCAGAGTCCAGCGGCATGAGATTTAACACATCCAAGTGCCGGGTTCTGCACATTGGCCACAGCAACCCCATGCAGAGCTACAGGCTGGGGTCAGAGTGGCTGGAGAGCGGCCAGGCAGAGAGGGACCTGGGGGTGCTGGTTGATGGTAGGCTGAACATGAGCCTGCAGTGTGCCCAGGCAGCCAAGACGGCCAATGGCATCCTGGCCTGCATCAGGAACAGTGTGGCCAGCAGGAGCAGGGAGGTCATTCTGCCCCTGTACACTGCACTGGTCAGGCCACGCCTTGAGTACTGTGTCCAGTTCTGGGCTCCTCGGTTTAGGAAAGATGTTGGCTTGCTGGAACATGTCCAGAGAAGGGCAACAAAGTTGGTGAGGGGTTTGGAACACAAGCCCTATGAGGAGAGACTGAGGGAGATGGGGTTGTTTATCCTGGAGAGGAGGAGACTCAGGGGTGACCTTATTGCTCTCTACAACTACCTGAAGGGAAGTTGTAGACTGGTGGAGGTTGGTCTCTTCTCCCAGGCAGCCAGCACCAGAACAAGAGGACACAGTCTCAGGCTGCACCAGGGGAGGTTTAAGCTGGATGTTAGGAAGAAGTTCTATACAGAGAGAGTGATTGCCCATTGGAACTGGGCTGCCCGGAGTGGTCATGGAGTCACTGTCATTGGAGGTGTTTAGGAGGAGACTTGGTGGGGTGCTTGGTGCCATGGTTTAATTGATTAGGTGGGTTGGATTGGTTGATGGGTTGGATGCGATGATCTTCACGGTCTTTTCTAACCTGGTCTATTCTATTCTATTCTATTTAGTGAGTTACTACCACACTCCTGAAAACTTTCCCTTAAAACCAAAATGCAGTCAACAGGATTTGTGGTTTTTGCTTCATGCTTGCTTTTGTAGGGTGCGATGACTCCAGGAATTCCAATTTTTAGCCCAATGATGCCATACGGCACAGGACTGACACCACAGCCTGTCCAGAGTACCAACAGTCTGTCCATCCTAGAGGAACAGCAGCGGCAGCAGCAACAGCAACAAGCAGCACAACAATCTACATCACAGCAAGCAACACAGGGAACATCTGGGCAAACGCCCCAGCTCTTCCACTCACAGACTCTTACCACAGCCCCTTTACCAGGAACCACACCTCTGTACCCCTCTCCCATGACTCCAATGACACCAATAACTCCTGCAACACCAGCATCTGAGAGCTCTGGAATAGTACCACAGCTACAGTGAGTGTGCTGTGTCTTTATGCAGTATGTTCTTTCGCAAATAGTCTTTGAAGACTTAAGATGAAAGCCGCATCAAGAATTGGGTACTATTATTTTTGTGGGAAGGGAGCTCATGAGAATTTATGGGTATCCTCTAGCAATATGTGTACTTTTTGCTTTTATTTTTAGTTTAGTTTTGTTAACACTTATAAATATCTTCTTAGTGATTTGTTAAATGTACATCTTTTAAGCATATAAATAGAGGATTCATATGTATCTTCATTTAGCACCGCTGTAACATTTAACTGTGCACTTTATAGCTAAAGCATGAGGAACTCCTAAAGGTGTTTTGAAATGCCAGATTACCAACTCAAATATGTATACCTGGAAAAATTCTCATTTGTAATTTTCTGGATGCTTCTGATCTCTTCACAGAAAAGCAAATGGGTCTATTTTGCAAACAGCTCCACTTAATTGTGTATAGAAGTTTGTTACTGAAATACTAAAGTAGAATATAGCTGAAAGAGAATTAGAAAGGTGGAGGTAAAGAAACTAGAGGCTAGTCTGGGAGCTAGAGCTGAGCTGTGCTTTATATTTCATGTTCTTTTTTTCTTGTTTTTGTTCATGGCCACAGCTGAGTTTGTAGTAAGGGGACAATACCTCAAACTAATTTTAGGTAGGAAAACATTTTTACTGAGCTTTACTTTCAGTGAAACACTTAGAGCAATTTATGGATTGCTCAAAGAGGTAACATGTTTCTTGCATTGAAAGAGTAGTTCCTCTTCTCCCCCCCCCCAACACTGAGGACCTTTAGACTTCAGAGTTTTTCCAGAAAAAAAAAACGTTTCTAAGGAAATTCTACATCTTGGAGCTTATTTTAAACTTTCTGGAAATGTGCTGTCTTACTACCTGGCAGTGTATTTACCTCCTGAGTCATTCCCACTCTAGTCGTCCTTCAGGGGCATACCAAGGAGAATTTCAGGTGGCTCTATCAGGATCTCATTTTCTCCTGTTCCCAGCAGCTTCCATGATGGTGGTGGGGGCTCTTAAAGATTTTTCCTGCCAAACTGAAATAGCGATTCTTATGATAAGACACTTTTCATAATGGCTGGCAGATAAGGAAGAATCACCAATTATGCCATAGGAGCTACTGCCCTACAGAAGGAGGCTTCTGATCTGAAACACTACTCAGGGCACCTGTCAGGAGAAAAGATGGCATTCAAACTCACTTGGAGGAACAAATTTTTTAAACTTACTAAAATGTTAAAAAATTCAGCTGGGTTAAAAATGAATGAGACACATGAATTCTTTATTATCTTTTTAATGTATTTCTTTGAAACGTCCTCAGGAATATTGTATCCACGGTGAACCTTGGTTGCAAGCTTGACCTAAAAACCATTGCGCTTCGTGCTCGAAATGCTGAATATAATCCCAAGGTAAGAGAAATGTATCAGAGCTCATCCTGTAACAGACATGGCCAAGTCATAGGTTGTGGGTGTAGTTTGCTGTAACAGATTGAAAAACCTTCTGCTAGAAATGCAGTTTTATACTACACCTAAAAAAGGAATCTTTAATAAACTTAGAACATTCTGTCAAACTAGTAAAAGGCATTTTTATACTGATGTAGCTATGTTTTACACCAGGTTGTGAGTTGGTAGATTGAGGAAGAACACCGCACATTTAGGAAGAACCTAACCAACAGTGTAATGCACTGGCCAAATTTTTCTTTGTAGAGCTGGCCTCTGCTACTGTTGATAGAAACTGGAAGTTCCTTTTGCCTATTGCTGTGAAATGTCTGATGATAAGGTCTTGTATCTTCCAAAAAGAAGAAAGAAAGGAATATTTCAAGGAATATTTCAACTCCTGGGCTTCTGCCAGCGCCACATTTTTTTCTGTATACACAATGGCTTCCTCCACCTGGCTGGTCCCCTAGAATTCTTGTGGTTGCAGCCCAGTTGCTCACTTTTACTGTCTTGCTTTGTCTCTGAGCTCTGTTCCTTCATGTTGTCTCCCGGTACTACTCCTATTTCCTTGCTTCCAATGACCAGGTTTGGTGTCAGCAAAATGAAAGTGTATCAATTGGTTTTTTTGGTCAAGTTCAAAGTTGCCAGGTGTTTCGAAATAGCAGTCTATTAAACCATGAGACTCTTTAGGACCTGGAACGCCGAATCAAGAAAATTATGTTGCTTCATTTTTCTTTCGGGCGGTTCATCTTGGAAATACTGTCTTTGCAACTACAGTAGTTGGACAGTATTTCTAGTAAAGGTTTCAATGTTGTGTAAGTGAACTGACTTGCCTGGGAAGGCTACATTTTTCCTGAGGTATGGGAAACCCAAAGAGTTTCCCTGTGGGTTGTTTGCTTTGGTATTTGGGATTTTGCTGCAGTTTACCTGAACTCTACTCTTGGAGATGAAAGCATGCATGCAGGCATATGTGATAATTAACTGTTAGTCTAAGTTTATCTCAGCAATGCTGTTACATAGTTAACACGTGCATGAGAAAATCAAAAATTTGAGCATGCTATGATGACTCTTAAGATAGGGTAGGTGGCTGTATAAAACTTGTGGGCTAGAATAATCAATACAAAATGCTTGTTTGCTGCAGCAGAAAGAAAGAAGGGTTATGTAACACACTCCTGACTTTTAGTCAGTACATTCATCTGTCAAAGGAAGATGTTGGTTGGCTGTATTATTTAAGCCACATTTTGACAAATGTGCTGTTAGGTAACTCATGCTACTGCCTTAGTTATGTCACCAGAACTGTTCATGAGACTGCGTGGTGAGGTAGTCCAAGTTAAACAAAACAGGCAAACAGGTTTCTGCGTTTGTGTATGCCCACATCAGTTTCCAGTATCTCTTGCTTCAGAGTTTTAAGAATGTTTTGAAACGCAGGCAGAGATGTTGCAGTACTTGCAACAAAATGCTAGAGCTCATCAGGCTGCTGTGTTCTACTGCAGTGGTTGAGGTGACTTCTGTTTACACAAACTTTGATCTCCAGCTGTTCTGTTTGCTGGTATTCTGACACTGTCCAATTTTTTTAAAACAGAAACAAAATAGATCATGAAATTTTCACCCTGATTATAACAGATTAAATTTCAAGATGTGTTAAAAAATTACCTTTTGTAATGTAAATATTAGCATTTTGTATATGCAACATAAAAATTACTGAGAGATGAGCTTAGTAAAAGAGGAAAATACTGGTAAATGTCCTTCCTGACACTACCTATGTGTTTGACTTAACAATTCAAGTAAATTGAGTGATCCGTAAGTATGTTTGAACTTAGTGTTTCTTTGCAGCACACAGGGTAAGTTGTTACTTAGACTATGCAAATTAGGTTTTAATGTCATTGTCACAGCAATATATCACTAATAATTTCAACACTCACATTTCAGCGTTTTGCTGCTGTTATTATGAGAATAAGAGAACCACGTACTACTGCACTTATATTCAGCTCTGGAAAAATGGTGTGCACAGGAGCAAAGAGGTATTTTTAGGCATGACAAACTAATTCAGGGTGTCTTTTCTCTTGTACCATGCTGCTTTAGAAGTATTATTATTTGTATACAGTATTTGTACATACACAACAAAGTTGTAGAGGTGCAATTAAGGTGTTTCTCAATTATTTCAAATAGACTGATGAACATTTCTGCACAGTGTCCTTCCATGAGTGAAAGCACTTCCCTATGAAAAGGGAAATGGTATTTCCTATTCTGAAGCTCTTTCATACAGCCTGATGAACTGGTTTGCAGAGGTTATTACAATCACTATTTTGGGTTTTCCAGTGTGTGGGTTTCTTTCTAATAATTACAAAATTTCAATGACTAGGCACTGGAATTACTTAAACTGTAGGGGCAGTGGTAAAGGAAGAGGGATTTTTATATATTCATCACAGGCTGAGCGCTTCACATCTCTGGTCTCTTATAGTCTGATAATTCTTAATATGATCATTGAAGCAAAAAATGAAACATAAGCTCAACTCCAGTGGGTAAGGGAGAAATTCTGCTCTGGTCTGTTAGGAAACCAGAAAGAATAAGCTAATGAACAGAGATCAATGAGTAGAGCTGTACAGGAGTAACATTCTCTGCCCTGGTGACACTTGAACTTAAAGTTGTCTTATTCAGCATTAGGAGCAACCAGACCTTCTGCTCTTCACAAAACTGAACCATACTGAGTTCTGCAGCAGCACATAAGGCCATGCAGTTATGTTAAATCCATGTTTGAGCACCTGGAATGATTCAGGCGGAGGATTTTGGCAGTTTATATATATATCTAAAAATTATTAATAGAAATACACATTTTCTAGCACCAGTAGTTCAAAGTTGGTCTACACTGGAAACGTAAGTTTTCATGCCCCATTAGAAGGACCTGAGTCAATATTTTCAGAGTGTGAAATATATGGATTTATAATTTACTTGTTTTCTGCTTCATGAAGAGTGAGTACAACCTTAATGGTGTTCAGGGTACTAGTACTAAAATTAGCATACATTATTTTGGATGCAGAAATTTTGCATGTGACCTTCCCCTCTCCCTCAACACAAACCTTTTTTTTACCAGTTTCGTATTTGTTGTTTAATGCTGTTTGCTTCAAGTAATAGTTAACTGAGGAAATAATACAGATACCTTTTTCTCATTTCAGTGAGGAACAGTCCCGACTGGCAGCAAGGAAATATGCAAGAGTTGTTCAGAAACTGGGTTTTCCTGCAAAGTTTTTGGATTTTAAAATTCAAAACATGGTGGGCAGCTGTGATGTGAAATTTCCCATCAGATTAGAAGGATTGGTACTCACACACCAGCAGTTCAGCAGGTAAAAAAGTCCAGGTGCTTGCCTAGACACCGTCCTTGCAGCATATTGAGTAGCTCATTAGTGAGTGACATCCATTTAGGTTATTCCCTTGCACCAGAGGGAAACCTGCATCTGTTCCAATCACTGCTCTGCTTCACATGTAACTCATGTTTGCCCAGTGTGAACTCATAAAAGTGATCTTTGCTAGTCTCTCTGAACTTCAAAGCCTGTATCTGCTGTACCCATTCCTGCAGTCAAAAGACTGGAACTTGAGTCTACAAGCACGTTTAAACATGGTTGCTCTCTTCTTTTACAGCTATGAGCCAGAATTGTTTCCTGGCTTAATCTACAGAATGATCAAGCCAAGAATTGTTCTGCTTATTTTTGTGTCTGGAAAAGTGGTTTTAACTGGTAAGTGAAGACAGTATCTTACTCCAACAGGTCAGATTTAGATGGTATTACAGAGAACACAGAATGATACTAGAGGTATGTAAGCCGCTTGATCCTTTAGAGGTAACACTACTGAGAACAGGTAGTACAGTATTCTGTGTGAAGGGGAGTGCACAAAGCAAACCACATTTAGCTAGATCCATATAAGCAATGGTCATGAATCCTAATCAACTGTGCAGGTGTCCAAAAAGCTGTTAAGAGCACAGGTAATATTTCTGTCAAAAATCTGCATTTGTTTCTGTGTGCTGGGTATGAGTGACTGTGCTAACTGTTCTTTGACAGCTTGGCTTGGAGGCTGCTGCCATTCTCCTTTCATATAGCAGCCAAAGAAGGGTCTCTGTCTTACTATGGAGAGAAAAAAAAACAACCACAAGACTCTCATAAAAAGTGTGTGTCCCTGCCCTATGGCAAGTGGCAGGCCTCTGCAGCAGTCTTCCTTGCTAGACCTTGCTCCCTCAGATGCTTATGCTCTCAGGAAAAGCTCCACCAGGTGGGCCTTTCTGCAGAAACATCCTATGGGGCTGTGCTTTTCAGTTGTATAGACAAATCCCATTGGCAAGTATAGCTTAAGCATGGAAATGCTAATGAAAGTTTTGCCAGTTACCAGAATAAACATTGAGGAGGCTGGTATTGAACACTATGTGAAATGTGCATTACAAAAAAAGAGTTTTGGGATATGCATAAGTTTTATAGAGTCACATTCAAATAAACAATCTTAAAGCTAAAAACTGGAAGTGTTGGTGAAAGGTAAAAATGAACTTAATTCCCTCTCTTTTTTCTAGGTGCTAAAGTACGAGCAGAAATCTATGAAGCATTTGAAAACATCTATCCTATTTTAAAGGGATTCAGAAAGACAACGTAACAGTTTCAACATCTTGCAGAGAAAACAGGGGTATGTTTTACAAGATACTGCATATGGCACAGCATTAACATGAGACTGACTTCCAGTGAAACTGCAACACCAGGACGTGGACTATTTCCCAGTTAGTGCCTACTTTCCCTGATGCTCAAGGGGAACTGTATTCTTGATTATGTCTACTGAGTTACTGTGAGTTGCTTTACTGGGCTGTTCCTGGAGCAGTCCCTCTAAGTTTTATTTATATTCTAGCTTTTAAATAGTTTTAATGCCAGTTCTATTAATAGGAAATCCGTAAGTTGGTTTAAAAGACAAATGCAACTGTCATTCAGTGTATAAACCACTTCAATTGCCATGTATATATATTTTAACTTCCTTCCATAAGACCATGGATTTTATAATTTTCAAAGCTGAAACTTTTAAATTTTTTCAATTTTAAATTTCTTTGGTGCCAGACACATTCCCTCTTTCCAGTATTAAGCAAGAAAGAATAAATTTATTAATAAAAATGTCTCACTGTATATATATATATATAATATATACCTTCCTTCTCTTGCCTCCTTCAGTTCCACATGTACAATAAACCCTGTTTATACAATTATGGGAACTGTCTTAATGAATTCTAAAATCACCCAGCTGGTAGGCTGAAATGCATTGACAGGGTTCTTAAAAAATTTAATCTGGATTTGTCAATAGTCCATGCACTGCTGTGAGTGACTTGTCATTTTGAGATTATCTTAACACCACCATGGCATGCTGGCCAGCAGTCACGTCCTTGGCGGCATCTCTCTTGAATATTTCTAGTACATTAAAGCAGGAGATGACTGCTTAAGTTTTGTGTTCAAGTATGTATCACCTTATGTTCAACATAAAGGATTTATGCAAGTCTTTAATAGCTACACTTCAGTGAATGCGAACAGAAGATCCCTGCTTAGCTTCTACAATTTATTTGAATTACTTTTTTATTTTCCCAGATGACAGTCTCACTATATTAGTGTTCCTGTAAAATGTCAAAGCCCTCCCCACTGGAGTCAGTATGTACATAGTCTTCCCTCTCTGCTTGAAGCTTAACGGGCTGAGAACTAAAAATACTTTTTTCTCCCTCCAGTAAATTTCCAGTACCAGTAACCTCCTTTTCATGACTTGCACATTCAAACAGCTCTTACCTGAAAACTAACCCAAATGTAACCATGGTCTCTTTGTTTACGAAGTTAGTGTTTCATCTGAGAGAAAATGAAGTTTTGGCTGGCTTTACTACCACTCTTTACAAAGCCTTAGTGATCTTAATCCATAGTCTTCTTCACTCCCCGCAGAGTGGCATAGACCAGTGTTTCTCCAGGCATTTCAATAGGTGGTTTAACAGATCTTACCAGAAAGCTGCAGTTTAATAATGTAGCTTTACCAGAACACATTCAAGGTACCCAAATACTGCACTGCCTTCAGCACCACACCACTCTGTGCTGTGAGCTAGTGAACATAATAGTGTGACTGTCCATGCTTTGCAGGACCCTGAAATGTTACCAACTTATCTGCATAACTCTTCAGGAGAACCTGGAGCCTTAAAGTAACTGTGGGATGGTTTCAATAAAATCAGTCAAGCTGTACTATAGCGACTTAAGATACTGGGTTTTGTTCCAGGATACATACCAAGGATTAAAAGTACCCTTTAGAAATTAAGATGTGTGATAACAGAACAGCTTTTCTGTAAAACATTCCTCACATGCTCATTGGAGTATTTTTCAACATCTAAATGGGTTAAAAACAAAGCCGTCGCTGGGGGTGTTCAGGACGAGGCTTGACAGGATGCTTGGTTGCATGGTTTAGTTGATTAGGTGGTGTTGGATGATAGGTTGGACACGATGATCTTGAAGGTCTCTTCCAACCTGGTTTATTCTATTCTAAAAAAAAATCATCAGTGAGCATAGAGCTCTTGTAAAATTGTCTTCAGAATCACATGTAAGCAGACATGAAGGGAATCTGTAACTGAAGTAAATTCTCTACTTACACACACAAAGACCCAAAAAAAGCACCTTTTCTGCAAGTGAAGCTACAGCCACAGGAGTAGTCAAGCAACTACCTCAGTAAATTCAGCATTATGTTTTTACTTTAGTCTTGGCTCAGCTACACAGCAGTCAAAAAACAGCAGAATCCCTCCACAGTGCACTTAATTTTAAACTTCTTGCCTGTAGCAGCAAGACAAACACATTCTGGTATGGCTGTTTCTGCATCACAGTCACAGGCAGACATAGTTTAAATCAGTTAATCGTTTTGCAAGTCAAATAGCTTAATTTTTGTGCATTTTCCCTTGAATAACCACTCAATCAGAACATGAAAGAACTGCCAAGTTAGTTTCAGTGTGCCTTCTGAGAAAGAGAAGCGGATTTAAGTTCCACAGTGAAAGGCCACACAGCTTAGGCTTGGCTATGACTTCTGTACCACTCCTGAGAATAAGCAATCAAGTGATCTTAAAAGAGCCTGTTTTGCTCTGTGAATTAATGTTAGCTTTTGAGGAGCGCAAAGAAAATCCTGATGGACAACAGTCTTAAGTTCTTTAATTCAGCCACAAACAAAAGATACTTCACCAACCCAAAAAAATATTTCATCTTTATTTAAACAGTCAGAATTGAGATTTGAAGTGAAACTCACTGAACACATGCATCTGGCTTTAGTACTAGGTTGAAGTAAAAGCTCCTGTGGAGCAGAGAGAGGTTGTCATGGTCTACTTTTAGCAGTTCTATCACTGTTAGAAGATGCACAGTTATTGGTGACAGGCTCGGTTACCTTTTTGCAAAGTGCAGGGATGCACTGAAGCAAGGCAAGTACTCTGTTTAGATGACTCAACTTAGTAGCTTGATGCACGTTAAACAGAACCTGGAGAGAAGTCTTGTTTCCATATGAACTCTTCTAGGTATTCATTTCCTCCACCACAGTTGTCAGCGCAAGTGTACACCACCAGTGTTCCCCAGTCAATGCTCTCTCCCAGGCTGTCAACTTTAAGGTGGTTCAGGAGTTGTGGCATAATCTTCAAGAAAAACAAAAATTTAGAAGCAGGCTACAGCTCTCTATCCTTTTCCTGCATCGTTCCCCAAGAAAGGGCCCCGCGTTAACACATGTTCTCTTCAACCAAAAGCCCAAAGCTAAGTAAGAGCAGCTCAGATAAAATTTGGAATTCCCAAATCAGTGTAGGAGATGCACAGGAAATCAAAGGCATGGCCCTACTTATTATATCTATGGATAAAATTCTATTTTTGACTAAGTGGTGCCTGATTTTTAAGCCTCCTTCCACGTGAAATTACCTTCATAATTATGTTTTGCCTTTTCATGAGTTTAAGGTTATTGACCATACATATGCTCCTAGCATTCAAAATTCTACAGCTGACTATTTCCATCCAGGTTATGTCCAATTCAAATTTTGATGGCTTTATTAAAAAAAACCACACAACAACACAAAAGACCCCAACCACAAACAACCAAAAACATGAAATACAAGACTGACTAGTTAAGAGATGGTTCCATATTTACACGTGTACCATTTAATAGATCGGACAAGTTACAAGATGGACCTTACCTTCGCTATGTGCAAGTCCTACAGGAGAAAGTAGTTACAACAGTAAACAAATGCTCTGTACAATTTAGCATAGCTTGTAGCAATTTCAACTATCTTACTCTAATTATAAACCAACACCCACACAACATTGAATGAGTCTGAACTACATTACCTTGATTATCTGTTACAGAATTTACATACCTGGAATTCAAAAATCCTTTTGGCACCACATAAACAATTTGGGATGTCTTTTTCTTCAGGAATATTTCCACCTGATACCCAGACTGGGCCTTCTCCTCCTCTGCAGTATCTAATAATCTGAAATAGAGCAGAGGTTCTTAAAACTCTCCTTCTATCTTGGTAAAAAAAAAAATGGTATTTACTGACATAGACAAAGCTGTAGGTTGCTGCAGAAAAAGGTCAGTCCCTTTACATAATACCCATGGCAAAGTGTACCAGTTCCAAACAGTATTCCAAATAAGTGGTTCCTTATCTATGTTTTCTTTACTATCTGAATCATGTTATTCATACAGTTGTTTTTTTTTTTCCCCCCTAATGATCCAGGGATAAATGGCAACAATTTTTATTTCTCTTATTGAGGGGTCCAGGAATGCTAGGTCATGTATTTTTCAGTCTTCAGATGGAGGAAGAGCAGTTGATTATTAGCACATAGAAGTGTACAGAGAAGTCAGGAATGTCACCTGGCTTTTTCTGGTTGCAGTTCTGCATCTAAGTGTGTGGGGACTGTCCTAATGTCCAAGAAGGGGAAGTATTGTCAGACATTACTATAGTTTGTTCTGTTACTGTCTAAATATTTATGTAGAGAATCAACAAGAGGACACTTAACGCAGATCAACCAGTACGGGAATGGTCAAGAGAGGGAGGTGATGCACCATGCAGATGAGGGAATTGACTCAGTCTCCTTATTTCTGTGTGTGCACCTTAACCAGGTAAAACACAGAGAGAATTTCTTCTTCCATCACTTTAATGGATTTAGGCCTGTGTTTTTGTTTGACCACGTGGCTTTTTTTTAAGCCTCCTGTGTCAGCAAGAAAAAGCATGGAGGAGACCACCAATTACACCAACCTTTAAAAAAAAAAATCACACCAAACAGCTCTCTACAGTTTTGGGTGTGCTGAGAAGGAAAGCCAACAGGGCCAAATGCTGGAGTAGAGAGCAGTAGTTCACCTCTGTTGGGTAGAACCACTTCAAAGGATAGCAGCTCTTCCCCACACCATGTTGGCTTCAGCAACCCTATGCCTTCTCATCCTGCCCAAGACAGATGAGCAGGCTCTAAATTCTTGCTTCAGCATGATGTGTGTATGGAAGATTAGGGTATGTTGGTTAAGCTGTATGGAGGATGATGAACATCTCCATTGCTGTTTCTAACTGTAGGTACAAAAGGCAGTGAAACATTTTAGGTGCAGCAGTATGCCAGAACCTGTTCTAAGGATGCCCCATCTCCTGACCTGCTCTGGTTCAGCAGCTATTTGTTCTTTAAACATCTGGAAGATCTTGTCGTCTTTTGTCTCGTGTTTTGCCATTGCCTCCAATGTCTCTTCATCTAATGACTGAAATGCTTCACCTAAGTAAGAAGAAACAATCCCAAAGTTTACCAGGTAATGGAAGACAGCTAAAAACTAACCAGTATTTCATCTTCTGTACATTTTGCTCTCAAGAATCATTCTCAGTGTAAATCACTTTTAATAAAAAATGGGTTTTTTTCCTTTTTTTGTCAGACTAAGATTCAGTCACAGATCCATTTACTAGTTCTAGCTGCATTTTAAACACAGGTGTCAGTACTGGAATGCTGAGGAGGGAAGGAGTTAATCTACCAAAGTTTATAGCTCCCAGTGAGTATAGCCAAGAATGCTGATCCTTCAGAATAGGACATCTGGAAAAGGACAGCCATGTCACGTATGTGCCAGGCCTCAGGGTCTAGCACTGAGAACCGTCCAATGTTCCACAACGCGGGGCACCGACAGCCTTAGAGCCCATTAAGGGATGGCTGGGAATCCATCAGCTTTCCCCGTACTACCACCAGCTCTCTACCCTGGGCATGCGCAAAGCTGGTGTGGTGAGCTGCAAACACATCATGATTTTGGGAGGGCAAGGGGAAAGGAGGCTGTGCTTAAACTACTTAAGGTCAATTAAAATAGCCTCAGAAAAGTTTTCTTCTAGAAGAGACAAGGAGACGTTCCATAAACTAACACAAACTGAACCAACACCATCTAACTCAATCTCCCAATTCCCACAGTGTCCAGCAGCAGGTGCCCAAGGCCCTGTTTCTCTCACTGGGTTTGTCCTTACCTGCAGAAAGCATGCAGGGGCAGTGTCACTCCCAGCTGCCTGCAGTTTCACCGGAGCTGCAGCTGCCTCCAACAGCTTTTAAAAGTTTCTCCCCTAAACACAACTTACATTATGGTATGCCTACAACAAACCTCGCATCACAAATGACTGCAGATGTAGCCTTTGGTCACCAGTAATATATGATGAACACTTAAAAATCAGAGTCTTACATTTTAAAGATGTTACACAAGCTTCATGAAGAAGAAGCATAGACAGCATTTTATTTCTTACCTGTACTACCTGTAGCTCTCAGTTCCTCTTTCTCTTTTGGGTCCTTTGATGGAACAAAGGGATCTACAGCTCCTTGTTCATCAGGGGGATCTACACTGCTGTCAACAGGAGTGTCTGGTTCCTCAGGTTCTATCAAAATTTCATATTCTGGAAAAAGGAAGTCATTGTGCTCTAGAACTGCATCTGCCGTGTCACCTACAAAACAGAAAACAGGTACCACTTCACAATGTGATTGCATGTGCCACATCCTTTTCCCCAAAAGCTACACAGCAAACTACATGGCAAAAAAACTGCACAAATTTTGCATAAACAAGAATAATTTACATCACTGCTAGACCTGATTTAAAGATAAGGAAGATTTTATATTAACAACAGTATAAACCTACAATTGGTGACGTGTTGAATCTCTATAAATGCAAGAGATGGAAGACTGACTCGTCTTAGCAGCTGCATTTTAAAAACACAAACCTGCAGTTCAACAGCTCTTTACTATCTCATTCTCACAAGTCAAGCATGTGGCAGCTGCCCCGAGGCCACACCATTTTTCTTAGTTTCACTGCATATTGTGAGCAGGCAAAGCTCCCACAAATGCACTGAGTACACCTGCTGCAATGCCAGCATCAACTACGTGCTAGTAGGTTTCAGCTGTTTCAATTAAATGTTTCTAATGTCTAACTCGTTGCTTGAATTGCACAAACCAGCTTCCCTTTATTTCCAATTCCTACAAAGTTTTTGAGACTAGCATCCCACAGTAATAAGAGAGACATCACACACAGCAAGTTTCATCACCCAACTATTAATGCGATACTCTGAAGACTGAAAACCTACTTTAAATACTGTGTACTTCCTCCTTTAATAACCACCAAACAAGCAAGCCTTCGAATGAGACCCGAAAGCAGGAGAGGGAAGTTTTAAGGAAAGGGCCTCAAAAATACCGCACTCATGGGAAGTACTCTTCATCTGCCGACCGTCAAAGTATCCTGTGAAAGCGTTACCTTCGTATGTTCCTTCACAATTCATGAATAAGCTCTCTTAAAAGCCGACTGTAAAGGGACGAAACTAGTCTCCATTCTGTCAGGTCTCTATGACAGAATGTGGAAAGAGATCTTTGAAAGAGACCAAAGATATGCCTTAAATGTATTAGCCTTCCAGAAACAACAAATATCCAACGTTCTTCTTTCACACGAAGTAAGCATCTGAGAGACAGCAAAGCGTCTGAAAGAAATTCTAATTTCAAATCGCAGACCAACACAAAAGGCACGACTTTTTTTTTCTCTCCTTTGCAGGCCCCTACCACACTAACAAGCAAGCTGGGCACGCCGAATGAACTGCCGGATTTGCAACGTTCCCTGGCGAGCACGGTGCGATCCGATCAGAGCGCCACAGCTCAGAGGCGACAGAGACAACGGCAAAATCGCGGCGCATCACCGGACCCGCCACCCGCGACTCACCTTCGGTGGCGGACTGCGCGCAGGACCGCCGGTGCCCCCGCCGCCAGTCTAGCGCCTGGTGCTCGGGGCCGCAGTAGGTGGCGCGGCGGCAGCGCCCGCAAGCACGGGGTCCCATGCAGCCGCAGACGCGGCAGAGCGCGGCGCCGCAGCGGAGCCGGCGAGGGGGCGCGGAGGCGGCAGCAGGGTCCGGCGGAGGCCCCTCGGGGGGTGGCTCCTCGGAGTAGGTGTCGTTCCGACGTGGCAACTGATTCCGGAACACTGTGGGGGCGAAAGGTGGCGGTCAGCGAAGCGGCAGCTGCCCTTACCCCTCGCCCACTCCTCGGTCACTGCCCACCCCTGCCTCACCGCAGAGCGGTCCCCGCGGGCCTGGCAGACGGTAGCAGCCGGCACCGCGGCAGGCGAACACGAAGAGAGTGCGGTGGAAGGCGTCGGGGCGGTCTAGCAACGGCGCGTACAGCTGGAGCAGAAAGGCACAGGGCTGCTGACAACGGCCGCAGCGCAAGGCGGCGAGGCCCGGCAATCCAGCCTCACCCAGCCACGCCGGCCGCCCCCCGACTTTGCTGGGGAAGTAGGCGCTGCGCAGCCGCCAGGCGCCCTCCGGCTCCACGGCCACCGCGAAACCCAACTCCACGCCGGCCGCCATGCTACCGCCGGAAGGGCGAGGTCTGCTTCGCGGGGGAAGCACCGCCCCGCGCTCCCGCCCCGCCCCCCGGCCCCGCCCGAGGCGGGAAGGGCGGCGGGCGCTGCCTGAGAGGCGAGGGCTGAGCCCTGGCGCCCGGACAGACGCTGCAGGCAGTGAGGTGGAGCGAGAGAGAACAGACACGGCAGCGCTGCTTTATTTCAGTTCTTAAATGTAACATTCATAAAGCAATTAATGCCAAATTGCCTAAAAAAACAAAACAAAACAAAAAACCCAACAACAACAAAACAAAAACACAAAAAAAACCCCAAACAGCAAACAAACCCCAAAATCCAAGACAATTTATATTTCTGATTATTGCCCAAGATGTGATGTGTGCTCTTCAATAACAAAGGCCTTAGGTTACTTTTAGCCATCCAGCAACGCATTCTAATTATTAATTTTAAAAGCAAGTCCTTTAATTTCCTGTTAGATTTCCACATCCATAAAATATTTGAGATCACATTCCATAATACAAGTCTAGAAAAAGGTAGTTATGCAGTCATTACTGTGCACATCTCATTAAATAATCCGGGGGGGGGGGAGGGGAGATGTTTAATCTGATTTTAAAAAAGCAATGAAAAACAACACAGTGAGGATACAAACACAACTCTAAGCCTGACGAGGCAGCAGGAGAGCTGGCCCGCTTAAAGAACACCCCTCTACGTCCCATGCTCGCAGACTGATGGTGCAGGAGGGGAACCTCTCCTGCTCCCCTCTGTGATCCGTCTGGCTGGGTAGTGGTCAGAGCCTGCAGCTGGCGCTTAGATCCAGTTACAGTATCAGGAGCAACTCAGAGTCGAGCCGCCACAGGTTTCTGCACAGGTATCTTTGTGTCTGACAGGAGATAAAAAAGTAAACAGTTACCCTAAGTGCTGTAAAATACAACTCCTTTAATCTACATTTTGCTTTATTCTCCTCTGTCACTGAGTTGTGCACTATTTCAAATTAAAAAGGAAAACTGAAAGGTGCAGTCAATGACACCAGAATTTGTGAAAAAAATATCATAAGGATTTTCATGTAGATAAAGCTAAGTAACTGGAGGGGAAGCCCACTACAACGAGTATACGTGCATGCTCCAAAGTAATTTATAACCTGAGAACCCCTCTCCAACTGAATTACAGAACACTTACCAAACATGTCCAGGACTTTATTAACAGCTTCTTGATTTACACTGTAAGTGAATCCATTGGACCTATAAGGAAAAAACCAAACTTGTTTCTTCAATTATTTTTTCTTATTTCAGGCATTCCTATACAAATAATCCGAATTAAACATTCTCATAATTACACCATCTTTTTCATCCTACTAGCACATACATTAATTTTAAGGACATGACAGGCTTCTAAGCAGATTGTACTCAAGGACAGTTACGGTTTAGGTTATCCTTCCGCCGGTTCAGTTTCCCATATCTCTGTCTCTCTCTCTCCCCATTTTTATGAGGGACGACAGCACAAAAATACATTTGCTTGTTTTCCCATTTTCAAGACCCTTTGAAACTAAACCAGATCTTCATCTGATGTCAAATTGCATTGCACTCAATTGATTTCTTCTTTTTACCTGAAAGGGGAATTTAGCTATAGACATCTATTTAGCAGAGTAACATGGCAGGAGATGCCACAACAGCACTTCCTGCAGTTTCAAAGAACACTAATAGACCTTAACTAATTAATTTCCTGAGCACAGGGGTATGGAAATAGCTGAGGGTCACTGCTACCATCTACATTCTGTGAGACACTTGGGACAATGCAGGAGTTTCTTGTATCAGGGACTTCCATGGTTATACTTTCAAATACAGTAAAAAGCACCACAACACAAGTTAATTTGGTAACACAAAATGTGCATCACCGTATTTTTGTAGAACAATACATGGTTTTTTAATTTTAGGCCTGTAAATAGTGAACTGCATGAAAAGACTTTAATAACTAAGCTTTCTGTTAAAATGTTTTGGGATGTCAGTGCTGAAAATTAGTAGTATTCCTGATTATTGCTTACATGGCCTGATGAGGCTTATTGTAACACACAGAGTAACTCTTCTATTAAAAATAAGCAGGACTGTTCTCTTTGCTTATCGAAGCCATGGGACAAAATTTGAAAAACAAAAGGTAAAGTGAATCAGTGAGACCTATTAGTAAGTTAGTTAATTTTGTTCCTGGGTTTCACTACCAGGGAGTGCCATTCTGCTTCTGCAATGTGAACAGAAAGGAACTACCTGTGTCTTCTGTACAAGTTAGGTAAATTAAATCAACCTCCAGCTGACTGGTGCTCAAGCAAGTCAGGGTTGTGCTTCATACTAACAGTTCAGACATTAAAAATTCCCAGTTAGATCACACGCTGACTTTTACACACCAAAGAGCCAACTGCACTTACATTTTCTTCTTCTTCACTGCACCTACTTGTGCAAGAGCTGCCAAGGCATTTTTCTGCATGTCAGAAGACAGCGCCTCATAGCACTGTGTGTTCCCTACAGAGAAAGCAGAAACAAGTTTTGTCACTGTCCATTAGCAATCCACACTTGTAAAATCATGCTGCTTAACAGCTATACGCACCCTTCTCAAGAAGCTGAAAAACAAAGTTGCGGACTCCAGGTATAAACTGCTTCTCAGTAAAGGTTTCTTTTGCTTCCTTTGAGAGGTATCTGAAAATTAACTAACATTGGGGAGAAAAATTAGCACTTCTTTCCTTTTGCTTATTGGCCTGTGAATTACAGAGAGACATGTCCTCCTAAGTAACACAATTATACTTCCAAAGAACAGGAGAGGAACTCAAAAATATCATTACATGAAGCATCTGAAATTTTTATTACTGCTTAACAGACATAAGAATCCTAGTATTAAACTAGAATTCAGTAGTACTATAATAGGTATCTTAGACATTAATTTAACATTCCTGTTCTGACAATCAAACCCAGTATCATTTCTTTAAGCAATACTTGTTTTACAGATGGGGAAAACTAGGCAAATCAGAGCAGTTCAGATCAGATCATTAACAAATTCCACTAGGTTCAAATCTCTACAGTCTCACCAAGCTTATGCTGACTTACCTGAGATTTTAGCCTCCTATTTTTGTATATATTGCTTATTATGGGAATGTGTCTAGTCTTACTCAAATATTCAAAAACAAAGAGAATATGGATGCAGTTACTGACTCCCAAAAATGCTGACAGAGATGAGATGCAAACTCACATGCCATACTTGGCAGGGCAGCCTCCATAAAGTGAATTAAGCAAGAGCTTGTAAGACAGAACAATGCACCCAGTAGGAGCACACTCCCCATGATGCTTATAAACTCACAATGGACTATCATATTGCAAGAGACTTACTACATTAGTCACTTGGAAAAGTCAGAGCCAAAAGCTAAAATCAGAGAAAGGGTGTTTTTTAAGGTACTTATAACTGTTATTTCTCAAATCTTGTACTTCCCAGCCATGAAAACAATCACTATTTATACTACAGAAGTATCACAGCTCTCCTAATTTTACTACAAAACACAGGGGGGGAAAAAAGGGTAATTTTCTGAACAATAACATACCTGATAAGCCTCCATGAAAGGTCTGAACATCGCTGACAAGAAAGATACTATAATGCTTCCTTTGTCGGTAGGGTAGACTTCCTGCTGACTTGTGTGAATAGCATCACATTTTGTGAGCAGAAAACATCCTTCCTCAAAATCCTAGCGAGAGAAGCATAACTGAAACTTGAACATCTTGTAAGTTGCCTTTCCCCACAAAATCAGGAACAAAAAACACATAGCAGGACACCACTTGCATTTCTGAACTTGGTTCTCAAGAGACTCAAATCAAAATTTTCCCACGTAACAGAACGAGCCTTATAAAAAGGCAGTGGGAGGGCAACACACCTGGGAGCAAAGAAAGCAGCTGTGGCTGCTGTCGTGACAGCCAGCCTGAGCTCCCTCAGGAGTTTGTCAGAATCAGGTCAGGCTGTCCATTTGAAGGGTTTTTTTTCAGTAGGTGGATTTGCCTTTATCTCATGTCCACTGTTTGTGATAAATGGCAAATGGTCTGCTCTCTACAAAACAGACAACATAATGCCCAAAAGTTACAAATCACAGAAATGTCAATGACAAAACTGTTTTACTGCCAGCTGCCAGTACTGGCATAAGGGAAGGGACACAGGACACACACGGAACATGAGGGGATGCAACACAGGTATGACAGACACATGGGCGACTACCAGGGTGGGTTGCTAAGAGACCCCTTAACATTACTGGAGTCAAATGGAGGAGTTGCTGTAAAGTCAGTCATAGCCAGTAATCTTTCTGCTGCAACAGGCAACAATTTCTACCTATGAAAACTAAACAAAATGCTGCCAATCAGCCTTCAAAAAAGAGGTTAAGTTCTCTTCTATATATACAAATGAGATTTTAATATAGTCCCAAGTCTTGAGTGTTCTTATGACAATTATGCTCACCTTTTTTTTTAAAGGAGGAAAGATCACAAATATCACCACCAGACATTTGGTCTTTACGCTGATAAAAATCACATTTTATTAGTCTTAAACCCAAATAAAAGCTACACAGGGACTTACCAGTTTGTATTGCGTAGGATATTGAACTAGTTTTTTTACAAATAAACTTGTGCTCACCTGCATTTCAAGCTGCCTGGATTAGAGCCAGCTCTGACAGAGCAGGAGGCATACAAACTGCCACAGCAAGATCTGCAGAATGCAAAGTGCTGCCCACAGTTTTCACAGCTTGCCTGTGTCCAGCAGTGCTAGGAGAGCACGCAGACATACTGCACCCTTATAATACGGCAGTATGCATGGACAATACCAGCTTTGTCTGGTCTCATTTCAGTAGAAGATTTTGGCTGCAGACATTTAAATCAGGCCTTACTGTAAGCATTTCCCTCATAGTAGTTGCAGTGCAGTATCTACACAAGCAAAATGCCAGTAATAAAAAGCTAACAGGGCTCAACCACGAACCATCAAAATATTTCTTGAATTCCCTTAACCTACAACTGCATTAGCAAACTTTTTAAAGAGTTAATTGGTATAACCACAAAGAAAAGTCCTCCAGAGGCTAAAGAGCCCCAGGGGGATGAGCAGTTAGTCCCAGGATATTGTAGTGTTTTTCTATTCTGTTTTCCTGTATTCCTCTGCTTAAGGGAGTCCCTCTCTCTCCAGTCAGGACGCACGTGCTGTGGTCTTACGGTTTGTGGGGGAGATGGCTTTCTCCTGGCCTTGGCTGGCAGTGTATTTTCAGCTAAGCCCCTGGGCCTGTTGAAGCCTGTGGTAGCCCTGGGTCTAATGTGGGTCAGGGGGCAGTTTGGCCTGTTCTTGGGCATGCTGAGGCTGACTGGGATGGAGGTTGCTGGAAGGCTTTGGAAGGTTTTGGCCTGGTAGGCCCAGGTGTATTACTTCTACCTGAATGCCTTTTGTATACATTTGTAAATCAAATTTCCATTCAAACTTCTAATCCAGCGTGGAGCATTTATTATTTTACTCCTTGGGAAGGGGTAAAATATCTTTTATGTCCTTTTGCTTGTGGTTCAAAACTAGGACAGCACAGGAACATCAAAACATTCAAAGTTCAAGGTCTAAGAGGCACATTAGCCACTGTGTAAACACAGGGTAGACAGTGTCCAGGGAGAGGTGGGTATAGAGGCATATGAAGCACTGGGTATTGGCACAGTCTTCTGGCATCCCTGACCATACACATGAAGCTACACAAAACAACTGATCACAGCTGCACGACGAGTCTAATCAACCAGGACAATAGGTACTTTAAGAATTGCCTACTCATTTGCCAGATAACCAGGGCATGCAATGTTTGATCATTAATTGTACAACACCTATAATTTAATTTTCTGAAAGAGCAGCAGTAACTCTTTGATACACAGTCTGCAAGAGCTGTTAGGAAAAATTACCCTGGTGTACCCTCAACGAGAATTCTTGTTTTGTTTCTGAGCTGACAGAACACACACAATCTGTGACAGAACTCAATTAAATCTACATTAACACTTTTTTTCTTCATACATAAGGTCTCTTATAACTACAGAGCAAGAGGACAGTATTTACACTCTGTTTAAAAGCTTTTAATCATATATATATATATATATATATACACACACACACATATACACACACGTATCTCTGCTGGAAGACTGGTAGCTTTACCAAAAAAAAAGGCTGAATTTGTGTTCCAGTTAATTTTAACAGTTCAGAATTGGGTAATTTCAGGGGTTTGGGGGTTTTTTACTGGAAGGGGAAAAAAAAAGATTGCATATGCAACCTTATGGATTCAGACAATGTTTTGCAACAAAACAAATGACCCTCTTAAGTTCTCCCACTTACAGATTGACTTGATAGCACTGTAGGTCTTTATCACAAAGCATTTGCTTGTCAGAACCCTGAAATCAGATGCTTTCAGTTGACTATGTTACTGCCTTATTTTTGTACAAAGGATGTTTTTACCTTCAATGAAATTCCAGGAAAGAAGATGAACTCCTCAGAAAAAATGTCCCGCAAGAAGCTGAAGCAGCTATAGACTTCCTCTGAAAAAAAATAATTGTAAAGTAGTAGTGTTTTAAAAAAATAACTGAGAACATACAAGTGAAAAGCTATTTACTCCTTGTTTGAGAGAGAGTACCTACTTCAAATAGAACCTCCAATTGAAAGGACACATACATATACAGCAGGAATCACTGAAACAGAAGACAAGTACCCAAAGCACTTAATTTGACTGTTACCAAAGGGAAGGTGCAGGGTGTTGTAGCATCTCAGGACATGCATTAAATGTCAGGTAGTCAGATGCTGCACAAAATTAAAGTTTGCATTCTGAAAAGTGTTCTTTTTTTTTTTTTTTTTTTTGAGTCATGTATTGGAAAACACTAAAATACTTCAGAAAAAGTAGCAAAAAGAAAGACTGAGAACTGGCTGCACTCTATGCAAGTGTGAGCTTTGTGTAACTTGTAACCTAAAAAGCCGGTCTGCTAAATACCAACAAAATAAAACACCCCAGTACTTGGATGAGCTCATATCCTAACTATGTCCCCTCAGCAGAATCAATGTACTTTCAAAAGTATCGAAGGGCAAGCAGGCAAAAAAGGCAGGCGAAAGAGCTCCGTCTCTCCCAGCACAGCCACCTTATGCTACAGGATCTTGCCCAGAGTCTAACAGTCTCAGAGAGCTTCCAATAGCAGCTGCAGGATCCTCATGCTCTTCTAACAAAGAAGAGCAAAGCCAGTGGACTTTTGGAGCTACCCAAATGTACCTTTTCTGAAGCTGCGTGTCATCTGCAAGGCAATTGCCACTAGAGATGGACGGACAAACACATTCAGCAGCTGGTTTCTGTACGTGGCACACATGAGGATGGCCAGAGCACGTCTGAAGACTACTTCCCCTATGGCTCCATCTTCCAATCCTTTGTCATTTAGGACCACACGGCCATCCACAAGGCAAGCGATGTTGGAATGTAGGGTGAGGCCAGACACAACTGCTTTTTTGGCACACAGGTTATCTAGAAGGAAAACACAACACTCAGGAAGATACAAGAAGGAACGTAAATCTATTTACAGTATTAAGTCTTATAACTGAAGACCAATTATTACAAGAAAAATTCAGTTAGAGAGCTATTCTAAAATAAACCATACCAGAAATTGGCAATCTGGGAGTATGAGATGGAGAGAACAAATTTCAGACATTTTTGTAATTAAATGACTTTGAATTTTCCCACTTGCTAACAGTGACAGAACAAGTATTCCGAGCCTCCAAATAAAGAGGCATAAATCTGACTGATTGATATATTCACCAGTAAGGAAACGCAGACTGTACTTTTGCTTAGACACTTCTAACACTACTAGTTTTGAATCACAGGCACACATCTCTGCTTTTCAACTCTCGTATACAAGGAGGGCCTCATCCCAAATTAAGTTTAAAGAAATCATCATGTATCACTACGTGCAATGTATCTGCTCAAAGAAGGAACAGACTGCACTTCAGTCTAAATTTCTTCTTGTTTTGTAAGACAATCCTTTTAAAATGCCTAAAGCAAGGTGTGTGGGGGCTGGACTTGATCTCTTTGGGTCCCTTCCAACCCCTGACACCCTGTGATCCTGTTTGGTTTTTTGTTGTTGTTTTTTTTTGGTTGGTTGGTCTTTTCTTGGGGTTGGTTTTGTTTGTTTGTTTTTAACAATAAAGTTCTTCGAAGGCAAGCATGAGTTTTGCAAACATGTGGGCTCTGATCAAACTTTTTTGTCATGTGACACATCACAAACTTTATTCAGATAAAAAGCAGGATCTTGAGTCTTGAAAATACACTTACCTTTTTAGAATACCTTGCACAAAAAACACTACCAAACATTCTCTACATCAAATGTGAACTCTTTAGCAAGCAAGAAAATATGCAAGAAAAACTTATTGAAAGCTAAAAAACACACTTTACATCATGTTTACAGCATCACAAGCCTATGAAATCAATATAGCCTGTAACAGAAGATAAATTCATAGTCTTTCCCTTTAATATAGATTTCACACAGAATCTCCTTGCATCTTATTTGCTCCTTCAGCCTAAGTTTGTTCCAGTTCTGCTAAGGCTCCCAAGTTTCTCAATGTAGTAAGAAGTTGGTGAGGGGTTTGGAACACAAGCCCTGTGAGGAGTCTGAGGGAGCTGGGGTTGCTTAGCCTGGAAAAGAGGAGACTCAGGGGTGACCTTATTGCTCTCTACAACTACCTTAAGGGAGGTTGTAGACAGGAGGTGGTTGGTCTCTTCTCCCAGGCAACCAGCACCAGAACAAGAGGACAGAGTCTCAGGCTGCACCAGGGGAGGTTTAAGCTGGAGGTTAGGAGGAAGTTCTATACAGACAGAGTGACTGCCCATTGGAATGGGCTGCCCAGGGAGGTGGTGGAGTCACTGTCATTGGAGGTGTTCAGGAGGAGACTTGATAGGGTGCTTGGTTGCATGGTTTAGTTGATTAGGTGGGTTGGATTAGTTGATAGGTTGGACATGATGATCTTGAAGGTCTCTTCCAACCTGGTCTAGTCTAGTCTAAGAAGCAGAAGCCTGAGCAAGTAATTTGGCAGTTCCTGTTTTTAATAAAAAAATCTCCAACAGTCAAGCAAATTCCCTGTAACCAACCAGTAAGACAGCAACAGAAACAACTAGCTGTTTGGAGACAGAAAGATGGATGGGGTACAGTAGTTGCTGGCTTCTTAACACCACAAAACTAGCCTTTAAAATGTATCTATTCTTTCAAATTACTGACAATCCAAAACAAAACAACAAACCCTGTTTCTATGCAACTGATGCCCAGAGAGGGGCCAGCACACTCCAAGAAAACCTGCTCAGCTGTCACTGTTCCTTTATTTCATTAATGTGCCTATTTGCTGTTCCCTGACTATTTCAGAACTCTACTACAGCAAAAGCTTATTCATTGTTGCTAAGAAAATAAACAAAATCAGCAAACCCAAATGTGGTATACTTTTCAGATTACTGTGCAGTAAGGTTCTAAACTATGTTTAAACACTGCCGTTAAATTCTTCCTTTTAAGAGTCTGGCAGAAGTTGACATTGCCTGCATTCACTGCAGTGCAGATCCCTGAAAAGAGAAGTGGTTTTCTTCAGATAGGATGGGAGTTCCGTTATAACTGCAGCCTGATCTTATTTCTTTATGCAGTAAAGAGAGGGGCTCTTGATTATACACATTAATAAAAAGCAAAGATCCATGCTTTAAGTCTATCTAGAGTGAAAAAGTAAATGTACTTGCATTTGTTGCAAGTACATGCAATTGCATGTTATTCTTTTTTGCTGGCTTTACCACTTATGTCCCGAGGCTCTAAAATTAACTACCTGTGGTACTATGGAAGGAAGTTTAAAACAATTGCTCAGAAAGAAAGGAGAATCAACCCTTCAGCAGCCAATATATACATATATTAACATTTACACTCTTGTATGTGATTAAACCCACAAAAGATGCTTTCTCCCTAAAAGCCATCACTGTTTGTGAGGATAAAGTGAAATTTCAAAATAGACAACTTACAGTTTTGATTTTCTCTCACCCATTTGTTTCTGCTAGTTCTTTGCCACAGTAACAAACTATCATCAATACCAAGCAATAAACATAGCATTACACCAAGTTAACTGCTGCATATCAAGTAATTGCCTGTGATGTATCTAAGGTTCAGAAAGACTGACATAAAGCCAATCTCAGTGCTCCAATACCAGTACCTTGTAATTTCCCCCTCATTCCACACTTCAGGATATAACAGTATAATATTTGTTCTGCTTCCACTGAACTGTTTTTCAAAGTACTAACTTCTACAGGTGAAATAAAAACCTGTCAGGTTTTAGCATAGTTTTTAACATATCCTAAAATTCATTTACAGCTCTGAGGAAAACATTCTGTAAAGTTGTCACCATACACTGCTTTCACAGAAAATGAAATTTATCTTTCATAAGCAACAAAATGAATAAAAATGACACTTTTTCTGCATACCAGGCCATTCAATGAATCCTCCAAAAGTCTGTGTTAAGCCTTTAAGCCACAGGGTCTTTTCTATTAGAACTTCAAAATCCATGGCTGGCAAATTCTGGAGCAGGACAGCAGAAACTAGCACCCACGGGCTCAAAACCATGTTTTCTATTTGCAGGAGCTCCATTTTATAAGCTACATCACTGACAAATTCTTGGATATCCTCAGATGGCTTTTGGGGAAGATGCCTGAAAGAACAATGCAGCTCAAGGTAAAGAGCTCCAAAAACTGGAATAGAAATTACACTCTTCCTTATTTCTTCCATATTGCTCCCAGATCTTTAATTACCTTATTGCAGCTAATATCTGGAGGGTGATTCAATCTATGTGCTATAGAGAACAGAGCAAAACATTGCTTCATGACAGTAGCTTCATGCATAGCTTCATGACAGTATTTGAAACAATCTCTGTATTGATGTTGTCCACTTGCTATCTTAGATTTTTAAACATATCATGCTTTATCTAACAAATTGCAAAAGCCACCACATTCAGTCATAGCTACAGCTCCCTGGCACATGAGCACTTCACAGCCCACAGTAATAATGCAAGAAGGGAGAGAAAGGCAGAATTTTTAAGGGGCAAACCCACCAAATTCAGAGAAAAGAGAGCTTTGCCTGGCCCAGGCATCATCGCAGGATTTTAAACTTCTCAACAGTACAAAGCTATGCAAATAACAATCTGTTTCAGACACACAGAGTCACAAGCATGATAAGGCTCTGCTCAGATAAAACAGGTTCAGTGGTCTAAATAGGCAGGTGGAGGGGAAGCGAGACAAAAGTTGGAAACAAAGTACATGAGAGTATCATAATTATTTCACATAAGTGAGGACTAAACAAACGCATCCATGGAAGGATGTGGTACCTGGGAACCAAATTGTATGGGCACCGATTGATTCTCCCAGATGCTAATGTTCTAAGCGATACCGGCTGGCCAACGTAGATATGTATGGTACCAAAATTGTCACTGAGGATTCTTCTGGCTTTTAACAACCCCTACAAAAATGGGAAGAGCAGAACTCAAATTTTGATGCTACAGGGTGTGTATATATCCACTTATGTTCTGCTCTTAAGGAATTTACATACAGAGGTAGATTCTTTGGGTTTTGGGACTCCCAGGAGTTCATATGCATAGAGAGATTCTTCTAATATCCTCTCATAGCTAATGCTGATGGGAACAAGGTACGTGTCAAAGACTTCACGTTTGAAAAATGGTTCCATCACAATGCTGAGAAGACCTGCAAATTGGAAAGAAAGGAGAGAAAAAAAAAAGTAGTGAAAACATGTCTTTTTTGAGGAGGGAAAAGCAACTTCAGTTTAACTTTGAAAATGGTATATTTGAATTTTAGAAACTGCACTGTGCCTTACCCTCTTCAAGCAAGCAGAAGCACAAGCCACTGCCCAAACTTTGAAAGAGAAGGCAAAAGTAAGCAGCGCATTTGAGCAGCTATTTGTGGTCTTTCCAGCAGCACTGCTCTGCACTTGCATAGCATCTTCCTTCTAAAGATTCCCCATTGCTTTTATGGTTAGATTATGATATTTCTCTGCTCATCTGAAGCCACTTATTTTGTAGAAAGAAAAGGGTGAAGAGTCATGCAATTAAGTACGCATTGGGACAATGGGAGAGAAAGCAATAGAGTGCAAGAAATGTGTATCACTGTTTCCTGTATGGCCTGGAACTCCAACTGTAGTGTTTTCCACTACTCTGACAGATCTTACCACTGTCCATCACTTCAACATCCCTTCCTGTCTAAAAACATTACGAAGCACAGAGCCACTCATTAAAAGTTCCAAGTTTTCAACAAACCTACCGAACTTTGGAGTCAGAGTCTTGGCAGTGCGACTTCTAGTCCCTTCAAGAAAAAATTCAATTGGGGCATAGCCACTCTTCAAAAGTAAAACAACAGAGAAAAAGCTGGTCAGCAAAATAAAAACATTTCTTCTTTATTGTCCACAAATAGCTTTAAGTATTTAAAATGCAAGTAACCTTTTTTTTTTTAATGGAAGCCATGCATGCCTATCTTAAGTCATGTCCAAGCCTATATTCCTCCACTGTATTTGCCACACCATATGGTTTAAGAAAATACCACCTCTGTCATGAGATACAGGCACAAGCAGCAATTTGTTTACTACCTACTGCTGAACTAAACAACAATAGAGAGCACACATGCTCTTCACCTACAGCAGCTGAGGTAAAATGTATTTAATCAGATCACAGTGAGGACTTGCAATCGCACGACTCTAACATCAAGAGCTTTCACATGAATCATCTCAGCAGAATATTTCTTAAGCATACATTTTGAGAGTCCAAGTAATTTGTTTACCCTTAACATAGTTTTCACATATTCAGCAAACACTGCCCAGTAGAGTCTGTTCCCACCAAAGGAACGTCGCATAAAAAAGGCACCTGCCCTTCGTAGCAGCTCACCAACTATCTTCATTCCTAGGAAATCTGAAAAATAATCAAACAAAAACCAAACACACATACAAAAATGTATTAGTATCAGCCAGCAGAATCAATCACTTTCTCTAATACACTAATTCAATTACCAGAATAAAGATGATCTCTTTCAAGGATTCTGTTGATGTAAATACTTCTATTTGCTTTCAAACTGTCTAGCAAGACTTACATAGACATGAATGGCATACTGTGCTTTCACAGTTTTGCTGTAAGCTGCATTTACTTAGAGCAATTTGTTTTCATAATTTACATGTCCAGATTTTGGCCACAATGAAGACACAGTATTTGAAGTATATTGTCTTACTCATTTCCAGAAAGATCAGTTACCACTGAATGTATCCTAGAAGACACAGAAATTAACTGACCAATTACATTATATTATACCACTATGATCCTGATTCATCACTTTGGGAGGTGTGCACCAAATGAACTTAAATATTTAATAGTTCTAAGTAATGATGTTCAACACTTATTAAATTTCTTAGGAAAATATTTAAAGCAAGTCTACATAGTTGGCTATGTGCTGCTTCAACCTCCTCAACACCTCAATCCATGAAACTCTTGAGAACAGATATTCATTCAGTAAAGTAACTTCACATTTCCAGCTGCAGCACTGACTGCCTTGAAGATGCCATACGGTATGTCTCACACATTGAGGAGGGAGAGGGGGAAAACAGATACGAAGAAACTGACTGCAGGACTCTGGGCAGCAACAGCAGCTGTAAGAGCTTCCCATGCTCAGAGGTCCATCTTTTTCCCATATTCTCCCAACCTCCCTCCCTCACTACAACATAGATTCTATCCCTTCCCTTAATGCCACCCTACTACTGCATATTCAACCTCCAAACTGGGATGCTGGCTGCATGCCTAATACCTCTCCCCACCACACACTACTACCCCATAAACTAGGACCAAAATGCATCTTTTCATCTACCTCCCACACTACCTCCTAAGAACCAAGACAGAAATATACTCCCAGCATCAACTAGATTCCTGCTAATGTGCTGTATGACCATGTACTCTGGGGTTACTGTTTACCTTCCCTTAGCTAATCAATACAGATCCATCTGTATGCTACTTGAAGCCAAGTGGTAACTAACAAAGTCCAGGCACTTACCACCTACATCAGGAGAGGATCTCACCACTTAGCACCAGCACTACTCTGGGAATGAGTTTGTAAAATTGCATTTGGTGAACCTCTAGCACAATATGCAGTAAATACAACTATACAGGAGTTTAAAATAACACAAACGTGCAGCGGCATAATGAAGCTGCAGTCCCCTACTTCTGAAGAACTTTGGACTCAAAACACACTAAATACTGTAAAGAAGGTTAATCAATAAAAAACAAATATCCCTCTAAGCTAAACTAATAGTATCTCAAGAAACTGTTTTGAGGCCCAAAACTTAAAAGATGACTATCCAAAAG
This sequence comes from Dryobates pubescens, assembly GCF_014839835.1. Lineage (NCBI taxonomy): Eukaryota > Metazoa > Chordata > Aves > Piciformes > Picidae > Dryobates > Dryobates pubescens. The sequence continues at coordinate 29,676,183 of NC_071617.1, forward strand.
TCAGAAAAGGATTACATGGGTATCTGTCACAGCATGTGAGCTGACTCTGAGCACTATGCAACAGGTAAGTAGCTGCAACACCTTCAACAAGGAAGCTACTTGAGACGTCAGCTTCTAAATTCATCAGAATCTAAACTGCATCACCCAGAGATAAGATACTGATAACTCAAAGGCAGCAGAATCTCATCTTCCTCAGCAAGCACATTCTCCCAAATTGTGCTGATTTTCTACAGGTCTTCTGAACCTCTTGACTGGATAGGTAGACTACAGTAAAGCAGTAGGTTCCCAGATCTTTGTTTGCCCATACACGCTGTGGCACTGCACCAGACCTGAGGCTTCCTGCTTAAAAGACCTGGTCGATAACAAGATTTCCAGGATCAGGTTTCTCAGTTGACAGCTGCCAGAGTACAGATTTTCAAAAAGCACATTAACTCAGGAGATACTTACTGTTACAGTCTTCAAGAATCATTTTCTGCAAATACACTACTTTCATCTGCTTTAGAATTAAGTACATCCAAAAATAGTGACCTCTGATGTCAAATTTCATTTCCCAGCCAGCTCTGCTCTCAGCTCTTCATATTAACAGCTCTGCCAATGCTTTAAGTGAATCAACCACATCAGCTACAAGCACAAGGTGGCTGACACTTCACTGGCTACTATTATTGCACTTAAATCTGTATAAAGCATCATAAAATGTTCTGCATATAACGTAGCTCCTGGGCAAGTTTTTGCCTGTTTCCAGGCAAAAAAAAAGAAGAAAGAGCAATACAGACATCATCTTCACAATGACCATTTTTGCCTCAGCCTTGAGGCTACAGCTGGGGTACTTCAGGGAAAACTTGTGAAAAAATTCAACTTTGATTGGACTCAGCACCGGTGAGAAGCTTGCAGGCAATGTAATCATCTCACCCGAAGAGATATTTAGAATAAAAGTTAAACACAACTACATAGCAGCCACCTGAGCCCTTGCTACCAACTCTCTGGATCCTGATAACATTCTTAAAAGAACATACTTGCCTATTCCTGCAGCAATGACTGGCAAAGCTAAGTCATACGTATATAGCAAATAAGACAGCATCAAAAAGTCTATGTAGCTTCGGTGACTGGGTAGCAGTACAACTGGATGCTCCTGAATGGCATGTTGCAACTGGAAAAAAAAAAATCAGCACAAACAATAGAGTTCAAATATTTACAGACTGACTCTTGACATTTGCAAATACAGACCTTCACAGGGCTTAAGGCAAACAGAAGCTGATCGTTTGAGGGTGGTAGACTTTTTAAGCGTGGAACCATAGGACTATATTAACAACCTGTGGTTCACAAGCACCACAGGACTCTCAGGGCCATCTCATTACATGATACTCTAATTCAAATCCATATTGATGGGGATGGGAAACCCAATAGGGCCTGCAGGGCTGACATTGCCATTTTCCTGAGAATGCACTACACCCTCCAGAACAGCACCATCCTGCAATGAAACCCGGAGACAATAGCTCCTCAGGAAACTGAGGCAAACTTAACTCACCTCCTGCCTCAGAGATGTACAATGTTTCACCACTCTTAGCTGTATGAATATTTTGCAGAACAGCCAACCTACTCAGATGCACAACATTAGGTTTTCACCCCAATTCAGCTACATGCATGAAGTTTACAGTATCAGATAGAAGAACTCTCTCCAGAGATGACCTAACAGAATCACTGCCACATGGTATTCCTCACCACAGGAAGCATTTGGAAAATGAACAAAAAGTCCTGCTGACTGTTTGCCTCTAAAATATTTATATATCATCTCTCTTCCTCCCTCCCCACTTATTAAGAAATGCAGTAATAAACACCAGTGGAGTCTTTTTTTTTTTTTTTTTAAGAAGTATTTTTCATATTTGTTACTTGGAGTGAAGATTAGTCCTTTTTCATGTGACTGATATGAAAGTATTAGAACTATTCCCCCCTAGCTCCCAGGACTTACTCTCTGCATTCCTTCTTCATTCACACAAACTCTCTGGAAAAGCTGTTTGAATATTTTGCTGAGAGTAAAGGCAAAAAATCTCACGGCTCCTAATTGCATACTGTGGCCCATCTCATCCAGGATCTCCATAGCTTCTTCTTGAATAATATCAACTGATTCTCCTGTTTCTTTTGCTAACTAAAGAGAAACAAAAGAGCAGTGAGATGTGGTTCCCCTCTCCTTGCCCAGGCACACCATTCTGTATGTCACAGCAATATGACAGAACTACTACAACTACAAGATTTTATGACAGGCACAAATCTAATCATACAGAATCTGTTAACTGCCAGCCAGCAAGAGAAAATCAGGTTAAAGTCATTTAAAATCAAGAATGATGTTAATGGCAAGGAGTGTGTGCAACAATTCCCCCTCCCCAGAAAGATACCATCTGAATGCTTTAACCTGCAGCATCTTCAGAGGAGATTTAAGTTCAAAATACCTTTTCTATTTTATTGGTCTGAAGAAGGCTGTGTGTGCTTTTTCTTTCACTGGTAAAATAAAACCTGTGTTTGCAGAGATATTCACAATGTAAATCTTTGAAGTGAATTTGCGTTGTGTTTTATGACCTGGCTGAAGAACCTCAGCCCTATCAGCTTCAGCTTCTTTGTAATGTATTACTTTGGCAATGGCTAGCTGAAATGTGTACAAAGCACTGTGTCTACCAACTGTGCATATCAATCATCTCTCTGATGTTGCTGTGCACATTCCCTTTTGAAGTTTCTTAAACCAGGCTTAAATAATGGTTGTCTCTCCTACTTGACAGTTTGCATATATAGATACTTAATTGAAGAACTAGGCTTTTACTGTTTGAGAATGGGAACTGTGCCTTTTACCGAACACAGAGAAGGAAAGAGAAAGAACTGCAGAAGAAAAGTCTCCAAAACAGCACAGCTCTGTTAGAGGTCAGCCCTGCTAACCTATTATTTGTGTTTTGTGACATATGAGGACATGTATCTCCTTCAATCTATCACCTTACTACCATATGTTCACTTGTGTTTTAATAAACGCACTATCCTTCACCCTACATATTTCCACATGTAGCTGTAACTGAATAATCACTTAAAGAAGTAAAAAAACTGCTTGCACTTGAGTCTGAGAAAAAAATATCAGTCTCCCTTGGAACAACACATAATTATTTTTATTATTCACTAGGAAGGAGACACTATTCTCATTCACCCTTCAGCCTTCCTCACAGTTGATCCTGTGTGAATTATGTGCACATCCACTATAGACCTAAGCACCTATTCTCCAAAATGAGGAATCAAAAACCAGACCAGTCACACATACAAAGCTAAACCAAACAAATGTACTTAATTTCACATACTGACCATTAGTAACCTTAGCAATTTGTCACAAGAACAAATTCTAGTACACCTGTGCAAAGCTGTGTAAACTCTGGCCCAACAGGAGGCACACTAACTGCAGGCTGTTGTGCATATTGCCCATGACAGCCTTATTTAGAAACTTCCAGAAATCACGAGCAGAGCTGGTAACTATGTTGTAATAGCAGGTCTGCTAACTCTCCAACTAGGTGATGCGCGCCAGGAAAATAGCCATCAAAATAGCTTTTCATCAGAAAGCAGTACTTCAGAAGAAAACATCACACAAAAATATCTTTCTGTCAAATCCTCTGTAAAGTAGTTTCTTTCAATAAATGTTTTAGTGTTTCTAAAGTTGAAAGGTTTTTTTATTTTGTACCACTTCACAATTCATGATACAACAACAGAACCGACAACAGAGCTACTGTGTAGTACAAGGTTTAGCCTACCACATCAGAACTGGTTTTGATCTATCACAGGTAACACTGACCATTAACAAAAGTAAATGGAAAAATTCTATGGCAGCCACTCACTCTAGATTAACCAAAACACCTTACATACTTCTATTGGCCTAGAATTATTTTTCATGAATACTAAAAACACTTACTCTGCTGGCCACTACTAGCACATGCTCTTAGTTCAGTCATTTCAACACAATGTAAAATATAAGCCAGTTTGACTATAAACTATTTTGTTTGTTACAGAGCAGTAGCTTCTTTTCATCTTTAAACAAAAATACAGTTACATCTTCAACACAGTTTCTAATCCAAAGAATTCTCTGTGAAATTTAACTCTCATTTCAAGGAGATTCATAAATATATCACTAGCCTATAAAGTTCCTGCAAGATATCCTCAAAGTACAAAAGCATCTACTAAGCAGTAGAGTGCTTACATTTTTCACAATATACTCTCTGTGGATGAGGAAGAGGAGAAAAAAGTGAGCAACTCAAGCACAGTGGGTAGTTTAGAAGGTAAAGTGTCTTATATGCAAAATCAAAACACTATTTCATAAATGAGCTATCTCCCAGCTTAGTGGCAACTTAATGGTAAATCAGCATTTGCTCTTTCTGCCAAAAGAGTACAGCTCTCAGGTTACTGATTTATCAGATCGTCTTTCAGACTACAGCTACCCATGTTTGCCAAAGTCAGTAGTAATCTTTCTTTTTCCTTGCTGCTATACAAAGCTTGACTGCATTCAATCTAACTCATCTTAAAGCTCAGTGTCCAGACTCACCTGCTTGATAACATATTGAACCTGTTCTGACTGGAGAACAGCACTTTTAAGAGCATTTGGCTTGCAAGGTGAAAGTCCCTTGTAGATGACAGGAGTATAACATTTCATTGCATATCTCAAGTCACTGGACAATCGTCTTTCCTCCAAGATATCTTCAAACTCATCTCTTTTCTTTGATGTGAGCTCTTTCTGCTGGGAACATACAAATGGAGAATGAGACACCATCTTGAGCCACTCAGTGCTCTGCTTGGCTACCGTGTGAAAATAATGGCATGCAATACTCATGAAAATTCTTTTTTAGCTTTCTGTAGTGTCTGCATTCCACATTCAGAGCACATGAACAAATATTACCTTCTTGGAACAATGTTGCAGAAAGAAACTAACAGGAAAAGGAGAAAAACAAACAAAAACCCAATGACAACAAAACACACACAAAAGCAAACCAAACCCAACCCAAACCAAACAAAAACCCCCACATAACAGAAAACCCTTTCTGATTGCAAAGACGCCCAAATCACCCTATGCAACATGTTATTTAATTCTGCCCAACCAGACGAAGTTTGAGAGAACACCTGTGCTCTGAAAGATAAAGTGCATTGCCTCCAGCCTCTCCATGATTAATAGGTATTAACAAAAACACCTTTGACTCCAACTCTCACGGCTGCATGAAGACAGTGCCACAAATGGCATTTTAAAAACCTGAAACCCCCTGCTACTTTAAGCTGCGTCAAGGGACCTTGGCAATTTGTGCTGGCTTCCACCAAGATTGGACATAACATACAAACCACAGCCAGGAATGAACAAACTCAAAACCCCCGTTATCAGCCATGTGAAGATCAAAATGCAGTATGGTGCACATGAAGATAAAAACGAGCACAACCTCTGGGTCACCAATGCCACTGCTGAGCAGGAAAACAAACAGTACATCGAGAACTACTTGTAATCTGTCCCCCTGCAGAAATCTCAGTGACAAAACTCTTTCCCTTGACACAGCAGGCATCCCCTCTGCTGCAGACAGATGTCTCCTGTTATTTCTGGTACCACCACAACTCATATGAATACCCACTCAAGTTTTTCCAAATTTGAAATTTTATCTCTCTAAACTTCAAAACAGCAGCAGTTGCTGCCAGAGAAACAAAGCAACCAGAGCAAGACTCCATGAAACACAAATATCTAAGTATTGCTTATGACCAAGCATATTGATTAGAAGATGAAGCTAACATGCTCACGTCTTCCTCTACAGCACCACTTGAAGGGCAACACAGGCAATCATTTCATTCATTCTGAGGTCTCCCTCTACACGCAACCTGTGCAGAATCAGTCTGATAAAGAAGGATGAAACATGTTGTTTCATGGGCTCTTAACAGTGACCTTTCCTGGTGCTGGGAGAAAGAAAAGCCTGGCCAGCAAGCACACGGGAGAACACCAAGAAGAGATACACAAGATACTCAGCCGTGGCAGCTGGGTTTTCAGCCCCGGGAGAGGGAGTCGGATTTCAGGGCAGCTACATCAGCAACCCTATCAAAGCAGTTGACATTTAAAGTAATTAGGAAGCAAACACTTAGTTCCTGTCTATTCATCAATGCAAGAAGGCAAAACAAAACTCGGATGAGGAATACCTCCACTTAAGAACTAGAAAAAGTCCTTCAAAGTCTCAATTGTATAGAAAACCAATTTAATTTTAGCAGAGAACACAAATCCTACTATATCGTTTGACCTTCTCATACTATTTTCCCCACATAGTATAGTCAGATTTGGATACCATCCTTCTACTCCAGTAGCATTTGGTAGATCACCTAGCTTTTCTTTCCAGTACTGTAGTTTTGAGAATTGTCCCACAGTAACTGCAGAATGAACTCTCCAGGGACTTTCAAAACAATTCTATACAAGGTATTAATCCCATGCCCGTATTAGTTTAAAACTTTTATTGTTTCTTTTCCTGTGTGGTTTAGCATTACAGTTTTCCACCTCCTTATCCTAGAGCTTTCAACTAGTTAGCTATTTGTTGCCATTGACACCTTATATCAACCCCCTTGATTAAATACAAAACAGGACAAAAATCCCTTATGCTCTGTAACAGCAAAAAAGAATAGCTCAGAACAGCATCAGAAAATCCTGGTTGGTGACAGGTCATTGCTTAGGAAACCTAAGCAATATTTATGTAAATTTCCAAAGTTTAAATCCTACAATGAGCAACTGCATGAAACAGCCAAAGGAACTCAGTGCTCACCTCAGGTATCATCAGCCGCATCAAGAGCCACTGCACTGCTACAGCCATTCCCCAACATGTCTCTGGGAAGCAGAGTTTTGCAAAAGCCACGGCCAATTGAAAAGTTACCTCTCTGCCACTACTCTTCATTTGACATTTCCAGATTTGATAAGCAACTAAGCTCTTTGTATGGCAATAGTCCACACCCTGTCCTAAGTAGGGCTGAGGAAGCAAAAACACACACTCTACCAACCACTAACGAACAGCACTGCTTTTACACATTGCACCAAGGCTGTTCCAGACTCAACTGTTGACTGGCAGAAAGCACGTTTAGAAAATACACTGTTGGAAACCTTGCTATAAGAAAATTCAGTTATGTGCACTGTTACTGCAACAGTGGTGAAGTACCAAAGGTAACGGCAGGAGCCTGGAAGTCCTCTGCTTCCATATAACCTCTGACAGGAGTGCTCATGATGCACTTGGGATACCAGTGCACAACAAAAGAGGCACAAAAGAGAAGTCTGGGAATCTTTGCTGAAACCAGGAGCTGTTTCCCCTTCTCCCCAGTCTCCTTCTCCAAATGCAAGTAGAAATGGTTTAGCATCCCACACCCAAACGTCCTTGCCTGAGACTGACATAGGAGTCACAAGGAAAAGACAAGGTCAGTAATTTCCACCATGTAACACATGAAAACCTCCTTCAGCCACTCTATCTTTACGACGGTTTTCTAGTGCTGAATTAATTGTTGCTGTCAGGTTTCTGTATAGCTCGACAGCAGTGAAGAGCTGCCTTGCAATGCGCCCCATGCTTGGATGTCTGCCGCCCCAGCCAGCCTCGCTGTCTGGTCCAGATGCAGGGCTGCCGGAGAAAACCCCTTTCAAAGCGAGTTCCAGCCACTTCTGACCTTTAAGCCAGATGACATTTTACAGCCTATCTGAGGAGGGAAGAGGCACTCAGGATTTCGAGTACTGTATGTCATGACTGACACGACAGGCACCGGGGATAGAGCGGGTAAGGAGAAGCGGGCTCCTGGGGCCCGCAGCGGCTGGGGAAGGTGAACTTGTTGAGAGGAGAAGTCCAGTTCCCTCTTGTCCGCGACGTGCCCACCGCTAGGAACCGAGAGAGGCCTCATCCCGTAGCAAGCCACCTGCCCCTACTGCACGGCGCTGGCAGGCCTGGAGAAGTCGTGGGTGACACACCCGCGCCCAGCGGCAGTCCCAGAAACCTCCTCCGGAGCGCGGCCCTCAAACTGGAGTAGGGGAGGCTCTGCCAAACGCCGTCGCTCCGCTTCAGAGTGAACAGCATCAACACAGCAGAAGGATGAAAGGCACAGCCTGTTTTTCCCGAGGCACTGCGCCCCGCAACCCGCTGCCGCCTACCGAGTACATGGGCGCCCCACGCCGCGCCCGCCCGGGAGCCGCCGTTGGCGCCCCCGCCGCTGCCGCCATGGTCCTGCGAGCTCCGCCGCGCCGCCCTGCTCCCCGTTCGTTCGCCCTACCCCGTCGCGGTAGCCTCACGACAACGGCACCCTCCCGCGGCGTCCATGCCCGCGCACCGCTCTGGTCCGGCCGCCTGGTGCGCTGCAGTAGGAGCGGGAGAGGGTGGGGGGACCGCGCGATGGGCGGCGCCATCTTGAGGGCGACGGGAGCCGTTCGGGATCAAACGTCCTTCCGCTCGCCGTCCCGCGGCAACCATGGGGTCGCAGGAGCCGTGCCGTCGGCTGGAGGCGGTGCTCGGTGCCCTGTACGACCTGGGTGGGTGAGCGAGCAGAGCCGAGCCGCGAACTGCCGGTGGGGCAGGGTGAGGTTGTACCGGGTCAGTCGCTGTGCCGATGCCGGTGGCACCGTGGCCTTTCCTGGGGCATGGCGAAGTGAGGGGGCTGGGCATGTTCACTCTGAAGCGGAGCGACGGCGGCCGCTTGCGGCTGACTCGGGGCACGTGTTCTTGGCACTCAGGTGAGGAGTCCGGTGTCCGGGATGGTGCGAAGGACGGGGAGGTGAGCGCAGGGGCAGCAGCGGCAGAGGAGAAGAGCCGAGGGCCACAGCCGGCTGCGGGCAGTGGCGGCGGGGTGGCGGGCGGGCGGCGCGGGGCCCGAGACTTCTTCGGAGAGCTGCGGGCCGAGCTGGACGCTGCCCCTGCCCCTACCCCGCTGCCCTCAGCCACGCCGCCGGCCGTGGAGGTCGTCGTGTTCCGCGGGAGGAAGAGGAAAGGGCGGCCTAACCCCTCGGCAGCACCCACCGAGGGTGCCAAGGTAGGGCTGGGCGGTGGGTAGGCAAGTGAGCCCCTGGCCTGCCCTGTCCTGCAGCTGTCTCCTAGCAGGGTCCTTTTTGTAATGGGCTGTAGTCAGGTGGTGAATATCTTGCTGGTTCTTCAAAAGCCAAACTGGAGACCTGACAGTGAGCAAATACTGGACTGGGATGTGCTTATCTCGTGTCAGTTAAAACCAAGCCAAGCTGTTTTCATCTTTGGTTTGTTGTTTTGGGTTTCTTCTTTTCTATCTCCCTATTCTGCCACCATAAATTGTGAGATGTCTTTCATAATCCCCTCTCCCATGTGTGGTTCCTTCGCTCTTACTAATACGGCTGCCTGGAAATCTGGGATCCTTTGACAGTCAGCTTGATGACATCTAGCCCTGCTGATTGCCAACAGGCTTACTGGAGGTGCAGGATGAAGCAGGGCTGGAGGCAGAACTTGAAGATTTACCCACCCCCCCACCCGTTTCAGAAGATCTATGGATGCATATCATGTATTTGAAACAGAGGTATCCCAGCAGAATAAATTGATCTGTAGATAGGACTGGTGATATGGTAAGAAGTGAGGGAAAAAGGAAGCAAAATTTCTTGACCACTTCTGTGCCTAAACATTTTGTGTGCTACTCTTCTCAACAAATGTGGATGTGACTACATCAGTAGACAAGGGAAGAGCAATGGATGTCATGTATCTGGACATTTTCAAGACCTTTGACACGGTACCCCATAACATCCTACTCTCTTAAGTTGAAGACATACAGACTTGATGGGTGGACTTTCCAGTGGGTAAGGAATTGGCTGGGTGGTCACATCCAGAGGGTAGTGCTCAATGGCTTGATACTTAGATGGAGACTTCTCAGGGAGGTCTGGGAGCAGTACTGTTTAGTGTCTTCATCAGTGATCTAGACAGTTGGATCATGTGCATTTTCAGCAAATTTGCAGATGACACCAAGCTGAGTAGTGTGCCTCTTATACCAGAGGGGTGAGATGTCATCCAGAGAGTCCTGGAAACGCTGGAGGAGTGGACCCAGGTGACTCTAATGATGTTCAACAAGGCCAAGGTCCTGCACTTAGGTCAGAACAGTCCTCATTATCAGTACAGGCTGGGGGATGATGTGTTAGAGAACAGCCCTGAGGGAAAGGACTTGGGGGTACTGGTGGATGGGAAGCTGGACATGAGCCAACAATCACAATCATAGAAAAGGTTGTCTAATCCAGTCGCCTCCCTCAACTAGATCAGGTTGCCCAGAGCCCTGTCACACCTCACCTTCAGTATCTCCAGGAATGGGGCCACAACCAGCTCCCTGGGCAACCTGTTCCATGATCTTCCCAGGCACAGAGGTGAGGCTGACAGGCTGGTAGTTCCCAGGGTCTTCCTTTCTACCCTTTAAAAAAATGGGTGTAGTGTTTCCTTTCTTCCAGTCGCCAGGGACTTCACCTGACTGCCAGAACATTTCAGATACCAGGCGTGGAGTGGCTTGGCAATAATATCAGCTATTTCCCTCAGGACTCTGGGATACATTTCATCAGGTCAAATGGACTTGTTTACCTTCAGGCTCCTCAGATGGTCATGCACCCTGTCTTCACTTACAGTGGGAGGGATTTTGTCTCTCTGGTCTCCATCTTGTGGACCATCAACGCGAGAGTCATGAGGAGAGGGGTTGCCAGTGAAGACTGAGGCAAGAATCTCGGCCTTCTCCTTGTCTGTTGATACAAGTTCCCCACTGTTGCTCATCTGGGGAGGTTACACTTTCTTTAACCTCAGTTTTCTGGTTAATGTACCTGTAGAAGCCTTTCTTGTTTTTCTTTACATCCCTTGCGAAGTTCAGTTGCAGCTGTGCCTTGGCCCTCCTGACCTTGTCCCTACACAACTGGGCAACATCCTTCTACTCTTCCCAGGATGCCTGTTCCTTCCTCTATTTCCTGTGTAATCCCAACTTGCCCTTTTGTTTGACCAGCAGGTCACAGCTCAGCCATGGTGGTGTCTTGCCCTCGCCGAATTTCTTACATGTGGGGATTGAGATCTCTTGTGCTCTACAGAAAGCATCCTTGAAGATATGCCAGCTGTGTTCCAGTCCCTTGCCCTGAGAGCTGTTTCCCACAGTGTCCTATTTACTCACTCCTTGAAGAGCTGGAATTTTGCTTTCCTAAAATTTAGAGTCCTAACTGTGCTTTTCATGGGCTTCATACCCCTTAGGACAGTGAACTGCACTAGTGCATGATCACTGCAGCCCAGGCTGCCTTTGACTTTGGCATCCCTGATGACTTCACTTGCACTTGTGACCAATAGGTCCAATTGCACATCCCCTTGTGTAAGGCTGTTAATTTCTTGTTTTAAGAAGTTGTCATCTAGACACTCTAGGAGCCTCCTGGATTGCCTACAGCTAGCCATGCTACTCTTCCAACAGATATCAGGGTGGTTAAAATCCCCCAGCAGGATGAGAGCCTGTGGTTGTGATGCCTCCTCCAGCTGGAGTAAGAAGGCTTCATCAATAGGCTCCTCTTGATCAGGTGGCCTGTAGTAGACTCCTGCCACAAACTTCCCTTTGTTGTCCCAATCCCTAATTCCTACCCTCAAGCTTTTGACCTGCTCATGGCTATTCTTTAGTGACAACTCTTCATATTCTATCCACTTCTTTACATAGAGGACAACACCTCCACCCTTTCTTCCTCTCCTGTCCCTTCTGAACAACTTGTAGACATCCATAGCCACACTCCAGTCATAGGATTCATCCCACCAAGTTTCCATAATTGCCACTATGTTGTAGCTTTCCTGTAGCAGGGTAGCTTCCAGCTCCTCCTGTTTGTTTGCCCATGCTGCGTGCATTGGTGTAGAGGCACTTCAGCTGGGCTGCTGGCCGTGTCACCTTCTCAGAGGGACACCCCACTGTTCCCCCCAGGTGTTTCATGGGAGCTACCCTCCTGTAAATCCAGGTAGTAAAGCTAGAAAAAGATACTGCTGGAAAGCTGTATGCTCTTCCCTGCAACTTGTCTTACACTTCACTGTTTTCCAAAACTTTGTCAGCATTTAAACTGCTATTGCCCATTATATTAACTCAAAATGCTTTGTTTTGTTTATAGACCAAAATAGTGGATGAAGGAAAAAAGGCAAATGAACAAGAATTTAACTTTGAAAAAGTAAGTCAGCAGGACCTATCCAATCTCATATTTTACTGTGCAGGTATGTGTATTTATATCCTTGGGGAAGCTACTGTGGGGTTGATGGGAAATACTTCCAGAAATAGTCCTTTCTGGTAAGTGAGGATTTCCTAATAGGCAATGTTGGTTGCATGCTGTGAAAAGAGAGGAGCGTGCTGGCTGTCGTCACCTGCTTTGTGTGAAGGGAGGCGTGTTGCAACTCTGTGGTCTTTCTGGTCTTCCAATGAGAATTTGAAGAGGATCCACCTCAACATGAAGAAAAATGTTACTGTAAAGGTCACAGAGCACTGGAACAGGCTCCTGTGATCCTTTGATCAATATATTTCAGCTGTGTAAGGCTATGTAAATACCCATAATGTTTATCACAGCTTTTTCAGGCCCATGGTGTTAATCTTGGATTTCTGATCTCATGTGGGAGGGATAAAAAGGTGTACTGGCATCTGGTTTTGAAACAGCAGGTGACTTTTTTCCATTTATCCTTTTCTTTTCTTCTCTGCTCTTATAGGAGCATAACTAGCCTAGGCCACCTTAGATACTGGTTTGTTTACACATCTGTGCAGGTGGTTTTATATGCCTGATCTCTGCTCAGGGACCTGCCGTGACCCAGTGAAATCTCTCAGTGGAGATTCTGTGTGGTGCTCTGCGCTGCTGAGATTTTACCACTGTAAAGAGATTATGACTTCACCACTGGTTTTGCCAGAGTGCTGCATAGCGTCAGCTATGTCTGTGTGTGTGTACTCCAACCACTCTGCCTCTGCCCATCTTTGTTTCTCACTCCTTGAGTGCTCTGCAGCAAAGGAAGGAGGACACTGTAAATGCTGAGTGCTGTGGGTGCAGCACGGCACGATTCACTTTTGTATGGATGAGATCCAATCCATGCATTGGTTTATGTGAAATAAAAAGAACTGAGACTTGTCCAACCATCCAGAGATTAGATGAACAGTAGTTAACTGCTCTGCAGCACAGCTCCAAACTCACTTTTATTTTATAGCACCCTGATTTGGGGTATAAGCCAGGATTTGCTGTAGTCAAGCATTATTTTACAACACGTTGGACAAATTACAAACTGCTGGCAATTTTCTTTAACGTTCTAGGCTCGTTTGGAAGTGCACAAGTTTGGAATCACTGGCTACAAGAAGCAGGAACAACGTATATGGGAACAGGAGCGTGCTATCATGCTGGGAGCCAAGGTAATTGTCACTTGATTTGTGCTAGGCAGTCAACCAGCTGTGGCAGTGCAGGAAAATAGTAAGAACCATGGGGGGCGGGTGTTTCAGTGCTGCTTTTTTAAAATGCAAAAGCTCCTGCCCTGACTTTTCTCCTGCTTCATTCTTACTCTTGCATTTTTTTATTTGGGTTGTATCTGTTTTCTATAGACATTTGGAGAATTGGTCCAACTATGTTATCAGAGATGTTGTATGGATGAAATACCACTGATTTGGGTGGAAAACATTTAGTACTAATTTTTAACCAGGCCATTCAGAGCTAAATTGTTGGAAGGGCTTGTTTTCAAAAGCTTCACTCTCTGTGAGTTATAAATGGAGGAAAGTTTCCAGTTTTATTATCATCAGTAGTGTAAAAGAAAGAATTAATTTTGTAGATCCTTCTGGAGGAGGGGGGAGAGGTATGCATTCTCTTTCTAGCTCTGTGTGTATGTGGAAGCCTTGTAGGACTGATACAGAGCATAAGCATCTCTCTCTACTGGCTTCACTGAGAAAGATACAATTTCTCTGTCTACCTTACATCCCTTAAGTTTCTTCCTCTCACCCAAAAGCAAAAGTGCTTCCATACTACCACTTGAAAAATATGGTCCATGCAAGTGTGTAAATATGTTTTTGCACCAAATTGAAAATTTCATCAGTTGTATTCCTCCCAATTTTTATTGCAGCCCCCTAAAAAGGAACATGTGAACTACAAGACATACCAAGAGAAAATGAAAGAGAAAAAAACAGTGAAGGATGATGATAAAAGGAAGGTTTGTGTGCAATTTTCTTTATAAAAATGCAGCAAGAAAGAGCTAGCCCAAGAGCCTGACAGATAATGCCTCAGGCACAGGAGTGTCCAAGCTTGACACCCTCTGCTCCTAGTGGAGTGAACTCTTAGCTCCCAGGACTAATCACATCTGTAAAAGCTGGTTGTGTGTAGTACGAAGGGCACAGAGTTAGGCTTGTGTTGTGGTGGGTTTCACTGCCTTATCCTTTGAGGCTGATAGACTGATGATACAAAATGAGCAGGTTGGGTTTTTTCTTGCCTATGACGAGATTAAAAAATGACCAGTTAAAGTTTCATGTTGTCTAACCCCAGAGAGATGGATCATCAGGTAGTTTTATATTATCTAGGATCTTGCTCATTATTAAAAGCAAGGGTGAGGTTTCTGTTGCATCCATTCATCTGGCTCCAAGCCTCCCTATAGAGTCAGCTTATGTAGGTGGGAGCAGGCTGTGGGGCAAGTAATTGCTCCGTCAGCCTGTTTCCTGCCGCCCTCTTTCCCAGGAGACCTACTTCTCCTCTGTCATGTGGCTCAAAGTGCATCCAGTGCATGACCAGACAGGAACAAACTTATTTGATAAGTATGCTCAGTGAGGTGACCAGGCACACCTGCCAGGTAGCAAGTCCATTTTTTAACCCAGGGATCTGTCACACGCCCAAGAAGCAAGCCTCTCTACTCATGTGGCTGGATTTGTGCCTCCTCACATGGCAGGTGTGGCATGTTGGTCATGAGAGGGCCCTGCTTTCCATAAGGTGACAGGAAGAGCTCTGGGCATTCCTAGCAGTGCCTCTGTAACATGTTGCTTCACTTGGCCCATCAGAAGATCTCCCAACCTGCTTTATATGCTTGCTCTCCCATGAAGCAAGCTGTTTTGTGTGCAGGTGGTTATTTAGGCAAGATGCTCTGTTCCTTTTCCATTAAAATGTGTATCTTTAAAAACAGGAACATAAAGGTGATTCTCTTAAGAAGAAGAAGAAAGAACAGAAGGAGAGGTGAGCTGCTTTTAACATGGTTGAAATTAATTTGCATTTGCACAGCCTTCCCAGTGTCTTTCCCCTGTGTAACTGCATTCTTATACCAAAAGTCATGCAAATCACAGTACAAGAAATTTCCTCAACTGCAGAAGAACTCAGTCACAAAATGATGATGTTGCTCTCAGTCTAGCAGTTTCAGAAGCTTTAGGTACACTTCTTAACTGCAAACATGTTTAGTTCTGCCCCGATATGTCTAAGACAGCAGCTGGAGGTGAGATGGATGGAAATCCCTGTGTGCAGACCCAGGATATAAATGCCTAATACCTAAGACTGCATAACTAGGTGATAGCTTTCATTTTTCCCCACACTGAGAGTTTTCATGTGTTTCTACTGTTTCTCTTTTTTTTTTTTTTTTTTTTTTTTAATTATTTTTGTTTTACCTCTTCCTATTTCAGGAAATTCAAAAGGAAGAAATCAGTGCCTAGCATTTGGCCTGCAGGACAAGTTGGAAAATTCAGAGATGGAACCTTGATTCTACAAAGCAATGACATCAAGAAAATTAAATCATCTAAAGTTATCAAATGAACTTGTGGTACAGTGAAACGGACAATATATGAAAGGTAGAATTTCTGTTGCTACCAACACAGCCTTATGGAGCCTCCTTCCTTCCCACCATATTCTATTTTTTTTAACATTATTTGTTGTTGCAGGAATTTCTGTATTCCATTCTGTCTTGGGAAGAATATAAGAATTTAACATTTTATAAATAAAATTAGACTTTTATTAAGAATGTTACACAGATACTTTGTTTTATTAGGCAATACATGCTAAAAACAAAAACCAGCTAGAATCAGCTTATAGGCCACATGGACTAAAAGATAGAGCTCTTTGCTTTTATCTGGAAGGAATATGAAAAAAGCAATACCTTATTTGCTCTGAATCAGAAACGCTTAGAATAGAATTAACCAGGTTGGAAAAGACCTTTGAGATCAAGTCCAACCTATCATCCAACACCATCTAATCAACTAAACCATGGCACCAAGCACCCCATCCAGTCTCTTCCTAAACACCTCCAGTGATGGTGACTCCACCACCTCCCTGGGCAGCCCATTCCAATGGCCAATCACTCTTTCTGTGAAGAACAACTTCCTAACCTCCAGCCTAAACCTCCCCTGGTGCATCTTGAGACTGCGTCGTCTTGTTCTGGTGCTGGTCGCCTGGGAGAAGAGACCAACCCCCACCTGGCTACAATCTCCCTTCAGGTAGTTGTAGACAGCAATAAGGTCTCCCCTGAGCCTTCTCTTCTCCAGGCTAAGCAACCCCAGCTCCCTCAGCCTTTTTTCATAGGGCTTGTACTCCAAACCCCTGCTATGAATTGTCAGTGGATAGTGAAACAGCACAACACTTTTCCTGTCCAGCAAAACCTCTTAAGGTTCCAGAACTACCTGCTTTGGAAGGAAAATTGGATTTTTCTGAAGTTCTGTCTCAGGTAAGAGTTACAGACTCAACTTGTATATCTCAAGAGAGATCTCCAAATAAGCGCTGTTCCAAATGATGATTTGGTGACTTGGTTTGGTTCTAAAAACAAAGCCATTTAAGGCTGAGCCAAATGAGACACAGACAGTTTTCTGTGAAATCTTTGTCAAAACTGAACTTCTAGCGCTGCTTGGATTTCAGCAGTTTGATGTTTCTGTACCAACAGTTTTGTCCTCTGAGGCTAAATACATTTTTTTGGTTGTTTTTAAGATGGTTTCCATTTTAACTGGCAGTGGTTAGTAATCTTCAAAACCAACCTGTGTTCTACCTCATGCTGAAGAAACCTGAAGCAAAAATCAGGTTAACCGTTAAATGATGGGGAAAGAAGTTCGTGCTGTGTTGCTTGTATTTAAGGTTATGTGTAGCTCGTTTGAACAGCTCTGGCAGTGAATGTGAAGCAGGTGTGTATTAACAGGAAAACAGCCCTTACTGGAGGAACTCTTTACAGGTGTATCAGTGAAATTTAGCATACAGACTGAGGAAATGAAGCACACTTCCTGCCTGCCACCTGGGATCCTGAGTAAGGTGATCTCTAACCTGACCAAACAGCAAGGTCTCTGTTAATTTACAGCTTGCAACAAGGACAGTAGCACAGCCCTCTCCCATGACAACAGCATCGGAGGCTGCCCCCTTCACAGAACAGGGAAATATTCTGGAGCTGGGAGAGCCACACCACAGAAAGAGATCCTTTCCCCCCCACTCCTTCCACCTTAATTTTGGGTCTTGGAGAAGTGTCCTGCCAGCACATAGGACTAAGGGAAAGGGTAGGGTCTGGAGGGAAAGAGCTGAGTGAAAACCAGAAGGGAGTTTTTTCTGGAGCCATCTGGGAGGCAGAAGGGTGTGCAGAGTTGCATTGCTAAATACTGTGATCACATTTCATAATTGCATAATTTAATTCTCCTGATTCAGTATTGGCTGCAGATTCAAACCAGAATTAATAACCCTACCTAGTTACAAACTTGCAGAAATGTCAAGTAGTGATGGTGTGTGAAGGTGTGGTCACTAAGCAGAATTGAATACAGAGCATCAAGACTTGTTGGGACAACAGATGGGCTTTGGATGTTGTGGGGTGACTTGTGTGGTTTAATTCCTGATTAATCCTTGAGATCAGTTTTCCAGTGCTCACTTCTGAAAAAAAAAGTTTTGTTCAGCTACTTTGGGAATAATGTCCTGTGGGAGTACCATGTCCTCACTCAGCTTGAGTTCAAAGGGTTCACTTTCCCTTTCCACAGCCTCTAAAAGCTATCCGGGAGTGAAACTTGGTCAGAATGCAGTGTCTGACTTTTGCAGTCCTGGTCTCACACTGTAAGTGCTCTTAAAGAAGAGTTAAAAAAAAATTCAGTTCTTACAAACTTGTGAACCAAAATGCTAAGCTGACACTGGAACATGAAAGCTTGGGGGAAAAGATGCCAAAGGCTTATCCTTTAAAAACAGATTTTCTCATTCATTTAACATTGGTGTGTATGCATTATGAAAGGTTTCTATTACATGGTAATAGGTTGCACCTTTATATCAAATCCCCAACATGACACGAGCTGGCCATGCTACATCCTTGTAGGATGCTGTTTTCAGGTCAGCATGGTACCTTCAGTCCTGCTTTGTTACTAGATTCATTAACAAAAATGGTAACATCAACATTTGGCAAACGAGAACCTATTATGCACCTAATGGACTATTGTGTGTTGAGTGGAGTATCTTAAGAGTACATTCATGTAGCAAGCTGTGTTGCTTTTGGAGCATATACTAATACAGAAAGTTAGTGTTGACTGAGTAACTGGTTATGGGCAAGGGAGAGTGGGGAACCATCTTATTTTGCCCTCTATCTGCAATTGAGTAGAGGAATGAGGGATAAAGGAAGAATGCAAGGATTTCTCATTATCTGCTCTCTTTTGCATGTCTTTTCCTGTGACAGCTTTATTCTCATTTCCCTATATGCTAAAACTAGTGATTATTATTTCCTCCCAGTCAAAGCCTTTGCTATGAACAACTTGGTGCCAAGCTGTTGTCTCTTGCAGGGATATTAAAAAAGCCCCTGCTGGATGGTGTCTCAACATTGCTGTCTGTACTTGCTCCTGGTTGTTTTGGCTGAGTTCCTGTTTCTTACCCAGGCTCTGCTGTTGGTGTGTCAGCCTGCTTTATTTTGCCTTTTATTTAAAGAGACAGTTATGAGGGTTGCATAACTTTGATGAGTGCCTTTTTACAGGGGCTGAGTGTGCTGGCTCTAACTTTGCTCAGTCCCTCACAAGGTGTAGAGGCGTGCACCTCCAAGATACGGCATTTTAAAGCAGCTCAGAGAGTTTTGTCTTTACTGCTCTGACAGGCCCATCTGATTTTTATACTTGCCCAAAGTATAAAAACCCTACTGGTGTCACAGTTATTTTCCAGGCTGTGTTTACTTCATTGTCAGAAATTCCTGGAGAGTGGGAAATCACCCAAAGTGCCAAAGCTGGATTGGAGCTAAATAGCACCTCCCCAGGTACTATAACCAACAGGAGCCAGAGCTAATGGAGTGCTGCTGAGAGGTGTTTTGTGCTGCTGAGTCCAGCACAGATGGTTGCTGTGAGGGAGGACTCTTGGCTTTCGTAGTATCAGTCAGGGTTGGAAGGGACCACAAGGATCATCTAGTTCCAACCCCCCTGCCATGGGCAGGGACACCCCACACTAGATCAGGCTGGCCAGAGCCACATTCAGCCTGGTCTTAAACACCTCCAGGGACGGTGCCCCAACCACCTCCCTGGACAACCCATTCCAGGGCTTCACCACTCTCATGGTGAAGAACTTCCTCCTCGCATCCAGCCTGAATCTCCCCACCTCCAGCTTCATTCCATTCCCCCTAGTCCTATCACTGCCTGATATCCTGAGAAGTCCCTCCCCAGCCTTCTTGTAGGCCCCCTTCAGATACTGGAAGGCCACAATTAGGTCACATCAGAGCTTTCTCTTCTGCAGACTGAACAGCCCCAACTCTTTCAGTCTGTCCTCATAGGAGAGGTGCTCCAGCCCTCTGATCATCCTTGTGGCCCTTCTCTGGACATGTTCCAGCACCTCCATATCCCTCTTGTAATAGGGGCTCCAGAACTGGAGGCAGTACTCCAGGTGGGGTCTCACCAGAGCTGAGTAGAGGGGGAGAATCATCTCCCTTGACCTGCTGGCCACAATTCTCTTGATGCAGCCCAGGAGCTGAATGGCTTTCCAGGCTGCAAGTGCACACTGAGAGCTCATGTTGAGCTTCTTGTTCACCAGCACCCCCAGGTCTCTCTCCTCTGGGCTGCTTTCCAGCCAGTCACTGCCCAGCCTGTATTTGTGCCTGGGATTGCCTCGACCCAGATGCAGGACCCTGCACTTGCTCTTGTTGAACCTCATGAGGTTGGCTTGTGCCCACCTCTCCAGCCTGTCAAGGTCCCTCTGGATGCCATCCCTTCCCTCCAGCGTGTCTGCTGCACCACACAGCTTGGTATTATCAGCAAACTTGCTGAGGGTGCCCTCAATGCCACTGTCCATGGCACAGACAAAGATGTTGAACAAGACTGGTCCCAGGTCTGATCCCTGAGGGACTCCTCTTGTCACTGGCCTCCACTGGGACATGGACCCATTGACAGCCACTCTTTGGGTGCGGCCATCAAGCCAGTTCTTTATCCATCTAGTGGTCCAGCTATCAACCCCATGTTTCACCAGTTTGGAGACCAGGATGTGGTGCGGGACAGTGTCAAAGGCTTTGCTCAGGTCCAGGTAAATTACATCAGTTGTTCGCCCCTCATCTATTAATGTTGTCACCTGTTTATAGAAGGCCACCAGGTTTGTGAGGCAGGATTTGCCCTTGGTGAAGCCCTGATGACTGTTCCAAATCACCTCTTCACTATTCTTCTGAGTCAGTAGTGCCTCCAGGAGGATCTGCTCCATGATCTTTCTGGGCACAGAGGTGAGACTGACTGGCCTGTAGTTCCCTGGTTCCTCCTCCTTGGCCTTTTTGAAAATGGGGGTAATGTTTCCCCTTTTCCAGTCTGTGGGGACTTCCCCAGACTGCCAGGACTTTTGGAATGTAACAGAGAGGGGTTTAGCAACCTCATCTGCCAGCTACAGGATTATTTCTCCAGCTACAGGATTATTCCTGACTGTAATAACAAAGCAGGTAAGAATAGAATAGACCAGACCAGACCAGGTTGGAAGAGACCTGCAAGAGTTAGGTGTGTGTCCTGTGTGAGTGCCTTGTCTGCATTATGACATAATATTTTTAAAATAATGATTTATAGTAATAAACAGGGTACTGATGCTGAATTTGTTGGCAATGTTTTAAGAATTTATTTAGAAACTGTAAAACAGCATAAACTCATATGTCAGGTTTTCCAAAAGGGTAATAATAAAATCATAGAACTACACAAAGTTTTAGTGGGACCATAAGACAAAAAGCAGTTTGTTTCCAAGTCAAAAAATACAAATGCTTGCTACAGGTACAAAATTACAAAAAGTTTGTATTTTCCTCTTGATCTGGTGACAGACACAGCAGAGATGTATATCTCACCAGCTCCAAACTCATATAAGCTATGGGAAATGAGGATAAAGGAAAAAAAAATGTCATGGTTAAGAAGAAAACACAGAAACAACTTTTCATCTTTCATTTAACCAGAAGTGAACACCATTAACTTAGTCCTTTGCACGTTTTTGGTTGCCAACATTTAAATTAGTGTAATTCATGCTTCATCTAACAATCAGAAATAACAGCAGGTTTACCTCATGCACTTACTGTTTAACATTCATCACATAATGTCTTCTCACTGTGCTACCTATAAAGGTTAGTGTTTTTATTGACAACATTTAAGGGAAGTGGAGGATGAAGAAATGCAATTGGGATCCAGGAATACTTCTGCCTACTGCTTCACAGGAAAATGTTAGAAGTCCTCCAATTAGCATAAAAAATAATTTTGTAATTAATTCTGCATGGATCCATTTGCAGTAACAAAAAGGTCACTTAACAGAAGGGGGAAATGCTGCCACATGCCTCTGTCAGTAAAATGCACGTCGGTCTCCTGTATTGTGCAAAGAAGCAGGAGCCCTGCACCTCTTCTGTGGGGCTTGCATAGGGGCTTCTGCGTGTAAGAAGACCAAGGGCATCTCACTAAGGATTAACTTGTGCTTCAGGCTGCTGCTCCAGGCAGCATGTGCAGCATTTGGTAGTGCTGGGCAGAGGAACTGCCCAGGAGGAATGTTGTCAGTAAAAACTAGAAGCAGCTCACTTGGAGAAAAACAAAACCAAAACCCAACCAAACAAAAAAGCCACACCAAACTTTCCATCCTTGTTTGGTAATTTTCAGTGACAACTGTCCTTTACATTTGCAATGTGGTTGATTTGTTACCATAACCAACTGAAGGAGGTCAAACTGTAATCTCCCTTTCAAAGTTGATCTACCCAAGATGCTTTGTGTTTTCATGTTACCTTGCTCGGTTCAAAGTTGAATTCTTGACTTTGTATTTAAGCAGAATGTTACAAAGCTGCTAAGGCCCAAGTCAAACTACTGTATTTCAGCATCTTTCTGTGAGCAAAGGATGTACTAGGTGGTACTAGAGAGCTGCCGTTAGCAGGTTGTTGGTACTTTGCATCAATTCTCACAGGAACAGATAACCTGAAGTGTGGTCCAAAAATGCACTACCTCTTGTGGGCAGCTGCAAACACACTGTTTTTTGTATGGTGGTAGTGGCAAGTTAGCCTCAAACTCATCTCTCTCTTACCTTGTTTAACACATATTATGGAAGAAAGAGTGGGGGGGAAAAGGCATCTCATTTCTTCTTCCTCTAGAACAACGCAGAAACCTGAATATTGGGTGCTCTCTGCCAACTTTACTAGCTACACTTATGGAAAAAAAACAAACAAGGAAATAAACCCAAAAGGCCTACACAGCACCACGACAGAACTCTTATCACTGGCCAAGAACAAACTATGGCAATACGCTATCATGGCATTATTTACAACATGGTGGAACACTGTGCATATAATAAATTACATGGAATACTTTTCTTCTTAAGCTCTGATATATGCAAGCTAATGCTTATTTATTTTGTTCAGTCCAACATATTTTCCTCTATGTAGCTTAACTGAGTAGGCATGTATATGAGGTGACAATGCTGTTTGCCTATTCTTCCATGATTTTACAAGCCAAATTTCTTTCCAATGATACAGCACAGTATGCTACTGTCCTCACTGACATTTATTTTATAGAACATGCCTTTCCACATCAGAAGTGGAAATTGTGGTGGAGCACTGCACACCTTTGGAAGGTTGACAGCACGCTTCTCTGTGTTCCCTCTGAACTTCATAGGGAAATTTGCAGAGGAAAGAGCCAGGAAGAAGATTCACAAAACCTAAGGTTGGGCTTTGCAGGGCTAGATGAACCCCAAGTTCCTTGTTGTTCTGCAGGACAGAAAGTTTACCCACTGTATTTTTAGCAGTTGTGCAGAAGTCAAGCTTTATTATGTGTATTAGAGGACAGCTTGTTTGTTTGTAGGATTTTTTAAAAACATTAAGTCAGTTTACAGCTACCTTGTGTGGACTGTGTACCATAGCAGATGGGATTCATCCCAGTGCAAAAGGCTCTGCTCCCCTGCTTAAAAGGAACAGCCTGACCTCTGAGAGTAGAAGAGTCCCGTGAAAGGCAGCTCTGTGTGGGGCCAGGTGCCAGAGGAGCTTGGAGTCCCAGAGAGCTGTACAAACACCCTAAGGAATCAAAAAGAAGCAAGAGCATCCAAAGCAGCCCCTTTGGGTATCTATCTTGAGCCTCTGTGGTTCTCCCTGGATGGTCAGCAACAGTTTCTGCCAGGACCATAGTACTAATTTCTGACTCCCTCCTAAAGAACAGATTTGCAGGAAACAAAAACTCAGTGTTAAGAGATGCTGTATATGAGGAACATGCAAACTACTGGGTTTGTAAGTTTATAATGAGATGGACCTCATGGGAGTTACCTGCAGAGAAGCAAACTACCTCCAGCCTGAGGCAGCGAAGTAGAAGTCCCCCACTTGATGCTGTTCTGCAAAGCACAATAAATTGTGCTCTGTGTGTGTTCAGATAGCCCCTGTCATCTGGGTGCTCTACATAAATATTAATGTGTGGAGTAGTTAGTTTCCTAGCATAATTCCAACTACTTAAGAATTATTTCTATTAATCAAACTATCAAAATGTACCCAGCTGAAGTCATGAGGCTACACTCCATCAGGGTAATTGGTTTATTGCTATGGGACATGCCAAACCCAAGCCCTTGAACGTATATACAACCAACGCATACAATCACTTTGTTTAGTTTTTGACCTAGGCAAAATTAGTCTTACTAATGCAGACTGCCTACTTCTAACTGTATTCCTTTCATTTTATTTGCTTTTTCATTGGGTTAAAAGGAGACTGTAATGGTAGCTAGTCTGTACCCTACTTTTATATTAGAATGTGTAGATGATAACAAATGAGCTTCTCTACAGCTCTGAAGCATGTCCCAAGCTACTGGCCGTACTTCTGTTAGAAAAGTGGTAACCTCTATCACTCACTGTGTTCTCCCCAAGGTATAATACACCTGGAACCAATAGCAAAGCAACTCTGAAAACCAGAACCAAGTACTGCAAACACTTCTAAAACCCATTCAGAATTAATTTTAAACATCTGGCAGTTGTTAAAGATTGGAAAGATGTAAATTCATTTGAGTTTCCTTCACAGAAGCTGGGAGTAAAGACAACAGTTCAGTTCCAAAACAAACAACATCCTTTTGTTTTTAATACAAGTGAAAATGGAGTGCCTTCTGTAGTAAAATTATCACAGGATGTTTCCCAATATAAAAAATGATGTGCAACTTATGTACAGCCTTCCCATACACTGCTCTGACTGGCAACACTCAAAGCCAATCCTACAATTACAACTGTTAGATTCATAGAAGAGCACACTCAAGAAAAGTCAGGGTCCAGTAGCAGTCTAGCTGAGGTAGGTTAAAACAGACCCACTAATTAGAAAAACCTGCACAAGTTTATATAGTAGGAAAAGAAACTGAAAATTATAAGAGTCGGTCTCTGTTATTCTTTAAGAAACCAAGGTGAGTGTAGCACAGTTATTCCAATGTCCACAAGTTTACTAATGCAATCCATTCCAGACTTTGAAGAAAGTACTGTTGCTTTTCCATTTGAAAGTTTACATTGTTTTTTCCCCATTGTTAATTTCCTGTTTCCATCTTGACATCACTGAAGGTGCACTGCTGTTCTGCAGGAGTGGTGGGCTACAGGATGCTTGGTGGGTGACAGGAAGCACGATGGCAGACAGCTTTTTGTCTGTGCAATATCCCAGGACTGCTTCATTCTGGGCTGCCTCCCCCTCCCCACAATGGCTGCAAGGTGGGAGGCTCCCAGGGAGGATCCTTGCCCCTCTGCCCCAGGGAAGCCTTGCCATTGCTCGCCTCTGTCCGAGTGATGTATTTCAGCCAGAGACCAGAAGGGGACCTGCAGCAGGATGCTTGGGAGATGGCAGGCTACCTGAAGGCAAGCTTGTGCCATTTGACATATGGCTATGGTTTAATGCAAGGCAATAAGCTGAATTTTGGTTAGAATACTTGTTTTCAGGTTTAATAATTACATCTGATAACAGTATGTCTATGTGTATACATATGCTTGGAGAGGAAAATTTGTGTAAGCAGCAGGATGGAAAAAAAAAACCCAAAACTATACCAATGGGATTTAAGAGTTTGTAATTTTCTTGTTTGATAGCACCATGCCTATGTAGGATGAGAGTGGCAGTCTGAGATGTTGTGGGCTCACAATCTGCTGCCATCTTGTCCTTGCACATCACACACATTTGCATACATTAACTGTGTTCAAAGGAAAAGCAGCACACACTGTTTTCTGACAGCAGCAAGCCAGTACCAGTGCCACAGCTGTGGGAAAAGTTCCCTGTCAGTCAGACTCCAATTCTCATGGGCAGCACCTGAAACAGCTGCTTGTTTTCAGGGGAGATGCCAGACAAAGCCAAGTCTTGCAAAATATTTATGTCCCAATCAGGAAAAATTCTTAGGGTCAGATTTCATATTAATGCCAAGAATCTCTCTTGCCCAAGTGTTTCATTAGGATCAAGACATTAATTAGCTCACATTAATCTAATACAAAATTAAGGCTTTTGATCTCAAAGCCACATTGGAACTACAGTTGCCTAGGGCTTATCAGGATCAAGGCTGGAAAGCACCATTTCTCTGTATGGGATATTTTGCATGTGCCATGTTTAAATAAGTATTTTATCAATTCAATTCAAAGGGATCTCCCCTGCACTGTTTTTGAAGCACTGTGCTGATAACCACAATCAGATCTTCTGTATGTGATAGTCTCCACAATCAAACCTAAATAACAAGCACTAAAACAAATCAAGGATATTTTTCTCTTTTTTTTTTTTTGTATCTGAATTCTGCATGTATCATGGTGTTAGCTAAAATGAATGCAATTATCTCAGCAGTGATTGGAAAGCAACCTTATTCTTGTTGCAGATAATGAGATCAGTTCTGCCGCTGAATTCTAGGGGAACTTTACTGCAATCTAGAGCCAGAAGGAATAATTGATGGTCACTTGAGTCCCTGAATATAATGGATGACCAGGAATTCTTGAGCAGCCAGCCTCAGCTTAAGATGTTGAATCATGTGCTTTCTTGATTTAAGGACTTCAGGTGGCAAAGGAATCCAGTTCACCTACTGGAAAATTGCTCCACCAGCTGCTGTCCTTCAGTCTTTGTCTTACCCATTCTTTTCTGGGATCCCTAGTATCTTTTAAGCACAAATCCAGCCACGAGCAAGCAAATAACACTCATTTAACCTTCTGCTTTATAAATGTATGTGCATGTGTGTGCACATGTGTGCATCTATGTTCAGGTACCCATCCGCAATCAAGTGCCAGTTCAGTGGGTATGCTTGCTATGGCTGTTCAAAATGGAGTGGGTTAGATGTAACCAGTAGACAATTCGGTGAGCAACGTGCTGTACAATGTTCTACGTCAGGGAAGAGAATGCTTTTTTACTGATTTACTGAAAAGTGTCAAATCACACTGGGAAAGCTTACAGAATCCAGCACAGGATTGGGCAGGGGCCTCACTAGTTGCTGGGCAGCTTGGGCTGTTTTACACATTGTGGCACCGCCAGTCCTGTGTGCAGAGTCACCTGCACAAAGGAAAAAATAACATGTAAATTCAAGACTGGGACATCCTCAACAAAAAAGCATTTGTGAAGGCCAAGAGCAAGTAAATGACAGAGGAAAGGCTGTGGGACTTCAGGTCGAGGTTAAAATCATAAAAAATTTTAGTGGAGCCAATATCCAGTCCCTGAAATAAGCAAGTCTCCCCCCTCCTCCTCCTCCTGTCTTCCCTTCCAAGGTGTTCACCTTGGGGTTTAGAAGCCAGGCATCTGTATCTCTTCCCAAATCTGGCCACTGTTGTTGTAGGTGCTGCTTGTTAGAGAGAAGGTGGATGTTATCTTTGTGGGAAGGGACTCCAAATACTTCAGGAGAGAGATCACACAGTGGAGCACATGTGCTAAATATAAAAAAAAGTCTTTTTATCTTTGCTGTCTGGCGGGACAGACAACAGGACATTTTAGTGCTCCTTCTGTAACCTGACATCTCTGCAAGGTCAGAGTTCCCACACAGACATACCAGAGCATATTGAACACAAAACACAAGGTTAGTCTGAGAGGTTGCCCCTGCTCCCTTGTCAGCCATGCTCTGCCCTAATTCAGGTGTGGTAAGAAATGTAAGGCAGGTCCTTAAAGGAAGTAGGTAGTTAAAACTGAACATAGGTTGTGAGTAAAAAATCTGTGTTGAATATTACAATGAGGGGCCCAGAGAAGTGCTTGTATCTCCCATGAATGTGCATCAAATGCAATAAAGGTATGAAACTTTATGGAAAGATTTGGATGCCACCAGTAAAGAATGCTAAATGTAGAAGTACTAGCAAGGCCATGTGAGGTTTCTGGCTTAAATGATGAGTGTTCCACCCTTCGCTGCATTGGTCCTGCCTAACCTAAGCTGACCTCCTTCAGTCCTCAGGCTTCTGTGCATTTCCATATGCTCTCCTTTACAACACAACCTGTTTCTATCTATATTCAGAGGTCTTGAAGTAAAAATGCATTATATTTAAAGAGGCTTCCTCCAAGAGGAGAACAGAGAGCAATCTCCAAAATTCAGAGAGAGCAGGAATTATGTGCTGACTGGGTCTTCTCTGTTGCACTACTTCTCTGATCTACATTGTCCTTCATTTCCCTACCACTGCTGCTCATATTTCTGTCCCTTGCCAATGTTAGTATCTCCAAACATAAGATCTAAGAGGAATTACAATGCTTATGTTTTTCAGTCAGACTAGCAGAGGAAGCCTTGCACTGCTGCTTTCCAAGTGAGGCACTGCAGCAAAATAAGTGTAAGAATTCGTGTGTGCAGGTACTTCTGTTGGGTTTTACAGCATCACTCCTCACAGCTGTGAGGCAAGGCAGAAGGTCAAATGTAGTTCTTCAAAAAGTGTTAGTAGCCCAGGTGTCAGTCTGTGAAGGAAAGAGCCCTTATCCATACTATCTACAGACAACATTATCAGCCCCAGAAGCAATGGCAGCATACATTCTGTTTCAGGTGAGAAGGGTGAGTGGGACTGAACTGCAGAAGACTTACCTGGACATTTCGATTGAGGCTTAATGCAGGCATGAAGACACCCTCGACGTTTTCAAATGCTGGAGGTCCTTGCTGCTGCCCATTTATGTAAAAGGTGAGGCTGTGCTTGTTCAGATCCAGGAGCACACCAACAGTAGCACCTTTAGAAACTCCTCCTTCAGTCCTAAGGCAGAAAGGAACCGCACTGTTGGTGAAGGCAGAGTCCTACCCCACTTGCTGCTTTCTATAGGACATGGTTGTTTTACTAAGCAAAAGGGTAGTGGAGCAGCATGGTGAAATGGTTCTCTCTGCAACACTTGTCAAGGAATGACCTACACCTTTAACTGAAGCATATGTACCACGTTCATGGGAGTTTAATGGAGGAGTCCTAAAGAGAAATTAGGTCCATCTTTCCTGCATGAGCAATCTAAGAGCTGAAAATGGAGCACAGATACAATAGGTCCCCTTGGCTGATGAGTGACGGGCAGGCAAGTGGGTCAGATCACTACTGAGTGTGTGGGACAGGAGTCCTGGAGACATGGCTCCTCAGAGCATTCCTGCTGAAGTGAACAGATGCACAGCAAAGTATGAAAAAGCAAAAAGCTGATTTCTTAGGCACTAATTTGCCCAGGGAGGTGGTAGAGTCACCGTCCCTGGAGGTGTTCAAGAGGAGATTGGACGTGGCACTTGGTGCCATGGTCTAGTCATGAGGTCTGTGGAGACAGGTTGGACTCGATGAGCTTTGAGGTCTCTTCCAACCTTAGTTATACTGTGATACTGTGAATTTCTAATTGTTAAGCCTGCTGACATCTCAAGACCCAGACTTCCAGTTTCAGTGCTCACCTTGCCATCCCCTAAGGGGAACCAGCCTTCCAGAGACCGGGGTGACAGCACAGGTACAACTGATAGTGGTTTGGGGGAGGAAGGGAAGGTGGGGCTGGATAAGGATAAACATAGCTTCCTGACTGACAAGTTTCTCAGCAAGTGTGCAGGCCTGGTTATTAATACCAGTGATAATTGGTTGTGTCAAGAGCAGATGCTGAGAGCTACTGTGGTATCAGAGCTTGCCAGGGCAGACTCAGCCAGCCATTACACGCTTGAGCAACCTGATGTTAATGCACTTTGATTTGGGGGTTAGTCAAACCCAGTATTACTTTAAAGAGCACTGAACAACAAAATCTACTAGATATGCAGATTTGCCACAGGCACTGCTACTCTGCTAATATCACAGGGGCTCTGTGATGTATTTAAAGCCTAACAATTTGTTCAGGGTAAATCAGATTTCAAATAATTTGCACTAGGAGAGGAAGCAGCTGTCTTTTGTCCCACACATTCCCATCAGGTACACAACAGTCACAAGATTAATTCAATTATAACATAAAATTTATCACAATAGGTAGGCACAACATTAAAAAGAAGGGGGCAGCGGGGAAGGGAGGGATCAAAATGTTAGAAACAATACAGTGCAGAATGAGACATTTTCATCTAGTCCACTAGGTGTCATGAACTGGTAATGTGACAAATGGCATTTCCTTCGAAGGTAAAGAGTTTTATCTGTGGCATAATAGTATAGAATACTATTCTGACTTCTTCATTTAAAGCTCTTCAAACAATAATAGTGTAGCTGAGAATCAAGAAATGGCTCTGACTTGTGTTAGGTTTCAAACTTTACTATTCTCAGATTCCTTTGATTTGCTTTCTGGTCTTGCAAGCATTAGTAAGTTTCTTTCAAGCAGTTCCCTGTCCTCCTTGAACTGAGAAAGCTACTTTAATGGTTCACCATGTTTCTGAGACCTCCTGAGGTCTCCTCATACTGCAAGTTTCAGCTCTGTGCTGTTCTTTCTGAGCTCCTCTCCAAAAGCATAAAGTAAATTATTTTCCAACAGCAGTTAAGATGCTTACCCTGTCCTCTGTAGATCAGTAGCTAGACTGCTTTTAATAAAAGCACTCAATCATAAAACTCATGAGATTGTAGGAAGCAACAATACTATGATCTAAAACTATTTACAGATACTTCTCTTTTCCTCCCCTCTTCCCTCCCCTCGCTCCCTCCCCACCCCCTTTTAGGAATGCCTTTGGTTATAGGGCACCACATTTTATATCCTGAAGTGTTTTAAAATAAATGTTATGACATCCTTTTAAATGACATTGATTCTCTCATGGAAACAAAAACAGGCATTTTGTGTTTTATCACACTCTGCAACTACCTGAAGGGACGTTGTAGTGAGGTGGAGGTTGGGCTCCTCTCCCAGGCAACTTGTGACGAGATGAGAGGGAATAGCCTAAAGCTGCACCCCAGGAGGTTTAGGCTGGATGTTAGCAAGCAATTCCTCATGGAATGGCTAATTAGACACCAAAACGGACTGCCCAGGGAGGTGGCAGAGCTACCGTCCCTGGAGGTGTTTAGGGAAAGACTGGATGTGGCACTTAATGACATGGTCTGGTTGATGTGGTTTAGGTTATAGGCTGGAGTGATGATCTCAGAAGTCTTTTCCAGGCTCAATGATTCTGTGATTCTGTGAGACTATTGTGCTCTTTCCTATATGATAAATCAATTTGCTTCTTGTGAGCTCATTAGCTGTGTACTGCACAGTGATTTATCTTGTGAGCTAATTAGCTGTGTACTGCACAGTGATGTTTCTTGTGAGCTAATTAGCTGTGTACTGCACAGTGACCTAGAGTGATTCCTCTGCACCATCTTGGGACAGTCCTGCTGAACAGGAGCTAGATGCTGCCTGCAGTGCCCAGTGGAGGCAAGCACAGGACCCAGCTGAGGGCCCTCCAGAAGCCATAGGGGTGCAGGGCCAGAGCAGAGGGATAGGAACCCTCTTCCTTCCTTGCTGCCACAAGTCCTGCAGATAGACTTCAGCAGATAGAGTGCCCTGTTCCTTGACCGCCACCTCCCCACAGTAAGCAACCAGTTCTCACAGGACAAGGACAAGGGCAAGCAGGGGCACTTTGCCATGCTGCTTCCAGGGAGGCTGGACTTTTTCTGAGGCTGAACAGCTGGTCATCAGCTGCTCTTCCTCCCAAATGTCCCATGATTTCCTGGGCAACAGTATTTTGAGGACTCCAGTGTTTTCAGGACTACTGTCATGGTCATTTCCCACTGGAGGAGAGTGAGAAGAGTCAAAGTTTCATGATCAAACTTATGCAATGTACTTCCTCACTCTTCTGTGTATCAATTAGACAGTATTACAGGACAATTTTTCTAATAAATGCCATCACTGCAATAAAAGAAGCTAGCTAGCTCAAGAGACTCAAACTGTCCTCCTCTCTCAATGTCTCTCCATGGCAGCCTTCCCTCAGCCTCCTTTTCTCCACACTAAACAATATCAGCTCCTTCAGCTGCTCCTCATAAAACCTGTTCTCCAGACATGTCACCAGCTTTATTGCCCTTGTCTGGACCGACTCCAGCACCTCAATGTCCTCCTTGTAGTGAGGGGCCCAAAACTGAACACAGTACTCAAGGTGTGACCACTTCCCCGGTCCTGCTTGTTACACTATTGTTGCTGATACAGGTCAGGATGATGTTGGCCTTCTTGGCCATCTGAGTACACTGCTGGCTCATATTCAGCCAGCTGTTAACCAGAATCCCCAGGTCTTTCTCTATTGGGCAGTCCTCCAGCCACCTTTGCCCAAGCCTGCAGCATTGCATGGGGTTCTTGTGACCCAAGTGGTACTTGCCATTGCTCAATTTCCAACAATTGGCCATTAATCCAGCCTGTCTAGATCTCTTGTAGAGCCTTACTACTCTCAAGCAAATCAACATTTCCTCCCGTCTTAGTGCCACCTGCAAACTTACTGACAGTGTACTCAATCCCCACGTCCAGGTCACTGATAAAGATATCAAAGAGAACTGGCCCCACTACTGAGCCCTGGGGAACATCATTAGTGACCATCACCAACTGAATTTAACTCCAGTCACTACCACTCTTTGGGCCTGGCCATCCACCCAGTATTTTACCCAACAAAGCATTCACTCCAAGCCACAAGTCACCAGCTAAGGAATGCCAGTGCCCCTGAGCAATGGGCATACAGCATCTCTGGTGTGAACTGGTTATTTCCAGGGAAAATGAGGCTGAAAGGTACCTCACAAAGCTATATCCCTGCCCTAAAGTGTTTTCTTAAACAGTTTGCTCAACCTGTTCTCAAAGGTTCCCTCTGGTTTTGATAGCATTAGCATCTTCTGTTCATGCCCCTTTTTCTAGCATTACAGAAGTCATACTATTTTTAAAGGATGCAGGCAGGTCCACTTTTGCAAGCAGTGAGTGAAAGGTACAGGAAAGTACTCTAAGCACGACAGGTCCCGTGAAAAAGTCTTTCACGTTCCAACTCATCTTCCATTGAAGCTATTCCTTTATTTATTTATCACCCTAATTTATTCTTATGAAGATTAGGAAGCATAAAATGATTACTGAGATGTAGCTTCCATCACAGTAACATTCAAGAAGGTAAAAGCTGACATTAAATTTCCTTTGGACTGTGATACTTTACTGTCAGGCACTTGTTTCCAGTGAGGAAAAACAAGTAGGCAGCAATAACTGTTTCCATGAGACTATTCCAGCTAATGAGTTAAAAAGCTGACCTACTTGACTGTCATGGTTAAAAGTATAATGCCCAGACCTAATTTCATTGAAGCGCATGTGATTTCATAACACTACATGGCCTTTATGAGCATGCTTCACTTGAACAGATATTCCATGGCTCTATCCAGGCCTTGGATGTGCCTGCAAAGCCTTTGTGTTTTATCTAGTAATAAATGGGAAACTACCATCAACAGAAAGCATTTTGTTCTCTTGTTTAAGCAGGATGATTGGAAATCCAAAGCATTTCCATTGTTTGTGCTTCCCAGAAAAAAAAAGCTTTTGCCTAGCTGACATGTTGTTTGCTGGGAGGGGTTTGACAAGGACCAGATCCATAAAATAGGTTTCTGGGACAGTAGTACACAGAATGGCTGCCAGGTTTGGGTTTTTTTCCAGAAAACATACGTTGTTCCACAGAGCATTAAAATTAATAGAGCTTAACATTACTTCCACCCTAAATCAAATCAAGATGTTAAAGGGACAAAGAACCTTTAAATTAAGTTTATTTTATGTTACTTTACTGGGAAGGGAATAGAATAGAATAGAATAGAATAGAATAGAATAGAATAGAATAGAATAGAATAGAATAGAATAGAATAGAATAGAATTAACCAGGTTGGAAAAGACCTTTGAGATCATCAAGTCCAACCTAGGACCCAACACTATCTAATCAACTAAACCATGGCACCAGGTGCCTCATCCAGTCTCTTCTTAAACACTGCCAGTGATGGTGACCTCACGTCTTCCCTGGGCAGCACATTCCAATGGCCAAGCACTCTTTCTGTGCAGAACTTCTTCCTAACATCCAGCTGAAACCTCCCCTGGCTCATCTTGAGACTATGTCCTCTTGTTCTGTTGGTGGTTGCCTGGGAGAAGAGACCAGTGCCCACATGGCTACAACCTCCTTTCAGGCAGTTGTAGAGAGTAATAAGGTCTCCTCTGAGCCTCCTCTTCTCCAGCACATGATCTAAGGTCTTTGGAGCCATGGAAAATACTCCAATTTACTTCAGAGAACTTTAGATCCAGCTACAAGATTCTTCTGCCTCTCTGTCATGAACTGTAAAATCAAACTATTCCTCAAATAGAAACTCCCAGCAACTGCAGTATACTTACTTAGAATACAAATATGCTTTAAAGTATAAATGACTATTCAACAGGAGACACGACAGCCAGTATGAGGATGCATGTTGGCATGAACTTCTCTAAGGAGCTGAAAACTGTATTTGAGCATTTTCAAAATCACTGCAAGCCTTTCTTTTAATCATTTGATATAACAGAAGCAACACCTGTGGTAGTGAATGTGGAAGACCTGCCGGGATAGTCAGCAAAAGCTAAATCAAAAATTGATTCCCACTCTTCCACAGACCTACTATGCGTCCTTGGTCTGTCACTTTATGCATACATCAATGTCCCGTCATGATAGAGCGGGTATAAAAATACACTATTTCCCCAAATAAACAAGAGACTTAGGACCTCGGATGACACTCTTCAGCAGGGAATATCTTCTCAAGGGCTTAAATCACAGCAGGGGAGATGTAGGCTAGATCTCAGGAAGAAACTGCTAACAGTGAGGATAACAAACACCAGCATAGATTACTGTGGTGCAGTCAATGCCACTAGCGACTTTTAAGAAGGACTAAAATAACTGCATTTAGCAGGGAGATGGACTGGATGGATCGCTGAGACTCCTTCCTCTGATGCAAAGCAGAAAAACCGATAATTAATGAGAAGAGCGTGCAAGTGGCACTTACCGATTGGTGTGAGAATTGCAATGCATGAACCAGCTGCGGTTGTTGTCAACGTACATGGCCCATGCCTTGTCATCCTTGCCTAGCATCATGTCCTTGACAACATTAATCCTGGCAATACCAAAGGCTGGATCTGGATGGTTGTCATATCGGTCCACGTGCAGTTCCCAGTAATGCACGCCTTTGGAGAAGGCTGCTGTGCCAAGCACAACCCGGTCATCATAGCTGTTGCAGGTGGCAGTCTGGTTGTCATTCGACAGCACTATGTCTCTGTGCGCTGAGGAGGGGTCAAAGGTGAACCATGCCACTGTGGAAGGGGAACAAGAAAGGCAGGATTATGGCAGAACAGGCTCTGTTCAAGCATCATCTGCTTTATTTCTATTAGGAGAATGAGATTCTGCTTTCCTGAATACCCCAGCTGCCCTTCCAGGTAATACCGATGATCTTTCCTTGCTACTGCAGGCACCTACATATGTCTTTGCACTGATAACCTGCTGTTACCAGCTCAGGAATGACTTATGTTGTTTGTGCTTGTTCCTCTGAATGACAATATGCTAAGGGCAGTGACTTTCTGTTGTCACACAGTAACAAGAAAGTCACTGAGATAAAAAAGGCTTCTCCATGGTAAGCGAAGTGCTCACATAGGCGAATGGATGGAAATGGAGCTGTCTGTGCTGGTGAGAACTGACTTCACTTTTTTATTAAAGGGAGACACAAACAAACAAGCAAAACAACAAAAGAAAGAAACAGTATAAATATTTTATACTGGCCTATTTTGGTAACACAGCATAAAAGTGCAAGTGATAATAGCATACACTTCTCAATTAATTACAATATCATTAATGAAGCTGAACTTCTTGTAATGCCCATATGGATGTCAAGTATAATTACAGAAGAACAAGCATGAATTCTCATCTCTGTATTATCAAACCTTGGTGTGAAATTGATGCAGCAGTGAAGAAAATGGCAAATTCCAAAGATATATGTGGAATTGAGTGGCACAAAACTACCCCGTGTGTTGCATAACTCCTTCTGAGTGCTACAGCAAATAAGAATTTTAGTTCAACCTCAAACTTTTACAGCCAAATAAAATTGCATTATTTGAAACCAGAAGTGTTAGTGATAATGGAAAATCCTAAAGTGCTAGGAGAAGACCTCAGTCCCTGTGCACACTCAGCTCCTGGCCTTTCTGCTCAGATGACTTGCTGGAACGAGTCCAGAGAAGAGCAACAAAGTTGGTGAGGGGTTTGGAACATAAGCCCTACGAGGAGAGGCTGAGGGAGCTGGGGTTGCTTAGCCTGGAGAAGAGGAGACTCAGGGGTGACCTTATTACTCTCTACAACTACCTGAAGGGAGGTTGTAGACAGACGGATGTTGGTCTCTTCTCCCAGGCAAGCAGTACCAGAACAAGAGGACACAGTCTCAGGCTGCGCCAGGGGAGATTCAGGCTGGATGTTAGAAAAAAGTTCTATACAGAAAGAGTGATTGCACATTCGAATGGGCTGCCTGGGGAGGTGGTGGAGTCACCATCACTGGAGGTTTTTAGGAGAAGACTTGACAGGGTACTTGGTGCTGTGGGTTAGTTGCTTGGGCGGTGTTGGATTGGTTGATGGGTTGGACGCGATGATCTTGAAAGTCTCTTCCAACCTGGTTTATTCTATGTATTCTATGTATTCTATTCTAAAATCTCCATGGCAGTAAATGCTAAAGACATTAGTGGGTATAAAGGGATGCAAGTGTCCTGCCACTGAGACCGGCAGCTTTTCAAATAGAAACTGGCAAAAATCCAACTCACCATCTGATGTCTGTAAAATAACTGTCTTGCTGTAAGGACCAACTCCTGATGAGTTGAAAGCTTTTACTCTTGCATTATAGGTACTGTTGAAATGAAGGCCATCAATGGTGCAGAGAGTCTCCTTCCCAACATATACTTCCTAAACAGTCACAAAACCCAAAACAACACAAACAAACAAACAAGGGTTTAGTTTAAATGTTTCTCTGTACCCTAAACGTAAGACACAAATGAACAGCATCCCAGGATATAGAAGTTATGATGATGTTTAAACACGGACAGTGGGGGCACTAAGGAGAAGATGAATCTGGAAGGGTACATCAATAAAAGGCAACATAGATATTAATTTTTATCCTTTTTTCTCAATATCGACTCCAAAACACTGTTTTGGATAGTAGTCAGTGTCTGACCCACCATGGCTCTTCTTATAATTATGTAGGACCAAAAAAAGGGGGCATGAAAGAATAAAACCTAAGTAAGTGCAGTTTATTCTGTTGGAAAGGTTGACTCATGCCAGTGATAAAATATAATTTTGAAACCTGTAAATGCAGAGACAGAAGAAATTGATCCCCTAAAGATTAGGATCACGAGATGAAACAGTAACTAGACAAGAGACATCATAGGAGTTTGCAAGGACTTACTAAACAGCAATCACTTGTGTAATGTGAAGTAGTTCAGGACAGAATATCTAGACAGAAAAGGAAAAAATCCTCTCTTGGCAGTGGTTTGAAAACCATGATTCCTTTCCACCTCCAGTTCCTCAGATTCTGTGAAACATATAGATTCATGGTAGCAAAAGCACTAAAGAGCTTAAGGCTGTGACTAACCAGACCACTCAGGCCCCAGTTCAGTTAAGACTCTTAAGTATATGTCTAAGAGAAGTCCTGCTGATTAAGACTGTTTGATATGCACCTGAAGTGAATTAACTATGTCAGCAATAAGAAAAGGGTTACTGAAGTTTGCAGTGGGGCCATGTGTTTCTCCACTTTGCTACCAGAGGGCAGCTAGGAATAACAAAATAGCAAAGAGTTAGCTGATGATCCTTTATGGAGAGAAAGCGCTTTAATAGAATGGCTTAATTTATCTCCATGTTACAACATATGCTGTCTGTGCAAAAAGTTGTATTTGTAGGCCAACTCTCACATTTTCTAATCTATTTATATTCTTAATACTGTGCACTGCTTGTTTTCATTCAGATTGATGCTCTATGCTATGATGGGAGATAAACTCCATTCTTTTCACCGAATACTGATAAAGCACAGTCAGCATCACTGCTTTCAGATATATAATCCTTCATGAAAAGGGTCAGCAAACTCCTACCTAAATGGCATTGCTGAGAAGCCTGCAGTTTATCTTTCAATGGGTAAAACTGAGGGTGTTTCTACCACAGCAAGCAGTCTTCCCTTGAGAAGTTGTCCCCCTAGATTTTTAGAGATTGAGACAGTTTTGAAGCTTTTTCTATCAAAATCTTGACATGGCAGTGCTGGCAGACCTAAAAACCTTTGTCAGTTTCAACATACACCCCCCTCAAATGGGCTTGGATACACACCAGTATGACATCTTATTTATTCACAAGTATTTATTTAGATGTGAATAGCACTTGAAAAGGTTTATCCAAAGCACTGGAATTCGTAACACACTGTTCCTAACTCTTCATTCCTCATGCACTGACAACACTCTTACCTACTAATAGACTAACTATAGGGACAGCTTACAGCAGCCATCTGAAAAAGTACCTTTTCACACTTTCAGTAGTGAAGGCCAGCTTCTTCAAATCCAAGCAATATGATACTTGGACCAAGGAACTGACGAGACTTTCCAGAAACACTTCAAGATGCCATGCCAATATCACTGTCTCTTCTAATGAGGGGAATCCAAATCAGGTGTATTTGCTGGCTATGGGTGTTCACTTGGTACAGGCAGGCAGTTCCTCAGGTGGACTCGTTCCAAGCCAATTTTTCAGCTTGAGGAACCTTTAGGTTTCTAGCTAGAAGCTCCCAAAGACATGCCATCATAATGGTTTTGGCAAAATTTCCCATTTCCAAAGAAAGCATCTGTACTTCATTTCCAATGAAAGCATCTCCAGATGCTTTCAAGGCAGTAGACCCCAAGGAATACATTGGTCAAGCCAGGTCTTGGAGCAAGAGGAGGATGAAGCCTGCCTGAGGGGGAAGAGCCACAGCTTCCAGCAGGACATGGATCAGAGAAAGCTGACTGAATTATTTCTGAAGTTTAGCAGGATGTGGTGAGAAGGAGCCTATAAGTACCCTGCACCAGCATCCAGGAGCAAGCAGTTGTGGCATCACCCTGAGGGTCTGGAAGGACTCAGGATGCCTTCCCATGCTTACTAAACTCATCACCTCATGTCTGTGGAAAGCTTCCACCAGCCTGGTCTCATTCACTTCCAGAGAAAAGATTTAGCACTCCTGTATTTTCATGCAGGATCCCATTTTTACTTATGAAACCAGGAAAAACTGAGTTGCATTTCTGGACCAAGAATCTCAGCTGTTGAATTGGGGTGCATGAACAGATGAGCTCTCCAAAGAAATGTCTGTTCTGTGGAATGAACCACTTTCACCTTCTGTAGGCTAGTATGGGATTTTCTGCTCGGGTACACTCCAGAGGGACGTCAAGGCCCTCTTTGCCAGAGTCCTGAGGATAAGCTCACCCAGACTTCCAATCCAAGCTGGGGGGCCTTCAAATAGGCAGCATCTGTACTACTTTCTATATCCACACAATGGAAGCAGGTATGGTTTGACAACCCGTACCTTTTCTACCTCTTCTTCCCACCCTCAGACACAAATCCGTATCTTGAGGAAACTCACATACAAAGACAGACAAATAAACGCTGAATGAAATGCTCACTCGGAACTGGCCACCATCTCCGTCATCAAGTTCCAAGATATAACCCTCCACCGGGTTGTGGCTCAAAGGTGGCATCCTCCAGGCCAATGTCACACTGTTGTTTCTGGTGCAACACTTCTCCAGCTGCAGCAATGGGACGGGTGGCACTGTAAGAGGAACTGGGTACAGATTAGTGTAACTCTGCCCTGCCCTATTAGGTCGGTGCTGCAAGCAGTATGGTGATCGCTCACCTCCCTCCCTTTGCATGGGAGTCAGTATTCATTAGGAAGAGGGTCCATTCCCTTCCTTGAAACAAAAGGCAGTAATAATGATGTTAAAAATGTCATGACTTGGTTAGACAAATTATTTTGATGAAGTACATCAACAGAAACATATCTGGACATGCTTCTGGTGCTGCATAATAACTACAGTCTGGGGACTTACGTATGGTTTCCTTTCCAGGGGTCACTGGCTGGAACAATTTTTTTCTCACACTCGAGCACTTTTCCCCCACTGTCCCCAAAAGGGACCAGTGGTGTCAGGGGGTGTCTCAGGCCATGAGATGTCATGGCAGATGCAGTGCTGACAGGAAGCCCAGCTCATTAATGAAGAACTGGGTTCTTCTTCAGAGCAGCCACTCTGCCCAGAGCTGCAGCAGTATAGAGCCTGAACTCCATTGACAGCAGGAAAACAATTCTTGACAACTGAGTTTTTCACAAAATGTAGTCTAACACACCACAAGAACTACCTTGGATGTGTTATCTTTATGGCAACCGTACTTAAGAGCAACTGAAAGAAAATTGTTCCATTTCCAAATTTTATCTAATTCCTTTGGCTCAGGTAGTAAAAGGAAATTCACCACAGGAGACTGCTTGTGGTTCTCTCCTCTCTGAAATTACAGGTGCAAAACTATCTGCCAAGAGGCTTTTTAGTGACTTGCTCAGGAGAAGCACCAAGAGACTGCTGACCAAACCAGCATCTTGATAACAAAAATAACCAAATATTCAGCCACACTTCTGCAAGAAAGAGGCCTCCACCACACCTTCTCTGCTAAACACAACTAAATTCTCGCCTTTCACTCTTTGTTGGAAACTATAAAGAGAAAAAAATCGGTCCTCTAGAGAGATCCAGCATGCGTCTTATGAACTGTTGGAACTGCACAGGTTAAGTGGGATGTAACTGATGCATAGACTTTGCTTGGTCTTCTGCCCAAGGCTGAATTTTACTGTTCAGGATCATTTCTGCAGAACTCAACTGTGTCTTACAAGGAGCTGAGTGCTCTGAGCATTCATTGACTTAGCTCTTAATAATGTCAGTTTCCTCTTATCTACTCTGCTTGAGCATCTAGTTTATTTCATTCCCTCTGTATACATGAGAGCTAAGCCCTTGAGCTGCACTTTTGTCCTATTATACCTCTCTAGATAAAAGAGGATTGTTTGTGTTTTGTGTACTGAGCAGTCTACAGGAAAATGGACATTACTGTGTGATGGGGCTAAGTCTTTACCCCTGCTCTGTAAGTGACATGCAAGTCAACATCACATTTGTAATAAAAAGTGTAGGAGCTGCTGTGGCTTTTTGCTGGCATCCATCACCAGAGTGAACACTGATGGTTGGTATCCCAGAAGAATGGCTGCGGTCTGAAACCAAAGAGCTTGCTGTGAAGAGTGAAAAAAACACCCTTATTCCTGTTCCTTGATATTTAAGGATGATTCACAGGGTGTCATAAATAAAAATCTGTTGCTGTTTCACATGTAAAGTTCAGATTTTTCTCTAGGAGACACTGCTTCTGGAGAAGTAACAGAAATGAGATATTACAAGAGTCAAAAAATGTGAAAACAAGGGATCCAGACATAATGGGATTTTTTTAGGTAAACCATTTTAGGTTTAGGTTTTGTTTGTGCTTGCTAGCCTGTGCATTCCCAGTGATTGATGAGCCAGGGAGAAGATAGGGCCTTTAGCTAACTGGTAAACCTCATAGAACGCATTCACTGGGGCCTTCTCACTTCTGAGACTCCCTCTGGCAAAACTGTATGAAAATCTAATTCCTGAAGTTTATAAAGTGCAAAACAGAGAGTACTCCTTCACCTCTCAATAAATCACTAACTTCATGGAATCATAGAATCAATAAGGTTGGAAAAGACCTCAGAGATCATCTCCAATTCCCTGCAAAAATCTCCTAGGAACAACAAGAAGCACTGTTCATGTAATGCACAATGTTAAAAAAAAAACAAACAGATTTTTCCAGGGGAGGGTGTTTTAATAGTACCCTTTTAATTGTGGAAATAGAAATGCTGTCATGAAGTACGTGTCCACACAGTATACTGCTGCTGGTCCCACTTCCCATAGGCAGCGAATTTTGGCCCTGTATGTCAGAGTCCCACACACTATGAGGAAGTACTTCAACTGCTTTACTGTGTCACTGGATGATTGTTTTTGTGAGTAATCCTTATCAGCCTCCTACTCCCTTTGGGTCAGCTGTGGCCTGAACTGCACAACCTATGGTAACTGAAGAAGCTCCCACCAAGCAGCTGTGCAGCTTTGCTGGATGTCACTTGCTTTGCCTGCCTTCCTGCCACCTCCCGTGGATCTGGATAGGCAGATATTTGCCTTATCTCAGACTCCCTTTGGGAGGAGAAAAGGCAAATGTTTTCAAAGGTCATAGGAAAGTGTGAAGCAAGCTGAATAACAGGGACACTGGGATAAACTTCATAGTGAAGAGCAATAGGACAGGACTAAGAAAAATATAGGCTAATTGCCATAAAAAAACACCAAAGACTCAAATGTTAAATTACAGTGCTGTCCTAGTTCTTGTTCAGCTTAAAGTTCTCTAGAGAGTTTTTGAAGGAAAAGTTTAAAAACATAAAGCAAGAAATGATACTGCATTGGCACATCAAGACCTATTAATGAAGCTGAATGATGTCCTGCTATATTAATAGTGCTTCAAGGAGGTCACACTTAGCTAAAAAATGTGATACTGTTGTTTCATGTCAGCTCAGCAGTTTCAAAAACCCACTGTTCAATGTATCTCAAAGCTGATCATCTCACAGGACAGAGTGATGTGCTCTAAAATGTTGTTTGCTATTTGTATTCTTAACAAGCAAGTTGTGTAATGATGCCCTCCACCCTCCCAGATTTACTTTTAGAGGACTAGATGCAGTTAAACAGGACTCTCAGAAACATGAAAACTCTGACCTCCTCCAAAGCCACAGTATGGCCCTGTGTAACAGCATGAGTCAGTGCCACAGCAAGTGCCATGCCACCAGTGTTACCAAAAGGAGAACTAAAGACTACAAGTAAAAACCTGGGTCCATGACACAGAGCAGACAGAATCAGGCATAAAGCCAACAATGAAACTGTTACTCTTTCATTATCAGGGCTGTGCAGCTCACGGTTGGAGAAGCAGAGATTTATACCTGGAGAAGTGTCTAAGGAACCTTTATGGACTGGTTTGCACAATAGGGAACGAGTCACGCCTGACAAGAAGCAGCATGTGAGTATTCAGAGGTGGAACAGAAAAGTAGAGAACAGCAATATTTTTTTCCTATTTTGCACCTAGTTTACAAAAAAAAACCCAAAAAAACTACAGGACAGTTCCAGCTGTTTGAACAAAAGCAAACCTGGAACATATTTGTCTGTGCCCCTATCTTGAACGAAGGAAATGTTATGTACACACTGAGCCAGTCATCAAAGAGGACAGGAATTTTGTGCTGATGCACTCAGTAAAAGCAGTAGATAGAAGAAAACATGGATAGAGGAAAGAGATTTGGGAAAGATCAAAATGCCAGCAATTACTGGAGCTGTGCACGTGTCTCAGCAAGTCAGTTAGCCTCAGGAGTGTAAGACTCTTTCCAAAGGGCTATTGGTGAGATATTTTGGTCAACGTGACTGCTTAAAGCATTACCTCTGCACCTACCATATTCCTGCATATTTAATTTGTTCCCAAATAGATTTTTTGCATTTTGTAAAGAGAAAAAAGCATGCCCTGATCTTTATTTATTGAGATGAACTTTAGATATGGGCTTATAAAGAGTCCACCAGTAAGGTATATGAGCAACTCATCAAAGCAAATATAATGTGATTTGTTCTCATTTTCATTCTTCTTTATCGAACAGAGTGAATCAATGTTTACTTACAAGCCTGCTTTCACTCTAAATGACCCATGCAAGCTCACTGAGGTTGAATGAGGCCAGAGTTAGAAAAAAAACAATAAAGCAACAGAAATTCAGTCATGCACTAAGCATTAATAACAATAGCACTGCAAAGCTTTCAGAATAAAACAACTTGCAGTTCAAAAAGCCATGTTGGTCCTATTCTTGTAGATTTCCCCAAAACTCCCTTTACAGGTCATCTCTGATGTCATTAATGCATCTACTCTTGTTATGACAACTCAGTAACACTTGCCTCAGCACCAACATCTGGCAAAGACTGATGACTTGCCGGTGCACTAGGGTAGGTAGGATTGGAGAAAGAGAAGCAGATGTGAAGATTTTTCTTTGCAAAAGTAGTGGCTTAGAAAGATATTAGTCCCGAAGGTGATAAACAGCAAAGTATTGCCCTGCAACACCAGCTTCTCAGGGTCAGCTAAGGGATGTTCCCGGTAAGTCTAGGCGCTTGCTGCTGAAATGCTGAGTTGCTTATTCTGTGGTACCTGTATTTCTAGACCCAAGGCCACTATGCATGAGAAGTAAAATTTCAGAAAAAATAAAAGCCAAAGTGTCAGACTGAACAGTTAAAATGCAAACAGATCCAATGTCATAAAATGAAATGTATAAATCTACCTCCATCCTCAATACTCATGAATGTTAGTTTGAGACTAGTTGGTGGCTTGTTCTGCTCGGACACAGAAATGTGTGAGGGGGAGGTAATGCAATTCCTTAAGCACCTTCAGGAGAGGTGGCCAGGGTAACACCGCTTCCACCATTCTTTGCATGGTGTGTACATGGTTATGTCATTTGTGCTGACCAATCTGATGGGGCATGCAATGCATAGTCAGGGCCAAAACAGCCCAAGAAAAAGCCCTTCCTGAGGGCTAATCATTAAGGTGCTTCTGGGGAGCAAAGCACAAGGTTTTTTCTAAGCTTTGCACAGGTTTGGGCAGAAGCAGACCTATCTTCTTCCCTGCTTCTCAGACTGTGTCTAGCTCAGTATCAGAGCTTCACTGCGATTGTATGATAAATGAGAGTGTATCAGACAGCACTATCTTTCATAAAGCTCCACTGAACCTGTCTCA
Source organism: Dryobates pubescens (assembly GCF_014839835.1). NCBI lineage: Eukaryota > Metazoa > Chordata > Aves > Piciformes > Picidae > Dryobates > Dryobates pubescens. Next base: position 29,720,683 of record NC_071617.1, read on the forward strand.
ATTAAAGTCTCCTAAGTCTTCAACCTTAAGGCCAGATGAATAGTCAAAAGCCACGTAACTAAGCTGCTCCTACCTCAAGTGACCTGTGGTTAATTATCAATCTAAGTGGATAGTTTAACTAAATTTTTTACATGCTTGGGAGGAAGAGTGGTGGAAGATTAGTATTAAAGATATTTAACAATAAATATGGCCATCATTAAATATAAACTGATTTAAAAAGACAAGTGCAGACAGTATTTGGAGTTTTATGAGTGATACTCTTTCTCACTTGACTCTGTTTTCCTGGCTTATAAGGAGTAGTTGACACATGCTTTTCGAGTAATTTTAACACAGCTTGTTTATGCCAAGATGCAAAACATTCTTGGTGACCTGACCATGGTCTTTAACTGTTTATCCATTGTTTCTCCACATATTTATCTGGCAAAATATCTACCCCAATTATTTCATCTTGGGTCTCTTAGGTTCACAACTAGGGCCAAAGAGAACACATAAACTGAACAGAAATCTTTATGCTTGTTTGGAGTTAAAAAAAAAAGCACATCTGACATCATGATTTGATTATCCTTAACTCATTCACTGACTTCTGGCAGCCTCTGCCCTGTCACCCACATGTATAATTAAGGCTTGAATCACCACTGAAGGAAGCAAATGGCATCATTCCCAGGGACCACAATGGCCTTCAAAGCTAGCCAGTCTATGGATCTATCTAATTCTGATGCAGTTCTCATCCTGCTCCATATAAACCAAGCACATGATGCTAATATATTTTTTTTTTTGCTACTGTTCATCAGCTTCTGCTTTTAAATACTTTTTAACTTTCTTTCCCTTTAGTGTGTCCTTTGGAATCATTAAGATAACTTGAATAAGATCAGGAATTACTTTCCTCTTCCCTGTCTCATAAGGTTTTTTTTAAGCTGGGCACTGTTTGCAGCACAGTCTAAATATAAACCAGACTTTGAGTTTTTTCCCTATTCAAGCATGTGTGTGTGGGAAGAATATTTATTTACTACTTTAACTGTTCCTGAAAAGATAGGGCTAATTGGTATTTTGAATTCCCCACATTAAATCTAGCAATACAGTAAAATGACAAAGTTTCAAGCAGCAGTCTTTTTAATCTTCAAAGCTGGTAGATAGCCCTACTCTGAAGAACTTACCTTTTCAAATCTTTAACTGCACCTAGTATCTGTCTGAGCTTGTTCAGGTCACTGCATGTGAGCTAAGTAAACCTTTCTAGTATACACCCAGTAATCTGCTTGAAATTTGTTTGAAAACCACCTAAAACTATCCAGCAATTTCAAGTCAATCCTCTTTTGTACTTCTGTGCCCCTGTTCCTCCCAGCACTGTTTCACCACATGCACAAAAAAACAGAGGGAAAAAAATAAAATAAAAGCTCACCCCTACATTTCATCTGTATAAAATCCAGCTGGTGAATTGACTGCAGTAAAGGTTCGCTATCCAGAGTCAAGTCAAACTCAGCAGATACTTTTGGCTCCAAGGCTCCTTTGACCCACTGTTCCTGAGATACCTGAACACGCTTGATTAAAGCATCCGAAATCTGAAAGAGAGCATCAGGCTTGTAATGAAATGGCAGATACACACATCAAAAGTGCCAGGGAGCCTGTGAGATACAGCACAAACAAAGCAGGAATATGACAGTACAACTGAGGTGGGATCTGGTGGGTTTTGGGTGTGGTCCATTTATGTCACACCTGTTCATCTTGTCTTTTCAAAACAAATCACACCTCAGGATAGAGCATAGAAATAACATTTATAAAGCCTGTTAAGATTATGTTACATATCATGCCCTGAATGCCACAGATACTTCTGCACTATCTTCTCTGACCTTCACAGTCTACTGTCGTTCTCCTGTTTAAAAAGCAGTTGCACAAACGAAAGGCTTAAATGTTAGATGGTCTTTCCATTCAGTGGATGAAAGGTGAAAGGAATAAAAAAAATCAGATGGAAAGGAAGATGTATATTTCTCACAGGGAGAGTGCTAACTTGTCATACAGATTTTCAAAGAATATGATGGATTTTCTATCACTACACCAAAACTGAGTTTCATTTTTAAAGCTTTGCTCTTGGTCAGCTCACAGACCATCAGGCCAAAAGTTTGACAAGGATGGTAACAACAGACTCTTCTGGAAGTAAACTCCTGGCTCTGTGGAAATCAGTGAACTTGGCTGTCCTTGAGTTCAGTGAAGCTGCCATTTGGCTATGTGGAGGTCTTCCTACTGAGCTTCTTGTAACTCACAGGGAACAGAATTTTCTTCTGGATAGGCGAGACAGATTTTTTCTTTATAGCAGTAGTTCAGATCCCTTTCCTGGTTACTGTCACTGGAAGACACTTGTGCCTGAGCCCCTGCATCAACAGCTCCTAATCAGTCTGTGAAGCAAGCAGACAAGCTTCTCATAGCCTTCCTACAACACTGGAGTCACTCACTGGGGTGCTAGATGCCTTGGCTGTATTTCATTACCCTGACTGCTGGAGTAGTTGCTCTAAGTAACACAGTACTCCAGTGTTTATTGGTTGCCTGGAAAGCCTTATCAGATAAACCAGGAAAGGGTAAAAACAGAAGTATTTTTTTATAAAAGGTGACTGAAAAGAATGAAGCAACAAAGGTTACAGGAAAAGTAAACCAAAATGAAAATAGAACATGTATCTAGATAGCACATAGGTAAGACCTAAAGGTTTCATTTGTCCTACAGTATCCAACTGACAGTCTGCTAAGGTCTCTGTAGTCTTAAAATTAATAAACACTGCACATCCCCCACTCTTGCTTGAGACCAGACATAACAGCAACAATCAATCTGGAGTGCTACTAGGTTTAAGTCAGCTAGTTCTCATCCTGGGTTTGAAGGATGCTGTAACAGTCCCTGGACATTCACCCATTCATGTGTGCACAGCTGACAGCCACGAGCTACTTGATGTGCCTTTTTCCTTAGGCAATTAATAAGGCAACAAAACTAATAGGGCAATATAAAATAATTAATAAAAGCAATAGAATTAACGAGTCAAAATAATTAACTGGATGAGATGTTTTATCTCATCAATAGACACTTTCCCTGCTTGCATGCAAGAAACAATATTCTGTCAGGAACTTGTTGGCTAAGCCCTATTTTTCAAAGAGGGGTTACCTCGATTCTCCAGATTCAGGAGAGGTCTTGGAGCCCTTTGAGGTGCAAAACCCCCAGTGAAGCAAAGCTGCATGCAAGCCCTTAAGGCTGATTTCCTCACAGGGCAAAATGTATAAAGAACTCTTTCACATGGGAAAGGGTAATACAAAGGGGAGAAGCAAAAGGGGGAGAAGTACTGCTGAGTCATAGATCTCTCAAAACTCATCAGGGAGCTCTGTAAGACCCTGTGCTGTTTCTCAGGTGAAAACAAAATAATCTTCTGCAGGAAGTTACCATTAACTACATAGCATCTTTCTTCTGTTCCGGAAGGAAGGGTTGGCAAGAGGAAAGATAGCAGCAGTCAGGGAAGTGGTGTGATTGCTAGCTCCACGCTTCGGTAGAGTGCAGCTGGTCAAAGCCATCCCTTGCTAGGATGCTCATGCAGTCATCAGACTATCTGAGCTTTTAGACAGTACTAATGGGAGTTAAGGTGATCCTACCTTGGATGTGGAAGTGGCTAATTAATAAAGCTGTGCATTTTTAGATTTAACTCTCAACATCTTTAGGTTTTTTTTCCCCAGAAAATCAGAAAGAAAAATACCTGTAAAAACCCAGAGGGATCATTTTCTTTGATAACTTCTAGGCAGTACTCCATAAGCCCCGTTGACTGGCGTAGCTTCAGTGTGCAGTGATTTATCTGGTCCCAAACAACCTGGAAAACAAGCATCAGTACAGTTCTGACAACTGACTCGGCTTATGGTGAATTGTAGAAGATTATTTCAGAAGAAACAGCAAATGGAAAAGTGTGTTTAAGCTATGCTTAATTTAGCTGCCATATGGCCATTGCCATATCTCCATCAGCTACACTCATTTGCTCTGTACTGTAAATACCGATAATTAGCTTGGCAAAATGCTGTGCACAGGGAATCTCAATTTTCAGAGCAGATTAATTGCTCAAAGATCAGGCTTGCTCCAGGCACAGAATATGTTTCTGCATTTGTGGTATTCACATTTACAATCAAACTTCCACTAAAATCTGAGCTTTTGAAAAATCCTTCCCTTAAAAGGCAAATATTATAGTGGATAACTGCAGGAGTGCTTTCTTAAAGGCTATACTCTTACTGTTCTCTTCACAATTCACCACTGATCCTGCTCTTTTTAGGAACACATTACTGGGATTAAGAAATAAAAAAGCTGCATCTCATTTTTACAGATTTTAGACTTGATTCTGCTGCCACATGGCTGTAGATTAGTCCTAATAGCACCATGTTCAATAGCACAGCTCCTGAGGTACAACAGCCTAGCAGGAATGAACTGCAGGATCAGCTGTGCTGTTAGCAGTATGACCTAAGTGTTTGTTCTTGTTAAGCATTGGGGGGTTAAAATGATGAGCTCAGGTAGATTTTATTCTTTGTAAATGATATTAGATATTTCAATTCTTTCTCCTGTCTAAGACACTGTACTGTTACTGGCACTCAAAGTCACATGTGTTGTTCAACATTTCAAGAAAGGTGCCTATTCAGACAGTTTTTTGGTGTCTCTTGACTGCTACTTGGTTCAAACATTTATAGCTTTCTTCTCCCCACCTACCTTTACTGTTTCTTTAATATCTTTTGAGTGGCTGGAGTATTTCTGGATTTCTGAAGCTGCATCGCTTGAATTTTTGAGGTTTGAAGAGATAACAAAATCCCAGCATTTTACATGGGCAGAAGGTCCCAAAATCCAAACCACTCATAGGTTTCACTCATAAGCACCTCAAAAAATATCCCTAAACAATCAGATAAATGGAGACTGATGGCCTGATTCAACAAACTGATGAAGTATATGCTTAATTTTAAGTCTAGAAGAACAGTTCCACCAAACTGCTGAACTGGAACCTGCTGAGGGCCTTTAGGATTTGGTCTCTAGGAATCTCAATGGTGTAAAGGGATGGGGACTTGACAAAATATGCAGCAACACCAAGTAGCAACAACTGTGCTCAGCTGATGAGAGTTGTGCTCACCTTCAGCTTGTGCTCACGTTCTTTGGTCACCTTTGTGAGCAGTTTTGCCTTCTGTCGTGTTAATGCATCAACCAAGGCATCACATTGAGCGACAAGACAGGCTTCATAATCCAACCCGTTCTCCTAGAAGATAAGAGTCACACTCATTTAAGAAAACATATTTTACACTGAAGCTATTGCTCATTCTTATCTGATTTCTCTACACAGAAAAGATTTGGCATTTATGTTTCCTTTCTGATTTCATGGAATCACACAGAATCGCAGAATGGCAGGGGCTGGAAGGGACTTCTGAAGATCACTTAGTCCAACTCCCCATGACAGTGGCACCATCAATAGCTGCACACTATAATATGAAACAGTAAGATGCTATGTCATAAAGGTTTATTTAAAACCTTGATTTACTGGCACTTTCCAGACAAAAGATGTAGTACAACATAATGTCAAAGCTAAACCTAACGTACACAGTGCATGCATGTACATGCAGAAGAGGATTCTGCATTCTGTTTTAATTATCCCACTGTAGCAACTTTGAAATCACTGGCTCTACACCATGGCAATTAGAACAGAACTATGGACCAGCATTTGGTCTACAGGCTTATTGCAATGAAATTAGTTAGGTATGAAGCCCTAAGATATGTGTATTGCTCCAAGTATTGTTTTTAGAATAGCTATCACTTGGCAGGGGAGGCATGTATTTGATTAGATTAAGAAAGGGGAGGAAAAAAAAAAGGAATAAAAAAAGGTGTTTTTTCATTCACATTGTGACAAAACTCTCTGCTACAAAGAGGCCAGCATCTGAGGTATAACACACTAAGCCTTGAGTAGGGCCTGGGTATTCCCTGTCCTATCAATTTAGATCAAAGCATGCTACCACAGAAACCCATGCAGCTGTAGAAATCTGAGTAGATGGCACTATAAGATCCTGAGCTGCCCCTGCTCTTGGAATGGCTTTCTTTGGTCATGAAAGTGATGCTCTAGTACCCCATCAAAGGGAGGCTCTTCTTTGCTTCCTTTGTGCATGAGACTAGAAGGAAAAAGCTTTCAAGCTCCTCTTTCAGGAGATGCTCAGTTGTCCTATCAGCTTTCCTCCCAAATACCAAATACCACACACCCCAAAAAGACAAAAAAAGGCATTAAATGTTGAGATTTTAAACACATGCTGAAGAATCATCATCTCTTGTGGTCACTGTACACTCCAAACTCTATACTACCTCCACAGCTCTTCTGTTTATGTTCTTTCTTTTCTGTTTTGTTCATGTGCATTTTCTTCATTCTTTTGAGAGCAGTATTTTCAGCACTGTATTCCCTCCCCTCACTGCAATCTATGCATCCCATTCTCCAGTTGAAGGATGCAGGCCACTCTACCCTGAGAGACCCCCATCACAGTCCTATACCTGCCAGCAAGATGGGTGTGGGGAGATACCAGACAGCTCAGTTACTGTTCACAGGTTTGCCTTAAAAGTCTTCCTGTTTGTGTCTCTCACTCCTCAGCTTATATCACACCCAACTCCCCCTTACGCCCATTTCCACCCAACTACTCTTGAAGTGCTGGTTTGTGTACAGAGCCTGAATCAGATGCTGTAGTACATCGTTTCTCTCCATTTTATGCTCACATATCAAACAGGGTGTTTGGCAATATGCCTCTTTTGAGTGAGAAAGAATGAAATTGTTACAGCAGATGGGAAAATGTGAAAATCAGATAATGACAGTGACAGAAGCAAGAAAGCAACAGTGGTGATGAGGAGGCAGTTTCTGAAAAGGCCAAGAGATTTTAAAGTAACCTCAGAAAAGAGGAGGGAATGAAAAAAAAGAAGAGGGAATCCAAAGATCTTCAAGTAGGGAAAAGAAAAGTATATTATGAATTTGCAAATTGCCCCAGGCAAGATAAAACCACAGCTCCTGGTAGCTCTGAAAAACTCAGAGAGGAGATAAAGCATGGAGATGGTTGTCTGGTCTGCCATGCATTAAAACTGCATAGTAAAATGTACATCTTGCTCAGTCCTCTGCGTAAGCATACATTTAAAAGAAACTTTTGCTGTGGGGTAAATGCCTGCATGCGTGTGTGGCAACCATCATAGACTTCAATTAGAAGTAACCTCCTCTGAGATACCCCATGGTTCTGGGCATAAATTTACACACAAAGACTACAACTATTTCTCCCAACTAACAGTCCAGGAATTCTTCTTTTTATTCAAATGTCAAAAGGCACAGATCAGCTGATGGCATGTCTAAACTCTTTACCCTCAAATAATGCATCTGTACCAAACCTGCTGACCAGGAGTATTCCCCGGTATGTGCTATCATCAAATGCTGCTTGAGCATCACCTGGAAAGAGTTCAGCTGTCACAGAAGAAAATCATGCCAGGGGAGCTCATTTAGGATTAAAGTGTACAGGTGACTGTCTCAAAGCTGTGCCTTAGACTTGTTTTACTTAGGCATAAATATGCAGCAAATTAGTTTTGCTGGCTTGGTTTGCTAAAATCAATGGCCTCACTCAGACGCACGATGGACCCTGGCTCAAAATGCAAGGGTCAGATTCTGCTCTGTGTCCAGACATAACGAAATGTTAGAGCATGACTGCTGTATACAATTTCCTCTTTTGAGTTCTCCTCTAGCATTTTAGGCACTGAGCAGCATCAAGTAAATGGCTTGGTCTTTTGATCTAATTGTAGCAGCTCCCTTATGCAGAGCAATTTGGTAGGGACTGTATTGAACACATTAAAGAATTTTATAGCAGAGTCATAAATAGTTGATACAGGCCACCCTTAGGTTTTGGGAGGGAAAAATGCACTTTTAATGGAGCTAGGTGACTGAAAAAAAAGATTGGTGATAGACTACTCTTTGGGATGAGTTATCCCATCCTATAATCACTGTTCACACTTATATGAAGAACTGCTCTCTAGAGATGCCTGTCCTTCACCTTGGACAATGAAAGAAGACTAAATTACTATGTTAGATTGGCTTTTTTGTTTGGTTGGTTGGGTTTTTTTTACCCAGTTTCTCAGCCTTGGTTTGTTTGCCTCCCCATGTGACCACAGAGGACTGTGAGGGTGGGTAGCCAGGCAGCCCTGCAACATCTGGCTGTGAATTCATCATCTGGAGTGTTAAGTGGATTTTTAAAATTATTAAATTCTAAACTAAACACAGATTTTTGAACTTTTCTTTTGTCTTTCTGTTACTAACAAGCACAGGACTTGCTTATTGATGAAAGATGACCAAGCAGCAGAGTGGACATATCGTAGAGGAGATGGTGTATGTGCCACAGAAAACTCACAGCTGCGGAGCACCACCGCTGCATATCACAGTATCACAGTATCACAGTATAACAAAGGTTGGAAGAGACCCCAAGGATCATCAAGTCCAACCTGTCCCAACAGACCTCACAACTAGACCATGGCACCAAGTGCCACATCCAATCTCCCCTTGAACACCTCCAGGGACGGCGACTCCACCACCTCCCTGGGCAGCCCATTCCAATGATGAATGACTCGCTCAGTGAAGAACTTTTTCCTCACTTCGAGTCTAAGCCTCCCCTGGCACAGCTTGAGACTGTGTCCCCTTGTTCTGGTGCTGGTTGCCTGGGAGAAGAGACCAACCCCTTCCTGTCTACAACCACCTTTCAGGTACATACATAGAATAAACCAGGTTGGAAGAGACCTTCAAGATCATCGCGTCCAACCCATCAACCAATCCAACACCGCCCAAACAACTAACCCACGGCACCAAGCACCCCGTCAAGTCTTCTCCTAAAAACCTCCAGTGATGGCGACTCCACCACCTCCCCAGGCAGCCCATTCCAATGGGCAATCACTCTTTCTGTATAGAACTTTTTTCTAACATCCAGCCTGAACCTCCCCTGGCGCAGCCTGAGACTGTGTCCTCTTGTTCTGGTACTGCTTGCCTGGGAGAAGAGACCAACATCCGTCTCTCTACAACCTCCCTTCAGGTAGTTGTAGAGAGCAATAAGGTCACCCCTGAGTCTCCTCTTCTCCAGGCTAAGCAACCCCAGCTCCCTCAGCCTCTCCTCGTAGGGCTTATGTTCCAAACCCCTCACCAACTTTGTTGCTCTTCTCTGGACTCGTTCCAGCAAGTCAACATCCTTCCTAAACTGAGGGGCCCAGAACTGGACACAGTACTCGAGGTGCGGCCTAACCAGTGCAGTGTACAGGGGCAATGAGGTCACCCCTGATCCTTCTCTTCTCCAGGATAAACATATATAACAAGTGTCCCCTCCTTGGCACTGCACAGCTCAGACTACAGTGGCACATTTCCAGCCACACACTGCAGGATGAAAAGGACCTTGAGGATGCGCTGACCTCCAGCACTGAGGAGTCCTAATTTGGTTGAAATTGGAACTTGATTTCTTTTAGGTTTGTGCCCTCAATTACTGCACTCACCATGAGCCCTATTCCAACTATTAATGCTGGGTAATTATAGGCACGAAAACATCTTCTGCTTCAATAAATGACCACATCAATTTAGCAGCATTTGTTTCTTCATCTTTTTTTTTTTACTTCCTACAAATAGACTGGTTGACTGGATCTTGTCAACAAATAAGCACAATTTTTTAGAAAATGTAAAATAAAAACCAAGTAGAACATTTTTGAATGTGTTGAATGTGCCTAAATGTCCAATTCAAGGAACCGCAGTCAGGAAAGAACCCACAAGCGTGACCAATGAATTCAATCAAATACTAATCCACACAGCTCAGGTGTCCAGCATTGAGTATCAACTTCTTGCAATAAACAGCAGTCTAGAAGCTAAGAGGGGCTTACAGGCATTATTTGATGAATAATTTTGCCTAGCAAATCCATTCAAGAAAGGTTAGATTATTCCAGGAATGATGAGAAGAACACAGGAGACAAAGTAATCAAATAAATTATTCACTCAGTTCTACTGATTACTGTATTATCAAAACAGAAAACATTCTACACTTACCTGGATCTGCTGCAATAAATTTTTCAATTGAACCAGAAATTCCTTAGCTTCTTTTGCTTTATCTGAAACACCATTTAAAGCCTGAGACAGCTGTGCCTAAAAGAAAAAAGAAAGAGGGAAAAAATCAGGGAAAATTAGAGATAAAACGTAAATGTGTTTCTTACTAATCCCTGGTTGTGATGATTAATAATGTGTTAAAAGGCTTACTGGCTGTCAGACGTATTCTTACACGCAGAGAGTGTTTGTACTAGTAAAGAATGGTTAAGATTTTAATTATGGTAAGCTTTAATAAAGGTGAAATATGCATGTGGGAGCAGTTGAGTATTACGTCTGCACATTCCACTTTATTGCAGTGACTTGGTAAGTCAAAATCCTTTTTTGTAAGACAACTACCCACATATATAAGGAGATAATAGTCTTATACTTACGTAGCAGCATTTGTCATGCTGAAAAAAACCCCAAGTGCTTTCCAAAATAGCACTTTTCTTAATTAAAGCCTGAATTCTTTACAAATGTAGTAGATCCTACCAAACCTGAGATACACTAGGACTTCGAGACAAATCTGCATTTTCAGACTTTATAGTAATGTCACTTTGTGGCTTCACTTTCCCATACTCCAACAAGAGTTAATCTTTCTGCAATAGTTGGAAAAACTCTTCCTCTAACTTTTGTTTGGTGAGACATATGTAATATGTCTTCTGTAAGCACACCCTGAAGACCTAACTTCTCCTTTCCTCACCTTTCACCTGAGACCTCTAAGCCAAACCACAGGCTTTTTGATGATCTTTAAGATGGGGAGGGAATGGCAGTTCTGAAGGAAATGGCAGCCCCAGAACCACCACGACCAGAGCAACCCTGATGCAGCTTCTCTGGAAGCCTGCCTCTGATTACAGAAACTGTGGGGATTGAAGAAGTCAAAGAGTCAATCACTGTTGAGCCTGAAACACAGTGTACTGATAAAGAAACAGACACCCTCATTAAGAGAGACCTTAGGAAGTACCAGGATAGAGAGCAGATGATGGACACCTGGTGTTGACTTCAGTGGTGTAATTAGTTTGAAATGCTCAGCCAATGACCATTTAGGTAAGTTTTGTTTTGCTAGAATGGAAAAGTACTGCTAGAACCATGCTTGCTTTGTGCTGTGGTAGAAAGACTATATAAGCCATGTGTTCTCACAATAAAGTGGATCCTGCCCTTTTCTCTTAGCTATCCAGTGTCAAGCCTCTCCTTCATAGACACCACAAGGGTCTGTGCCTCAGTATGCCACAAGAAACTATTGCTCTGCCTGTCAGTCCATGCAGACACAATACGAATGTGTTACCAGACAGGTCCCATTGTGAGAGTTCTACTGGTTAGACATTCTCTTTGTGGGCCTTCTCCTGAGACAGATTTGGGAACTGCCTGTGGGAAGTGAGTACAAGCCCTGACTGGGAGCTGAGACTGAATTATAGAGAAAGAAGCCATCCTACGTTTTCTTTTCCTGATATGCACACAACTTTTCCCTTTTAGCCCAGTTGTAGGTACTACATTAGTGCCAAACTTTACTACAACTCATTTGTAACAAATGCAACAAGGTGGAACCAGCATACTCCAGAGCAACTGGGAAAGAAGTGACAAGGCAAAAGCATGGCATGCTCTGTATTGACTGGAATGAACAAATTGTCCCAGGAGGACAAGGGCTCCTTTCTTTCAAATCAAAACCAATGGCTGATCCCAACAAAAGTGAAACTTCCACTTTTCCAGCATTGGCCCTGGCTCTGGTATCATTTTGAAGTGCACTTCACCAGATAAGAAGAGCCAAAAGCTTTATATGGGCATCACAGCAGCCATAGCAAAACTGAGTCATTGCTGACAACCTGTAGCCAGCATATGTACCAGTGTCAATTAGCACAGTCACTCCTGGCTCCCAGCACGCACCCACTGCAAAGAGCTTCAATAGAAACTCAACAACTCATTGTTCAAAGGGCTTGTAAGAGAACTGCCATGTTCATTAAAGCCTGTGGTTGCATTAACACAACTGCAGCTTGAAGCCAAGAAGACTAGATCCCCACTTAAGGATAATAGCCTTGCTTTTCAAAGTATTTGTAAAACATACCTTACAAAGCAGTGGAATTTAGTCATACAGTTCCCTTTAAAATCAAATGGAGCTACATGACTAAGCTCTCAGTAAACCAACCAAGGCATAACAAACGCCCTGTACACTCAGAGCCATCTTTTGTGCTGCAGAAACGTTTAATGGAAGCCAAAGTGAAATGTTACAAGCACCACTGACTGTGACTGGTAATTCCTGAGAGAGTATTCTGCCTGGTGTTATTTACCTGATCTTGCAACTAACAACATGGATGCTGGAGATGGATACCAAGTTTCTGCTTCAAACAGAGGAACAGAGAGATAACAAGGGTGTGTAATTAAACTCAAATGGGCACAGAAGACAGCTGCTTCCTTTGATGTTGGAAAATGAACCAGATAACACCCATGTCTTTTTTCAACCTAACAGTTCATGCTCATTTAACTTGTTTTCTCTCCATCTCCCTTTAGCAGCAGATTGACTATTGATTAGATAAGCTTGCCCTGACACTGAATTCCAAAATACCCCACATGTTTTTGGGAACACAGTTCTCTAAGCCAGCACAGAAAAGCAGGCATTTGGACTCCAACACCTACCTTCAAATTCTTGCCTGCCTGCCCTTGACAGACCTAATTCACCTGTGCCTTTTTTCAGCATTTTGGTACTTACATATACCAGACTATGTCTATAAATATCTGAGGGGTGGGTGTCAGGATGAAGGTGCCAGTCTCTTGTTCAGTGCTGCCCAGTGACAGGACAAGGAACAGTGGGTACAAGCTAGAACACAGGAGGTTCCACGCCACTCTTTACAGTGAGCGTGACAGAGCACTGGAACAGGCTGCCCAGACAGGTTGTGGAGCCGCCTTCTCTTGAGACTTTCAAACCAGCCTGGATATGTTCCTTTGCAGCCTGTCCTAGGTGCTCCTGATTTTGGCAAGGGGGTTAGACATGATGATCTCTGGAGGTCCCTTCCAACCCCTGTCATTCTGTGAAATGGCCCTGGCAGCCCTTCTTAGGTGAAGAATACCAGTCACTGGCCTTAGAAGGAGATAAACAGGTGATTATCAGTTGATGGTGAAAAACTGTCAGTCGGCCAAATATATTAGGTTAAGAAGGCTTACATACACACCCTTCCAGCTGCCTCTACCCACTACACCTGGAGCATCTGGAGAGAACACATGAACCTTGAATTATGTTTGGCCTACCACTCAATGTAAGTAATTAATGGTTTGGCAAAAGTAACTACAGGTAATAAACTTGTAGAAATTGCTGTATTTGAGAACTACCTTTAAGCAGAAGGATCTAACTCCAAAATAATTTATGCTGAATGAATGTGAGCTGACAATTTAAGCTGTCTGGCTATATGGTTCCATATTTATTTTCTGCTCCAGGAAAAATAATACTCACAAGAACACAGTTTTAGAGTCCCACAATCAGTTAACTTTCAATACTTTTTTCCTTTCACTAGATTTTTTACATTGGTTCTGTAAATCAAAACAAAAGCCACATTCTGTGATACCTTAGTCTGATAAAAAATGCAATAAAAATACAAACCATCAGGGTACCGTTCACTCTTTCAGCAATATTTGACAGTAGGAAAGGGGGAAAAAAATAACTGTGAGCTTTGATTACATCAGACTTTATCACATTGTTTAAAAAGCCATCAAATAGTTTTAACTCAAAGTAGACCATAATACAGCACAAGCTGGCCTCTCACACTCTCCAAAACATCAGCCACACTTGAACAGTGAACTCAGTCCCTGCTCACTGAAATAAATCTTCTCAGAAGTGGATTCTGCCACTGGCATCTGCCTCTTCTGGGCCAAGAGGACTCCTCTGCACAAATACCCATGATGCTAGCTAGGAACAGGTGGCTGAGCTCTTGGTAGAGCCTTCAAAGTGTAACACATACTGAAGATGGACAAACAACAAGGGCAAATCACCCTAAAGGGTATCTTTTTGAATCTTAGTATCAAAAGCCATTTTTTCACTTGGACAAACATCTTAGCCTAGTTTCGCTCAGTCACTCCATGGCTGAGGGACCATGAGACAAGTCTTGATTTTGTCCTCTCCTGAAGTGTCTGAAAGGATCTCTTTGTGCTTCCTTCACTGGTGACTGCAGCGGAGAGGGGAGAGATGAAGGGAATCCTGAGGCCAGTAGAGCTGTCTGAGTGCTCTTTGCACAGCTCTGGGGGAAGTCCTATCACCCTAATACAGCAGGAAATTCTAAAAGGACTGCTCTCACCACTCAACGGTTGAAGTCCCTTTTCTATGTTCTTACATACTAATAAATAATTTTTCCAGGGTCCACCATTCTTAGCAAAAAAGAGCTGACTCCATACACTCTTCCAAATTCTAAGGTCATGTCATGCTCTTTACTCAAGTTTTTGCAGTTTTGCTTCCAACAAGCAGAGCCTGGTCAAGTAATCCAGCAACTCTACCAGATCCTGGTAAATGCACTGTGCAGCAAAAGTGGCTGACTCTGATGCCTCTCCCAGGGCTCCAGGGAAGGCCAAGGAGCATCACTTGAAGGAAATCATACTGTGACATTTTGTGAATTAGAAAAAGCTTTACTTTTCCCCAGATCCCTTCCATCCTACAATTACTTCTTCATTGCTGTGTCATGAAGGTCCCTCCAGCAATTCCTCTTGGCCTCTTTGGGAACCAAGTGGCAAGAGAGACCTCTCTGAGGCGTAGGAAACTTCTCTGTAAACATTCCATGAGAATACATAGAATACATAGAATACATAGAATAAACCAGGTTGGAAGAGACCTTCAAGATCATCGCGTCCAACCCATCAACCAATCCAACTCTGCCCAAGCAACTAACCCACAGCACCAAGTACCCCGTCAAGTCTTCTCCTAAAAACCTCCAGTGATGGTGACTCCACCACCTCCCCAGGCAGCCCATTCCAATGTGCAATCACTCTTTCTGTATAGAACTTTTTTCTAACATCCAGCCTGTATCTCCCCTGGCGCAGCCTGAGACTGTGTCCTCTTGTTCTGGTACTGCTTGCCTGGGAGAAGAGACCAACATCTGTCTGTCTACAACCTCCCTTCAGGTAGTTGTAGAGAGTAATAAGGTCACCCCTGAGTCTCCTCTTCTCCAGGCTAAGCAACCCCAGCTCCCTCAGCCTCTCCTCGTAGGGCTTATGTTCCAAACCCCTCACCAACTTTGTTGCTCTTCTCTGGACTCGTTCCAGCAAGTCAACATCCTTCCTAAACTGAGGGGCCCAGAACTGGACACAGTACTCGAGGTGCGGCCTAACCAGTGCAGTGTACAGGGGCAGAATGACCTCCCTGCTCCTGCTGGCCACACTGTTCCTGATGCAGGCCAGGATGCCATTGGCCCTCTTAGCTGCCTGGGCACACTGCAGGCTCATGTTCAGTCTACCGTCGACCAGCACCCCCAGGTCCCTCTCAGCCTGACTGCTTTCCAGCCACTCTGACCCCAGCCTGTAGCTCTGCATGGGGTTGCTGTGGCCAATGTGCAGAACCCGGCACTTGGATGTGTTAAATCTCATGCCATTGGACTCTGCCCATCTGCCCAGCCTGTCGAGGTCCCTCTGCAGAGCCTCTCTACCCTCCAGCAGATCAACTCCTGCCCCCAGCTTGGTGTCGTCAGCAAATTTACTGATGATGGACTCGATGCCCTCGTCCAGATCATCAATAAAGATGTTAAAGAGCAAGGGGCCCAGTACTGATCCCTGGGGCACACCACTGGTGACTGGCTGCCAGCTGGATGTGGCACCATTCACTACCACTCTCTGGGCTCGGCCCTCCAGCCAGTTCCTAACCCATCGCAGTGTGCTCCCATCCAAGCCATGGGCTGACAGCTTGGCCAGGAGTTTGCTATGGGGAACGGTGTCAAAGGCCTTGCTGAGGTCCAGGTAGACTACATCCACAGGCCTCCCCACATCCACCAGGCGGGTCACCTGATCATAGAAGGAGATCAGGTTGGTCAGGCAGGACCTGCCCTTCCTAAACCCATGCTGGCTGGGCCTGATCCCTTGGCCATCCTCTAAGTGTTGCGTGATTGCACTCAGGATGACCTGCTCCATAATCTTTCCTGGCACTGAGGTCAGGCTGACAGGCCTGTAATTCCCTGGCTCATCCAACCGGCCCTTCTTGTGGATGGGTACCACGTTGGCCAGCTTCCAGTCAGCTGGGATCTCTCCAGTGAGCCAGGACTGATGAAAAATAATGGAGAGTGGCTTGGCCAGCTCATCTGCCAGCTCTCTCAGCACCTTAGGATGGATCCCATCTGGTCCCATGGACTTGTGGGGGTCCAAGCTGCTGAGGAGAGCTCCTATCACTTGCTCATGGAACACAGGGAAACCATGCAGCTCCCTGGCTCCCTCTGCCAGTTCTGCAGGCCAGCTGTCTGGTAGACGTTCTTTCCAGCTAGTAAAAACTGAGGTAAAGAAGGTGTTAAGTACCTCTGCCTTTTCCTCATCCTGTGTTACAACATTTCCTTCCATGTCAACCAAGGAGTGGAGGTTGTCCCTGCCCTTCCTCTTGCTATTAATATATTTATAGAAGGACTTTTTGTTGTCCTTCACATCAGAGGCCAGTTTAAGTTCCAAATATGCTTTTGCCTCCCTAATTTTCCTCCTACATGCCCTAGCAACCTCTTTAAACATTCCATGGGTTGCCTCACCTTTCTTCCAAAGATTATACACCCTCTTTTTTTCCCTTAGTTCAATTAAAAGTTCATTACACAGCCAGGCTGGCCGTCTGCCCCGGCGGCTCCTCTTCCGGCACATTGGCACAGCCTGCTCCTGAGCCTTCATCAGCTCTTTCTTGAAGCAGGTCCAGCCCTCCTGGACCCCTTTATTTTTAAGGGCTTTCTCCCAAGGAACCCTCTGAATTATTTCCTTGAGCAACCTGAAGTCCGCCCTCCGGAAGTCCAGAGTGGAGGTCTTCTTGCTGGCCCTCTTAGCTTGACTGAATACTGAAAATTCTATTATTTCATGGTCACTGGCCCCTAAACAGCCTCCGACCACCACATCACCCACCAGCCCTTCCCTGTTGGTGAAGAGGAGGTCAAGCATAGCCTTGCCCCTGGTAGGCTCACGCAGCACCTGGGATAAGAAGCTGTCCTCTATGCAGTCTAAGAACCTCCTAGACTGCCTCCTCTCTGCTGTGTTGAGATCCCAGCAGATGTCAGGCAGGTTGAAGTCGCCCATGAGGACAAGGTCAGGAGATCTTGAGACAGCCTTAAGCTGTCTATAGAATGCTTCGTCGACATCATCCTCCTGGTTGGGTGGTCTATAACAGACTCCAACCAGGATGTCTGCCCTACCGGTCTTCCCTCTAATTCTTGCCCACAAGCATTCAACCTGATTGTCCCTAATCTCTAGCTCAATGGCATCTAGTGCCTCCCTGATGTACAGGGCCACCCCTCCACCCCTTCTTCCTTGTCTATCTCTCCTGAAAAGCCTGTAGCCATCAATTGCAGCACTCCAGTCATGTGAGCTATCCCACCACGTCTCCGTGATGGCAACTACGTCATAACTTTCCTGCTGCAACAAGGCTTCCAGCTCCTCTTGTTTGTTTCCCATGCTTCGTGCATTAGTGTACATGCACCTCAGCTGGGCTGCTGGTTTGGCCTCTGACCCTAGCTTACTGCCCCCAGACTCTTGCCTGAGGGGACTAGTTTCAGCCCCTCCCCCCTTCGAAACTAGTTTAAAGCCCTGTCGATGAGAGCTGCCAGTTCCCTCCCCAGAATCTTTTTACCTTTGGGGGACAGGCCATTCTCATATACTGTGACCTTTCCCCTTCTTTGGGACAGATGTACTCCATCTGTTGCCAGGTGGCCTGGTGCAGTAGAAATTTTACCAAGATCAAAAAACCCAAAATTCTTTTGTCTGCACCAGCCTCTAAGCCACTTGTTGATTATGGCTGCTGTCCTGTTCCTTGTGGTATTCCCTCCTGCAACTAAGGGTATTGAGGAAAAAATTATTTGAGCACCTGTCCCCTCAACCAGATCTCCCAGGGCCCTGAAATCATTTTTGATAGCCCTGGGAGTTCTGACTACAACATCATCATTCCCTATCTGCATAAGTATCAAGGGATAATAGTCAGAAGGCTGTACCAGCCTGGGTAGCCTTCTAGTAACATCATTAATTTGGGCTCCAGGGAGACAACAGAGTTCCCTATGAGATGGGTCTGGCCGACAAATGGGGCCCTCCATTCCCCTCAGAAGTGAATCACCAATAACAATTACCCTCCTCTTTTTCTTGAGGGAGCAGGTCCTGATGCCAGGGGAGGGTTGTTTAACCTTAGGCTGTGGCCCTGGGCCCTGGGCCACTCTTTCTCATTGACAAGTGGTGGGAAATGGTTGGGGCAGCTTGCATTGAGCCCCAGGTGAAAGAGAGGTGGTGAAAGGAAGGAAGGACCATCCTGTCTCCTCACAGGCAGCTGCTTCCACCCACAAAAGGATGGATGGCCAAAAACACTGTGGAACGCACACAAGTTAGTGAGACTCGCTAACCCCAGGTGTCAGGTGTCTGCCTGAGGTGTGGTTGAGCCTAAGATTTGCTGGTTAAGGTGAGGCAAATATGGGAGGGAATCTGTGGTTTTTCTAACCCTGAGCAGAAGCTGTGGGGTTGCTAGGCAGTCAGGATAGACCAGAGAGCTAAGAGCACTGTGCCACGGGGAAAAAAGTCCGGGAGGATGATGGGCATGAGTAGCTTCAGATTCCACAAACTCCAACCAGAAGTCCGGGCATTGGGATGCACAAACCCCAGCACCAAGAGCTGCTGCAGCTCCTCCTGGCCGGCCGACGGGACTCACCTTGTGCTGCTTCCACATGGCGCCCAGGGCCTTCACCTCGTGCTTGCCATGCTTGCCTTCCTCCAGGCACTGGTAGCAGACGGGACTGCGGCAGCTCACGCAGTACATACTGTAGTTCTCCAGGTCGTGCTCGGCGCACGTCGGCAGCTTGCGGCCACCGCCCGCCCCTTTCCCGTCCCCGTCGCCGCCGCCGCCGCCGCCGCCGGGGGCGCCCGGGTGTGCGGGTGGGGGCACCAGGCGGTGCTTGGCGAAGGGCCCGCGGGCTGGGTGGCAGCGGAGCTGGCAGGCAGCGCAGTACAGCACCTCGCACTGTTCGCACAGCACCGCGGCCGGCTCGGGCGGACTGCGGTCGCAGAGCTGGCATTTGGCCGTGGCGGCGGCGCGGCCCTGCTGGTAGCGCTGCACGATGGCCTCCAGCAGCCGGTTGCGCTGGAAGCCGCGGAGCCCACGCTGGTCCAGGGAAGCACTCCGGTGGCACTGCGGGCAGGTGAGGGAGGAGCTGGCGGGGCCGGCTCCCCGCGGCGCCGCCGCTGATCCTGGTGGTGCCGGCACTAGCGGCAGCACCCGCACGCCGTTGGGGGACTTGAGGCTAGGCGCGTAGGAGCCATAGCCGCTGTCGGTCTCGCTGTACAGGCTCAGCTTGTCCGCGTGGTCACCGCCGCCGCCCGCCGCGCACTCCGAGTCCAGGCAGGCGGCGGAGCCCGCGGACGCTCCCGGCCCCGGCGCAGCGGCGGCGGTGGCAGGCGGCATGGAACTCCGCGGGTGAAGCAAGGGCGGTAGGTGCTGCTCGCTTTCCGGGGTCTGCACGGCGATGGTGCGGGCGCAGGGCAGGCAGACATTGTGCGAGCAGGGCAGGATGATGGGCTCCCGGAACAGCGAGCCGCACACCGGGCACTTCAGTTCCTCTTCCATGGCCGCAGCGCGGCTTTGTGTGCGGGGCGCGGTGGGCTCAGGCCGGAGGCGCGGGGTCGCCGCCGGTTCCCCCCATCCCCCTCGGCGTCCTTCGCCGCGTACCTCTCCTCTGGGCGCCGGGGCGAGGCCAGGAGGGCTCCGGCCCTGGCTCTCGCGCCGCCGTGTTCAGCACCCGCCAGGGACAGACAGCTCCGCGCCGCGGGGCCGGGACCGGAGAAGCCTTTCAGCGACCGAAGGCTGCGCGGGGCGAGGGAAAGGCTCCCTCACGCCCGTGTCTCGGACAGGGAGCGCGATGGGGCTGTTTTAAGGTTGGTGGCATAGAGTAATAATATATGGGGAAGGGAGGCGGGGGAGGAGGGAGGGCAGGAGTAGGAAGGGGCGGGAGGAGCCCTTTCCAGCAAATAAGTGGGCGCGCTCTCTGCGGCTGGGGACGGCGAAAACAGTTTTTAAAGGGTCTCCCTACAGCTACGTCTTTATATGTTTCAGTAAAACCGTTATTTGTGTAGCGGACTGAACACAGGCGGCGTTTCGTTAGTCCTAGTAGCCCTTTCTCCTTTCCCCGAGCAATGGGGAAAGAAGTAAGCTTCCCAACAAACTTAAGAGTGTGCCTCTTCGTCATACTGCTCTCACTATGCTGGGGCACAATCCAGATACAGAAAACACTAGGCATTGTAGGAGGGAGGATTGAAAAAGGGGTTAAAGGTGAAGCGCGAACGCGGGTTACAAACGCCGTGGCTGAGAGGGAGAGGAGAGCGCAGGGAGCAGGGAGCCTGCAGCGCCCGAGCTCGGAGCTGTTCAACCCCGGCAAAAATTTGCTGTGAAGATAAATCGGGGACGACAGCTCAGAGTTTGTGGGCTGAAAATAACCATCCTTAGAAGAAAGAAACCAGCAGCGGGAAACTCCCCATCTGTTTTGTTTATCCTACAAATGCTTAGCGTGGATGTAACGCTGGTTTGATTTCATAGTGAAGAGATTGTACATGAGTGATTTCATTGCCTTCTAAAAATTCGTCTGTGTTTTAAAAAAGCTACTACTGTATTAACTTCAGTTCCATAAGCACATCCTATGTTTTTGATTGTTGTGAGCTGGTGGTTTCAGAGCAGCTATTTAAAAAATGTAGAACTGACTGGTGTCAAATGGAAAAAAAAATAAAGCAGAAAGCATGTTAAATGTATCATAATGTTTCTTAGGGTATGGTGAGAGATTTGTGACACTATGTAGGAAAAAACATTTTCTAGTTTCTGATTTTATTTTTGCTAGATTATTGAAACTGTTGATGCATAGAAAAGGAGGAATGGGGACAGAGAGCAAACATATATCAAAGGTTCCCTTTTCTCCAGTTATTGCTATTTTCTTTCTTGTGTCTTGCATAGCCAGTCTCATGTCAAGATGAGGGGACAGAATGTCCTGAGGGGTTTAAAGCTTTAGAGTTCCCCAGTTCAAGGTGAAAAGGGGTAGTTTTGTCCTCTGGCACATAAAAGAAGCAGCCCTGACCCATGTAAACCTGCCTTTCTTCTGGCTAGGTATCTTTTTCTTTCACGTGATTGAAAGTTTATAGACTGATAGTGTGATTGGGCTACCTCCATACAGAAACCTCAGCAGTGCAGGGAATCTCCTCAAACACTACTGATTTCACAGCTACCTTATGCTACTATATCACAAGAAAAAAGCTGTGGGTGAAATGCTGTTATCTTCATAGTCTCTATTCTCTGTTCTACCATCTGGCAGCCGCAGAAGTGGATGTATGCTAAAGATTTTGCAGATCTATGAGTGAATCCAAGGCACAAATTTCAAATCTGTGTTGGAAGCCATAATCCTAAAGGCAATCAAGAAAGCATGGTAGTTGTTTTCCTGGGCATGCTTGCTTTTTTTTTAACCTGTGTTGTGTGTAAGATGACAGTGATCATAATGTGTAGAATGATAGTATTGGATCTGAGACATCTAAGCAAAAGTGCCCATACCAGAGAAGTGGTGGAAATTAAAGGGTTTGAACATCAAACCCAGACAGCTTCCCTTTATGGCTGCTTTTTAGCTGAGGCTTACAACTTCCACAGTTCTAACACAGTGAATTTTCCATTTATATTTTGACCATTACTCCAGAAGTTGTAAGAGAAACTGATCTAAGTGTTGAAAAATGCCTCCAAACTTGAGAAGCCTGACTTTGGACACCCTTTCTCTTGCTGAGGAAGAGATTATAGAGTTGGGCCTTTACTATGTTTTGTTATCAAATAATTTTTATAATGGAGATGATCCCTGTAGATTTTGTCTTTTTATATTCAAATGAGTCTTTAATCTGTTAGAGCTGTAATGGTGTATGGATAACCTAGAAACCCTATTCTGGCAGTCCTAGCTTTGATCTTTGTTTTAATACTTCTGTATCACTAGTAGCATCCCCTTAAACTATTTACCATCTGTAAGAGCTTATAAGTATCTTTCATATACCCCCTGACAGGAAAAAAGCTAATGAAGTTTATTTATAAGTAAAAACAAAATAAAAATAAAAGAGAAGTGAGGTCACAGTGTAACCCTTCAGTAAGGAGAGAGATTTGATTCACTTTTTTGTTTCTCTTGTTTTATTGCTTACGGTTTCTCCTTCTGATTGTTGCTCTTTTCTTGTGCCTTTTTATGTTTGATGTTGTCCTCACATGCTGACCCCCTTTCCAGTTAGTTTTCACTCTCTCTTTTCTCATTTTTTTTCTTTCAATAGCTGCTCACCAAGATCTCTGCACTTTTCGCCCCAGTTTTCTTCTTTTACTACTGCTGTTTCCCCAAAGGGAACTTTTTGATTCCGGTATGCCAGCACTGCTTTTGCTAAGAGACATCACTCCAAGCATGCATCCTCCTATGTGAAGGGCAACAGAGAAAAAAAAGGGGATCTTATCTCCACAGGCGCTTATTCTGTTGCAAAAAGGAGGACAGAGAAAGAGTTCACAAGAGCAGAGAAGATAAAATGCACTTGGGCTAATGCCAGCAGCCTGTGTGGCAGTGTGAGGTGAAGAGTCGTGATGCCTCATAAACGCATGGTGCTTAATTATCAGTGGAAGATGCCCTTAGCAACCACTGTGTACAGTGATGCTGCTGCTGCTGGTCATCTCTGAATTGTAGGCTGGGGTCCTAACCAGTGGCAGTGTGTTTTGATACAAGTACATACCTTGGCATTGCTCTTATACATAACAAACAGCACACCACACTGTAATCTCTCCTCTCTGAATGTTTTTTGTCATATTCTTTACCCAGAATCTTTTTTCCAACATTACCAGCTCTGGGTGATACTGGCATTGCATGTTCTGTTTGAGGGGTGATGTGGCAAAGAGGCATGGGAGGGTAGGCTTCCAGCATGGCTTACAGGAAAATGCTTTGGTCCTTGGGGCAACTTTAGAAGGCGTAGCTATGTACTTGCTCCTTGCCCTTTCCTTGGTTTTGTAGATTTGCATTATGTGGATTATGTAGGTGTACAGTTTTTAAATCAGTTTGGTTCCAGAGGGGGGGTTTGAGTGTGCATCCAAGTATCTATTATGTTATTTAGGGGTTTCAAATGTTTGCAGATTGATCCATTCCTGAAAGGAACAGAGGCAGAGCTTGGCAGGAGCCCAGAAGAGTGCCACAGAGGCACGTCTGCTGATGAAAAGCTTATCAGTTGGCTAGCAGAAGACTGTCTGTAATAGAAATGCAGCTACATATTGAATTTTGTCTGTCAGAGGAGTAAATCTCCCATAAAAAATATAACTCACAGCAGAATATAATTCTGTACAAAGGAATTTTATTCAGACTGTCTGCTGAGTATATGCTTGTTACAGTGGTTAAATGGCCAAAAATGATGGTTGATCCTAAACACTGTTTGACAAATACACTTCTAAATCTATTTCCGTGATCTATGAATGCAATTTGATACAGAGGAAAATACTGCTTTAAATGTACATGCCAACAGAACCAAGACAAATTTCAGCAAGAGGTCATTTCCAACACTTCTTAACAAATTTGTGTTGAGAAGAAAGCACAAAGAAAGCACAATAGGAGCTGACCTACAATCAAGACTCTTGAAAAATAAGATCTCATGTTCCTGTGATATCGTGAATATACATTGGCCTGTAAGCCTCTAGAATTATTCCAGGGACATTTTGGCTTTTCTGATGTGTGAGGAGCCCTCTCTTTGTTGATGTGCCTGCAGTGGATTGAGATCCTTTGCTTTGTTGCCATAGTTCAACCTGCAGGCAGCACCCTCAGAAGTGTGCTTGCTCTTTTGAGAGGTGAGATCTCTGAACCCTGAGCAGCTGTGTGTAGAGAGCAGGAAATTGTGTCCTGTTTTGGACTGGTTTCACAGTACCATTGACCACAGGACCATGGTCAGCACCTTCACAGTACAATTATTACAGAGAGCTTTTGTTGCCTTTGCTGCCCTTGTTTTTAAAGTGTGTAAAGTTCTCACAGAGATGATTTGGTTTCAGTGGTATTATGTCATAGATTAGTTTATGGCTCCTCATGTTGTCCTTACGCTCACTTGAGGAGAAGGCCATAGGAAGCTGTCTTGAGCATGGAATTTCAGTCTATTTCAACCCTCAGTGATTCCCTGATGCCTACATTCATGCCTACAAGGAAAAGAAGTTACGGGAAGATGTTATTGCTGTCTACAACTACCTGAAAGGAGGTTGTAGTGAGGCTGATATTGTTCTCTTCTCCCAAGTAACTAGTGATAGGATGAGAGGAAATGGATTTAAGTTGTTGCAGGGGAGGTTTAGATTGGACATTAGGAAAAATTTCTTCACTGAGAGAGTGATGAGGCATTGGAACAGGCTGCCCAGGGAGGTGGTGGACTCGCTATCCCTGGAGGTGTTCCAGAAGCATGCGGATGTGGCACTTAAACATATAGTTTAGTGGTCATAGCGGTTGGGCTGTGGTTGGAATCGATGATCTTAAAGGTCTTTTCCAACCTTAATTATCCTATAATTCTAAGTTCAACTGGCTTTTTTAAGAAACTAGCCAAGGATTATATAAAATCCAGACTTGTCCCAAAACACGTTTTTTGGTAGAAAGACTGGAAGGTGGTAGGAAAAAATAAAGGCATCCTAAGCACGAGGGGATGGGAGGGAAGACAGAAGAGAGACTAATACCTCCAATGAAATAAAAGAAAGAGTAAGTTATCTCAACATTGAAGTGCAAGTGTTTCCTAAGGGCACAGGTTGGGCTGAAAGAAAACAGACATTTGTTAAAGAAGCTAGACTAAATAAGATATTTGTATGTGGAATTGTTAAGTGGAGGTAAATTGCCACCATGTGGCAATCTCTATACATGTAAAGAAAGTCCTTACATAAAAGGGTAATGACTTTTTTGTCACTAAAAAGGCATGCAGTATTCTCTGAAGTGGGCTAGGGAGCTGATCAATTTGTGACCACTGAGAAAGATCTTTTATCAAGAAGGGAGGCCCCTTCTACAGCTTTACTGTATGTAAGGAAAGATAAAAAGTGCTATATTTGTTTAGCAAAAAACAGCTAGTGAGTAAATTTCTCAGAGCCATTAAGGATCTAGAAATACCCAGAAAGATGGGCTGTGCTTTTCTCTTCTGAAAGTAGCTCTAGAACAGAATCTCCCACAAAGTCTCCAGAAATCATGCCCTGAACATGTATTTGAAAGACCAGAAGACCTGTGAAACCTGCTTGGCTGTAACTAGTGGGACAAAAATTAAATAGAAATCTAGTGGGTTTGACCAAAGCTTCCTCTATTTTTTTGCAATGTTGCTGACAAGAGACTTGGAAGCTACTTGGAGAAACAAGGAGTAGGAGACAAGAAAACAGGGTCAGTGGGGAGAAATGTAGGAGGTGGTATTTGTGAATGAGGCCAGATTGACAGGTTGCAGAAACTGTGCCTGCCTTGGACTTCCTCTTTCAGCTTGGTTTCTGTTAAGTAAACAATTGCTGCATTGTTACACAGCAGACAATCAAGACAGGAGAGGCATCTTAAAACCACAGGGCTTCATGTTCTGCCAATTGGTGAGGAGAAAAGCTCTGTAATGTCATAAATCTGTGCCACAACTGTAAAGGGAAGCCCTTTTTGCCACCACATCTGTCTGCCACCACATCTGTCTGCCCACTCTCCTTGCTTCTCCTGTGCTCATGATAGCTTTCACACAGCCACAAGAATTAATCCAGCTCAGGGAAATGAGTTTTCAGCATCAGCATCTTAATTCAGAGATGCCTGTGCCTAAATAAGGAGAGTATTGGGGAGGAGTGGCCCCTTGCAGCACCACTGAGAATTTGTAAGAGATCCAAAGTGCAATGTCCATGCCCTGAGAAAATCAACATCAATCAGGTAGGAAGGCGAGTCCTCAAGATGCCAAGCTTTATATACCTTTTTTCATCAGCACAACACCTCACCTATCTAAGATTTATGTGTCACTCTCTTCCAATCTTGTTGAGCTGCCCAGTATGAGGGAGAAAATAAATGTTAGCCAAATCAATCACACTTGCACCAGCAATGTATTTTGCCGGTTTGTTTAGCATTGCATTTTCTGATTTGAAAAATAACTTATTTCTGCCTTTGTCCTCTCTTTCCTTTTGCTACGTTTTCCTTGACTCTATGACAGCATCTTTAATGTTCTTAAGTACAGAGATTCTGCTTCCCTTTTCCTTATGTTGCTTTCCCTTTGCTACACTTCTCTCTCTCCTTGCTGCAGAGAAACTCCCTTGCTCCTTCACCCTCCTGACACCCATCACAGCCTTTCTGCCCTTCTCCCACCACTTGTCTCACGGACAGACACCTCCTTCTTCCAATACTCCAGTTGTTCCCCACCCTTAACACTGAGTCTAGCCCCAGGTGCATCTTTATCTCCCCCATGGACTAGAGGAAAGCAATCTGGAGAACATGATTCATATACAAGGAGGTTGGATTTATGCTGTCACTCCTCTGTACTGGCTATGGCAAGAAACTCTCATTTAAAAGAAGGAAGATTTATCTGCCTGTCCCTCAGGCACTAAATAACCACCCTTTTCCTGCCCACACTGCAGGGGAAGGACCAGCCAGCTGATAGAATACAATGCTGACCATGAGGTTTTCTTTCTCTTATTGCTGTGGTATGAGAGGCAGGGGATCCTTTCTGGGGAGAACTCTTCATGTAGTGCATTGCCTAATATCAGGCCCCAAACAGAAAGAAAGCAGAGAGGTTTGTGTGAAGAAAGCAGCATCACCAAACTCCTGTCCACCTCCAACAATCTAGGTCATTGAGGGATGTGGTAAGCTCTCACCACTTAGTCTGCTGTGAAGTACTAACTTGGAAGAAATGCTGGGGCCATTCTGGTCCAGAGTCAGAAGATGGACAAAGACAACTATGAATCCTACAAAGCACAGCAGACAGTCTGGACCATCAGCTTCAAATTCTTATTGACATTGATTTTGCAGCATCATAACCACTGATTTCAATAGCTTGAGATTCTTTTTCACCACAACATGAAGTATGCACAGAGACAAGTGTATACACTGCATAGTTCCTCTTTATGCTTCTGTTGTCATACTGTAGAAATAGCTAATCCACCTTCAGGTCTCCATTCCTCGAGCTTCATCACACAGACACCACATGAGAAAACACAGTTCCAAAAATCCCACTTCTCAAAAAACAAATGAACTAAAAGGGACAACAACAAAACCAAACAAACCAAACAAACCCCCAACCATTACCAATCTGAATTTTCTTCTTATACTTGCTTTGATACCCACAAAGATAAATGAAATTACAATATTTATGAAATACACAATCTCCTGCATGCATATTTAAAAATGAATCTGCCAGCACATTACCCTAGCTGCAGAGAGATTAGTCAAAATCACTCTCCCCAACATCCCCCCCACCCCCCTCCACCCTAAGTCTCTTGCTGTGTTTCTTCCTCTGAGTTGCTTCCACTTTTAATTTTATGTTTTCATCAATAGCAGAGAAGTAAAACAGCTGAAGGGGACAGATAAGGGACTTAGCCCACTACAACCACCATCCAACTCCAAATTGGATTGACTGGCTGAGTGCCCCCAAATCCTCCATGGATGTGTAATTTAATAGAAAGAAAAAACTCCACAGACAAAGAAAAATGTGCAGAAAATAAGGCCACTTTATGAGTTCCAGCATTGTGAATATGATAATAGCCTTAATTAAACCAGAGTGTAACATACCCACTCTTATGTTACCCAAGGAAAAAAAGAACCCCAGCTGATTATTTCATTTGCCCTTTTATTAAACTATTTAAATTTTAGCAAGTCATTCTTTAAGGAAAAACATAAAAGGCCATATCATATCAGCCTAATGATGAAGCTGATCTACCTTGTCTTTTACAGCAGCCAGTAATGGATACTGAGGGAAGGCTACAAAATAGGAATGCAACAAAATAGATGGGGGAAAAAGTGCTAAGAAAAATTTGAGAAAGAGGAAAAATAGGTTAAGGCAGGTAGAAGAACTAAAATAAATCCCTTATTTTTGTAGACAGATGAATATGCACTGTGTAAGTACACACAAAAGACTTCCATGGATGAGTGCACATGGGTTTGTAGGGAAGCAGTGCAAAGGGAGCAGCACTCTTGGCTGTGCATGAATGCTCCTTTACCTGGCAGCTGCAATGGAGATCAGCTCTCCTGACTGCAGAGGCAGAGAAGCAGGGATATTGCCAACCTTTCTTTCCTGCTCCCCCCCAACCCCCCCCTTTCTTTTAATTTGAGGTAGTGCCACTAACATTCAACCAGTTTTAACTGCAAGCAGAAATTGTGTATCTTCAGAGTATGTGTTGGCATCTTCTGCAATTTTTAATGGGAAGATTAAGATTATAACAGTCCTAACAAACTCTTCCGTCTCAAACCACACAAATATCTGCCCTAGCATGAAGCTGTTCTGTTCTCATCTCTCCCTGTCACTAGCCTTCTTTTAAATTATTCCATTCAGCTTCCATTGATCTCATAATAGGATGCTCACCCCCGTATCCTTTTCCAGGAGCAATGCCTACAGTCTAACCTTTCCAGACTGCCAAATTTCCATTTGCTCCTCATTTCCCACCTGCTATGCCATCTATGTCATGAGACCCTTTCTACATCTTGAGCTTTCCAACTTTTTTTTTCATTATTTTTCTGCTTAGCCTATTCACTGCCAAGCCACAACAGTAGTTGCTGAGTAACAAAAAGTCAGTGGAACATTACAATGTCTGTAGCAGCTCATTTAGCAGCGCCACAAATGTTTTGCATGAGGAGAGTGCAATGATTTCTGTTTGCTTCTAGTAATTGGAATGTCTTCTGTTTCAGTGCTGCTGGGTTGGGGTTTTTTTTTCTGATTTGGTAAAACTGAGCCTTTGCACATGATCTGTGCACAGTGCAGGCCCACAGGCACTGCGGGATTCAATTCACCCCAAGAGCATGGCTCACCTCACTGCAGGACAGGCACCTCCTGACTGCAGCGATCAGCTGCCTGTCACCCTGACTGTGCCACTCCAGGCACCTGGTGAGATTAGATCTCACACCTGCCCTTCAGGTGGGCCATGCTGGGTGAGGGAAATGCTAAAGTGACAGCAGCAGCCCCAGATAGGAGCTGGAGATATACTGCAGACACACCTGCAGGAGGAGACAGGGGCATCATTCCATGCCACTCTGCTCACTGCCCTGCCTGCTTATGGGCATCCCATTATTTCTGGCCTTGCTGACAGCCATTTCTGTTCATACAGTGGCCATGGGTAGCAATGCTAGCTCTGACATTCAGACTTAATTGACCCTCATCCCTCAAGGACACACAGCAGAACAAAGAAAGGCTGCACTATAAATACGCTCAGATAGGCCACGCACCCTTGTCTGGAGACCCTTCATCTCTCCAGTCTTCATCTTGCCTGGGGGTTCAATGAGACTGTAGGTTCCTCATGGAGCCTGTTCCAGACACATGGCCAGGAGCAGCCACATGGCTGTGCAGCCTTCCTCCAGTCCACAGGGCTGGTCCAGCCCTTGTCCCATTGTGGGCACTGGTTTTCTCTTCTACTTCTTGCATGCTAAAGGACATTCCCCTGATCTTCCTTGTCTTCACAAAAAATGTTGCTAATCCCAGACAGCTCACTTTGCAGCTTATTGGGTAGAATAATATGTTCATAGAACTATACAATCCATTTTAGTTGGAAAAGACCTTGCAGATCACTCCGTCCAACTGTTAACCTAGCACTACAGAGTCACCACTAAACCACATCCCTCAGCACCTTATCTATGCATCTTTTAAATACCTCCAGGGATGGTGACTCCATCACTGTCCTGAGCAGCCTGTTCCAGTGCCTCACTGTGGCAGCTGCTCTTCTGCAAATGAAAACTTCTGAGATTAATGCAGAAGGCCTGAGATGGTGAAGCCTTCCCTAACTGAAGAACTACATGCTGCAAACTTCTTCATGGAAAACAAAACAAAAACATCGCATGCGTGCCAAAAGAACATTCTGCAAAAGCCAGACCTGTGGAGGGGCTGGACTTGCCTTCACCAGGATCTATTTTTAGTACTTTTGTAGGAAACTATTTTTAGTGCATTTATAGGGGACTGGCTTTAGCTTGTGTGTAGGGCTGAATTCACAGAAACACAGAATCACCAAGGCTGGAAGAGACCTCAAAGATCATCAAGTCCAACCTGTCACCACAGACCTCATGACTAAACCATGGCACCAAATGGCACATCCAGTCCCCTCTTGAACACCTCCAGGGATGGTGACTCCACCACCTCCCTGGGCAGCACATTCCAATGGTGAACAACTCTCTCAGTGAAGAGCTTCTACTGGTTAAGAGGGTTAATGTGCAAGATAAGGAATACTATATAATTCAGCTATCTTGGGCAATAAGGTGATTCTGTTGTGAAGCAGCAACGGGGTTCTTTCATTCATCACACCTCACAACCCTTTCAGTGAAGACATTTTTCCTGATATCCAACCCAAACCTCCCCTGGCAGAACTTGAGACTGCTTCCTCTTGCCCTGTCACTAATGTTCAACCACTTCTTCAGTGGAAGCTGCAATTATATTTCAATCTAAAGTATAACTGCCATCAACAAACTTTTGCTCAGACAAAAGACATTCTAAGCTAAAATTTGGGTGATACATGGGTTGGAGCTGTATGTAGTGACATCATCAGTGAACTCATTATTTGAGAGAACAGAGGTCTCAAAATATTAGTAGGTATTTTTTCCTTGCATGTAAACCTGTTTGATGTATGTGTATATAAGACACATCTGTTAAATCAGCTCTGAGTAATGTCAGACAGTTTTTCTGTAGCTCCACCCAGAGAGATAGATGGAAATCAGGGATGAATGAGAGCTGCAGGAATTTTAGAAGTTTCTGAGGTGTCTCCAGTGAAATTATAAGAATGCTTGATTTCAACTTGCTTCTTCCTGTTGGATATTTAAAATGTCAATTCTTTACTGAGCCATTTGTCTTTCTACTAAAAATAATTAAAATGTTAATCACAAGGTGACTATATTAAAGTGGTTTTTTGTGATGTTCTAAGACACTGAGTTGAACACTGTCATATAATAAGAAATGCAAAATGTTTTTTTCTGTGCATCCCGCCCCCCCCCCCCCCCCCCCATTTCTATTTAAAAGGTAAAGATAGTATGCCTTGAACTGGGAATATATAAAAGCAGAAAAGAGCCCTCTCTAGCTCCCATTTGCACATTTGCAAGTGATTTACTGCTTCTCAGCTTTTTCTCATCTCTCAGCATCACCTTTCTGCACCTTGAGGACTTGTGACCTCTGCAGCGAAGGAGGCAGAGCTGACAATAAGAGGCCAAGCCAGATGTAGTACTGCAGAAACCAGACACTGGGAGATGGAGGGAGAAGGAGCCCCTCTGTCAACCGAGGCCCTACACGTCTGAAAGTGATCAACTGGGATTAGAATTCTACCGACTCTGACAAAGAGAAGGTCAACAACTTGTAGAAAGACAAAATGTTAACCCAAACCTTTATTTTTTGTGACATTAAAGTGAATCCTTTAGTGAAACATTTTGACTCAAGGTAATGCTGACACATGGTCTAGTTGTAGATCTGCCAGTTTGCCTCCAAATTGTCTGTGATCAGGGAATATATTCACCAGCCTGCTCCACTGCCAAACATGCAGCCAAGAAGGAGTGTGACAGACTGGCTTACTAATTTCTAAATGTCAAGGCATGCCTTTAACTCTCTCCAGTTTTACAAAGGCAGGCTGCCTATTAGTGATGGCCATGCCTTGGACAAGAGGACTGTTACTGCTCTTGGGATACTGGCTACTAATATTGCATGCTGCTTCTCAAGTCTCACCACACAGTAATCCCTGAGGAGCACATCTTCATGTGTTTCTTCGGGGACTGCTTTTTCTCAGTCTGTGTAATATTGTGTGAAAAGCTGTTGCAAAGTCCTGCACAAATGTCACCTGAATTTTTCTTGTTGATGAAGAGCTGAACTCTTGTTACAGATCCCAGCTTTGTACCAGCATGTGCCTGTTTATTCCTCTTACAGACAAATATGGTACATTGTGTACAAGACTCCCCAGAGAGCACATATACAGTTTAACAATAGCACATCACCAAATATATTCCCTCTCTGAGAAGAAAGGACAGGATTTCCTGAAATAAACACATCCCCATCTATCCAATCCTTCCATATCCCTGCAGACTAAGACCTGGGGAAAGAGATGAAATCGTACTCTTTCCCTTAAAGCCACACACAGTCCTTTGCTGACTAGGACATGGGACAGAGTAGGTCTTCACTGGGAGTGTGGCACAGTTGTGACCTAGCCATGTAGTTTATAAACCCCTGATGTGCCTTAATGAAAGAATTGAATCTTTAGCAGACAAAAATCACATCTTGATGTATATTCAGAAGTAAACAAGAAACTCCTGCAATTGTTGAGAAATGGGTGTCACAAATATTTATCAGTTACTGCCCATCAGACTGTCACACTGCAGACCACCAGATGGTTTTGACCCTTGTGTTCTACTCGGGCTGTAACTGCTCTGAAAATTCTGGGGAGTGATGCAAAATGGCATAATCCCATTCATGAATCACATATATATGGGTAAACATAGAAATGCTACATGTAAAGGGGCAAACAGAGATGTGAGTGGAAAAATGAGAACTTTTCACTACATACATTAATAGAAATTTGAGAAGAAATGGGAGTCTCAAATCCCCCTCTCACCTGCAGGCATTTTAGCATTGCTATTCTTGTTTTTCTCTTTTCCCCTTTTTGGCCTCTCCTTTCTGCCTTGATGAATATTTTGGTAACTGGTTTAAAAGTGTTATTGTTGCTGTTTCCAGCAAACTCCTCTTTCCTTTTGCCACATCTTTCTTTTTATTCCTTTCTTTATTGTCTCACTGGTTTCACACCTCACCCTACTGCTGGAGCGATATCCCCAAACATACACTCCGGATTTTCTTACTCTCCTCCATTATCTTTGCTCCAGCCAAACTCCTATGGTATTTGAACACAGGTTGTTATTCCCTGCAGAGGTCTCAAGGTCACAAGAGGCTCTTGTTCTCTTTTTACATTTTTCATATTTTACTGCTTCTTTTTCAATGCCATTATCTCTCTTTTCACCACCAACTCAATGATCTTAAAGCTGCCCCTGTGCTTTCTTGTTTTCCAATCTGTTCTGAGACTCATTGAATTTCCTGTAAGGATCCCTGCAAAGATCACAAGATCCCTGGAAACTCCCTGCCAAAGTGATGAAATATGCATCGGCTTTACCTGTGCTGATAGCGATAGCTGTTTTGAGCCTCCAGTGTCAGTCGTGAACTCTGCTGTTCACATGGTATCCTGCAAAGACAATAAACTAAGCACAGAATCCTGCAGAGAAAATAGAAGCTGGAAGGGATCCCCTGGTGCTTCACATTACTCTGAAACTTCAAAAATGTAGGGATAAATAAATTCAACCTCTGCAAGATGAGGAAGCACAACAAATGTTGCAGAATGACTCATGTAAAAGAGTTTCAGAAATGTGAAGGAAGTACACAGCACTGGGTTAAGATGCAAGAGTGACACAGAGCAAAGCAGTATAAAACTTAGGAAACTTCAGAGGGGAAAAAAAAAAAAGAGATCAAAAAGAATTAGAGCCTGGAAATTCAAAGTTAGGTTAACCCAACAGCTACATATATAGGGCAATCAGTACCAAGCTGTCTTAGAAAGGTTTACATCTGTCTCAGCACCTTGCTGCCCCAGGCTATCTAATAGTTAGTTTTTGTTCCTAAAGTATTTGACACCCTAAACCCTCTGTAGATTTATCAGTTTTTGGCCCATATTGCTGTCATTGTAAACTAGGTCTAGCACAATTTAAATAACAGAGGACGCACATAAGGGAATATCTTCACACAGAGGGCTGCAGTCTTTTTGAGAATCATAAAAGCTTAAAGTAGTTAGCAATTTCCCAACCACTGACATCAATAAATTATACGAGGAAAGTGGGTTGGAAAGTAACTGAACTTTTGGATGAAGTACAAGAAGAAAAAGAGGGCACTGCTGCTGTCTTATCAGAGCAAGGACAGAAGAAAAAGTGTGATCTCCTCATGGCCCTGCAGGCAGGTTCTTAGGTACAACCATGGCTCACTGTGGGGCAAGGGTGATTAACAGATTTGAACGCTTCCTTGTTTTAGCACGAGGCAGCCTGAAACAGCACCTCCAGTCAGATCATTAATGTGTCCCTCCTTCAGTGGCTAGGTCACACAGGACTTTAAAACCCATGGCGCCCCCATTGACATTCACGTATGCAGTTCATTTT
This sequence comes from Dryobates pubescens, assembly GCF_014839835.1. Taxonomy (NCBI): domain Eukaryota; kingdom Metazoa; phylum Chordata; class Aves; order Piciformes; family Picidae; genus Dryobates; species Dryobates pubescens. Next base: position 29,755,238 of record NC_071617.1, read on the forward strand.
ACATTAAAAATTTTGCAGGTCGTGCCAGCTAACCACAGATCTAGACCAGTATGATTTTAATGACTTCAGTGGAGTTGAATTAAGTGATGTTGTTTGGCTTTGTTTGGTAATGTTCTCTGCCTTCTGTTTTTTTATAAGTTAACCGCTTGTGATCATGGGTTTTTAATAAACTGACAAGGTCTAATTTCTTATTACAGCTGCGAGTTGTCTACCTGATGACCAAAACCCAGGGCTTACTAATACCACTATTTTCAGCTGTCTTTTCACTTATGTTGTTCTTACTTGTATTTCAGTTGAGTGTGTGAATTTTTATTCATGCATTTCTCTCTTTTTCTTTTTTGTCCCCCCTCAATACCAGTACATATGAAGGAATTTGTGATTATTATTTTTTTCTGAGGAAAATTTACCGTACAAATAAGGTTTGAATGTATATAGCTGAATAGTTCTCAAAACTAGAAGGAAACAAAGAACCAGAGGGGAATAATCCTTTGTTCAGGCTAGGCTGCCTCTGCCATCCAAGAGGACAAAATTAAGACAGTAGGGCATTGCCAGGCTGCACTTCCATTGCCATCTGAAAAGTGCCCAAGGGGAGTTACGCTTTGCTAGCTGAAGCTATTTTCCTTCCCATCTGCTCTACTTGATTTAGAGAAGTGCATTATGCAACCTAACTGCTCTGCTGTAGTCATACTATGCTGAGGTTCAAATGGATGTGGCAGCACACAACACTTCTAAGAGAAGTTTTGAGGAAAAGGAGTGATTACATTGAACCAGGCCTTTCCATCTGCAATGTTAAAGATATTTCTGGGGGAAAAAAAAAAGAAAAAGATAAAAAAAGAAGACCTGAGGAAAGGCTGAAGTACATTTTGCATCAGCAAGAAAGAGTAATAGCATGAAAATAATTCAGGACAAGACTAAAGACAAATTGCCTGCACAACTTGGACATTTGGCAGCAAAACTGCTATGCTATTACACACCAGCAATTCAGGGCATGGCCACCTTCACAGTCCTTCAGATCATCTCTTAGCACTGCCAGAATGGGAAACAGCATTTCAAAGTCACCTGTTAAGTGCTTACCCTCAGCAAAAGAGACCCCAACATTTTAGTGGCTGTTTTTGTAATGTGATAAAACATTCCTAGAAATGTGACAAAACATTTCTATTAATACTTAGTTTAATGAAATCTTTTTTCAATTCCCTCCATTTTCTGTTATAAATCTATTTGATGGTGTCCTTTACACAGGCTAGTATTGCAAAGTATACCATCATCCTCATCCTTGTTTATGTTATGCACTTCACAGCACTATTTGGTAAATAAGAATTGTTACAAGGACCCAGTTTCCCCAGGTAAAAGGGTGACAGCAAGTGTGTTAGTTAGTTCTTCTCTCAAATATTCAGCACCACAAACATCAAATCACTTTATAAGATCAGGAAGAAGTGGTTAGTCACAATGATCTGCATGGCTCAATTTATCCTTGTTACTTCCAGAGGGTAACTGGAATCCCCAAACACCTTTTCTGCACTGATACAGCATGGCTACATGAATCCATCTCAGGCTGTCATGCCACAGGTTTGCACTAGTCCCAGACGCCCATTTCCCCCAAAAAAATTCTGAATCATCATTCAGGAAGGTGTAAGGAGGCCATAACTCCCTTGACAATACAATTGCCTCTGCCACTGTTTCCAAAATTCTCCCCTGTGCATTGTTTTTGGCTCTGTGCTGTGCTGTGTTTACAAATCATGAACAGCTGTAATAGTCATTGCTGCTAGTGGGATGCATTTGACAACCAGGCTGTTGCCTCTACTGAAAAGTGACATAATCTCATCTTTCAGGTTGAGTATCACCTACTTAATGAATAGGACATGCCCAAGCCTTTGATAGGGAGCTTATTTCAATTCTAGGATGCAAACCAGTTCCCTCTGAAGTCAGTGGATCAGGCCTCATGGGGCTTATCTTAGGGAATGCCAGAGGTCTCTGGAACATGTTAGGAAGTACCTTCCTGTGAAAATCTTAGAAACTATTTGTATTGCACACTGCTTGGCAGTTTTAACTAGTAAGGGTTATATTTCCTTGAATGAGAATTAAAATTAATTATTGTTATTTTCAGAAACAAATCTTATGGCACAGACAGCAAAGTTAAGTTCTGAAATGATTGAAAACTCAAGGTATTTGTAAGTTATTACTCACTTGTCTTCTGATCTGCAACAGTACACCAAAGGGACATAAAAATATCACCTTACCTCTCTCTCTTTGCCTCAAAGCAGTATCAGAGCAAAGAATGACTTGACAAAAATAAAGGTGGTGAATATAAATAGTTTTATCCAAAGAATGAGTGCCACAGGATGCAAGTAATCTGTTTTCAGAGCACTGACAGAATTATGTTAATTCTATTCTTTAAAAAATCATAACAATTGAAACATAAAAGAGCAGGTTCTTGTTTATTTTTGACTACAGTTGAAAATTGACGGCAATTGTAAGAGATCTTGTAAGTTATACTGTAAGTTATTTCAGGTCACTGATATCCCAGAAGGTTTTGAAAGTTCATAATTAATTAAAAAGTAACTGAACTCTGAAAAGTGACCATGCAAAAATATTAAGTTGAACTCAAAGCATGCATACCTTGCATGCCAAACCTTATTCCTCACTCTGTAAGGGTTTGTGGCCCTGTATAAATTACTTTTGGTTTACTCTATCACAGTTTCTAAAAAAGAAGCTGAGAGAGTTAAGGAGAGCCAGAAGGGACAACTTCCTTTACCTCTCAGACTTGTAAATTCAAAACTGTGAAAGATCTCTATGACTTTTGCCTCAGTAGCACTCTAGGGATGCAAGTGGAAAGCAAGTTATTGATGGGCCTTAAGACTGACTTTTAGAGTGTAATTCTTTTACATTTTACCTACATTTATGTGTAGGTAAATATATAGCAGTACAGAGCTGCTAGATACTGATGCACTAAACATACGGGGTGGGGGGAGGGAGGGTGTTGGGAAATGTAGCAGGAGTCTATGAAACAGTGAGTTTATACAGTGTCACATTATCAAAAGTTCATTTGCCTGATGAGTGTTGGACTTGGTAGCAATCGTATTTCTGATGGCTCCTATTCAGGCAGTCTGTATGCTTCTGTCTTCCTTAGTCAATTCAGCAAAGGAAGACAAGGAATGTTTTAGTTTGTGTTTGCCCAGGAAGAAGGACTCCTATTTTTCCAGACTTCAGAAAGCCCCGTTCTTTCCTTTTAACTTGTTTGTGTACCTGTTTGTTCTTGTCAGCAAGTGATTATGGCTGCAGGGATCCACTCGATCTAATCTCATTTCCAGCACAGATGTTTGTTTTGTGCAGCTTCCCCTCTTTGTGGATATTTGTTGCTATGTTTCCCCCTGCAGGGGTTCTAGTCTTCTGGTTTGTTTTACTTCATTTTTTTAAAGGTTCCTTTTGCAACTTTATGGAGAGTGCAGACTGCTTTTTGGTTCAGGCTCTGTCTGTGCCATTCTCCAGATGGCACCAAGTTATAAAGGAATGACTAGATTATCATATGATTTGATCTTGCCAGATGTATGAGTTGCCTCCAACAATACAACAGGTGCCTAAGGTGTGCAGGTGAATCATTGCACTTCAACACATTCCCTACCTGGCAGTGATGGCTGCTGGCATTATGGCTCTTCCCCAAAATCTCTGTAAAAGTTGGAGGAAGCATGCTGCAGCTATAAGCAGGGAGGAAACATTCCCCAGCTGTAATTTATTGTCTGGAACAGTGATATCTGGCTGCAATAAATGGAGAAGACTGATTGTGTTGTGAAGCACATAAGTGTTTAGCACATGATGAGAGGGAGTATCCTCTTTTTTGGCTGCTACAGCTGTGGTTCTTGGGTAGGAGTCAGAGAAGCAACCACACAGTTTGCAGGGCCTGAGAGGGATATTTCTAACATATTTTCAAGCATTAGGTTTGCTGTGTGGAATATACTGTAATTTTAAATACTGACAGTATTTTAAAGTTACTTCTTTGCATATACCATTATAAAAGTTGATTGACCATACTAAACAAGGCTGAGACTTGTTGTTTGGGTGCCACATACTGCAAGAAGCAATGATCATAGTCAAAGTAGTAGAACATCTGCCTTTAAGTCAGTAATTGTTGAGTGCCCCTGCATTGAATTTAGGGGTCACTGAGCTCCTGAATTTTCTGTTCTTTTATGAAATATGACACAAAAATCCTAATCACGTGCTGGCCATTAAATAGCCAATGACAGCTTTCATCAGAGACTCACAATTGCTTTGCTCCTTTAATTGTGCCAGGTAATTGCATTCTCTCTACTTAAATGAACTTTCAATTACAGAAAGTACTTTTCTCCTTTAAACTGTTTAGAAATAATATTATGCACTGCTAAATTATTGCCCTTGTCCCACCTCAGAGTGGCTCAGTTTCAGCATAAGACAAGGAGATCCAGGTCCATACAAGGATGTTTTTGCTCCACACCTTTGGCCAGCCCTGATTAAGCTTCTAGGTCCCGTGCTCTTAAGCATCACTATAATCTCATCCATCCTGTGCAACCTCAGCTGCTGGATGGAATAGGCCCTACTGAAACCTATTCACTTTCAAGAGCTTGCAAAGGGGCACAGGTTGCTTGCACCAGCTGGCAGTACTCCAGTGCAGGCAGAGGGGAGTATGGGATGATGCCACGTGGCCCAGCTGAACAGAAGGATGCAAACTTGGGTGTTTTTATGGCCTTAGTTTTGCGTTTGATTATTCAGCAATTCAGTTCAAGCACAAATCTGTTTACTTGGATTTTGGGAGAGAAAGGTCATTTCTCAAGAACACAGGTATATCTGGATATAAAATTATGTCCCACTTCCCAGCAAACCTTATGGCCATTCAGAGCTGAAAGGAAGATTTTATCTCATAAGCAGTGCAATCTACATCTTTCTTATGGAGGTATGTTATCTGACAGATTTACATTTTTCTTCCTGGGAAAAAAGTATCTCATATATATATTTACTAAGGGAGAATGCAAGAAGCAAGAAATATGATCTCTTTATTGACATTAGTTGAACACAATATTACATAGAAATGCCCATGTTTGCTTACAACTGACACTCATTTTGAAGAGAAATAAATATTTCTTTTTAAAAGATGACTGACTACTACACCTCACTCAAAAATGTTTCAGATTGCTGGAGAATCTGCAATCACAAATCCTTCTTTCTTCTTCTCCACATCTGCAGCCGTCCCTGTTCAGCAGCGCTTTCTTTCTGTCATGCAGTTTTGCCTGCAGATTTAGAGCTCTCGTCATTTTTACCTCAAGTGACCTCAGCCCAGCTTAGACAGCATCCTCCAGATTTGACCCCAATGCAGATCTCACTAAAGGAAAGGGTCTGCTCAGTGTCACTAAGATAATACAAATACCCTTAAAGCCTGTAGCTCTGATTCCTCAGCTATCTGCTTTCAGTAATCAGATTCTGGAAAGCTGTTACTGCAAGTCAAGTCAGTACTGTTGAGAGTAAGAAGCGAGGTGTTGTGAGGCTAGCAAACTAAACTAATGGTGGAGCAGCAGTAATAAATACTCCCTCGAGCCTTCTTTTTGAAAAGACACATGATAATCAGAAATATAAAGAACTCACAAGAAAGGCAACAAATAGAAACCCAAAAACACAACCAAAAGGCACTTTGAAGTCCTTTTCTTCAGTATTTTTGACACAGTAAAAGGAGATGAAGCTGTTCAGAGCCATTAAGAAGCGTGAGTCTAGTTTGTTACATACTTATCTCATGAAACTCTGCTGGGTTCCTTCATGGCTGTGAATTTTCACATAAAACTTAAAGTATTAATTCCTACAGTCTACCATTGTTTCTCATTTCACTTTTACTGGCTGATATGGAACACTAAGATGGCTTGCTTTCTTAATTACAGCAGAAACCCTGAAGACAAGCACACATAGCAGGAATATGCATGTGGTGTGGTATAAATGAAAACTCTTTTTTTCTGTTACAGTTCACAAAATGGGAAAGAATTATGAGATCAGAGAGGTAGGGGAAAATGGTATTTTTACATCTAATTTAGAAAAGTGAGGGGATACTGTGAGGAGATTTTAAAACCAGTGTTGCAGAGCACTGAATGATGTACTGTGCAGAAGATTTATAGTTTGATCTAAGGTTAAATAGAGATATGAACAAGCCAGATTTTGGCACCGTCAGGAAAACAAATGTTTGGTTACCTTAACTGTAAGTCTGATTAACTTTACTGTAAGATCAAGCCCTTGTTTCTCCTGAACACGATCCTTCCTATAATCCTGAACCAGAATTTCTGATATGAAAGTACAGACTTTGAATATTTTTTTCCTTTTTGCAATACAAACCAGCAGCACTTGGCAGCCAGTTATTGCTGACTGGAACGTGCCTTCAGTGGTGAAACTATTATACAACTTAGAGACATTTACAGACCAGTCCCTTCCTGTAACATCTGATTACTGCTTCCTTCTGAATCTATTGTTCTTGGTCTGCCCAGTCCTAATCATCTGTCATACCTACTCCCCATGTGCTAGACACATTCTTTCTCTCCTTTTATCAAAATGTTCCTTTTTTTGTTGTTCTCCATGAAAAAGAAATAATTAGCAGCCTTACTTCGCTGCAGAGGGCTAATGGTCAGTGTAAGATATATGAAGCATGGCACCTGAAACGAGGAACAAAAGCAAAAGGCAAGAACATTGCTTGGAAACAAGGACCATGTAAGGACAAGGTGGAAAACTGGTGAAAAATCAGCAACAAGGGCAAGAGGAAGAGGCTGGGAGAGGAAGTGGGATGCACAGTGACAAACAAAGACTTCTTGGGTATCTGTGTGGTAGCAGGTATCTAAAAGAAGTAACAGCCCATTATTGCTCCTGTTTACTCAGGTAACTTAAATGGGGGGACCTCTGCTCCGGGTTTAAGAATATAGCTTTGCTAGGGATGTAGCTGGAAGCCACTGTGATATTCTGTGTGTTAGAATGTATTTGGACTTACACTTTTAAAGTGTAGATATGGAAATATATCGGGGGGGGGGGGGGGAGGGAATGACAAAATTAGGAATTGATAATTTCTATTTAAAACCACTTCTCAGATGAAAAATGATGCCTAAGAATTGCATGATCATTAGCAGAAAATCTATTTTCTGTTTGGATATGCCACTACATGGCATCATATATCAGGTGCCAATTACACGCAACATCTTCTAAATTCTACTGACCCAAAGGATCAACTTTCATGTCATTCCCTGAGCACCACAGAAAAATGTGATCTCTCTTCCTCCACAAGTGGTAAGAAACAATAGCCCTCATGAGAAACAAGGTATGTTCAGGCACTCTGACTAGAGGAACAAATGGAGAAGTATGTGTCATCAGTTATTAATTTATCTTGTACATGCCCAGTTTGTGATAACTGGATTCTGACCTTCCCTGGACAAGCAATCCCAGCTGAAAGTTAACCCAAAGAAGACATCTTGCAAAGACACAAAGGACTTAGAAAGGCTGATGGCACTGACAGATGAGCTCTGGGGCAAGTTTTGTTTGGCAAGTTTTAAGATACTCCTGATGCACAGCGGACAAAATGTGACATTAGCCACAACACTGCAAAATCTGGAGTCTTACTTTAAATCTGTAATGAAGATGGCTTTAAGTAAAGGTGCTGCTCTGTACAGGCTAACTCGAAGCAGAGGCACATGTACTTTGATCAGTTCTGTCAGGCGGAACATCATCCCTAGAAATCACAAACCAGGCACTGAAAATTAGTAATGTTTTGTAACCATGACTTGTCTTTAGATCCTTGTGTCCTCCTTCCATTGTGGAAAATAAAATTGCCTTCTATCTCAGGGTTATCATAATGAAGAATTTATTAATGTCTGTAGATAAGTGTCAAGGGTCAGGGCTGGGCTGGATACTGGAGGAGTGACTGATGCCGATAACCTCGCTCCCGTGCCAAAGGGAAGGGAAAGCAAATAAGAGACTTACAATTTGGAACAGAAAACAAACTTTAATAAAATGAAATACATACATTTTATATATATGTATATATATACACACACACAGAGTGTCCAGTTCTGGTGTCTCCATCATAAGAAGGACACAGAGCTATTGGAGTGAGTCCAGAGGAGGGCCACAAAGATGATCCAAGGGCTGGAACACCTCTGCTATGAGGATAGGCTGAGGATGCTGGGGTGGTTCAGCCTAGAGAAGAATTGGCAGGGGCGGGGGGGAGAGGGTGAGCTTATAGCTGCCTTCCAATACCTGAAGGGATCCTAGAGGAAGGCTGGAGAGGCACTTTTCATAAGAGGGGGATGGTCCTGAGCTGAGGAAGAGTAGGTTTACAATGGATCTTAGGAAGTTCTTTACAACAAAGATGGGGAGACTGTGGAATAGATTGCCCAGGGAGGTTGTGGATGCCTCCTCCCTGGGCGTGTACAAGGCCAGGCTGGATGAGGTCTTGATCAGCCAAGTCTAGTTGAGGCATCCCTGCCCACGGCAGGGAGGTTGGAATAGCTGATCTCTACAGTTCCTTCCAACCTAAGCCATTCTATGATTCCTTGATATACAAACCCAACCCCCAATCACAATGAGTCACAGTCACCACTGATACTGCGGCAGAAGTCCTATATAAAGCTCTGCAGCAGATGGGAACCAAGTTCAGGAACTCATGGATTGAAATTGAAGGCAGAATGGACACAGTCCTTGAATGCCAGCCATTGAAGATGAGAAATAAGATGAACTTGACCCTTCTGATCCCTCAGTTTTATACACAATATGATGTATAAGAAATGGAATACCTTGTTTAGGGTCACCTGAACTGTTTGCTCCTCCTTACAGGTACGGCCTTTTAACTTGCACCCTCAATGCAGTACAGGAGATTTAGCAGTGACCTTGGTCCATGTACCAATCCTTACTGTTAACTAGAAACACTGAGTGTTACCACTGCTAGAAGCAGACACTGAGAAACAAGGCGTTTGATTTCAGAAAGGGCAGTTACTTAGAAGAATAAAATCACTGAGCAGAATTAATTCTAATTTAACTCAAGCTACAACAGTAAGTCAGTTATTAGAGGGGAAAGCATCATAGAAAATGCTACAGGAAACAGTCTTAATATATCAGTGAAAGATACACTATAATGGATATAGATCACCACGTTTGAAAAGAGGAATGTTAGTAAATAATATACAAATGTGTACCCTCCCAATGGATGAGGAAAGGAAAAAAACACCACATAAGAATATATAAATTAAATATATACCACAATGCATTTGCGTAAGGAAGTGCTATGGGACACCCCTCTTCTAGCACTTCCTAATTCTTTATGACAAACTGCATGTATTTTTAATGCAGGTTTTTTAAGGTAACATCCTTAGCAAAGGGCAAATTAGACGAGCCACGTTTCTGTATTTCAGTTCTAGGAAACAATAAAGACTGAGAGATTTATGCAGCTAATGAAACCTTACCTCATAACTAAAAGACATAGCTACAAAGTGTCCAGAGAAGGGCAACGAGGCTGGTGAGAGGCCTTGAGCACAAGCCCTATGAGGAGAGGCTGAGGGAGATGGGATTGTTTAGCCTGGAGAAGAGGAGGCTCAGGGGTGACCTCATTGCTCTCTACAACTACCTGAAAGGTGGTTGTAGCCAGGAAGGGGTTGGTCTCTTCTCTCTAGCAACCAGCATCAGAACCAGCATCAAGCTGCACCAGGGGAAGTTTAGGCTCGAGGTGAGGAGAAAGTTCTTCACCCAGAGAGTCATTAGTCATTGGAATAGGCTGCCCGGGGAGGTGGTGGAGTCACCATCCTGGAGGTGTTCAAGAGGGGATTGGACATGGCACTTGGTGCCATGGTCTAGTCATGAGGTCTGTGGTGACAGGTTGGACTCAATGATCCTTGAGGTCTCTTCCAACCTTGGTGATTCTGTGATACTGTGACTCCAGCTTTCATTATCACCATGTTATTACTAGGTCAGGCTAAATAAAGCAGTAGATTTAGATTTTAATTTACAGTTAGGAATTTAATACCAATGAACACTTGATAAGGTTGCCAACAGAGAGAATGGTCACTTAGAACACAAAAAGCATTTTTTCTTCCAGGTGACAAAGTTGAGCAGTAAGCCAGCATAAAGATTTTTGCCACAGTAAAGATACGGCAACAAGGTGCCTAAAGTACCCAAGTGTGAAGAAAATGCACTTAGAGTCTAATGAGATCAGGCAAGCTGAAAAAAATAATTAAGATAAGCTGGTCATAATATCCACAAGCTTTTCTAAGTAGCTGTCATCTGGAAAATAAGTGAAGGGTGGTTTAGAAGGAGAACAAATAAATGTATTTGCTAACAAGCTGGAAGATAATACAGTGCCTGCATCCCTAGCAATCCAATCAGTGTATTTGCTGTCAGGCACCTTTGACCTGGAAGGATGAGAGGTTTGTTGACGCTTTTTATTTTCCAATATTAAAGGTTTTAAATGCCTTGAGTTTCATAAAAGTTATCAGCATTATTTTATTTTTCACAATTGACCTAGGCAGAAGGGGATTCATGACAAATGGGGGGGGGGAATCTTCATGATTTCAATGAACAAAGCATTAAAAAAAAAATCATGTCATCAATCAATACCTAAAGTACTGTGTAACTATGAATAAAGATTGGCAAAATTTCCTCCCCCCACCCCAAGCAGCATTGTGGCAATAGGACTGCCATCTTTAAAATATCTGGCTTTGCAATGACAGCACATTTCCAGAACTCCAGTTCTATACCCTGCTTCTGTTTGGATTTTGAATGACTCCAAATTGCCATGATTTATTCAAGAGACTCCATAGATACAAACATGTCAAGGAAAAGGGCCGGGGAGGGGGGGGAGGATGGGGGAGGGGGGAAGAGGAGGGGGAAATCAGGGCACAGAGACGCCTTTAGAGTTTGCCCACTGAGGTTGATGTTCCCGTTGAGATCGGCGCTATGCCCGCGGTGTCAGCTTCAGAGATTTCGGTGCCGCATGCCCCCTGCTCAAAGCCACCCTGTCCTGCAGCGTGGCACCATTCCCTTCACTCTCACCAAAGTCCGTGGATATTTCTGTAACCAAGCACAATAAACTGCTCTGTGAATAAGCCCTGATAATAAAACCAGAGCGCTAACTGCCCGATTGAAAGACGAGATTCACAGATCACATACACTGTAGTTTGTTTATTTGCGATACTGGAAGAGAAAGACTTTCGGTAACAAAGCCTGGCTGCGAGGATGCGAAGGGAAATTCATCAATGGGAAGGGGAAGAGGACTTCGTGTCATCAGGTGACTGAAACACTGTCGCCGCAGAGAAACCGGCCGCCCACCGCCTGCGGCATTTAATCCGCTTTCCCGCTTGCTTTCACTGCATTTCACCCCCTCCCCAAACCGCCTCCCGGTACATCTGGACAAAGCCCATAAGCTCAGCCCAGTTGTCGCAGCGGCCTCTCCCAGCCCCAGGGCAGGCGGCTGCCGCGGGGCTGTTTCTGTGGAACACAGGCCCGCTGGTCCTGGCCCAAGCCCCAGGCTGAAGCTGGACCCAGCTGCCCGGCAGACAGCCAGGCTTTGTCCGAGAGAAAGCGGACCGCCACGCCGCACCTCGCCTCAGACAAACCCGCCGCGCTACCGCGCAGCGGCTGGGCCTGCCCACGGCGCACTCCGCACCGCTGCGCACCTGTGACTCGGCTCGGCCCAGGCCGGGCGCCCCTCCCCTCTCTGCCTCCCTCTGCCAGCCCCCGCACCGGCTCCTCCGCCCCCGCCCCGCCCGCCGGGCCTCTCCCCTCTGCCCCGGCCCGTGGGCGGGGCGGGCTCCGGGCGGTGCCTCCCGCAGCGGGGCTGAGGCGGCTCTTTCCGTCAGTCGCCGCTGGTGCCGCACCATGAGTGGGCCGGGGCTGCTGGGGCCCGGTGGCGGCTCGGGGCTGCCGCCACTGCCCAAGAGCCTGAGCGGGCTGCTGAACTCTTCCTCATCCGGCGGCGGCGGCCAGGGCGGGCGCTGGCGGGACCTGGAGCGGCTCTACGCGCAGAAGTCCCGCATCCAGGACGAGCTGAGCGGCGGCGGCCGGGGCTCGCCGCGGCCGCCGAAGCCTCCTAACCTGGACGCGGCGCTGGCCCTGCTCCGCAAAGAGATGGTGAGCGGGGCAGGGTGGGCTGGGCCTCAGCGGGGGCGGCAGACGTGGCCAGCGGCGGCGGGGGGCGCTGCCACTGCCGCCCAACGGCTGCCCAGGGGCCGGAAGAGCGCCCGATCAGAGTAGCGGGCAGCCCCGGAGGGTGCGGGGCCGGGCTGGTGCAGCCACGCGTGACGCGTCCGGGCTGCAGGTAGCGCGAAACACATCGGTAAGGTCAAGGGGAGAGTCAGGATCTCTTTATCCCCCGGCACGGGACTGTAATGGTGGGGCTTCTCCACCCGCGATTTGAGAACGAGCACCTCGTTCAATGGCATTCATTTGAAAAGGCTATCGTTAAACAAAAAAAAGGCATCAGCACTGATTCATTCATTTCAAGTGAGGTGCAATTAGGCATCTTTTTCGTCAGAACTTTGTTTGGATTCTATAGTGTGGTGGTGTTAGTGAAATTCCTCCGGGCGACCTGGCACACCTTTTGATTAAACACTAATTTGGGTGTTGGTGCTTTGCTGGTGCCAGCTGCAATTGTAAGAACCATTAGTAAGCACTATGCACTTAAGCATTCTGAAATACACAAGCTATGACATTGTTGAAAATCTGTCCATTTTAAGGTATTTTTCTTATGGTTTGAGCACAAGAAACTCTGTTGAAAGACCCTTCCATGGATTGAGGACAATGTAGTGTGCTGAAATCTTAGTCTGCCACTAGTGTTTCAACAAGTAGTTCAAATACAGTTTGACACAATATTAAAAATGTGGTTTAGAATTGCTGTGTTGCATTGATGTACAGGAAGCACAAGTAGCTATTGACCACTAGGGCTTCGTTCCGCAGTGCTCAAAGCAGAAACAAGGAGTCGTCTTTAATAGTCATCTTAATCCATGCCGAAAAAGCAAAGAAAACTCATTATAAAAGTCTGAACTATTTTTCCTAATGAAAAATCAAATTAAACGCTTGTTGAAGTCCCTTGACAGCTATACTTCCCCTTTGCCTTGTTATCCTTGATGATAATTTGATAACACTTCTAAAGAAAAAGATAGTTTACCTCTGGACACATCAAAGACTTGAAAGCAACAGGCTCCTTACTTCCAGGCATACTTATTTGTGGCCTGTAGAAATTAGACTCTTGCGTACTAGTAGGCTGCCCTTCATCAAGTGGATGGTAGCACTGTATAATTTAGATTGAACACTCCCTTGCAGCAAAGATAGTACTCCTTTTGAATAACGACCTTGTTTTAAATTTTCAATAGCAAATGAGAAAGAAATGCATAGCAGCATCCTTCCCTGCATGGTCAAGCAAGGTACTATGTATTTAAGTTATTGAAGATTACAAAGTGATGTGTTTAGATGCTTTAGAGGTGGAGAGGGGAAGTGAGAGGTCACTTCAAAACCATAATCCTGAGTAACAGAGTTGATTGTTTGGGACTGCATTACAGGTTGTCTTGTAAGTGTTATGATAAAGCTCTAGTGTCAAATGCACATTGGCTGGGGATAAAAGTTTATGCTTCTGCTAGCAGGCTTGGACATTTCTTCAGGCTTTTGCTGCCTTAGAGATCGTACTTGAAAGCTGTGAACAGCTAGAGGTTGTGTTTTTCTCAATAGACTTCTTGTACTTGACTGTTGAACACTGATGGCAGCTACAGAAAAATATTAAACATAACTATTTGGTGTTAAGGTGTGCTGGATTAATTCTGCTGAGCAGCTCTATGGTGGAGATTTCATGTGGCATAGAACTGATCTTCACAGAACGCGCTGGAGTGCTTTACCGAGATGAAACTGGAGAGTTGCTGATGGAAATGCTTTTGCTTTCCTCAGGAGATGAAGAACCTGTTGTCTATCTCTTGGTTGAGTTTTCTGTCTCAACTCAGTCTTAATTGCTCTTTGAACAGTTCTTCATTGCAGTCTTGTCCTTCAGACATTTAGCTCTAATGCAAGCCTGCCTGATGGGTCTCATGTTTGCATATTACAGTGTTAAGTCCAGTTTCACAGCATCCTTTCTTACCTGAGGCAAGCAGCTTGTTTAGGTGGGGCTAACCAAGCTTCAACTGCCACCTCCATAGGTTGATGTTCAGACTTTGTTATTGGGCAGGTAAACTTAACAAGTTTGAAGAAATTACTTCAGCAGAGCTAGACAGAGGATCTGGATATGGTACAACTGCCTTCCTCTTTCCTCTCCTGCAGTCGTCTTTGGTTAGTTTTAATTTTACAGATTTTTGCAGAAGTTTTGCACAAGTGCTGGTTTCCTCTTACATAACAGAAAGCAAGGAAGAGTACAGTGTGCTTCCTGCAGAATGCGTGCTTAAACAAGGGGACAGAAAAGTTTGCGTGTTCCTTACAGAGGAAACTGCAGATGAGTAAGAAAAACAGCACAGGCAGTGGAAAGCTTTGTCTGCAGTCTCCTAGCAAGCTAATGCAGCATTCTGCATCTTAGTTGATGTCTTGTTTAAAATCCACGTTTGGTCTGTTTGGGACATCACATCTCAGCTTTATCACCTCAGCAAGTAATTTGTATTGATCCTGATAGCCCCCATATCCTATTTTTCTAAATTGGAATGGCATTGTGATGTATGATACTTTTTTTTCCCCTTTTTTTCTTCTCCTTCCATTCTTCAGAAAAAGGGGCTGATAGGATAGTTCAGCAATGCCAAAGGAAGAGCTTCACGTGGTGTTTTTTTTTCTTGTGGTTTTCTTGTATGCTAAGTGTATCTGTCCTTAGAATTTAAACATGAGAGGGGTGTTGGGTTTTTTTTTGAGGTAAGAATTCGCATTCTGGGTAAAATGTAGGCTGGCATTCAGGCTACAGTAAAGGCTGCTAACATTGTTCTGTTTATTGTTTTGTTTTGTTGCGTGTTTGGGGTTTTTTTTCCTGTGGATGTGAGTTGCAGCAAAACCTTTCACTTGACGAAACTGAGCTTCGCTAGGAAAGGCATATTAGCTTAAGACAGACTTGAAAATGTAGGCAGAAATGTCTGCTTCTTGAAAATCTTAAACTGGGTAGTGGTTATAATTTACTACAAGACAATATCTGATTTAATGTGATCTAACTTGGAGAGGTGACAATATCTGCCATGAGTTAAATGACTGGCTTTGTTCAGCTTTTTAAATGTTGCTCCAAATCTTAATTAACTCTGAACGCAGTATTTTAGAAGTCCATGGACCAGAGTATTAGTACTTACTTATAAATCAAGTCTATGCTTGAGTAGCACCTGAAAATATCCTGAAGATTTGCATGCTACATTGTATGTCCTTATCTCACTTCTGCTGTAGTTTTGCTGCCTTCAAGTAACACGCTGTATTGTGCTAGCCATACCTAGCCTTGTCAGATGCCTGTGCATGTCAATACAGAAAATTATGATAGAAGATACTTAAATGGGAAGAGGAAAACCAGCCAGACCTCCACTTGCAACATTTAGGCTAGAATATTTTAAACAGAGAGCCTATGATACTGTGTGAGAAAGGCGTGTGAAAGACATAAAGTGTTACTGGAAAAAATAAATCTCTTGCATAATATGCAATATAGAGTTTGTAGTGCTTTGGATAGGAGTGAACTGCTTATTGGAATTTAAGTAAGCTGTTGTCCTATGACAGAATCTTGAGTCATAGAATGGTCTGGGTTGGAAGGGACCTCTGAAGGCCATCTAGTCCAACCCTCTCTGCAGTTAAGTAGGGACATCCTCAACTAGATCAGGTTGCCCAGAGCATGGTCAAGCCTCACTTTGAATATCTCCAGGGATAGGGCCCAAACCCTGGGCAACCTGTTCCAGTGTTCCACTACCTTCATAGTAAAGAATCTATTCCTAACGTCCAGTCTAATTCTGCTCTTTCCTAGTTTGAAGCCATTTGAAGCCATTGCCCCTCATCCTATCACCACATGCCTTCCTGTAAGCCCCCTTCAGGTACTGGGAGGTTGTTATTAAGTCTCCCCAGAGCCTGCTCTTCTCCAGGCTGAACAACCCCAGCTCCCTCAGCCTGTCTTAGTAGCAGAGGTGCTCCAACCCCCTGATTATTTTCGTGGCTGTCCTCTAGACCAGCTCCACCAGGTCCATGTCCTTCCTATATTGAAGGCTCCAGACCTGGACACAGTACTACAGGTGAGGACTTAGCAGAGCAGAGGAAAGTGGCAGAATCACCTCTCTGGATCTGCTGGCAACACATCTTTTGATGCAGCCCAGGATGTGATTGGCCTTCTGGGCTGCAAGTGCACACTGCCTGCTCATGTCCAGCTTCTTGTCCATCAGCACTCCCAAGTCCTTTTCCACAAGGCTGCTTTCTATCACCTTACCTCACAGTCTGCATTGATAGTGAGGATTGTTCCACCCCAGGTGCAGAACCCTGCACTTGTTCTTGTTGAACCTCATGAGGTTCACCTGGGCCCACCTCTCCAGCTTGTCCAGGTCCCTCTGGATGACACCTCATCCCTTTGGTGTATTGACACCACCACTCAGCTTGGTGTCATCTGCAAACTTGCTGATGGTGCACTCGATCCCACTGTCATTGCTAAAATATTTAACAGCACAGGTCCCAGTACAGACCCTTGTGGCACACCACTTGTCACTGCTCTCCATCTGGACTTCAAGCCATTGTGCATTACTGTCTGGATGTGAAGAGCACTTTGATTATGTTCTGCTCTATCACATCACATTGTACCTTGTCTTTTGTCTAGTTTATCGCATGGGAGAAAACTTAAATTTACATCATTATTTCATAACTGTTCAAGGTGGAAATAAACTTGACACTCTTATTTAGCAATGAAAGACATCCAGCATTATACTGCCAGTAAAATCACCATTGTAAGTATTGTTTGTTTGAATCCTTCCCTCCTCAGGTTGGTCTCCGGCAGCTGGATATGTCATTACTGTGTCAGCTGTACTCCCTTTACGAGTCGATTCAAGAATACAAAGGTGCCTGCCAAGCTGACTCTAATGCAG
Organism: Dryobates pubescens; assembly: GCF_014839835.1. Taxonomy (NCBI): domain Eukaryota; kingdom Metazoa; phylum Chordata; class Aves; order Piciformes; family Picidae; genus Dryobates; species Dryobates pubescens. The sequence goes on from NC_071617.1 coordinate 29,772,259, forward strand.
ACTGCACATATGTTCTGGAAAATGGGTTTTTTGATGAAGAGGAGGAATACTTCTAGCAGGAAGATCACCTCCAGGCTGACTGAGGTTCTTCGGTCCTTCTCTCCATGTAATAAACCTTATCAAGAACAACTGGAATCTGTATGGATCTCTCCTCCTCTGGAGAAACACCCAGCCATCCTGAGTAGTGTTAAATTAACTTATTTTAACACGTTGTCAGTACAAGTTACTCATGCAAATACCACTTGAGGAAAGTGCTGTACTCTTAACTTTTGAAGAGTCCTCAGACATGCTTGACAAGCGCTTTCAATTTAATTTGCAAGGTGGGTGTTTTCAACTTACAAACGTTGGTAATTTATAACTGGAATTTTTATTGTAGAAGACAGCAGCGACTTCCTGAGTTGTAGTAACTTCATAGGGTGGGAGGGAAGCTTCTGCTGTGGTGTAAATAGCTATAGGTGATTTCTTTTTTTTTTTGTAGTCAACAATATCAATAAATGCATTTTGAACTGGCATCTGGATTCACGCACATCCGCAGCTCTATTAAGCCTGTTTTGCTTTTACCAGCTGCATCCAGTTTTGTACTGGGTGGATTGTTTACACACTTGAAGTAATTTTTTTCCTCCATAAGCTAATTTTGACTTTTTGTATTCCAAGCTTACAAGATGTACGTGCGTTAGTGGATGTTGGCAGGTTTTTTTCTGTTGATCTGATTTGCTTTCTTGGTACTGCCACTTGGCATTAACTTTTATACTATCGTCTGGATTCCTCACATCAATGTAGCTCTTTGACTTGCTGAACTCTATTCTGAAATGCTTTGCTTAGCTTTTACTGCACTGCATAGTAAAAGCACAGCACAGATTCACACATTGTCTGCCACTGTGTGGCTTGGAATAACATGAACTCTGGTGCAAGTGTTCTCGATCATATGAAGAATAAGCAAACCTCATATGACACAGTGGGACAAATTGCAATATTTTATACTGGGTGAACTTTGTTTCTGTAAGGTAAACTACAGCTCTTTTTAAAAAGGCAAAATAAGTATTTTGAGCACATGCATTGCATATGTTAAAACTTTTTTATACTAACTCACTCTTTGAAAGTGTAACTTATTTTTGTTTTCAGAACTTACAAAAGCACTCAGTTAAGTTTTTATTATTTCATAGTGTGTACATGTAATGCTTAATCGGCTTGGAAAAGGAGAGTTGCCAACTATCTGAGTCTTCACCCTTCTCTGTTTTGAGTAAAATCAGCTCCCAATGCAATTTTCATTTCTTAATTCTACAGACTGCTGTAAAACAGTGCCTGAATCATGACACAAGCTAATAATTTAAGGCTTAAATCTCTAAGAGTTTTTGCATGGTTCATGTCTGGCATGCATACAGCTTACAGAAAGTATTGGGGAACGAACACATTCTGGCATAGATCCTCTCTTAAGTTTTTAGCAAAAGCTAGGATGTTGCAGTGATAAAAGCCAAGAGGCTTCCAAGGTGAAACTTTTGTTCATTCTCTTCAAAACTGGCTTATTTTAGTGGAATCAAAGGCTAGAAGAATAAAGACTGTGCTGTAATTGTGTATGCGTATAAATTCTTAATCTAGTTTGTGACTATGGATGGATTTTTTTTTTCCCCCCTATGTTAATTCTGGTCTAATCACTTACCCAAACAAAAATGAAGGATAAGGCAAACACATAATCCACATGGCTACATCTATATTTAAGAAGTTGTGAGAGTATGTGTGTGTGTATGACTATATATACGCACATATGTATATGCAGCTTCATGCTTTGACTTAAGAATGTATCAGCTTTGAATACAGTTTGATGTGCTTTTGGTATTTAGATGAGGCTTTTTCTAATCTGTTAAAGTACTGCTATTTTGCTCTTTCCTGACAAATAAAAAGCATGATATTTAGCAGAACTTCTTCATGTTGTGAGTATTTTAATTTACCATTTCAGTGAATCCAAACACTCCTGCCTCCCCTTAGAAAACATAGGACTAGTCGTCATGCCTGGACTGAAGGAAGCAATTTTAAAATGGTAGCAAAAAAGGTTCTACCTGCCTATATTTAGAATGAGAATGCCATAGTTCTCTGTTTTAATTGGATGTTACTTGTTTAATTCAACAGAGAAAATCTTGTATCTGAGAACTAAATAATCTGTTTTACAAGTCCTTACACATTGTCATTAATAGTGCCACTGGTGAGAATGGACTTGAGCAAAATTCACAGTGCTTTCTCTTATAAAAATGAAACTTAACAAGCAAAAGTATTTGTTTCTAATTTTAATGTAGCTTGTTTGTGAGTTGGGGAACACAGCATATTTGGTTGGTATTTTCTGTACCAAGAGAAGCATAAAAGTCTCAAGGCTTTAATCCATAACATTATCTGCATTAGAAAAAAGATGTATTATTAGTATTTGGAAAGTTTTCAGCACCCTGGCCCTTTTAGTAACTTCTCTCCCATGCAAGAAGCTGTTATAGCATATATTCCTAAGGCAAATTCAAATGCCTCAAAGGCTGGCTGGCTAGATAGGCAAAGGTTTTAAAACCAGCAGATTTGTTAAATCAGTAAGCACTTGTTCCAGAGGCAGATTTCTGTGCCTGGTGTTTTAGTTGTGAATTGTGTTTCTTTACACATTGTAAGGGCATGAAGTAGGGAAATTGCTTTGAAGGAGAGGTGCTTGGTAGGAACGTTTAGGTTAAACACAGTAATTGTTATGTGCAGCTTTAAGTCAGTTTGGTTGTGTACAGGATAGAACAAGCTGTGTTACTACAGAAGCTTCCTACCCTTAGCCCAAACCACATAACAAAACCAGTTCTTTTTCCACCTTCACCCTGTAACCCCAATTTGTGTTAGATGTAACCTTTTAAGAGTGTAACAAAAGAAACTCTTAAACTTCCCTACCCAGTGAATACTGCACAACCTTTTCAGTCCTACACTGCTTAGACAGTACTGGGCAGGCACAGGAAAAGACATCTTTACAAGGAAACAGGGACAGTCAAGATCATGCTGCTGAAGAGATGGAAAACTGAGTACAGTGGTTCAGCATGCAATCTACCATGGGTAACTCTTCACTAGCCTCTCTCCAATGGACTTACAAATGCAGTAAACCAGTTAAAAATAAGAAATTACTTGGTCTGCTAGCCATATTTAAAGGTTTATTTTGACAATGTACCACCCTCACTGTTCTGACAACTGAAGAGTGCTACAGCTCTAATTACATTACAGTCTAGTCCCTGGAAGTTATCTTAGACTACATAAAGAGAGGTCTGGAAGAAGTACTCTGCTCTGGTGAAAGAGGGTGTCGTACAAAGGTGATAGCTGATGTTCTGGCACTTGTAATAAGAGCATTTTGGTTCAGCTTTGGGTCCTGGTGAAATAAGTTATAAATTTGCAGACTGATTTGTGTTAGAAGAGACCTTAAAGAGTTCCAAACCCCCTGGTACTGGCAGAGACACCTTCCACTAGACCAGGCTGTTCAGTGCTTCGTCCAACCTGGCCTTAAACATCTCCAGGGAGGGGCATCCATGACCTCCCTGGGCAACCTGTTCCAGTGTCTCACCATCCTTACTGTAAAGAGTTTATTCCTAATATTCAGTCTAAATCTACCCTCAAGCTTCAGTCCATTCCCTCTCATCCCATCACCACAAGTCCTTGTAAAAAGTCCCTTCCCAGCTTTCTTGCAGGCTCCTTTCAGGTACTGGAAGGCCACTATAAATTCTCTTCCAAGTGTTCTCCAGACTGAAAGCTGCAGCTCTCTCAGCCTGTCCACCAAGGGGAGGTGCTCCAGCCCTCTGATCATGGCCCTTCTCTTGGACCTGTTCCAGCAGTTAGATATTCTTCTTATGCTGGGAGCACCAGAACTCGATGCATTACTCCAGGTGGGGGTCTCACAAGGGCAGAATAGAGGGAGAGAATCACTTCCCTCATCCTGCTGGTCACACTTCTTTTGATGCAGCCCAAGATACAGTTGACATTCTGGGCTGCAAGTGCACACTGCTGGCTCATGTTGAGGTTTTCATCAGCTGACACCCCCAAGTCCTCTCTTCAAGACTGCTCTCAAGCCATTCCCTACCCAGCCTGTATTTGTCAGCCCTGTTGATACTAGTTGGGATGGCCTTCAAAGCAGGGATCATTTTCCTGAAATCAGAACTGCTGCTTGGTCTTTTATTTCCAAGACTGGAAGAGCTGCATTGTTTCTATATTACAATATAAGAGGCATTCAAATACACACTACAAATATTGTCAACTGTACTACTTTATAAACCAGTAAAACACAATAGTTGTTTGATTAACTTGTAAAAAAAAAGATCAGTGCTGCCTCAAAGAGTCTTCCAATAAAGGTGTGGTAAAAGTACACTCAGTGTATGTGTAGCTTGGACGTGGGATGATTGCTAAAGTTCAGTTTTCAATACAAAATTTAGTGTAGTCCTGTGACATTGGAAGACTAGGACAAGTATTATACAAAAAAATACTACATTTTAAATTCATTTATTTCCTAATCATAGGTTACCAAATAATTTTGCATGACCTTCTAAAGTAAGTTTTAAAAATCATGTTTACATTTGTTTGTAAGCAATACAGTTTGCAAATTTATCAGTGCAACAGAGTAGCAGAGCCCCTGGCATCTTTATGCACAAGTTCATTCACTTTGTACCTCTTTTACATACCCAACTTGTACTTACTGCAGTTATTGAGTTCTTATGCAGTGACTCCATCCATGCATTTTCTGTCAATCTGTTTGCTATAAACCACATCTGATGGAAAGTTGGAAAGTTGTTCTGTTTTCACAAACCTTGTAAAATTAGCAGCTGGCAGAAGAGAGAGGCGTACTGCTGCTTCCACAGACAGGGTCATGGGTAGAACTCACATTTTGATTTGTTTGGCCACCCAGGAAACGTACCTTTTGACTTGGGCGCTCAGCAGCCACAAAGCAAAAGCTGAGCGGTCACCCGGCTGCTGGAGGCTCTGCAGCAGCTGGGGCAATCATTGTCTCATGGTGCTGGGTGCCAGTGGGTGGTATGGTCTTTAGAGAGTGAACATGAAAACAGAGGATGCAGCAAGGTGCCAGGGAAGAGCTCAGGTGTTGCCTTTGTGACTAAATGAGATTCTGGAAGGAGTGTTGTGGTAAGAGACATCACGGTTTCTGAAGGCTGGAGCTGTGGGCAGTTTGGAAGGAGATGCTGAGGCCCTGGGACACAAATAGTTTAATACCTCATGTTTCCTTACTTCTGCTGCTGCCAGCTTGGGAGATTTTTTGCACCCTTTTCCAGCTTTTTTTTAAGAGTATGGTATATGCCACTGATGAATGTTCAGTGGTACAGCCATTTGTTACAGGTACACGGTTTTGTGCGACTGGAAAGAATGTGTTTTATTTGTCTTGCTGCCTCATTAAAGCCATTCATTTTGCTTGAGGAATTGGGTTGTTCCGAGAGCAAGGGAAACTAATTCCCCCAGCTCTGTCATTCTGCTGACCGCTGGGGAGGAATGTGAAATGGGAGGATTAATCGGGTAAGTGCCAAAGGGAACCCAATCAACAGGCCTTTTCTTCTCCAATGTGCAGCTCTGTGTTCTTCAGCCACTTGGAAAGAATTTTTTTCCTGCTTTATGATGCCTGCCTGTGGAGGATGTATTACCACAGCAGCCTGAGGTTCATATTCCTCTTCATATACTACCTGCATTTTCTCAGAAAATAACGCCTCAGAAGTATGTTTTTCCATCCATTGCTATCTTTGCTTTATTTGCAGCTACTAAATTTAACTCTGGCATGCCTAAGGGAATTGCTTATTCACTTTCTTGGCAAACTAGTTAAAAGCCCTGTCCTATTTGCAAATATTAATATTTTCTAAGTGTTTCAAAGCTCCCTAGACTACATGCTGAAGCTTCTTGACTGGCTGTTCTGTGATCCTGGTTACTCCAACTCCACAACTAGTTCTTGGAAACATCCAAGGTGTGCTGCGAGGACTAGCTTCTGCCATGTCTCTAAGAACATTAGGGGACCTATGTGGACACAAACTGCACACAGTAACAAACTCTCACAAGTTGAGGTTGTCTGGAAGAATGAGGGTGGTCCCACAGAAAACATACATGCTTCAGGGCAGATGTGATGGATTCAACAGTAGGCAAGGATCAATATGTGCTGGACTGTTGACTGCAGGTTGAGGGACAATTATGCCTTGTAAGGAAGGAATAGGATTAGCAAGGAGCTCTCACTCCAGATGACCAGCAGTGAGTTTGGCCATTTGTTTTTACATGACAGAGGAACTTAGGAGGAGATGAATATTCACTGCAGAAGTCTGTTTTCCTTGCTTTTCCCCCCTTCCTTTCATCCTTTCTATTCAGGAAAATTCATTAGATAGATGTGGAAACAACCAGGCCTGAGTAATGAAGCCCAAATCTGATTACACAGGAATGTGCTTTTAGCAGTAAAATTTACATTTTTCAGATAAGGTTGGTATGCAATTTAAAGAGACAAACCCATTTGCTGTCAGAATACACAGGCTTGTGACTAATTCAAGTCTTTGCTCAGCTTTTGCTATGGGTTTAAAAGATGTTATTAAGACAGTATCTTCAAAAGAATGTAATCTTTGAGAAATCCTCAATTTAAAATGAGACAAGAAATCCCAATGCAAATCATGGATTGTTACAATTTTTAAACATGCGACCAAAGCAGACTGTTTAGAATTGTTAGCGCTTAGAGTCTGAGCCTGTGTCAAATCACTGCCTCAAAATCATGTTAGCAGAAGTAGCTCAATCCTCCTCACAGTGCTTACTACTCTTCTTCAGAAACCACAATAAATTTTTCCCATGGGTCAGAAACATCCCTGTGATTATTCGCCTAGACACATGAGTAAGAGTTTGAGAGCTCATTTTGGCTCAGGATACCAGGCACTGTCACAAACAAAGAAGCTACCTGCCTAAGTGCTACCAGCTTTTGCTTAAACTCTTCTGACACATCAAACAGCAGAACCTTTTAAATACTTTACAAAAAGGCAACACAATAAGGTCGTTAATTCAGTTGTATAAGCACCTGGATAACAGGGACAGTACTTTTCATTATTTTCTACCTCAACCCTTGACAGTATCTTTGGTTCAACTGAATCTGGAATTTAACAAAAACCTGTAGCACCAATTATTTGTACTGAAAGCCTTCAGGGCCTATAATTTTGTTAGGGTTGCTTAAGATACCAGAAAGTTCATGCAGTGGCCAAGTTTTGAAGAGGTAAAGGACAAGCTTAAACAGGACCACATTTCTAACTTGTTCCATTACTACTAAATAACATCAAGGCTGTTCATAGCATGGAATAAAATTATTTAATGTTACATTATGCAGAAGGTAAACTTCTAAAAAAACTAGTTGTTTGGTACAGGGGAAGGACATTTTATCAGAATCAGCTGAAAGAACTGGTCTCAGAATTCTGAGTCTTGATATTCCTTTTTCTTCTGTTTACTATCACACAAATCATCTGTGGTCTTGGCTTGTATCTTTGGATTACCCTTGCTCTGACAGATAACTTGGTCAAACTGGAGATGCATTTCCTTAAATACTTTGCATCATACAAATAATCTGTGGAGAGAAATGGAATATACAGCACCTATTCACTATACAATGTTTACCTCTCTGCATTTTTAGAAGAGGAAAGACATTTATCAACAAAGCTCCAGTGTGTTTTGGGGACTGTCATTGCACTCCTGTACAGGATTAAATGAGGGTAGAAATTTGCAGTAACTTGTGAGGAAGAAGGAATTCAGTTTTATGTATTTCTTTTATGCTGCCTCATGTCCTTTTCCACAGGATTTGCCTGAGGTCTTTTTCATATGTAAATAGATTTGTCCTGTCTCCAGTGCTTTCTGTGGTTACACAATAAGATCTTTTTATCCCCTCTGTCACTTATCACTAGCCAGTCATTCAAAGTCCTTTCTATTTCTGTTGCAAATGTAGGACTGTTCCAGGCTTTCAGTATCTTCTTCTTGTAGAGACTAATACTCTTTTCTGTGCTTTTAGGTGCAGGTGTGTATGGACAGAATACGTCAGTCAGTATTAGAGTTGCCAAGCACAGCTCACTGTTGCTGCAGATGTTAATGTGTAAGAGCATCTGCTCGACAGTGCCCACCATGGAAATGACACAAGAACAATTTCTCAATTCACTATGCCCATTCTCTCATTTTCTGAATTAAATGCCTTCATTTGTAGGCAGTGATCATATTTTTATGTCAGCTTTTTGCTGTGTGTAACTCAGTGTGTAAACTCTTAAAACCAGCATGTAGTAGATCTGTAGAGGTACAGGCTGCATTATTTATATAAAAGTCTTAAATGCTCTGCCATCCTTAAAGCCAAGGAATCTAGCTGATGGATCCTCATGTTGCTGGCTTAGCAAGGCTGTTGCAGGGGACAGCAGGGAAGTGGAAGTGTGCAACCTGAAGAATAAAAGTAGAGGACACAAAATGACTGTAAGATCAAGCCCCTGTTCGCTTTGGCTTCCTCAAGTGAAACCCTGTATTTTCACAAAATCATATTGCTCAAATAAATGGTCGAAAACCAACAGAACGTAAAACTGTGACTGCATGCAGTAAGAGCTGACAAGTCTCCTGATTGAGGAAGGACAGCATAGCTTTGGCATCTCAGAGCCAGAATCTTTGGCTGTCAGTCAGAACATCTGTCAAGAGACACCATCCAGCCTAACAGCTGGAGGAAGAACTGGACGACCTCAGTTCACTTCTAGCCGTAGCCTATTCTGTGAAAACAAAACTTTTCCCATCCATGGTGGCAGAGGCAGCTGCCAGTTCAGGACAAAGAGCTGAGCCTTCAGGAGCAGCTGCTGCAAAGGAGTTCAGAGGAGCCAGCACTTTTTGGTATAATGGCAAGAGATTAGGGACAGCACCTACCACCCTGCCATTACAGTGAGGAAGGATCTGCGTATGAGGGCTTCCTGTTTTGCTGTCCTACATCAGGATGCATTTTAGAGGATTAAAAACACATCTCTCAACTTTTCTGTCAAAGCTCCTGCAGCGGAATTAGATTAGCACTACCAAGCAGGCAATTTTAAAATGAAAGCAGATAAGCAACAAGGGAAGTTTCTGATTCTGGTGTTTTGGTTTGGTTTGGGTTTTTTTTTTCACTGAAAAGTCTGTCCTGTTGGACTAAGTCAAACTATTGTGGGGATATGATGCCTTTCTCCAAGGTGGCCTTTTTCTTCCAGTGTAGGACATTTATATGGTCAGAAGCTGCATAGTTTCACACATAGACAAGGCAGGCAGACAATACACAGACTGTAAGAAGAGGACTGACCTTTCTTCTCACCATCATTTAGATAAATTGCACAAGTGAGTTGAGCAGTAAAATTTTTAGGGGAAAAGCCATTTAAAATGAAAAAAGCATTAAAAAAGAAAGTTTGA